>NC_138176.1:68806105-70306105 GCF_964165515.1 Mesoplodon bidens
CAATCAACCAGGGTAGGAGCATTTACACCACGCAAACTGGCAAACACTACAAATTAGAACTCTTTTTCCCTAGAGAGCTGCATCAAACTTAAAAGCTTTTGCACAGCAAAGGAAACCATCAACAAAATGAAAAGACAAACTATGGAATGGGAGAAAACATTTGCAAATAATGCGACCAACAAGGTGTTAATATCCAAAATATACAAATGTCTCATACAACTCAATATCAAAAAAACAACCAAATCAAAAAAATGGGCAGAAGACCTAAATAGATATTTCTCCAAAGAAGACATACAGATGCCTAACAGGCATATGAAAAGATGATTAAATTGCTAATTATTAGAGAAATGTGAATCAAAACTACAGTGAGGTACCACCTCACACCCGTCAGAATGGCTAAGTCTGCAAATAACAAAAGTTGGAGAGTATGTGGAGAAAAGGGAACCCTTGTACAGTGTTGGTAGGAATGTAAATTGGTGCAACCACTGTGGAAAACAGTATGGAGGTTCCTCAAAAAACTAAAAATAGAGCTACCATATGATCCATAAATTCCATTCCTGGGTATCCATACAGAAAAAAACAAAAACACAAATTTGAAAAGATACATGAACCCAATGTTCATCGCAGCATTGTTTACAGTAGCCAAGACACAGAAGCAACCCAAGTGGCCATCAACAGATAATTGGCTTAAGATGTGGTATATATATATATATATATATATACACACACACACACACACACACACACAACAGAATATTACTAAGCCATAAAAAAGAGTGAAATGTGCCATTTGAAGCATTATGGAAGGACCTAGAGAATATTATACTTAGTGAAGTAAGTCAGACGGAGAAAGACAAATACTGTATGATATCACTTATATGTGGAATCTAAAAATAATACAAATAAATCCATATACAAAACAGAAACAGATTCACAGACATAGAAAACAAACTTAGGGTTACCAAAGGGGAGAGGGAGGGAGGGGCAAATTAGGAGTATGGGACTAATAGATACAAACTACTATATATATATAAAATAGATAAGCAACAAGGTTTTGCTTATATAGCAAATTAGGAAATTTGTTATAGCATAGGAAATTATATTCAACATTTTATATTAACCTATAATGGACTATAATACAAAATAACTGAATCATTTTGCTGTACACCTGAAACTAACACAGTATTGTAAATCAATTATACTTCAATTAAAAAAAAATCGGGCTTCCCTGGTGGAGCAGTGGTTGAGAGTCCGCCTGCCGATGCAGGGGACACGGGTTCGTGCCCCGGTCCGGGAAGATCCCACATGCCACGGAGCGGCTGGGCCCATGAGCCATGGCCGCTGGGCCTGCGCATCCGGAGCCTGCGTGTCCTGAGCCTGTGCTCCACAATGGGAGAGGCCACAACGGTGAGAGGCCCGCGTACCGCCAAAAAAAAAAAAAATTACTGGCTACTGGTTCTCTGAGTGGTTGGGCGTGGTAACCTCTTAAGGCAAGGACTTGCTTTTGCCCAAAGGCAGTTCTCTGGAGGAGGGGGCTTCAGTGAACCTTTAGCAGCCAAGGCTCCCAGCAGCAAGCAGGTTTATAGGATCTGGGAAGGACACCAATAGCATTTGCACCAATGTGTCTCCAACTTCCTGTAAACGGTACTTAAACCTAGGTGCTTGATCCAGATCAGGTTCTATCTTTGGTAAGACTACGTATAAGAGAGTGCTACGTGCTTCCTCCTGCACCACATCACAGGGCACCTTGTATCTGCTTACCTTACAAAAACTTAATGCACAACTCCGGTACTATTAAATATTTCTGCCAGAAGCCTATTTAATTATATTGTGAGATAAAATGGTTTAACAAAGAGTTTGAGTGTGTGGTTTCACTTAACTTAATAGTGACACCCAGCAGGACCCTGTGGGGCTCCTGGGAACAGAAGCCTTCCATTTCTTATTTGTAGGTCAAGGGATATACATAACAATATCTTGAGCTCTTCTGCAGAACTAAAACCCCCAACAAGTGGAAGATGCTAACTACTTAATGAAGCATTCCTCAGAGAGGATCAGGAGACCGTTGGAAGCCAGATTAAAAGAATCATGGAGCTCATCAAGAGATCACCTGAGGCCAGATGAAAAGAATGAAGGCACTGTACACACTCTTCCTTATCAGCAGCCCCACCCTTGAGCCATTGCTATAAAACTCCTCACCAAATTCCCCCAGGTTGGGGGACACAGTTTTTCAGAGCATGAGCCTGCTGTGGGCCCATTTGCCTGGCAAAGCAGTAAAGCCATTCTTTTCTATTTCACCCAAAACTCTGTCTCCGAGATTCAATTTGGCACCAGCACATCAGTAGGGTATATGTTTTTATGTATATTTTATACCTCATTATAATCCATATGAACATATAGTACTTGTGTGGGAAAATCTGTTTTCTAACAACAAAGCTGGAAAAGTGTGTGCATTCTTTCAGGTTCTTCCAGATGACTGGGAAGGAAAAATCTAACTGGCTTAAATAAAAGAAAATCATTAAGTCCCTCACTTAACTGGAGAGTCCAAGACAAAGTCTCCAGTGCAGGTGGATCCAAGATCTCAAACATGTCAGAAGTAATTTGTACTGGCCCCATATTATGTTTCCTCTTTCTGAGGCTGCATTGTCAACCAGAATCGTGGCATTCAGGGGGACTTGCAACATTATCAGGTTTACATCTTATTCTCCCTTCAATCCCAGCCGATTGGGTGTCATTCTTCCCAGTAGGAACTGAGTTTTGTTGCTTGTGGTAATTTGCATCTCATAGGATGGGATTATCAAAACAGCCTCACAAGAATCGAAGCTCTTACCCAAGATCAAGCTGCATTAACAATTTCAAGGACAAGGATAGCCATGAGGCACGAGCAAAGCAGGGAGAGATTCAGGAGCACCACCGTCTCACCCATGTCCCTTCTTACCACTTTAGGACTTTCTCTGACCAAGACTTAGCAGGCGAGGTCTCTAAATGATGCCTACACTCATACAACCTATGCAGAAAGGGGGTTTCATCATGAAATGTCTATTTTATATTCCAATATTTATGCAGCCTCCATGACATGTTTATATGCCCCATAGACTCACAGATTACCAGTTTTAGAATAAGCAATTCTAGATAGATTGAGAGTCCAGAGAAAAATATGCCATGGATAAGGAATCTCCTAGAAAAAAAAAAATTAGTGGTTTGCCAGGACGTTTACAAAGATTTGACCAGATCACTACCCTTTTTTCCCAGAGGTGTTTCCCCATGAAATAAAGAGAATGCTTTGCAGACCTGCTTATAACCACTTCCATCCCACTAACATGTAACTGAGCCCATTGGTATGACCAGGAGCTAAGATGACCTGATTGATCAGGACTAGATTCCTGACTTGAACTGAATCAACTCAACCTAAACACATGGAATGAGAAAAAGCAGGGTGCTGGTACCAGAAAGAGGGCAATGCGTGCTAAGGAGGCGAGAAGAAAAGGTGTCCCCCACCATGTCCTGACAAGGGTCCAGGGAGGCCTCAGTATATAGACAGATTTTCTAAGAAAGTTTCTCTTTTGTCATGAGGATTTGCAAAAGAGCAGGCTCTCAAAGCTCAAGGATCTGGTTCAGTCTCCCCTGGGGTCACTGCTCCTTCCCCTGGGTCCCGATGCGCACACTTCTTTGTGTGTGCCCTCCAAGAGTGGAGCCTCCATTTCCCCAAGTCCTGTCGAAGTCCTGCAATCAAATCCCACTAGGCTTCAAAGTCTGATTCTCTAGGAATTCCTCCTCCTGTTGCCGAACCCCCAGGTTGGGAAGTCTGATGTGGGGCTCAGAACCTTCACTCCAGTGGGTGGACTTCTTTGGTATAAGTATTCTCCAGTTTGTGAGTCACCCACCCGGCAATTATGGGATTTGATTTTATTGTGATTGTGCCCCTCCTATTGTCTCATTGTGGCTTCTCCTTTGTCTTTGGATGTGGGGTATCTTTTTTGGTGAGTTCCAGTGTCTTCCTGTCGATGATTGTTCAGCAGTTAGTTCTGATTCCAGTGCTCTCACAAGAGGGAGTGAGCGCATGTCCTTCTACTCTGCCATATTGAACCAATCTTGGCATGTGTTTTTATAAAGTTTTATTGAGACATGGCCATACTCATTTTTAAAAATGTATTATCTGTGGCTGCTTTTGCACTACAATATAGTTAAGTAGTTGTGACAGACTGTACTGCTGGACAAACCTAACATGTACTATCTGGACCTTTACAGGGAGTTTGCCAGCCCCTGATATTGTCCATTTTGTGGGAATAAGAATGTATTTTTCTGATAGGGGAAAAATATGAATTTGCCGAATCAGAAGCCATGTTAATCTACTCTAGTAAAGAGGGCACATCTGGCATAGTGGTTGCTATTGAGATTTCTATCTGATTGTGGTTGTGGAGATTTACTGTCATCCTCCAGATCCATGTTGTGTTTTGTTTTTGATTTTGTTCAGGAGCCAGAATAAGTTATATGGAAACATGACAAGGACCACCACCACACCAGCATGTTTTAGATCTTAGCATATTAAACATAATAATTTTTCCAGGGCAAGAGTGGGGGACGGTGGAAATTGTGCCAACATCATCCGCAGTTAAGGAGAACCCCGAAGGGTTGACAGGTGAAGGATATCTGGGGACAGCACTCCTAGCATCTGGGACAAATCTGTCCTTGATGATGGATCTGGCCAGTGCATCTCAGCGTCCATCACAGTTGCCTAAAGTCACAAAAGCTAGAGATGCCAAAACTGCCTTGGTGGAAAACTGAAGAGTCAAGAGGCTCAAATCTGTAGAAATTGTTGAATAGCCTTTTCATATGAAAGGAGAAGACCTACCAGATATGTTTCCAGGAGGGACCAGAGAACATTCCTCTCATTAAATAAGAAATATACTGGTGATGGGAAAAGTGACACCATTGAGCAGCTCATGGTGACTGTCCTCTGAAGGACATGCCACAATGGAACTGGGTTCCTGAGTGTTTATGAAGATGATAGCACGCAGGCATTGGTAGAAGCAGGTGGTGGCATGTAATCGTTAGAGGCAAATTAGATGTAAATCACCATAATGGGAAAAGAAATAGAGATCATTGACCCACAGGGATCTGTGTCAATAACTTCCATTCCACAGTGAACCTAAGCATGAAACAGACAGGCAGCTGACTCAGGTCACAATTGACCTGTATAACCATGCTAAATCAAGAGCTGGTGAGAGGAAGCCTAATGGCAACCATTGCATGGATAGTTATGATCCCTGATCCAATCTCTAGCTAAAGAGGGTCAGTCCTTTAGAAAACAGGGCTCTGCAAAGCCACAGCAAATATATCCAATAAAGTCTTCAAATCCTTCCCCAAACGACTTAACAAAATATTTCCTATCTTCCTAGGAAAGGATTTATTATTTATTGGTCATAGCAACAGTAACTACTAGAACAATTTTTAAATCTAGCCCAATAGATCCATGACAGTTTTGTATCAGGAACTACACACCTACAAGCCAGCAAACTGAAAAATAGTCCCCTGAAAGTCAGTCCATGAACCTCCTTCTGAAAGTCTGTCAATCACTCAACTTTTTTCAGCCGCTGTGTAAGGTTCTCTCTCTGCTTATTTATGGAGACACTCCGAAGTATAGCTCTCTCTTGTTTAGCAAGCAATAAATTCAGCATTTTGGTTCAAATATTGAGTGGCAGCATCTTCCTTTGATAGACTTTTTTCCAGAATAAATCAACACTAAAGAAAGGGGGTATGCAGACCTTCAAGGACTGTTGGGTAAAGGCTCTGAATTGGCAATGATACCCAGGGATCCTAAGTACCATTAAGGTTCTCAGATTAGAATAGGTTTCTGGAGCCCAGCACAAAAAATTAGTCATGGTAGTACTCGTTCTCATGGTGATTTCAATTGGAATGCAAAGCAAAGCCACCATGTAGTTATTTATACAGTCCCAAATGGATAATTAAGATGGATATTCTTTTTTTTTTTTTTTTTTTTTTTTTTTGCGATACGCAGGCCTCTCACTGTTGTGGCCTTTCCCGTTGTGGAGCACAGGCTCCGGACGCGCAGGCTCAGTGGCCATGGCTCACTGGCCCAGCCACTCCGCGGCATGTGGGATCTTCCCGGACCGGGGTACGAACCCGTGTCCCCTGCATCAGCAGGCGGACTCTCAACCACTGCACCACCAGGGAAGCCCAAGATGGATATTCTTAATTAAGTTGTATAACCCTTTGTTTACCTAACTAGTAGAATAAGAGCCATCGTTGCAGTAAAGGCCAAGTGGAAGCCTTTGACACTTCCTCCATCCCCCAAGCCAAGATGATAATTCAGAAGCAATATTGCATCCCAAGAGTATGTGCAAAGATTAATGCCCCATCATCTGCTTAAATGATTCAGAGGTTATAGTCCCCATCATATATCCTTTTCAATTCACCTACATGTCCCTTGAAAACAAATTGTATAGATTATGGTGAATAGTGGTGGATTACCATAAATCTAATCTAGTTGTAGGTTTAATGGCAGCTTAATTTGAGTATTAATATGGTAAATGTGATTTTATTCCAATCCTCATCAGTAGAAAAGCTAAAAAGCAAACATACCATCTTGCCGAGATTTCCATTAACACTCCTGATCTCAATCACAATGTAATCCTGCAGAAACCTTGATTGCTTGACATTCCATGAGATATCATGTAGGACCTTGAGTGCTGTATGTTAGTTGTCAGCTCTGCATTGCAGAGTAGAAGCCATGTGTACCGCAAAGATATTCTCAGAACAACCTTTTCCCAAACCTCCTTATATGACAGACAGACTCCAAGATAACCCCTAAGCATCTCTTCCTTCTGATATTCACACCTTTGTAAACTCCAATCCCTGTGAATGTGAGTGGAGCCTGTGACTTGCTTATAATAGAACACAGCAAAGGTGAGAGGTTGTACTTAAGATGGTAACAACCTTCTTGCTAGAACAACCTCTCCCATCAAAAAGGGTTTCATGAAGCAAGCAGCTAGGTTGTGAACTACTCTACAGAGAAGCCCAAAGGACAAACAACTGGGAACTTCTGGCCAACAGTGACCAAGAAACTGAGGCCCTCAGTCCAACAGGCCACAAGGAACTGAACTTCACCCACAGGCACATGAACTTAGAAATGGATCCTTCTCCAGCCATAACTTGAGATGAGATTGCAGCCCCTGCCAACCCCTCAACTGCAACTTTGTGATATTCCAAAGCAGAGGACTCAAATTTCTAATTCACAGAAATTTTGAGATACTGTGTTGTTTTAAGCTGCTTATGCTATGGTAATTTGCTACACAGCAAGAGACAATGAATACACTTGCCAGTATGGTTTGGAGTTGAAGTTTGCCAATGAAAAGATATGGAATGCAAGAGGTGTGGTACTAGATCCCGTGGCTTTGCAAACTTCTCCGTGAGCTCCAGCTTCTAAGATCTCTTTGTAAACTTCTATCTGTCATTATGGCGGTCAGATGTGGCAGTACCTCAAAAATTCTGAGTCCCAATTTCTTCACCCTTATCACCACTTCTGGCTAAAGCCATTAGTGAATTTTCCCCCGATCCGCCAGCCACAGCCTTCCAGACATTCATTCTTCTAGTTCCTCCTACACTCATGTAAATTTTAGTTCCTATAGTATTCCTATGATACGGACAGTGGCTCTATTTTTGATCATAAATGCTAACATATACAAATAATTACATCAACTCAACCTATTTCTAACAAACTTTCCTTTAATTATGTTTGCATGAATTAATGTTATATAAAATATAATGGTTTAGATATTAGCTATCAGAGGACAAGATGGCTTGACTTAAAGCAGGAATGGTATCCAAGGCTATTCACTAATTAGTGGGTAATCCCACAGCTTCCCTCCCTATGGCTCTAACCAGAAACCAGACTCAATGTTGGACGCAGTATAGACTTTGAATTACATCTTCGCCCTCTTGTGGCAATTGATAGCATTGCACGCGGAAAACCTTCATTTTTCCTTTTTCTGTTTTGGGAACCAGACATTAAAGACTAGCACATTCAGAAACAATTACATATTTGAGGAAAATTAGAAAGTGACCATGCATGCCTAGGGAAAGCCACAGGCTCAGAAAAGACCTTAATTTAAACTTTAAGTGGATCCTTGGCACAGAGACACTCTATAATAATTTTGAAAAAATGAACACACAAGAATAGCAAAAACAGCAAACCCTGCAGAAGGGGGAGAATCAGAATACAGAGAATACAAACTTACATTATTAGATTGAAATGCTCAGTTTAACAACAACAACAAAAAATCATAAAGCATGCCAAAAAAAAAGGCAATATGGCCCAAAGGGGGGGAAATTAAGCCAACAGAAACTACTCTGGAAAAAGATATGATGGCAGATCTATCAAAGGTTTTAAAACAACTGTCTTAATATCATATGATATCGTTTATGTATAGAATCTAAAAAATGATACAAATGAACTTATTTATGAAACAGAAATAGGCTCACAGACATAGAAGAAAAATTATGGTTACCAAAGGGGAAAGGTGGGAGGGAGGGATGAATTGGGAATTTGGAATTAACATATACATACGACTATATACAAAATAGATAACCAACATGGACCTACTGTATAGCACAGGGAACTGTACTCAATATCTTGTAATAATCTATAAGGGAAAAGAATCTGGAAAAGAATATATATGTATAACTGAATCACTTTGCTGTACACCTGAAACGAACACAACATTGTAAATCAACTATACTCCAATATCAAAGAAAAATTTAAACATCTTCTTTGAATTCTAGGACCATCGTTCCCCCTCAAAAAGAGCTGGAGCACATGAAAGTACAAGCAGCCCTTTGCTGCAATGTCCCAGCCCACCATAAACCTCTTAGAGAATGCATCAACAAGAGGAGGCGCGCTCCTCTTCTTTCTCTCCCATTCCTAGAGGTGGTTCCTCTTGGCCTCAACTGAAGGAGGACATTGAAAGAGGGAGGGGAGACCACTACCTTTATAGGACTGTGTCCTGAAAGTCAAACACAGCTCATACTCCACGGCCAGAATTAACTATCTAACCTCAGCCAATGAAACAGTAGGGAAATCAGCTTTATTCTCCTTGACCCATGAGGCACTAACCTCATTGGGCAAGACAAGTTATAGGGATATATGCTCCTCTCTGAGATCCCCTCCTCTGGCCTCGACAATCTTCCCCTGGACCAGATAGTACAGGGCAGATTAATTACCTAAGGGCAGCCAAAGCAGAAATTCAACTGGGAAAGGACACCACACACGAGTCATCAAATTAAGCGGGAGGGACATACCCTCATTTCCACTTCAGTGTGGGACTGCCATGCTTTTAAAAAAGAAGAATCGAGTCACCTCATCAAAACTGCTTTTAGCAAAAAGACAGTTTACACTCTGCTCATCTTTATTACATACATGCTGGGGGAGAGGCAGTGGCCCTCAGAAACCACCTCCGACCAAGAAAGAATTCTAAGAATACTTTGCAACAGTGCTTGAGATCCCAAAGAGAGCTTCCTTCATCTAAGATGGCAGTAGGAAATAAAGAGAAACCTTTTAAGTCACATGAGAAGTTACTGCTTTGAAAAGAGCTGAGTGGGAAACAATCACACCTTCGGTGACTCACCTAACCGCTTGGTGACCACAGCCAGTAACTCGTACCAGGAAATGGAGAGTTTACATTCTAGGTCCCACCTATGGCCCCGTGGGTTTAACCAGGAAGGCAGCTATCACCTCACTGCTCCAGACAGACCCACAGCTACAGAGCACATGAATCCCCAGATGCTCAGTGGCTGGAGAAACACAGGAAGGACCAGCCCACTTCTCTCAGGAATTAACAGGGAGCAGCTCCCACACTAAGCACTTCTTCTGCTGGGAAGTTGAGGACTGTGTGTTTTGGGGAGACGGCCCACACAGGCTCCTGTGTGTCTAATATTTGCCATGTTTGAGTATTACAATCTGTTAAGTTTTTCTAAACCTGGATTTTGCTACTTTAAGAGTTGGTTTTGCATCTTGAAGGGACTCTTGGTACCCTCGCACTTCTTGGCCACCTCCTGGAAGAAGTGGCCCAACGCCTCTAGTGCCTCATCATCGCAGTCGAAATAGAAGCCCAGAGAGGAGCAGGTCCAGCAGGTTCGCAGATGTAGGACCAGGAGGTGGACCCCAGCCTCCACTTCCGTGGAATAATTCCGATGAATCTGGGAGTCATAGGTGATTGGCAATAAGGAACTAAGCTCAAAATTTGGTGTTGGCTGGTCCTAAAGGCAGAGGATAGCAGAGAAGATGGTTTTCAAGTTTGTGGCTGGAAAAGAGGTTGGAGGGAGGGGTCACAGGCTGGAACAAGGGGTGTCCCTGGTACTGTCCCATCCAAACACTATTGAAGGGTCCAACTGGACACATGGCTATGCATGATTCTTTGCTGACCAAACAAGCCGGTGTGAAGCAGGAACCTCACCGGCCTTCTGAAGGACAGAGCTGCCAGGAGAGGCAGACCCATCACCCTACCTCCTGATGGACAGCATGTTCTTTTTAAACAATAGTCCTCGCATTGTTCATTTTCCTCTTGTAACAGCCATTCCCTCGGGACCTCTGGGCCATTCTCCCCAGAAAATCATCACCAAGAATAAACCAGAAAGGGGCTAATACCCAGAAGGTATGGCCAACAGCTGTTTCTCCCACCCAGAAGGTGTCTCTGGCTCATGGTTTGCAGACCAATATAAGTATTTTCAGCCGCATGAGACTGTGGGACTGTGATGGTTTCAGCATCCTGCCCATGTCTCCTGGATGAGCCTTAGCTGCACACAAGAGAAGGTACAATGTTGTCTGCGATAAGCACATGCTGTCCCATCAGTCTGGGACGTTCTCGTTACTACTGGTGCCAAAGAATTTCAGAAGGAAAAAAAAGAACACCCAGTTCCTACCTTCTAGCATTCAGGTCTTCTCTTCCTGAGCATATAGATTCACCAACATGCTAGATTTAAACTATTTCGATTTTCTAACTGATTGAGACACTGTCCACCTGAGTTGAAGAACTTTTGTACTGAACCTGGATGTCCTCCAAAGCCGGGAGCCCTCACGTTCTGCTCCTTGAAATTTCCCCAGAGGAAGCAGAGTCACCACAAGAACACAAAGTTCCAAGAAACTACCTAAAGGGCACCAGATTCTAAAGAAAACAACCTATAATCTATAAAGAGATTAATGGATCAAGAAGTTAAGATATTCAATATTCTCAGAGACACAGGGGTGGATATTAGCCCAAAGAATTCAGAGATAAAATATAAAAGGAAATATTCAGCATGAATACAGTATTGTGTAAAGCTATGTGGGATCAGTAATAGAATGAACATGGCTGAAGGTCAGATGAAGAACTCTCAAAAAGCATCAGGAAAAGACAAAGGCTAAAGCATAGAAGACAAAGGGACAGAATGTTTTCATCTCTCTCACTCAAATATTCCCTTCCTCAGGGGCCCCATAGTGCAAGGGAGAGGGTAATAGAAGACATTCATGCATTTGGGTTCAGGGTCCCATCCATGGCCATAGATCGTGGTTAATTCACTGTGGCCCATGTTGGGCTCAGACAGCTGATCTGACTCTCAATTACACCAGACCTCATTAGGAGTAGAAAGAGGTAACAGATTATTTTCTAAATATATAATATACAGAAGAACTATTTCCATCAGCATAAGATGTCATTCTTATTAATGAGAATGCAGATTTAGATCTAGATTCTACTGAGAAGTCAGGACTGAGCGTGGAACCAAACCACACTTAAACATAGGCATTTCTGAGAACTAAAAAGACGACCTGGAATATTCAGGGTTCGATTCCTGATGTAGCATGGAGACTTGCAGAGAAGATCATAAAACCTTGAGAAATAGCTCCCTGTCTCTCCTAAAACCATCAATGCTGAAGAACCACAGGAATGGGTTTACAGAAGGAAACCCTTTTTTGAGAAGGCGGTACAAGGGGAAAACACCCTGTCACTGAAGATGAGGAGGGTCCCCTGACAAAGGCAGGCAGCCGCCACAGGATTTGCCTAGAGAGCAGAAAGATATAGACCTTGTCTCTGCATCACAAGAAAGCATCAGGCAGGAGTTTTTCTAGTGGTTTAAGTCCTTCAATTCACCTTCAACCAACTCACGCCAACAAAGAAAGTCAGGGCTGGTTCCACTAAGGGGACACATCTGTGTCAAGACAGCCAGGCAACCAGGGTCAGAGCTCAACATGAGGTGATCAGGGCAGAGGGGGAAGTATAATATCCTCTATAATATTTTAGGCCAATTCATGATATGTAAGAGAGATTTGACATATAGGAGGATGTAATTTTTCATCCTTAAACAGTACATTCTCATCTGTTTTTTGTGGTTGACAGAGAATAAATTTTAAAAAGACATCATCCTTTAGATATCTATAAGTCTCTTTTGTGAATAAATTCATTTGTATCATTTTTAAGAATTAGATTCCACATATGAGTGATATCATATATTTGTCTTTCTCTGACTTACTTCACTTTGTATGATAATATTTAGATATCGAAAACAAACTTAAGGTTACCAAAGGGGGAACGTGGTGGGGAGGGATAAATCAGGAGCTTGGGATTAACATATACAGATGACTATATATAAGACAGATAACCAACAAGAACCTACTATATAGCACAGGGAACTCTACTCAATAATCTGTGATAACCTATATGAGAAAAGAATCCAAAAGAGAATGCCTATACGTATGTATAACTGAATCACTTTGCTGTACACCTGAAACTAACACAACATTGCAAATCAACTATACTCCAATAAAATTTAAAAAAACAACAAAAAAAGACACCATCCTGTGAACATAATAAAAGTTAATTATTAAATTTGGCACTTTCAGCTATGTAATTCAGGCATAGCCTGCAGGGGGCACTGGTGAGGTAAGACTGGATGGGATCTAGAGGGTATGTGAAAGATCTCTTGCCATGAGAAGAAAAAGCCTTCTCCACAGAAAGACGGATAGGGGGCTTCTTGTTTCAGTACGCACTGAATCTGCTCTTCTGCTAAAAGGGACATCCAGGAGGTTGAGCATTCTTCTGGAAAGATTGGGCTAGTGTGTGCCACACCCTCAACCTCTGTCCACTTGTTTTCACACGGAGCCACATCTCAGTTGCACAGGAAAATTGACATCTCAGGCTGCTAAGGTGACCACAAAGAACTTGGTGGGTAGAGTTGATACATAGGGGGGACAATTCTCATATTCGCACTGCGTGGATCCTCGGAGGGCCCCCTGTGGCATTCGGCCCCAGTCACCACTACAGGCGACCAGCTGAATACGATACACACCAGTGACTGTTCCATCCCATTTCTGATTCACTACTCCCTCCCCTGGGTTTCCTGGGATCACTTCCAAATAAAGTTTCAGATGCAAGGGTTTAAAGGACTCCCAAAGATTTTCATATTCCAGTCCTCAGAAACTGTGACGTTGTTTTGTTATATGGCAAGAGATAATGAAGATAAAGAAAATCCTGACTCTGAAGATCTAATAGAGGGGCCCAAGACAAGGAATACCGAAGCCCTCTAGAAAGAGGCTAAGGCAAGGAAACAGCTCATCTTCTAGAAAACAAGAAAGGAACACAAGCCTGCAAACAAGCCTGGTTTTATCCAGTGATGCCCATTTCTGACTTATCCTCCACAAAACTGAAAGATAATATTGGTTTTGATGTAAGTGGAAACTTGGTGGGTTTTTTTTAATAGCAACAACTGGAAATTAATATAGTATCTATCCAAAATTCTTACTTCACATTCTTTATTGAGGGTAACGCATACTAACTCACTGGGGTTTGCTTCATACTTCAAATTTTAAGATTAACTATTCTTTCCCAGGCAGCACTGACAAAAAAAATCATAAGTATACCAACATTTCCTTAGTATCCCAACCTACAGTATTGAGAGTATATTATAAACAGTGTTCATTTAAACTTCAAATGTAGAGCATAAATGCCATGGAAGACTTAAATTATTAAAACCTACCCAAGAAAAAGTAGATTTTGAATATCCAGGGTTTTTATGATAGACAGTACACATTTGAAACCTTCCCACAAATTTTTCTCTGGGCATGTCTACAGAGGCTGGGATGCTCTGTGATATATCCTATGGGACCCTTGTTTTTAACACAGCACAGCAGTGAGTTATTTTAGTCAAAAGGAGACCTTGTGAATAAAAGTTGAGAATCACAGGAAAGAAAGCAAACTCCATCCCTGTCTTTGCAAGCCTAGAGCTCTCTCTTGAATGTGGCTCTTCTCAGGCTAACTCTGGCCACACAGTGGAATGGAAGGTGACTCAGTGACCAAAGACAATACAGCCTGGGTCACATGAGAATGGGTGCTCTGTAGGGACAGACAGACACATCCAATGACAGGTCCATAATCTGGGTGTTTAGGAGATAATCTACCACCTCTGGGACCATCTTCTCCCTTCAAATGTAGCTCATGGTCACGAGCGGCAGGGTAGACCATTCTGGGATCTTAGTTCAGTCACATCACCTGGAAAATGCATCAGCAAGACCCTCAGTGGGCACTACTCTGTTTGCACGGACATTCACAGAGGGCGTCACACCCAACCTAGTCAGTAAGGAGGACACTGGAAGAGGGAGGAGAGACTATCTCCTTTTAGGGGGAACAGTCATGAAGATGGGACATCATCCCTTCACTCACGTGACAGGACCAGACCTTATCTACCAGACCCGAGCTGACTAAAGACAACAGGGACACCAACTTCACACAAGTTCATTCATGAGGAACATCAGGACCCTGGAAGTTATAGGAATAGTCCCCCTCTTTAGTTCAGCTCGAAGTACAGCTGTTTTCTTCTAAATCATGCCACATAGGGAAGCTTAGAAAAAATGAAACCAAAAAGAAATCCACTGGGGAATGATCACCACACCCCTGTTATCCCGCCTTGCTGACATCTTTATTTTTTATAGATTTCACTCTAAGCTAGTCGGCTAGAAATTCAAGTAAGGAATATACTTCTTATTTATAGTTTGGTGGGGAAGTGCTTTGCATAATTAAAAGAAAATGGATCTCTTCACTAATAATGTCTTCTGCAAAGAAATAATTTATTCTCTTTATCTACATTATTTTCATTCAAATTTGGAGGTGGACGTGGGCAGTGATCATCATAAGCTCTCTCTTACAGGGAAGACTCCTAGGAACATGCAGTTCATGGTCACAACCTAGGCTATACATAAAATCCTATGTATCCTATTTACAGGTACCCTCACAGAACAGAGGGAGCAATGCAAAGATCATGTCAATAGAAAGCACATAGTAGTATGTAGCCAGACTTGAGAGCAGCTACATCGAATTGGAAAGGTAAATATATAATATCATTTGTGCTAACGTCTTATACGAGTGTTTGAGGTCATAATGTTGGCCCCCTTAATAAGATGATACAGAAAGAAACTCTGAAGTTTCATAGGGAAGTAATACTCTGAGAATAGTTGTAGTGGAAATCAGAAGCTCATTCAACCAAGGTGGACCATCCTTCAACAGGACTGAGATCTGATATATGTTCAAGTTGATCTCTTCCTCCCAAATACATTTTCAGACACAATAACGAAAAATAATGGAAAATGGAACCCAGAGATCAAGGAAGGCTGTCACGTGTAGGTACCACTACATTAAGACATGGAACCCACACCAATGAAGACAGTGCACTGCCATGGGATCAAGGGTCAATGATTGAAGAGCCAACGATGAGAGATCAAGGATATGAGTCTTGGGGAAAGACCTGAGTGGCCCAGGCTCAAAATAAATACTTCCATGTAAGCAGCGTCCAGTGGACGTGTCCAGGAATAAATTAAAGCTGAACTTCCTTTCAGGACATGCAAAAGGTCAATGGCTTCACCCAGAGCTTCACTAATACTCATGGATGAAGAAGATCACTCTGACACATAAGAAACAAGAGGTTCAGGCAGACAAGTGTTAAAGGATGACCTAGGCTGTGTCCAGCAGGGCTGGCAGGATGACAAGCACACCCCAAAATAAAACCTGGATGGGTGGAGCGAAAGCAAAATAGTTATGGAAGCCTTTACCGTGGTCAGTCAGCACAGTCACTAGTCCAAGCCTGCCCTCGGGTGAGACACTGCAGGCAGTGCAGCGGCAGAAGGGTTTCAAACCTATCTCACACGTCCTTCTGATTCAATCCTAGGAGTTTAAATGGAAAGCAGCACCTCCTAGAACAGGCTTCACTAAAATGCTTGGGGCTACAGGAGGAGGTGCAATGTCACAGTGTGGAATAAAGTCAGACGAGCAATATTTGCTCATATTCAAGGGACTGACGTTTCTTAGAAGCTTGAGGAGGGTGTCCAAGATTCACTTACAAAAACTTAAATGTAGTGTCTTTTTTAGTCATAAACTAATATTAAATAAATAGGAATATAATGAATTGTACTTTTGGAAGGGGAAGAGGATGCCCATATACCATTAGAAATGTGAATATTTTAATATATCTCTCACTCATAGGAATGGAACCGGACACCTCACTATCCATTCCACTGCAATACAGGAATGAGATGTTATAGATTTCTTCCACAATATTTTTCTTAGCAAAATTATATGAAATTTTAGCTAATATGCCAACATGGCCTTAGCTTATTGCATGGAAAGTGATGTTAAAAAGACAAAGCAGGGCTTCCCTGGTGGCGCAGTGGTTGAGAGTCCGCCTGCCAATGCAGGGGACATGGGTTCATGCCCTGGTCCAGGAAGATCCCACATGCTGCAGAGCGGCTAGATTCGTGAGCCATTGCCGCTGAGCCTGCGCGTCTGGAGCCTGTGCTCTGCAACGGGAGAGGCCACAACAGTGAGAGGCCCGCATACAGCAAAAAAAAAAAAGACAAAGCGATATTTCTCATAGAGATCACGGTAAGAAAATCTAATTTATTAGCATTCCAGGGTACTTGATTCTGGATGACATTACTGAGAGACAGAGATGACAAGAGAATGGGATTAGGGATTGGATGTCAGAGACCTCAGCTATGGCATAAGAATAGCCTTGCTTGAGTAGACTTATGTGTCCCTTTTCTACTAAAGAAAACCTCAGGACATTGGCATTTCTTGAAATTGGGTGGGGTCTGTGTCAGAGAACAGGGTGCTCCATGACACACCCTCTAGATCCTGTTTTTAGCATATCTGTGGAGGACAGCACCATGCCTGTTTGCCCACATTTCACCAGGAGACCTTGTTGTGATGGGTCAGATTCTGTCCTAAAGCTTTCCCCAAAGTCTTCCAAGAGAGCTCAGCACAGGCACAAGGTCCTTGTTAGATGTGCAGGAAGGAAATTACCTCAACCAAAGGGGTGGATGGAGTTGGTGGATGAATCCTTGGATTCCTGTCCTTCCAGGGAGGACATCCTGCGATACATTCTCCATGGCTCTTCACAGTTCTTCACAGGGTCCCCTTGGGAATGCAACACCCACCGGGGGAGGTGACAGATCAGTGCTGTGCCTGTTACTGGTCATTATCCCCATCCGGTCTCACATTCACACCTTCAAACCCCATGTGTTACCTGGGATCACTTCCAAATAAAGTAACTGGCTCAAGTCCAGGTCTCAGATTCAGGACTCCAAGATTCATACTAAGACATTCAGGTTTCACTTTCTATTGAAAAAATGAGAGCTCTTAACTATTCTTTCATCATCATGAATGAAGCAGCTAGAAGGGCCTAAAAAGGGGGCCCAAGAAGTATTAGGAAAGTTTAAGGAAAATGATGAAAACAGACATGACAAGAACTTGGGAATCAGAGTAAGGAGAATAAGATTGATTTTAATCTCCCTTACTTGTCTGGGACCATCTGGAACTTTCTTTCCCAGAGCTGGTTATTATCACTAAGTCTAAACCACTTTCCATTCCATCTGCATGACTGGTGTCTTAAGCTATAAAACTGGGCATATAGGAATGGGTACTCTGGAGGGATCAACAGACACCTTCTGACAAGTTCCTGACCTGAAGGTTTCAGACTTCCTGACTTCCACGACCCTCTCCCCTCCAACCCTCCAATGCAGATCAGTACCATAAATGAAAAAGTAGCTCTTTTATGGATTTCCCAGCACACTGGCTACTTCTTAGAAAGTACAATGGCAATGATGCTTGAGGAACACCCCTCTCATTTTTCTCAGCCATTCCTAAGGTGGTCACGCATAACCTCAGCTTTCAGGACACTGAAAGGGGCAGGGGAGACCACTGTCTTTTTTTTTTTTTTTTTTTTTTTTTTTTTGCGGTACGCGGGCCTCTCACTGTTGTGGCCTCTCCCGTTGTGGAGCACAGGCTCCGGACGCGCAGGTTCAGTGGCCATGGCTCACGGGCCCAGCCGCTCCACGGCATATGGGATCTTCCCGGACCAGGGCACGAACCCGTGTCCCCTGCATCGGCAGGCAGACTCTCAACCACTGCGCCACCAGGGAAGCCCCGAGACCACTGTCTTTTAAAGGGCAGGATCTTGAAGGTCAGATATAATGCATACCACATGACCAGAACTTAAATACATGACCCCAGCTAATGAGAAACAGCAGGGAAATCAACATCAGCTCCAAACACCAAACAATTCCTCACGGCAATTATCAGACCTAAATTTTTCATATCCCATATTCATAATTCTTCATATCCTATTAGTGGAGTACCCTGATGAGACAGGAGTAAAGTCAGATACTTTAAAAGTGGCATAATCAGCTACATCAAAATGACAAATTAAAATGTACATTATCACTAGTGCTACTTCTCTCTGAAGGAGTGGTTGAGAACCCAAAGTGAGCCTCCTTCAACAATCTAAGATGGCAGTGAGAGTTGGAGAAATCTTTTAAGATACATTGAGGTTACAGCTTTGAAAAGAGCTGAGTGGAAAATAACCACATCTTGGGTGATTCACCTAACCACTTGATGACCACAGTCAATGATTCACACCAGGAAATGGAGAGTTTACATCTTAGGTCCCACCTATGGCCCCGTGGAATTATCCAGAAACGCAGCTATCATCTCACCGCTCCAGACAGACCCACAGCTACAGAGCACATGAATCCCCAGACGCTCAGTGGCTGGAGAACACAGGAAGGACCAGCACAATTCTCTCAAGAGTTAACATGGAATAAGTTCCACATAAAATGCTTCTCCTACTGTGAAGATGGGGGCTGCGTGTTCTAGGAAGAACGTCCCACACAGGCTCCTGTCTGACGTTTGCCCTCTTTAATTGTCATACAATCTGTTAAGTTTTTCTAAACCTGGGTATTTGCCACTATAATTGACAGACCACCTTTGTTCAGAAAAGAGAACCAGATACCCACGAATGAGTTTTCAGGAGACCCTCCCAGGGATGTGGGTTAGTGAAGAAAGATAGGAACTGGGAATGTGTTTCCTGCTCCCTCATCTTCCTGCTGAAGGACCCACAGTCTTTCATGGTCATCTCAGCTTTGGACAAAGACATAGGAGCTCTTATCTTCCACTGATCACGGTTTTTGAGAGCAAGTGTGAGAGGTTACAATCTTCTAGCTCATTTTGTCTAAGGCTTTCTTCACCCTACGTAAAGAAAACTAACTGTCCATCCTGAAAGTGACACAAAGTGATCAGTTACCAGCAGTAGGATCAAGGAACAAGAGGCAAATTATGACAAAGATGAATAGCTGGATTGGAAGTAGTATGAACATGCCCCATCTGTATCAAATAATGATAAGCTGCCAGCAATGGTCAGTATACAAAAAGAAAACTGAAGCACTTTACTGGGAGCCAATGGGGAGTCCATTGAATGAAGCCATAACATGCTAAGACAGCCCACTATTGAAGACTCTAATAGGCTGATAACTCTGCTCTCTCAGGCATGAGCAAGAATTCCAAATACATACCAGGAAGTAATAACAAGCTCAGAAATCTATTCCCATGAAATCATTGGCAACTGGAATTCCACCTCAGCACAATTGTCTAGGCTGAATTCATCTGGTACATTCTGTAGGGGGTGTCAGAACACAGGGTGCTCCAGACTCAGTGGGTTTGTCCCTGACAACTACATATACTGAGTCCACTGGCTGAATTCTCACCAGATTTACTGCTAGAGGAGCAAAGATTCATGATTCTTTGTACTTCAGACTAATGATGTCCTTGCTTCCCACAGGCTTGTTGGTGAGCAGAGCGGCCAAGAGAGGCAAATCCTTCACCCTCTCTGCTGACAGACAGCATGTTCTTCATGAAAAAGAGGCCTAGCATTGTTCATTTTATTATAGCCATTTCTCAGGACCTCTGAGTCATTTTCCCCAGAAAGTCATCATCAAAAATAAACCAGAAAGTGACTAACGCCCAGATCATATAGCCAACAGCTGCTTCTCCCACCCAGAAAATGCCTGTCTCTGGCTCACAGTTTTGGGTTAAAGGTCAGTTATTCCCAGCTGTGTGACACTTGGGATTGTGATGGTTTCTGCCCATGTCTCCCAGATGAAACTTAGCTGCACACAAAAGAAGGTACAGTGTTGTCTTTGATAAACACTGTTCCCCTCCTGTCTGGGACATTTTTATTACTATTGGTGCCAAAGGCTTTCAGTAAAAAAGCTTGGGTGTCCAGGTTTCTAGCATTTATGTCTTTGCTTCTTCTGGGAAACTTTCAAGGAGCAGCACCTGAGACATTCCAGGGTCAGAGGACAACCAGGTACAGTACAAAATGTATTCAACATAGGTGAACATAACCTCAATCAAAAAAACTAGCATTTTAAATTGAGCATCTCCTCTTATGTATTTGCTCAGGCAGAAGAGTCACTACAAGAATTTACAGGTCCAAGAAAGTCACCTTAAGGGCATCATTTCTTAGAAAGTTGAACCTATACTCCATAAAGAGATTAATAGATCAAGAAATTCAGGTATAAAGTCAGTGTTCTCAAAGACACTGAGATGGATATTAGCCCAACAAAGCAAGAATATAGACAAAAGGTAGATGGAAATATTCAGCATAAATATAGTACTGTGTAAAAACACATGGAATTATAATTGAATGAACATGGCGGAGGATCAGTTGAAGGAACTCTTGGCAAGGCATCAGGAAAGGCAAAGGCTATAGTGTGAAAGACAAAGGGACAGAACATTTTCATGTCACTTGAACATCTCTTCAGGGGCCCCAGAGTGTAAGTTTTTTATCTTGTTTCTATTGAGAAGTCGGGAGTAAGTATCAAAGTAAACCACACGCACACTGGCTTTTCTAAAAATAAGGAGACCTGGAGTATGCAGGGTTCAATACCTGATGTAGTCAATCTTGAAGCATGGAGGATCTCACAGAGGATCAAGAAACCCTAAAAAATAGCTCCACGTTGCTTCTAAATCCACGGCAGAAGAACTGGGCTTATGGATAGAACAATTTCCGATCGAACCACGCATTTTTACAGAAGGCAGTATGAGGGGAAAACACCCCATCATGAAAAATGAGGAGTGTCTATGGCCCCTGACAAAGGAAGGCACCTGCTCTATGACTTGTCTGGAGACCAGGAACCTACAGACCTTGTTCCTGCATCACAGGAAATGATCAGGTAAGGGGTTTCCTAATTGGTCAAGTCTTTCACTGTCAACTCACTCCAACAGAGAAAGTCAGAGCTGGTTCCATTAAGAAGACACCTGTAACAAGACATTCAGGTAGCCAGGTTTGGAGCTCAACATGAGACGATCATGTCAGATGGGAAGTGCTTTCCTCTAAAATATTTATCTGGGAGCAATTTATGACATTTAAGGGAGATCTGACATACAGGTAGATCTAATTTTTCATCCTTAAACAATACATTTTCATCTGTTTTGTAGTCAAAAGAATGAGTTTTAAAAAGACAAATCATCCTTTGAACACAATGAGAGTTCATTGTTTATTTCTGGCAATCTAAGGTATGTCATACAAGAAGCAAACCCTGCAGATGGAAGAGGTGGAGATAAGCCTGAATGGGGTCTAGGGTGTGTGTGTGAAGGGTTTCTTCCCAGGAGAGGTGAAGTCTTCATTACAGAAAGACAGATAGGGAGCTGCTTGTTTCAGTGGGCACTGTACCAGTCCCTCTTCTGCTAAAAGGGAAATCCAGGAAGTCAGACATTCTTTGGAAAGATTGGTTGGCCTCCTGCCACATCTTCACTTTCCCAATCCACTTTTATTCATACAGAGCCACATCTCAGGTGCACAGGAGACAACACAGGCTAGTAAGTTGAACACAAAGAGCTTGGCAGAGTTGGTGATTAAATGACTAGACTCTTGTCCCCAGGAGCGACAATTCTCAGATGTATTCTACAGGGATCTTCAGAGTGTTCCCTAGGGCATTAAGCCCCAGTCCACAGTAGGTGTCCAGCTGATGCCTCCTTTGATGTCCATTTCCTACACCCCATTTCTGATTCATTCACCCTGTCACTGGGCTTCGTGGGCTCACTTTGAAGATTGACATTCTATCTATAATAACACAGTATTATATTCCTGGATCAAAAATAGTATTTGGAAAGACAAAGCAAAACCACCGATAGAATCCAACAAAAGCAAATTAATCTCCAGTAATTGGAATACTAAGATATTTGATTCTGGCAGGAATTACTGAGAAGCATAGACGGGGACAAGGAATGAGAGGTATAAGGAATCTTTCTTAGGAAAGTAAGACACGATCAATAGACGTATGTCAGAGACTTCAGCTATGGAATCGGTTAAGTCTCACTGCAGTACGACTGATCTATTCTTTTCCTACTGAGAGGAAAACCCAGGCGTATTGGCGTTTGTTTGTTTTTTTTTTCTGAAATGGGTAGGCATTTCTCCAGCGTGTGTGATGATCCATGACAATTTCTAAACCTTGTTTCAACAAAGCACAGCAATGAGGCACACTCCTCTGCTTTTACACTGACATGCCTAGAGAGGTCACACCTGGCTGAGTCAAAAAGATGCTGGGGGCTTCCCTGGTGGCGCACTGGTTGAGAGTCCACCTGCCGATGCAGAGGACACGGGCTCGTGCCCCGGTCCGGGAAGATCCCACATGCTGCAGAGCGGCTGGGCCCCTGAGCCATGGCCGCTGAGCCTGCGCATCTGGAGCCTGTGCTCCGCAATGGGAGAGGCCACAACAGTGAGAGGCCCGCGTACCGCAAAAAAGAAAAAAAAAAAGACGCTGGAAGAGACCATCTCTTTTCAAAGGGAAGGACCTTGAAGCTAAGACAGCACTTAGCTCACACCCCATGATGACTCCTTATTTACCTGACCCCAGCTAACTGAGGGTAATACAGACATCAACTATATACAAGTTAATTCGAGGAATCAACGTGTCCCCATGAGTTAAGGGGCTAGGCTGCCTTTACTGCAGCTCCCTGTTTAGGTCAGCTCGATTTCTAGTCATCATCTTCTAGCCCAGGAAGCATAGGGAAGCTTAGGCCCAAGCAGAAATCCACTGGAGAATAAAGCACAGCCCTTGGGGAGGGTGGGAGGGAGGGAGATGCATGAGGGAAGGGATGTGGGAACAGATGTATATGTATGACTGATTCACTTTGTTATAAAGCAGAAAGTAATAAAATAAAAAATTTAAAAAAAAAAGCACAGCCCTGTGTTCCCTCTATGCAGACATACTTTTTTTTTTCCCACACCACACAGCTTGTGTGACCTTAGTTCCCCATCCAGAGATTGAATCAAGGACCTTGTTAGTGAGAGCGCAGAGTCCTAACCAGGAGAGATCATCTCTTTTCAAAGGGAAGGATATTGAAGCTAAGACAGCATCGTCACAGACAGAATTGTCTGTGCATAAGTTGGATCACTCATCTCTTCCAGGGAAGCTGTAGAGTATGACAACTCACCTGGACATCCCAGGTATGCAGGGAAGGAAGTTCCCTCTTCAGATGTAGAAATAAGAATATTGGGTAGACAAAGGTAAAAGACCAAGGTCTTACCCAGCATGGGCTCAGGTGGTGGGCATTACTGCCTACCTTCTTAGCCACCCACAGACTTCTGGACAGAAGTCAAAGCAACATATCTTTGGAAAGATTCCCCTTTGAACATCAGTGTGGGATCTAATGAGGCCATGCTCTGGGATTAGGCTCTGCCAAGATTTGCAAATAAGGAAAGTGGTGGAAAAAACATCTCAGTATCCCTTTGGAGGCAACCATGGGAGTTTCAAATGGGAAGACAGAATGGCTTCATTTGAAATAGCAACAGCTGGAGGAGGGGGAATGTCAGAGGACAGATTATGCTATTTTGAAAGGAAAGCTTGGAAATGGTTCAAACACAATTTTTCCCAGCAAACAAGCAAGACAACACAACCTCCATTCCCTGTATAAGCAAGATGATATCTCTCCTCTGGATGGGGCTGTTTCTCTTCCTAACACTGTGATGCCTTCAACTCAGCTGGCAAATGGTGTCTGAGAAACATACATTTTGGGGTACATGATAAAGGGTGGGTGTTTTGAGGGAAACAAAATATACATAATATGGTATGTTTCTTTGCTCTGTAGATTACAAGCACCCTACCTACTGCCAGGACCATCTTCTCCCATCAAATGTAGCTCTGGCTCATGTATAGGAAGTAGCTCTTTGCTGGGATGGGCTAGCCCAGTGGATACCTCTTAGAAAATGTACCAGCAAGAATGCTCAAGGCAAACACTTCAGCTTTAACTCTTCCATCCCTAGAGGGGTTCAATCTTAGCCTTGGTCAATAACAAGGATAATGGAGGATGAGGGGAGGTCACTTCCTCCACAAGGGCATGATCCTGAAGGTCAGTCATCTCTTTTGCTTACATTCAGTGGCCAGTACATAATTATACGATAACAGCTAATAGAAATAAAACAAGTATATCACCTTCATTCAAGTTGACTCATGAGGAACACGTGTGCCCGTGTAAGTTACAGGCATACAAGTTCCTTCTCTCTGGCCCCTTCCTCAGGGCAGCTACCTCTGAGAGCTTCTCCTGGATCAGGCAGCACAGAGATTAGGAAAAAAGTCATCCAAAGCACAAGTGAAACTGGCAACAAATGACACACCAATCATCCCATCTTCCAGACATGCCCCATTTTTAAATAATTCATTGATAGTCTAAGATTTGGGGAAGGGGTGTAACCCCCCAAGCCCTCATCAGTAGAAGAGAGTAGTGCTTATTGGACGAAGAAAGCAGGTCTCTTCACCAACACTCCCTCTCCACAAAAGCCAATTTTCTCTTCCTAAACTATGATATTTTCATGAAAGTTAGGTGGTGTGGTGGGAGAGGGGGTATCAAAAATATCTACGGCCAAGGGAGAATTCTAGAAACACACAACTTTCAGCATACCACCAAGATTTAAAGGCATAAAATTCCCCAGATCCTATTCAGTAGGGGTCCCTACTGAGACAGGAGGACCATCCCTAAGGTCCCTTCCATAATAAAGAACAAGAAGGATCTAAAAATAAAGAGCAGGCAGAGGTGAGGAAGGACAGTTAAATCAAGATAGGGATAATATGGCTGAGCACTGGTGCAAACTGCTCCCTGTATGAGTACTTGAGGTGGAGATGGGTCTTTCTACAACTACCTGATGAGTGGAAGAGAGGAAACTCTTACCTCCTGAAAGATACTGCTTTGAGTTGGTGGTTTGGGAAATATCCAGAGACGTGACGTGTCATATCCAACACTAGAGGAGACCTCCATTTGATAGCACATCCCAGGAAATGTAAAGGGTTAAAATCCTGACGTAAAACAGATGGTCCAGTATACCGTCGTACTGTTCCAACAGAAGCATGCCTCCTGGGAACATGGTCCCCAGACGCTCAGCGTTTGGAGAAAACAGTAATGACAGTGCTGGCATCATCTAACAGGAAGAGGCCCCCCACACTGAACTCCTCCCCAATGGGGATGATCAGAATTGTGTGTTGTGATTCAAAACTCAGTGTAGTTCATCATAGTACTAAAGAAAAACTCCACCATCATTTCAGTAGATGCAGAAAAAGCATTCAACAAAATTCAACATCTATTCTTGATTTTTAAAACTGTCAGCAAACTTGGAAGGGAAGGGAACTTCTCCAACCTAATAAAGGGCATTGGTGAAAAACACACAGCTAACATATACTTAGCAGTATAAATACTTTCCTCTTAAGATCAGGAAAAGAAGTCCATTCTGGGGTCTCTAGCCAGTGCAATAAGGCAAAAAAAAAAAATGAAGAAAAAGCCCTCCAGATTGGAAAGAAAGAAGTAAGACTATCTCTATTCAGATATCTCATTATTTAAAATATTGATTATATGCTGAAATAATAATGTATATGTTTGGGGTTAAAATATATTTTATAAAAGGATTGTATGTTTTAGAGAAATGCCTCAGAACTGCTCTTATGAGTAATTTTTCATCAATAAGAGATACAGTCATTTAAAAAAATGTTCTAGGTGTCTCTCATGGTAATTGACAGACTCATTTGTATCAGGAAAGAGAGAATAAACATTTCAGGAGACCACTCCTAGGGAGGTGGGTTCATGATGACTTGAGGGACTGGAAATGAGCCCCTGTTCTCTTATTTTCTTGCAAAAGACAGCTGCTGATTGCATGCTATTGCCAGCTTTTCACAGAGGAACAGGGCTCCTGTCCTCTACTGCCAGAGATCTCAGAAAGCAATATTGGGGGCAGTTTTATTTGAAGACATCTTTCAGCCTATGCTAAGGAAGAATTCAGTTTTCATTCTGATGGTGCACTGGTTTAAATATCATGGTGACCAGTTACTAACAATATAATGCAGGGACCAGTAATAATGAAAATGAAATAGCCTGAGTAAACCTAGACTTCACAGCCTCCACCCTTGAACATTTAATTTTGAGATGTAAGAAGTTAAGGTCAGCAAAATAAATGACAAAAATATCACTTGGAACCAGTTGACAGCATGGATAGGAGTATAGCCAGATGAGACATTACTCTATTAAGTCTAAACTCCCAGGAAGGAAGAGAAAGTCAGATTAGACATGAGGACACAATTTCACATCCAGACATTTATTTTCCTGATGCAAATCACACTCTCCTAGAAGAGACTCCAGGCTAGGAAAAAAACAAACAAACAAACAAAAACCTGTCTGGGTGTAGTCTGGACACAGAGTGCCCTGGGCTCATCACTGAAGAGCAAGTAGACTCTCAGCTCCCCTGGGGGCTCCTCAAACTACTGTCAGAGAAGCCAAGAAGGGATGCAAGTGCTTCTGCTCAGAGTTGGCCTGTGAGCTCCCTGATTCCCAGTAGCTTATGGGTCAGCAGGGTAGGCCCAGAGAAATGGAACCCTTTTCACCATGCACCAGCAACACAAGTCTATCTGACATACATTCTGAAAGTTATTTTCTCCCATGGCATCCATTCTCCAGGATCTCAGAAACATATTCCCCAGAAACATATCACCAGGCATAACCAGACAAGCGTTAAGTCTGGGAAGACAAGCATAGCACACATCTCAAGCCAGAAAATACATTAGACTCATGTTTTTACCTCAAAAGATACATTGAAGCTCAAGCAAGGTGTCACTGTGGTGGCTGGAACAGGTACAGAGTTCTGCTCCACGTTTCCAGACTGGGTCCCGGCTAGGCAGAGCAGAAAATACTGCTACTGACCATCATGAGCACTCTCCCCTCAGCTTGTCTGGGTCAATCATGTTGCTGGTGGTGTCAAAAGCAAGAAGGTTAAGGGACATCTAGCTGCAACCTTCCCGTATTCAATCTGCATGTCCACGTGCACTTTCCAGCAGGAATACCCTATACCTTGTGGTCTAAAAGCAACCATCAGCTTAGCGAATAGATTTACATCAACTTGGGTGGACCACCCTTCAATAGGATGGAGATCTGACACAAGTTCTGGGATGATCTGTTCCCCCCAAATATATTTTTGAACAGAGTAATCAAAACCTGTGGGAAAAGGATCCCACAGATTAAGGAAGGCTGTCACCTGAAGGTGCCACCACATTAAGGTATGAACCCATTGGAAGATGATCTCATGGCAGCGTGAAGCCAGAGACCTGAGATCAAGGTGTGTGCCTTGGGAAAGAACCTGAGTGACCCAGGTCATAGTACAGAAAATTTGTCACATGAGGTACATCTAATTTTACATCCTGAGACAATCCATTCTCATCTATTATTTTGGGGGGTTAGAAGAGAATGAGTTTTTAAAATGGAAATCATCCTTTGAATACAATGAGGTAAATTATTGCTAATTTTCAGCAACCAAAGGTATATAGGCAGGCTTTGCAGAAGACAGAGGTAGGGGTAAGTCTGGATGGGATCTGGGGACTCTGTAAAACTCTTCCTGTGGTGGAGGCTTTTCCCCTCTCCTAGGAGGATGGTGAAGGAAAGCCTGGCTTCTGTAGCCACCGCACCTGTCCTTTCTGCTCAAAGGGAAACCCAGGTGCTCCTGGAGAGATGGGCTGCCTCTCCCAACACCCTGCCTTCTCAGGCCCTCGTTTTCATACAGTCAAATCTTGGCTGCACAGGGGATAAATACGTTAGGAGGTAACCACAAACAAGGTGGCAGACAGAGGGTGTGTAAATGACTGGATGCTTGTCCCTCAGGTGAGTATTATAATGGTATTATAATGAGAGGTATATAACGGTATTGAGAGGTATTACAATGGTTCCTCAGAAAGTCCCCTGGATTGAGCCCAGTCACTTCTATGGTGACCAGTTCAATAATACCCAGTCCAGTGGCTGCTCCTACCATCCCCCATCTCTGGCTCACTCCTCCCTTCCCTGGGCTTCCTGGGATCACTTCAAGTACCAAACAAAATAGACAGTGAAGTAGACTGCTGAAGAAGTTCACCCCCAAATCCTCAGACTCTTGAACATGTTATATGACAAGGGAGAATTAAGGCACAGATGGGATTAAGGCTGCTAATCAGCTGACCTCAAATTAAGGAGATTATCCTGGGCACCATGTAATCACAAGGGTGATGAAGAGGATAAAGTAGAAGCAGGATTTGGAAGTAGAACTGAGAGCTGTTTCAAGATGCAAGGTAAACTTTGACCTTCAGAGTCAGGACTTCTTTTTCTTCAAAGATGGGGTCCAAGGTATGAAAAGCAGGAAAGCCTTAGAAGGTGGAAAAGGAAACAAAATGTCTTCTAGAAAACCAGAAAGGAGCACAACCCCAGCAAACTTGATTTTATCTGAGTCACACCCATTTCAAACTCTGATCTCCAAGACTGAAAGATAAAATAGATTTTGATTTCAGTGGAAACTTGGTTATTTGTTACAGAAACAATAGAAAATACAGTACCTATCCAAGTATCTTATTTCAGATTCTACATTCAGTGGAATCCATACTAACTCACTGAGGTTTATTTTACATTTCAAAAAATAGGATTCATAAATATTGTTTCCCTGGCAGCACTGATCAAGAAGAACCTAGTCATAGAAAGTGCAACATACCTTCTTAGCAGCCCAACCTACAGTATGGAAAGGGTATTAACATTGTTCATTGAAGGCATTTATGCTTCTACAGCACTTGAAGTTTAAATTCAAAGACTTAAATTACTAAAGCTTACCCATGAAAAAATAGACATTATCCAGGTTTTCTATGAAAGGAACTAAATATTAGAAACCTTCACACAAAGTGTTCTCTGGGTCTACTTAACTACCTTCTTGGATTCTGCCATAGGTTGAAGAAATATACTAATCATATGCAAATTTTTCTTTTGAAGAAGAAAAGCCTGAAGAGTTTTCAAAAGGGCGCTTTTCCCTGATGACCAAGGGGACTAAGACGCTGGTCATCCTCAAGTTTTCCTGCAAGTTCTTTCTGACACATGGCTCTGTACCATCTCTATCCTCCCCAGGACAGCCATCCTAAAGGCCCTCTGGATCACCTGGCCAAAGAAACATCACCAAACACACACCTGAAGGTGCTGGGCTCTCGGAAAGCAAGATCACCTGCTGTTTGCTCATCACACAAGCAGAGCTGGCTCACATTTTGCTCCACTGGCCTGGCAGGCTCAGGATCTCAACACCGAGGTGATGGGATTGACTCAGAATCCTGTCCAGTGGCTTGGAGAACATGAGCTTCCCTGCCCCCAGGAGAAGGTGCTGGTGTTGAGTGATCAGCACTGTCCCCAGACTTTCTGGGACGTGTTTCAGTTGGTACCGAAGGCATTGAAAAAGAAAGGCAAGGCTTCCACTGTGAGCTTCTTGCATTCAAGCCTTTGTTTCCTTTGGGCATATTTCCGAGATGCAGCACTTACCAGTGATTGTTCCAAGAAACAACCAGAACAGATTTAAATCTGGCACATCAAGGAACACCTGCTGCTCAGAAGGGGGTGCTGTGACTCAGTGGAGTCTATTCTGCTCAACAGTCTGGAGGGAATTAAACAGCAGAGACAGAGCCCCAGTGCCTTTGTAGGTGGTCTGACACTGATGACACATCAGCTCTCAGGCATCAGGGAACAGTGTCTCCTCCTGTCTGGAGTCTACAGGCTAGAAATAGGAAACACACTTCTTAGTGCTCCCTTAGTCTTGGATGCCCAGTGAGCAGGGGTCACATGGGGATTGGGGGTCATGCAACAGACCTGCTACCACTGACAAGGCAGCTGTTCCTTGTCTAATGATAAAAAAAAAAAGGGTGGGGTTTCAGGTCTCCATATGCAGCCACTTCCAAGTCCTAATGGAAGGGAAGGCCAGAGGGTGGGATGGGGGACAGGATGACCCTGCCTGTAAGAAGTGGACTTCAGTTTACAGGGGACTCAGTCTCTGCCACTGGACTGAGAACTCTCCTGGCTCTAGGCTGTGGAATGACCCTGTGTGTTGGAACAACCTGAAGCAAAGAAGGTGAAACTTGAAGAGACACCTCTCAGGACAGAGATGCTCTGTGGAAGCCAGGCAGTGATTGTATCAGGACCACACAGGATGCTGCATCCACCTCTCAGGGGCAAGCATTCACCTGGCCCTGTGAAATTGAGCCTGTGTTACCAGCAGTTGCCAAAACAGTGTATTTTGGCCCCTATTACTGAAGCACCTTGTATATCTACAAAGATGTATCTGATTCTGTTAGGAAACCCTTAGTATATCGGATCCAATTTTACAGTTTTCATGGCCTGGACAATAAAGCCCTCAGCCCAACTAGACGGTTATGAACTACAGACATTACCAGAGGGCTACTGTCCGTTCAGTCTGAGTGCTCACCTTGAGCAGATGAATCACCATAGGAACCAGAATTGCAGCTGGAAGTGCCCCTCTCTGGGACCTCACCTTATGCCCTGAATATAGCATGTGTGGGAGAAATGTAGATCTAGTTACACAAATCCTCTGGGATGGGGGAGGCCCCAGTGTGCCAGGCTCCAGGAGGGACTTGACTGTGAGCCTGGGAGGAACTCTGAGTCTGAAATGAGGACGTTACCCCTTGAGCATCGGAAGAGAAGGATGCTTATACTCCAGATTATTAAGAACACTGTTTTCATAGCTTCTTATGTGTCCATTCTGTAATTACTGGTGGAAAAATTAGAAAGTGCTAAGGCAAAGGAACAGAAGGATTTCATTTCAATCACTCAAACACCCCATCTCAGGGGCACCCACAGTATAGGGTGGAGGAGGTACAGACTTTCAGACTTTTAGATTCAGGGCTTCCTCCACGGTCTTGACATACCAAAGAGGCTGCCAGAAAGGAGAAGAGTCTTGGTAGATACTGCAGTCTCCACCCTCAGGAAGACCTAAAATCTCTTTAAAGGACTTCTAACTGTGGGATGAATTGGGAGATTGGGATTGACATATATACACTACTATGTATAAAACAGACAACTAATGAGAACCTACTGTATAGCACAGAGAACTCTACTCAGTGCTCTGTGGTGACCTAAATGGGAAGGAAATCTAAAAACAGAGGGGGTATATGTATAACTGATTCACTCTGCTGTATAGCAGAAACTAACATAACCTTGTAAAGCAATTATACCCCAATAAAAATTAATTTTAAAAAAAGGACTTCTTGGGCTTCCCTGGTGGTGCAGTGGTTGAGATTCCGCCTGCCGATGCAGGGGACACGGGTTCGTGCCCCGGTCCAGGAAGATCCCACATGCCGCGGAGCGGCTGGGCCCGTGAGCCATGGCCGCTGAGCCTGCGCGTCCGGAGCCTGTGCTCCGCAACGGGAGAGGCCACAACAGTGAGAGGCCCGCGTACCGCTAAAAAAAAAAAAACTTAAAGTCAACTGATTTGGGACCCCAATTACATGTGAAAAATCCATCATGCTTGCCATGCAAGGTAATCTAATTATGGTCCTAACACCAGGGGGCAGAGAGCCTGGGGCCATCTGAGAATTCTGCCCACAACAGCAAGTTCCCTGCTAGTACCATTTTACTTAAGCCACTGACAGCAGTGAAAACCACACTTTCTGCTCTGCAAGGGACACCAATTGAGGCAAGATGTGAAGTGTAGGAAGGTAGTGACTTCAGAGGCCACATGACAAAGGAAATTGAGGCAGACAGAGAAACTTAGAAGTGAACCCGCTGATTGAACTACTGTATACCCCAAGAAGTCTTCCCAGCTGTAAAAACCATGCAGCCCCTATGGGCTCACTGTGGCTTTACTGACAGAGAATTGAAGGATGTCTTCACCCAGATTGGCTACCAACTCTCAACCCTGATAGGCTGCTAATTCAAGCATGGCTGCATCAAATGGAGAAAAGACTAGCACAAAACTGAGCAATGATCATCAAAAGCACCAACCAGACAGTTTCAGAGCAGAAAGAAGAGGTTTCCTTACACAACTGCAAATATTTGCCCTGTGAGTCCTAGAATTTCTGATGCTTATGACCCTGATATGTTCACACTTCTGGCACCTGGACGGGCTGATGCCTCTATTTGGAATTCATCATGGGATTCTCTACCTCAGGATGACCAGCAGATGTGTCTGGGGATCACAGGACCTTGATGGATCTCCATTTTCTGAGACAGATCAACTGGCACAGCCCTACCCTCCCAGGGAAGATGATCCCAGCATCCTAGATAATATCTCTTTCCATTGTCGCACCTGATAGGAGGTGCCACCAATCTTCAGTATGGCTTATGATCCAGCTATGCAAATCCTGACAAAGGACTGATCAATAGAACATTTCCAAAATCTTTAATGTGTACTTCTGAGTCTAAACAAAACAGAGCTCAAGAAATTATTTCAGTTTAAGAAAAAAAAAATTCCCACCTCATCCCTTCTTCCACACACAGACCTCTGGACAGAAGTCAGAGCAACAGTGCTTTGGAAAGACTCCCTTTAGAGCATCAGCACAGGGTCAAGTCAGGCCATGCCCCTGGGTTAGGCTCTGCCAAGATTCCCATACAAGAAAAGTCTCAGTCTCCCTTCTGACTCAACCACTGAGTGTCAAATGGGAGGACAGGATGGCCTCATTAAAAATAATGGGAGCTGGGCTTCCCTGGTGGTGCAGTGGTTGAGAGTCCACCTGCCAATGCAGGGGACACGGGTTCATGGCCCGGTCCGGGAGGATCCCACATGCCGCGGAGGGGCTGGGCCTGTGAGCCGTGGCCGCTGAGCCTGCGCGCCCGGAGCTTGTGCTCCAACGGGAGAGGCCACAACAGTGAGAGGTCCGCGTACCACAAAAAAAAAAAAGGGGAGCTGGAGGAGAAGGTGGAAGGTCAGGACAGGTTAAAACCTTTCCAAGGGCGAGGGGATGGGGGAGGGGAGGACTGGGAGTTTGGGGTTAACAGATATAAACTATTAGATATAGGAGGGGTAAACAACAAAGTCCTACTGTATAGCACAGGAAACTAAATTCAGTATCCTCTGATAAACTATAACAGAAAAGAATATTTTTTAAAAGTCAGAAAAAGAAAAAACCCTTTCCTTTTGAAATAGCATACATCGTTCAAACTCACATTAGTTCCAGCAAGAAAACAAGGCAGTACAATCTCAACTAGCTGTGTGGGCTGCCGGAAGCATCTCCCCGAGCTGTAGCTGTATTTTTTTCAACACTGAGCTGCCTTCAATAACATCTTGCATGGTTTTCAGACACCAGTTGTGTCTTAGTAATGAATGGATATTTGGAGGGACCAACGTGGACAATGATGTTTCCCTGATGTGGATGTTACAAGCAACCCTACCACACCCTCCAGAACCATCATCTTCCATGAAATGTGGCTCAGGGCCATGAATAGGAAGTAGCTCTTTGCTGGAGTGTTCTAGCCCAGATGACACCTCTGAGAAAATGTACCACCCTCTTGTTCCACTACTGCTAAGGGGTTCACTCTTAGCCTCAGTCAGTAACAAGGATAATGCAAAGAAGAGAGAAAGCCACTCCTATGAAAGGGCATAATGCAAAGGTCAGACGTCACTTCCTTTCTCACCCAATGGTCAGTGTGGACTTATGTGACAGCTAATTGAAATAAACCAGGGAAGTCATCTAAAGTTGACCATGAGGAACACATGTGTCCATGTTAGATAAGCTACAGTAATACTTTGTCTCGGTGTTCCCTCCTCAGGACAGCTACCTGTAATGTCTTCTCCTGGATTAGGCAGCACACCGAGCAGATTAGCTAAATAAGCTTCCAAAGTAGAAATTCAACTGGCAACACACCACACACTGGCCTTCCCATCTTCAAGACATGCCCAATTTCACTCAAATGTAGTCTCCCATGATTTGGGGAAAGAAGAGTAAGTCCCACGCCTTCCTCAGTGGAGAACTGAACTTGAGGGAAGAGGAAAACAGGTCTCTTCACCAATACTGCCCCTAGCCCAAAGCCAATTTCCTTCTCCTAAACTATAATATTTTCATCATAGTTTGGAAGGAGGAGAGAGGATGTCAAAAATATCTATGACCAAGGGAGAATTCTAGGAACAATCAACAACTTTCACCAAACCACCAAGATCTCTAGGCGTAAAATTCCCCAGATTCTATTCAGTGGAGGTTTCTATCAAGACTGGCGGAACAGGGACTTCGCTTGTGGTGCAGTGGTTAAGACTCCATGCTCCCAATGCAGGGGGCCCAGGTTCTATCCCTGGTCAGGGAACTAGATCCCACACGCATGCAGCAACTATGAGTTTGCATGCCACAACTAAGGAACCCATGAGCTGCAACTAAAACCCAACGCAACCAAATACATAATAAATAAATATTTTTAAAAAGACAGGCGGAGCATTATCGAGGTCCCTTCCATAATCAATGGCAGGAAGGATGTACAAATAAAGAGTAGGCAGATATGAGGAAGGGCTGCTAGATGAAGACAAGGATAATATGGCTGAGCACTGGTGCAAACTGCTCCTTGTATGAGTACTTCAGGTGGAGATGGTCTTCCTGCAACCATCCAATGAGTGGGAGAGAGAAAACTTACCTCCTGAAAGATATGGCTTAGAGTTGGTAGTTTGGGAAATAGTGACATGATGTCATATTCAATACTAGAGGGAGACCTCTATCTGATAGCACATCCCAGGAAATGTAAAGGGTTAAAACCCGGAGGGCTAATGGTTGGACCCAGGGGTTTGTCCAGCACACGTGATATCATCTTACTGCTCCAACAGACCTACTCCTTCTGGCCACGTGGTCCCCAGATTCTCAGTGTTGGAAAAACAGTAAGGACAGTTCTATCATCCCAACAGCTAACAGGAAAAGGCTCCCCCATGCTGAATTCCTCCTTCATTGTGATGATCAGGATTGTGTATTTTGGAAAGATGTCTCAAAACTAATCAGAGATTTTTCATTATTATTATTATTTTTTTTGCTTTATAACAAATTTAATCAGTTATACATATACATATGTTCCCATATCCCCTCCCTTTTGCGTCTCCCTCCCACCCTCCCTATCCCACCCCTCCAGGCAGTCACAAAGCACCGAGCTCATCTCCCTGTGCTATGCGGCTGCTTCCCACTAGCTATGTACCTTACGTTTGGTAGTGTATATATGTCCATGCCTCTCTCTCACTTTGTCACAGCTTACCCTTCCCCCTCCCCATATCCTCAAGTCCATTCTCTAGTAGGTCTGTGTCTTTATTCCTGTCTTACCCTATGTTCTTCATGACATTTTTTTTTCTTAAATTCCATATATATGTGTCAGCATACAGTATTTGTCTTTCTCTTTCTGACTTACTTCACTCTGTATGACAGACTCCAGGTCCATCCACCTCATTACAAATAGCTCAATTTCATTTCTTTTTATGGCTGAGTAATATTCCATTGTATACATGTGCCACATCTTCTTTATCCATTCATCCGATGATGGACACTTAGGTTGTTTCCATCTCCGGGCTATTGTAAATAGGGCTGCTATGAACATTTTGGTACATGTCTCTTTTTGAATTATGGTTTTCTCAGGGTATATGCCCAGTAGTGGGATTGCTGGGTCATATGGTAGTTATATTTGTAGTTTTTTAAGGAACCTCCATACCGTTCTCCATAGTGGCTGTACCAATTCACATTCCCACCAGCAGTGCAAGAGGGTTCCCTTTTTTCCACACCCTCTCCAGCATTTATTGTTTCTAGATTTTTTTTTGTTTTGTTTGTTTGTTTGTTTGTTTTTGCGGTACATGGGCCTCTCACTGTTGTGGCCTCTCCTGCTGTGGAGCACAGGCTCCGGATGCGCAGGCTCAGCAGCCATGGCTCACGGGCCCAGCCGCTCCCTGGCATGTGGGATCTTCCCAGACCGGGGCACGAACCCGTGTCCCCTGCATCGGCAGGCGGACTCTCAACCACTGCGCCACCAGGGAAGCCCTGTTTCTAGATTTTTTGATGATGGCCATTCTGACTGGTGTGAGATGATATCTCATTGTAGTTTTGATTTGCATTGCTCTAATGAGTAAAGATGTTGAGCATCCTTTCATGTGTTTGTTGGCAGTCTGTATATCTTCTGTGGAGAAATGTCTATGTAGGTCTTCTGCCCATTTTTGGATTGGGTTGTTTGTTTTTTTGTTATTGAGCTGCATGAGCTGCTTACAAATTTTGGAGATTAATCCTTTGTCAGTTGCTTCATTTGCAAATATTTTCTCCCATTCTGAGGGTTGTCTTTTGGTCTTGTTTATGGTTTCCTTTGCTGTGAAAAAGCTTTGAAGTTTCATTAGGTCCCATGTGTTTATTTTTGTCTTTATTTCCATTTCTCTAGGAGGTGGGTCAAAAAGGATCTTGCTGTGATTTATGTCATAGAGTGTTCTGCCTATGTTTTCCTCTAAGAGTTTGATAGTATCTGGCCTTACATTTAGGTCTTTAATCCATTTTGAGCTTATTTTTGTGTATGGTGTTAGGGAGTGATCTAATCTCATACTTTTACATGTCCCTATCCAGTTTTCCCAGCACCACTTATTGAAGAGGCTGTCCTTTCTCCACTGTACATTCCTGCCTCCTTTATCAAAGATAAGGTGACCATATGTCCGTGGGTTTATCTCTGGGCTTTCTATCCTGTTCCATTGATCTATCTTTCTGTTTTTATGCCAGTACCATACTGTCTTGATTACTGTAGCTTTGTAGTATAGTCTGAAGTCAGGGAGCCTGATTCCTCCAGCTCTGTTTTTTGTTCTCAAGACTGCTTTGGCTATTCGGGGTCTTTTGTGTTTCCATACAAATTGTGAAATTTTTTGTTCTAGTTCGGTGAACAATGCCAGTGGGAGTTTGATAGGGATTGCATTGAATCTGTAGATTGCTTTGGGTAGTATAGTCATTTTCACAATGTTGATTCTTCCAATTCAAGCACATGGTACATCTCTCCATCTATTTGTATCATCTTTAATTTCTTTCATCAGTGTCTTATAATTTTCTGCATACAGGTCTTTTGTCTCCTTAGGTAGGTTTATTCCTAGATATTTTATTCTTTTTGTTGCAATGGTAAATGGGAGTGTTTCCTTGATTTCACTTTCAGATTTTTCATCATTAGTATATAGGAATGCCAGAGATTTCTGTGCATTAATTTTGTATCCTGCAACTTTACCAAATTCATTGATTAGCTCTAGTAGTTTTCTGGTAGAATCTTTAGGATTCTCTATGTATAGTATCATGTCATCTGCAAACAGTGACAGCTTTACTTCTTCTTTTCCAATTTGGATTCCTTTTATTTCCTTTTCTTCTCTGATTGCTGTGGCTAAAACTTCCAAAACTATGTTGAATTATTATTATTCTAACATTATTATTATTATTATAGAATTTTGGTTCTTCTTTTTTTTTTTTTTTTTTGGCTGTTCAGCTTGCCAGATCTTAGTTCCCTGACCAGGGATCAAACCCGGGCCCCAGCAGTGAAAGCGCTGAGTCCTAACCACTGCACCACCAGGGAATTCCCTGAGATTTTTCATCTTTAAATGATAAAGTAACTTTTCCATTTTTTTCTGGTGTTTCCTGTGATAATGAACAGACTTCTCTGTGTCAGCTAAGAGATCCTCAGCACAAGCATTTCAGGAGACCACTCCTAGGGATGTGGGTTCATGATGACTTGAGGGGCTGGAAATGAGCCCCCTGCTCTCTTACCTTCCTTTGAACACACCTGCAGCCCCCATACCACTGCCAGCTCTGCACAGAGGAAGAGGGCTTCTGTCTTCTACTGCCAGAGATTTCAGAAAGATCGGTGTGGTCATACCTCACAGTTAATTTTGACTCACAGACATCGTTCAGCCTATGCTAAGGAGAAATTCAATTTCCATTCTGACAGTGCACTGGTCTAAATATCATGATGACCAGTCACCAGCCATGGAAATCAAAACCAGGGACCAGTAATGACAATGATGAAATAACCTGAGCAAAATCTAGACTTTTAACATCCATCCTTTTTTTTTTTTTTTTTTTTTTTTTTGTGGTACACAGGCATCTCACTGTTGTGGCCTCTCCCGTTGCGGAGCACAGGTTCCGGACGCGCAGGCTCAGCGGCCATGGCTCACGGGCCCAGCCGCTCCGCGGCATGTGGGATCCTCCCAGACCGGGGCACGAACCCGTGTCCCCTGCATCGGCAGGCGGACTCTCAACCACTGCGCCACCAGGGAAGCCCAACATCCATCCTTTGATATTTAATTTTGAGCTGGTAAAGGAAAGGCCAGGAAAATAAAGGGGAAAAAACCCACAGATTCAGCTGACAGCACTGATACAAGTTGTAACTCGATGGGACATTATTATAGCAGCCCACAATGAAAAAGATTGAAACACTATTAAGATTTTGTTGTCATTGGTGTAATGTTTTAAAGTCTTGGGGCTGTTAGGAGGATCCAGGAAAGCAAAGGATGTAAAAAAAATGTTCTCAGGAAGAACATGAGGACCCAATTTCAAATCCAGACATTTTCGTGGTGGGAATCACTCTTTCCCAGAGGAACTCAGCCCAGGCTAAAAGGATTACACTCCATTTCCAGGTGTAGTCTGAACACAGAGCACACTGGCTTCACTACTGGAGACTAAGTGGACCCTCAGCTCCACTCAGGGCTCCTCGGATTTTACTGCCAGAGAATCTAAGATGTGGTGGGAGTAGTTCTGCTCAGAGCTGGCCTGTGAGGTCTTCCCTTCACATCTGCCAATGGTCAGCAATTAGCCCAGAGAAGTGGAACCCCTGCCACCATGCATACACAAACAGCAAATCTGACACACGTTCTGAAAGTTCTTTTCTCTCATAGCATCCATCCTTCAAGACCTCGGAAACATATTCCCCAGAAAAAAATGTCACCACGCACAACCAGTAAAGGGTTATGTCTGGGAAGGCACAAACATAACATATATCCCTGCCCAGAAAATATGTTGGACTCATTTCTATCTCAGAGGATACACTGAAGTCCAAAGAGGGTAACACTATGGTGACTGAAAGAGTTACAGAATTCTGTTCCATGTCTTCAGACAGAACCGAGCTACCCAGAGCAGAAGGTTTTGTTGCTGACCATTATAATCAATATCCTCATTTTGGCTAAGACAACGTTCCGGCGGTGCCCAAGGCATGGAAAGAAAACTTCAGGGGCATCTGGGTGCAACCTTCCTGCATTCAAGCCTTTACTTCCTATGTGTACTTTCCAGAAACCATGTCTGACACCTCAAGGTCTAACAGCATTCCATCAGCTTATAACTAGATTTCCATTAACCCAGGTGGACCATCCTTCAACAGGATGGGGATCTGATACATGCATGATTGAGCTCTTCCCCTCAAATACATTTTCAGACACAGAAACCAAAACCAATGCAAAATGGAACCACAGATCAAGGAAGATGGCAGATGAAGGCCCCACCACATTAACATATGGAACCTATACTGATTAAGACAGTGCACTGCCATGGGGTCAAGTTCACAAGACTGAAGAGCCAGCTGAGGGGTATGAGCTATGGGGAAAGACCTAAGTGGTCCAGGCCTGTCACAAATGCTGCCATCAACATGTGTAACTACAACACTGTTGTAATCAACAACCAGTGAATGTGCCTGGGAGTAAATTGGAGCTGCACTCCCTTACAGGACATCCAAAAGGTTAAGGACTTCACCCAGAGCTCCACAAATACTCATGAATGCACAGAATCCTTCTGATACATAAAGAACAAGAACGTCAGTCACACAAATGTTAGAGTACGACACAGGATGCGTCCAGCAGGGCTGACAGGATGAGAATCACACTCCAAAATGAGATTCCTCAGGCAGCTGTGGAAGTCTTTAACTTGAGGAAAGGGTTGGACTAGTGACAGCGCTGATTAACAAAGTAGACCCTGCAGGCAGTGCAGCTGCAAAAGGGTTTCAAACCCATCTCACACATCCTCCTGATTCAGTCCTAGGAGATTCAATGGGAAGGCAGCACTTCCCAGTCCAGGCTTCACCAGAATCCAAGGGCTGCAGAAGAAGATGCAAATGTCATAGTGTGGAATAAACAAACTTCTCTCCACAGACGAGCATCATTTGCTCATATTCAAGTGAGGGACAGTTGAGAAGCTCAAGGATTGTGGATGAAACTCCCTTACAAAGACTGAAGGTAATACCATTTTTTATAAGAAACTAATCCTAAATGAATAGGAATATGGCAAAGTGTATTCCTAGAAGAGGATGTCTATGTAGTAAAGTGTATACCATTAGAAATGGGTCACTGATATATTCCATCCCTGTGAGAATATTTCAGTATAACACCTCAATATCCATTCTGCTGCAATACAGGAATGAGATATTGTACATTTCTTTCACAATATTTTTTCTTGGCAAACTCATATCAAATTTTAGATAATATACCAACATGATTTTATATTCCTGGATGGAAAATAATGTCTGAAAAGAAAGCAAAAACACCCTTAGGAATCAGGGTAAGAAAATAAATCTCATTTATCAGCATTCTAAGGTACTTGATCCTGGCTGACATTGTTGAGAGACAGAGATAAGAAGGGAATGGGATTCGAGGTCTATAAAGAATCTCATCTCAGGAGAGGAAAATAGATGCCATCACAAGAAGATGGATGATGGAGACCTCAGCTGTGGTGTATGAATAGCCTTGCTAGAGTAGACTAACATGTGCCTTTTCTACTGAAAGGAGAACCCAGGAGGTTTGTCATTCTTCTGGAAAGGGTGGTTGGGGTGTGTGTCAGAGGACAGGGTGCTCCATGATACATCTTCCAGACCTTGTTTTTAGCGCATCTGTGGAGGACAGCACCACGCCTGTTGCCTACATTTCACCAGATGACCTTGCTGTGATGGGTCAGGTTCTGTCCTAAAGCTTTCCCCAAAGTCTTCCAAGAGAGCTCAGTGCAGGCACAAGGTCCTTGTTAGATGTGCAGGAAGGAAATTACCTCGTACAGTGGGGTGGATGGAATTGGTGGTGAATCCTTGGATTCCAGTCCTTCCAGCGAGGACATCCTGTGATACATTCTACATGGTTCTTCACGGGGTCCCATTAGGAGTGAGACACAGAGAGAAGTGAGAGCTCAATGCTATGTTTGTTGCTGGTACTTCTCCCCATCCAGTCCCACATTCACCTCACTGACATGTGTGTGACCTGGGATAACTTCCAAATAAGATATCTGGCCCAAGTGCAAGTGTCAGGTTCTGAACTCAAGGATTTGAACTAAGACATTAAGATTCCACTTCTTATTTCTAAAACGAACACTCTTTTGTTTTGTTGAAATGAATGATGAGGACAGAGTGATGCGAAGATAGGGGAAAAATGATGGAAAGTTTGAGGAAAATAAGGAAGACATGACAAGAACTTGGAATCACAGGAAAGAAGATGACTAATTTTAATCTCCCCTACTGTCTGGGCCATGCTACCATCCTCTCTCAGACCTGGCTGCTATTAATTGAACTCTGATCTTCCCATTCCATCTGTGTTGACCTATAAAACTTGGGGCACATCAGAATGCGCACTCTGCAGGAACCAACAGATATACCCACTGATGATAGGTACCTGATTTGGACGTCTCAGACTTCCTTTTCAACTCTCCAGGACCCACTTATCCCCTCAAATGCAGATCAGGACCATAATGCCAAAATATCTCTTAGTGAGAATGTCTAGCCCACTGGATACCTCTTAGAAAATACAACAGCAAAAATGCTCCGAGCACACCTCTCCCATTTTTCTCTGTCATTCTTAAAGTAGTCACTCATGGCCTCAGTCTTGAGGACATTGAAAGAGGCAAAGGAAACTACTAGCTTTTACAGGCAGGATCTTGAAGGTCAGATATAACTCATACCACATGACCAGAACTTGATTTCCCTGCTGTGATTCTTTAGCTGGGATCAGGGAACTATCTTTACCCTAGTTGACCCCAGAGGAGATAATGTGATCCAGCAAGACAACTTATGGGGATAAAGGCTCCTCTGAGGTACCCTCCTCAGGTCAGCTACCTCCACAGTCTTCCCCTAGTTTGGGCAACACAGGGTAGATTAATTACTAAAGGTGATCAAAGCAGAAACCCAATTTATAAAAGACACCATAAACCTGTCCCCAGATTTAGAAGGAAGGGACATACCTTCATTTCTACTTCACAGGAGAATTGCTGTGCTTTATGAAAGAGGAATTTTGTCTCTTCATAAAAACTGTGTTTTCACAAGGAGACAATTCACTCTCTGCTCATCTACATTTTACTGGCACTAGTTAGAGAGCAGTGCTGTTGAAAAGCCATCTCTGACCAGAAGAATGCTAAGAAACACATCTTCACGGCCACCATCAGATCTAAACCCAAAAAGCCACCTTATGGACATTATCAGACCTAAATTCACACCTATGAGTGAGGGACGCCCATAGGACAGGAGTAAAGTCACCAAGATACCTCCTATTTATTATGTAAGATAAGGAAAAGTAGCTATACCAAAATGACAAAATTTGCATTATCACTGGTGTTAACTGTTTTGAAGGAGTTGTAGCGATCTCAATGAGGTCCTCTTTATCTCACTGGCATCTTACGTTGTCGAAGTTTTAAGTCTTATGAGAGATTTAAAAAGCTCTGAAATGGGCTGTAGGGGGAAATAACCACACTTCAGGTGATTCACCTAACCACTTGGTGACCACAGCCAATGACTTGTGCCAATGACTAGGCAGCAGAAGTTTACATCCTAGGTCCCACCTATGGCCCCATAGGACTATGCAGGCAAGCAGCTATTATCTCACCGATCCAAACAGACCCATGGCTACTGAAACCATGAATCCCCAGATGCTCAGTGGCGGGAGAACCCAGGAAGGACCAGACCAGTTCTCTCAGCAGTTAATAGCGAAAAACCTCCACATAAAATGCTTCTTCAACTATAAAGGTGAGGGCTGTGTGTTTTGTGGAAGACTGCTCACAGGCTCCTATCTGATATTTGCCATCTTTAAGTTTTGCCACTATAATTAAGACTATCTTTGTTCAGCCAAAGAGAATCAGACACACAAGCAAGATAGTTTCAGGAGATGCTCGTAGAGATGTGGGTTAGAGATGAAAGATAGAAATTGAAAATGAACTTCCTGCTCCCTCATCTTTCTGCTGAAGGACCAACAGCCTGTCATGGTCATCTCAATATTTGGACAGACATGGGAGCTCTTATCTTCTACTGACCAAGATTTTTGAGAGCAAGTGTGGGTGGTTACAACCGTCCAGTTCATTTTTTTTTCTAAGTCTTCTTCATCCTACATAATGGAGGACTCACTTTCCATCCTGAAAGTGGCACACATGAAAGTGACCAGTCACCAGCAGTAGGATCAAGGAACAAGAGACAAATGATGACAAAGATGCATAGCTGAAGTGAAGGTAGTCTGAACAGCCCTATCTGAATCAATTAATGATGAGCTGTCAGCAAAGGTCACTAGACAACAGAAAATGGATGCATAGTACTAGGAGTCAAGGTGAAATGCATTGATTGGACCAGACCATGCCCAGACCATGTCACAAAGCCCAACATTGTAGAAGACTCAAATAGGCTTATAACTCTGCTGTCTATGTCATGTGTAAAATTTTGGAATACACACCAAGAGGCCATTAAAAGTTCAGAAAGCTGTTCCCAAGGACTCATTAACAACTGGAACTCAGGACCTCAGATATTTTCCCAAGGAAAGCATCAGCAAGAATAAACCAAATAGGCTAATGTTCAGAAGGTATGACCAACAGCTGCTTCTCCCACCCAAAAAAGTCTGTCTTATTTTTGTGACAAAAGACAGTTATTTCCAACAGTGTGGGACTGATGGTTTCAGAATTCTGCCCATGTCTCCCGGACAAGCCTTAGCTGCACACAAAAGAAGGTACAGTCTTGTCCATGATAAGCACTGTCTCCCATCTCTCTGGAACATTCTTACTACTCTTGGTGCCAAAGGCTTTCAAGAATAAAGGTTAGTGGGCATCGGGTGTCAACCTTCTAGCACTTATGTCTTTATTTCCTCTGGGAAAATTTCAAGGAACAGCTGTGAGAGCTGAGACACCACAGCTTTGGAGGACTTCCAGGTAGAGAACAAAATGTATTCAATCCTGGTGGACGTCACCATAGCCAGTCAGAAAACTGAAATATTTTAAATCTAGCATCCCGGTGAATATATATGTTCAGGAAGAAGAGTCACCATAGGAACTCAAAGATCCAAGAAAGTACTTAAATGGCACCATATTCTAAAGAACACTATACTCTATCAAGAGATTAATACATCAAGAAATTAACACAGAATCAACATCGTCAAAGACAAAAGGGTGGATATTTCCTAAAGAATACATGCACATAATGTAGATAGAAATATTCAGCATAAATATAGTACTGTGTAAAAATACATGGGATCAAAAATAGAATGAATGTGGTTGACGATCAAATGAAGGAACTCTGAAAAGGCATCAGGAAAAGACGAAGGCTAAAGTATGGAAGACAGGGGATAAAGTGTTTTCATGTCACTCACTCAAACACCCTCACTCCAGGGGCCACCAGAGTACAGGGTAAAATGGGACAGGACATTCATGCATTTGTGTTCAGGATCCCATCCATGGCCATAAATTGTTGTTAATGCACCTAGAGCTCCTGTTGTGCTCAGACAGCTCATCTAACTGAGTTACAGCAAACTTCCTTAGGAACAGCAGGAAGTAATGGACAGTTGTTCTTTATATGTTTACAAAATATATTTCTATCATTATAAAATGTCGTCCTTCTTAATAGGAGCACACATTTAGATCTAGATTCTATGGAGAAGTCAGGACTGAGTGTGGTACTAAATTAGACAAATTGTCTTTTCTAAAAACTAAAGAAACCTGGAACATCCAGGGTTGAATTCCTCATGAGTCAATCCTGGAACATTGTGGGTCATACAAAGGATCAAAAACCCTGTAATTAGCCCTTTTTTTCCTCTTCTAAATGCATTAATCCAGAAGAACCATGGGACTGGGTTTACAGAGGGAACAATTTCAGATGAAAAATCACCTATTTAGAGAAATTGGACCAAGGAGAAAATAACCAGTCATGGAAGATAAGTAAAGTTCTGTGGCCCCTGATGAAGGCAAGCACCTGCAACATGACTTGTCTGGAGGCCAGCAAGCTACAGACTCTGTCTCTGCATCAGAAGAAAGCATCAGGCAAACTGTTCAAGTCCTTCAATTCACCTTCAACCAACTCACCCCTAGAGGGAAATTAAGGGCTGCTTCCGTTAAAAGGACACACTTGTGTCAAGAGAGTCTGAGAACCAGGTGTGAAAAATGACAGGCATGAGTATTCAACACCAAGGGAAAAAAATACTTCAAATTTGAACTGCTGTAAAATTTCAGAATACCAGGAAGAGAACAGTTAATCCTAAAATGTGAAAAAGAGGCCACATGAAACATTCTTCCTATCTTCACTCAGAATGGTATATGGAGAAAGGGCTAGGGCCCCACAAGGAGGACTAAGGCCATAGCCTCCTAAAATTGTAACCACTTGAGATTTTGAACATCTAAATAATGTTGAGCATTTAAAAAATATATCCATGGAGTAGCCAGCAATGGTGAATAATAGTTTACTCAAAGCAAGAAGATGGAAAATGGACATTTTAAATGCCTTTCACCGCCAAAGATTCCTGAGTCAGATCTAAAGTTCTGCAGGTGTCTGAGCATCAAGAGGAGAGGGAAGCCTTGAACAGAATTTGTATGGAGCAACACTTTTGTAACCACAGAATTTTCCTGCTTTATACTCTTATTCCTCCTTTACCCTCACACCCCAACAAGATAATCAGGGCTGGTTCCATTAAGAATATACACCTGTATCAATACCTTCAGGAAATTATTTTAGGAGCTCAACCTAAGACCATCAGGGTGGAGAGAAAATGCTTTCTCAGAGGTAAGGTCTATCAGTAGGCCAGTCCTGCACATAGCATGGGCATTCTGGGGCTGAACCTCAGTCCTTCACCCCTTCCCCTTCCCAAGGAACCCCAGGCCACGGATAGCTGAACACCTGCCACTTCAGAGCCATGGGTGTGGGTGTCTAGGGGAGAAGATCTAGTTGAGCCGGGCCCATGATAAACACTGCCCATGTAATCGACATTCACTGAGAACTGAATACATATAAATTGGAGCAGTCACCTCCTCTAGGGCAGCTGTATAATAAGACAACTAACCAGGACCACTCCAAATATGCAAAAAGATAGGACCCTTTTTAGAAATGTAGGAACAAGAATATCAGGCAGATAAAGTTAAAGACCAAGATTGTGTCTATCAAGGGCTCAGATGGTGGGCATTACCCCACCCACCCCAAAAGACCTGTATACAGAAGTCAAAACAACATGGTTTGCAAAAGACTCTTTAGAGCATCAGAGCACACACCCTGGGTTAGATTTTGTCAATAAGAGGTGGTAGGGAAAAAAAACTCATCTCTTTTGTCTTAACCATGGGAGTTTCAAGTGAAAGAGAGAATGGCCTCATTAAAAATAATGGGAGGTGAAGGAGAAAGTGGAAGTTTAGAGGACAGATTCCAATCTTTCCTTTCCAAATAGCACACACTGTTGCAGTGCCACTTAATTCCAGCAAGAAAACAAGGCAATGAACCTCCACTCGCTGCCTGGGCAGCAGGAAGCCCCTCCTAGATGGGGCTGTTTCTCTTCCTAACACTGTGATGCCTTCAATTCCAGCTTGCAAATGATGTCTGAAAACCAGCATCTTGGGGTACAGGGTAATGAGTGGGTGCTGTGGAGGCACCAACACAAACTATAGTATGTTCCCCTGATTTAGAGGTGATAACACCCTAACTCCACCTCTAGGACCATCTTCTCCCATCAAACGTAGCTCAGGGTCATGTATAGGAAGCAGCTCTTTGCTGGGACGGACTAGCCCAGTGGACACCTTTTAGAAAATGCTCCAGCAAGAATGTGCAAGGGACACTCTTCTGCTTTAGCTCTGCCAACCCTAGAAGGGTTCAATCTTAGCCTCAGTCAATAACAAGGATAATGGAGGACAAGGTGATTTCACATCCACTAAAGAGCATGACCTGAAGGTCAGTCATCACTTCCACTTACATCCAAGGTCCAGTACATAGCTAAGTGACAACAGCTAACTAAAATGAGACATGGAAATCATCTTTGTTCAGACTGAGTCACGAGGAACTCAGGTGGGTCTGTCAGATAAGCTACAGGAAGAATACAAGCTCCTTCTCTATGGCCCCTCCTCAGGACAGTGACCTGTAAGGTCTGCTCTTGGATCAGGCAGCACAGGTCAGGTTACCTCCCAAGTACAAACCCAACTGGCAACAAAGCACCCAATGGCCCTCCCATCTTCCAGTCATGGCCAATTTTTAAAGGTTTCATTCAAAAGATACTCTAAGATTTAGGGGGAGGGGTGTAAGCCCCACACCCTCCTCAATGGGGGAGAGGAGCGCTTGAGGGAAGAAGAGAACAGGTGTCCTCACCAGTCCTACTTCTCCCCAAAAGCCAGTTTCCTTCTTCTAAACTATGACATTTTCATGCAAGTTAGTTTGGGGGCAGGCAAGATAGCTATGGACAAGGGAGAATTACAGGAACAACTTTCAGCAAGTATCTAAACAGCACACCATTCCTCAAATTCTATTCCGTGGAAGCTCCTAAGACAGAAGAAATATCACCACGGTCCCTGTACACAACCAAAAAAGGCAACCCTACAAACACCCCATTTTATCCAGGTAACATCTATTTCAGACTTCTGATCTCCAGAACTGTTAAATAGAACTGGTTTTGATTTAAGCCAAAATTTGGTCATTTATTACAGGAGCAATTAGAAATTAATATAGTACTGTTCGAAATTCTTACTTCAGTTTTTGTATTCAGGGAAATGCAGTGCTAACTCACTGGGATTTACTTTATATTTCAAATAATAGGACTTATAACTATTCTTTCCTTGGCAGCACTGATCAACCGACAATAGTTATAAAAATAGCAATTTATCCCTCCTTTGGTACTGAAAAGATTATGAACAATGTTCATTTAATTTAAACTCCTAATGTAGAAGCAGAAATGCCTTTGAAGACTTTGATTATTAAAGCTTATGCAAGAAAAAGTAAATATGGAATATCCAGATCTCCTATGAAAAAATTAAGTATACATTTAAAACCTTCCCACAAGTATTCTCTGGGCCCAGATAACTCCCTTCCTGTATTCTCCATGAGATCAGACAGAAATATACCAATCACATGAAAATTACACCAGGTAAAAGAAAGAAGTCAATCTCTCCAAACAGCTCTTTTCCCTGACAAGCAAGTGGGTTGATGCATATGCTGGTCCCCTTCTCAACTTCTCTAGCAAGTTGTTTCTGAAAACCAGCTTTGTACCTTCTCTACCTTCTCTTTGGAGAGTCATCCTAAGGCCCCCTGGTTATCTCAGAGAAACATCACCATACAAAACCTATGTGGACTGAAATGAAGAAAAAAAAACCTCTCCCTTCACAGGGGCCTCCACATGCAGGGTGGAAGTATATATTTTCAGGCTTTTGGGTTCAGGGTTTCCTCCATGGTCTTGACATGTGATTTGAAAACCTATGAACCTACATTCTCTGTCAGAGTCACTACAACCAATGGAAAAGAAATGCACAGATGGAAGAGTCTATCATCTGAGGGTTCCACCACTTTAAGATGCTGAACTTAGAGCATTAGTCTTCATTGCACTGCCGTGGGGTCCTCCTTCCAACGTTTATCATCTTGGTACTAACAGTCCAGGTACGTCAGCCTTGGGGGCAAGACTGGATAAGCCCAGGCTCCCGGTACATACTGCCAATGTAATTAGCATGGACTTGTCCAGGAAGAAATTAAAACTAAACTCTCTTTTTCAACATCCAGAAAGTAAGACCCTTGCCTGGTCAATCTCAAGTACTCTGGAAGGGAAGAACCCTATTTCTGAGAAGTACAGAAGAAGAGGATCAGGCAGAAAAGTTGAAGATGTCCTAGGCTGTGACATGAGAGGATTGGCAGGATGAGGGTCAAACAAAACCTTCATAGACACCTGTGGGAAAGTCAAAGCCTTAGCAGCCTTCACCTTGGTCCATCAGCACAGTGTCTAAACCACTGTGACACTGGGTTAGACACTGTAGAGAAGGCAGCAGGACAAGAGTTTCAAACACACCTCACTCCTGTTTCTGATTCAATCCTGGAGTTTCAAAAGAAAAGGCAGCGCTTCTCAGGCCAGGCTTGATTAGAATTCATGGTACTAAATATAATTCCCAGAGTTGGAGTTTAAGTACTTCCCTCCACCAAAAAAAAAGTAAAAAAAGAAATTCTACCAATAAAATTTATGCTATTAAAAAAACCCAAATGGATCATATTTAAGAGAGAAGTAGACATTTCTTAGAAGCTCAAGTTCTGAAAAGGGTCATTTACCAAACTTAAGGGTAATAGAACAGTTAGATAGTACTGTCCCCTAAGTGATAGGAATATAACAAATTGTGTACCATTAGAAATGCAGTAATTGACATATTAAAATATTCATACAGGAATGGAAACCTGAAATCTCAGTATCCACTTCACTGTGATACAGGAAAGAGATATTGTAGATGTTTGTCATGGAATGTTTCTTAGAAAATTCATTATATCCAAGCCAGATTGAATTTTAGATAAAACAGGAACACAGTGTTATGTCATGGATGGAAAAGAATATTTATAAAGACAAACAAAACCACTTACAGGATCCAATGAAAGTAAATGAATCTCCAGTAATCACAATTCTGAGGTATTTGATTCCGGCAGACATCACTGAGAGGCAATGATGGGACAAAGCATAAATGAGATTAGAGGTCTATAAAGAATATCTTCTCAGGAGAGGGAAAAAGACACCATAATAAGAGTATGAATGTCAGAGACATGAGCTATGGAATCGGAATAGCCTTGCTTCATGTGGACTGAGGTTTGGCGTTCTTCTTGAGTGGTAAGCGTGGCAGAGACTGGTGACATCCTCTAGACCCTTTCTTTGAGCACGACACAGCAGTGAGATGATACTTTAGATGCAAGGAGACATTATATTTTGGAGATACACAAACAAAAATCTCTCTTACCTTTCCTGGCAAGCTGGGAGCTCTTTCTCCTGAATGTGGCTCTTCTTAGACCACCTTTGAGCCACCATTTATTCCACGTGTGTGACCAGTGGCTGAAAGACAATATATCCTGGGTCACATGAGAAAAAGTGCTCTGTGGGGACCATGCACACAATAATAGGTCCCTGATCTGGGTGTTAAGGACATCATCTTCAACCTCTGGCATCCTCTTCCCCGTTCAAATGCAGCTCAGGGCTATGAATGGGAGAATAGATCTTTGCTGGGATGTCTTAGTCAAATGGACATCTCTTAGAAAACCCATCAGTGAGAATAGTCACAGCACATTCCTATGCTTCTGCCATTCCTAGACAGAGTCACTTCTAGCCTAGTCAGTAAGGAGGACACCAGAAGGAGGAGAAAATACAACGTTCTTTTAAAAGAATCTTGAAGATCAGAGAAGTTTGCTCAATCCCATGACCAGACACTCTTTACATGACCCCAGCTAACTGAGTACAACAGGGACTTAAACTTCATACAAGGTGACTCATGAGGAATGTACATGATGACCCTCTAAGTTATAGAAGTAGTCCTGCTTTACTGTGACACTCTATCTAGGACAGCTTGATGTACAGCTGTCTTCTCAATTAGGTAGCATAGGGAAGTTTAGAAAAAAGAGGCTCAACACAAATCCGCTGAGGATAAACCACCACTCCACTGTCATCTTTCCACCGAAACATACCTTTTTAAAAAGTTTCATTCTGGGACTTCCTTGGTGGTGCAGTGGTTAAGAATCCACCTGCCAATGCAGGGGACACGGGTTCGATCCCTGGTCCAGGAAGATCCCACATGCTGTGGAACAACTAAGCCCATGCACCACAACTACTGAGCCTACGCTCTAGACCCCACGAGCCATAACTACTGAGCCCGCATGTCACAACTACTGAAGCCCATGCACCTAGAGCCCGTGCTCCACAGCAGGAGAAGCCACCGCACTGAGGAGCCTGCTCACCGCAACAAAGAGTAGCCCCAGCTCGCTGCAACTAGAGAAAGCCCACGCCCAGCAACAAAGACCCAACGCAGCCAAAAATAAAATAAATAAATTTATAAAAAAAAACAATATGTACTATGTGAATACAATTTTAAAAAATAAATAAAAAGTTTCATTCTAAGCTAGTCTGCTAGGATTTGGGGGTAAGGAATATATCTCTATCTTCCAGTTTGGTGGAAGATTGCTCTGGATACATAAAATAGGAAGTACTTCTCTTCGATACTGTCTTCTAAAGATACAACTTATTCTCCAACTCAACATTACTTTCACTCAAATTTGGACATGGTGGGGGTGGGTGGTGATCATCATAAGGTTATCTTATTCAGGAAAGAATCCTAGAAAGAATTCAGCTCTTCATGGTAAACAACCTAGACTACACACATAAAATTCTCCATATTTTATTTATGAGGATCCTTGTGGGACAGAGGGAACAATGCCAAGGTCATACCTATAATAGAACAGCCACATCAAAATGGAAGAGAAAATGTATGGTTTAGCATTGGTGCTAAACTCTTGCTTTATGAACAGTTGAAGTCAGCATGATGTCCTCCTTATTCTAGATGATGGGAAGAAATGGAAAAAACTCAAGTCCCATTGGAGAATAATGTTCTGAAATGGTTGTAATGGAAATTAACCACATCATGAGTAATTTTTCAAAGTAGTGGGTCTCCTGTAACTGATGACATATCCCAAAAAAAGAACAGGGTCTAAGTTCTGGAATTCCACATGTGAGCCCATGAGACTATCCAGCATGAGTTGATGTCATCTTGTTTATCTAAGCCAAGGGGAAATTAACTTTCTATAGTGTTTCAAAATATAAAGTTGATCAGTCTTCTGTCTCAACCAGTAGAAATAAGGACCAAGGTCTTAAAGGCCAGAAGTCATTATACTACATCAAAGTAAACAGAATGTAGTTATGGACTCAGCTGCCTGAGAGACAGCAGGAAAATTAGATTTTTTCAGGTTGACTCTGGGAACTCATGGGCCCCTTCAAGACAAGTCATGGGAACACAGGATCCTCCCTGCAACCCCCTCCTCACATCAACTGCCTACATATCCTTCATCTGGATCAGGCAGTACAGGGCAGGTTAGTTAAAAAGGACGCCTGAGCAGAAGTCCACCCAGGGAACAAAAAACCCACATAGTGGCCATCAGATGTACGGGGAAGGATATAGCCCCATTTTTCACTGTGTGGTTATTACACTCATCTAGAGCAGGAATTGCAGAAGATGATATTTGTAAGGAGCCCAGAGAGATATTTACCTTTCTCTTCGTCTACCTTATATTCATGCAAGATAGGAGGTGGGATGAAGTGAGAGAGTGGCATTGACATACATACACTACCAAATGTAAAATAGATAGCTAGTGGGAAGCAGCTGCATAGCACAGGGAGATCAGCTTGGTGCTTTGTGACCACCTAGAGGGGTGGGATAGGGAGGGTGGGAGAGAGACGCAAGAGGGAGGGGATATGGAGATATATGTATATGTATAGCTGATTCACTTTGTTATACAGCAGAAATTAATACACCATTGTAAAGCAATTATACTCCAATAAAGATGTTAAAAAAAAAAAGATAGGAGGTAGAGTAGTCATCATAAGCTCTTTGACAAAGGAATTCTAAGACCAACCAACCAACCAACCAGGAACTAAAAGCAACAAAATTCTCCATATAATTTATGGAGGACCCTAATGAAACAATGTTGATGTCGCCAAAATACATTCAACATTAAAGAGTGAAGGCAGATGAGGAGGAGCAGCTATATCCACATGAGAAGGAAAAATCACTAGTACTAACTTGTCATTATATGAGGGGTTGAATCCCAGTGAAGGGCTCCTTGTGCCATTATAATCACAAACACGAAGGCAGCGCCACCCAGCTCACTCCGCACATCAACAGCTCTGGGCTCCTGGGGTAGGTTAAACAGAGCAAGGTTTTAGGGAAGGGTGCTAGGTTCTGTTGTTCTATAGCAAAGTACCACCTACTTAGTGGCTAAAACCAACACTCATTCATTATATCACTGTTTCTGGAGTTCAGACACCTGGGCACAGCTTAACTGGGATTTCCTCAGGGTCTCGCAAGAGGCAAACAAAGGTCATAGCTGGACTGCATTCCCATATGGAAGATTGATTAGGCAAGAGTCCACTTCCAGATCCTTCAGTTATTGGTAGAATCATTTCCTTGTGACTGTCACATTGATCAAAGCCACAAGGGGGAGAGTCTGCTCATACTGGAACCTCTTCCCTCAGGGAAGACTTAGGATCTCTTTAAAGAACTTAATTAGGTCAGGCCCACTAAGTATAACCTCCCTTTTGACAGCAAATACAATACTACTGATCTTAGACCCCAGTTACATTCGAAAAATTCCATCAACCATGCCATACAAGATAATCTAATTATGGTCATTTTCCCTGCTAAGAAGATCTTTACTTAGCCCGTGACAGTGGTGAAAATCACATTTTCTGCTACCCAAGGGGAAAAAAAAAAGGCACAGGATATGTGATGTAAGAATGTTGTGACTCAGTCCACAGGACAGAAAATTGAGGCAGACAGAAACTTAGAAGTGACCCAGCTGAATTAACTATTGCACTCCCAAAGGAATCACGTCGGCAAAGTCAAAGTGTGCCCATCTGGGCTATACAGTCTTTACAGCTGAAGGGTGTTGAAAGCTATGTTCAACAAGCCCACACACCCAGATAGTTTACCTGAAGAAACTGCTTCAATTTAACCTTGATGAGCAAGAGTTCAAGCACTGTTGCATCAAATGGAAAAAGCAACAGCACAAAATTCAGCAATGGCTGTCATCAGAAGCAGACTATTTCAGTGGGGGAGGAAAGATTGCCTTGCCCAAAAGGCCACCAACATTTGCCCCATGTGTTATTGAATTCTCGATGCCTTAGGACCCCGATATACCTGAGTATACTGGTACCTAAAGGGAACAGTGCCTCTATTTGGAATTTGTCATGGGATAGCCAGTGGACATGTCTGGGGCTCTCTGTACCTTGATGGGTCTCCATTTACTGAGACATAGGGTTGCACAAGTCAACTTACACCTTCCCCAGGGAAGATGATCCCAGCATCCTAGGAAGTCTCTCTCCCCCAGTGTCCCACCTGATAGGTGGTACCAATCTTCAGTTTAGCTTCTGATCTAGCTATGTGCATCCTGACAAAGAACTGTGCTCAACAGAATGACACTTACAAACACCTTAAATGGGTAGACTTGAGACAAAGCAGACCAGAGCTCAAGGATTACACTTTTGCCATAAGAAAAAAAAGTTTCCCTCACCCCTCCTCCTCAGACTGACCTCGGTATAGAAGTCAAAGCAATAACAGCTACAAGAACTCCCCATAGCATGTAAGCACAGGGTCTAGTGAGGCCAGGTCCCAAATCGTGGTCTCCCTTCTGACTGAACCATAGGGGCTTCAAATGGGAAGATCATAAAGCCTCATTAGACATAATGGGAGCCACCAGAGAAGGTGGAATGTCATAGGACAAGTTACATTCTTTCAAACTAGCATAAGTTGTTCAGATACCATTTACTTAGTGTCAGCAAGACAACAAGGCAGGGGCTTCCCTTGTGGCACAGTGGTTAAGAATCCGCCTGCCAATACAGGTGACACGGGTTTGAGCCCTGGTCTGGGAAGATCCCACATGCCACGGAGCAACTAAGCCCGTGAGCCACAACTAGAGAGCCTGCGCTCTAGAACCCATGAGCCACAACTACTGAGCCCATGAACCACAACTACTGAAGCCCGTGTGCCTAGAGCCCATGCTCCGCAACAAGAGAAGCCACTGCAATGAGAAGTCCGCGCACTGCAACGAAGAGTAACCCCCACTCGCTGCAACTAGAGAAAGCCTGCCCACAGCAACGAAGACCCAACGCAGCCAAAAATAAATAAATAAATAAAATTAACTTTAAAAAAAAAGAAAACAAGGCAATGCCAACTCCATTTCCTGTGTGGGCAGACAAAATTCTTTCTCCCAGAGGTGGCTATTTTGCAATTAATGCTGAGTCACCTTCAATATTAACTTGCTGCTGGTGCCAGAAAACCATGTATCTCAGGAAACAAAGTCAGTGGGTGTTTGGAGGGATGACCATGGACACTGTATGTTTGCCTGATCTGCATATGACAAGCACCCTACTCCACCTGAGAAACACCTTCCATCAAATGTAGGTTAGGGCCATGATAAGAAGCAGCTCTTTGCTGGGACTTTCTAACCCAGTACACATCACTTAGAAAAATGCACCAGGAAGGACAGTCAGGGGACACTCCGTTGCCTTTGCTTTGCTATTCCTAGAGGATTCACTCTTGGCCTCAGCCAGTAGCAAGGCTAATGGAGCAGAGGAAGCCATACTCTTTTAAAGGGCATGATCCCAAAGGTCAGACATCACTTCCCCTCTCACCCAATGGTCAGTATGTAGTTATGTCACTCTAGCTAATTGAAATAAACCAGGTAAATCATCTTATTTGACTATGAAGGAACACATGTGCCTGTGTAAGGTAAGCTACAGGAATATAAGCTCTTTCCCAGCGGCCCCTCTCCTGGACAGCTACTTGTAAAGTCTTCTCCTGGATCAGGCAGCACAAAACAGATTAGATAAAGAGGCTTCCAAGATAGAACTCCAACTGATAACAAAGCACACTCTGCCCATCCCACCTTCCAGACACACCTCATTTTTAAAGGTTTCACTCAAAAGTAGTCTCCTATAACCGGGGGGAAAGAGAGTAAGCCCCACTCCCTCTTCAGTGGAGGAGAATAGTGCTTGAGAGAGGAGGAAAGCAGGTCTCTTCACCGATGCTGTCCCTCCCCCAAAGCCAGTTTCTTCTTCCTAAGTTAATATATTTTCATGAAAGTTAGTCGGTGGGATGGGGGTGGGATGTCAAAAAATATATGACCAAGGGAAAATTCTGAACAACTTTCAGCAAACAGTGAAAATCTCAAGGCTTAAAATTTCCAGATCCTATTCAGCGAAGCTTCCTATCAAGGACAGGAGGAACATCAAAGTCCCTTCCTTAATAAAGAGCAGGAAGGATGCAAAAATAAAGAGCAGGTGAGGAGGGCACCAAATCAAAACAAGGATAATGTGGTTGAGCACTAGTGCAAACTGTTCCTTGTATGAGCAATTAAGGTGGAGATGAGACTTCCTGGAAGAGGAAATTCTTACTCCCTGAAAGATACTGTTTGAGATGTTGGTACAGAGGACACAAGGACATCCTTGTCATTCTACGGGAGAGAATGTGCCTCCACCTGACGGCACATCCCAAGAAGGGCAAACGGCTAAAATCCTGGGTGGGCCCAGGGGTTCCTCCAGCACAAGTGGTGTCATCTTACTGGTCCCACAGACCCACTCCTCCTGGCCACGGACTCCCCAGATGCTCAGTGTCTGGAAAAACAAAGACAGTGCTGTCATCCCAACAGTTAACAGGAAGAGGCTCTCCCAAGCTGAATTCCTGATTGTGCTGATTAAGAGATGAGGATTGTGTGTTTGAGAGATGCCTCAGAACTCCTTTAAAGACTTTTTCATCTTTAAATGATGTAGTCCTTTTTTCTCTTTTTCTGGGTGTTTCCCACAGTAATCGACAGTCTTGTTGCAGGTAAGAGCCTCAGTCACCCAGCATAAGCATTTCAGGAGGCCACTCCTAGGGATGTGGGCTCATGATGACTTGAGGGATTGGAAATGAGCCCCCTGCTCCCTTACCTTCCTGCTCTAGACGCTGCCCCAACACCACGGACAGCTTTGCATGGACAAACAGGACTCCTGTCTTCTACCAGCATTCGTCAGGAACGGTGGGTGTGCATCAGGACAGGGTGCTCCGTGACCTTGTTTTCAGCACATCTGTGGAGGACAGCACCACACAGGTGCCCAGAGTCTACCAGGTGACCCTGTTGTGCTATGTGTCAGGTTCTGTCCTAAAGCTTTCCCCAAAGTCTTCTGAGAGAGCTCAGCTCAAAGCACAAAGTCCTTGACAAATGTGCAGGGATGGAATTACCTCAACCAATGGGGTGGATGGAGTTGGTGGGCGAATCCTTGGACTCCTGTCCTTCCAGAGAGGACATCCTGTGATGCATTTTACGTGGTTCTGCAGAGGGGCCCCATTGCAAATGTGACACAGGAAGAGGTAACAGCTCAATGCCATTCCCATTAGTGGCTGATCTCCCCATCCAGTCTCAAATTCACTTCTTCGACCTGTGGGCTACCTGGGAAAACATCCAAATAAAGTATCTGGCCGAAGACTATGTCTCTTCAGAATTAAGAGATCCAAACTAAGACATTCAGTTCTCCCTTTCTATTTCAAAAATGAGAACTGTTACCTATTCTTTCATCGACATGAGTGATGGGGGTAGAGAGTCAGGAGAAAGAAAAATGATAGAAATAAAGTTCAAGGCAAGTGATGAAAGAAGACATCACATGAACTTGGAATCACAGGAAAGAGCAAGACTGACTTTAACCTCCCCTACCTGTCTGAAACTACCTGGAACCATCTCTCAACCAGACCTGACATTATCACTCTAACTCTGAGCCACTTTCCACTCCATCTGTGTGACTGGTGTTGAAGCCTATAGAACTTGGAGCAAATGGGAATTGCATGCACTGGAGGGACCAGCAGATATATCCACTGTCTGGCCCTTGATCTGGAGGTTTCAGTCATTGACTTCCAGGAAACTCTTCCCCCTTCAAATGCAGCTTAGGACCACAAATGCAAAATTAGTCTTTTTTGGGACATCCCAGCACACTGATACCTCTTAGAAAATACAGCAGCAAGAACACTCCAGGCACACCGCTCTCATTTCTCTCTGCTAATTCTATTGGTGGTCACTCTGGCCTCAGTATTGAAGACATTCAAGAGGGAGGCAGAACCACCACCTTTTAAAAGGTAGGATGTTGAAGGTCAGGCATAAGTCCTGGTCATGTAGTATAGATTAATTACCTGATCCCAGCTAAGGAGGTACAGCAGGGAAAGCATGATCACTCTGGTTGACCCCAGAGGAACAAACATGATACTGCAAGATGAGTTATGGGGATATGGACTCTTCTAGGATCCCCTCCTCAGGCCAGTTCTCTCCAGTCTTCTCCTAGATCAGGCAACATAGGACAGATTAATAAAGGTGGCCAAAGCAGAAATTCGACTGATAAAAGACTCCATGTATCTGTCAGATTTAGGGAAGGAACATACCCTCATTTCCGCATCAGAGGAAGATGTGTCCTTTATAAAAGAGGAATTTGGTTACCTCAGAGAAACAGCCTTTTACAAAGAGACAATTCATTCTCAGCTCACCCACATCATACTTGCGCAAGTGCAGGGTAAGGACAGTGGTGTTTATATCTCTGATCAAGGAAGAATTCTAAGAAGAAACATCCTCATGGCACTATAAGACCTTAACACCAAACACTTCCTCATGGACATTATCAGACCTAAATTTTTCATATTCTGTTAGTGCAGGATCATAATGAGAAAGGAGAAAAGTCACAAAGATACCTCAAATAAAAATAACAGAAAAAGTAAAGCAGCTACATCAAAAGGACAAGAAAAAATGTATGGGGACTTCCCTGGTGTCCAGTGGTTAAGGCTCCATGCTTACACTGCATGGGGCTGGGTTCAATCCCTGGTCAGGGAACTAAGATTCCCCATGCCATGAGGCCAAAAGAAAAAAAAATGTATGTTATTACTGGTGCTAACTTTGGTGGTTGAGATCCCAGTGAGGATCTCCCTTCAACAATCTGTGAGGATTTAGGAAAAAGAAACTAAGTCACATGACAGATTAATGCTTTGTGATGTTCTGGGAAATAATCACACCTGGGGTGATTCATCAAAGGGCTTGATAATCAACTTCCAATGGCAGGTGCCAGAAAGTGTGCAGTGTACATATTGAGGTCCCAACTTTGGTCCCATGGGATTATCTAGGAAAGCAGCTATCATCTCACTGCTCCAAACACACCCATATATACTGAGCACGTCAATCTCTAGATACTCAGTCTGATTATACCACGGTAATGTCACATACCTGTGAGCGTTTTCTAAACCCGTATTTTTGCCACTATAATTGACAGACTATCTTTCTTCAGCAAAAGAAGATTTTGCTGAAAAGTCAGTCAGTTGTGTATGAGTGTTTCCAGAGACCCTCCTAGGGATGTGAGTTAGTGATGAAATATAGGAACTGGGAATGAGATTTCTGCTCCCTCATCTTCCTGATGAAAGACTAACAGCCTTTCACCTCAGCTTTGGACAGGGACTCAGGAGCTCTTATCTTCCACTGACACATGTTTCAGAGTGCAAATATGGGTGTTAAAACTTCCAGTCCATTTTGACTCTAAGGCTATCTTCACCTTACACAAGAGAGGACTAAATTTCCATCCCATATGTGACACAACATCAAGGTGACCAGTCACCAGCAGTAGGATCCGGGAACACTAGACAAATGATGACAAAGATAAAGTACAACACGTGATGCTACAGTGAAAGTCTCAGCATGCCCCATCCATATCAAGTAATGATAAGCTGACAGCAAGGCCAGTACAAACAGAACTGAAGCATCTTACTAGGAGCCAGTCTGATGTTCACTGAACAGAGCTATCACATGCCCAGACTATGTCCCAAGGCCCAGCATTGAAGAATTTTCAAACAGGCTTATAACTCTGTCATCTAAGACATGAGGAAAATTTCAGAATACACACCAAGAGTATATTACAAACTCAAATCTGTTCCCATGGAATCATTAACTAGAACTCCCATCCAGCTAAACTTCTAGGCTGAACTGATCTGGCCCCTTCTGTAAGGGGAGTCATGACACAGCACTTTAGACTCACAGTGGTGTCATCCCTGAGGATCAAGTAGATTCTCAGTTCACTGGTTTATTTCTCAGCAGCTTTAGTGCCAGAGGAACTAAGATGCAGGATTCTTTGTATTTCAGTGGGTCAGTGAGGTTCTAGCATCAAACAGGCTTGTTGGTGAACAGAGCTACCAGGAGAGGCAAACCCTTCACCCTCCTATTGACAGATAGCATGTTCTTTATGAAAAACAGTCTCAGCGTTGTTCATTTTCCTTTTATCATAGTTGTTCCTTAGGAACTCAGAAAAGCATCACCAAGATAAACCAGAAAGGGGCAAATGCCCAGAAGTTATGACCCAAAGCTGCTTCTACCACCCAAAAAAATGTCTCTGGCTTATGGTTTGGGGACAAAGGTTAGTTATTCCCAACAGCGTGAGACTGTGGGGCTGTGATGGTTTCAGCATCCTGACCATGTCTCCCAGAGGAGCCTTAGTTGCACATAACAGAAGGTACAGTGTTGTCCTTGATGAGTACTGTCCCCATCTCCCTGGGACATTCTTATTACTGTTGGTGCCAAAGGCTTTCAGAAAAAAAAAGTTAGAGGGCATCTAACTCCAACCTGCTAGCATTTAGGTTTTTGCTTCTGGGAAATTTCAAGGAGCAGCACCCGAGACATCCCAGCTTCAGAGGACAACCAGGTATAGTACAAAATAGTAGTCAACCCAGGTGGACATATGTAAGTCAGAAAACAAGTGCTCAGGAAGAAGAGTCATCACAAGAACTCAAAGATCCAAGAAAGTACCTAAAGGACACTGTATTCTAAAAAACTACTGAACCCGTATTCTATTAAAAGATTAATAGATCAAAAAATTGATGTATAGAGTCAATATCCTCAAAGACACAGGGATGGATATTAGCCAAAGAGTATACAAACAAAATACAGATGGAAATATTCAGCATAAATATAGTACTGTGTAAAGATATGGGATCAATAGTAGAATGTATATGGTTGATGATCAAATGAAGGAACTTGGAAAAGGCATCAGGAAAAACAGCTGAAGTGTGGAAGACAAAGGGGAAAAATGTTTTCATATCACTTGCTCAAACACCCTCTCTCCAGGGGCTGCCAGAGTGCAGTGGGACAGAACATTCATGCGTTTGTGCTTAGGATCCCATCCATGGCCATAAACTGTGGTTTAATGCACCTAGATCTCCTGAGCACCTGTTGTGCTCAGACAGCTCATCTGACCAAGTCATAGTAAACTTCCTTAGGAACAGCAGGAGGTAATGGACAGTTCTCTATATCATATATTTAGAAAATATAGTTCTATCATTATAAAATGTCATCCTTATTAATGGGAATGCATATTTAGATCTAGATTCTAACGAGAAGTCAGGACAAAGTGTGGAACGAAACCATGCTTAAATATTAGCATTTCTAAAAACTAAAAAGGAGACTTTGAATATCCAGGGTTGAATTCATGATAGAGTCCATCTTGGAGCACGGAGGATCACACACATTATTACGGAAACCTGAGAATAGCTCTTTTCTTCTGAAGTCATTAATGCAGAAGAGCCACGGGACTGGGTTTACAGATGGAACCCATCCATTTTTAGGGAAGGAGGTAAAAGGGAAACACACCCAATCTCAACAATGAGGAGGGTCCTATGGTCCCTGATGAAGAAAGGTACCTGCCAAATGATGTGTCTAAAGGCCAGCAAGCCACAGACATTGTCCCTGCATCAGAGGAAAGCATCAGGCAAGGAGTTTTCCTAACTGGTCAAGTCCATCAATTCACCTGAACCAACTCAGCCCCGCACCAACAGGGAAAGTCAGGGCTGGTTCCATTAAGAGGACACACCTGTGTCCTGGGAACCAGGGGTAAAAAGTGAGGAACATGAATATTCAACACCAAGGAAAAAAATACTTCGAATTTGTATTGCTGTAAAATACCAATAAAATAGTTAATCCTAAAATGATTTTCCTAAAGTGATTTTTTTAAAAGGCCACATGAAACATACTTTCAATCTTCACTCAGATGGTATAGAGAGAAAGAATGCTAAGACCATACAAGGAAGACTCTAAGGCCACATCCTCCTAAAATTGTAACCACTTGAGATTTTGACCCTCTAAAGAATAAGGCTGAGCATTTAAAGAATATGTCCACAGGGGTGTCAGCAATGGTGAATTATAGTTCACACAAGGAAGCTGGAAAATGGACTTTTGAAATGCCTTCTCCCATCAAGGATTGTTGAGTCAGATCTGAAATCCTACAAGTGTTGTAGCATCAAGAGGAGAGGGAATCTTTGAAGCTGAAATTTTTGGAAGCAGCACCTTCATCACCGCTTGGGTTGTCACTGCCCTAAATGAAGAAATGCAGAGGTAATTCTGTCTTGAGACAGAATGTCTTCATTTTCACTCACCTCCCCTTTCTCCAAAGAGGCCCTCATAATGCAAATTAGAGGGTGGTTCAGTTCCTTAGAAATTTGTGTCCTGGGCCCCCCTCCAGGGCACCAGGCATGTGATACAAGCACCTATGGCCCTTGCTACTCTTGGGCAGCTCACTTGCACTTTCTGAAGTTATGACAGACTACATCAGTGTAGCCAGATGCTAGTGAAAAGTTCCAACTATATGTTATGGTATAGGAAATACATTGTCTGAATGCTTATCATCTTTCTCAATTGAATTGCAGATGTTGATCTATATATGACTGAGAAATCAGGGCTGATTTATCAAATGATGTAGAACCAAAATATATGATGAGATTAATGGCTATAGTGAGGACTAAAGAAAAGCAGGAATATCCAGTGTTAGGTTTACTGATTGAGTCACTCCTGAAACACAGCTGACTCTGGGGAGGATTAGAAAACCCTAAAACATCTCACTTTCTCATCTAAGATAAGGCATTACTCAAAGAAAACTATAGGGTCAAGTTCTGGGGTAGAATTATCAAAACACAGCTATACTTCTTCCAGAGAAGGCAGCACAGGAGGAACTGTCCAATCACAAAAGGTGAGAATTGGTATGAGATTGTTGTCTGAAGGCCAGGAGAACTGTTTGAGTATCAAGGAATACCACCAAACAAAAATTTTCCTAGTTTTACACTCAACCCATGTGGACCATCCTTCAACAGGATGGTAGTCTGGTACACATTCTAGGTGATCTCATTCCTCTAAATGTTTTCAGTCACAGTAACAAAACCAATGCAGAAATGAAACTCACAGACCAAGGAAGGTTGTCACATAAATGTACTACTACATTAGGATACTAGTCCTATACCAAGGAAGAGAGCGCACTGCCAGGGCATCAACTTTCAATTACTGAAAAGCCAACTCTTAGAGCTCAGGGGTTATGAACCTTGGGGACAGACCTATGTGATCCAGACCCATGATAAATACTACCCTGTAATCAACAGCCAGTGACCGTGTCTAGAAATATATTGGAGCTAAACTCTCTTCCAGAGCATCAAAAAAGTGAAAAACTTCACCTGGACCTTCACAAATACTCTTGGATATAAAGGAGCTCTTCTGACACATCAAGAACATGAGGTTCAAGCAGACAAGTGTTAAAGGATGGCCGAGACTGTGTCCAGCAGGGCTGGCAGGATGACAAGCACACCCCAAAATAAAACCTGGGTGAGCAGTCAAAGCAAAATAGTTATGGGAGGCTTCATCTTGGTAAGTCAGCACAGTCGCTAGTCCAAGTCTGCCCTCAGGTGAGACACTGCAGGCAGTGCAGCAGCAGAAGGGTTTCAAACCCATCTCACACGTCCTTCTGATTCAATCCTAGGAGGTTAAATAGAAAGCAGCAACTCCTAGTACAGGCTTCACTAGAATGCTTGGGGCTGCAGGAGGAGGTGCAATGTCACAGTGTGGAATAAACCCTTCCCTCCACAGACGAGTAATATTTGCTCATATTCAAGGGACTGACATTTCTTAGAAGCTCAAGGAGTGTGGACAAGATTCACTAATAAAAAGGATATCATTGATCATAAACTAATACTCCTAAGTGAATAGGAATATAATGAAGTGTATTCCTGGAAGGAGAAGAGGGTGTCCATAGAGCTAAGTGTACACCATTAGAAATGTAGTCACTGATATATGAAAAGACAACCCACAGAATGGGAGAAAATATTTGCAAATGAAACAACTGAAAAAGGATTGATCTCCAAAATTTACAAGCAGCTCATGCAGCTCAATATCAAAAAAAACAAACAACCCAATCCAAAAATGGGCAGAAGACCTAAACAGACATTTCTCCAAAGAAGACATACAGATTGCCAACAAACACAGGAAAGGATGCTCAACATCACTAAACATTAGAGAAATGCAAATCAAAACTACAGTGAGTTGGACTGGAAGAATCAACATTGTGAAAATGACTATACTACCCAAAGCAATCTACAGATTCAATGCAATCCCTATCAAACTACCACTGGCATTTTTCACAGAACTAGAACAAAAAAATTCACAATTTGCATGGAAACACAAAAGACCCCAAATAGCCAAAGCAATCTTGAGAAAGAAAATGGAGCTGGAGGAATCAGGCTCCTGGACTTCAGACTATACTACAAAGCTACAGTAATCAAGACACTATGGTGTTGGCACAAAAACAGAAATATAGATCAATGGAACAGGATAGAAAGCCCAGAGATAAACCCACGCACATATGGTCACCTTATTTTTGATAAAGGAGGCAAGAATACACAATGGAGAAAAGACAGCCTCTTCAATAAGTGGTGCTGGGAAAACTGGACAGCTACATGTAAAAGAATGAAATTAGAACACTCCCTAATACCACACACAAAAATAAACTCAAAATGGATTAAAGACCTAAATGTAAGGCCAGACAGTATAAAACCCTAGAGGAAAATATAGGCAGAACACTCTATGACATAAATCACAGGAAGATCCTTTTTGACCCACCTCCTAGAGAAATGGAAATAAAAACAAAAATAAACAAATGGGACCTAATGAAACTTAAAAGCTTTTGAAGAGCAAAGGAAACTGTAAACAAGACAAAAAGACAACCCTCAGAATGGGAGAAAATATTTGCAAATGAAGCAACTGACAAAGGATTAATCTCCAAAATTTACAAGCAGTTCATGCAGCTCAATATCAAAAACACAAAAAACCCAATCCAAAAACAGGCAGAAGACCTAAATAGACATTTCTCCAAAGAAGACATAGAGATTGCCAACAAATACATGAAAGAATGCTCAACATCATTAATCATTAGAGAAATGCAAATCAAAACTACAATGAGATATCATCTCACACCGGTCAGAATGGCCATCATCAAAAAATCTACAAACAAAATTGCTGGAGAGGGTGTGGAGAAAAGGGAATCCTCTTGCACTGTTGTTGGGAATGTAAATTGATACAGCCACTATGGAGAACAGTATGGAGGTTCCTTAAAAAACTAAAAATAGAACTACCATATGACCCAGGAACCCACTACTGGGTATATACCCTGAGAAAACCATACTTCAAAAAGAGTCATGTACCACAATGTTCATTGCAGCTCTATTTACAATAGCCAGGACATGGAAGCAACCTAAGTGTCCATCGATGAATGGATAAAGAAGATGTGGCAAATATATATAATGGAATATTACTCAGCCATAAAAAGAAACGAAATTGAGATATTTGTAGTGAGGTGGATGGACCTAGAGTCTTTCATACAGAGTTAAGTAATTCAGAAAGAGAAAAACAAATACCGTGTGCTAACACATATCTATGGGATCTAAAAAAAAAAAAAGGTCCTGAAGAACCTAGGGGCAGGACAGGAATAAAGACGCAGACATAGATAATGCACTTGAGGACATGGGGAGGGGGAAGGGTAAGCTGGGACGAAGTGAAAGAGTGGCATGGACATATATACACTACCAAATGTAAAACAGATAGCTAGTGGGAAGGAGCTGCATAGCACAGGGATGTATCAGTTCCGTGCTTTGTTACCACCTAGAGAGGTGGGATAGGGAGGGTGGGAGGGAGACGCAAGAAGGAGGAGATATGGGGGTATATGTATACGTATAGTTGATTCACTTTGTTATAAAGCAGAAACTAACACACTATTGTAAAGCAATTATACTCCAATAAAGATGTTTTAAAAAAAGAATGTATATACATATGTATAACTGAATCACTTTGCTGTACAGCAGAAATTAACACAACATTGTAAATCAACTATACATCATAAAAAACTTTTAAAAATAAATAAAAATTCTTCTGTTTACTAAATAAAAAATAAGAATGTAATGAATTTTATACTATAAGAAAAGTAGTAACTGACATTAAAATATTCACACATGAATAGAAACCTTAAACTTCAGCAATCAATCAACTGCAATGTAGAAAGGAAATCTACAGAAGAAATCTACAGTATCAATTTTTAGAAAACATTACATTCAAGTCAGATTGAATTTTAGATAACAGTGTAACATTCTTGGAGGGAAAAGAAATATATTTGGAAAGAAAAGAAAATTACCCATAGAAGTAGAATGAAAGCAAATGAATCACCAGTAATCAGAATTCTAAGGTATTTGATTCTGGCAGACAACTGAGAGGCAAGATGGGGACAATTCTGAATGAGAAGAGGAATCTATAAGGAGTCTCTTCTCAGTAGAGGAAAAAGACACCATCACAAGAAGATGAATGTCAGATATAAGCAATGGAATTGGAATAGACTTGCTGTACTAGGACTAGACTGTACTTTTCCTGCTTAGTGGAAACATTGCCATTCTTCTGGAATAGGTGGATGTGTCTGCAGAGGCTGGCGTACTATGACATCCTATAGAATTTTTGTTTAACACAATACAGCAGTGAGATATTTTACTTTAAAGGAGACATTACGTCTAAAATTTAAGATTTACAGGAAAGAAGCAAGGCAAATCTCCCTACCTTTCTTGGCACACCTAGAGCCTTCTCTCCTGATGTGGCTATTCTCAGGCTAACTCAGAGCCACTATCCACTCCACCTTGTGGCCAGTGGCTGACGACGATCCATCCTGGGTCTTATGAGAATGAGTGTTCTGTAGGGACAGACAGATACATTCAGTGACAGGTCCCTGATCTGCTATTAAGGACAATCTTCTACCTCTAGAACTGTCTTCTCCCTTCGAATGTAATTTATGGGAGAGTAGATCTTTGCTGGGATGTCTTAGTCAAATGGACGTCTCTTAGAAAACCCACCAGCAGGAATGTTCAAGACACACTCCTCTACTTTTGCTCCACCATTGCTATAAGGGATCACACATATTGCCTGGTCAGTAAGGAGGACATTAGATGAGAGAGGTGAGACCATTAAGGGAATAAAATCTTTATAATGGAGGTCAACAATTAGATGAAGAAAATTCAAATGTTAAGAAAGAGAGAAAATTAAAAGAAATATTTCAAGAATACTCTGAAAAATAAAGGGCATGAGTATTCAACACCAAGGGAAAAAAATACTTCAAATTTGTGTTGCTGTGAAATTTTAGAATACCAAGGATAAGAGAAAAGTTAATGCCAAAATAAGGGAAAAGACCACATGAAACATACTTTCAGTCTTCAGACAATAGTACAGAAAGATGGCTAGGACCATGCCAAAAAGACTCTAAGGCTATATCCTCCTAAAAAAATAACCCCCTGAGATTTTTACCCTCTAAAGAACATTGTTGAGCATGTAAAAAAACATATCCACTGAGATGCTGGCAATGGTAAATGATTCTTTACTCAAAGTAGTAACAAGGAAAATTTACTTTTGAAATGCCTTTCTCCACCAAGGTTTCCTGAGACAGATCTGAAGTTCTACAGGTAACTGAGCATCAAGAGAGGGAAGTCTTGGGCTTCCCTGGTGGTGCAGTAGTTGAGAGTCCGCCTGCCGATGCAGGGGACATGGGTTCATGCCCTGGTCCGGGAAGATCCCACATGCCATGGAGCAGCTGGGCCCGTGAGCCATAGCCGCTGAGCCTGCGCGTCCGGAGCCTGCGCTCCACAATGGGAGAGGCCACAACAGTGAGAGGCCCGCGTACCGCAAAAAAAAATAATAAAAGAAAATAAATAATAATAATAATAATAATCAGCTGTTGTGAGAGCTGAAAAGGAAAATATCCAGTGTTGGATTCCTCATCTAGTCAATCTTGATTCACACTGGACCACTCAGAATCACAAAAACCTGAAAACTATTTTCTCTTCTAAAACATTAATCAAGAAGAACCACAGGACTGGCTTACTGGTGGAACAATTTCTGATGGAAAACACCCATTCTTGAGAAGGCAGTACAAGGGGAAATTGCCCCATCAAGAAAAATGAGCAGTGTTCTGTGAGCCCTGGGGAAGGCAGGCACCTGCCACATGACTTGTCTGGGGTCCATGAGCCTGCATTGTTCCTGCCTCACAGGAAAGGGTCAGGCAAGCATTTTCCCTAAGTGGATAAATCCTTCAATTCATCTTCAGTCAATTCACCCTGATAAGAAATGTCAGGACTGGTTCCATGAAGAGGACACAGGTGTGTCACAACAGCCTGGCAACCTAAGATGACCAGGGCAGAGGGGGAAATGCTATCTTTCCAGAGATATGATCTACCAGGGGCTCAGCCCTGCACACAGTGTGGACATTGCCGACCCCTGAGCCTCAGCCCTTCACCACCCTGCAGAGAGCCCATGGCACAGAGTAAGACCGAGATCTGGACTCACATGTGTGGTACAGGGAGGTCACCTGAGTGACCCAGGCTCACAGTAAATCCTGCCCTGGTCATCAGCATCCCTGGGGGCAAAATGGAGTGCTCTCTCCCCCAGAACAGACAGGTGGTAAGAAACCCCACCTGGACCATCTGAACCACCTAAGTACTCTGGCTTGGAGATGACTCTCGTATAGGCACCAAAGACTAGGAGTTTCTGGAAGACATGGGTCAATGAAGGACCTAGGCTTTGACACCCATCATCCCAGCCCCTGCTGGGCAAACACTACACAGCTGAGGGAGAAGCCAGAGCCCAGCACACATGGCCGAAGCTTCCTCTAGAAGCAGCACAGGGTCTGGTCCATCCAGGCCTAGGCCTGCCAGGGACTGCCAGCAGGAGAAGGAGTTCACCACATCCCCTTTTTCCTTCTCATGCAATCTTAGGAGTTTTAAGTGGGGGAGTGGGGGAAGGCAACTTGACCAGACTAGGTTCACTAGAATTAATGGGAGCTGAGGAAGGTAGACTGTCAGGAGAGAAGAAATTCTTCTCATTAAAAAAGCATCAATTGTTCCAATTCAAATGAGATGTAGACATTTCTTAGAATCTCAAAACTGAAAATACTTAAGAAAACTAAATATTAATGAAATAAAGATTTTAGATCACATTCCCCCCTAAACGGTAGAGGTATATAGCAATGAAATGCAAGAGTTGACGTATAAAAGTATTTACATGAATGTGGAAATCTAGACCTGCTGATCTCCATCACATGCCAACAAGGAAATCAGTTCTCGAATATTTACAATATGTATCTTAGAATGATTGATGACTTGTAAGGGAGATCTGCAATGAGGTAGATTTAGTTGTACATCCTTAGTATACTCTCATCTGTTTGTGGAAGAGAATGAGTCACCCTTGAATACAATGAAATTTTGTTAATTTGGGGCATCCTAAGATATTAAATACAGGCAGACATTGTGGGAGGCTGAGATGGGAACAAAGCTAAATGGGATCTAAGGAGGTATAAAAAAGATTTCCCAGGGCTTCCCTGGTGGCGCAGTGGTTGAGAGTCTGCCTGCCGATGCAGGGGACACGGGTTCATGCCCCGGTTCAGGAAGATCCCACATGCCGCGGAGCGGCTGGGCCCGTGAGCCATGGCCGCTGAGCCTGCGCATCCGGAGCCTGTGCTCCGCAACGGGAGAGGCCACAGCGGTGAGAGGCCCGCATACCGCAAAAAAAAAAAAAAAAAAAAAAAAAAGATTTCCCAGAAGAGGGAAAAGTCTCCATCGCAGGAAGATAAAACAGGGAGCACCTTGCTGTAAGCAGCCCTGAACTAGTCCCTCTTCTGCTAAAAGGGAAATCCAGGAGGTTGGCATCCCCTGGAAGGATTGGGCTGCCCAGTGCCACACCCTGACCCTCTCTGTCCCCTTGTTTTCATACAGAATCACATCTCAGAAGCGCAGGGGAACAGATGGCTCGGGGAAGGGAGTAACTGCAAAGAACACGGCAGATAGTGGGTAAATGGCCAGACTCTTGACCCCAGGAGGCACAATTATGAGATGCATTCCACATGGCACCTCACGGGTTCCAAGTGGGGTTGAGTACCAGTCACCTGTATAGGTGACCAACTTAATAACAACCCCTTCAGAGCCTACTCCCTTCAGCTGGTCTCAGGTTTCCCCCTCCTCTGGGATTCCTGGGGATCACTTCCAAATAAACTACCATAAAGTTGATAACAGCACGCCCCAAGGTTGTTAACATCCTAATCCTGGGAACCTGGAAACACATTATGTTACATGGCAAGGGGGAGTTAGTCAGAAGAGGAAATTAATTTTGCTAATCAGCCGACCTTAAACCAAGGAAATTATCCTGGATTATGCACCATGGGCCCAATGTATTCACAAGAGTGAAATAAGGTGAGTGAGAGTCAGATTTCAATATTCACTGCCAACTCTGAAGCTGAAAGAGGGTCAAGAATCTGAAGATGAAAGAAGAGGCCACAAGCCAGCAACTTCTGGGGGCCTCTAGAAAGCGGATAAGGCAGGGAAACAAACTGTCCCCTGCCACCACCAAAAAAGATGCAAACCTGCCAATACCTTGACTTTACCCAAGAGAGGCCCATGTCAAACTCTTGATCTCCAGAATTCTAAGATAAAATTTGTCTTCACTTAGGCCCCTAACCCGGTGGTCATTTAGTTACACAAGCAATAGGAAGTTAATACAGTGCCTGTCCAAAATTGGTATTTCAGGTTCTACGTTCGAAGGAATCCGTACTAGCTCACTAAAGTTTATTTCAAATAATATTTGAAAGCCTCATAGCAACATATCTTCCTAGCATCCCAACCTACAAATGAAGGTATGAAGAGTGTTCAATTTGAGTCTTTCAAGGCATTTATACCTATGCATTTGACATTTAAATTATTAAAACTTATATACAATAAATATCAGATATTCAGTATTTCTATGAAAGGAACTAAATACACAATTGAAACCCTCCCCAAAAGAATTATGTGGGCCCAGATAACTTCCTTGTAGGATTCTACTACCAGTTCATCTAGAAACACACCACTCATGTAACAAATTATTCACAAGAATAGAAAAAGACAAATTCCTCTAAAGAGCTCTCTTCCCTGACAACTAAGTACATTGTCTAATACTTCTGGTCTATTTCCCTACTTCCCCCGCAAAGAGAACGAGATGCTATGAGAGGCCTTGCCTTTCAGAGTGAACCGCAAGGTACCTGCTTCACAGGAGCTATGAATCATCAGAGCTTCCAGAAGAGGTGATAAGTTTCTTACTGTGCCCTGAAAAACAGCCCTGAGTCTTCGCTGTCCTCTCCTAGGGCAGCCGTGGTCCAGGCTCCCTAACTACCTCCCCAAAGACACCTTGAAATCACAAGCAAAAAGTGGAAGCCCCAGAAAGCAAAACCAGCAGCTGTTTGCCCATCATGGAAGGTACCACCAGCTCACACTTAGAATCCTGGGCTGTCAGGCTGTGGGGCAAACACTGGGGTGATAGGATCAACTCCGAAACCTGCTCCTTGGAACACTGAAGCCTTCCTGCCCAGAGAAGGTGCTAGTGGTAACCAAGATCAGTACTGTCCCAGACTTTTTGGGACACATTTCAGTTGGTACCAAAGACATCAAAGAAAGGCAGAAGTTTCCACTCTGTGCTTCCTGTATTCAGACCTTCACTTCCTCTGGGTGAATTCCCCAAATGCAGCACCCACGTGACCACTCTCAGAAAATGCCAGAGCTGATTTAAGTCTGTCACCCCCAAGAATGACCTCTGCCCCTCACAAGGTGAGCTGTGCCTAGGAGAGTCCATGATCTGCTCCACAATCCAGGGGTCACATAAGGATGGGGGTCATGGACCACCCTGCTAAAACTGACAAGACAGCTGTTCCTTGTCCAAACATAGAAGAGTTTGGCTCCAGAACTGTCCACATGCAGTTGCTTCCCCAGACCAGAGAGAATAAAGGTCAGAGGTAGGTTGGGGGCAGGATGACAGTGCAGGCAGCCTGTGACAAGTGGACTTCACATTTCAGTCTCTGGAACTAGGCTGCTGAGTAGTTTGCAAGGTCCAGGTTAAGCAATGATCCTGCACAAGTGTGGCACCTTGATGAAAATACTAAAGTGAAACTTGAAGTGCCTCTCACTGCAGAGCTGCTCACTGGGCTGGGCAGTGACTTTCAGGATTCCAAAGGATGCTCCCGTCACGTGACTCCAAGCATCCACCCACCCCTTGGGAGGTTCTAGCATGTGTTGCCATGGCTTAGTGAATGAGGGCATTCTTCAGATCCACAGGACTGTCATGACTTATATGTAGTATGGTATTGGAGCTGTAATATCACAACTCTTCTGAAGGGAGATGCTTGCTTTTAAGTATTTTAAGTGACTGCTGACCACTGGGGCCTCCAAAGAACCGTCTGGAAATGATTAATGTCCAAGCTAGAAAAACTCTCAGAGGAGAATGTTCTTAGATGATGATGGGACAGATTTACACCTCTCACCTGGAGTTGCTGCCTCTTTCACCAGATAAAGCAGGACTCAGGAATCTTCTTTGACAGCATCTGGTTACCATGCAATTCCTCCCTGGGTAGCAGCTTATGCTCTGGAGCTGGGTTCTCTGAGGGCTATTATTGAGGCAGCTGGAGTGCTCTTGGTGGTGCTGACCAGCTGCTGCTGACCCATCATTTCCCTGCATAGAGCCCACACCGCAGGACCATCTGCAAATAGAACCCCGAATAGACAACTCAGCATCCTCCATGCCAGTCAGGCGGAAACTCAATATTTCTCTTCACTATATGCAAGAGAAGGGCATTTGATTGGACTTAAGGTGAAGTGCACAGTGAAAGATGCTCAAGGCCCCCTACTTTGGCAAAGCCTAGTTCTGTATAAAATTCTTATACATTGGATGAGATTGGTAACTCTTGTGGCCATAAAAGCAGCATTTGAGCCCCATCAGGAAAGATATCAAGACTGGACACTGAGCTGGGAATATCAGGTCAGATTTAGCGCTCAGCCCAGGAATCAGAGCCCCATGTGCCATGCCCATAAGAAGGTCCTCCTCAGTGTACCAAGGTATGCAATTCCGAGAGCCACACACAGGGGTTGCACTCGTGTTCTGGGTCAGGAGAGTCCAGGGGACCAAGCTCAATGAGCTCAACTACATTGTGCAGATAAGGGCTGAGAGGCAATTACCCCAGAGGACCCATCAGTCAGACCCGAAAGTCTCACACATTTCTGAGCATCAAGAGAGGAAAGACTTGAGTCTGGATTTGAGGGAAACAGCATTTTAATAATCCCTTGGGTTGTCGCTGTCCTGAATGATTATATAAGGAAAGCAGAAACAAGTTAATATGACAGTGCTTTCATTTTGAACCCTCACATGTCCCTGCCAAGATTTAAGATAAATGCTCAAGAGCTTCTCACATTTGAGTTGTAGGGTCCCCTCCATGGCACTGGGCAGGGGGCCTGCTGTGCATTGGGCAGCTCATCTGGTCCTCTGGGTTAGAGAGAACTTTGTGAGAGTTGCAGGTGGTCAGTTGCTTGGAAAGTAATTTATAACTATCAGCATAAAGTATCATCCTTATTAGTTTGCAGATTTTGATCCAAATTCACTTGTAAATCATGGTTGCTTTATCCTCACTGGACCTAGGAATACATGTCAGGTTCTTGGCTACTGTGAGAACAAAAAATGGGAAAGAAATGAAATATCTTTCATTTCTGTGTTTCTGATCTAGTCACTCCTGAAACATACCAGATGCCTCCAGGATCAGAAAACCTTTAACAAAAAAATCTCTCCTGAAATAATGCAAGCTGCTACTACTCAAGAGAGGCACAACTGATTTTCAGATGGAGGCACTTTAATGAGGAACCCATCTGCTCATCTAGAAAACACTACAAGACAAAAATGCCTGCTCATTAAGTTGCGTGGGCACCTAGCACCATCACATGGCACATAACTTCTGGTGGCCAATAGGCTACAGAATCTGTTTCTGCACAAGAACGTCAAGCAATGAGCACTCCTAGCTTGACATTCACTCAGTAGTCCCTCAACCCACTCACTGCATTAAAGAATGTCAGAGCCAGGGTTCCATAGGGGGCACATACCTGTACCAAGTCCTCCAGGCGATTGGATTGCAGCTTCACCTGAGATTAGCTGAGGGGCTGGAGAACAGCCTGATCCATTGGGAGAAAACTCAGACTCAAATCAATGGGTTCCTGACTTCAGGCCTTCACCACAAAGGGAAGAAAACCAAACACCCTGAGTCTGAGAGCCAGAGGTGTGGGAGTTAACACTGATGACACAACCACACACCCAGGTTAGGTTCTGCCAAGGACTGCAAGCAAGAGAAGGGACTTAAGAACATGTTTTTCTCTTCGCTGATTCAGCCATGAGTGTTTTCAGAGGCTAATCACAAACTTGAAAGACTGGAAAGAGATATTCATAGGGTACTTTGAAAAGCTCCAGAATATTTCTGGGACTTCAGAAGGCCACACACAGGTACATGGCTGTGCACATACCCAGGAAAGACCTAATAAAGCCCTAATCTCCTACTTCTTGCCAACCTTGAGACTCTCACAGTAGAGAGTAAAGGTTAAGGTAGAGTTACAACTGCCAGATAATTAAAGGTGTGTCTCACATACACAGCACTTCATCCACAACTGGAGGACTTATTGGTCCAAAACGTTTAAGGAACTAGCTGTTTTAATTGTTAAGTGATTAAGGTAACTGAGCAGAGAGTTCAGTGGCTTACCAATTAAGCCACTGAATTGTGACCTTGCAGAATTACTCAGAAAAGTCACTAAACAATCAGCAACAACAAAGTCTGGATTAGAGGAATCTAATCTCCAGAGTTGCCAGTAATGTCCATAGTTGCCCATTTTAAATATCCAATTTAACAACAAATTGAGGCATGCCAAAAAACAAAACAAACAGGCCCATACACCGGGAAAAATTCAAATCAGTAGACACTGTCCCTGAGGAAACTTAGATGTTCTACTTACTGTAAAAGAAACTTAAATCACCTATTTTAAAGACATTCAAAAAGTAAAGGAAATCATATGTAAAACTGAAGTATGAGAACAATGTCTCATCAAGTAGAAAATATCAATAGAAGTTTTTAAAGAATCATATGGAAATTCTGGAGTTGAAAGATGCAAAAACAAGTTCACTTGAAAAGCTCAATTGCAGATTCATTCTTCCACCAGCCCATATCTACTAACTTGGAGATGAGTTGATTGAGATTAGTCTGAACAGAAAGAAATTAACAGAGCCTCAGACATCTGTGAATATCAGCATCAAGCATACCAACATGAACATAATGGTAGTCCAAGAAGGAGAGGATAGAGAGAAAAGAGCAGAAAAAATATTCGAAGAAATGGCTGTAAACCTCCCAAACTGATCAAACCTTTGACACATCCAAGAAGCTCAATGAACTCCAAAGTAGGATAAACTCACAACTAGACACATCACAGGCCAACTGCTGAAAGAACATGGAAAGTATCAAGAGAAAAGCAGCTCATCACATACAAAGGAGCCTCAATAAGATTAATGGCTGATTTCTCAGACACCATGGAGACCAGAAGGCATTAGAAGCTCATTGAAAATGTTGAAGGAAAATGACTTTCATGAATTCCTTACCCAATGACACTATCCTTCAAACATAAATTAATACACTTCCAGATGAACAGAAGCTGAGGTGACAATCCCTTCCCTTGTCCCACTTTCCCATCCTTGACTAGACCAGTTGTGTTACAAAACAGGGTAATTCTAGAGCCCACATTTTCCCAATAATGGCTTCTTTTCAGACTCACAGCATGGGATAACTTGGCTCTCGAATTGATCATCCCCTCAATCTCTAGTTTATTCTTTCACAGAGAAACTGAGAGGAATGAACATGAACTCAAGCAGGCTGGACTGTCTCTGCTGACCATTCCTGCAGGAGAGGAGGCATAGTTATTCTCCTCTCAAGAGAGGTGCTAGTTGTGGTAGACAACGTGGTGTGGAAAACTGTTTCATTTGCACGCCCCTTCCTTATGATCCTTTCAAGTAAGAGAGAGACACTTAAGCACTTTGGCACTTGCTCTAAGGAGTCAGACATCTGAGTCAATACACAAGAAGAGATTCGGTTTTAGTTGACTCTATTTAGAGTGCCTGCACTTGGTCCTGATGCAATCGAAGTGGAAAAAAAAAGGGACGTTTTTCTGTCCAGGCAAATTGAAAAAACAGGATTACAGTGAGCAAGACTGAGGGTCATTTGTAGAAAAGCTTCATAACTAAAAAGTTCTTTTGGATGTGGCTCCTCTCTTGTATGGGACCATCAAGTTCCTCCTTGCTCAAAGTCTGACTGCTTCGTGTAGTTGGACTGCTCACTCCCATAGAGCAGATGAAGAAATAACAGGGCAAACCCAACAAAGCACCTCCCTGTTTGGAAATCCTCAGCGGAATTTGGTCATTAAACATATTTGAGTCTCAGAGGAGTGCACACGCACAGAGCTGCTTCCACCGACCCCCAGACCTGTGAGGACTAGAACAAAGAGTTCCCGTTGCAGACCCCTGAGGTTTGGGTGCTGGCTGACAAGATTCTCTCACAGACAGCTTTTGAGTCATTCAGCACTGCTGCATGGAGTTGTGGTTCATCTTCAAGTACTAGTTTCTCCCTGGAAGGATGGGCTTAAAGGAAGTCAGGTGGGCACCCAAAACAAAAAACTCCTGGACAAGACAGCCTGGCACAGAAGCCCTCTGGACTTTACTGCCAAACTTCATATTCTCTAGAAACCAGGTGGGAGCCTACAGCATTCTTTCACCTACGTATCCAGGATGGAATTGGCAGCTAAACAGACAAGTTTTATACAGAAATGGATTCTTCTGAAAAACATGACCATTTTAGTTTTTCATTTTGTACATCCACTTAAAGTATTTATTCTGGGAATAAACGAGGATTATTGGTCATATAACACTGACTATCAAGCTTTGTTTTTCATGTAAATAGTTACCTGTTGTTTTAGTTACTTAGAGGACTGGTGGATTTCCCAAGATGACATCCAGGCTGGTAAGGTTTTTCCTCAATAAAGTAGGAGGCTTTCACTTGAAAATGCTACTCTGAGGATCTACTATTGGATAAGTGATAGGTTCCACTAGGCATTTTCGCTGGTTTTCTTTCTATGAGAGAAAAAAAGAAATAAACTTGCTGGAAAATGCATCACTTTGTAGAAACAAAGGATTACACTTGAATACAAGTGAGCTGTCTAACTTGACCCTCCTCAGGGACTCTACAGCCAGGGTTGAAGTCATGAGCACGGTCCTGGAATACAAAGGCAGATGAGATAACTCTTCTCTCCCCACCAACATACACAACCTGGAGCAGTGGTAGGCTGAGAAGTGTCTGTAGATGTACCCTCAAGTTTTGAGATTCTACCAGAAGATTATGACCAGCTGCAACTTCCCATGAGAGGCAAGAGGAGATAGCAAAACTCTCAGCATAAGGTAATAAAATTTCCATAGTAAATAGTGCAGTGCAGCTGATTCCGTTAATTTTGTTAATACCGCACAACATTTGGTTGTGAACTTAGTTTTACCTTTGGGCAAGACAAGAGAGTAAGACACATTCCAGAGTAGAACAAAGAACACCTGGGATGCAGTAACTAGGCCACACTCCAGTGTCAGCCAAATGATTGAGAAAGGTGGAGTTGACCATATCTGACTTCAAGAGAAAACTCTCCTTCTGGTAAATGTCTTTCCCTATTGTTCCTAGAAGATTCCTGTATGTATTATGGGTCACCCTACCCTTGAAGGGCCCCACCCTGTTATCAAGGTTTTCCCTCCTTTCCTCCCAAGTATTTGGTATAATTAACATGCAATATTCTTTTCAGATGTACAGCATAATAATTCAATATTCGTATGTATTGTGAAATGATCACAGTAAGTCTAGTTAACACCGGTCACTATATATAGTTACAGAATTTTTTTCTTGTGATAACTTTACAGTTTACTCTTAGCAACTTTCAAATATGTAATAAAGTATGAAGTATAGTTGCCATGCTGTACATTACATCCTCACATCTTATTTGATAACTGGAAGTTTGTACCTTTTGTCTTTCTTCAGCCATTTTGCCTATACCATACCTCGCCTTTAGCAAAACACCCATATGTTTTTTTAAGATTTCAGATATAAGTGAGATCATATGGTATTTTTGTTGCCCAAATTGTAGTTCCCAGGGCTCCAAATAAAACTCTTTGTTTTTTGCAGACTTGAATCTGATTGTTAGAAGCAGGAACCAAAGTGACTCACTTCTACCTCCAGAGCAGCCCCAAAGGGGAATAATTCCCCTATAAGAGTCCCTTGGACTCTGTGATTTCTTTGTGATTTGGGTCATGACTTACTCATGGTCCCAGACTCCCATTTTGGCAGAGGTACTAAATGCCTTTACTTGGGTATCCTCTGTTGCAGGCTTTATCTGGAAAGGGAATCCTTCATTGTGGTAAGTACTCCCTTATGGGGAGTTTGGTTTCTAAGGGCACTGCCAAAGGGCAACTGCTGTGCAGAAGTCACTCATCTTAGGTTTAAAACCTACAGGCCCTCCTCTTGTAAATTTGTTGCTTTGGATTTAAATCACCTATGACAACTTGAAACTGTTTGCCCACTTTCGGCTCATTTGAGACTTTTAAATGAGTTTATTTGCATGTTCAATTGGAGAAAAGGTTTAGAACAGGACAAAAAGAATGCAAATCATATTTCAACTGGTATTTTCAGGCCTCCAAACATAATAGTGAATCCACTATTGCTTCTCTCAGAGAAACCAACTCGCAATGATCTCAAAGGATTTCCAAATTGGAAAAATCCTCTGAGGCTTCTGAGAGCTCTCTCTCCTTGGCTTCCTCTGCTTCTTCCTTTTCCTCTCAGTGTCCATCACAAGGCTCTCCTCCTTGCTGTCCATCTGCCTCTGAACTTTTTATAACACTGAGATTGACCCCCCCCCTACAGAAGGCTAGTCATATTGCCCTCCTGTAATGACAGCCCCTTTTAAAGCCAGGTCCAGTGAGGATGGCCCCAAAACAATCACATACACCCCTTGGACTAAGGCAGAATTATATGCTAAGGACTTCCCAATGTTGAAGAGGATTCCATTGAGTTTGCCAGACAATTTGGCCTCCTCCCTGAAACATATCAGCCTGGCTATTCAGATTTATATCATTAGACAGGACCTCACACACAAGCAGATATATTAAAGAACGGATGGAAGATGTTGATTGGAAAGATCTTACTGGTGATATTTCTAGAGTAGGCACAGGGGGACAAGCAGATGTTCAAACGCTGGCTAATAATCTCCACAAATTCCCATTCTATTTCTTAGTCATAATGACTGGCATGTTATTCAAAAATGCATCAACAGCCTGATGAAAGAGTCTATGATCATTACAGCGATTTTGAAAAAATTTTCAAATTTCTGACACTAAGGACCTGACAGATAATGCTGCCAGTTTATTTAACACTGTCAATTTATTTAACTCTAACATTACAGCAGGATTACAAGATGAATTCCTATCTTGATTTCCACTCAGTTTTCCCTCAAACCACTGACCACACTAAGGAATGTCAGAGTCCAGGTTCCATAAAGAGGACAAGCTGTGACAAGTTCTCCAGGCAACCTGGCTTGCAGCTCCAGGTTCAGCTGAGAGTCTGGAGAACAGCCTGACACATTGGGAGAAAACTCAGACTCACATCAATGTGTTCCTGACTTCAGCCCTTCAGCACACCAAAGGGAAGAAACCCAAACACCCTGAGTCTGAGAGCCAGAGGTGTGGGAGGTGACCCTGATGACCCAGGCCAAAATAAACATTGTGCCTGTAATCAACATCCATTGGGTCTTGCCTGGGGTAAGAGATACAAAAACACTCTTCCATAGAAGCAAGAAGGTCAAAAACCTCACCTGGATGATCTCAAGTACTCTGGGAAGAGAAGGAACTTTGAGATCAAAGGATCAGGATTGTCAGGAAGATAAGAATGAAAGGAGGACCTAGGCTTACCCAGTAGGGGCTTGGATGATGAGGGTCCCAACCTGCCCCTCCCTCACCCATATGCATACATCCCTGTAGGCAAAAGTCCAATTAAAATTGCTTTTGAAACATTACCGTTAGAGAGTCAGGAGAGAATCAGGTTCAACCACACTCCTGGATTAGATTCTGCCAAGGACTGCAAGCAGAAGAGGGTTTTAAGAACATGTTGCTCTCTTCTCACTGATTCAACCCTGTTTTCAGTGGGAAGAAAGCACACAAGAAACCAGGTATCACTACAGAGGATGAGAGTTGAAAGAGTTGGAAGAATGTTAGAAGAATTACACTCTTCCCACCAAAAAAAGCAGAAAATGCTCAAATCAAATAAATACTGTTCTAGAACCCAGAGAGAAGGATATTCTTCAAATAATAAATGTAAAAAAGTTAAATTCTCAGATTATATTTCTCCCCATGAACTAAGAAAGTGAGGTGTGTACCACCAGTTGACATTAAACTAATCATGCAGGTCTAGAAACCTAATACATGAGCAGCCATTTTATCCCAATGAAAAAAAAATGAGTTGTAGATTTCTTTCAACATATGACTTACAAAATCTCATCATCTAAGGCAGATCTAATCAGAGATCATTAAACAATGCACATGCATCTTATAGCAGATTTAAAACACATGAGACTTAAGTAAAACAATACTTAGAATCCAGTGAAAGTAAAATATTATCCCATTATCAGAGTTCTGAGACATTTTTTGTCAGGTACTACTGGGAAGTAGAAATGGAGGCAGTACTTAATCTGAAGAATCTATTTGTAGGAGAGGAAAAGCCACCGTCATAAAAAGATGGATGTTGGGACTTCAGCTATGGAATCATCATAGCCTTACTCCATAGGTACAGAGCCCATCCCTCTTTCTCTGAAAGGAAAGCCTAAGAGGTTTGACATTCTTCTGGGATGAATGAGTGGCAGAGGCTAGGCATGATCCATGCCACATTCTTTGTGCCCACTTGTTTTGGGCACAGCCTGGAGGACAGCAACATGCCTGCTGCCTGCAACCCACTGCGAGCTCCTGATTCAATCTGTTTTTCAGCCCTTTCAAAGTCTCAGAGTGATGCTCAGCGTCAGGCATACTGCACATTCCCCATTTCAAGCAGCCCTGATGGGTGCTCCGTTGATAGGAGCTGCAAAAAGTCATCATTGAGACAGCTCCCAACTGAGTAAGACTCGTTTTGCAGCTCTGATTTCTGAGGAAGAACGGAATTCAGAATCAAAATGAGGAGCCACTTTCAACCTCAGACATCTCATCTCATGGTGCTGAAGAGCAACTTCAACCCCTTGTGATGCCAACTGTCCAAGCTCTGATCTGCCTCCCTCTGTGGGTTAGCCAGAGCACAGAGCACCTCAGAAGCACAGCGATCTTATCACTGAGGACCAAGAGCAAGTACTATGTCCACTGGTTACATTCTCAGTGGAAGCATTTCTGGCTCATAATTGTGCCTCACTTAAGTTAAGCCCAGCACATGGTACTATGGTGGCAGGAATAGTTTCAGAGCTGTCTGCTCCGTAGATCTTGGATTGGTCCCCCACCTTCTCAGAGAAGGTGTTGATGTCGACAATCTGAGGCACTGTCCCCAGCCTGTCTGGAACAACCTTACTTCTGTCAAAAGCATCCATTTAAAGAATTGCAGAGGATACCTAGTTACAAACTTTCTGCATTCAGTCCTTTGCTTCCTCCATGTGAATGTACGATGCTACCCCTTGAGACATCACAGCCTCCTCAGAGCAGAGAGCCAAGTGTTTCAGAACCCTGAGGAGAAGACAGTGCCCTGAGGCAACAGTCAATATTCCCCATGTAATCTAGTTCCAGTGATAATTGTCTGGGGCAAGTTGAAGAGCTAACTTTTCCAGGTGGCAACTGTATAATGCGAAACATCACCTTGAGCATCCCAAGTACTCTAGGACGGAAAAGAACCCCTTATTGAGACAAAGGAATAGAGATGTCAAGTAGACAAGAGCAAAACACCCACAAGGCTCTATCCAGTATGGTCTCATGATGTGCAACACACAATCCCTACACACAGAGACCTGCGATCAGAAGTCAAAGCAAAATAGTTTTGTAAGAATTTTCCCCAATAATGTGAGCACAGTGGAATAAGCACTTCCAGAATGGTAGAGTAAGGATCTCTAAAGATCTTCCTACATAAAAGCAGTGAGCAAAATGACAAAACTGTCAGTTAATTTTTCCAGTATTCTGGAAGTTAACCAGATGCTTGCAACAATCCAAAGTGTTTATTCCAGAAAAAAATGTACCTAATAATTACTAAGAACAGTGAGCTTTTCGGCATTCTAACTTGTCTTTTTCCAGTCTTTTCCCCAATTCCACAGTAGACTTGAAAACCAACAGCCTCACAACCATTGTAACTGCAAAAAATGTCAGCCTATCAGCCTTTGTAGGGGCAAATTGAGTCTGGATCTTCATAATAATCCCTTGCCCTGAAATTAGGACAATTTGACCTGTCTAGCACTACCCAGTAAAAGCCCTATTCTGGGATTGGCTTTAGTTGACCTTACTTAGAGGTGGATCACTGAAAACAGTACTATTCCCAATGTTCTTATCAAAAAAAAAAATTTTTGACCCATCTGGTAATGCTACATCTGTGTTAAGAGATAAGAGGATGATAGGGAAAAAAAGAAAAAAAAACTTGGAAAGAAAGGAAGGAGATGTTCATATGGGCTTTGAAAAAAGCTCCAGCATTATTTCTGGGACTTCAGAAAGCCACATATAGGTGCATAGCTGTGCACACACCAAAAAAGATCCAAGAAATCCCTAATCTCTTACTTCTTGCTGACCTTGAGGCTCTCACAGTGGAGAGTAAAGGCTAAGGCAGAGTTACAACTGCCAGATAATTAAAGTTGTGCCCCACATACACAGCATTTCATCCACGACTGGAAGACTTGTTGGTCCAAAGCATTTAAGGAAACAGCTGTCAATTGTTAGATGATTAAGATAACAGTTAAATGGCTGAACATGCAGAATTAAGATCTTGCATAATCAGTCAGAAAAGCCAGGAAAACAAACCCTGGGGGTAAAGGAATCTGATCTCCAGATCTGTCCATCATTTAAAATATCCAATTTAACAAAATTGAGGCATACAAATAAATATTCTCATACACAGGGGAAAATTTAGTCAGTAGACACTGTCCTGAGGAAATCCAGGTTTGTAATTACCATAAAAAAACTTAAGTGAGTTATTTTAAATACTTTCAAAGAGGTAAAAGAAATCATGTGTAAAGGAACATGACAACAAATGTCATATCAATTAGAGAAAGTCAATAGAAATGATTTTTAATGAACTATATAAATTCTGGTGTTGAAAAGTATAACAAATTCACTTTTGGGACACAATAGCAGGCATGAGCTGGTAGAAGAATGAATCAGCAAACTTGAAGATAGGTTGATCGAGGTTATAGTCTGGGAAAATAAGAAATTAACAGAGCCTCAGATACTTATGAATATAAGCATCGAGTATTCCAGCATATACATAATGGTAGTCCAAGAAGGAGAGAAGAATATTTGAAGAAATGGCTGTAAACTTCCCAAGATGACCAAACATTTGGCACAACCAAGAAGTTCAATCACCTCCAAAACTGGATAAACTCGATCTACAGGTAGACTCATCATAGTCCAACTGTTTAAAGACAGAACCTTGAAAAGAGCAAGAGGAGAGCAGTGCTTCTCCTACAAGGGAGCCTCTATAAGATTAATAACCTATTTCTCAGAGATCATAACCTTGAAAAGAGCAAGAGAAGAGCAGTTCTTCTCCTACAAGGGAGCCTCTATAAGATTAACAACCTATTTCTCAGAGATCATAGATACAAGAGGGCACTAGAACCACATGTCCAAAATGCTGAAAAAGATTTTCAAACAAAAATTCTTTACACAATGAAACTATCCTTCAGAAATGGATTATCACTTCCAGATAAACAAAAACAGATAACTGAGGTGAAATCTCTTCTCTTATCCCACTCTCCATCCTTGACTAGACCAGTTGTGGTACGAAACCAGACAGAACCCACATTTTCCCTATAATGGCTTCTTTTCAGACTCACAGCCTGGGATAACTCGGCCCTTGAATTGATGGTCCCCTCAATCAATCTCTAGTTTATTCCTTCACAGAAAGAACGTCAGAGAAACTGAAAGGAATAAACATGAACTCGAGCAGGCTGGAACGGCTCAGCTGACCATTCCTGCAGGAAGGGAGGCATAGTTATTCTCCCAAGGTAGGAGCAACCTGTGGTAGATGAGGGGGTGTGGAAACTGTGTCACTGGCAAGCCCCTTCCTTATGATCCCTTAAGTAAGAGGGAACCACTTAAACACATTGGCACTTGCTTTAAGTTGCCAGGCATCTGTCCCTGGGTTAATATACGAGAAGAGATTGGATTTCAGTTCACTCTAAATAGAGTACCTGACCTGGTCCTGATGCAACCGAAAGTGGAAAAGAGGGAATGTTTTCCTGTCCAGGCAAATTGCAAAAACAACATTGCAGTGAGCAAGATCGAGGGTTATTTCTAGAAAAGGTTCATAACTACATAGTTCTTTTGGATGTGGCTCCTCTCTTGTATGGTGCCATCAAGTTCCTCCTTGCTCAAATCTGACTGCTTTGTGTAGTTGGACTGCTCACTCCCATAGAGCAGATGAAGAAATAACAGGGCAAACCCAACAAAGCACCTCCCTGTTTGGAAATCCTCAGTGGAACTTGACCATTAAACATACTTGGGTCTCAGAGGAGCGCACATGCACAGAACTGCTCCCACCGACCCCCAGACCTGTGAGGATGAGAACGGACAGTCTGTTGTAGAGCCCTGAGGTTTGGGTATTGTTTGCTAACTGGCTCAGAAGCTGTCCATGAGAGAATCTTGTCATCCAGCACTGCCTCGTGGAGTTGTGGTTCCTCCTGAAGTACTAGTTTCTCCCAGGAAAGACTGGTTTAATTTCCACAGTAAATAGTGCAGTGTGGACCATTGCGTGTTAACACCACTCAACGTTAGGTTGTGAACTTCGCTTTTACCTTCAGGCAAGACAGAGTGGGAGACATTCCAGAGTAGAACAAAAACCACCCTGGGATGTAGTAATTAGGCCACCCTCCAAGTGTCAGCCAAATGATTGAGAAAGGTAGAGTGGACCATTTCTGACTTCAAGAGAAAACCCTCCTTCTGGTAAATGTGTTTCTCTATTGTCCCTAGAAGGTTCCTGTGTGTATCATCAGTCACCCCATCCTTGAAAAGCTCCCCCTGTGGTCAAGGTTTCACCTTTCTTCCTGTCTTTCCTTCCTGTGTACTGTGGTATTAATAATGTACAATGTTATAGTTTCAGATGTACAACACAATGATTCAATATGAGTGTTGTGAAATAATCATTATAATTCATCTAGTCACTATACATAGTTACAAAATTTTCTTGTGATGGTGTCTAAGGTTTACTCTTTTAGTAACTTTCAAGTATGCAATACAGTATTAAGTACAGTTGCCATGCTGTACATTGCATCCTCATGACTTATAACTCCAAGTTTGTACCTCGACTTTCTTCAGCTGTTTTGCCTACACTTACCCCTGACCCTCACTGCTGGCAAAACACCCATCTGTTCTCTATGAACTTTTTTTTTTTCTTTTTAAGATTCCACATATAATGAGATCATCTGGTATTTGTGTCTCCTGTAGTTCCTAAGGCTCCAAAAAATCTTTGTTCTTTGAAGACTTGATCCTGCTTATCAAGGCACATTTTGATGAGTGCCTCGATTCTGACTCTTTGGCTCCCGCTTCTGACACCACCAAGTCTAAGTGACTCACCTCTACCTCCAAGGGCTGCCCCAGACACAAGTGAGGTGCCTACAACAGTCCCTTTTGCTCCATCATTTCCTTGGTGGCTTTGGGTCATAGGGGTAGGTCATCTTGGTCCAAGCCTCCCATTTTGGTTAAGGTTCTAAGCCTTTATTTGGGTGACCTCTGTTGCTGAGTTTATCTGGAAAGGGAATCCTTCATCTTCGAGAGTACTCAGTTACAGGGAGTTTGGTTTCTAAGGGCACTGCTTATGGGCAGCTGCCGTCCAGGACTCTGGCTCATCTTATGTTTACAACTTACAGGCCCTCCTCTTCTCAATTTGTTGCTTTGGACTAAGATCACCCATGACAACTTGAAACTGTTGGCCCACTTGCTGCTCGTTTGAGATTCCTAAGAGAGTTTATTTGCACGCTCATTTGGAAAAAAAAAGCTACAGAACACCACAAGAAGAATGCAAGGTATATTTCAGCAGGAATTTTGAGGGCTCCAAACAAAATACTGAATCTACTATTGCTTCCCTCAGAGAAACTAACTCAATTATCTCAAAGGATTTGCAAATTAGAAAAATCCTCTAAGGCTTCTGAGAGCCCTCCCTCCCTGCCTCCCTCTGCTCCTTGCTGTTCCTCTCAGTCTCCACCACAAGGCTCTCCTTGTTATCCGTCTTCCTGAACTTCCTTTGATAACACCGAAATTGATCCCACACAGAAGGCTAGCCACATTGCCCTCCAGTAATGACTGTCCCATTTAAAGCCAGGTCCAGTGAGGATGGCACCAAAACAATCATATACCCCTTGGACTAAGGCAGAATTACTTGTATTGCTAAGGACTTCCCAATATTAAGAGGATTCCATTGAGTATCCAAGACAATCTGATCTCCTCACTGAAATATATCAGCCTGCCTACTCAGATTAATATCAACCAATACATCCGCTTGTGGGAGAGCTTATGTCTAAAGTAGGGATGGAAGCTATTGACTGGAAAGATCCTACTGATGATTTTTTTAGAGTGGGCACAAGGGGACAAGCAGATGTTTAAAAGTTGGCTAAAGATCTCCACAAATTCTCAACTATTTCCTAAGTCTGTTGACTGGTGTGTTATTCAACAATGCATGAGCCTGATGAAAGTGTCTGGTTACGGCCATTTTGAAAAATCCAAAACTCTGGCGGTTTCATCTGTCAGGTCCTTAATGTCAGTCTATTTAACTCTACCTTTACAACAGGGTTAAAAGATACTTTAAGTACCTTAGTTAAACAACATTCCTTAACATGAGTTATTCTGAGACCTCGTGAATGTGCTACTCTAGTTGCACAGCTTTCTCATGCTCTTGCCCAAAAATCTAAAGAGAAAGCTACCAGAGCCATGGATTCTCAGATCCAAGTGGCTCAACTCAAACTTTCAGCTGAAATAATTGTCCACCAAACCAAAATTTGAAGCCTTTCTTGGTACTCCTAAGTATGTATGCCATTATTGCAAGAAACCAGGACACTTTAAGACAGCTTTCATTTGATAGAAGAATTAGCATGGCGGGGGGGACTTCAAGACGGGGGAGGAATAAGACATGGAGATCACCTTCCTCTCCACAAATATATCAAGATTACACCTACATGTGGAACAACTCCTACAGAACACCTACTGAACGCTGGCAGAAGACCTCAGATGTCCCAAAAGGCAAGAAAATTCCCACATACCTGGGTAGGGCAAAAGAAAAAAGAAAAAAACAGAGACAAAAGAATAAGGACAGGACTTACACCTCTGGAAGGGAGCTGTGAAGGAGAAAAAGTTTCCACACACTAGGAAGCCCCTTCACTGGCAGAGATGGGGGTTGGCGAGGAGGAAGCTTCAGAGCCACGGAGGAGAGCACAGCAACAGGGGTGCAGAGGGCAAAGCAGAGAGATTCTTGCACAGAGGATCAGTGCCAACCAGCATTCACAAGCCTGAGAGGCTTGTCTGCTCACCCGCCAGGATGGGTGAGGGCTGGGAGCTGAGGCTCGGTCTTCGGAGGTCAGATCCCAGGGAGAGGACTGGGGTTGGCTAAGTGAACAAAGGCTGAAGGGGGCTAGTACACAACAGCTAGCTGGGAGGGAGTCCAGAAAAAGCTCTGGACCTACCTAAGAGGCAAGAGACCATTGTTTCAGGGTGCAAAAGGAGAGGGGATTCCTTCCCTGTCTACCCACAGAGGGCAGAACACTGCCTAAATGTGTTCCAGAGATAGGCATGAGCCATGGCTATCAGCTCAGACACCAGAGATGGGCATGAAACCCTAATGCTGCTGCTGCAGCCCCCAAGAATCCTGTGTGAAAACACAGGTCGTTACCCATACCCACCCTGGGAGCCTGTGCAGCCCGCCACTGCCAGGGTCCCGTGATCCAGGGACAAATTCCCCAGGAAAACACACGGCACACTTCAGGCTCTTGCAACGTTACTCCAGCCTCTGCTGCCACAGGCTCGCCCTGCATTCCAATTATAACTACCATAACCCTCCCTCCCCATGGCATTAGTGAGCCTGAGCCCCCAAATCAACCACTGCTTTAAACCCATCCTGTCTGGGTGGGAACAGAAGCTTGAGGGCAACCTACATGCAGAGGTCGGGCCAAAACCAAAGCTGAACCCCAGGAGCTGTGTGAACAAAGAAGAGAAAGGGAAGTTTCTCTGTGCAGCCCCAGGAGCAGCAGATTAAATCCCCACAATGAACTTGATGTACCCTGAATCTGTGGAATACCTGAATACACAGTGAATCAACCCAAAATTGAGGCGGTGGACTTTGGCACCAACTTTAGACTTGGGGTTTGCTGTCTGTGACTGATTTGTTTCTGATTTTTGTTTATATTAGTATAGTTTTTGGCGTTTGTTATCACTGGTGGATTTGTTAATTGGTTTGGGTGCCCTTTTTTTTTTTTTACTACTTTTTTATTTTAATTATTTTAACTTTTTATTTTAATTCTCTTCTTTTTCTTTTCTTTATATTTATCTATTTTTTATTTTTTTTTATTTCTTTCTTTTTTTCTCCCTTTTCTTCTGAGCCACATGGCTGACAGGGTCTTGGCACTCCAGCCTGGTGTCAGGCCTGAGCCTCTGAGGTGGGGGAGCTGAGTTCAGGACACTGGACCACCAGAGACCTCCCAGGCCCATGGAATACCAATCGGTGAGAGCTCTCCAAGAGATCTCCATCTCAACACTAAGACCCAGCTCCACCCAACAACCAGCAAGCTCCAGTGCTAGAAGCCCCATGCCAAACAGCTAGCAAGACAGGAACACAACCCCACCCATTAGCAGAGAGGCTGCCTAAAATCATACTCAGTTCACAGACACCCCAAAACATACCACCAGACGCACCCCTGCCCACCAGAAAGACAAGATCCAGCCCCACCCACCAGAACACAGACACCAGTACCCTCCACAACCCACTGAACCAACCTTACCCAATGGGAGCAGACACCAAAAACAACAGGGACTACAAAACTGAAGCCTGTGAAAAGGAGACCCCAAACACAGTAAGTTAAGCAAAATGAGAAGACAGAAATATGCAGCAGATGAAGGAGAAAGGTAAAAACCCACCAGACCAAACAAATGAAGAGGAAACAGGCAGTCTACCTGAAAGAAAATTCAGAGTAATGATAGTAAAGATGATCCAAAATCTTGGAAATAGAATGGAGAAAATACAAGAAACATTTAACAAGGACCTAGAAAAACTAAAGAGCAAACAACAATGAACAACACAATAAATGAAATTAAAAATTCCCTACAAGGAATCAAGAGCAGAATAACTGAGGCAGAAGAATGGATAAATGACCTGGAAGATGAAAGAGTGGAAATAACTACTGCAGAGCAGAATAAAGAAAAAAGAATGAAGGACAGTCTCAGAGACCTCTGAGACAACATTAAATGCACCAACATTTGAATTATAGGGGTCCCAGAAGAAGAAAAGAAAAAAAAAAAGGGTCTGAGAAAATATTTGAAGATATTATAGTTGAAAACTTCCCTAACATGAAAAAAGAAATAGCCAATCAAGTCCAGGAAGTGCAGAGAGTCCCATAAAGGATAAATCCAAGGAGAAACATGCCAAGACATATATTAATCAAACTATCAAAAATTAAATACAAAGAAAAAGTATTAAAAGCAGCAAGGGAAAAGCAACAAATGACATACAAGGGAATCCCCATAAGGTTAACAGCTGATCTTTCAGCAGAAACTTTGCAAGCCAGAAGGGACTGGCAGGACATATTTAAAGGGATGAAAGGGGAAAACCTAAAACCAAGATTACTCTACCAGCAAGGATCTCATTCAGACTCGATGGAGAAATTAAAACCTCTACAGACAAGCAAAAGTTAAGAGAATTCAGCACCGCCAAACCAGCTTTACAACAAATGCTAAAGGAACCTCTCTAGGCAGGAAATACAAGAGAAGGAAAAGACCTACAAAGGCAAACCCAAAACAATTAAGAAAATGGTAATAGGAAATACATATCAATAATTACCTTAAATGTAAATGGATTAAATGCTCCAACCAAAAGACATAGACTGGCTTAATGGACACACAAACAAGACCTGTATATATGCTGTCTACAAGAGACCCACTTCAGACCTAGGAACATATACAGACTGAAAGTGAGGGGATGGAAAAAGCTATGCCATGCAAATGGAAATCAAAAGAAAGCTGGAGTAGCAATTCTCATAACAGACAAAATTGACTTTAAAATAAAGACTATTGGGCTTCCCTGGTGGCGCAATGGTTGAGAGTCCGCCTGCCGATGCAGGGGACACAGGTTCGTGCCCCTGTCCGGGAGGATCCCACATGCCACGGAGCGGCTGGGCCCATGAGCCATGGCCGCTGAGCCTGCACGTCTGGAGCCTGTGCTCCGCAGCGGGAGAGGCCACAACAGTGAGAGGCCCGCATACCGCAAAAAAAAAAATAAATAAATAAATAAAATAAAATAAAAAATAAAGACTATTACAAGAGACACAGAAGGACACTACATAATGATCAAGGGATCAATCCAAGAAGATATAACAATTGTAAATATTTATGCGCTCAACATAGGAGCACCTCAGTACATAAGACAAGTGCTAACAGCCATAAAAGGGGAAATCTACAGTAATACAATCATAGTAGGGGACTTTAACACCCCACTTTCACCAATGGACAGATCATCCAAAATGAAAATAAAGAAACACAAGTGTTAAATGATACATTAAACATGATGGACTTAATTGATATGTATAGGACATTCCATCCAAAAATAACAGAATACACTTTCTTCTCAAGTGCTCATGGAACATTCTCCAGGATAGATCATATCTTGGGTCACAAATCAAGCCTTGGTAAATTAAAGAAAATTGAAATCGTATCAAGTATCTTTTCTGACCACAACACTATGAGACTAGATATCAATTACAGGGGAAAAAAACTGTAAAAAATACAAACATATGGAGGTGAAACAATATGCTACTAAATAACCAAGAGAACGTTGAAGAAGTCAAAATCAAAAAATACCTAGAAACAAATGACAATGAAAACACAATGATCCAAAACCTATAGGATGCAGCAAAAGCAGTTCTAAGAGGGAAATTTACAGCAATACAATCCTACCTCAAGAAACAAGAAACATCTCAAATAAACAATCTAACCTTATACCTAAAGCAATTAAAGACAGAAAAACAAAAACAAAAAATAACCCAGGTTAGCAGAAGGAAAGAAATCATAAAAATCAGATCAGAAATGAATGAAACAGAAATGAAGGAAACGATAGCAAAGATCAATAAAACTAAAAGCGGGTTCTTTGAGAAGATAAACAAAATTGATAAACCATTAGCCAGACTCATCAAGAAAAAATGGGAGAAGACTCAGGTCAACAGAATTAGAGATGAAAAATAAGTAACAACTGACAGTGCAGAAATACAAAGACTCATGAGAAATTACTACAAGCAACTATATGCCAATAAAATGGACAACCTGGAAGATATGGACAAATTCTTAGAAAAGTACAACCTTCCAAGACTGTTTTCTATTTCTTCCTGGTACAAACAGACCAATCACAAGCACTGAAATTGAGACTGTGATTAAAAATCTTCCAACAAACAAAAGCTCAGGACCAGATGGCTTCACAGGTGAATTCTATCAAACATTTAGAGAAGAGCTAACACCTATCTTTCTCAAACTCTTCCAAAATATAGCAGAGGGAAGAAGACTCCCAAACTCATTCTATGAGGCCACCATCACCCTGATACCAAAACCAGACAAAGGTGTCACAGAAAAAGAAAACTACAGACCAATATCACTGATGAACATAGATGCAAAAATCCTCAACAAAATACTAGCAAGCAGAATCCAACAGCACATTAAAAGGATCATACACCATGATCAAGTGGGGTTTATCCCAGGAATGCAAGGATTCTTCAATATATGCAAATCAATGTGATACACCATATTAACAAACTGAAGGATAAAAACCATATGATCATCTCAATACATGCAGAAAAAGCTTTCAAGAAAATTCAACACCAATTTATGATGAAAACTCTCCGGAAAGCAGGCATAGAGGGAAATTACCTCAACATAATAAAGGCCATATATGACAAACCCACAGCCAACATCATTCTCAATGGTGAGAAACTGAAACCATTTTCTCTAAAATCAGGAAGAAGACAAGGATGCCCACTCTCACCACTATTATTCAACATAGTTTTGTAAGTTTTAGCCACAGCAATCAGAAGAAAAAGAAACAAAAGGAATCCAAATTGGAAAAGAAGTAAAGCTGTCACTGTTTGCAGATGACATGACACTATACATAAAGAATCCTAAAGATGCTACCAGAAAACTACTAGAGCTAATCAATGCATTTGGTTAAGTAGCAGGATACAAAATTAATGCACAGAAATCTCTTGCATTCCTATACATTAATGATGAAGAATCTGAAAGAGAAATTAAGGAAACACTCCCATTCACCACTGCAACAGAAAGAAGAAAATATGTCGGAATAAACCTTCCTAAGAAGACAGAAGACCTGTATGCAGAAAACTAAGAAACTGATGAAAGAAATTAAAAATGATACAAACAGATGGAGAGATATACCATGTTCTTGGATTGGAAGAATCAACATTGTGAAAATGACTATACTACCCAAAGCAATCTACAGATTCAATGCAATCCCAATCAAAATACCAATGGCACTTTTCACAGAAGTAAAACAAAAAATTTCACAATTTGTATGGAAACACAAAAGACCCTGAATAGCCAAAGCTATCTTGAGAAAGAAAAATGCAGCTGGAGGAATCAGGCTCCCAGACTTCAGACTATACTACAAAGCTACCGTAATCAAGGCAGTATGGTACTGGCACAAAAACAGAAATATAGGTCAATGGAACAGGATAGAAAGCCCAGAGATAAACCCACACACATATGATCACCTTATCTTTTATAAAGGAGGCAAGAATGTACAATGGAGGAAAGAGAGCCTCTTCCATAAGTGGTGCTGGGAAAACTGGACAGCTACATGTAAAAGAATGAAATTAGAACACTTCCTAACACCATACACAAAAATAAAGTAAAAATGGATTAAGGACCTTAATGTAAGGGCAAACACTATGAAAACTCTTAGAAGAAAACATAGAAAAAATAGTCTTTGGCATAAATCACAGCAAGATCCTTTTTGACCCACCTCCTAGAGAAATGGAAATAAAAGCAAAAATATACAAATGGGACCTAAGGAAACTTAAAAGCTTTTGCACAGCAAAGGAAAACATAAACAAGACAAAAAGATAACCCTCAGAATGGGAGAAAATATTTGCAAATGAAGCAAATCACAAAGGATTTATCTCCAAAATATACAAGCATTTCATGCAGCTCAATATCAAAAAATAAAAAACAACCCAATACAAAAATGGGCAGAAGACCTAAAAAAACGTTTCCCAAAGAAGATATACAGATTGCCAACAAACACATGAAAGGATGCTCAACGTCACTAATCATTAGAGAAATGCAAATCAAAACTACGATGAGGTACCACCTCACACCGGTCAGAATGGCCATCATCGAAAAATCTATAAACAGCAAATGCTGGAAAGGGTGTGGAGAAAAGGGAACCTTCTTGCACTGTTGGTGGGAATGTAAACTGATGCAGTCACTATGGAGAACAATATTGAGGTTCCTTGAAAAACTAAAAATAGAACGACCATACGACCCAGCAATTCCACTACTGGGCATATACCCTGAGAAAACCATACTTCAAAAAGAGTCATGTACCACAAGGTTCATTACAACTCTATTTACAATAGCCAGGACATGGAAGCAATCTAAGTGTCCTGCAACAGATGAATGGATAAAGAAGATGTGCCATATATATACAATGGAATATTACTCAGACATAAAAAGAAATGAAATTGAGTTATTTGTGGTGAGGTGGATGGACCTAGAGGCTGCCATACAGAGTGAAGTAAGTCAGAAAGGAAAACAAATACTGTATGCCAACACATATATATGGAATCTTAAAAAAAAAAAAAGGTTCTGAAGAACCTAGCAGCAGGACAGGAATAAAGGCGCAGATGTAGGGAATGGACTGAGGACACGGGGAGGGGGAAGGGTAAGCTGGGACGAAGTGAGAGAGTAGCATTGACATATATACATTACCAATTGTAAAATAGATAGCTAGTGGCAAGCAGCTGCATCCCACAGGGAGATCAGCTCGGTGTTCTGTGACCACCAGAGGGGTGGGATGGAGACACAGGAGGGAGGGAGGGGATATATGTATATATAGCTGATTCACTTTGTTATACAGCGGAAACTAACACAACATTATAAAGCAATTATATTCCAATAAAGATGTTAAAAAAAAAGAATTAGCACATAAAGGACAGAAAATATCAAAAGCTTCAGTTTTTTAAAATGTAGGTGAAGTATTTAGACATGTGATATTCAAACAGGGTGCTACTATTAGACCCTAACTGCATTGGAGGTATCCTGTCTTTCTCTCCCTGAAACCAAGATATAATTAAAAGGACTTTTAGGATGAGCAGGATACTGTAGAATTTAGATTCCTAATTTCTTTATTATGACTCAGTCTTTATACAGTGTCTTTAAGGCTGAACAAGCAGAGCCTTTAGACTGGACCGAGGAATCTGAAACTGCATTTGAAAGGATCAAGGATAGCCTCCATGACCCCCCTGCTTTAGGGCATCCCAATTATAAATTGCCTTTCTTCTTTGTACATGAAAGAAGGAAACACTGGGAGTCTTAGCCCAATGACATGGACAGAGACCTGTTGGATATTACAGTCAACAGGTAGATCCAGCAGCCAAAGAGCTGCCTCCCTCTATGCAAGCAACTGCTGCCACAGCAAACATATTACAGGCTGTTGAGAAAATTGTCATGGGCTCCCCACTGGCAGTATGCATTCTCCATTCAGCCAATGGCCTACTTAATCTCACAGTCAGAGTCTACCAGCAGACCAACCTCTTACAAAATCCTTTTGCTGTCCTCTCCAAATGTAATTACTGCTCACTGCAACACTTCTGAGTCCTGCTACTTTTCTCCCTCTTCCATACAAGGGAACTCTTTATAACTGCTTGACATTGACCAGTCAGTTGCTAACTCCTCATAGATTTACAGAAGACACCCCTGGATAATACAGAAATAATCTGGTTTACTGATGGATCATATCTAAAGAACGGAACTGGACATACAGCTGGATATGCTACAGTATCTTTAACTGAAACTATAGAAGCTAAACCCTTATTGGAGGCCACTTCTGTCCAGGAAGCAGAGCTTTTTGCTCTAGCTGAGTTTGCTTTTTAGCCAAAGACAAAACAACTAACATACATACTGATAGTATATATGCCTTTGGTGTAGTTCATGATTTTGGTGTGCTCTGGAAACAAAGTTTTCTTGACCTCTTCTGGGCAGAAGATTTAAAACATGTTTTAAAGAGATATGGGAACATATGTATATGTATAACTGATTCACTTTGTTATAAAGCAGAAACTAACACCATTGTAAAGCAATTATACTCCAATAAAGATGTTAAAAATAAATAAATAAATAATAAGTCATCAGAAACCTTAAAAAAAAAAAAAAACCTTATGGATTCCATCCTGAGGCCTAAATCTTTGCCTATTTCAAAAACTTCTGGGCATTCTATGGCAAACATAGAGGAAAGCAAAGGAGATCCCTTGGCTGCTGCTGCTAAGTCTGCCGTCCTCCAGATTCCTGGTAGAATTAGCCCTAACTCCATTGCCTCTGAAGATTTTTGGAGTCATAAAAGATAAACATATGGTGGCTCAACAGTTGGCTACCCAACATGACAAAGAAAAATGGGTAAAAGAAAGTTGCAGGTTTGATTCTAAGAGGAGGCTATGGATTCAGTCCTAATGGCCAACCTGTTCTCGCTGATTGCCTAGAAGAACAAATCTTGAATCACACACAGAAATTAACTCATTGGAACACTGATAACAGGTATCTTAAGGAAAAACAATATGACTGGAAGCCATCCCCAAAGGTGGCCTCCTGAGTATCAGAGATGTCAAATTTATTCAAAATATAACCTAGAAGAGTCTATTCATACATCTATGGGACATTTTTCTCTCCCCTCAGGACCCTTGGAGATATGGCAAGTGGACTTCAGTTGTTTCCCTCTCAAGGGTTTAAATATATTCGGTAGTGATTTTAGTATGTTCTCTCACTGTGTGGAAGCATTTCCATGTTGCAGAGTTACAGCCATGGCAGTTAGTAAAGTGCCATTAGAAAAAAATTATCCCAACTTGGGGAATTCCCTACGAACTATGTAGAGACAGAGGCTCCCACTTTACCGGACAAATTTTAGTCTGTAACATTTGGCCAATTATGCAACGTTTTCACTGAGCTTACCTTCCCCAGTACTCTGGATTGGTAGAACACATCGATGAAATAATTAAACCTCAGCTGGCAAAATTAGTTGACTCATTTAGGCTGCCTTTGTCCAAAGTACTACCTTTGGTTTTGCTTAATCTAAGATCTACTCCCTCAGAAGAAAATAGACTGTTTTGCTTTGAAATGGTTACTAGCAGGATCCATGTGAATAGATGAAGGAAGGAATATATGAAGCTACTATGATTAAAGGAGATCTCACCTACTGCCAAGAATTAACTAAAGCCCTGAAATTAATACAAAGCTTGTAGAGCAACTTTCCATAGTACACTTCCTCAAAAGAAGAGGAAATGCAGCAAATGCCAAGCTGTAGGAACTACACTGAGGAAATCCAAGGAGGGAGAGAGTTGGCTTCAGTGGGAGAACCATCCTGTCCTTTCTCTGAAATTTTCTCCCATATTTCTGAGCTCATGAGAAAAATACCTAAGCATCCAGCTCTCCATCCATGAAGGCCCCATGGAGAAGAGCTACAAGATGCCCTCAGGTGTTCCTTGAGGGACCTAGCTCATTGACTCAAGCAGGAGACACTCTGTTCCCCAAGGAAAATATAGCTGTGTCTGGAGACATTTGTCATGATAGACAAATGCTGCTCAACATCCTACAATGCACAGGAAAGCCTCTCACAACAAAGAACCAGCCAGCCAGAAACATCCATACAAATGACGTTAGAAAGGCCTGACCTAGTCAGCTGCCTTTGAGACTAAGTCCAAATAATATGAAGTCTTTCAATGCTGCACAGCACAGGTAAAACCTTCAAGAGTTCTAAGACTCCTTACACTGAAGCAGCACACAAGGATAAAGCTCCACCTTGGCTGGTGAAAGCTTGTTCTTCAGAGACAAGATGAGCCACCTTCCACCTATTTCCTCAAAGTTTGCCAGAAGACCTCTCCCCTCCATCATGCACTGTTGCCCCAAGGGCTTGCACAAAGACAGTGAAGGTTAACAGAGTTGAAGGTTGCTCTATTTCCCTCTGGGGACACAATACAGTTGCCACACTGTGACATCTTGAAAGCTATGACTGGAGACCAACCTGCCTGTCATTCTTTGCACTGGAGGCCAGGTCTGGTGTGTTGGGTACAGGACTCAAACCCCAGGACTCTTCTCTGTGGTCCTGCCCAGGTGCCCTTTGCTAAGCTTTGTCTTCACTTTCTGCATTCTTTCCACAAAACAGCAGACCAACACAGACAAGAGGCCCACAGGTGTGAACTCAGAATAAACTTCAATAGACCAAGGCATCCATGAAATACAGAGATCTTAACTTCAATGGCAATTGACAACTAAGATAGTTCTATTTCTTTGTACAAGATAACGTTAAGAAAACACTGGGTCCTGACACTTTGGTGGGAGAAGCCCCTGGGGCCTACACAATTGATGTCGTCTTAATGCTGCAGAGAGCTGCATTCAACGGCTGGAGGTGACCCTAATGGAACTTCATTGATCAACATAGAGGTCACCAGACCCTTGGCACAGATGAGCCACATACATAGAATCAAGCTAAAATATCCCTCCCATGTCTAATAAGGTTCAGATACTTCTAACTCTTCTGAAGCTTAAAGAACATGATCTCAAAGCTGCAAACAGCCAAGTCCCTTACCATAGAGAAAGCTAAGAAAATTACGTACATCAAGTAAAGATGACTGGAGGTCAAAGTTCAACCTGACTAGGTGACTTTCCCCCTAGAACAACAAGAGGCCCAGGGTGAAGTGAGCCATCGTCCTTTGTCTGCCCATGTGACTTTATTTTTGGGTTCAACATGAAAGGGGAAGATAAATAGACGTATTATGAAATATCAGGGTAACAGAGATCCTCAGAAGAGGGAGGGTAGAGACAGCAACCTTACAGCAATTCATGGGAGGGACTGTGAAACACTCAGTCTTTCAAGGATAAGGGTATGTTTCCCTGTTTTCCATAAAGAGCCACCCAGCTCTATGTTCCATGGTTCTGGACCCTGGGACCCCATCACCATGAATGCTATCATGTCTGTCTATGAAGGATCTGCTCAACTTTTTACACACTCAGACCATCTGGGGGCAGGCTGCGCCCCAGTATATGGTGAACCATATATCAGTCTTTGCTTAGACCCCTCAGTCCAGGGCAATCTACCCTTGATGCTAGTTCCAGATGTGTCTCCAGAGATGTGTTCTAGATCCCCTGATGGTCACCCAGTTCTTTTATCATGTATCGTACTCCTGGATTTCATCTGCTGAATACTGAATCAGCCCACCACCCAGTCTTCTGAGGTTCCCTAGAACAGTCTTGACTATGAACCTTCTGGGAACAGACTTACGAGAGCATCAGACAATGTTCAGTTTGGAGCCAATGGAGAGCAGGAGAAGACATGAACGATGCAGCACAGGCTTGCGTGGAAGAAGAAAGTCCATCCTGAGGGGACACAACCTCTGAGCTCTGCAGGAGGGTGCTCTAAGGAAAAACCTGAATAGACCCTATGGTCTGATTTCAAGAACCCCCTCATGGAGAACAAGGAAAACCTTTCTTCTACCTTGAGTACCACAAACACCTAGAACAGAGCCATAGGCAGAGATGACTTTCAGTCAAATATTTGGGCAAGAAATGTAAAAGGAACCATAACATTATCTAAAGGCACCCTTCACCCTGGCAAAGTCCTCCTAGCAATCCCAAGACATCTCCAATCTTTATCACTGAGAAGATGCATCCTAGTAAAATAGCCTGGATGCCAGAAGATCCATCACCTGCTTTTCCAGTAACATCTACCGATAAAGCCCAGTCACCACTCTACCCTCTCCCATCAGCCACTCTGGCCTACTGCTTCTAACCAGAGTACAGAATGGATGTATACCTCTGGGCCATCTCCAGGAGGCTTGTTAAGATACTTCTTGACACCAAGCACAGAAACCCCTGACATTAACAAGGACAATGAGAACCAAGTTGTAAGTCATCTGTCTATACAGAGAGACCACTTAATTAGAATTGGGTACATTCTCATATCTAGATTCACAACTGAAGTCCACTAAGCTCTGTTAAGGCTATGGACAGGTCTTCAGCACTGATGGTTTTGGGGTGAGGCCATGATCCGACTTTCCAGCTATGTTAGCATTCTCCCAAATTACCCAGACTTTCCTCATTAAGTGAAGGTAGTTAAGTATCCAAGAAACAAACTATGCTTCTTTTCAAACTACTTATGGTTAAGACAGGAGTTCTGGGTGATTCTTCTGGATGAGATGCTGTAGGCAGAGTAAACTTTTCACCAAAAGTTGACCACTAGCTAGTATCAGATAGTCCCCGGGAGGAAGTGACATTCCTGGTGAGCGGTGGTGTGTTCCTGGGATTTGGTCAATCCACCCTGTTCATCTGATATAATCAATTTGTGTGTGGCAATGGGTGAGGTGTTGCACAGAGCTACAGAGAGTCCCCAAATAAAGACTTGGAGCCTAGCAAGAAGATTGGGGGGTGTCTCTAGAAATGGGATAAAGGACCCAAAACCACACAAAGGCCCTTGATATCACTGTTTCAGTACAACCACCTCTATTGATTTTGTCTGCTTCTTATGCCAATCAGAAGGGATTCATCCAGATTTGCTTCCAACCCTGCAGTTCATCCCCTGAACTTTCCTTGAAGGACCTGTGGCCCTGGAATTGAGACTCACAGACCTAACAGGACGTAAAAGGAAATTTAACTAGATGAGGATAGCCCTAGGACAAAAAGATCTGCCAAGATCTGCTTATTTCCAGATGGGCACACGATACACATCCTTCCTGAGATGTCTGCAGTGCTGCACCACTGATAATCCCTGCACTGGAAGTGCCAAGATGCTCATCCCCCTCTGGGAATGGCTCTTACTCCAATGAGAACTGCCTCAACCAAGACTCTGCCCCTTCCCTGGGGGAAGTCACATTCCCGGGCTGCTCTGAGGTATCCAGAGGTCCAGCCATGTTGCTCAGTTCAAGGCAACTCTGGAGGGCCATTCTTGCTCCAGAACTCCTCATGGGGCTGGTTGAAACTTCTATTGAGGATACACAGTTGAACTTCTCCTTCTGCCCTATCTTGCTGTCTTTACTTCCTTTCCAGTGCTGTTCCCAAGTACATTCCCTATAAACCTAATGCATGTGAGTCATCATCAAGGAGTCTTTTCTAGGGAAGCCAAACCCAGACACTTGACTTTTCACAGGTCCGTTTTTTAATCTTTAAATTTTTAGGTCACATAGGAAATGAAACTTTTGCTGCTTAATGAGCAGCAAATAATCAGCCCCCTGGGTTTACTATTGCACAGTGATGATACCGTTATTTGGAACTAAAGATTCTGCTTGGCTTATAATATACAAACCAAATTGAGAAAATTGAGGACTGCCCACAGCCTCCCTAGCAGACACGCAATCTCACTGTGTGCCTCTTTTCATATTGCAGGATTGGTGCTCTTTTAATCTGTCCACTAAGTCTAAAGCATGTTCCAAAACTTGACAGTTCTTTGATCTTCATTGTTAGCCTAAGTTGATAAGTAGTTTTTCCTGAGGATCCAGGAAGGCTTGGGGAATTGGGGAGAAAGTTCTCTGTAGACATGACGTTCTCCTTCTCCAACTGTGGTAGGTAGAGGAGAAATGAAGGAGGGAGGCAGAGAGCCATCATTTACTGGATCATACTGGTGATGGAGAGAGGATGGTCCAGAACTTTCTTTGGTCCTTTGAGGAAGACAATAAGGCAGCTGGCAACCACCACTAAAGCCTGTAGGACTGAAGTATCCCTCTCTTGTTCTCTAGTAAGCTCTTTAGAATGATAAAAGCTCCAGTGTATGTGCATTACCAACTGGGAATGGATCTCTCAATATCCTTCAAGCCATAAATTTGCTATGGTCCTTCACCAAGTTACTTCTTAGAGCACTTAAAGGAGAGAGGAGCCATGGAGTTCTGAAGCACCTCCCTGCTCAGAAATCCCAGGGGAAAAGTTCAAAATCCTGTGATCCAAGACCTCACAAGTGTCTCCTTGTACAAACTCCAGTCGTTATGGCATGTGCCACTCCATTATATTTTGTGTATGAATGGCAATAAGCATAGACCTATCAATAATCACTTTAAATGTCAATGGACTAAATGTTTCAATCAAAAGGCAGAGGGTGGACGCTTGGATAAAAAAGAAGACCCATCTACATGCTGCTTACAGGAGACTCACTTCAGAGCTAAAGACAGATTGAAAGTGAGGGGATGGAAAAAGATTTCCTGCAAATGGAAATGACAAGAAAGCAGAGGTAGCGATACTCAGACAAAATAGACTTTTAAAGTATACAACAAAAGACAAAGAAGGGCACTACATAATGATAAACGCATCAATACAAGAGGATAACTCATTAACATAGGCACCTAACAGATACACAAATGGGCCTTCTTCCCATAACCCAGAGAGGTCCTCTCAGGCTATTCAACGTGGGCAGGAAACAAGGTTTTCAGCAATAGGACTGGGGTGAGGAATGTTTCACTTCCATAGGGCAGTCCAGATACCTGCCCAAGGGATGTACTTCATCTCAGTCATGGACAGGGATGCCTTCCTCCACATTAAGTCTGCACTGAACCCAAGTCAATTAGGAACCAAATAGCAACCCAGAACTTTTCTGGCAGTGTGAATCCACCCAAGTGAAGGAAATGATGTCATTTCATAAGACAACGGGTCAGCCGTCAAAGGTCTGCTTGATGTGAGTGCAGAGGCTGAGTCCAGCCATCTCCCTCACATTTGCCAGGGCGTATGTCAGCTTTCACAATGCAAATCCCATCCTGAAAACACAGTCTGACACGTGACTCTGTTGCAGTGCTTTATGTAAAGGATGTATGTTTGAATTCAGTTTGGAATGAGATGTACCTCTGGCTACAAAATGGTCCCAGCTATCCAAGTTCCAAGCATTCAAAGGCTCCACCCTAGGCTATTTACATTTATGCATGTCATTATCCCCTAAAAACTTATTGGAGGCTACATGATTGTCTTTCAGCGTCATGATAGCAGGCAACCTCACAGATGATTTGAAAAGCTTCTTGAACCAAAGGGAAGGAGTAGAATTTTTAATTGACAAATAACAGACTGTATTATTCAAGGTGATGGTCTAGGACGGTAAGACGTTGACATGGAACGAAGTCATCTTTAGGCCACTTAGGCACAGAGGAAGATGGGGAAACTCAGGTACTATCTTCACAGCTGCTTCAATGCTTGCCCCAGCAAGAAAATTCCTGAAGCCCATAGGCTTCATTTAGAGACACTTCAAACAGATTTCAGTACCCAGCTGCCTGGTAACAGGGTGTCATCTCCAGGGGGCACTGTTACCATATTAATTGCTCTGCAGCTCAGAAGGGCTGGATTCTAGATGCAGCTCAGTCACTGAGCAGGAAGCAAATTGAGAATTTTAGTCTCTGAAGGACGTCAAATGTGGCAAGATGTTATGGTGCCAGTTTTTAATGGAGAAATTTGTACAACATTTTCCTGTATCCAGGGACAGATCATGAAAGAATAAGGAAAACCAAAGACACCTGAAGTGTACTAATTCCCTGCAAGTGTCACACAGGCTCAGAAGTACCCCCTGGTTGTCAGTAACAGGCTAACTGCCTATAGGAGTGACAGGCCTTGTGCTTCATTACCACAATCACTCAAGCAAGGTTTACAGAGCCATGTGTTTCCCAGTGTAGACTCCTTATCTAGATTCTCATTCCTTGGAGATGAGCTACCTGGATGCCATCCCATAAACAGGAGGCCTAGCCTTTTCAAGGAAAAAGACACCGAACACGAGGATTCTCTAAGGTTGAAGCCATAGCCAAAGACACCCAAGAGGTGACAACCTCTAATCTTCAATTCTCTACAAATAAAATTTAGAGAACAGAACAAAAATGGTTGTCAGTCCTTTTAAGCCATTCTAAGACCCCCAAAAAAGCCCACTGGGCTGTACTTAATACTCAAACTTCATTAGAACAATTATTATCATGTATTTGCCAACACTCATTTTGGTCATGGGACATTTTATCCAATGATACATCTGTTTACACATAGCCTGGCCTGTTGTCAAAATAGAGGCCAACCAAGGTATCTCCTCCCCTCCACCCCCAGCTCTGCAGAGAGTCTGAAGTTTCAACTCCCTTGAACAGACTTTTCAAGCCCAGCTCCCAGCACCCGAGATCTGCCAGCACTCAGGGTTACAATCCTTTGCCCGGACACACCCACCTCACACTGGCCCCTGGGCTTGGTCTAGGAAATTCCAGGACATTTGTTCAACTCAAAGGTAATACCATGTCTCCCAATATAGGAATTGCGGGTGAACAGCTGTCCCAAACACAAGCCCTTTTCCTCATCCAGCCCAGCCAGGACCTGTACTTCATGGTTAAAAATGAAGCAGGAAGAGAAATTCTCTCTTTTCCTGAAGAGATAAGTCCACAAACCTTCCATGAAAGAATCCTTCCTTCCCTCCTTTCCTTTAAAGGAGTCTTTCTACTGGCGTCATAGCTCCCTTCACCCAAATGTCAGGCAACACTAATGCTCAGGTAAACTGAAGAGATACCCAGTAGCTTATGAAGATGGCACCACCACATCTGACTTGTGGACCATACTGATACCATCCAGGCTTCCATGTTTCCACATGGATCAGAAATAGTCAGTGAGCATTACATCAGTGAGCATTACAACACAAGGATCTAACCAGAGGCAGATCCAGAAAAGCACAGCCTGGAGCCATTCAAGACACCCAGGGATCGAGTCAGCTCCAGGTACCTCCTCATGGCAAACTGATCGTCACTCTTCAAATAACCTCACCGCCACATCAGGTCTCTAAAAAGTGTGAAGGCTGATGTTCTTTTGATGTAAAGAAAATGTGTCTGGTATTCTAAACCTCCCCAGACAGAGGACAGATCTTTGTGAACATGACCTTTATTCTATCTGCTACAGTCTGAGGACAAATGTGTGAATAGAGCTATAGTCAATGGTTTCATTGGCAACTACTTCACTTATGGTTAAAGAAAAAGAAAGAAAAATTCAAGCAAGGTGTAAAGACCTCGAGCCAGGCACAGCTTCTTGGCTTGGAAAAGTAGGTGATTACACCTTGATACATAGTGAGCAGCTCACTGAACCTAGGCCTTAGGACCTTTTCCTGCCCAGGCCCTACTCCACTCACCCCCACACTGGCTTGACAGTAAGGCAGTTTGCACCTAGAGTACCCACTGGCAGAAGGATCTGCTTCTCTGAAGTTAATTTTCTCACAACTTGAGAGGGGGTTGGATGTAGGGCTGATTACCACCTAAAGACGCCACAGGAGTCAGGCAGCTCTTGCTGACAACCCCACCCTATGGTGGTCCCTACGGCATCCATTTTACTATGATCTCCCATACCTGGAGCAATAGTTAAGGCCCAGTGAGCAGGTCACTGTTTTGCGTTTCTATCCATCCCGTGTCTTGGGCTGGAACCCCAGTTCTCCTAAAGAAACCTGGATTTCTAGATTAAGAACACGTCCGTGACAATTAGTGTCCTGCCTCAAAAGAACTGGAACTGGTCCTCCAGGACTCATGTCTGGAAGACAATCAGAAAGGTCCTGGAATATGGAACAGAGCGGTGCTTTGGAGAACTTCAGTAATGAGACCAGAAAGGCTTCCCAGCACAGAAGAACTTTGACCACTGGTTCAAGATGACCAACCAGAGGACTTCTTTTGTGTGCCTACTCCCTTGGCTGGTAAGAATAGAAGTCACCCTGCCTTGGGTCAGAGGTCTTTGTGATTCCTTGTTTCAATGAGACATTCGGAGTCCCAAGACAGATGGCAGTGAACTATCACAGCTGTCATGGAGGTATGATCTTTATTAGTAAAAAGCACTACTTCTGGGGCCTCCCTGGTGGCGCAGTGGTTGAGAGTCCGCCTGCAGATGCAGGGGACACGGGTTCGTGCCCCGGTCCGGGAGGATCCCATATGCCGCGGAGCGGCTGGGCCCGTGAGCCATGGCCGCTGGGCCTGCGCATCCGGAGCCTGTGCTCCGCAAGGGGAGAGGCCACAATAGTGAGAGGCCCGCGTACCGCAAAAATTAAAAAAAAAAAAAAAAAAAAAAAGCACTACTTCTGGCATTTAGCATGCATCTCCTGATCTAGTGAATACATTATTCAATCCTCAGTGAAGAGAGTATCAATTTGCTTTCTCATGGGAACATCGGCACTATACATTCATAGCCTCATCCTAGAGTTATGTCAACTTTCCTACTCTCTACAATAAAATCTACAGAAATCTTGATTATATTGGCATTCCAGATTATGTTGGGGAGAGTGGGCAAGATGGGCGAGTAGGAAGACCCTGAGCTCACCTCTTCTCACGAGCACCCCAAAATGACATCTGCAAGAAGACCATCAATGAAAAAGACTGGAACCTATATTGGCATTCCACAGAAGATTCTGCTGGTCTAGCTTATTCCTGACATTGTTTTGTTAGAATTGAAGACCTATGCGCCAGAATGTGGTAGGTAAACCTACAAAGATTCAGGGCCTGCCACATCACTGCTGCTATTAAGTGTCTAGGGCATGCAGGACATCACTTCCTACTTCCAAATTAAAGGACAATTTACTGCACCTTTTATCTCCTACCATGAAGGAAGTGTAACTTCAAAATTGGTAGGCCTCTTTGGATTGTAAAGACAGCATATGTCACACTTGGGAATAGTGCCCCTAACCATTTTTCAGTGGGCTCCAAAATCTGCCAGTTTTGAGTACCTCTGGTCTGGCCATTCAAAATACAATCTGACAGATCTCAGTGTTAGCCACACCCATGGTAGGAATAGATGCAAGTTCCTGCAGAACTCAACAGGAATCTTCATTATATTGACTTTCCACAAAAGGTCTTTCTGATCCACCTTATCATTGGTGTTATATTGTTAGACCTGGAAATCAGAAGTATCAAGTACTCCGGAACACACCTATGGCCAGAATGTGAGAGGTAACAGCAGACGCCTAAGGTTGCAGAATAAGTTCATACATTTGCCCATAGAAAACTTAACTTGGAAATTGGCTCCAAGTATAATACTGAGACTTAATAGAGACTGAATTCCTAGCCATGAAGCATCAAGTATGGGTTTAGAACTTCCCATGATGAGCTGGACACTGTAAGACTTAAAAGCATAAGGTCCAATGGGCACCAGTGTTACACAGGTAATAGTGAATTTGTGGAAAGTCCCAAGCAAATCTAAGGTCACATTTAAGTTACAAGAACAAATGACTCCACGCCCCCATCATCCCCTATCTCTGTTGCACTTATACCTCTCAGCTCACACCTGTGGCCCCATGAAGAAATCCCTGTGACAAGGAGAGAAAAGTAAAGCCCTGGTTCGTAGACAGATTCATTCAATAAGAAACAATGAATTGTTAATGGATGGCTGCAATCTCATGACTCCTTAGAGGATACCCTAAGGAACATTGAGGGAGAATTCTCCCAGTGGGCATAAGTTCAATCAGTACACTTGATCACTTCTTATGAAATGAGGGGGTCTAAGATGGTATTCAGAATCCCATGCATTAGCAAATGGGTTGGCTGGCTGCTCAGTGTCCTGAAAGCATAAAGATTAGAAGATTAGAGACAAGGAGGTCTGGGGAAGAGGCATGTAGAAGGACCTACGGGAATAGGCACAAGGCATAAGTTGTTTGTTTGTTTGTTTGTTTTTTAAATCAAAAGGCAGTGCCGGGCTTCCCTGGTGGCGCAGTGGTTGAGAGTCTGCCTGCCGATGCAGGGGACACGGGTTCGTGCCCCGGTCTGGGAGGATCCCACATGCCGCGGAGCGGCTGGGCCCGTGAGCCATGGCCGTTGATCCTGCGCGTCCGGAGCCTGCGGGAGCCTGCGGGAGCCTGCGCGTCCGGAGCCTGTGCTCCGCAACGGGAGAGGCCACAACAGTGAGAGGCCCACATACCGCAAAAAAAAAAAAAAAAAAAAAAAAAAGGCAGTGCCTACCAGATCATTCATCACAGAAGATGTGCTCAGTAAGTGGACAGGATGACTTGTCCAGAAGTCAGCCGGTTTCTGTGCTCAGCCCCCTAGTTGCTTTGCAAAAAAGTCTACCCATTTCATGGGTCAATATCATGGCTCCCTCTCAAAGCCAATCTAGCTACTGCCATTGTTTTAAAGCTGGCCTGTCAGCAACAGAAACAGATGTTAAACTTCCATACAGTGCCACCCAGCCTCTTGTTGGCAAGGTGATTACATCTGACCTCTCCCCTCCTGAGAGAAGCATCCATCCTTCTGTGATAATTATTCTGGATTTGAATTTGCCTTCCATGCCCTGGCACTTCCATGCACAGTGCCTGTGTTAGCACCATTAGGGGCTTCCAGAATACCTAACTTACTGCAGAAATGCCCATATTAAGTCACCTGGAACAAGCAATCCATCTTACAGAGACACATGATTACAGAAACCTTGATTTTATCATATATTAACAAGAAGCTGCCAGACCAGCATGTCATTGAAATGCCCTCTTACGTGTCCAGGTAAAGAACCAGTTTGATGATGAACTGCAGAGACGGTGTGTTCTGTAAGAAACCCACCACACAGATCTCCATTTAGGGAAGGACGTGCTGCTTGGTATGGAGCACAGCCAGCAAGAGCCTCCAGGTAGCTGTCAGTCCCCCAAGGGCAGCCCACATCCAGGGGCCAAGTGAGCCAGGAGTAGAAGTCCCAGCCTTATCAGTCTGCTGTGGGATGACTAACAGAAGATGCCTGCCATGGCACTCTCCACCTGGTTCTTGGTCCATCTTCCATCCCAGTCTGACTTCTGCCTAGACCTTCCTTTGCCCCTCTGATCAACATTATATACTCCAAACCCTTGCATTCCTAAGTCAGCATCTCAGAGTATCCTTTCCAAGAAACTCAACCACACAACCACCATGAAATATCAGTAGCAGTAGACTCAACGTGGTCCAATGGGTGTAAGGAATCATACTGGTGATTCCCGCTTTCATAGTCCACCTGAGTTTGCTAACAATTCAAGACAGGAACCGCAACTTGAAAGCATCATGCTCATCACAATGGTGTTGGTGTACTTTGCTAGCAAACTAGTGGCCATTAAACGATGCCGTGTCTCCAAGAGCTAGAATATAGGTCTGGGAACCAAGGAGTGGAATTAAGTTTCTCCCTTGTCTTAACACCCAGTGACCCAATTGGGAAATTTGTGCTTTCCATCCCTACAAGTTAAGTTCAGCAGGTCTAGAGGTCCTAGATCTAGATGCTTATACCAAGGGACACAAACAGTGCTCTTTTGCCAGTAGACTATCAAGATTTTCTGCTACATGAGAGGAGAGGGGAAAATGATTCATTGGAATGTTGCTTGGTTCTTCCACACCCAATGTTAAGCATAAATAAGCAATTGCAGCAAACATGGCCTGATAAGGTCACCAGGGGTTCAGACCTCTTAGAAGTGAAGGTCTTGGGCACTCACCAAAATAAGCAACTTAAACCAATGGAAGTGTTGGCATCTATGGTTGAGAGTAGAAGGAGATAAATATTACATCTTATAATGATGGTCCTTATAGACAACCTGCAGCAGTGATTGAAGATCTGGGTGCTCATAGCTGCCCATCACAGGTAGACATAGAGGTATACCACACAGCTCTCTTCTCGAAAGCACTTGCTGTCCATCTGTGAGGAGCATGGCTACCCAATAGCCTCCAGCTGTTAGTCCACATTCTTAGAGTGGCTCCAAGCCAACGATGGAGGGAGCCTAGCCATTTCCATCCAGTGTGGGATTCCTCAAACTGGTCCTCTGCTCCAGAGCTCCCTGTGGGACTGGCAGAAAATGTCAGGGACACATTATGGTCTGACAGCTCCCTCTGCATAATCCTGCCTCTTCCCCTTTTACACAGGTGTTATCCCCCAGTAAATCTTCGGCAGTCCTAATTCTCTTGGCATATGCTTCCCAGAGGATAACAGTACAACCACTGTAAAGCATCAGCAGCAGTCTACTCAACATGGTCCAAAGGGTAGGAAGAATCAGGAATGTGATGCTTTCTCCCAGTCCACCCAAGTTCACCAGCAGCTTCGGGAGACCTCTCCAGCACATCCATGGCTTCCCCACCTCAATGCCCGCATGTGTTTGCCTGACTACTTTCTTTGGTACTACGGGAGCTCGCTCTGCCACAAAGTGGAAACTACAAGGGAGTTAATGTTCTTGAGGGTGCCCACTCCCCAGCTAATGAAGGAGAGATAGTCACTGAGTGACTGTCAACCACCCCATCACATAGGGGTGTTACCAGATGAGCATTACACAGTACCATATATCAGAGGCTCCCCAGCAGGATTGAACCCCAGATGCCCATAGAAGTAAACCCACTTTAACACAACCTTGACATTCTCCTTCCCCAGTCCTGCTTTCCTCACTCTCACTTATGCTTCCTGGGATCACCTACCACCCGTATTCTTGTCTCAGCATCTGCTCTCTGAGAAAGGCAAACTAAAAAGTCTGAATTTTGTGAGATTACAGTCAGATTGAGCCCAAAATTCAGTGACACTCTGTTAGGAATGAAGGTTTGTGTCCCCCCTTCCCACCCCAATTCACATATTGAAACACTAATTCCAGTGTGAAGGCATTAAGAGGTGGGGCCTTGGGAGGTAATTAGGTTTAGATGAGGTCATATAGGTGGGGCCCCCATGATGGGATTAGTGTCCTTCTAAGTGAGAGGAGACTGGAGTTCCTTTGCGTTCTACCTTATGAAACAAGAGAGTCATCTGCAAGCCAGGAGGAGAGCTCTCACCAGGAAGCCAATCTCCTGGCACTTTAATCTTGGGCTTCCCAGCATTTTCATCCCTTTAGACCCAGCAGGTCTCTAGCTTTTCAAACTTCCCTTGCCTCCACCTGATCCCAAAAGGCTGCAGTGCTTCAGCTACACTCTCCCCAGTAGTGTTTCCAGATTCACATCTCTGCTTCTCTGGAAGAAGTCTGGCTCTCAGTGAAGGTGGCCACTGAACAGGGGTGGAGATTGCACTGATGGAGAATGCAGCCTCTCCCTCCCTGGCACTGAGCAGAGGTGTGTGTGTGCCTGTCCCCAAGCCCTTCCTGTTCCTCCCTGAGTCTGGTCCGGGAGGCTTCAGGAGTCCTGAAGGATCTCTGTCCGTCTGATATCTAGCCAGGCCTGGCCTATGGAATCTCGACCTGGGAGCCTGGGGCTGGGCTCTCACTCCTGGTTCTGGTGTCAACAGAAATCCTCTTTCTAGAGGAAGCAGTTTACTGGCAAGTTAAACCATAAGCTTAAGAAATTTCTCTCAACAGTAGAGGAAGTCTGGATAGATTTAGATTTTCCTGAAAGCCTAGCTATTGAAATGTAGTTGTGGACCACTGGGTGTGCTACCAACGTGCGATATATGTAAAGTATGTTTCAATAAACACTTTAGACTTTGCTAGAATCACTACAAATAGTTGCTGGATATCTATATGTGAGTCATGAAGTTAGAATTTTATGGTTTACCCCTGTACCTTGAATACTCAAAAATCAAAGATTTAGATTCAAAGTAAAACACGGTAACTGCTACCTCAGATTACTGTGATTTGTCATGTTAGGCTGTTTGAATTTGTAGAAAAAGCCTAACTGCTTCTTATATCCTTTAACAATTTCTGGTGCCTTCGTCAAGTTCAATTTTAAAATCATGGTTCAAAGGGAAGTTTCAGGCTTTATATTAATATTTTAGATAAGAATTTCTCATTACAGATGAAAACTTATACCTGAGGCCACATGAGTAACATCACGAGGTGTTCACAATCTACAGGATTCTGAAGAAATCAGCTTACCTGCTTAGTGCAGGACACTGGGCGAGCCAGATCCCAGGCTGTCCGGCAGGAATGGAATCAATTACCCTTCAAAAGGTAGGTGAGCTTGGTATAGGGGGAGGCAAGTCACACAGGATCAAGATTCCTGGAAGGAAAATGGGGCAAGAGCAAAGATGTTTAGGCAGAGGAAAGATTCCGCACTGATATCCTCAAAACCCATTCATTTTTTTTTAATTAATTAATTTATTTATTTTTGGTGGCGCTAGGTCTTCGTTTCTGTGCGAGGGCTTTCTCTAGTTGTGACAAGCGGGGGCCACTTTTCATCGCAGTGCGCGGGCCTCTCACTGTCACGGCCTCTCTTGCTGCGGAGCACAGGCTCCAGACGTGCAGGCTCAGTAGTTGTGACTCACGGGCCCAGTTGCTCCGCGGCATGTGGGATCCTCCCAGACCAGGGCTCGAACCCGTGTGCCCTGCATTGGCAGGCAGATTCTCAACCACTGCGCCACCAGGGAAGCCCCAAAACTCATTCTTGAGTCCCCAGAGTTTCCCGCCTGGCTGCTGGCTGAGGGGAGTCCTTTGGCACCACCTGGTGGCCTGAGGGCATCATAGCAGCAGACATGGAGAGCAGAAGCCTGTGGAAGCTTGACATTCTGGTCTCCCAAGCCCACCCTGGGAGATGCTATGCTCCCTAAGAATATCAGACCTTGACCTAGACAACCGAAATCTTGGAACACCCTTAAAACCTACTCAGCACTAGGGTAGGCCTGGGCACATCTTTTCTCTAGCTGCATCTTCTCTGCTGGCCCTGCATCAGGCTCAGGGCTGGGCTAGCCCTGGCTAGGCTCACTACATGACCTCCTGGCCAGAGAGCACCAGAACACAGACCCCTAAGGAGCTCCCAACCACGTCCAACTTGAAGCAGCTGGCTGAGCCAGAGATGCTGTTCACAGGCAGCAAGATGTGCTAAGATGAGACAAGCCCATCTCTGGAGAAGCTGGAAATGCGTTCTCTTTAACATGAAGGCACCCAGGCACATCAAGCTAAGCAGGGCTTGGGAGAAGTCCTCTCCCAGATCCAACCTGCAGGTGGAGTGGTCCTGGTGACCAGGGCCTGACATTAACGTCCCTGTTTAGATGGTTTCTATGCTCACTGTTTATGACCTATGAGTGACATGCGTCACCTGCTTGTCACAGTCAACATCCCATGACCACCTCTAATACGCCTGACAGTCTTAACTGCCTCAGGTGAGGCTTGGAGAGCATTTAATCAAGAACAAATTGCACGGAGTCAAGGAGATGGTTCTGCGTACATATTACGCTATGCTCACTATGTATGTTTATGCCTAAGTATGTTCCTAATAAGAGATCTTAAAATTCACTTTGTCGGGCTTCCCTGGTGGTGCAGTGGTTAAGAATCCGCCTGTCAATGAAGGGGACATGGGTTCGAGCCCTGGTCCGGAAGATCCCACATGCCGTGGAGCAACTAAGCCTGTGCGCCACAACTACTGAGCCTGTGCTCTAGAGCCCACGAGCCACAACTACTGAAGCCCCATGCCACAACTACTGAAGCCCCATGCCACAACTACTGAAGCCCGCATGCCTAGAGCCTGCGTTCCGCAACAAGAGAAGCCACTGCAATGAGAAGCCGGTGCACCGCAACAAAAAATAGCCCCCGCTCGCCACAACTAGGGAAAGCCCACATGCAGCAACAAAGACCCAATGCAGCCAAAAATAAATCAAATAAATAAATTTATTTTAAAAATTCACTTTGTCATGCAATAACCAGAGGGAATAAAGTAATTTCTATGGTTCATTCCTTTCCTTAGCAGTAATGTGTGCAGAATAAAGGGTCAGAAATATGGGGGCAGAGCAGCATTTATACTTTCCATTCCAAGTCATGGACGAGGACAGTCTAGTTTGAAAGCCCATAACCCTGCCCAGGTTGACAAAGCTGACAGGTATTTTCCAAGGATGGCTTCAGTGTGTATTTTGAAACTATAATATACCCACAGTACAAGAACAGCAAAAGTGAATTGCCTAACGAGCCAGTTAAGGTGGTGATTCTGTCAAATCCACTCACTGCCATCTGGCAGAAGTGATACATTTCAAAGCTTCACAGACAAAAACCATGATCCTTAATATAAAGCCCTTGTTATATACAGGTAAGTCAAAGGGCTTCATGAAAATGTTTACTCTTCAATCACAATTTATACTATTGGGGTCGCTCGTGCCTTCTGAAATGGCCCACGCTCTGTCTATGGAATATGCCTCTATATATAAACATTTTCACTTAAAAAAAACAATTTACACTATTGGAAGCTCAGAAAGTCAGGCCACATATCACAGATGACCCTGAAGAACTTGGTTAACCTGCAGATTGCTTTTATAGCCCTACCCACCTATACCTCCCCAAAGCTGCACCATGGCCCAGCCCCCAGCAGTGCCGGCACTTAACTACCAAATGGAGACCAGTAGTGGACACATGTGACAAGTTCTGGCCACTCTGACAGCCTCCTCCCCTCTGTGAGAGCAAGGAGCTCGATCCTCTCTTCAGTCTCTCGGCCAACAGCTCCCTCTGGCCAGAGCCCCTCAGCACAAGGACCGGCACCCCCTTCTCTGCAGGCCCACAGACTACGTTTCAGAAGCAGGAATTATTCTAGGAGAGTGAACTCAGACTCAACAGGGATGGTAACTCCTTGGAGATTCTCTGGGCTCTGAGAGGCACAAGCCCAGGGGTTATAAGGATGCCCCATGTTTAGTGCTGGGGTAGAGAGGGCAAGCTGTCAGGCAGTGCATATCCTCCCCATTCTGCACAGCCACTCGGGTGGGCACACTGGCCCCCTTCAGATGAACACACAGCTTGTTCTTGAGGTTGACCTTCAAAGAAAGGGCTTGGGACATCCAACCTCTCCTTACCAGCAGGTGCCCCAGACGGTTGTACCAAGTTATCAAAAATGCCTCCATGGCCCCCACAGCCCTTTCTGGGTACTTCTCTCACCAGGAAAGACAGGTCCAGCCACAGAAGACCATCCAGGACCCCCACACTCAGTCACTCCAGGGCAGGTAGGTGGTGGAGGGCAGGAGACCACACACCAGGATAGCTTCACAGGTACACCTTATCTATGTGCTCCACTTCACTGCATTTGCCTTTTTGTTTTTAAACAAATTGCAGGTTTGTGGCAACCCTGCATCGAGCAAGTATCAGCACCATTTTTCCAACAACATGTGTTCACTGCATGTCTGTCACAATGTGATTCTCCCAATATTTCGAACTTCATTACTGTATTTGGTACGGTGATCTCTGATCAGTGATCTTTTCTTTCTTTTTTTTTTTTTTTTGCGGTATGCGGGCCTCTCACTGTTGTGGCCTCTCCCGTTGCGGAGCACAGGCTCCGGATGCGCAGGCCCAGCGGCCATGGCTCACGGGCCCAGCCGCTCCGCGGCATATGGGATCCTCCCAGACCGGGGCACGAACCCGTATCCCCTGCATCGGCAGGCGGACTCTCAACCACTGCGCCACCAGGGAGGCCCTGATCAGTGATCTTTGATGTTGCTATTATAATTGTTTGGGGGCACCATGAACTGCACCCATATAACTGTGTTCTGACGGCTCTACCAACTGGCCACTCCACCGTATGTTCCCCTCTCTTTGTGCCTCTGAATTTCCTGAGATACAACAGCATTGAAATTAGGCCAATGAATAAACTCTTAGAAGCCATTGTAGGGTTAAATGAAAGGAAGAGTCACATGTCTCACTTTAAATCGAAAGGTAGAATGATTAAGCTTAGTGAGGAAGGCAGGTCAAAAGCTGGGAGAGGCCGAAAGCTAGGTCTCTCATGCCAAACAGTTAGCCAAGTTGTGGATGCAAAGGAAAAGTTTTTGAAGGAAACTGAAAGTGCTTCTCCAGTGAACACAAACGCACAAAGAAAGTTCAACAGCCTTATTGCTGACATGGAGAAAGGTTTACTGCTCTGGATTAGAAGAGCAAACCAGCCACAACATTCCCTTAATCCAGAGCCTAATCCAGAGCAAGGCCCTAACTCTTTTCAATATGAAGTCAGGGAGGTGAGGAAGATGCAAAAGTTTGAACCAACAGGCAGAGGTTGGTTCAGGAGGTTTAAGGAAAGAAGCCATCTTCCCTAACTCAGAAGTGCAAGAGGAAGTAACAACTGATGATGTAGAAGCTGCAGCAAGTTATCCAAAAGATCTAGCTAAGATCACTAATGAAGGTGGCTACACTAAACAGATTTTTTTAATGCAGAAAAAACAGCCTCATATTAGAGGATCTCATAGCTGAAGAGAAGTCAACGCCTGGCTTCAAAGCTTTAAGACAGGCTGACTCTTGTTCAGCACTCATGCAGGTGGGGAATAAGTTGAAGCCAGTGTTCATTTATGATTTCAAAAATCCTAGGCCCTGGGGTTTCCCTGGTGGCGCAGTGGTTGAGAGTCCGCCTACCATTGCAGGGGACACGGGTTCGTGCCCCGGTCCAGGAAGATCCCACATGCCAGGGAGCAGCTAGGCCCATGAGCCATAGCCACTGAGCCTGCGCGTCTAGAGCATGTGCTCCACAACGGGAGAGGCCACAACAGTGAGAGGCCCGCGTACAGCAAAAAAAAAAAAAAAATCCTAGGCACTTTATTATTCTAAATTGACTCTGCCTGTGCTCTGTAAATGGCACATAGCCTGAATGACAGCATATTTTGTTAACATGGTTTCCTGAATATTTTAACAGTTGAGACCTACTGCTCAGAAAAAGATTCCTTTCAAAGTATTATTGCCCATTGACAATACACCTGGTCACCCAAGAGCTCTGATGGAGATGTAAGAGATTTATGTCGTTTTCATGCCTGCTAACAACATGCATTCTGCAGCCATGGATCAAGAAGTCATTTTGACTTTCAAGTCTCATTATTTTAAAAACATTTCATAAGGCTATATAGCTGCCATGAGGAGTGATTCCTCTGAATCTGGGCAAAGTACATGAGCTTTCTGGAAAGGATTCGCCATTCTAGATGCCATGAAGAACATTTGTCATTCGTGGGAAGAGGTCAAATAAACATTCAAAGGAATTTGGAAGAAGTCGATTCCAACACTCATGGGTGACTGAGGGGTTCAAGACTTCAGCAGAGGAAGTAACTATGGAGGTGATAGAACTAGCAAGAGAACTAGAGTGAGGTGGAGCCTGAAGATGTGACCAAATTGCTGCCGTCTATAACACTTTAACGGATGAGGAGTTGCTTCTTAGAGAAGACAAAGGATCTACCTAGTGAAGATGCCATGAAGACTACTGAAATGACAAACGATTTAGAATGTAACAGCAACTTAGTCAATAAAAGCAGCAGCAGCAGCAGAGTTTCAGAGGATTGACTCAAGTTTTGAAAGTTCTATGGGTAAAATGTCAAACAGCATTTCATGCTACAGAGAAATCGTGAAAGAGAGTCAACGTGGCAGGCTTTATTGTCGTCTTATTGAGACATTGCCACAGCTACCCCCCAACTTTCAGCAATCACCACCCTGATAAGTCAATGGCCATCAACATCGAGGTGAGCCTCCCCACCAGCAAGAAGGTGATTACTCACTGAAGATTCAGGTGGTGGTTACCAATTTTTAGCAATAAGGAAATTAATGTACATGCTATTGCACACTTAATAGACTACAGTGTAGTCTAAACAACGTTTATCTGCATTGGGAAACCAAAAAACGTGTGACACTGATATTTGCTTTTTTTGTGGTGGTCTGGAACTGAACCTGCATATTTCCAGGTATGTCTATAATGCATAGAACTGGCCCCCTTCCAGGATTCCTGTAAGGATGTAAACTTTTAATGGCCAGTCAGTCCAAAGAACTTCTAAAAGCATGATAAAAACTGTCCAGTCTTGATTCTGAAAGATGGGATTAAAACTAATATTTCTATTTTCACTCATCACTAGACAAACCCTCTACCCCCAGGTATCGAGGACAAGGCCTGGAAAGATCCCCCAAAATCAAAGGATAAGCATCATGGTGAACCACTCAAGGCTCAAGACTGGCTGCCTAAGGAAAGTCAGGCATGTTCCTAAGTGTTGCAGAGTATAGCAGGAAATCTTGTGAGGCAGAAACAAGATGCTATTGAAGAGCTGCAACATGGTTTCTATTTTCTGCCATTGGATAAGGAGTCACTGGCTTCAAAATCTGCAACTACTTAACAGGGAAGATCTTCATATAACAATTCATTGCAAAAAGGACTGAGTTTTCAGTTCTGTTGACTCTTAACAACCAATGATCCACAAGTGTCCTTGAAGAAAGAATCTTGACCCCCTGAATGGACGGCTGGGCTTCCTCTTCCAGAGGTTAACGTAGCAGATATGACCTTCCTAGATGTTCAGTTTCAAGTATGAAACTACAAGGAGTTGATTTTGTCACCTGTGGGGGGTCTTATTCCAAAAGGACCTTAGGACCTTATGTCTTCTACATAGAAGCACCTCCAGAACCAGTTCATTGTTTGACAGTTCGTCAAAGTGCTAAGCACAGAATTACCATTTGACCTAGTCATTCCTGTTAAACACTCAAAAGAACTGAAAACATGGATTTCAGCAGTTACCTGTACACCAGTATTGACTGCAACATTCACAAGACCCAAGATGTGGAAACTCCATTATCCATCAACAAGTGAAGCGAAATAAAACTTGGTATATCCAGGCAGTGGATTGTTATTCAGACCCAAGAAAGGATTGAATTTCTGACACATTGTACAACGTGGATGAAATGTGAAGTTATTTAGAATTGTTGTAGTTGTTCAGTCAGGGACGAAAGTGAGTCCAACACACGAGATGTATGCGTTAAAGCACAGTGGTAGAGGGCTGCAGCTCGCTCAGGCTAAACAGCAAAGCCCTCAGTCCACTATGGCACATTTATTTAAGCTTTATCTAATACAAAAAGGTTCTTTTTAGCACAGGCTGTGTCGTCCTTGAACATCTAAGCAATGCACCTCCTTACTTTCTTATGTTCCCAATTATACCAAGGACATGCGTGGATCAGTGCCCAGAGCAATCAGTACTGCTTGCAGTCCTGAAACATTCTCACGCACCCAGCTTCTTAGGTGAGTCGACTCTTGGGTCACGTCTTTTCCCATGTCCTCAGTTACCCTGCTACATTAATAAATAAGCCAGACAAAAGGACAAATGCTTTGTGATCAAATGACATGAAATAGAGAATAAGCAAGTTAATTAATAGATTAGAGGTTGCCAAGGGCTGGAGATGGGGGGAATGGGAGTCATTGCTTAATAGTTGCAGAGTTTTTGTAGAGTGCTGAACAAGTTTTCAAATTACCCTAACAATATTGTGCAACCATCACTAATGATTGCCACCGATTGCATACTGATTGTAATGATTGTATACTGTATGCTTAAGATAGTTCAAGTGGCAAATTTTATGTTGTAGGTATTTTATCACAAAAGATGTTTTGGGGAAAAAAACAGCTCACCTACTTCAGGAAGAGATAGCTATAGGCTCAGCTGTTATAGACAATGTTTCTATGCCCCCTAAAGTTCATATGTTGAACTCCTAACCCTCAGTGTGATGGTATTTGGAGGTGGGGGGCTCTGAGAGTATTAGGCTTAGATGGGGTCACGAAGGTAGAGCCCCATGATGGGGCCAGTGTCCTTTTACTGCGAGGAAGAGACCAGAGTGAAGAATCAAAGAATCAAAAGGAAACTCCAAGCATCCTTAACAGGTGAATAGAAACGAAGGGTGATACATGTATGCCAGGTCTCTTTCAGCCATTAGAAAGGAGTAACGTTGACACATGTAACAAATGTGGATAAACCTCAAAGATTCTAAATGAAGCAGACACAAGGACACGATGTGGCCTTATTCCACTTGTACCGCAGCGTCCTGAGGAGTTTCCCCAGCTGTGTGGCTCTTTCGCATGCCTTGAAGCCACACATCTCACCATGAGGACATAAACCCAGGAGCCCATGAGGAGGCAGCCAGGACCCAGACACCTAGAAAGCGCCATCTGGTGACAATTCAGAGGGCATCTCCCTGTAAAACCAAGGGTAGCCATCAGCTAGAGCCATTGAACTGCAACTTGCTTCATCATCTGTAAGATGCCCTCACTGGTCAACTCGCCTTGTTTACCAAAACGTGCATATCCTCCCAGCATCACGTAGTCTAAAGTCAGAAGACCCCTTCACCACCCCTATAGATAGTATCTGACATAGGATTCAAGATGTTAGTGTACAAGTTGTTTTCCAAGAACTTGGAGTCAGCTGTTGTCTAGTTCCAGCCCCAGCAGTTAAGACTGGTTAAGAACATCGACCCTCCAAATGGGCATGTGCGAGTGTCCGAAGGATGGCCTTTTGACATCAAAGGGCCAAAACCTCCCTCAGCTCCTACTGCCATTTTCCAAACATGCATCCCATGAAGAAGCCTGTAGCTTAGCTGCACCTGCGCAGCACAATGACTACCTCACCTTTTCCTTATTTCCAATCACCATTCCCCACGCTCCCCAGGCCACCCTGCTTCTTTGTCCCATAAATACCTTGAGCCCCTTCCCCTTTGGGGAGGTGGATTAGAGATTCATCCTGTATCCTTGCTTGGCTTCCTCATGGACAAACTTTTCCTCTGCGATAAGTCTCTGCATCTCAGCGTCTGGCTTGCAGGGCTTCGGGCTAAGGATCCCAGTTCGGTAACACCCGTGCATCAGGCCTGAGTCCACATTTGAAGACTCTTCCCCTTATTCTCAGTAACCCAGACATCCTTCCCTCCACCTCCACTTAAAGGGGCAACAGTTGCCACAAGAAGCACCTGGACATGCGAAAGCTGAGGGAAGAGGACCCTTGAGAAACATGCCCCTTACAGACAGGAGGCAGTCGTTTCTGGCACCCAGGGGTCACAAGACAGACCCCATGTGGCCAGTGAGTCCTGTCCAACCAGGGGCTTAGTGAAACCACACCCCACCTCCTCATGCAGCAGCACGGGCTCAGTCCTGCCTGAACACCTCAGGTTAGGCTGCACCAAACTTTTGGTGGGAGAGGAAGGAGCTAAGGAAAGCCTGCTTCCCTGTCCTTAGTGAGCTCACAAGAGAGACAGCAGATAAGGCCCAGTGTGATCCCAAAGCAACAGAACCTACGGAACATCTGAGCCAGATCACATAAGAGGCAACATCCAAGCACTCAACACCCTTGGGAGGCTCCAGGGAAACTTCACGCTGAGCACCAGAAACACCGCTGTTATCAGCACATCGTCCCTGCCTTCAGGGAGCTTGCAGTCTGGCAGAAACTATAGCTGAGAAGGTACAACTTTGACATCAGGTGACAAGTAGCAGCAAGTCCTGCAAGTTCACCATAATGGCATCCGAGCACAGTGGGGCACCGACTCCAGGGAGGGAGGGTCCCACTTCCACTGGTACCCTCACAGAAGCACTCCCCTGGATCCTGGCTGCAGTCCACACTGTCTGCCAGCCTCTCTTCCCATCATGGCTCTAGGACACCACCCTCAGTGCTTCTGCAGATTTGCTTAGTACACAAACCTGGCAAAAGAAAGTAGAAATAATTCTGAAAGACTAAAACCAAGGTATATCATTAAGTACCATGCAAATGGCAACTAAGAGGCAGAGGCATTCAGTGACGTTATCAGACTTCCAGATTATGGCCTTGACTCCTGTCACCAAGTTCCCTCTCCCAAGGCAGGCGTTCTCTGCCTCCTGGTGTTTGTAGCCTTTTATGGTGGGTAGGAAAAGCCAGACCTCCCACACGCATCTGCCCCAGAAGCTCTCCCAGCACAGCGAACTGCTTCTCACACATCTCGCAGGAAGAGGCCAACCCAGCCTGGACCACGAGGAATGTCCATTTTGAGGTCCCCAACATCCGCCCAGGGCAAAATTCCTAGGTTTAAAAAGAGATTCTTCAGTTTAGGAAGTCCTTTGTCTTGCTCTGACCTCAAGCTCCAAGGTGCCTCTCACTCGTAAAGACACATGTGGGAAGAACTCCACGTCCACTGGAGCGACTGCCCCCCAAACCAACTGCCATAATCATCCCCAGCACCACCACCCTAAGCAGATAGCCAAAGTCCCCCGTAAGTCTGGACTGCCATGCACCAGGGCATCAGACTTTACCAAAAATCTCTTGAATTTCTTGTCCCCGATCTTTTTTTCTACGCGGTCCAGGAAGCCCATTCGGACTGTAGCCTGTCCTGGGCCCCAGGGTTTAGCCATCAGAACTTTGCAGGCGGCAGGTGTGGCCACCCTGCTTGGCGTGTTCGGAGGCTGAGCTGTGTGCCATTGGAGGTGCTGAGTGCCCAGCAGAGGACACAGCTCGTCCTCTTTCCAGGAGTCTGAACCTTGGACATTCTGTCCTGGGATAAGGTTCCCAAACATAGGCACATGAGAAAATGAAGGGCTGGAGAAGCCATTCCTAGGTCTTCTCCCGCATTTCAGCCAGTTACCATGAAGTCAGCAGCATCCTACAATGTTCACCTACATCCCCTTCCTTCTGTTTAAGGGGAAACACGGCAATTCCATTACAGCCAAAGAAACTCAGTATCCGTTTATTGAATCCTCAACTACACCAACCCACGACGCAAACCCCAGCACGGGCTCACAGCTCTCTCCCTGTGGTGTCCTTTCCCAGCTGTTAGCACCAACTCCAGGGCCCCTGTGCCCACCTGCCTCAAAAGTCAGGACATTCTCTGCTTCTGCAAGGTGGTCAAGGTTTTAAAATCAGATTATGTTGCTTGGCAGTTCCAGACGTGTTTTCTGGGTGGGGCCTGTGAAGCCGTAGCTTGGTTTTAGCTCAGGGTTGTCATTCCCATAGGGAGGACGTGGCCCAGGGCCTACCTGGACCCTCAGATTCCAGGCTCCAGGATCGGGAGGGAGCCACTTGCAAAGGGACTTACTGGGAGGGGCAGCTGGCACCCTTTTGCCCATCTCAGCCAGTTGACCCAACTCTCCCAGGATTGGGTCTCTGATCCTCCCCATCACACCACTGTCCACATTCAGGCACTGCCAGTGGGAGGGACTGGGGGGCCCACCTCATCTGGGGGAGGTCCCATGATGCGGGACCACAAGAGGTAAAGCCAACCTCTGCAGCTTTACCCTCACAACGGAGGGTTTTACAGTTCTTTTGGATTTAACTTCATCTGAGCCCATCACAACCTGGTAGCATCCAGATCCCCACAGCCAGCCTCATTTCTCACTATCTCACCTACCCGTAATTTATTGCGCGTGCCATTCGGTAGCCAACATCAAGTCATATTTGGAAAGAGGACACCAACAGACCAGCTAACGAGACATCTCATGACTCAACAGGAAAGTTGGAGCAGCACCTGCCAGTTTCCAGGCCAGCCTTGTGTCTGTCTCTATAGCCCTCCCAGGCCATCTCCACCCGGAAGGGAGGTTTTTTCATCAGCAGCACCAGAGCATTAGCATGACAGATGGCCAGCAGAGAACGGACCGAGGCACAGAAGTGCAACTTCAGCAAAGATCAGGACGAGGCAGTCCCATCGAGGTGCCAGCAGCCCCCACAAAGTCAGATTCCTGGCCACGAAGACTTCAGACCAAGTCACATAGAACCCATCTTTATTTTCTACCTTAAACTCAATGTCTTCAGTATAACCTACTGAAGAATAGATGCTGTGACCTGAATGTTAGGATTCGTGGCCCACCGAAATGGGCCGTGCCTGGGGTTGTGGAGGATCGACATTTCTGACCGTTAAAATTTAATAGGATGTTCATCACTGTCTTGCAAAAAAATCTCCATGCTGAATCAGACCAACTTATCTACAGCAAACAAGAGCGAAACATTAAACCCCAGTGAGGTTTGTGCAGCAGGATTCACACTAACTGAAAGGCTGAAGGTACCTCCACATGGATTCCCTTTGCCCTCCAGTGAGGCTCTGGACACATATGAAAGGAGAGGACTCATTATGTTTAGTGAGTGGATGAGGTTTTTCTCCAGTGTGAGCCAATTTTTCCCCAAAGGATGTGGCAAGATGGGAACCAACAGGATTATTCTCCAAGGTGGATAATCACATGCATCCTAAAGGATAAGCATCCAAGGTGCTCCCACATTTACTGCGTTTGGAGAGTCACTCCCATGGGACCACTAGCCCCACATTCCCTATAGTCCTGGTGTTTTCTGGGGTGTTCTTTGGGACGAGTGCTCACTGAAGGCTGTTCACATGGACGGCTTTCAGGGAATTTCTCCAATGACAGTTACTCCATCTCCTATGGGATAAGGAACCACTGAATCCGAGTTACTGCATGAATTTGTAGGGTCTTTGTCCAAATAGGAGTGAAACTGGAGCGGGAATCATATACCCAGACCAAGACTCCATCCCCCAGCTCAGGCATCTGTATGCTAACAAAAGATCCAGCAAGGCTCTGTTTTCTTTGAATTCCACAGCCAGGCCCCCATAGCCTATTGGTTCTTACCACCAGCCTAGCAACCCCTGCATGACAGGCAGGGTCTGAAGAAGCTTAGCACATGCAGGGTATAAACACCTGCTACTCTGAGATTAATAGTTTGTTTCAATGGGATCCTGAGGCAACTGAGTCAGCTCCCCAGCTACTCAGGACAGGGAACAGTCAAATCCTGGGCCAGGGAGGCCAAGACTTGAGGGTGGAGCCTCTATGCTCCTGATGTGCTCATCTGCTCTGGCTCGCAGAGAGCAGGCTCTGAAAGTCAGCCAGTGATGCATCCCTGAGCAGGTTTTTCTGGCTGAATTCTAAGCTCAGGGATCTATTTCACTAGGATCACCCTCTGGAGGGCTCTGTAGAGCTCACTATGCCACACTCCTTCCATCCCACACCTTCTTAATAAGTCTGAGTTTTCCTACTGAGCACGGCCCCAGCAAGAAGGGACCAACCAAAGGCATCACGGAGACTCATTCAGTACACGACAGCCAGCTGGGCTCCTTTCTGGGTCACAAGCTCTGGTGCTGTGTCCTCCTGTCACTACCTGCTTTCAAGCATCTTTAGACCCCGACAAGGAAAATCTGCTCAAATCCTGAGCTCTGCTTAGACTGAGGTTGCAGAAAAGTGTGCCTCAAGTGAGTCAGATTAAACTCCTTTTCTGTTTTAAACCCAGGTGGAGCCTAGCACATCAGGACACTAGTCAAGGCCACATTTGATACTCCAGCTGTTCTGAGTCCACACATCCATGCAGGTTAAAGCCAGTCATAGCCATAAGAGCTGCTAAACTTCAGCCAGCACGCTCACAGAGTCGCCCTCCGGCATACGCAGCCCCCGTCTACGCCAAGGAGCATCCAGAGCAGCGAACACCAGCAGCCCCTCACAGCCACACCAGGAAGCTCATTCTTTTTTTTTTTCTGCGGTACGCGGGCCTCTCACCACCGTGGCCTCTCCCGTTGCGGAGCACAGGCTCCGGACGCGCAGGCTCAGTGGCCATGGCTCACGGGCCCAGCCGCTCCACGGCATGTGGGATCCTCCCGGACCGGGGCACGAACCCGTGTCCCCTGCATCGGCAGGCGGACCCCCAACCACTGCGCCACCAGGGAAGCCCCAGAAGCTCATTCTTACAGGCTGGCCTCCAGCTTCACCTGGATCATGAAAACAATGCCCTTGGTGAGAAGTTAATGTGATACCAGCCCAGAGTCTGAGACAAGTTCTCCCCACAGAGCTTTACCATTACAAAAGGGGCTCATCTATGTGTCGTTAGTTCCTTCAGGGCACTGCTTTCTAGAAACCTCAAGGGCAAGGAAATGAAGGTTGGATTTGGGCACCAAAGCTCCACCCCACATACAGGAGGCCTGGATTGGGTGAGTTTACAGGAGGAGAAGTGTACTGCAGGACCCGGTGCAGTCACAGATCCAGCACCAAGAAAGCCAGAGCCAGAAGCCAGGGCCTGGAAGACCGTGACAGGCACTCAGGCAGGAGTCTGGTGAGGTTTCCCTGCCAAAAAGCCTCAAAAGATTTGGCTCAATTTGCATACTGTGACCCCTAAAGTGATGCTGTGCTCCAAAGCCATTTCCCCTAAGAGGTCTTCACAGGTCATAAGAGGTAGGGAGCTGCCCTCCCTCATCTGAATTCAGACTCTTCCATTGGTTACAGACTACCTTCCTGTTATCTCCCCACGAGTAATCCAATCTCATTTGCAGGATAAAACCCTTGCCAGTGCAGTTTGTCTCCAGCACCAGACCGACCGTAGCAGTCCTTACACAGCCTAGCAGAATCAGCCATTTAGCCGATTTATCCTGGGCACACAGCACGGTGTCTGGAACATAGTAAAAACTTAATAGATGTGTAGTCAGTGTTGATTTTGCCACACGCCTGGAGAGTAATTCTACAGTTTACAATGCACCGTTATTTACTATTTGCTCGAAGTCTCAAAATACTATTCTACCACTTATAGAAGTTGGATAGACAGTTGGCAAGGCAAGGCAGGCAAGCAGCTAGAAATATCCTGTCAGAGTACATCCGTGAGGCCGAGACTCGTTTGTACATTCCATCCAGTAAAGGATCATCTGAAACAGTCTAGCTTCCTGTCCACAGGGCCAGATTCAAGCTTGGGTACCTTGATTCTTTTGAGTTAACCTGGAATTGAGCATAGACAAAACCAAACCTACCTAAACTGAGTTGTGTGCACAGCTGCTGATTATCAAGAATTGCTGTCTCATTTAAATGTCTTACTTGCTCTCATGTCAGTGATCTAATTTGCCGTGGGAATGAAAGTATTTTTACGGCCAAGAGACCCACCCCCTTAGTCTGGAGCTCACTTATCGACACTGTAAGTCTTATGTGCTATCCCAGCACTATGAACTCAGCCAATTCCCTTTACACTGAGCATAACTTAGCTCATCATCATTAACGAGTCAGCCGTAGAAGGAACTGGTTGATTTGCTACCTAATCAGATGTAGCTTTATGGGAAATAATTTTGGGACTCTACATCCTCTAAGGTTAAAGACAGTTCTTTCTGTCCAGGTTGAGTTGTTAGATAGCTGTGCCTTCTAAATTTAGATGTTTGTATCAAGTGGGAACAAGGCAAGACAGAAGGTACTCGTTTTTTCTCAGGACCATGTCCCAGGGCCCACCTCAGGGCACTCAAGGAGAACTGGTTCTACTAGCTGCCGGTAGTTGTCATGACACAGCCAAAGACCACTGCCCAGCAGAGTGTGCCCAACCATGCTCTTACCCTGAAAAGTCTTCATCTATTAGTGTTATGACCATGGACCCACATGTACATCTCCCCCACATCCATAGCTGGGACTCTTCCATGGACCTGAGGAACTAAATCTTTCAACAGTCGTGGGAGATTTAGCTGCATGACATCATCTACTCCATGAAAATTATGGTCCAACTGCAACTCTAAGAATGTCACTATATGTTTAACATGCAGTATGTTTTAGAAGTTAGTTTTAAGCACTACCAAAAGATACCAGACTACCCGCAAGCTGTTCTACTCCTCACACGGCAGGGCCCCTGGAAGCCCAAGCTTACAACTGCAAAGCATGTTGTCAGGTCATCTGCTTGGTGGCCTAGCTTTTAAGTGACTAGATCACCTACCACCCAACTGCCCAAGCCAGAAGTCGGCCATCACTGGGCTCCTTTCCTCACCCTGAAATTCCATTGCCTACACATCTTTATCTACTTCCTGTCCCCATCACACACCCCACACACTATAAGTTTCAATTAAGGTCACTTCTCTCAGAAGATATTCCAACACCTTAGGAAAGTGAGGAACCTCATGCCCCATGTCTCTGTAGCACCTCCAGCTACAGAGATGACACCCAAGATGCTATTCTTCCAAGTTACGTACTTGCAACAACTGTATCTGAGCAAGGTTATGCTTCTTCCCCATAAGGAGCTCAAGTTTTCAAAGGGATAGAAAGTACTCCAGGGCCTAGTGCACACTAGGTTTTCTATTTGTGTCTAACTTTTCAACGCCCATCATTAATGCAATGGATATTTCAACTAACAAACATGATCCCGTGAGTTGACACAGGGCAAAATTTTTTGGAAACATCCTTTAAGTATGTTTTCTTAATTCCACCCACGATCAAGGGTGATACTCAATATTTTGACACTAGACAGTGGAGTGGTTGGGGGGTGGGGAACCCAAGGGAGGGTTGAAATAAACTTCCTGTGAACCAATCCTGAACTATCATGACAAAGTAAGCTGACATCCATCCAATGGCTGACTCCACACTTACTTTGCCTAGGATTAAGCACTTACAATTTCCAAGTTTTAGACGTTCACAGTGGTGTTCCTGGGAACATTTCTCTTGATTCTACCACTCCTGGAATTAAACGACCTCTTCCCATTGGTTTCTAGTGGTGCAGTAATTGAGAATCACTTCAACACCCATAGTACACCAGGCAGACACCGGGTGCATGGCTGACTTGCAGAAGTCATGCTGCCTGACCTACATAGTCTCAATCCTCCAGGAGCAAGCCTCCCAAGGACCCACGGTCATCCTCCCCAGCATGTCTAAAGCCTCCAACTGTGGCCAACACTGCAGCATCCTCCAGTCTTGGGAATTTCAAGGGGACACAGATGTGCCAACCTCCTGAGAAACGACAACTACAGCCCAAAGACTCATAGAGCTTAAGTGGTATGGACATGCCAGAGGAGACTGCAAGCCTCTTGAAATTAAAACCAGATGCCAACCACTCCCAGACATACACTAGTGGTGCTGCCTAATGCACTAACTTTGGAGATAAATAAGCTGAGGCTCTGACACCAGCCTCACCCTCTGCAATCTCCCTTTGGAACTACCAACTTAAACTTTAAAGTTCATGTTGTCTGCATACAGAGGCCCTTACTATCCAGTCCCAACAATTCCATCAGTAGAGACTGGAGCCCACACAACCAGGGACAAGGAGTGTGGGCCTTCTCCAAGCCCAGACTCAAGCTGGGGGCATCGAGGCAGAGCTGTCTTGGGCCGCAGACACCACCCTCCCTCTGCCCTTGGGAGCAGAAGTACTTCATGGTCACGCCAGCCAGGCTGAGGAGTTTGGCCTCCTTACATCTTAGAGGCAGACTAGAGAAACGACCAATATATGTGAAGCAGGTTTGGAGATGGCCAGCAGTGATGCCCCAAGGAGTCAGAGGCACCGGCCTGGAGTAGGTGTTGGCAGAAGCCAGGATGAATTTCTAGAATGCTTCGGCAGTCCGAGATCCTCAGTTATTTGGGGCAGGGGTTGGAGCCACTTCTGCAGAATCGGGACTTGAAGACACCCTGCACTCAGTTATAGAGACTCAGAATTTTTCCACGCCTGCAGTGGCCAGGGAGAATGACCCAAGTGCTGACCAGACTAGAGTGCAAGGACACACCTGGGAAGCTTTCTGCAGAAAGCGAAGCCCCCTTGACTCAAGGCTCCATGTCATCACCAAGGGCACCAGCACGACTCTCAGACCAGACACCCCACAGTAACACAGGATGCCAAGAGATCCTGCAGCCAAGTGCCTGCTTCCTGGGTGCCACCCGGACAGAACAGTGCCCAGAGCCCAGCATCACCACCGACCACACAGCCAGCCAGAGACTGTTGGGTCATCTTCTGGCATCAGGATTGAGAGGCAGAAGCACTTTGATTCTGAATATTTGCCCCAAAAGGGCAAACCTTTTCAAATGAAGTGTAATTGATGTCATCCTTGAACTTGCCTGAAAGAGCTACTGGATTCTACCATTTCCTGGGACACGATCGAGTAAGTTGCCTATTCAAGAACACAACTAAGGCTGACAAGTGTTGGTCTGTCCAGTTTAGCCCTTTCTCATGTGCTTAGGACAACAGCTTGGGCTCTGGAGAAAGCAGACCCAAGTTTGAATCCTGGTTGTGCCCCTTGCTTTTGAACTTGGGCCAGGTCATAACCTGAGCCAAGAGCATGCAAAAAAAACCAGTACCTGACTCACAGAAAGTGAGTGCAAGGGCAGAAGTCTGTTGTTCCAGAAAGGGAACCAGGGAGGCTGGGGTGAGGACAGGACTCCGTTACCTGTCCTCAGGGCACTTCACCCACCATGCTGAGTCTCAGGCAGCAGCGGAAAGGCAAGTGGGGCTGTGTTAGTTGTATGACTCATGGGAGTTCTTTGTGCAAAAAGCAAAGGGGAGCAGGGGAATGGAGTGACTGCTGCCCTGTGGGGAGGAGTGAGTGAAGTACTTAGGCCCAAGTCTCTGAAACCAGGTGTGTAGGGCTCCTCTCCTGGATCTTAGAAGGATCAGATAATGGAGGTTGTTGTCTACGAGGTGATGGCTTAAAGAAATGAGGATAGGTCAGTAACTTGAGTAAAGAAGATATATCCCCTGAGCTATGTTTATTAAATCTAGGCCGAAGCTATGCAGTGCTACAAAGTTCTCAAAAGTACATCCACTGGACATAACCTCAAAGGGGAAAGTTTTGTATGCAAGATTCCATAGCTTGCAAGGAATTGCAAACTCTTATAGAACTACTTAGAGGTGTTAGATACCTGTTTGCAAAGCCCAGAGCCCTGCCAGCCTGTGAAATACTGTTTCTTGTCTTCAACTGAGCAGCCCAAGGAGGGACCCAGTAACAAGCTCACACACAGGGTTGGAGGTAAGAATTACTTCTTGTTCTTGCCTTGGAAGAACTTACAGAGGTTAACACTCATAGGTTTATATAGGCGGGTCAGGGTTTTGCATTATTTATCCTCTGACAAAGGTGTGGAGGACAAAAGCAGAGCTTTTGCTGTCATGGCCCTCAATAGTTCTCCCTTCTAGGAGGGCAGCCCCATGCCCCGCCCCAGGTTTCCAGGACACAAGGTGGGTACCATGTAGCTAAGTTTGCCCCATGCGCCTTCACCACCCCAGTTCACAGCTAATTGGACTATGGTTGTGAAACTGAAGACTAGATCCATTAAACTGTAACTTGCTTGAATAAGTTGTAACTTGCCTTTACTCATCAAGCTTGCTGTAATTGTTCTTGCAAATTGCATCCCCTCCAAGCTTCACTGAGCCTAGATTTATCAAGAGATTCCTTTAACTGCCCCATATAGATAACAGCTGACACATGGGTCAGTAATAGTGAAGAGTTGCCTAAGTGTTTTTCAGGAACTTGGAGCTAGTTCTGGCCCAGCTCAAACCAGTCGAGACCACTGACCATTCAACTGGGCCTGCGTGAGTGTCTGATGGATGACCTTTTGCCATCACAGGGCCAAAAACACCCTCAGATCATGTTAATGTTGCCATTTTCTGAACACGAGTCCCGTGAACCATGCAACTCAGATACATGTGCAGAGCAGCGATTACCTCTTTTCCTGCCTCCAATCACCTTCCGCTGCGTCTCCAACCTCCCTATACTCTTCACCCATAAGTAGGCCAGGCCCCTCACCTTCAGGGAGCCAGATCTGAGGTTCGTTCTCCCGTCTTCTCTCACTTGGGGGCCTCCTGAATAAGCCTTTTCTCAGCTACAAACCTCAGCGTCTCAGCATTTGGCTTGCTGTACTCATCAGGCGAATGAAACTGGTTCAGCAACAGAGGGACCCTTGATCCAACCTGGGCTCAATTATCAGGGAAACTGGAAGTGAGGGTCTGCTTGTGAAGCAGATTGAAGGTGATGGCAGTAAGACTGGCTTAAGGTAGGAGAGACAGAGGTGATCACTTCCAGGGACATTTTATAGAGATGCTTCTTGAGTGTGGCTTACCTGAGCTTGTTTACACATTACAGAGAAGGACCCAGGAAAAAATAAGATTCCTAGAGGAGCAGGGCTAGTAATGGGGAGGTTACCCTAGTGCACAGTACATCCCGACATCCCCTTCCAAGAGGTGGGCTAGTCCAACCCTGAGCTCCTGGAGGGAGCAGTGCCCACCCTGCTCCCTGTTCCTCATTGCAGCACTCGGCATGGAGTCCTTTTGCACGGGCCCAGTGCACTCGAACAGGAAGGAGATCCCTTTCCTCAGAGCCTGACGTGAGAACACCAGTGTTGAAAGTGAGCAAGCAGAAGTTCAGAACCTGTCCAGCTGCTCCTTTGTTTCTCCCCAAAGCTCTGAATAGACTCCCTGTATAGACTCCCAATTTATGGAGGAGGCAACACGGGCTGAGGCAGATTCCCTTAGGGCCGCACATCCTGAGCCCTCGTTTTCACTATAAAGCAGTTGGCAGAACCAAAGGGGGCAAAGGTAAAGCCTCTTCATACACACATCTAGAGCCAGACTAAGGGTTTCCTCCGAGTTACCCAATCCAGGTAACTGCAACCAGTTTCCCCAAAGCCAGCCTAGGAGTTTTCCTGGAGAAAGACTTAAGGAGTTGCCCCAAAGTGGAGGTTTTTAAGAGACACTATTTTACGTGCTTTGGAATTCAGTGCAAAGTCATGTGATGCTCTTGTGGCTCATTCTCTCCAGGATGAGAATCAGCAGCTTCCTTTAGCTTGTCTGGTAGGCCTTTCACTAAGGATTGGAAAAACATGGTCCCTGTTCTCAAGATGTTTACGGCAGGGGTAAGCAAGCTGGATTAATCCAGCAGGCCCAGCAACAAATGTTAAATGCTGCTTACATACAGTTTAAGAATTCAGTTGAATGGACTCTGGCCTTAAACTGGGGTGTCAGGGAAGGCCCAGAAACAGGTGCAGTAGCCCCAAGGCAGGCGCTGTGCCAGTGGCAGAGCTGAAAGACTCGGTGAAAGAGCAGCTTGAGAGCCAGGCTAGATCAGATTTGGTGAAGGATTGAATGTGAGGGTGAGAATGGGTGGGTGAGGTTTCTGACCAGTGCAGCTAGAGAGATGGGGTCACTGGTCACTGCAGGAAGGGACCCCCCAAAGGAGTCCCATCTCATTCGCTTTGGTTTGGTCCTAGGCGCCTTCTCTGGGACATTCCCGAGGTGCCAGAAGGCAGTTTCAGAAGTGAGGGTTTCAGAAGTGGGTGGACAGACACAGCACTGAGTCACCGGAGTACAGTAGTTTCAGGGTCCCCACTGGAGGCCAAGGTCACATTGTTAGGTGGTTGTATTAAAGGCGTAGGTGAGGAGTAGGAGAAACCGAGGAGAGCTGGAAACACAGCTAGCCACAGCTCAAGTATCAGAGCCCTTACAGCTGAAACCACCAGACCAGGATCACCCCAGAGAAGAGCACCCCGCGCCCCTCTTCCAACTGCCGCAACTCCCTGCCAAGTCACACTGTCTGCGACTTATGTTTTATAAAGGCCAGCATCCCCACCACACCCAAACTTTTCTCAAGCTCCCAGACCAACCTAATTTACTTGTAAGCTAAAAGAGCCATAGAGCCTAGCATCCTGCCAGGGGTTTGGAACTTAATTCTAAGTAAGTTTGCTTTATAATCTCATTTTCACCGAGTCCAATGAGGCTTTACCCACATGCATAAGGGCTTGAGGCTGAGGCCTCAGTTTTACTTTCAAGTCAGTCCTTGCACTACATAGATGCCCTAGGGATGAACTTAAGTTATCACACCTGCTCTTAACCCAGTCCCAATAAGGTTAATAATTAAATCCTGGTTTCTCCGAATAATTAATTACAGCTCCCACCTGTAGAACACTTGTTTTTCATTTCTGCTTTAGAAATCTCACCCTTATGTACAAAGACACAACATTTCTAGGGTCCTTCAATTCACAAAACTACCTTCCCATCCACCCTGTGCCAGGGACACACTCCCAACAAGAACAGGGAACGGAGTATCAGGAATGCACTTGCAAGGGCTGGAAGGTTGCAGTTCAAAATAAGGTGCTCAGGGTAGGGGACTTTCACTGAAAAAAGTGACGCGAGCAGAGCATTTAAGTACTTTTCAGAGTAATTCCTAGCGAACAGAGGTGAGGGGGGGACCCCGCAGGTGCAAGAGCAAGCCTGGGGCATTCCTGGGGTACCAAGGAAGCTGGGGTGCTGCAGAAAGCAAGCAAGGGGGAGCAGAGCTGAAGGCAAAGGAGAGTAAGATGGAGTCTCATGGAACCCATCACACAGGGCCCAGTAGGCCACGTTAATCCCTTTGGCTTGAATTTTGAGATTCCAAGCACCTACAAGTTTTAAGCTGAGGAACAGATTTCATTTTCAATTTTGAAACCAACAGGCTGCAGTCGGGAGAGCAGACTGAGGTGAAGGTCGGGGAGCAAAAGCCAAGAGACCAGATAAGGAAACACCTGCGTTAACCCAGGTACGACTTCAGGGCTCTACAGGCCAATTAAGTGGAAGACGCAAAAAATGAACCTGGATGCAGTTTGAAAATAGAGCGAACAGGATTTCCCAGTGGATGAGATAAAGTCAAGGATCACCCCGAGGTTTTCTAGTTTGGGCTTCAGGCCCTTTAACATATGCTCACATTTACCCTCCCCTCCCCCAATTCCGATGGAAAGACAGTAGCCCCCAGCCCCTGCTGAAAGGTGAGGTTCAAGGTATTAATAACACCTCAGAATCCTTGCTTCTCCCCTCGCAACGAGCCGCTGCCTCGCTCTTACAAGTGGAAGCTCCCTTTCCCTTCTGCTTTCTTCATTAGAAAACAAGCCCTAGTTTTCTTCGAACCTACATCCCCTTTCCTCTATGGCTTCCTAGCTTTCTAAAAGGGAGTTTTGAGAGAGCTCGGCCCTGCAAGGTACATCTCGAAAGTTCCTCCTGCCAGCTGCTTTTTTCGAGGAAGGGCGACTCCCAGTTAGTCTCGCTTTAAAAAGAAAGCAAGAAAAAGCACTCTCCTATGTTTGCAAAACCCAAGCTGGCGCCTCACAGCTTCTGCAAACAGCAGGCGCCCACCCGGCCGGAAGGCTGGCGGCTCGGGAACGCCCGCTACGCAAACACAGGCAGGAAAAAGGCTTTCCCGGAGCGCTCCGCTGCTTTCAGCGCCCGCAAAACTTCAGCAAGAAGCAACCTCGAGTACCCCAACCTTCCGCCCACCCTTCCCCAGCGACCCCCACCCTCACAAACCTCGCCCACCAGTTCCCAAGAGCAGTCTGACGCCCAGGGCGGCTGGCCCCGCCTTTTCTCAGGGCCGAGAGTGACGTCACTTCCGGGGGCGGGGTGCCCTGGGCGGGGCCCGCGCGGGGGGAGGGGTGCGGCCAGGTCCGCGCAGGCTCGCCGGGGCCGCTGCCTCCGAGCTGAGCGCTTGACTATATATGGTCAAAGCTGGGGGCGAGCCGCGCGCGGGGCCGCGCTTCCGGGTTCGGCGCGTACTCAGCGGCAGCGCGCAGGGCAGGGCGCGAGCCGGCCTCGGAGACCCGGCCTCGGACCGCCCCCTCCGCGCACTGCACGCCCGGCGCCGCCTTTCGGCCCCTGTCCCCGGCTCGGCCTCGGCCCCGTCTGATTCTCGGCGCGCGCGGCCCCGGAGGCTCTCGGCGAGCGCTGCGCGGTAACAAGTGGGCAAGGATGCCATACGAGATCAGTAAGTGCCGCGGCCCGGTGCCCCCGGGATGGGCTCCGGCCCTGCCTGGCCCCCTCGGCCATCGGCGGGGCGCGAGGAGCGGGCGGCCTGGAGGGGTCCCCGGAGCGCGGGGGAGGGGTGCGGGCGCAAGCCGGTGAGCGACCCGCCGCCCTCAGGGGTGCCGCGCGGCGGTCCCCGGCCACGGGGACGCCCCAAAGTTGGCGATGCGGTCGGAGCCCCGCGGAGCCCCCGCATCCCTGGAGGGCCTGGTGGAGAGCGCGGACCAGGAAGTCGCGCCGTCCCCTGCGCTCCTTCAAAGTGGCGACCGCCCCTCCGGGTGGAGGCAACAGGTGACCGGCTGAGACCGGCCCAGGGCCCTTCTCCTTTTCCCCCTCCCCTCCCCTCCCCTGCTTTCTGTCCTCAGCCCGGCGGGGGGCCGAGGCAGGAGCTGCCCCTCATGTGCCCTGCTGCGTTTGTGTCTCTGCAGAGAAGGTGTTCGCCAGCCTCCCCCAGGTGGAGAGGGGTGTCTCCAAAATCATCGGCGGCGACCCCAGGGGCAACAATTTTCTTTACACCAATGGAAAGTGCGTCATCCTACGGAACATCGACGTGAGTACCTACCCGCTTCCCCCCACCAGGCGCTAGTTCCTTACCTGAGCGCAGCTCCTGGGTGAATTCTTCCCCTTCCACCACCTCACCGGCCGCCCAGCGGCCTGGGGAGAGGACGCCACGCCCCCTCAGCCTTGGGAAGACACCTCGGAAGCCCAGGAAGACAGCTTCAAATTTATACAGGCCCAATTCTCCTTCTTCGTGGGGAAGCTGAGGCTCAGATTAGTTCAGTTGAAGAGAAGAAGGGTTCGAGGGGTGGGACCTTGACCTTGGGGTGGTTGGTGACTTGGCCTCTCTGAGTCCCAGTTTTCTCATCTGTAAAATGGAGGTGATGAGATGAGGCTCCCCTCCACTTCCCTCGGCTGCCTGGGCCCCCTGAGTGAGACGCTACATCCCTCCAGCCCAGCATGCCTGGCAGACACCCAACACTGGTTAAATGGCACTCGTGTTTAATCATTTCACATCCAGGGTCCCCCAGTGTGGCAGAGCCCAGACTCACAGCCAGGCCTCTGCATTTCAGCCTGATCTTCCACCTACAAATCCGAGCCCCAGTGCAAAATCAGGAACCAGTGTTTTCCCATGAATCATCTGCATGGGCATCCTGTACCCAGGCTGAGAATGCTTCTAGAGCCCACTCCTTGGGAAATCCTGGAGATTTTCCATTACTGCTCTGTAATCATTGAAATGACCCAGTCTGCTGGTCAGTCTCCCGGCTGCTAGGACGGCACGCAGAAATCTTTCTTCTGCCTGCGTCAGCTGAGTGGTGGGGTGGGGTATGGAAGCCAGAGGTACCAACATGACCATTTGGGGGTGTATGGGGGGGTTCTCTTGAGCTTGGGGTGGGGCCTTGTGCACAGTTTGTAGGTGGGTGATTTTGATTGGCAATGCCCCCAAGGGATGTCAACTTAAATTCACATGTGTTGTGCATGATTACCCTTGGGGGGTTGGAACTGTCGCTTTTGAGATGCCCGTGTTCTCAGGAACCTCAGGGCTGGCTGAGGGAATGAAGGGGCTCTGTGGGCCTTGGTTTCCTTGTCTGTGAGAGGAGAGGCCCCCTGTGTGGAATGAGGTGCTTCTGGCTCTGCCCCCATCTCTGTTCAAGCCAAGCAGTCTGCTGGGAGTCAGAGCTCCATTTGGCAGTTTCTCCCCTGCCCAGGATGGCTGGGCACCTCACTGGAGGGGGGTGGGTGGGTGTGAATGTGCCTTGAAGGTGCTAACAGCTCCTCTTCTAGATACAGATTCCTAGAAAGTGGATCCCGCCTTGCTCAGAACTGGGGGAAACATTACCAAGGACTTAGATCATAAAGATCTGGAGGTCTCCAGAGAGGTCCTGAGATATTGAGAAAATAAAAGTTGAGATGGCCCTTAGTAGATAGATACTCACTTGTAGTTTGTCAAATAAAATGGGCGAAAGCATTCTCAGGGATACAGTACAGTGGAATGAATGCTTGGGTTTGTCCCTAGCAAGGCACACACACATCATGGCAGGCTACACTCACTTCCAGATGGGAGACCTCACATGAAGACATACTGTGTGTCTGGTACCATGAAAGGTTCTTAATCTTCAGCATCTCCTTTATACCCTGCCCGCCCCCACAGTAGACCCATTGCTCAGAGCTGGGGTCAGGCTCAGCAAGGTGAAGGTAGCCAGTAACGGGCGCTGCTTCCAGTGGAGGAGCTGTTTACAGTCACAGACAAGCACCCTCTTGCAGGAGGCATTCCCTGACTTGTGGAACCCATTCTGCTTGTTCTTCTGAGCTTTTTATTCTTATCAATACTCCAGAGTTTACTATTTTCTTTTGAGGGTGCATCTGCTTTCCTTTCCTATCTATTTGTAAGTTTCTACAGGGCCAGGACAGCATTGGGATGCTGATGTGTTCCTTCCTCTCTGTTCTGGACATACATCAGGCATTTAGGCTTTTGTTCAATGGGGGTGGACCACTGGTACTTGAGTAAAGGGGGGTACATTTTTAATTAGGGCAGAGTACCCCTGGGAAAAAGACATGAATCTAATGAACATTCCGGAAATAGGAAGGAAGGTGATCTGGTTGGAATACAGGCTCAGAGTAGAGAAGAGACATGAAAGGGAGGAGGGGACCTGATCGTGGAATGTCCAACAGATGTCTGATTGGCAGCTCATACTTAATGTGCCCAAACCATATTTGGGTTTCCCATGTGTCTGTCCCTAGAACAGCAATGCCACTCCCCAACTGGTCAGGCCCCAACCTTGGACTTCTCCTTGGTTCCCCCTTCAGTGCCATATTTAGTTCTTCAGTTAATCCTATTGACTCTACATTCAGAGACTTCAGAATCTGACAGAACTACTCATCCAAGCTACCATGCTCTCTCGCCTGGATTGCAAAAACAAAAGGCTAACCTGGTCTTCCACCCTGGCCCTCCTCTAGTCTGCTCTCAGCACCACGGCTGGGCCAGTTACATTAAAATATGAGATCAAGTTGCTCCTTTGCTCTCCCCGACCCACCGAGGCTGATAGGGCCTTGCTGTCCAGTCTTGCACCTTTGATCTCACCTCACTGCTCACCTTCTCCTGCTGGCTCCAGGCACCCTGGCTTCTGTGCCCTCCCTGGAGCACGCTCCATATGGGTCTCAGGACACGGGCATTGTTGTGCCCTTTGTCTGGATATTCTTTCTTCAAATAGCTGCATGGCTCACTCCCTGTCTTGCTTTATGTTTCTGTTTAGATGTTGCCATGTGGCAGGGGCCCCTCCTAAATAGCGCTCCCATCCTGGCCTTCTCTGCCCTTTGGTGCTAATGGTGCATGGGGAGCCAGCCAGTGAGCAGCCACCCTAACCTGCTACGTCCTGGCCTAGCACAGTACCTGGCATGTAGTAGGTGCTCAGTAAGTCATTTATTGATTGAAAGCCAGGCTCTGTCGTGGAGATGATAGGTAGCCACTAAAGGTTTCACTGCATGGAAGTAAGAAAGGCTTAGCCTGGTTCAGGCTGCTGGACCTAAATTGTGTGGCATCCACCTTTATTAACACCAAGCAGGTATCAGACCCTTGCTGACCTTCCACTTGGAGCCACGGCTGTCATTCACTTTATTTCCTTAAAAGTTGTTTTGTGAACCCAGCATAAGGGCACTTCTTAAGCTGGTAGAAAAGAGTGTTTCTTATCTATTTTCTTTCAACACATCCCGATTGCCACACCTTGGAGAGGAAATTCTCCACAGTTAAAAGCATGCAGTGATGTGGCCGTTCAGAAAGGAGTATTCCAGAAGGAGGGAACCTGATACACTCTTAACTCTAGGGCTGCATCACCTAGATGTAGTCTGGGAAGGTTCCTCCCAGTGTCTATGAAGGAGCCTCTTCATATTCTGAACTGCCCAGGATCACTTCCCTGTAAAACAGCTTTGGCGAGTGAGCCTCCCGGCAGAGGCCCCTCTACTGCCAGAAGCAGCCAGCAGGTTTGCTACAAGGGCAAGTTTGGGGCTTGCTTTTTAAAATAGCCAGTCCCTAAATTCCAGAACTAATATATATATTTTATATATGTGTATACACACACACACACACACACATATATGTGTGTGTATACATACACGTGTGTGTGTGTATATATATTTGGAAAAAATGATTTATATAAAGTTAAACTCCAGGGAGCACAATGTCTGTAGCAGTTTGACGTTGCTCTGCTTCCAGTCACAGGATCAGTGGCCTCATGTCCTTGAACAGAGTCTAGACCAGGTTGGGAGATGTTGAACTTGAGTGCTGAGTTTCACGCAGGATGATCTGCTGCCAGTCATGTGCAGAAGGGCCACTTGTGCGTCCCCTTCAGGTGGGGGAGAAGGACTGACCTCGTCCCTTCTGTCCCATTGCACGTGCCTGCGAGTCCCTGCCGCGTGCCCAGGATGGCCGCCGGCCCCGCGGGGAGCACAGACACAGAAGCCCTGCCTGCGCGGAGCTCGCTGCCTTGGGTGGGAGTGAAACGGGCCCCCGGGTGACGGGAGGAAATAGCCTGGACAGAAAGCCAGCAGGCAGCACACGTGTGGGGTCAAGGGCAAGGAGAGCACTGAGGAAGCTGGGGCTCCGAGAAGGCCCCGGAGCTGAGCGGAGCCCGAGTGGTGGGGACGTGCCTCACTGGCTCCCAGGCCAGTGACCCTCAGGTGCTTTGGATGTGACATCAGTGTCACCCCCTCCCCCGCCCATTGCCAGTCGTGGTTCGGCCCCCCATGTGTCAGCTGGCTCTGGGTGGGCACTTCCATTTCGCTCCCCACCACCCTTCCCCCTCCATCTCCTTTACTTGAGCCCGAGTTAATCCTGTTACAAGTATTTCTAAGCACCTGCTTTGTAGTGAAGCCCATGCCTAGTTCTGGAGACACCCTAGCAAAAGCGTGTCCTCATGGAGCTTACAGTCTCCCAGGGAAACCGACACTCAGACGGGACTGATGCTGAGAGGAGGAGACGTGCCGTGAGGACTTCTGAGCAGCTGGGAGCCCGGGGAGGGACCAGTCAGTGGAGAGGGGGTAGCGAGAGGGCCCCGCACAGGTTGTGGAGTTTTGTGGCTGGAGCACTGGGGTTGGGGAGAACGACAGGCAGGCAGGAGAGGGTGCGGGGCTCTGGTGCTGGGGGCCGGGCGGCTCTGAGACAGCCCGGCCCTGACCGGAGGCCACCAGAACCATGAAAAGTTTCAGCAGATAAGCAGTGCGGTAGAGAACTGGTTCTGTATCTAAGATGTGAGGCGGGAGGGAGACCGGTTAGGAATCTGCTGAAAGATTAAGGCATCATCAGCTGGTTCATCCGATCCTCGATCCTGGGTCTTGGCGTTGCCCACACACATTCCATCTTGCCGAGCCCTGCCTGCAGCCACAGTGCCTAAGATTAAATCAGTGGTTCTCAGTGAAGCGGTTTCGCCCCCGCTTCCACCCTGCTAAGGGATGCTTGGCAATGTCTGAAGACATTTTTGTGCTACTGGTATCTAGTGGGTAGAGGCCAGGGTGTTCCCAAACATCCCACAATGCACAGGGCTGTCCTGCAGCCCGAAGTGTCAGCAGGGGTGATTGGAGAACCCCAGTAGGTAACATTCTAACGCACCAGGTTAGCGCTTTAAAAGAAGTGTGTCCTGAGTGCTTTGGGAACAAGAGGGAAGGACCAGCTGTGCCACAGAGCCGCAGGGAAGGCTTCTGGAGAAAGGGCACTTTTGAGTTGGGTTTTGGAGGGTGAGTAAGAGTTCTCCAGGAAGGGCATTGAGACAGCAGAGATGGGGGGAGTCTAGACAGGGAGTACAAGTGCATGGAGGTTGGAAGAAGTGGTGAATCAGACCCAGGCCCTGCCCTCTGTGGAAAGCTCTGTGGGTATAAGAATGGCATGTAGTCCAAGGTAGAAAGTACTAAGGGCAATGGAGAGGGAGGTTAGGGAAGGTAGTGTGAGCTTTCTGGGCTGGGAGAGATATTTCCAGCTTGGAGCATCAGAGAAGGCTTCTTGGAGGAGGTAACCTTTGCCTGAGGTTAAAAGATAATTAGGAGAAGGTTATCTGGTACCGGGAAGTAGGGAAGATATTCCAGACTGAGGCAGATAAAGGGAAGAGTGTCACAGCTAGTGACCTGATAGAGGAGGGACGAGGGCGGAATGGGAAATGGACTTTGGACCGTAGGTCCAGACGTATGGCTGCGTTCCTCTGGGTGAGAGGGAGCCTTGAAGGTTGAGCAGGGCAGGCTGATTGCCCTGTGTGTGAAGTCACTGGTTCACTGCTGGACCCTGGGCCAGCCCAGAGGAGGTGCAGGTGTAGGGAGTTCTTCGGAGGAGTGAATGTACAATGCTTGGTGTGTTCTCACCACCCTCTGAGGCACTGTGATCAGGCTGAGCCTCTGGGTTCGGACCTGCAGGTCTGGAAGCGCAGAGGTTTGTGGAGCTGCCTGGCAGCCGGGTCGCTCTGTAGTCATTCGAGTTGAGCCCTTATCGCCAGTGAGCAGAGGGCCCTGCAAGTTGTGTTTGCTGCACAGGTCCCACCACCAGCGCCTGCTTTTAGGAACTGGCTGTGTTTAGAAAGCCAGTGCTCTGGAAACTTAATCCTCCTGAAGGTCGTGCTCACTTTGCCTGGTTTGGAGGAGGCCCAGGTCCTTCTCTGGAGGCCTCCGCAGCGCTATGTCCCGCAGCTTCCGTGGTTGGGCAGCCTCCCCGATCCCTGACCTGTCCATTGGGTTCACGGGGGGCCCGGTGTGCCGTGGCAAGCAGCCATGCACCGTGGCCGGAGCCACCCCTTAGCCTTACCTGTAAAGTGCGGTGGTGACCTTTGACCTCAGCACCTGAGCCTCGGGACAAAGGAATGTGAGAGAGCCTTGAGGGGCTCTTTTAGTGACTTCCCACCCTGTGTTGTGGAAAGGTGTTGAGGGGGAGATTGCTTAGCTTGCTGCTGGTGGGGGGCTCCGCACACAGGTGGGAGGTGGGAGTGGCCTCCTCCTCCAAGGCACCTACACTGCTGGGCCCTGAACCAGCCCTCTGCAATGATGCGATCGGAGTTGGGACGTGGAGAGCCTGGCGGATCAATGGAAGGCAGATCTGAGCGGTTCGAATTGGGGTCAGTTCGAACGACATTGTCAGGATATTGTCCCGGTCCCAGGAGGGGCAGGAAGAACTGGATGGAGTCTGGCTGGGGTGGAAAGACAAGGTGGGGTTGAGAGCTGTGGCAGAAGATGGGACAGGGCTGGGGCAGGCCTGCGGGGTGCGGGGGTCACAGGTGGGGGGCAGGGCAGGGACAGTCCCAGGGTAGAGGGTGAGGGGCAGGGCTGGGGTGAGCCTGGGGTCTCAGTGAGATGACAGGAGGTTTTCACGGGCTCTGCCCACATCTGCTAGGGACCCCCGGGCCTCAAATGCCAGGGCTTCCTCCTGGTTTCTGCCTGAAGTCCCTTGTCCCCTGATGGGGGCAGGGCAGGAAGGAAGTCCCAGGGGAGGGGCACCCCAGCCTCTCACCCTCTGGCAGGGCAGAAAATCCAGCACCGCTCTGAAGGCCTCCCTGCGGCTCCTGGAGTTGGCTTCCTTCCCTTCCTCTCTCATCCCCCGTTCCCAAGTGCTTCCCCAGATAAACTGCACAGCCTGAATCCTGTTCTCCCTGGAGACCGTGGAGCGGGGAGGGGAAGAACGGCCGCCCGCCCTGAGGGTCTGAGTCCTGACCCTGCTGGTCTGCGATGAGCCTGGCCTGCAGTGGACACGTAGGGCCCAGGGAGGCATCATCTTCGGCTCAAGCAGCCGGCCTCCCTGTGTGCGGAGCAGCGGGGAGGGGTTGCTGCTGGTCGGATGCACTCTGTTCTTTCTGTTCAGCCTGGAGAACTTGCCCCCAGTCGCGTTGGGAACACGGACGAGGTGATGTCGCATCCAGCCCAGAGCCTGCTAGGAGGCCGAGCCTGCTGGGGATGACCCTGGGGTTTCACGCACCCTGACCATTTAGGGGGAGGACTTCTAGGGGCAGGACTTCCTCCCAGAGCGGCTGCTTACTCGTCGTCCACCAGCCACCCACTCACCCTCTGAGGGCAGTGCCAGGCTGTACATCCAGCGTGGGCATTGCCTTCGGGGGGATGGCTTTCCCATCCGTAGTGCCCACGTGTGGGTGTGAGAGTCCTCGGTCAGCCTCGAAATGGACAACTGAACAAGAGCCTTTGTGACGGCCTGGCCACAGACCGCTTTTGCCAGCTTCTCTGTGAGGGAAGTTGTCTCCGTTAGAATGTTCAGGTACAGAGGACTAACCTGGGCAGGGACAGGTTGGGTTAGACGGACGTTTAATGGATCCTGGGGGTCATCATTTTATTGAGGTGTAACTTAGGTGCAATAAAATCCATCCGTTTTTTTTTTTTTTTTTTGCTGTACGTGGGCCTCTCACTGTTGTGGCCCCTCCCATTGCGGAGCACAGGCTCCGGCTGCGCAGGCTCAGCGGCCATGGCTCACGGGCCCAGCCGCTCCGCGGCATGTGGGATCCTCCCAGACCGGGGCACGAACCCGCGTCCCCTGCATCGGCAGGCGGACTCTCAACCACTGCGCCACCAGGGAAGCCCAATCCATCCGTTTTAAGTGCACAACTTGAGTTTTGACAAATGGATACTGTCCCATCACCACTGCCATGATCATGGTACAGAACGTTCCAGTTACTCCCAGAAGTGCCCTCTTGCCCCACGCCCTCTGTCGGCCTCTCCACCCTCCCCCCAGGCCCTGGCAGCCCCGACCTGCTTTCTGTCGCCGTGGGCTTACCTTTCCTAGACTTTGATCAGAAAGGAACCATGCAGTGTGTTCTGTTTTGCGTCAGGCTTTGTCACTTAGCATAGGCTTTCGAGGCTCCTTCCTGTGGTTGAGGGTGTTTAGCAGTTTGTTGCTCTCTGTTGGCCAAGTCGTATTCCGCTGGATGAACAGTGCGGTTTGCTTCTCCAGGCACCTGCGGGTGGATATTTGGGTTGTTCCCCCTTGGGGGCTGTCACGAACCTTCAACCATGTGTGTCTTCTCGTGGACATGCACTTTTCTCTTGGACAAATACCTAGGAGTGCGATGGCTGCGTTTTTGTATAAGTGTATCTTTATAAATACACGCTGAACTATTTTCTGGCTGTATTATTTTGCATTCCCACCAGCAATATATAAGCATTCCAGTCTGTACCCCACCCATCCTTGCCAACATTGGTGACATCAGTCTTAATTTATTGACTCTAGTGAGTGTGTCATGGTTTCTCATTGTAGTTCTGATTTGCATTTCCCAAAAGGCTAACGACATTGAGCGCTTTTTCATGTGCCTGTTTGCCATTCAGAATATCTTTGGATACCTGATATATTTCTAATTTCATTAAACAAATGTTTATTCTGCAATGGATTAATTTATGAACCACATACATACTGTATCATATGATGCTAAGTGTTAAGTGCTAGGGGGAAAAGGACTATGTAAACTTTTTCCCCCAAAAAAACACTTATTGAGCATCTGTTATTTGCCAACTGCTGTGATGGCTAAAGAGATAAATGCACATGAAGCAGGTCAAAGAAACGTTGGAGGAGAGGGGCAAGAAGGCCAGGGACTGGTATGTGTCATAACTGCCTTAGGGACATGTGAACTGCTTTGGAAGCACAGGAGAGAGAAGCACAGGAGGCTACGCGCAGATTTCTCCTCAGTTAGGCCTGATAATTGGGTGTTAGCAGGCAGGGAGAGGTGTTGCTGGCGAGGGCACGGCATTTACGGAGACGGGGCTTACAGGAAAGGCAGGAGTTTGGTTGCCAGGGCTAGAACTTAGGGGGCGCTCCTCCGGGCTTACTCTGGTGGGATGGAGGCAGGGGGGATCCCGCGGCCGGGAGGCTGAGAAGAGTCCAGGCCTCTGACCTTGTCGAGGGGCATAAGGAGGGGGTGAGGGGGGAGACAACGGGGTGGTCGTAAGAGGTGGTGTCAGTTGGGGGTCAGGTTAGGCGTGCCTGCAGCAGCTTCCCTGGGACCCGATGTGTCCACAGCCTGTGGGAAGCTGCCTCTTTTCCACGGGCACTTGGCTGGCGGAAAGCTGTCAGCAGGTATCAGGGATTAGACGGCTCCGTCTTTCTTCCCTCCTGGGAGAAGGCTCAGCTGTGGAGACAGATGGAGAGCATCTCAGCACGTGCTCCAGGTTTGCTGAGAAGCCTTGGTTGTGTGTGCAGGGGTGGAGGGAGTGCCGTGATCTACTTGAGTAAATTCTACGTTGAAACCTTACTGCTGAGTAGCAAAGATGCTCCTGGTCCCAGATTCTGGCCCTGTTCTTGCTGCAGAGTCCAGCCAGCCTTGGATTTGTGCCACAAAAGGCAGTTTCCCAAACGAGGGATTTGGACGAGGAGAGGCTCCTGGCTGCCTGCCCCCTCTGTTGCCGCACCTTCAGGCCAGAGGCTCTGGTTCAGGTCAGACACTGCCTGGCAGCCTGTGGTAGAGTTGGTTCTGAACAGGGGAGACCCGCTTTGAGGGAACTGGACTCAGAGAAGGCAGCAGCAGCCGGCAGCTCCCCAAAGTGGGAGAAAAGGAGAGTCATAGGTTTTTTTCTAATTTTTTCTAAGTTTCTAATGAAACTTGCATTTCCTGTATATATTTCACAAATACATATTTGCTTGTACTCTGGCAAGGAAAGAAAAGCAGACAAAGGAAAGAAAATCACCTCGAATTTTATAAAAGAGTTAAAAACTACCTAGAATTCTATCACCCAGGCAGGTAAGTATACTTCTGGAATTTTTTTTTTTTTTTTTTTTTTTGCTGTACGTGGGCCTCTGACTGTTGTGGCCTCTCCCGTTGCGGAGCACAGGCTCCGGACGCGCAGGCTCAGCGGCCATGGCTCATGAGCCCAGCCGCTCCGCGGCACGTGGGATCTTCCCGGACCAGGGCACGAACCCGTGTCCTCTGCATCAGCAGGCGGACTCTCAACCACTGCGCCACCAGGGAAGCCCCTTCTGGGATTTTTTTATGGAGGTTTTGAATTCAGTATTTGTGTGTGTGTATGCGGTGGTGGAGGGGTGTTATTTTCCCACCCAAATCCATTAATCTGGAGAGTGGAAAGCAGTTTGCCTGCTTCTTGGTTCCCTGTGTTCATTCTGGTCTCCTCCCTGCAGAACCCAGCCATTGCTGACATCTACACGGAGCACGCCCACCAGGTGGTGGTGGCCAAGTACGCGCCCAGCGGATTCTACATCGCCTCTGGAGGTACCTGTCTGTCCTCGCGCATGGCTCCTTGGCCCATGTGGTGTGCCTCGCCTCCCCCCAGTCCTGGGACCAAGCTGGGCGCCTGGCTTGGGAGGGTGGGGGGTGGAGGAGGCAGGGAGGAAGAGGGAAGACCCTCAAGGAGCGTGGGGATGGCAGGTGGGGCGAACGTGATGAGTTTCAGTTGGGGCTGACAAGGAAAGTGTAAGCCAGCAAAAAGCCCCTTTCCAGAACTCTAGCTGGCCGTGTTCCAGCTGGTTCCAACTCGGAGGTCAGTGGAGATGCTCATGTGAGGTTGGCTGGAGGCCTCTGCGGGCAGCTGTACCGTGATGTATTGGAACCCATTTTGTGTGTGTGTGTGTGTGTGTTTCTGACTTGTAGCTTTGTCTCATGTCACCTTTTGCTGTTCCGTTCCCTGTACCGAGCATACCGCCAGCTTCAGGCAAGCACTTGTTCCATTGGTGGTCAGGCCCTTGGCTCCATCCAGCCGGGCTTTTGTGTGGCTCAGTGGGAGGCTGGGCAAGAGGAGGGACATGAGCTCATCACACTGTAGGATGCTCTATTCACCCGATTCTTCGAGGTTGGTCTTTTACTATTTACAGATGAGAAAGGGAGGCACACAGGTTAGCGTGGCTTACCACGAGTCTCCCATTCGTTCATTCATACACTCAGCAGATGTTGGCTGTCTTGCCTGTGTCCAGCCCGGTCTCAGGCCCCATGAAGAGCCAGGTGGATGAGCTGACGTGGGCCTTGTCAGCCTCCCTGGAGAGTGACAGAAATGAGCAAACTGCTGAAGGAACTAACGGCCAGTGGGGGAGGGCCGGGATCATACACCCCGCAGGCCGTTTGTCTTCAGTGCCCTCACTCCCTGCATGGCAGGCATGCAGACCTGTCCCTGAAGGGGTCACCCCTTCCTAGCTGTGCAGCCTTCCTTAAATAACTTACCTTCCTGGGCCTTAACTTTCTCTTCTGTAAACTGGGACTGTTAGTTCCTACCAGATCGGTTCGGGCAGGACCCAGTGCAGCAATTCATGTACAATGCCTGGGGCAGCCCTGGCACTGGTGGGCACCACAGGGGACCGTGGTGTCTGTCACTGAATGCCCGGACACACCAGGGTGACAGGCGTGCTGGCTGACGGCTAATGCTGGCCGCCCGGGGTTGTGTGTGAAGGGTTCGGCCAGGAGCTGGCACGAAGTGGTCACTTCATGATTTTTATGTTTAGACCTACTCTGACTCCATCTGTAAAACTTGCTCTAATTTATATCCTACGATTTACTCTAGCCCTGTGATTTCCCCACCCCCCACCCCTGCCTGCCAGCAAAACGCCCCTTCATTTAAAGCGCCATGATTTGGGCCTGGTGCCTTTTAAAACCGTGTCTTCTCAGGAGAGAAGTGTGGTTGGCATAGCTTCCCTGGCTGCTCTTTGAGCTGTGGCCCGGCTGCTGAATCACTCATGAGCCTAGGCCTGCCCTCCAGTCCCCAGGCAGGTAGTTTAACCAGACAGGAATCACGGTCTTCAAATGCTGGTGCAGAGACCGTTGCAAAGGACAGTCCACAGAAGTAAAGGCTCCATCTGACGTTTTCCTCTCGTACAAGCGCCCTGACTTGGTGGGGGAAGTGAAGGAGGTTGGGCTGCAGGCAGGCGTGGGCGGTGTGTTTTATGTTTCTAGCGAGCTGGCCCTTTGAATGGAACAAAGACCACAAAACATTTACTGCAGAGATTAGGGCTCTGGGCTAAACGTAAAAATAGTGTGGTGTGTAGGGTTTGGAGATGAGGTGCTGTGCCCTCTGGCTAAGTGGGTTACCCGGCACCGGTGTGCCCGGGGTGGGGCTGGGGTCCCTGAGGGCAGGGGTCCCCGTACCTCAGGAACCCTGCAGTCACTCCTAGACCGGTTTCCAGCCTCAGATCTGCGAGTCTTTAGATCCCTGTAAGTCTGGCTGGTCCACGTTCTGCAAAATGATCAAACCTTCTGGAAGGCCCATGGGAGGAGCCCATGCCAGGGGCTGGACCTCCAGCTCTGAATGAGACGGCAGTCTGTGCCCTGGGGGACCCTGGGTCCTGTGTGATGGTTCTCAGGGCAGAGCCATTCCAGGGCCTGATTTCCCTTTCTAGGGGATCTTCCCAGGCTGCGGGGTAGAGGCTGTCCTGGATAGGGTTCTCCGTGCCCTGAGAAGGGTGTGAGGGTTGCTTAGGTGCGGCACGTGGGAGGAGAGACCAGGCAGCAGAGCCAGAGCGGGTGTGAGCAGAGGCCACCCCCGCCGCTGCTGCCCCAGCAGTGCTGGTGTGCGTTCCACACCAAGGCGGGGTAGGGGGCAGGCTCACCACAAACGGTCATTACCGGATGCAGCTTATTGTCTGGGAGGAGAACTGTTCCCAGTGATGCAAGGAGGCCTTGTTGGAGGGAGGGAGCCCCTTCCCCACTGTCACCGTCTGTCCCCTTGCACTGCGGTGCTTTTCTCCGTAGTCCTGTAAGTGCGTGGACCTGTGTGTGTGTGTGTGTGTGTGTGTGTGTGTGTGCACGCGCGCGCGCGTGCCAGCAGATGCCTGGTCTGTGCTGCGCCCCCAGCACCTGGCACAGGGCCTGGTACCCAGGTGCACCTGGTCAGGGCCGCCCTCAACGGATGGGGCCTGAGCGCCTGGTCTCCAAGCCCCGCTGTCTGTTTCCAGCCCCAGCTGCTTCTGAAAAGAATCAAATGCGTGAGTTGGGCCCATCAGAAGAGGCTGATGGTCTGGGCAGGGAGACAGTGGGAGAATGACTAGGATGCCTGGCCTGGAGGGGGGTTGAGCTGAGGGAGGTACAAGCGGGTTGCCCGTTGAGTTCAAGGGGTGGAGAGCTGAATTCAAGGGGTGGAGAGCGGCTCCCTGCTGTCTAGGGGTGGGGAGGGGAACGGGCTCGGCCTTGTGCCTGCAGACGCTGTGTTCTCCATGACTCCATGTAGCGCCCTGGGCTGACCTGAGCACGGGGACCACACAGCCTGGCGTGTGCGTGAATGTGAGCACGCGCGTGAGTGTGTGTTTCCTTCCTGTACACACAGTGCTCCTTTTCTGGCTCCAGCCTCTGCCCCTTCCTTTTCTTTCCCCGTTGGCCCATTTGTTTAGTCAAGGGACTTAACTGGCTCCGGTCAGCCTTGGAGCTCGCCTCGGGCAGCGTGCCAGGCAGTCTGGCTGGACCTCATCCAGAGACCAGGGCCCCCGGGACCTGCTCATTAGTGCTGTTCACAGGGAGGCCAGCATCTCATCTGTGCCACGGCGGACGTGAGCCCCGTGTGCTTGCCCACGGGGAGGGGTCTCCAGTGGCTTCTGCAGAGCCTTACTTAATTCACTGACAGTGAGAACTAACTCTAACTCGTTACAAGTGTCTGCGGTGTCCTAGGGCCTAGTCTAAGGCTTTATACGTGTTGACTCATTTTATCGTCATAGAAGCCTTCTGGTGGCATGTTATCCCCCCTCTTGTGGGCACGGTTGTAGGTGGTGTTTTAGGCCTACAGAGCCGTGTGGGGCAGGGGCCGTGTCTGCAGCCGACACCCACCCTCGACTGGACCCGAACAGAAGTTGAAAGCTGTTCCCACTGGAACAGTCTGTAGACCTTGCGTTCAGTGCTGAAGTGGCCAGAGGTCCTGGATACAACTCGAGCTTACATGCTGGGGGGAATTGGCCCAGACCTACATGGGGCTGAGGTCTTAGCCTCAAGAGTTGGTTTAAAATGCTCCACTTTTCCTTCTTATTTGGGAAGTCAGTGCTCAGTTGGGAAGGGGATGTGTCGGGGTTGGCGCTGGGAACCTGGTGATGGGATGGTGGTGGGGAGAGAAGGGGGTGTTACTCTATCACCCATCCGCTGCAAATGCTGCAGTGAGAACAGGCCTGGCGTCAAGTTCTGCCTCTAGCAAGACTCCTTCCAGCACCCACCTGCGTGTCTTCCAAGAGGGTCTCCCTCATGGCTCAGCCATGAGTGGTGGGATGGTGCCTCGCTCTACCGAGTAGGGGCTGCCGATTGCCTGAGGCGGGGAAGGAGCTCGGAGGGGGATGGGGCCCCCGTGCGGGACCCAGCATGCCCCAGGCTGCCCAGCTGCACACACAGCAGTGCCCTCGTTTGTACTGGTGACCGCAGCCCCTGCACGGGAGATGCAGTGTCACTAGTACTGCCGTGTTTTACAAATGAAGATCTTTAGCTCCTGAGTGTTAAGGAAGTGGCCCGGGGCCTGTATGCCAGTTAGGTAACCCTCCAAGGAAAGGAATGCAGTCATTTCCCAAGCTGCTTCCTGGGCGGCGGGGAGCGGGGCGGGGGTTGCCACCGTGCGTCCCTGGGCTTCCTGTCACCCATGCAGGGCTTGAGATGCCTGTGATGCCTGAAGAACTGCAGAGACCCGCTGTTGGTCCTCCTGGAGGCAGCAGGCTCTGACTGACGGTGGCTGGGTGGTGGTCACCTGATGAACACACGCCTTCTCCCAGCTACGCCCGGCCAGCTCCAAAACCCTGGGTGGTGCTGGGCGGCCATGCCTTGTGCCCACGTGGCCCTGGCACAGTGGTGAACGTGGCTCTCGCCGCCCCGTTGTGTCCGCAGATGTATCTGGGAAGCTGAGGATCTGGGATACCACGCAGAAGGAGCACCTCTTGAAGTATGAGTATCAGCCTTTCGCTGGGAAGATCAAGGACATTGCTTGGACGGAAGACAGTAAGAGGATCGCAGTGGTCGGGGAAGGAAGGGAGAAGTGAGTCTGGCCTCGACCCCTCCTGCCTGTGTCCCTTGCTCTGCTTCCTTTCCCGCACGCCCCCGGTGGGAGGGGTGCGGTGACGTCGCTGCAGCTTGGACGGGTGTGTGTTGAGTCCTGTGGGTGCTGGGCTTCCTTCAGGGTGGGCTTCGGCAGCGCACAATGGAAAACCACACGTAACCACGGGGAACCCCCAAGGTTTGTCTCTGGGCCCAGGCACCTTCTCTGATCTGATGTCCTTGGCCCTTCACCTCTCAGAACCCCAGCTGTCCTGCCCACGTTCCAGGCAGCAGGAAGCAGGAAAGGGAGCAGGTGAAAGCGATGCAGCTCCTAAGAGTGCTATTGCAGTCCCTCCCAGCAGCAATGCCACGACCACCCCTGCCGAGAGTGAGGCTGGTTGTGTTCCCTAGTTGGGCACACCCCATGGCCACCTTACTGAGGAGGGAGGAGGGGGCAACAGGACGCTGGGTGAGCGGCCCCGGGGGGCTGCTGCACTCACGGGGCCGGTGACCAGCAGGGTCAGTACCGCAACCCAGGTGTCTTATTCTGAGTGCAGTCAGGGTTCCCTCCCCGGCACCTCTGCCGCCCTCTATCACTTGTACTTGGCAGACACTTATCTTTGTTTCCCTTACCTAGAGGCTCCTCGTAATGTGTGTTCTGATAGGTGTTCATTCTTCCATAGCTTTTCTTCAAGTCATTCCTGTTGGTCTTAATTCCTTTTTCATTCAGTCACAAATGGTAACCCAAACAGTACATTTTCGTTGACTATTGACTGCTGGTTGACAGTAAGGCAGCATCTCCGTTCTAGCAGGGGATGGTAACCGATGTGTCTCCTGGTCCCCAGCCCAACCCCAAACCCCGCCCCCATCCACTGCCCCGCCCCCCACCCCTTATTAAAACTGCTGTGAAACTGATGAAGCCTCGAGCTGTTCCCTGGCAGGTGCTTTTAAGGCACCTTCATGTGGGAGGCTCCTTGGGTCTGGGCCATAAGACACAGACATGTAGTCCCTTCCCAGAGGCACTTGGGACTGCTTCTGCTTGTTTTCCTATCCTTCAGACAAATCCTGGGTGCCGTCAGTGTTGGCTCTTTTGGGGAGCGTGTATGAAGCACAGTTGTGAGCAGGGCCGCCCTGCCAGCACCACTGCCCTCTGACTGCTGGGAACACAACTGCCCGTGGAACACAACTGTCCCAGGACTGACTTTTCTCTCCTGTGACTCCCCTCCTGGGTAAAGGTTCGGAGCTGTCTTCCTGTGGGACAGCGGCTCTTCTGTGGGCGAGATCACGGGACACAACAAAGTCATCAACAGCGTGGACATCAAGCAGAGCCGGCCATACCGCCTGGTGACCGGCAGCGACGACAACTGCGCTGCATTCTTTGAGGGGCCACCATTCAAGTTCAAGTTCACAATTGGAGTGAGTGGGCTTCTCTGGAGGGTGGTTTTTCGGTGAACTTTATGGTTTGTATGTGAAGCCAGTGGAGTCTAGACCTGCTAGATGCTGATGGCAGAAGGTCACGGGCGCACGGCATTAATGCCAGGATGGGGCGGGGGTCGCCCTGGGATGATGGGTGTATTTCTGGGTGGGGGCAGGCACAACTCTGATGCTGTGAGACCAGGCGAGCATCCTGGCCTGGAGGTGCCTTGTTAGAAAGGGAAGCCCAGGCCCAGCAGCAGCCTGCCCTCTAGTTGTACCAGCTTGAGATCCACTGAGCCACCAGAGTGGCAGAGGAGGTGGGCTTCCAGGGCTGTCTGGTTTTGTCCCCTCCTGCACCTCCCCGGGAGAGATGATGAGGGCAGGGTCACACCTGTAAAGTGACACAGGGTGAGCAGAGTTAGGAGCTTCGCCTGCGGGTATGTACTCTAAACGCCCCAGTGGAGTGACACAGGTTTTGGGTATAAATGGCTCGGGGCCTCAGTCCCAGCTCTGCACGTGCTCCCTGACTGAGGCAAGTGCCTGAACCCTCGAAGCCTCACCTTTCCCGTCTGCAAGATGGGCGTGGAGACATGGACGTGAGAGCATTTTAACCATGGATTTGATCTGTGCATAGGGCCCGCAGGCCCAGAGCGGCCCACGATGCTTGTTTCCTGACGTGGAGTCTGAGGCTGGAGCACAGAGGAAGGGCGCCTGGCAGGGGGTGGCCCTCAGGCCGGTGTCAGGGTAGCCATGGTTCTGAACCTGCCCTCCCAGTTTGTCTTTTGAAAACACTGGAAAGGCAGCCAGCACCAGTGGTGGAGGTGGAAGTCAGCGCGGAGGATGCGCGGTGCTTTGCGGCCAGCTCTTTCCTCTGGAGGTGGCTGGGCTGGGGTTGGCCAAGGCCTGGGGACGTGTCTCGAATGTTACTGGCTGGCTGAGGAGTCCTGTTAACTTTGATGACAATGCAGTGAAGCACGAAGAGCAGGCAGGGCGTGGCCGGGAAGGCGGTGACGTCCTCAGCGGGTCCCCAGGGGAGGGTCCCTGGGGACAAGACTCGGGCCATGGGCAGCATGACCAGACACAGGTAGGTCTCGGCTCGGGTGCAGAGGGGCTCTCCAGGTTACCTGTTTGTAGTGAAATGGGGTTGGATTCGTCCCGGGGCCACCGAGTGGGGCCTGGCTGGCTTCTGTGCCCTGCAGGGCAGGCAGCCTGGAGTCCCTCCCGATTCCCCACATCTCCCAGAGGCTGGCTCTGGGGCTGCTGCTCATGGGGAGGTGGTGGCACTGTGTTGGAGGCCATGGTTCAAGGTTGGTGTGTCTTAAGTGGGATAAAGTACCCTGGGACACCGGTGAGTCAGGCTGAGTCAAGTAACTGGGCTTCCTGCACGCCGCCCAGGGGAGGAGGGAGGGGAGGTTTCCTTGGCAGCGAGAGGCCGTCCCAGCTCATACCCGTGAAGTAGCCCCTCTCCCCACGCCCGTCACACATGTTCTGTTTGGCTTCACGTGGCCATAATCTGGGCTGTGGATGGGCAGGGCTCCTTTCCCTGTCCCCACCCCCGCAGAAGGATTCATTTCTTCTTTGCAGATGCGGGTTAAACCCTGCACGGGGCAGTTCGGTGGCGGGTGAGTGGAGCCAGGATTCGAGTCCAGAGTTGGCCCAAATCTGTGCCCTTCACCACCCTGCCAGGCTTCCCCGTGTGCTCACTTGGGGACTTGGCCAAACGTTCTTCCTCTTTCCGTTTTCCTTTCTAACTTGAGAGCCCTGCCCTCACCCTGTGGCCCTGGCAGGCACCTGTCTCCACGGTGGGCACACAGCTCGTCCCCGGGTCTTCCTGGGTAAGGACCTAGCGAGAGATCAGAAGGGGCTGTGGACCAAGAATGGGGGACATGGGGTGGCAGCCCAGTGCTGCAGGTGGTGGCTCTGCGGCTCTCCAGCTGGCCATGCCTCTGGGCCCCCGGGAAACGAGGTGAAGATGGCCCTCCTCCACTGGCCCTGCAGAGCTGTGGGGACGACAGGCGAGATGCTGGTGGATGTCTCAGTGTCCGTGAGGAATTGTTGGGTTTCTTTCTGCTGGAAAGGACTAACAGGCTCATTTGGCCTCAAGCAGGAAGGACAGGAGGACACTCGGGTCTCCCACACCCACCTGAAAAGCCTTGTAAGGCGCTGACAACTTGAGATCAGCCTGTGACTTTTCTATGTACCCGCCCTAGGCCCTCACGGCCGCAGAGTAAAGCTGTAGCATGCAGGGCTGCCCTTCCGTCCCGTTCCAGCTCCTGCCACCTTCCTCTTGACCTTGTTCAGGACCACGGGGTAAGGGGTGGTTATGTGAGGAGCACAGAGGGGTCGAGTTCAAATTGCTGCCTCACAAAGGAATAAGTGGTGTTCCGAATTTCAGTACAGGCCAGAGCAACCCCAAGGAGGCTCAGCCCCGCATGGAAGGAAAACAGTATTGCAGACACATAGGGCGGCCACGTGGAGCAAGTCAGGCCACCCGTCCACCCTGCTGGCCTGAGTGCAGGGGTCCAGTTGCTTTTCCTTCTTGTTCATGAGTTCATTAGCTTAAACCAGCTTCTCGTGTTGGCAGAGTGAGAGTGCAGACGAAGCTGATTCATGGCCCAGCTTTAGCCGGACTGCCCTGGTTCCCGCCTGGTCCTCTGTCCTTGTTTACCTGAACCTGAAATGGGCTGAGAGGCTGTAGGAACACCAGGTGGAAGACGCTTTCCCCTGGAATTGGCCCCAGCCCACCTGGGGCAGTGACTCCAGGGTCACAGGGGACCGGCTGTGGGACAGAGGCCATGGACAGCACGGTCTCCACCTCTGGTGTCCTGTGCGCAGGGATTTAGGGTCCCCTCTGAGGCCCTAAGGGTGGCCTGAAAAGAAGTGGGCAGGTGGACCTTGCCTCTCCCATGGAGGCTTCTTCCTGCTGAGTGCATTCCTGTGATAGACACGTCTGGATGTGTAGTAACAGGCCCCACTAAGCGTCTCTGGCTCACCTGTGTGACTGTGCACCTGGCCCACTATGGCATTGGGCGAATTTCTATGCCTCTCCAGCCTCTGTGTCTTCCTCTGTCGGGTGAGCAGGTTGGCTGCCCAGGTGACCGCAGACACTCCTGGAGCGGGCGCCTCTGAGGGCTGTGTCCACAGTACATGGGATAGTGTGTGTCTGATGAAATGATTGCTCAGAGCAACAAGGGTCAGGACCCGTATTTGCCCTGGGCCTGCTTGTCCGTCTGTGACCATGTGATCTGGACTGGAAACTACCTGCCGCATCTGCCCAAGCCTCTGAGAGCAGGTCACCCAACCACACCTGGCGGCGAAGGGGACGCCTGGCCTTCCCTCCTCTGCACGGGTGGGCTGTGCACCCTGTCACCTGTGTGTCTCACATGTCACCTAACGGGGAGTTACACTTCCTTCTAGGAATCTCTGTCTCTGCTATTATTACAAGTATCATCTTCCTAGACAAGTAAAATTTGAGTTCTAAAATGCAAGGTTTTCAGGTTGTTTTTTTCCTGTTCCCTGTGTCCTTACAACAGGGCAGAAAGGGTCAGTCTCCTTCCCGGTGAACTCCTGAGCCGATGGCAGGGAGTGACCCGGCAAAGCTCTGTGGATGGTCAGTGGCCCAAAGAGGATTAGAAGGAGCCTTTCATCCCTTCATCAGGTCCCCTTTCTCCAGGGGAAAGTGGTAACTGGGCAGGCAGATCTGTGCTGGGTGACGGGAAAGGCAGGGCGAGGGATGTGGTGCTGCCCTTCCAGGCACTTTACAGGAGGACCTCGCAGAGAGAACAGGGAGCCCGGTTTGGGAGGGCGCGGTGGCCTGAAGGAAGGCGAGGCAGCGTTCCAGGTCAGGGTGGACACCCACTTTTGGAGTGCAGACCGTGGAGGCACATGCTGCTCCCAGTAAGGCAGCGGGTGGTGGGCACGGGCGTCTGAACTGCTTGTCCCTCCACAAGCCTGTGACGAGGGAGCGCGGCAGGTGGGCACAGGGCATTTCAGCGTGAGGGTAGGAGTCCTGCTGCAGGACACAGCTGAGGCTGGTGGAGCCGGGAGGGCTCCCAGGGACACCTGAGCTGACGGGCTGGTCAGGCCGTGGCGCCCAGTGGCGCTGCATCCCTGTCAGTGATGTGGACTTGGGTGCATTACCTAATGATTGCTAATTGCTCCCATCTCAGGTTTCTCAGTGGTAGGGGGAGGGGTAATGACAGGGTCGGGGAGGTAATGATGGGGGGACAGGTGATAACAGGGTTGGGGGGTGATTACGGTGGGGAGGTTCCCACCAGAGCTCCGCTTGGCTGTGACTGAGGCTGGGCGGGACAGCCCCACCCCCAGAGGTGGCCGCATGGAGTGGCGCTGCGCCTGCGGAGTGGTGCTGCCCCTCCAGGACGGTTAGCAGGGATGGGGGCCAGGAGCCCAGCCCAGTCGTCTGAACCCCCCCATGATATTTCCCCAAGCCCGTTCCTTCCTGGTCCTCCGGCCTCCCCTCCCTGTGGACCGGGCTATTTTTAGCCCTCATTTTTTTGGTTAATGGGCTGCTCACTGTTCCTCCCTTTAAATGGGCTATTTCAGGAGCAGACATCAGTCTCCTGCTCATTTGGGCTCTTGGCTCAAGTTGCAAGAAAACCTGACAGGGAGAACTTTCTAAAGCCGCAGCGCCCAGTCCCCAGGGTGGGCGTCTGCCCTGTCCAGTCTGAACCCCGGGAGCCCGTGTTGTTCTGGGCCTGGGGAAGGGCACCCTGCCCCTGGCGGGGAGACGGACGACAGACGCGTCCACACGCGTGACATCCCCTGTAGCACCAGGGGCGCAGAGGGGGGCAGGCGGTCGGAAGGGGGGGCAGTGGCGTAAGCAGGGTGGCTCTGGCCTGGTGTCTGTGCTGCCCCGCTGCGGCACCCTGACCCCTGAGCTGGGTGTGTGGGGGGGCGGTCCTGTTTTCTCAGGGAACCACTGTGCCTGGAGTTTGACGAGTTGGAACTGCAGTGTAGCCGAGGGTCCCTCTGGTTCACGGCGTGTTCTTCACGCCGCCCACCGCAGCCCCCCTTCGGCCCCGTGGTCTGCTCCACCCAGGGGAGCTCTCGGCATCCCGGTTCTCGGGGGGTCTGGCCGGGGCTCGGTCTGTCCCAGGGAGCCGGCCCCAGCCTCCTCCCCCTGGAGCAGCAGGGCCGGGTCAGCCAGTAGAGGTCAGGACAAGAGGACCAGACGTTTGGGCAGTTGTGTAGGAGGTTCTGTCACTTAAGAGCTTTGCCTTTGACCTCCTCCAGGAGGAGCTGTGTCTGCCTGTCCGTCCTCCCCTTCCCACAGGGTGGTCCTGGGGGGATTGGGAGAGGCCTGGGGGCTTTGTCTCAGCAGCCCTCCCACCGCGGGCTCTGAACCACCCGAGGGACAGAGGGCCCCGGGCCCTGGCTGTGCAGCTGGCTCCCCGCCCGGCCTGCCTGCCTCCTGGCCAGGGCCCAGGGCCAGCTTGCTCCCGTAGAGAGCTCTGGACGGGAAACCGAAGACCTAGGCTCTCAGAACACAGCCTCTCCAGGCCGGGGCTGTCTCCTGTGGAAGGAAGAGTGCCCGAGGTTCCCCAGGGCCCCTCGAGGTGGTAGGATGATGGGTGAGTGACAGTCATGGGGGAAGAACAGTCAGAGGGCCTGAGAGATCCCAGTTTGGAAAGATCATTGCTTTTGTTGTGTTGCGCGCCTCCTGGGAAATGGCCATCCTCCAGCTCAGAACACAAACCTTAGAGCAGGAAAGCTCAGCCACAGAAGCAGGATAGGTGTACCCGAGAAACCAAGAAGGCGAAACAGGCCTTGGCCGTGGGGGGATAACCCAGGCTCTGCCTCCATCTTCACGTGGTCTCCCTGTGCCTGCACCGAGTCCAAATCTCCCTCTTCCCATAGGGACACCAGTGGTGTTGGATCAGGGCTCACGCTAAGGCCCTCATCTCACCTTGAGTACACCTATAAAGACCCTGTTTCCAATAAGGTCACATTGACGGGTACTGGGATGTCAACCTACCTTTTCAGGACACAAGTCAACCCGTAACGTTACACAGTCAAACACATGCAGCTCCTACCACCCCAGCAGCTCCTGTTTTAAAATTGTTGGTGGTTTACCTTGGTGGGTGCAGGTGATGCACTTTGAGTTGAATTGCTTTTCCTGCAGGTTGGGCGTCCATGGCTGCAGGGGCAGTTAACCCCGCATACCTTCAGGAGAGTTGATAGCTAACGCTTCTTGCGTGCTTGCAGGTGGGGTGGGAGAGCAGCCAGGCTTTGCATGGGTGGCTGGTGGGGTTTTCAGAGGATCATTCTCTGATGCAGACCCTTCTTGACTGAGGAAAGAATGAGTTCATTTACTTATTCAGGTAACGGAATCACCCCTGGAGATCACGTCTCCTCAGTCACTCAGACTCTTGTTCCCACAAAGGTCATCACCACTGTTTAATTTCTTTAAAACCTCAGTTCGTTCAGCAAATGCCCGCTGAGCACCTGCTGTGTGCCGGGCCCGGGCCAGGCCCTGGGGGCTCGGGGATGAGGCCTCACGGTCCCGGCCTCATAAGCATAAGGGTTCCGGCCTTGAGCCCCCTTCCAGGGCTGGAGGGTGGGTGGGGGGCGTTTCTGTCTGCGGAGCTCAGGGAGCACATCACAGCGGAGGGAGGCCTTCCAGGCAGAGATGCACCCGGCCACGGCAGGTGGGCTGGGACTCAGGCTGAGCTCTAAAGTCTTCCGTGGACTGGCATCCACACACGTGGTCGTTGTGGACCGCGTGGTGCATAGAGAGCTTTCCTGAACTGCCTGTCACCGGATAACTGTCCCACTTCCTGCAGGACCACAGCCGCTTCGTCAACTGTGTGCGGTTCTCTCCTGATGGGAACAGATTTGCCACCGCCGGGGCCGACGGTCAGGTAAGGGCTGCGGGTCCTGGAGGGAGGGGTTCGTCTCTTGGTCTTCTGCGATGGTTCAGAACAGGCCGATTTAGTAAAGCTGGTCTCGATGTACAGCTCCCTCCTTCCCCCTCCTGGGATACAGCTCAGTTAAGGGGCTCTGTCCTCAAAGCATGGTAGGCCCATCTCTCCATCTCTCTCCTTTTAAAGGAGCTCGAAACTCATCTGTTTTTAGATTCTTTGTTGTAAGAGCCACAGTCTTGGTGCCACCCTCTTTTTTTTTTTTTTTTTTTTTTTTTTGCGGTACGCGGGCCTCTCACTGTTGTGGCCTCTCCCGTTGCGGAGCACAGGCTCCGGACACGCAGGCTCAGCGGCCATGGCTCACGGGCCCAGCCGCTCTGCGGCATGTGGGATCTTCCCAGACTGGGGCACGAACCCGTGTCCCCTGCATCGGCAGGTGGACTCTCAACCACTGCGCCACCAGGGAAGCCCGATGCCACCCTCTTGATGGTGGAGCAGGGATGAGGAGGTCATTTAGCGTGCCGGCTGCTGGGCCTTCACACACGCACGCCTGATCCTCACCTATTTGTGTTTCCTGAAAGATCTACATCTATGACGGGAAGACGGGGGAGAAAGTGTGTGCACTGGGAGGAAGCAAGGCTCACGACGGCGGTATTTATGCTGTAAGTATGGGTCCGTGTTCACTACTTGGTCTGTGGTTGTGGTCGGGCCGTGTCTACGTTTATTGTCATCTGTACACACGTGTTAAAGTTGGAAGCTTGAGACGGGGGGTTAGAAGTGGGGCAGTGGCAGAGACCTTCAGGGTCACGTGGGACACAGTGACGTGGCCTGGAGAGGCCAGTGGCCAGGATGCTCGTCCTGTCCTTGCCCTGGTGTGTCCCACCACCTTCTGGGCCGTCCTCCCTGCTCAGAAATGGGGGCTGTGGACAAGCTGCTGTCTGAGTCTCTTGCCCCTCTGGAATGCTTGACCCATGACCACCGTTTGTTTGAGTAGATCAGCTGGAGTCCCGATAGCACCCACTTGCTTTCTGCTTCTGGAGACAAAACCTCTAAAATTTGGGACATCAATGTGAACTCTGTTGTCAACACGTTTACCATGGGCTCCAACGTTCTGGACCAGCAGCTGGGCTGCTTGTGGCAGAAGGACCACCTCCTCAGCATCTCCCTGTCCGGCTACATCAATTACCTGGACAAAAACAACCCCAGCAAACCTCTGCGGGTCATCAAGGTACGGCCAGGCTGTGGAGCTGCTGTGTGTGCAGGGGCTGGCCGGAGGGGAGGTGGGCGCCCGGCCAGACGTAGGGAAACTGAGGTGAGGTGAGGCCCAGTAGAATGGCAGGATGCTGGTTGCTTTGGGGATGTGAGTTTAGCAGAGGTGGGAGGCTAGATGCCACGTTCCCCTTGAGCCTACCGTGAAGCTGGATGCTCGGGGCCTGGGGTTCAGGGCAGCAGCCCGTGCCCCTGCTGTCAGGGTTGTTTTGTCTCGAGGGGATCAGCCTCCCCCGGTTAGGAGGCCACTGGCTGTGTCCACTCGTGAGGCAGGACCAGGAAGATGCTGAAACCCAAGATGGGGCACGTCATGGGGCACCACCGCAGACATGGGTAGCCATCAGGCCTTAGAGCTGGGCCTTGACAGTGTGCGGGGTTTGAACGTGGGAATGGGTGTGGGCAGGCACTTGTCCTCTGTGGTTAGAGCAGGCATGAGGGAGTGGTGGGGAGTGAGAGGCAATGGACTTGGACAAGTCGGTGGAGCCCGAGGTGCAGAGGCCCGAGGTTTGGGCAGCAGGGTGTGATTGGAGGGCTGGGAGGACCCCGTTCCTGCCTCCCATCCTCGTCACCCAGGACGGCTCACTCAAGGTCGGCTAATCACCAGGGTCTGCCCTGAGTGTCCCCTCCAGTGGGGACTGTTCCTTGCCCCTCCGTCAGCCCTGGAATTTTTGGCCTCTCAGGAAATCGCAGCCAGACTAGAAGCTCCTATGTCCTGGGGCCCTGCTTGGGCACTGCCCATTGCAGACCTGCTTCTGCTGGAGGGTGGGCTGCGGTGGGAACTCGGGTCGGCCTCGCCTGCTCTGTCACCCTGGATGAGCTGTGCCCTCAAGGGAGGGGTTTCCATAGCCCAGCTCCACGCTGCACCCCGTCCTGGCAGCTGAGCCTCCTGGGGCCAAACCCCAGTGCTTCCTCACACCTTGCTCACTCAGCTGCTTCAGGGCTCTGCAGACAGGCTCTGGGAGACGGCTGGGCCCTGTGGGGTTGGTGTTGGCCAGCCTGGGACTGGGCCAGCTGCCCGGCCCTGCAGTGCTTTGTACATCCCATCCCACAGTCTCTGAGGTCGTGGCCCTTGTGGACTCGGTGTACAGATGACCTTGCCCAAAGGAAGGGGCCGAGCCTGGCTGTCTGCCCCCTTAACCCTGTGTGAATAGCTCGTGAGGCCCAGGTGGGCTCGGTGCCTGCTGCACCCCATTCAGGTGGGGTGTTGCTGACGGGAAGGGGTGATCCAGAGCAATAGCTGCTTCGGCCCTCAGTGCTGGCCCTGCACCCTCTGCTTCCACAAAGGTTTATCTGACTTGGCCCTGAGGATGGGGCCACTGGGGCCACTTGCTCCACAGGCTTCCAGCCCAGTGTGATGAGTGTAAAGTGAAGGTGTGTACATCCTGGCACAGAGCCCAGGGGAGCTGGGAGGGGCCCCCGGCGCAGTCACTTCTCTGGGCCTCCATGCGATGGGGAGAAATTGCTGGAGAGAGTCAGGCGTTACTGTCTACCTACTTCCTCTTCCCAAAAGAGCAGCTTCCCGTAAGCCGCCCTGATGCTGGGCTCAGGTGGCTGTCCCAGGCATCGCCCCATGTCTGCTGGCGCCCTGGGAGTGATGGAGGCCTGGGCCTGACTGCTCCCGCTGATGTCACTGTCGCCGACAGCACAGGCGCTACCAGCCAGGCTCCTGTCCACGCCCCCCCCATGCCCCGCCCAGGTCAGCTCAGGAACCTCGTGGGCGTTTACAGTTGTTGGAGAAAAGATCCCAGCCCTCCTGCTGCACATATATGAGTCCTGAGCAGTGTTTGGTGCTAATGTCGGGCTGTGAGTGAGCCCAGTAACAAGCTGGAGTTAGAAGAATGTAGTTAGAATAGCGGTTCTCAGCCCCAGCGCACGTTCAGATCACCTGGGAGCTTCCACAAAGGGCTTGATGCCTCTGTACGGGCCCAGTGGGATGTGGTCAGAGACCAAGACCGTGGGGACGGCTCTTAGGTGCCGGTACTTTTAAGACGTACCCAGTGACCCTGCGGCTCAAGCTTGAAGGCGCATCAGTCACCTGAGCCAGCCTGCTTGTTAGAACACGGTTGGTGGGCAGCACCCCGGCGCTCGGAGGGTTCATCTGTGGGACGCTTGAGAGCTCCATTTCTCACAAGTTCCCGGCGAGGCTGCTGCCCTAGGTGGGGGCCATGCACAAGTCGCCAGCCGTCTTGTTGAGCGCAGGTTCTCAGTCTCCAGGCTGCATGGGGCGACACTTCCAGTGAGGCCAGCACTGGTCTGAGGACCATGCTTTTTAAGTAGCAGGGCCAGTGGGTTGCTGTTCTGTTCACTGGTTCTCCCGTCTCTGAGAACTGTGTGTGCCTTTCTCGGAAGATACACACCACACCGTGCAACAGTCAGCAAAGCTCAGAGGGACCCGCCTGCCTCTGGTGCTGGGAAAGAACTATGATTAGACCAAACCTCCGGGTTGTTTCCATCCAAGGAGCAGTTACAGGGGAGGTTAAGTGCCTTTCTTGAAGCAGACAACTGGTTGTAAATGAGTGATCTGGGCCCACCATGTTGCCGGTCGGGGAAATTGTGGGGCCCCAGCCCTGGGACAGCCTCGGGGGGAAGGGGAGAGCTGGGAAAGAAGAAACCTCACGAGCCAGGGGCTGGAGCTGGAGCCACGAGCTGTGCTTCTGGGTAGAGGATGAACCGTTCGCAGCACCCGGGACCCCCTGGCCTCCGAGTGGCCTGGGGGTCCCCCTGCCTGCTTCTGCAAGGGTTGGTCCCTCCCAAGACTACTCCCCGCTACTGCTGCTTCCCCCCGGGTAGGGGCTCACCCTCTGTGGCCGTTTCCTCCTTGTGTGGGGAGGGAGGGTGACCGGGTGCTCTGTTTGGGCTTCCACTAGACCCCCGTCCTCCACCCAGGTCGGGTTGAGTGCCTTGGTGGGGAGGCCCGAATGTCGAGGGTTTGAAGGGTTTGTCAGGTGGTCGCTCAGCTTGGGGCTGTTTCGGGCCCACCGGGGCTGTGGCGTTGAGGGCTCTGCCTCCCCTCCCAGGGGCTTAGCCGGTGGAGAGCATTTGACAAGCACAGGCAGGATGGCATGTCCTGAGCTCACCCCGCCGCCTGTCTCCTCCGCAGGGCCACAGCAAATCCATCCAGTGCCTGACGGTGCATAAAAACGGCGGCAAGTCTTACATCTACTCTGGGAGCCACGACGGACACATTAATATCCTTTGACTCACAGCGCTGGCTGGCTCTGGGGCCCCTGGCAGGAGAGTCGGGAGTTTCCTGTTCCCACGGTGCCAGAGGCGAGGCCAGCCGGCTGGCAGCCACAGGGCTCCTCTGAGCGGTCTTGGCTGCTGGGAGGTGCCGTTTCTGTACTCGGGGCCTCCAGCTCCAGGCCGCGGCCTTGACCTGACGGGTCACGTTGTGCGGCCTTGAATGGTTGCCGAACCTCCCTGAACTTGAGCTGCTCCTCCCTGTTTGTGACCTGGTGTCGGCCTCTTCCCTCTCACAAGCAGCAGCAGAATCAACGTGTGTTAGAATCCAAAAGGACTTAGAGCCTTTTGGGAGAGTCCCCCTATTTTAAAAATGGGGAAAGTGTAGCTCAGATGCCTCAAGTGCCTTCCCCAACGTTGCACCACTTGGCGACGGCTGAGCTGGGCGGGAACCGAACCCCCGCTCCCCGGTGAGGGGCTTTGCAGTCCCTCTGAGACGTTCCCGGCAGCTCTTCCAACCTCCTCCTCCCAGGATGGCGAGCGTGGGAGGGGTCGTCTGAGGGGCCCGCCTCAGAGTGTGTGTCGTGGCTGCAAGAGAGGCCTGCCCTCGTGCAGCCTGGCTCCTGGTCCGTGGCTGCCCTGCCCACTGGAGGGGCTGTTCCAGACCCCCTGCTTCTCCCACCTCCGCAGACCCGCCTGGTCTGTAGGGTTTCCTCCCTGGGAAGGTCTCCCTCAGCCCCGAGGGAGGAGGGCAGAGACGTCACCCTCCACCCCGCCATACGTAAGGAGGTGGTACAGCGGAGGGTCTTGCCCAGCGTCCCCCCTCTTGGAGCCGCCCCTTCCTCCCCACTCATGCCCCGCCCCGATGTCTATGCACCGTGACGTTAGCCCCCTGCAGTATCGATGGCTGGCGGTCCCTTCACAGGACCGTGTCAGGAGTGGAATACACACGCAGCTTCCTAAGGGAACAGTCTTCGGTGCAAATGAGACTCTCATTTGTTGATGTAAAAAGAGAATCTCGTAACTTAAAACACCTCACACCTGAGCCCCTCAAGCTGACAGTCCACACGCTGGCCCCGCCCAGGTGGGTCAGCCCCAGGCGCATTTACCTGGTGGCACCTAGGTGGCCATCAGGTGAGCCACGGGGCACAGCCAGCCTCCTGCTGAGGGCCGTGGGCTGGACAGCAGGCTAGAAAGAGCCGGGGGAGGGGGGCTGTGTTTTGGCGCAGTTACGCAGGGTCCCAGGGAAAGGTAGCTTCCTTCCGAGCCCGCTCTCGGAGGGAGGCGCTGTGCTGTTCCATTGTTCCAGGGCAGCGCAGTCCCGTGATCTGCCTGGTTCCTGTCCTGAAGACGGGCGGACTGTGTCTAACAGGGTGTGTGGGGTTGTAAATGGCCTACTGGCCCTCTCCCCAGAACGTCTGCTGCCTGAAATTCAGAGTTGGACGTGCGCAAGGAGTCCCCCTCAGGCCCGGGACGAGGGCCTGGCTGCAGCCTCCCTGGGGGGCTCGCGCCGTGCCCTGGACGTCAGGCTCTTCCTTAACCCCTGTTCCACATTACTGGGATTCAGAGACGGGGGAGAACGACTCCTTCGCCGGGAAGGGCCACACGAACCAGGTGTCCAGGATGACCGTGGACGAGTGCGGGCAGCTGGTGAGCTGCAGCATGGACGACACGGTGCGGTACACTAACCTCATGCTGCGGGACTACAGGTGAGAGCTGCCCGGGGCCCGTGCGCGCCCCGCCCTGAGCACGTCCCCGGTGAAGCCCTCGGCGGGGCCGGGCTGCTGCCCTGAGCCTCGGCTCACGAGAGGACCCGGGGCAGAGCCACGGCCTGGTCCCCCGGTCGCAGGGGCCCATTCACTGAGCCTTGGGGACGCCACACTTGCCAGTTACGTGGAATTTTTCTCCATTCACCATTTTCAAGAAGTTCTTTGCATGTGCAACTTTTTCTAGTTTGTGTTTTCATCGTTTTAACCAAAAGTCAAGGTAACACAATTTTCACCCATGAAAAGTACCAGGTTTTTTTTTTTTTTTTAATTGCCCTGCAGAGGAGACTGGTTATGACTGTGGGCGGGTGGGGTCAGAGCTCAGTTTTGTCTGTACCCGGGGAATGCCGGGGTCTCTAACTGGTGGACGTGGGCAGAAGCCAGGACAGGGCAGCTAGGGGGGCGGCACTTGGCACCGATGCGTAGGAACAGGGAGTGATCCCTTCACTTCCTCTCGCCACCCCCTTCCCCCTGGTCCCAGCCCCCATCATGACTCCTCATCTCTCTCCCAGAGGCTGAGAGTCTTCCCTTACCCCCTCCTGTGTTTTAGCAAAGGCTTGTGCAGTAGAGATCAAGGTGGAATTGCCTTGAGTCACCCAAGTGCTGTGGTCCTGCAGTGAGTGTGTATTTACACCCGCCCTGTGCCCCTAGAGACTGAAATAACGACTGCCTCCTCTCCACAGCGGACAGGGAGTCGTGAAACTGGACATCCAGCCGAAGTGCGTGGCTGTCGGCCCCGGGGGCTACACCGTGGTCGTGTGCATCGGTCAGGTACGGCTCCCAGCCGGGTTCAGTTCAGGCTGACGCTGCGCAGTGTCTGGTCCCCACGTCCCCTCTCACACGCATTCAACCCTGTTTCTGCTGAGCCCCGTTTGCGTGTGCTGAGGGCTTCCCACGTGTTCGCTGAATCCCCAGGAGTCCTATCGGTCAGGCATGGCGTCATCCCCACCTTACAGGTGAGGAAACCGAGGCACAAAGAGTAAGTTGCCCAAAGTCTGCGTCTGGCAAAGGGCTGAGCTGGGATTTGAACCCGGGCAGCCTGGTGAGAGCCTGCGCTTGAGGGTCACACGCCCTGCATATCCCTCGCCCGTGAGGCCCACGAGAGGCACGGCCCAGGCAGCTGTGTCCATTCACATTCGAATCCCAGCCCTGCAGCATTGGGGTGGTGTGGCTTCGGGCATTTTCCTCACCCTCTCTGAGCTTTAGTTTTCTCATCCCTCGCAGCTCACAGAGAGGATTATGAGGAAGTATGTGTGGGGCTCCTTGTACCATCTCCATGAGCAAGGAGGCTGACAGTGACCCTGACTCCCTGTGGCCACGTGATGGGCGGGTGGCGTAGAGGGCCGCTCCCCAGCACAGTGGGGTCTGGCGTTCAGCCCCGCAGCCTGGGTGCTCATTCAAGGCGGTAAGGTCTCTACACGCCGTCTCCTGGAATTTCTGGAACCAAGCACCCTTGACTGAGACCTAAGCCTGACCCACTTTATCCAGGATCCTGCTCTGCAGCAGACGCCATCTGTCAGCGGGCTGGGCATCCCAGCATGCAGATCAGAGGAGGCAGGTGTGACGGAGCCCCCGCCCACTGGCACAAGTGACAGACCCACCGCCGAAAGCTGTCATTCAGATCCGCCACCCCTCCTCCGTTCTGGGAGCTTCAGTGCTTTGAGGAGAGTGGATTCCTGTGTGTCCTAGATAACACGAACCTCCTCCTGTCAAGCAGTTATTGCAGACAGCCTGGCCAGTCAGCAGGGGCACAAGAGGAATCAAGGGCCGTGAGCGCCTTAGCAAGTGGGGGAAAGACTGGACGAGGACCTTCTAGAAGGACGGGCGGGAAGGCTGCCGCTCCATGGAGGGGGCTCCCCCAGCCTCGTGTCTGAGCACCTGGCCTGTAGGTGAGAGGTGAGACCTTGGGCTCTGCGGCCTGGCTCGGCCTCCCCAACTGGCCTCAGATTCCTGTCTGGAGCTGCAGTCGGGACAGGCTGTGGCCTCTGAGGCTCACGCTGGGCTCACGTGGGGAAGTTCAGGGAAGAGCCGCCTGGGGCTCTGCTCGGGAGGGGCTGGCGAGTGCAGGGTCCAACCCCCAGGTTCCAAGGAGTCCAGGGCCCACGGGGTCAGGTGTGACGATTGTCCTGTGATGTACTGTCTCTGCCCTGGTTCTCTAGGGCATCCTGACCTGAACTCCCCATGGCTGGTCATAGGGTCCACACAATGTCCTGGAGGGGCCTGCGATTTTAGGTCAGGGAACAGCCACGTTCAAGTGTTGCCTCTGAGGCAGATTTGGGCCAGTGCCCTCAGCCTTTCCCTGTCAGGTGTAGGTGGGTAAGTGCGCTTCCGGAGTCGGGCAGATGATGCAGGTGAATGTTTCTCAAGGTGCGTTTTCTGTGGCAAATTTTAGGGAGGGTGCTGCTGCCCACCCGCCTGGTGCTTCTTTGCCTCCCCTACCCGACAGCACAGCCCACAACGCACCCCGAGGGCGGGGAGGGGCCTGCTTGCCCTTGGGACAGCTGGTGGCTTGAGCAGGGATGCGATGAGGTGAAGCCAGAGCTGTCACAGAGAGAGGCTACCCTGTTGGGGACGGTCCAGTGAATTAGAACCAGGAGAGGGTAGCGAGGGGCGAGGGGGTGAGGATGGTGGAGGGTCACCGTGCCAGGCGGCCTTGGGCTGTGCGCCAGAGGGCGGAAGGCACACTGTGGCTGCCAGGGCGGGGCTTTGGGACCCCACGGCCCTGTGAGCTGCGGGGCTTGCATCTCATTTGCTCCTATATACCGGGAGGTGACCCTGCCATCCCAGGGATGGACACACCACGCTTAGTGAGGCGCGTGGCTCCCACACGGTGGGCTGTAGCTGCTGTTTTGTTTGCCTTTGCTAGGCCCGGTGTTTAATCTGAGCCCTGAATTCCGTCTCCGTGACGTCTAGGCACTGCTGGGTTCTTAACCCTGCGAGGCCGAGGTTCAGTTCAGTTCATGAGCCAGTGTGTGTGACCCATCCCATCCCCTCCACCCCGCCAACCCCCAGCAGCAGGGGGCTGAGCCAGGCCACCAGGGCACCTCAGTGAGGCCTGCACACCCGGGCGCTCAGCCCCGTCTGCGGACCGTGTGCTGCCCTGTCAAGTAGGAGGGAGCCAAGGCAGGTGCTGGTGGGGATGCGGCAAGGGGGCGGTGCACTGGGTGCCTCCAGGCCACTTCGCCGTGAGCCGTCTGTCCTGTCCTCCTTTCCCTGCCGGGGCTGAGGGCTAGCGGAGAGCCTCGCAGCGCTGTTGCCTACCTGCTATAGTCAGCACCTGGGTTCGCTCCCAGCAGGTGGGGCGCCAGTCCTATGTCCCCGGGCTGCGGGGACTCATGCACTGACATCATCAGTTTTTTCACACACCACGGGTCAAGGTCACAAAGGGTGTTTTTTGGACCCGAGAAGCCAAAACTTGGAAGTCTAGCCTGTCCTGTTCATTTCCCGTGTCAGCTTATAGCTTCACCACTTCCGAGGGCTGCGTCCTCTTGAACCAGTGAGAACTCAGCTCAGCAAAGATCATTTATTACACTCGACGTAGAGTTGGAGGAACTAAAGTTCAGGCGTCAGATGGCTTTCGACGAAGCCCGTGCGGGTGGTGATAACAGCACCATTCATATTGACAGATTAGGGAGAAACACCACAGGGCTGGGGCCGGTCCCACTTAGTGTGGCTGGAGCCCCGGCCTGGCCCCCAAAAGGTTGAAGATGGAGCCCAGCCCGGGCCTGGGCCGTCTGTCCCGGGGCCTCTCTCTAACGGCTGCCTGTGTGTTTCCCAGATCGTCCTGCTGAAGGATCAGAGGAAGTGCTTCAGCATCGACAGCCCCGGCTATGAGCCCGAGGTGGTGGCTGTGCACCCGGGTGGCGAGACGGTGGCCATCGGGGGTGCGGTAAGGCCCTGTCCCCACGCCCTCCGCCCTGGGGTATGTGGCCGGGCTGGGGGCGCCGTGAGCTGTGTGGGTGCCGGGCTGCCTCAGGGCAGGAGGGATGGCGGCGGGAACCAGCTGGGGTGCCTCCTGCCGCCCAAGTGAGAGCCTCCCTGGGCTGCCCTGCAAGGCCACCCTCCCCCCAGGCTGCCAGCCCCTGGTGACACAGCAGCCTCCCGGGAGACCAAGGGTCCCGGGCAGTGAGGCGGGCTCTGCTGGGGTGCAGGCCCAGGGCAGGGATGCCTTGGCCTGGGGAGCTCGTGGATGCAGCACGTGGAAAAGGAGTTGCGTCCCGAGCCGGGCTCGCTGGGCTCAGGGAGGCGACAGGAGATTCTTCACACCCGTGAAGTGGAGTGCCACAGCCTGAGGGTTTCAGTTCCCCTTGAGTCTGACTTCCTGTTGCCCGCATCCTGGCGGCTCCTCTGGCCCCTGCTCTTTCCCCTCATTTCCTGGCCCCTGAGGAGAGGTGCCTGGACCCTACGAGGGTGGGGCGTTTGCTAGGAGCCGGGCTCGACAGAGCAGGGAGAGGAGCCAGGTGCCTGAGGGCATCTGCCGGGTGTGGGGTACAGGGCACAGGGCAGATGGCTCTGGCCGAGGACAGTCGGGGCAGATGAGGGGCCCTTGTTGGAGAGCTAACTCGTGTACAGGTACTTCTCAGAGCTTGGCCTGTGGATGCCTGCGCTGGAACTTACTGGAGTTTTTGTGGAAAAGGCAGACTCGTGAGCCCCCAAACACGCAGAATCACAATTGGGGGGTTCTGCGTTTTAATATAATTTTAATGTAATAATTAGACTTATTTTAATGTAACTCTGCCCGCTGTGCCTTTACAACCACGAGAGCTGCCGCAGGGTTGTAGGAGTTGCCCTCTGGTGCCAGGGGGACAAAGGAGCAGCTCTTCTTGCACAGGAGCCAGCACGTGGGCAGGTGGCCGAGCCGGGGCAGTTGTTAGGAGGAAAGGCGCTGCTTCTTACTGATACCCTGGCGCCTCCCTCCAAAAAGAAGGGAGTCGGGGGAGTGTGTGTGTGTGCGCGCACGCACGCGCGTGCACGCACTCACGTGTCGGGAGTGACCCACTGCCCCTCTGTCCTCCCACAGGATGGGAACGTCCGCCTATACTCCATCCTGGGCAGCACGCTGAAGGACGAGGGCAAGCTCCTGGAGGCCAAGGGCCCTGTGACGGACCTGGCGTATTCCCACGACGGGGCCTTCCTCGCCGTGTGCGACGCCAGCAAAGTGGTCACGGTCTTCAGCACCGCTGACGGCTACTCGGTGAGTGCGCAGGCCCCCTCCCTGTCTCCACACTGGGCAGTGCAGACGGCTGGAGGGGGCCGTGGCCTCTTTCCCCTGTCGTCACCGACCAGGCGGGTGCCCAGGACACGCAGCTTCGTTGCTCCTAGAGCGTGAATTACGTGGGAAAAGGACTTTCCCTGCTGTCCAGCAGTTTGTGGGCCCGAGACAGAACAGCTACCAAAAAGTTAGGGGCCTGGGCGGCAGCAAAGCTACTATGAAATCAGGCTGGTTGGCTCACCTGGGTGGCCTGGTTCAGTGACTTCTGGAACCTTATTTTTCTCCTCTGTCAAAAGGCTTAGGCTAGATTTTTTATTTCCCCCTTGAATCTCATTGCTGCTTCAAGTCCTATAAAGTGTGAGCCCTGGTTGTCCGGATGTGGCCTTGCACTCAGGGGCAGGGGGATTCCCTAGCGGTGGATGGGTGAGAGAGAGGACCCAGTTGCCAAGGCCATGGAAGCTCATCCCGCTCTGAGCAGGACAGCCAAGGACACTGTCGTGTGAGGTGTGAGAGTTCCCATGTGTCACCAGCCAATCCTGTTGGGCAGTGTTAGTCGCATTTCACAAACAAGACTGCACTCTGGAGGGATTCGGTCACCCGCTGGGTGTGACTGGACCACAGGGCATAGGGCAGATGGAGGGTCCTCCAGTCCCTCCCATGGAGTCAGACTGGCCCCTTCCCCCCAACCTCCAACACTTAGGATGGTTTTGAAATCTACAGCAGAGTCAAAAGAATTTTCCACCTAGATTCTACCATTACCATTTTACTATGTCACGTTATCCACTTAGTAATCTAATTTTTTAGTGCATTTAAAGTAAATTACAGGCATCTGTATAATATATCAGCCTACGTATTATTAACTAGAGTTCAGTAGTTTTATCTTTGGCTGTAAAATTTACATATAATGAAGGATGAGTGGGAACATAAGTATACACCAGCGCTGTGCGTATGCCTCCACCTGCACGTACGCCCACACCTCCATCAACATAAAGAACATGTCACATCCCAGGAGGTTCCCTTCCACCTCAGTATCACATTTATCAGATTTTGCGTTTATCACACTTTAAGCGATTTCATTTGCCTATAGCAAGCCTTGTTTACAGCGTGCTAAGTAATCTGCAGAGTAGAATCAACAAAAGATGGAAGAGGCAACCTTGAAGAAGATCATGGTTAATATAGGGATTAAGAACAAGATGGACTGCTCTGAAGTAAAAACGTTCCTAAAGCTTTAGTAGAAAGCGTTATTTTTGGTCATGTGGGCCGCCGGGTGAGACAGTGGCTCCAGGCTGGGACATGAGGTAGACACATGCTCCTGTAGACACGTCTGCCTGCCTGCAGGCCACACCCACCCCACCCAGGCTCCGGGGTGAGGGCGTGTGTCTGGGCAGCCCCCTCCCCCGTCCGCATATGCACAGAGCTCCGTCCAAGCCAGGCGAGACCTTCTCGCGCCTCCCATTCTTGCACTTCTGTCTCTCCCCTCCCTAGGCTGAGAGCTCTGTGCAGGCAAATAGGCACATCTGGCCCATGTGATAGATGCTACAAGGGCAGCCCTGGAGTCCCGGGTCCTGGGGGGCACGGTGGCTACTGTTTGATCTTGGGCTAACCCCTTTGCATGCCTTCAAGCAGTGGGCACCCTGGGGTTGTTACAAGGAGTCAGTGAGTTGGTGAGTGTTTCAGAAGCCAGGCACAGAGAAAGTGTTTCATGAGCACTGGCCCTCATGAAGGTTAGGTGACATGATGCCCACTCAACTCTGGCCTGAACCCTGACCCACCACCTATTTTTAATCTACATCCAGGAGAACAACGTTTTCTATGGACACCACGCAAAGATCGTCTGCCTGGCCTGGTCTCCAGACAACGAGCACTTCGCCTCTGGCGGCATGGACATGATGGTGTATGTGTGGACCCTGAGTGACCCTGAGACCAGGGTCAAGATCCAAGGTGATTCACGTGCCCTCCTCGGCTCCCCAGGCGGCTCCGGAGAGGTGTCCCCAGGGCTCGAGGGTCCCTTCTGTGCTTCAGGGAGGTGGCCTCATGGAAGCCTGGCGCTCCAGCAAACATCAGCTCTGCTGGTCTGGGCAGAGGACGCCCGTGTGCCCAGCATGAGAGCAGGTGGTCTCAGTACCTGGGACACACACTGAGTAAAAGGGGTTTCCTGGCATCTCCTTTGTCTTAGTCTGTTCGGGCCTCTGTCACAAGATACCCCAGACTAGGCAGCCACTAAAGCACAGAAGTCTACTGCTCATGGTTGCAGAGGCTGAAGTCGAGGATTGGGTGTCAGCTTGGCCGGGAAAGGGTCCTCTTCCAGGTCACAGACTTCTCATCAAGTGTCCTCTCGTGGTGGAAGGGGCCTCTTGTATAAGAGCGCTCATCCCACTTGTGACCTAGGTAGGCTCCTCCCAAAGGCCCCACCTCCTACACCATCACCTTGGACGTTAGATTTCTAATTTAGGAATTCTGGGGGGACACAAACATTCAGACTCTAATACCTGCTTTCTCCCACCCACCCCACCCCCCTTCAATATAGACTCATAACTGGGTTCTCACTCTAGGACAGTAGTGTCCAATAGAAGTATAACAAGAACCACACGTGGACTTGACATTTTCCTAGCAGCCACATTTAAAACAGAAACAGGTGAAATTGTTAATAGTAAATTTTACTTAACATATTTCCACATGCGGCAGTAGCTCACTTCAGGGGCTCTGTAGTCACATCTGGCTCATGGCCCTGGTAGGGACACTACTACCCATGCAGGGTGGATCTCAGATCTCCTGTTCCCGTGGCACCACGTCACATGGGCTCTGGTCCCTTTCCATCCATTCTTTACCTGGCAGGCAGCCTTTTGTCTTGAATGTAAGTGGGATCCTTTCCTATTCAAAAATTGTTCTGTGTCAGTTTGTTCTCTGTCCCACAGAGCTTTTTACCATGCCCAGCAGGGGGAGGGAGGGGACCAGCAAGCTGACCCCAAGTGGGTGGGAAGGCGGTTGGTCTAGGATGGAGGCTGGGACAGAGCAGACTCAGATGGGCCATCCTGGTCTCCACAGAAAGCAGCAGTTTTGTAGTAAGACTCGAGCAAGTTCAAAAGGCAGCAAGAGCTCACAGGGTAGAGGGTGGAAAGTCCGGTCCTTGTCTGGGCTGTGGGGTCACAGGTCACTGGACGTGCACTGGCCTGAGGTTGGGCTGTTGTGTGCACGGGTACCCCAGCCTTGTGTTTCTCAGCGTTTTATTCCTCATCTCCCCATTTTAACACCACAGATACACTGTGCACTGTTTGTGTATTGTCTGTACATTGTTGCTTTATGCATAGAAAGACTTGTTCACCCCCTGGGGGGAGGGGCAGTTTTGCCTCCGGGGGCGTTTGTGGTTGTCAGGACTGTGCTGGCCCTGGGAGCTGCAACCAGGATCGCTGATCAGGGAGTGTCAGTGGTGGGGGTGCTGAGAACACCTGCTTCCCCTCCCATTACCCAGACGTTCCCCACTGAGAAGAGGAAAGGGGTCTGGTTGACCAGGATCCTGTTGGGTTTCCCGGTGGCGCTGTGGGTGATCTCGACCCGGGTTTCCCACCTCCTGGTCTAGGTACCTGTGGGAGCAGAGCTCCTGGGTTTGGCTCAAAACGCGTGTTCTTTCTCCCCAGATGCCCACCGGCTCCACCACGTGAGCAGCCTGGCCTGGCTGGACGAGCACACGCTGGTCACGACCTCCCACGACGCCTCTGTCAAAGAGTGGACAATCGCCTACTGAGGAGCCCTCCTCGGACCAACCGAATCAGGGACTTGGGTTGAACGCAGCTCCACAGTCACTTCTCTCTGTGTCCCGCCCCCACCCCGCCCTGGGGGAGGGGCCTCACCTTGTGCCCGCCCTCAGCCCCGCCCCTGGGGAGGACCCTGCCTCCTCCCCGCCTGCCCGCTCGCAGGGTGATCCTGTCTGTACAAGTCCTTCTGAAAGCTTTAGACGGTGACAGTTTGCACATGGAAAATAAAGTGAGCACTTCAACCACGTGTGGCGCGTGACTCAAACCCACCGCCTGCCCGCACAGAACATTCCAGAGGCAGAGCCTCCAAAGCACACAGACCCGCCTGTGGCTCCGGAAGGTTGCATCCCTTCCCACTCCCCACCTGCGGGTCCTTCCTGGCCGGCAGGGCGGATGCTGTAGAGCAGGTGGCGCTCGTTCCGGGCCAGTGGGCGCACATGGAACCCGTGTTTCACTGTCAGTTTCTGTGCTTGATTTTGAGAATGGAATCGTGGGTTGTTTTTGTTTTTTTTTTTTTTAATGTATCTTAACATGTCTCTCAGTGTTTATGGCGCTGCCTCTAGGCTTTTAGATCCCTAGTTAGCAGGACGGGGAGGCATCCTGGTCACCGGTTCACTCTCGTGCTTTGATGTTTTCCTGTCTTTCTATCCCCCTCTGTTCCCAAGAGCAAAGATTAATTTAAAGGCAAAGATGGAGTCACTGTAAACTAACCTGTCCTCATTTACACCTTCCTTTTCTTTTCCAGTGCAGAAATTAAAATAAGTATAAAGCACAGTGATTTGGAGTTTCTTTGCGAATGTCGGAATCACTGGTAAAATGCTGGCTGAGAGCAGCCCCTCCCCCTTGCACTTGTGAAAACACTTTGAGCGCTTTAAGAGTTTAGATGGAGAAATAATTAAATACCTTTTCTCTTCATTGTGGGTCGCTGACTTTGTGTGACGGGGACACGTGGGGGCAGGGGACTGGGAAGCTGCTTGGAACCCCATGGCTTGGGTATCTCACCAGCCTGCAGCCTCGGGATGGTTCGGGAAGGCACGGGGACCTAGGGATCCCCTCCCATCCTGACTCCCCAATCACTGTGTGACCTGGGCCATCACACTTCTCTGCGCCTAAATTTGTGAACTGAAAGCACTGGACCAGGTGAGATGGATCCATCCTGCCTGATGGTCGAGTCCTGCGGCAGTCAGTGACTTTTCTGGTACTGCCTTCAGAAATAAGGAATAGTATGCATTCCGATGTTGAAAAAAACTAAATTCCCAAGCATTCAAATTAATAATGGTAAGACTGGGCTTCCCTGGTGGCGCAGTGGTTGAGAGTCCGCCTGCCGATGCAGGGGACACGGGTTCGTGCCCCGGTCCGGGAGGATCCCACATGCCGCGGAGCGGCTGGGCCCCTGAGCCATGGCCGCTGAGCCTGCGCGTCCGGAGCCTGTGCTCCGCAAAGGGAGAGGCCACAACAGTGAGAGGCCCGCGTACCGCAAAAAAAAGAAAAAAAAAGTAAGACTATCTTATTCTTGGCTAGAAAGAGAACATCATAAAGATGTCTATAAATTTGCAGTCCCGATAAAAATTTTCCCCCTTCTGTTCTCTTATTGCCTCTACAGTTCATATATAAGAAGAACCTAAGAATGGAAAATAAGTTGGGGCCACCACAGGACACAAAAGTTCAGGACTGTGCTTTGTGTCCTGTGTGTGTTTGGACTGGGGCCAGGTACCTTTCACATCAGTGGGGAAATAGCTACTCAATAAACTGGAGAAAACTGGGTAACAATCTGAAAAAGGATTACTTGTTTTGTCCTTATACCAGATGCAAGATCTAAAAGTAGATCCAAGTTTTGAAATTTAAATCATGGAGTTTAAGAGTGCTGGAAGAAAACATGCAACCTTGTATAGTCACACAAACCTGTTTCTAAAAATGACAAAAATGGTCAAGGAGAAAATACTGGTACATTTGACTTTTTTTTTTTAATTTATTTATTTTTGGCTTCATTGGGTCTTCATTGCTACACACAGGCTTTCTCTAGTTGCAGCAAGCGGGGCTACTCTTCATCGCTGTTCACAGGCTTCTCATTGCAGTGGCTTCTTTTGTTGCGGAGCACGGGCTCTAGGCACGCGGGCTTCAGTAGTTGTGGCTCACGGGCTCTAGAGCACAGGCTCAGTAGTTGTGGCACATGGGCTTTGTTGCTCCGCGGCGTGTGGGATCTTCCCGGACCAGGGATTGAACCCGTGTCCCCTGCGTTGGCAGGCAGTTTCTTAACCACTGCACCACCAGGGAAGTCCCTGACTTTAAATCTACATTGAAGGAGGAAAAAAAAACATAAAATGTTAAAATATGGCAAATGACACCAATACCTTCAACACATGCCAGACAAAAAGATACGTAAGTATGTTTGATGCTTGGTGTAATTTTTTTAATGGGAATTATATGTTTACACATGGGAAAATTTTCCAAATATATGACCAGAAACTGTCAGAATAATGCATATAGACTGACCACAGTTATGAAAAAGACACTGGGATCAGAATTTAAAACAGCGTTGGGTGTCAAAGGCCCATGGGAGGGGTGAGGATGATGCTCACAAGCCAGCCCTAGGGCTGCCTCCCTCTCTCAGTCCTTTCACTCATAGAACTAGAGTTTTTTACAGCAGAACTTGAGTACACCCAACACGCCACTCATTTCAAGGGGGGAGGCATTTGTACTCAAAAACCTTAACAATGGGCCTCCCTGGTGGCGCAGTGGTTGAGAGTCCGCCTGCCGATGCAGGGGATACGGGTTCGTGCCCCGGTCTGGGAGGATCCCATATGCCGCGGAGCGGCTGGGCCCGTGAGCCATGGCCGCTGGGCCTGCGCATCCGGAGCCTGTGCTCCGCAACGGGAGAGGCCACAACAGTGAGAGGCCCGCATACCACAAAAAAAAGAAAAAAAAAAAAAAAAAAAAAAAAAAAACCTTAACAAGAAAACAATGTGGAAATAAGCCACTTCTCTGCCTTCGGAGAGAGAACGTAGCCTTTGTGAGCTAAAAGTTTGCCGGTGATCTGTGCTCACGGCCCAAGCCCCAGGTCACATTCCTTGTTTGGGGAGTGGGAGGCAGGAAAGCTGCACCCACAGGGGTGACCCAGCCGGGACCTGCCCTCGGGGCTCCACACAAGGCAGGGGTGATAGCTTTGTGCACCAGTGTCATTTCCTCACTGGTGCAGGCCAGCTCTGGTAGTCTGGGAGAGTTACGAGGATCCCAGGACCTTGCCAGGCTGATCAGCAATGCCTGGCAAGGACCCACACCTGGAGGGGGAGGCACACATCTATCCTGCTCAGTTTGCCAGCTCAGGGCTGAGCACAGACTTGTACTTGCCCTAGAGAGGCAATGTGGGGAGAAAGCTGAACTAAGCGATCTAGGATTCTGTCCCAGCTCTGCCACTTTATGGTGTGACCTCGGGGCAAGTCACCATCCTCTCCAAGCCTTCCTCTTTGTTGGTAAGATGAAGTTCAACTAGAAGAATGTTGACTCCTATGGGCCTCTTTGGGAGCACTGCCTTTCTTAAACAACCATGTAGATAACATGCATCTGAACAGTTTGGTCAGTTTTTGAACAGTGCGTCTGTGTGCATCCCTGTGCTGAATATGAGGATTTGGTCAGTTTTTGAACAGTGCGTCTGTGTGCATCCCTGTGCTGAATATGAGGATTTGGTCAGTTTTTGAACAGTGCGTCTGTGTGCATCCCTGTGCTGAATATGAGGATGTGCTAGAATGGAGTTCCCTGCTACAAAGATTGTTTCCATGTTTACTGCTGACCGCTGGGCACTGCATTAACATCACTGTATTGATCACCAAACCGACCAACTGTTGGGTATGAAAGTACTTCTCCAAGTGATTCCTGTACTGGAAAAAGTATGTCTTGGGTCCTGCCTTATATGATTGTGCCCAGTGTGTGTGTGACCCTAAGCCTGTTACAGCTTCACGTCACCTACCTGGACCTCTGAGGCCTGGGTACCCCCTTGTGATATAAACCAGTGCAGTGACCTATGGTCTCTTGACAGTCTTGACAATTATTAGAGACCCCAAAGAGCTTTTGATTATGTGGATTATATGTATTGAAATATACTGGACTAGAAATTGAACACCAAGGAAAAAAACAGTTATTAATGTATGTATCTAAAATTAACAATTATAAACCCATTCCATGTTAGCACACCTTTAAGAAAAATAATTATATTTTCCAAAACCTAAAAATAAAAATAGTAGAAGAATGACATTGTTTTTTATTTTGGAAAATCTTTTTAAGGTCTGGCTTCCCCAATCTACAAAATACATCTTTTAGTTGAAGTCTATGAAGAAAACGTGGCCTTGCACTGATACACAGTTGGAAGAGGGACAAGTATTTGAATAGTGTTTTCAGAAAATTGCAGATATTCATCTTTGACACCATACCAAAACTCGACAAGTGGAAATTTCTTAACGGTTATCTTCAAGGTGGAGTCTGAAACCATTGTCAATGAACTTTTTGTACTTTGTTATGTTAAAATCCACTCTGAATACATCTTTGATTCATGCATAATTTTGTAACATTCTTTAACTATTTGCAAAATACTGGTTCATGACTTATGCAGAGCTTTCCAATGTTAACACATTTTGTACAATATCAAAAAATCACATTTGTTCGGATCATCACCAGCCTCATCAGAAACATCATTAACTATTGGGAAGGAGGCTGTCCGGCTCACGGAACTTCAGAATTCCAAATGAATAACCTAGGTCCTTGGGTATGTCTGTTCCCTGGGGTCCTCCCATAATCTCCTGTCTTGTTGTCTTGGTTGAGGTCGAGTGGCTTCTGCATTTTGGTCTCACCTTCCAATAGGAAGAGGCACACAGGTGGTCTTTAGGGCCTGCACACCCATAATTTCTACTCCCATTTTAGGGGGACACAGTCATCTGACTACACCTACCTGCAGGGACCAGGCTGGCTGGAGTCGGGGGTAGGGCCTGGGAAATGTAGCACCCCATGCCCAGCCACTCAGTGCCATCCCTGGATCTCCTCCCTGTTGGGCAGTTTCCTTCACTGTGTCCCACTACGTGATTTGGAGGAAGGAATGCTGGACCAGAAGTAAGGATGCCCAAATTCCAGGCTTTTCTCTCACGTATCAGCTGGGCAACTTTCACCTCAAACAAATCACCTCCCTGGGGCTTCCCTGGTGGCGCAGAGGTTGAGAGTCCGCCTGCCGATGCAGGGGACACAGGTTCGTGCCCCAGTCTGGGAAGATCCCACATGCCGTGGAGCGGCTGGGCCCGTGGGCCATGGCCACTGAGCCTGCGCGTCCAGAGCCTGTGCTCCGCAATGGGAGAGGCCACAGCAGTGAGAGGCCCGCGTACCACACACACACAAAAAAAAATCACCTCCCTGGTTCTCAGTTTCTCCATTTGCTCATTCATTTCTTTATTCAAATAAAGTTGATGTTTTTTGAGCATTGTGTCTGGTACTGTGTTAGGGGCTGGGGGAAGAAAAGGATTAAGAAGAAGAATATCAACTACTACTATTTATTGGGGCTCACGTAAAGGGCAGGCAATGTGCTATTCACCAGATAAAATACAGAAGACCCAGTTACGTCTGAATCTCAGATAAGCAACAAATCATTTTTTAATACAAGTATATCCCAAATATTGTTCGGACATACTTACACTAAAAAAGTATTCATTGTCGAACTGAAATTTAAATGTAACTGGACATCCTGTACTTTTTTGCTAAGTAAGTATGTTGTTATTTTGCTTAATTCTCACAATAGTCCTATGTGGTGTGTGTGTGTTATCCCCACATAACAGATGCTGCAACCAAGAATTATCAGCTGGGTAATTTGGGTCAAATGATTGAACTCCTGCAGAGAGGAGAATATAAACTTGAATCGGATCTGCCTGGAAGTTCTTTGTTATGTGAGAGTGCAGAATCAAGACCAAAGAGTAGAAGACACAAGGAGACTAACTGCGGGTCTACAGTGGGATGGGCTGCCTTTGAAGCAGTGAGCTGCCTGTCCCTGTTTGTGTGCCGGAAATGGACGACAGCTCAAAGGGTTAATTGAAGATACTTGAATGAAGGGCTATTTGGAGAGTTGTGAGTGGGGTTAAGGAGATCATGAAGGGGTGGGGAAGCACCCAGGAACTCACTCAGCAGGACGCTGGGCCTGAGGGTACATGGGGAGGCACTAGTACCAGTACACAAAGGGAGAGGCAGTCAAGAATAGGAGTGGGGTACTCTTGGTGCCTCCCATTGGCTAAACCCAACAGGAGCCAGAGGGCCTGGTTCCTCCCCTCCCCGGCTCTGTGACTGTCCCCCTTAGCAACTGCTTTCAGATGCTTAGATAGGACAGAGCAATCAGGAAGTAACAGGGGGCAGTGCTGTGTATGCCTCCATGAAACCATCACTGTCCCAGCTCCCATCCATTGGCTCTGCCATCTTTAAATTGTGTCTTTCATTCTCATGCTGTTGTCTCATAATCTTTTAGGCAGCTCTCCCTCCAATGTCATATCTGCATTCCAGGAAGGATGTTAAAGAAGGAAGATGGAGGAGGAAGAGGTTGTCCTTGTATCAGGGAAGCAAGACTTCTTCCTAGAATGACGGCTGCCTTCCAGTTGGGTCTCATGAACCAGAACTGGGCCACTGCTCCGTGTAAGGAAAATTGGGGAACGTGTGTCTTAGTGGGACACTTGGCCGCCCTGAATAAAATTGACAGAGCCATTTTGTGCTTCACCAAATATGGGTTGGTCCCTATGTTTCCAGTCTCCTTGCAGTTCATTTGGGGCCCTGTGGCCAGGAGGGGGAGTGTGGGCACTTCAGGCAGAGACCGTTCAGAGTTCATCCTCCACCTCTATTTCCCAGCACTGACCTTGGCAGCCACATATTCCAGAAAGGCTTGTCTTAGATGGGGGAAGACCACCAGACTTGCAGCAGACTGTGGTGTGAACAAGAAGTAAACTCTTATTCCACCCACTAAGATCTCATTTTTTGTTACCACAACACAGTTTATCCTAAGCTGACTTATCAGAAAGAAAAAAGAACGGGATGCATATTGGGGTTATTAGCAGTGTCTACGACACTGTGAGTCAGTTTCCACATTAGTAAAATGGGGATACTAATGGTACACATCTCATAGGGCTACTCATGAGCTACTCCAGGGAAAGCCCTAAGTCAGTGCTTAGCTCACAGTAAACACAATAAATATGAGACATTTTTGTAGATACAGAAGGCAGTTAGCAAACTATAAATGGTAGTTATTGTTGTGAATGCAGGACACAAAATTAATATCCAATTAATGATAATATACAACACATAGTGACCTGTGCCCCAGGAGGAGCCCACGTGAAGTCCAGGGGGAATTCGAGGAGGAAAATCAGGATGGGCTTCCTAGAGCAGGTGGTCCCTTGAGGCTGTGGAGGATGCTTTCAGAAAGCCCAACAGGACTCAGGATGTGACATTCCTGGAAAATATCCAAGGCAGGGCTTAATATCATCCAATGTTCTTCCTTGGATTCATTCCTTCCTTCTGTCTATGGAGATAAGCTATTATAAACTTCACAGTCTATTTTTTTTTTAATTTTTATTGAAACATAGTTGATTTACAATGTTGTGTTAGTTTCAGGTGTACAACAAAGTGATTCATTTATACATAAACATATATATATAATTCTTTTCCATTATAGTTTATTACAAGATATTGAATATATTGGGTGGGCCAAAAGTTTTGTTCAGTTTCTTCCATAAGATGGCTTTAGGACTGCTTAGTCGTCTTTAACTTCATCTGAAACAATTTTGTTAGATTCTGTGTGACAGCTGTCATATCAGCATGCATTTAAAAAAAGACATCAAAATCGGTGAATTTTTGTGCATCCATTTTAATATTGAAGATGGAAGAAAAAAGCAACATTTTAGGCATATTATGCTTTATTATTTCAAGAAAGGTAAAAACGCAACTGAAATGCACAAAAAGATTTGTGCAGTGTATGGAGAAGGTGCTGTGGCTGATCGAACGTGTCAGAAGTGGTTTGCGAAGTTTCGTGCTGGAGATTTCTCGCTGGACGATGCTCCACGGTCGGTCGGGTAGACCAGTTGAAGTTGATAGTGATCAAATCGAGACATTAACTGAGAACAATCGACGTTATACCACATGGGAGATAGCCGACATACTCAAAATATCCAAATCAAGCATCGAAAATCACTTGCACCAGCTTGGTTATGGGAATCGCTATGATGTTTGGGTTCCACATTAGTTAAGCAACAAAAACTTTCTTGACCGTATTTCCGCATGCGATTCTCTACTGAGACGTAATGAAAATGTTCCGTTTTTAAAACAAATTGTGATGGGCAATGAAAAGTGGATACTGTACAACAATGCGGAATGGAAGAGATCATGTGGCAAGCAAAATGAACCACCAGCAACCACACCAAAGGCCGGTCTTCATCCAGAAAAGGTGATGTTTTGTATATGGTGGGATTGGAAGGGAATCCTCCATTATGAGCTCCTTCCGGAAAACCAAACGATTAATTCCAACAAGTACTGCTCCCAATTAGACCAACTGAAAGCAGCACTCGATGAAAAGCGTCCAGAATTAGTCAACAGAAAACGCATAAAAGCATCCAGAATTAGTCAACAGAAAACACATAATCTTCCATCAGGATAACGCAAGACCACGTTTCTTTGATGACCAAGCAAAAACTGTTACAGTTTGGCTGGGAAGTTCTGATTTATCCACCATCTTCCCCAGACATTGCACCTTCAGATTTCCATTTATTTCGATCTTTACAAAATTCTCTTAATGGAAAAAATTTCAATTCCTGCAAGACTATAAAAGGCATCTGGAACAGTTCTTTGCTCAAAAAGATTAGAAGTTTTGGGAAGATGGAATTATGAAGTTGCCTGAAAAATGGCAGAAGGTAGTGGAACAAAAGGGTGAATATGTTGTTCAATAAAGTTCTTGGTGAAAATGAAAAAGTTGTCCTTTATTTTTACTAAAAAACAGAAGACACTTTTTGGCCCACCCAATAATTCCCTATGCTATACAGTAGGTCTTTGTTGGTTATCTATTTTATATATAGTAGTGTGCATATTTTAATCCCAAACTCCTAATTTATCCCTCTCCCTACCCCTTTCCTCTTTGGTAACCATAAATTTATTTTCTATGTGAGTCTACTTCTGTTTTGTAAATAAGTTCATTTGTATCTTTTTTTAAATTCCACATTTAAGTGATATCATATGATGTTTGTCTTCGTCTGACTCACTTCACTTAGTTTGACAATCTCTAGGTCCATCCATGCTGCTGCAAATGACATTTGATTATTTTTTATGGCTGAGTAGTATCCCATTGTGTATATACACCACATAGTCTTTTTTTTTAATTTTAATTTAATTTATTTTTATACAGCAGGTTCTTATTAGTTATCTATTTTATAAATATTAGTGTATTTATGTCAATCCCAATCTCCCAATTCATCCCACCATCACTTCTTCTTTTCCATTCATCAGTTGATGGACATTTAGGTTGTTTCCATGTCTTGGCTATTGTAAATAGTGCTGCAATGAATATTGGGGTGCATGTATCTTTTTGAATTATAGTTTTTTCCAGATATATGCCCAGGAGTGGGATCGCTGGATCATATGGTAGCTCTATTTTTAGTTTTTTAAGGAACCTCCATACTGTTCTCCATAGTGGCTGCACCAATTTACATTCCCACCAACAGTGTAGGAGGGTTCCCTTTTCTCCACACCCTCTCTAGCATTTATTATTTGTAGAATTTTTGATGATGGCCATTCTGACTGGTGTGAGATGATACCTCATTATGGTTTTGATTTGCATTTCTCTAATAATTAGCTATGTTGAGCATCTTTTCATGTGTCTGTTGACCATCTGTATGTCTTCTCTGGAGAACTGTCTACTTAGATTTTCTGGCCAACTTTTAATTGGGTTGTTTGTTTTTTTGATATCGAGTAGTATGAACTGTTTGTATATTTTGGAAATCAATCCCTTGTCGGTCGCATCGTTTGCATAAGCCTCACATTCTTTACTATTAAAATCTCTGGGGGTTTTTTCTATTGTTGCCTTAAGTCCTAGGTTTCCGTGAGTCTGCTGTTTTCTGAGATACCCCTAGCTATCATAATCCCGTCTAAAATCAGGGGCCATCTTCATCCAATTAGCAGCCACCAGGAAGAAGAATCTGAGGGAAGATAAGGAGTTGTTTTCATAGGTTTATTGAAAGACAAGATGCTTAGGAGTGTGGAGCTTAGAAAATCTTTTTAGGTAATGATGCATGTTAAAGTGTTGGCAACAATATATAGTACGTGCCTTTCACTTGTTGAGGGTCCCTTTTTATTTTGAAAGAGCTAGGGTTTTGTTGTTACGTAGAAGTGCTTACAACTCCACGATCCTAATAGCTTAATTCCCTTAAAAAGAACATGAATCAGGTATTTGGTTTTTTCATTCATTCATTCAAAGTCCACTCAACCTTTTATTCACTCATTTATTTGACTGACTATTCATCAATCATCTGTTAGGTACCAGGCAACACACTCAGCCTTGAGATCAGACAGACGTGGTTTGTCTTGTTTCTCTGCATTTACAGAGTGTGCAGGGCTGAGTTTAGACAAATGAATCCAGGGCAGGAGGGTTGTGGTAGAGGATGCTCAGAGTGCCATGGGTGTCTAAATAAGGGACATGAGATCCAGCCTGGGGTGGGTGGGGATTCTAGCCCACCCCTCCGGCTTTATGAGGTCCTGGATGTACAGAGCCTGGTTCCTTTCCCACCACATCCCAGCCTTCTCCCATCTCGGGAGCCCTGATGTCTCTGGTCTCTGAGCCCTTGGTTGTAGTGTTTGGCTAAGAACAGCAGAGAGCAGCTTGAGATCACATCTCGCGGAGGCAGGGCCGACCTGCTGGAGGCACTGAAACAGGGAAGGAAAACTGGCTCCTGGCGGAGGGACCAAGGAAGCCACACATAGTCAACCCTCCAGGACAGCCCTTCTTTGGCCTCTGCCAGCAGGAAGCCCTGGTTTTTGGCCTCCTGACCTCAGAGGAGCTGGCTGGGTCTGTGTCATCCGAAAAGGACGGTTGGCATTTGTTGTCAGACCCAACACGCTGGACGCAGAAGGAGGAATGCCATCTCTTTCATCTCCTGCAAGCCATTCTTTGGTTAAGAGCCATGGGCTGGCCATCAGCACGGAGGAAACCCCTTTGCGGTTGTTTAAAATGAGCAAAAGAGACAGTCGCTCCCCACAGGGATAACCCAAGGTCCCAGGCAGATACCTTTTCACCAGCAAATGAACGGAACTGATTCTAGCTCATGGCTGGGATGGGAGGGGGCTCAGTTGATGAGGCAAAGTGACCTGGTTTCTCACCTTCCCAACCCCATCAAACATCCCTGTTCTCAGCTTCTTTCTCTTGGGCAAAAGAGTAAATTGCAAATATTTGTCCCCAGGCAGTGCTAAGGGATGGTATTAATTTCTCATTCTCTCCTCTTCTCCAAATCACCTAGCTGGTATCTCGATGTAAGCACGTTTGTCTGCACTTACACCCCAAGGAAAGGTGAGATAAAGGGAATATGTTTGCTCACAAAATAAGGCTTTCAGGGCTTCCCTGGTGGCGCAGTGGTTGAGAGTCCGCCTGCCGATGCAGGGGACGCGGGTTCGTGCCCTGGTCCGGGAGGATCCCACGTGCGGCGGAGCGGCTGGGCCTGTGAGCCATGGCCGCTGAGCCTGCGCGTCCGGAGCCTGTGCTCCGCAAGGGGAGAGGCCACAGCAGTGAGAGGCCCGTGTACCGCAAAAAAAAAAAAAAAAAAAAAATAGGGCTTTCAACGAAGTAGTGTTTTTCAGTATGGTCCAAGACCAGCTGCATCAGAAATTCCTTATAAAAATGTGGATTACACTGTGTGGCAGTGTCTACCAAAATTAAACACATACCCACCCTGTAGCCCATCAATCCCACTCCTAAGTACATACAAGAGAATGGAGCTTGTATGTCTAACAAAAGAATGGATAGGAACATTTGAGCAGTGCTGTTCAAAAGAGCCCCAAACTGAGATCAACACAGGTGCCCATCAACAGGAGAACAGAGGAATAAATTGTGGCTTATCCATATTCAGCAATAAAATTCAACGAACTACCGATACAGACTCATAAACATGATGTTGAACAGGATAACCTAGACACAAAAGAGGGAGTCCTACGTGGTTCCCTTTATAGGAAGTTCAAGCACAGGCGAATCTGAGTTGACAGAAGTTAGAATAATGGTTACCTTCTGCAGAGGTGGGTAAGGGCATCTGGGGTGTTGAAACTGTCCTGTATCTTGATCTGAATAATGATTATACAGGTATATACCTATGTATAGGTAGATGGATTGATCGATCAATCAATCAGTCGATCGGTAGATAGATACCTATATGGAATTTACCTATGGTATACTACGGTTATGTACATACCATATATTCATAGGTATATACATATGAATCGAGCCCTATGCTTAAGATTTACAAACTTTACTATATGTTTCACACACACACACACACACACAAACACACACAAACACACTTCCAGCCTCATTCCAGACTTACCAAATCAGAATCTCTCAGTATGGGTATGTGGGAATCTGCATTTTGCATCCCTGGTGGTGTGAATGCCCATTGAAGGTTGACTGCCAGTGATGTGGGCTGTATAGATGGTCCACAGATGGTGCTTTGTGCCCCAAAGCACACCACACTCCACTTCCCATCTGGCTTGGAATATTACAAGACTTCTGCTCTCACTAGGGAATAAGGTTGGCATGAGATTTCTCCCTTCTTAAGGTCGGGTACTAGGATCCTGTGAACAAGATTGTCACAGTCTCTACCCCGGACAGATGCCACACTCTCAGGGAAATACAGACCAGCAACTCTTCTCCGCTTTTTTTTTTAATTAAAAATTAAAACCAGCTGTTTTGGGGCTTCCCTGGTGGCGCAGTGGTTGAGAATCTGCCTGCCAATGCAGGGGACACGGGTTCAAGCCCTGGTCCAGGAAGATCCCACATGCCGCGGACCAACTAGGCCCATGAGCCACAATTACTGAGCCTGCGCGTCTGGAGCCTGTGCTCCGCAACAAGGGAGGCCGCGATAGTGAGAGGCCCGCGCACCGCGATGAAGAGTGGCCCCCACTTGCCGCAACTAGAGAAAGCCCTTGTGCAAAAACGAATACCCAACACAGCCAAAAATAAATAAATAAATATATTTTTTTAAAAAAACAGCTGTTTCCATCCTTCTACTTCTGAGTGGGCACATATGTATTTTAAACGCATAATCAGTCTGCGTATGATTTTTGATTCTATCCTCTTCTCTCCATGTGTCATAATCCCCACGTTCAACGTTATTAACAAAAACAGTCAGGTGACATTCGCCAAGTGTCTAGAATAGGTAAGGCTGTTTTGCTTATGTGATGTCGTTGGATCCCTAAAACAAACCTAGGAGCACACCCGAGGCTTGAAAGGATCCAGCAACTCCCTAAAAGTACACAGCAAATAGGTGGTGCAGCTGGGATTTGACCCTGATCTGTCCAACTCCACTGAAAAATTGCTGTTGCTTTGGTGGGAAGAGTCTACTAAGGATTCCTGTCTTGTTTTAGTTTGTTTTAACTTTCAGCCGTAAGAATTTATCCTTGTCATTAAAAGTTATAAGCAAATGTCATCTTAATATCTGCATATTATCCAATAAGTGGATGGTTAGAGCACAATATATGTAATCATTCCTCTAATATTTGTTGGATAAGGTCATCAAGAAGACGTGACCACCAGCTGACCCATGAGCTGGACCCAGGCACTTGGAGGCTGCCCCCCACCACTGCCCCCTCCTCTTGTCCTTGGAATGCGTGTTCCACTTGCCTTCCCCGCTCCCAAAAGTGCTCTAAGGCTACAGCCTTGAAATAGAAATGTGGAGTTGAGGCTACCCTGACTGGGTATGTGACTGACTCCAGTTAAGGGGTCTTTGTAAACTTGTAAGATTCTGGCCGGCGGGTGCAGAAATCTACTGGTCTTGCAGCTGCCCAAGACAAGCCTCGTAAGTAAGTTTTCTCGCTTATCAAGCCTGACACCTACCAATCTGAGTGGTCTGCTTTGTTCTTGGGTCTTTCCCTGCCCTCCACATTTGGGGCTAGCTTCAGATTTCCATTTTTTGCCGGAGCAAATGTCTTGATCAACGTGTTTTCACATCAGTCATTGCATTGAGGATTGTTGCCTTTGGATAGATTATTAAAAATGAATAAATAGAACAAAGACTATGCACACCTTTAAGACGTGGGAACTATTTTGCCAAACTACTCTCCGACAGCATTCTACTAATTTGTGTTCCTCTCCACAGTGAGCAAGGGCCTGTGTTATTCTGTTCTTGCCAACTTTGGGTATCATAACTCAGCCTAACTCCAAAACCAACTTGGCCAATATGGCACCGCAATTCAACTGGCATCAGTGAAGCTGATCATTTTTAATCTATTTATTATTTTTCTTTTTCCAGATATGAATTTCTTAGTCTTGGGAGTGTCAGTGTGAGCTCTTGTTACATATATTAAGAAGCTGTTTTATAGTTTGCCATATTCCATATGTTTAGAAGCAGGTCACAGGTTCTATCCACGCTCAAGGGAATGAGTCACATGAGCACACGAAAGCCAGATCATGGGGCTTCCTTAACAGTGTGTCTGCCCAGGTGGTCATATGGGTGTTCACTCAATTATTTTTTAAATTGTATATATATAGATACAATTGTATATATATATATATATATGTGTGCGTGTGTGTATGTATATATTATACATAAGATATATATATATAAATATGTATATAAGATTTTTTCACAATTAAACCTTTGTTTCACAATTAAAATTTTTTTTAACTCTGAAGCAGATTTGTTTAAATAAATTAGTTTGGATCTGAGTGTGCCCAGGTACAGTCAGACAAAAAGCATCTCACTGCTTAGGTGGCTGTGTCTGAATGAGCTCTTTATTTCCACATATGATTTCCACTGAATGTTGACAATCCCCAGGAACATATCTGGGTTTTGGATATGCACCAAGTTTTTGCGAAACTCCCAAATTAATTCCAAGAATTTTTATTTCTATTTTCTTAGATTTTCTAGGTACACAATGGTAACATGTAGGAACTATGCCTTGTTTTGTTTCCTTCTTCCCTGAGGCCGTAACCCTGATTTACATCTCCTGAAGCAAGTTCCTTAAAACTTTAACCTTCTGAGTCAGATAAATCTCAGATGGTTTGCGACTGCCTTGGAGAAGCCTAACCTCTCTATACCTCACTTTTTCTTATTTATAAGAATCTTCTTCATAGGACTTTTGTGAAGATTCATACTGCTTACTTGTAGCACAGCACCTGTCGCAAAGCTTGATACATGTTAGACAAAGTGTGATTATTATTATATTTTAACAGGAACATTAAAATGACAGGGAGGGGACACCCCGGTTGTTAATCCCAAGCTTGGTGGTGGAGCAGACATATATTGACATATGGCAGATGTTATGTCTCCAGGGACTGAGAGAGGTGCTTTCCAAGCATCTTCTTCCTTAACCAACAGCCTCAGGTAAAACGACCATCCCAGCGGCTTGTAACTCCCTTGAAAGGAAGTGGGACTCAAACCCAACGCACTTTGCTGCAAAGCCCGTGCTCATCTCCACTGGGCGATCCAGCAGGGGGTGAGGCGGGGGATCAAATGTTCATTCAGCCCAGAGGCTCCCAGCCCTGGCTGCACACTAGGAATATCTAAGGATCTCTAACAACACATCAATGCCTGAGCCCCGCCTCAGTCCAAGTGGATTGGACTTTCCAAGGGTAGCTCTGACATCGGCATCTTGTCAAAGCTCGGCAGGTGAGTGTAATGGCCAGGTCTGAAAACCACTGATGGCCCCAGTATGACATCTATAACATTGACCTTTCAGGAGGTAATCATGGAAGCCTGGCCCCAAATTCCAGGTGCACTTAAGTGCATCCTCCCCCTCTTTGCTGTGAATTAATTCATCCACTGATGCCTGTTATGATTAATTTTAGGTGTCAAATTGGTTGGACCACAGTGCCCAGGTATTTGGTCAAACATCATTCTGGATGTTTCTGTGAAGGTGTTTTTTTGGGTGAGACTAACATTTAAATCACTGGACTTCAAGTAAAGCATTACCCTCTATAACATGGGTGGACCTTAAGAAAAATAAGACTGACCTCTTCTGAGCAAGAGAGAATTCTGAAGCAGACTGCCTTTGGACTTAGACTGCAAATCTGCCCGGGTCTCCAGCCTGCCTTTTGGATTTGGACTTACACCTCCATGAATTACATGGGTCAGGTCCTGCTACAGACACACACATCCTAATGGTTCTGTTTTACCGGAGAACACTGGTACACTGCCATAATGAAAACTGGCCTCCTGTTCAACACAATCATAAATAAAGCATCCCAGTCCCACTCTTCTTTGTAAAACCATGACTAGAGAGTGAGTGTTATGGAAGCACAGGATTTTCAGTCTAAGGGAGACTAATACAGATTGCTTGGTCCAACTGAAATAGAGGCACAGAGATGGAAATAGCCCTGGGGTGGTTTTACTCCTCAAGAGACATTTAGGATTGTCTGAAGACATTTTTGGTGGTCACAGCGTGGTGGGAGTGAGGGATTGGAGATGGGGGTGCAAGGTTGCTATTGGCATCAAGTGAGCAGAGGGGCAGGAAGGCTGCTAAACATCCTACAACGCACAGAATTATCCAGCCTAAAATACAATAGCACCAAGGTTGAGAAACCCTGGGTTAGAATGGTGAAACACTTAGTCATTAAGGAAATTAACTTTTCACCCTGTGGAAGGAGGAGGATTGCACTCAAATCAGGAAGGAGCCCTAATCTGATTGACAGACTGGAAAAACAGGCTGGGGGAATTATTACTGAAAAGCCTACAGCACATCAGGGAAATTCTGAAAAGGCCAGCTCTACCTGGGAGGTAGGATGGAGAGGCCAGGCAGTGGGAACTTCCCGGGCATGATGTGTGGCTTGAATTATGTTCCTAATTGGCCCTGAACTCAGAAGGTCTCATCTGGGGAGTTCTGGCACCGGGTCTTAGCGGGAGACTAGAGGTGGTGAGTAGCTGTCTTGTGTTCTGGGACTGTAGCTGCTGTTGCTGCTCTAAGTATCAGAAGCAATCTGATAAACTTTCTGGGGGAGCTCAGTGTTGAGAGCTAGGATGCCAGACTTCTGGTCTTCTCTCTGCCAAGAATGATCTTTTGTACTGACTCTAAGACACGCATGACTTCATATTTTAACTTCTCAGAACTTGGAATACACCCAGGTGGTAGCAGTTGTGTGTGATGCTCAACACAATGCCAAATGCAGTCAACCCTCAGTAAGGGCTTATTAAAGAGTTCATGAATACGTGGAAAAAGCGAATGAGGTAGTAACAAATAAATGGCATTTTGGTTCCCTCATCTATAAAAAGGGGATGTTAAAACATTGAAGGTAGTTGTGTGAATCCAGTAACATGGATGACACAGTAACATCACTGAAAAAGGTTAAGTGTCCTTTAAAAACTCCAGATGTTCTACTCTCTTGTGTGTGTTACATCCCAGAGGATGTTTCCAGGATGACATTAAAACAAAGAAAGGGCTTCCCTGGTGGCGCAGTGCTTGAGAGTCCGCCTGCCGATGCAGGAGACGTGGGTTCGTGTCCCGGTCCGGGAAGATCCCGAATGCCGCGGAGCGGCTGGGCCCGTGAGCCATGGCCGCTGACCCTGCGCATCCGGAGCCTGTGCTCCGCAACGGGAGAGGCCACAACAGTGAGAGGCCCGTGTACAGCAAAAAAAAAAAAAAAAAAAAAAAAGGATTTCAAATTACATATTAACAGAGCGGATCGGAACATGTGACATCAAATGAGACTACTGTATGGTTTCCAGAGGATTGTCTGGCAAATTGTCTAGGCTGCTTTGCATCATATTGGGAGGCAACTCAAAAGTTGCAATTCATTGTAAGCACTTATTTTAAAATAAAGTTTAATTTTCACTTTAACATATTTTCATGATTACAAAAATTAAAAAAAAAAAAAGAACAGGAGAAGGAAACAAAACTAGCACATTCCTGGAAACTACTGTGAATGTTTTCCTGTATTTCCTTCCTGACGTTTTAAGGGATGGTTTATAATCGTCGGTTTATTTATCAAGCGCCTTGGCACCCATTGAGTAAAATGGATCCATCTTTACAAACCCCAGCATCTATCCATCACAGTCACTCCCCTGAGGATATTTATAAAGGGAGGACTCTATTCTTGGCATAGAAGAAATAGCATATTGCTAACGATTTTTATTCAAATTATTCATACATCTGAAAACTCTACAGTCCTCTGGGCACTGCTCCCCTTTCCCATCAGCCCGCATCAGTCAGCATTTCACCTAATACCAGGGCTGGAAGGAGTGGGTTTGTTGATTTTTGCCTTGGTGCTTTTTTTTTTTTTAACCTGTGCATACCACCCAAACTTTATTTTATTCTCTTGACAAATGCAACACAATATAGGTAACAAAGGTGCTAATTTCAGGGACAAGTTTGAAACAAGGAGAATGCAAATATATTACTTCATGTCAGGCAATAGTAACTGAATTATAACTAAAAGTGCATTAAATTACTTCCCTAGGGGTTTCCTAAGGACCAAACCTAGATAGAAATGGCCTGTTTTACATGAGCTCACGGACACCTCGAGGCAGTCACTATTCAAGGGACAGTTGTGCACCCTAGGGTTTAGTTCTCAGAGCTGTAGTTACCTTTGCTTCTCCTCCCAGGCAGAGGGAAGCTCGCTATGTTCTGGGGCTGGGAGAGTTTGCGGGCTAGCAGGGTTAAGAGCTCGATCAGGGTCTTGCAGTCTGTGACCGTCACCTCCCACAGATGCACCTTCTCGCTCCTGGCCCACTGCTGTGCCACTTCGGCATCCCCTTGTCTCTGCTCAGAAAGGTCAGTTTTGTTTCCTAACACAATTGCCACCTCTTTTTTTGTCTTTGAACTGATCAATTTCTTTCTTCAGAAGCTCCACTCTTTGAAAGGATTCAAGGTTATTCACACTGTATAGAAAAACGAAGCCATCGGCAAATGAAAAATAATGCTTTAGCAGCTCCACACCTTCCTATAGGCCCCTGGTGTCGTAAAGATGTAACTGTTCCTTGACTCCCCGATCTGTTTCCACTGAAGCCATATACACATCTTCCATTGTTTCACAGTCCTCCATTCCAATAGGATGATTCCCATAAAGGAGCTACTACAAAATTGCCATTTTCCCCACAGATAACAAGCCACAAACCACAACCTTACAGACCTTTCCCATCTTCTCTTAGGATGTTGGAAAGCCAACAACTAATAGTCACGGTGAGAAGCAGAGGATCTGAGGGGCTGACACCCCCAACCCCCAAAGGGAGAGATCATCATCATAGGTGGTGCTTCAATGCTATAGCACACCAGGGGTCTATGTCGAAAACCTGGGTCCATGATGCCATGAAGTCAGGGTTTCACTCCTAAGCCCTGTCTTCAAGGAGGGACTTCAGCTCCCTCCCACTCAAGCCACAAAGGTAGGATGACCTGAAATCTATTTAGCCTCTGCAAAGGCCATACTGAACTGAGATTTGTCTGTGGCTAGATCAGCAGCCACCGGATACTGTACATCAAGAAGCCTCTTGCTTACAATGCTTTTAGGAGACTCCAAACCAATCCATCTCAGGGTTTCTGATGCTGGAGATCATGTTCTTCCTCTTCAGATTCTTCCAACACAAGACCCTCTAAAAGGCCAGAAAGCCAACAGGCAGCAGCTGGTTTAGGAGACCTCCCCTGTCCCCTGCTCCTATAAAATTCAGAGGGGAGCGTGGCTCTGTAGTGTTACCACACTGATGGAGAGAGAGCACCACAATGGCAGTTTAGTTTCTCTTGGATCTGGGAACAGCCTGGTGTGGGGAAAGATTGAGAGCAATCAGTGCAATTCCTGGCTGTGTGACCTAAGACAATTACTTGACTTCTCTGAGTCAGGTCGCTCAGCCATAACATGGGAATAACAGTGCTGTTGTGTCGTAGGGGTAAGCAAGACAACACTGAAAGCACTTGCGCAGAGAGGTATTCAAAGGTCACTTCTCTCTTGGGAAGTGAGCAGGAAACCTGGAAATCAGGTTACTAAATGGTATGGTGACGTGCTGTTTCTCTTTCAGTCTCTTCACTTGGCATTAGGTACTGATGGGCTTACTCAAGGATTAATTTTGAAGAGTCAAGCAAACAAATAAATAATTACCATTAAATCCTGATCAATATCAGTTCTCCAAAATAGAAGCTGATTGCATTGATCTATTACACTCTGTTGGCTAGGTGTCTACTCTGGGCCTGGCCCCAGGCATGGGAATGGAGCGTTCTTGACTCCAGGGGAAAACGGAACTTGCCTGAAGCTGTCCCTGAAGGCTACGTTGGAAAATTTGGATTGGAGGCAAATCCTAAAACAATGAGTAGGAATCTGTCAGGTGAAGAGAGCACAGGGACACGGGGAGGGGGAAGGGTAAGCTGGGACGAAGTGAGAGAGTGGCATGGACATATATACACTACCAAATGCAAAATAGATAGCTAGTGGGAAGCAGCCGCATCACACAGGGAGATCCGCTGGGTGCTTTGTGACCACCTAGAGGGGTGGGATAGGGAGGGTGGGAGGGAGACACAAGAGGGAGGAGATATGGGGATATAGGTATATGTATAGCTGATTCACTGTGTTATACAGCAGAAATTAACACACCATTGCAAAGCAATTGTACTCCAATAAAGATGTTAAAAAAAAAAAAAAAGAGGGCAGGTGAAGGGCACGCCTGGCTGGGAGAGGTGGGTGCAGTGTCTGGGCAGGACTGTGAGGGCTTCGTGTGTCATGGGGGCAGGCGTGAGGGGTGAGGGGAGAGTGAGACAATTCAGGGATGCTGCTGGCACAGTGCTGCCCCAGGACGGGCTCTCCTGAACGCTTGTCCTCCCTCCCTCCCTCCCTTCCTCCTCTCCCTCCTTCTTGCCTTATTTTCTTCCTTCTTCCTCTAAATGTAGACTTAATCTAGAAACAGCTGAGAGCCACTGAAGGTTTTTGAGCAGACAACTGACGATGCCGTTTGCCTTCAGGAAAGATTACCCCAGAGGATACTATAGAGAATCGGACAAGAGGCTGGAGACCAGAAGCCAGGCTGACGTCCAGGTGGGACAGGACAAGAGCCTGGCTTGGGAGAATGGCGGTGGGGATGCAGAGAACCCAGGTAGAGACATCCTCTGAGATGGGATCACCTGGATGTGGGGTTCCAGGAGGAGGAGGAGGACAGGTTAGCTAGCTCTTATCCTGCTGGAGCAGCAGGGGGTTTGATGGTGTTTCTCCTCGAGACAGAGGTAGAGGGAGAGGAAGTGTCATCTTCGTGGAACAGCCTTTGCATGCCCCCCAGTTCCCCCTGCCCTGTGTCCTCAGCTGTTCTTCGCTGATGGACAGTCATCCATTCACTCACGTACTCATTCGCCACCCGCCACCCATCCTTCCTCAAACTCTCATTGCACATGGGTGAGGGTGCTCTGTGAGTGGCACTTACATTGTCTGGGGAAAGTTCTTAGTAAAGCACTCCTGCTAAGAACTGTTCCGAGGGACATTCCAGGCTGCCTCTGCACTAAGCATTAAGTCAGAGATTTCATGAGCTTACATGAACACTCTAGAACAGGGGCAGCAAACTATGACCCATGGGCCAAATCTGGCCCACTGCCTGTCTTTGTAAATAAAGTTTTCTTTATTTATTGTAACACAGGCACACGCATCTATGTACACATCTCAGGCTGCTCTCATGCTCCAGTGGTAGAGTTGAATAGTAGCAACAGATTGTATGGCTAACAAAGCTGAAAACCATCTGGCCCTTTAGAGAAAACATTCGTCAGCCCTGCTGTAGTGCATCCTCTCCTCTCTCTGGTGCTGTGAACAGATGTTTGATACTGATTTGGGGACCACAGTGCTCCTTTGTCTAAAAGCCCTCCATGCTTATGAATAAAGTTCAGGATTCTTAGTTCGTCGTCCAACGTGCTCTTTGGAGAGAAGGAGACATTCTCTGTGTCCTTGGGTGAAACATTGATGTGAAACATTGACAGACGTCAAGAGACTTAGAGGGGCTTCCCTGGTGGTGCAGTGGTTAAGAATCTGCCGCCAATGCAGGGGACACGGGTTTGAGCCCTGGTCCAGGAAGATCCCACATGCCTCAGAGCAACTAAGTTCGTGAGCCACAACTACTGAGCCCACGCACCACAGCTACTGAAGCCTGCGAGCCTAGAACCCTCAACAAGAGAAGCCACCGCAATGAGGAGCCTGCGCATCGCAACAAAGAGTAGTCCTGCTCGCCGCAACAAGAGAAAGCCCGTGTGCGCAGCCACGAAGACCCAACACAGCAAAAATAAATAAATAAATATTTTTTTTAAAAAAGAGAAACTTAGAACTGTGCATTGGGCTTATTTTGACACAGTAGCTCCTTTATTGAAATCTAGTCTAAGGGAAGAATCCAAACGATAGAGGAACTCTTTGCTCCTTGACGTGGCTGCACCTGCTCATCTGGCCTCATTCTTTGAAATTCATCAGCCCTCACACACACTCCACAAATAAATAAACACATAAGGGACAGACAAGGGGTAACAAAGGTTTAGGAAGAAGAATTAAAGCAGGGAAAGTGGCCACGGGATGCCAAAGGTTGTTTTTCAGAGAATGTGGGTGGAAAACCTTGTCTCAGGATCCGATTCTATGCTTGTAAAACGCACCTCACTGGCCTCCCCCTCATCCCCCACTAGATCCTGCCTTTATTTAAAATGTTGATATTTTGCTCATCGTGGAGTTTTTTGTTCATTTTGACTTTTTGGAAATACTGTGTTAAATATTATTTATCTCGATGACTGAATTTTTCAATACCTCCTTCGATTTTGCTCCCAAGGTGAAGATCTCACTTACTGCCCCAAGTCCCAGCTCTAGGAGAAGGAATAACTAGCGTAGTAGGGAAACAAAAAACTCAGTGTCTTGCAAGCCAAGTGAAGAAGGTTTATCAAGAAGACGCTGGCGGACAGGATTAACGTCAAAAATGTCATGCTTAAGTGAAAGAAACCAGACACAAAAGGTCATGTACTGTGTAATCCTGTTTATAAGAAAAGTCCAGAAAAGGCATATCTGTAATCTACAGAGACAGAACTTAGATTAGAAGTTGCCAAAGCTGGGGAGGCGCGTGGAGGGGTAGTGTCTGTAAGGGGGCATGAGTTTCTTTTCAGGCATGGTGGTAATATTCCAAAATTAGATTGTGGTTGCCTAACTCTATAACTATTTAATTATACACTTCTAAAGGTGCCTTTTGTGGCATATAAATTGCACTGTAACAAAGCTGTTTTTAAAAAAAGAAAAAAAGGCCAAATAACATGAAAGTTGAGAATTAAGCATTGAATGAATAAATGAATGAGTGAATGAGTGAATGACTCAACAAACGGGCACTGTCCCTAAACAAGAGAATGCCATGACGCGGGAGCAGAAAGAACTGAGTCGAGAGGCTCAGATAGTTCCTTAGTAAGTCAGAGGAGGGAGTGATGTGTCATGCAGCCTCATATACGTCCCCAAGAATGCAAATTTGTATAAATTTTCTGGAACCCAAAATATCAATGTACATCAAGAAACCTAAAAATGTGCGTTGCATTTTGTGCTTGTGCATTGCATTTTGATGCAGTAATCCCATTTCATGAAATTGATTTCAAGGAAAGAATCGCAATGTTGGAGGACCTATTTGCCCACATATGTCTATTCCGGAGCTGTTTGTAATATTGAAAAAAGGAAATCAACCATGACCAATTGGTTAAAGGACATATGAGCACCTAAAAGACAGAGTATTTATACAGTCAGTACAATAATGTTAATGATGATGGGAATATTCTGGAACATAAATTGGAAAAAGCAGGATGACAAAGTATAAATAGAGTATGGAAACAACCATCTGGAATTACCTGTACACAATGGTAACATAGTAACAGTGATGACCTTGTTTATGGATTTCCTTTTACTCTCTGTCAACACTGGGAGAGGACATTTTCATACGTTATCTCTTTTAATCTTAACACAAAGCTCATGAGTTAGATATCATTTTTCAATTTTACAGATGAAGAAATGAACACTGAGGTTTAAGGAAACTCCTGCAGGGTCACGCAATTGGCAAGAAGTAGAACCCAAACTTTGCTAGCTCTCACCTCTGTGCTCATAAGTGTTATGCTATGTATATTTTTCTTCTTTGTTACAAAAAGTGTGAAAATGGAAACATGTGGACTAACTGTGAACTCTGGTCTAATAACAACAGCTACCATTTATCGTTGGTGTTGTCCCAGTAGATTGTCCGAGGCAGTCACAGAGAGAGCTTTCCGGAGGATCCAAGAATCCCTCCCAGCCGGTGAGGTGGGGTTTTCTGTTGTTATTACCATTTCACAGACGCAGACACTGAAGTTTGGAAGAGACAATCATGGCTCAGGGTCAAGCAGCCGGGACTGAGGGGAGGGCCCTAGGACCCCTGCGGGCTGATCCCAGACAAACTTCTTGCTGGTGCTGAGAGAAGGCCAAGGGTCAAGGACCAAGGGTACCATGGGCAACCAGGCAGCACTGGGGGAGCCGGGCATCAGGTGCAGGAAGGATGACTTAAGTTGGCCTCATGCTGAGTCACTGGAGAGAGCTGATGCACGGGACCGAGGGCAAACACCAGGGATCTTGGTGGCACAGTAGACAAAGCCCAGCCCAGGTGCTGAGGATGCTCTTCTGCAAGTCACCTCTCAGAGGGGCCAGGCCTAGGACCTCAGAAATCTGCAGGCCAGCAGTGTTCTTCAGGGAGTGGGGCCCAGATCACCAAAAGCAAATGGTAAAAAGTGAGGCCAGTGGGCTTCCCTGGTGGCACAGTGGTTGAGAGTCCGCCTGCCGATGCAGGGGACACGGGTTCGTGCCCCGGTCCAGGAAGATCCCACATGCCGCGGAGCGGCTAGGCCCGTGAGCCATGACCACTGAGCCTGCGCGTCCGGAGCTTGTGCTCCGCAACGGGAGAGGCCACAACAGTGAGAGGCCCGCACACCGCAAAAAAAAAAAAAAAAGAAAAAAAAAAAAAGTGAGGCCAGCATGTTAAAGGAAGGCAATAGGGGGCTTCCCTGGTGGCGCAGTGGTTGAGAGTCTGCCTGCCGATGCAGGGGACACCGGTTCGTGCCCTGGTCCGGTGGGCCCGTGATCCATGGCCGCTGAGCCTGCGTGTCCGGAGCCTGTGCTCCGCAACGGGAGAGGCCACAACAGTGAGAGGCTCGCGTACCGAGAAAAATAAAAATAAAAATATAAAGAAGGCAATAGGGCCCGTGCTGGACCAGGGTTCAGGAATTCAGGGATGGATTGATGGGCTTTAGTGCTGAGATTGACGGTGGAGTCAGTCCAAAGCCAAGTGATCCCAGGTCCCTATGGGTCAAAGGTCAGCATCAACACTGGCGCTTTCCTACGTGTCTTGACCCCATGCCCAGGTACAGAGGAAACCCCTCACCTGAGAGCCAGTGGCCTCTGACATGCCTCAGGAGCTAGTGCGTGGCGGAGGGAGCTGGCTCAGGGGCACTGTGCCCCCTGTCTTCCTGTGTGATCTCGGGCTGACAGCCTCCCTTCTGAGCCTTGATTTCCCCTCCTGTTATCAAGTGTTTCTAGCAGCAGATGCTGTCGTAAGCACTGCGCACATATTGGCTTGATCCGCACAGCACTCCTGTGAGGCTGGTCTCGTGGTCTTCACCCCTATTTACAGATCAGGGGACAGAAGCCCCAGGAGGTGAAGGGACTTGTCTGGAATCACAGGCAGCAGGGAGAGGAGGTGAGATTTGAGTGCAACCCCTCGGGTCCCAGGTTCTGGGCTCCAGCTACCCCTGGGCTGAGGCTACGGGCTTGTGAAAATGAAGCCGCATAAAACACCAGGTGACCAGCTCTGACCGTGGTCTCACTGCCACCACCAAAGGCAAACGCTGGGTGGTTTCTCCAGGTCTGGGCTGCACCCAGGAGATCCTGCCCCTCCAGAGGTGTCAGAATGTTCCAGCTGACAGGAGAGAATCGAACCAGTTCCTCCTGTGTGCATTTCACTTAAAGTTGTTAATGAATTAAATGGCTTAAACTTGAAAAAAAAAAACATACACCGAATATATATTTCAGTGGACTCCCTGCTCTCTCTATCTTGTGTGAGTCCATGATTCTCCCAGTTTGTCATCCTCCTTCTTCCGTTTGTGTCCCTGTGGGGACCGGGAGAAAGACTCTGGGGAAAGCTATGCGGTGCCTGTCAGGACTGACAGGGGTGGGGTAGACTGGGGAGAGGGAGTGGGCACTGGTGGAAGGCTTCATGGGGAAACAATCACAGAAGACAGCAAGGTCCCCAGGGATGGAGGTGGAGAGAGCTGTGAGAAGGGGGGGACCCCTGAGAAGTGTGGAGGGATCTGTAGGGAGCCAGGGCTTGGGGTGACATGAGCCCTCGGGTTTAAAAACAGGAGATCCTATGGCTCTTCAAGGGAATCGCTTGGATGGGCCTCATCCCGGATTTCAGAGGGTAGCACCAGGAAGTCAGCCCCACAAGGGCATGGACCAGGTGGCTTGTTCACCTCTGTGCCCCCGGGACCAGCCCAGGTTGGTCAGGTACTCTGTAGGTGTCAGTATTGATGACTGATTGATTGAGTAATTGAGTAGATGAGTGTAGGACACAGGCCTTGACAATGAAATCAGAAACAGCCATATTTGGATAACCAACAAGGAAGACTCAGCCCCTTAGGGATGGAGAAAGGATTTGACCATCTAGGAGCTTCGCCACATACATATTTTAAGAATGACAAACTTTCAGAGGAACCCGGCCTCTGCTGAACCAGGCCATGGGAGTCTTGGTGCAGAAGCTTGTCCAGAATAAAGCCTAACCCATGTTTATAATGTCCCTTTTCAGCTCTCATCCCCTGTGATTAAAAAACAAATCAGTGAAGGGTGTGCTCGCTGTTCTGAGTTCCTCCCAGAGTCACTGGGCTCAGGAGGAACTTGGTGCTGGCAGCCCCGGGGCAGAATCCTTGAGCAGATGAAGGCAACATTCATGCCTCTTGGCTGTGCTGGACCATCTTATGAAGGAGGCAACTTGGTGTTGGGCAGCGGTGAGTAGGTAGAGGAGGCAGCGCAAGGAGGAAGTGCACGCAGGCTCCGAGGTTGTGGCACTCACACTGCAGCCTCGAGGCAGCTGCCAGGACAGGCGGGCGGCACGCCCTTTCCCACCCAGGTGTCTGGGTGCCCCTGATGCTTGTAGTGCTGTGTTGAGAAGGATTCTGAAGCTGAATCTGGGCTTAGTGGGAAGAGTAGTCCGAGTCATTAATAATGTCTGCCATGGGACTGGGGAGGGGAGAGGGATGCTTCATTTGTTACTTCTTGGCTAGAAATGGATAGTGAGACCAAGCAGTGAAGGCTAGTGCGTATCTGGCTGAGGAATTTGGACTTGATCATGGATACCAAGTGTTTTAAGCTTAGTTTCTCCATTTTAAAAAGAGTACTACAGGGACTTCCCTGGTGGCGCAGTGGTTGAGAGTCCGCCTGCTGATGCAGGGGACACAGGTTCGTGCCCGGGTCCAGGAAGATCCCACATGCCGCGGAGCGGCTGGGCCCATGAGCCATGGCCGCTGAGCCTGCGCGTCCGGAGCCTGTGCTCCGCAACGGGAGAGGCCACAACAGTGAGAGGCCCGCGTACCGTAAAAAAAAAAAAAAAAAAAAGAGTACTACAACCAGGGGCTTCCCTGGTGGCGCAGTGGTTAAGAATCCGCCTACCAATGCAGAGGACACAGGTTCAAGTCCTTATCTGGGAAGATCCCACATGCCGTGGAGCAACTAGGCCCATGTACCACAACTACTGAGCCAGTGCTCTAGAGCCCACAAGCCACAACTACTGAGCCCGTGTGCCACAACTACTGAAGCCTGCATGCCCTAGAGCCTGTGCTCTGCAACAAAGGAAGCCACCGCAATGAGAAGCCCACGCACCACAACGAAGAGTAGCCCCTGTCGCCACAACTAGAGAAAGCTTGTGTGCAGCAATGAAGACCCAACACAGCCAAAAGTAAAAAGTAAAAAATAAAGAGTACTACCTCCAGAAAATTTCTGGGTAGATATTGAGGATTTCTTAGAAAAGGCAAGACTTGGGTTGAGCTTTAAGAGATGAGTATGATGCAAAGAAGCAGAACAGAGGGAGGTGGGTGTTTCGGATACACCCAGCATCTGCCTGGAAGCCCTCTGAGACAGAAGGAAGCAGTCCAGGGATGGGTAGATAGGTGTCTGACAGAGCCAGGCTGGTGAGGAGACCTGGGCTGGTGGACAGAGCGGCCTGGCACAATGAAGCATCTCACTTGTTTATCCCATCTATTGCAAGACAAACCATCTTAGTTCTTTCCAGTAATATCTTCCAACGTCACAGACTCAAGGCAGTTATAATAAACCATTAAGAGCAGAAATTTGATTTTCACGGAGCACAGGACAAGAAGAGGAAGTTGAGTTAGATATTCAGAGACTCTTTAGCCCTGGAAGAGGATGGAGAGAGAAATATGTGCTACAAAAGATGGAGGGAGGGGGCTAAGGTTTAGCGAGCTGCCCCTCAGGGCCTGACTCACCGCATCTTCATTTGCTGCAGCCCTCGACCTGCAGAGAGAGGTTCCCATTTCCTTTCTCGAAGTGGAAATCATGGCTCAGCGTGTTTACACAACTCGCCCAGGGTCACACAGCTAAGTCAGCAGAATCAGAACTGCTCAGTGTGTCTCCGAAGCCAAAGTCCCTCCGCCGCCCACAGTGCTGCGCTGTCTTCCTTTGAGGCTTCCTGGAGAGCTTGAAGGAGGGTAACGGTCGCCTGTCCGGCACGGTCTAAGGGCAGGACGGGCTAAGCCAGGTCTCCCGTTCCCGTGGACCAGGCTGTGTGTGCGGGCCTCAGCACGGGTGGTCTCCTGTGGTCCCTGGAACCACGTCACGAGTCGTCCACAGCTCCTAGCCTCACTCTGGTCCAAGCCTCCATCACCCCTTGTATGGACCAGATTGGGTCTTCCTGCTTCCACTCGGTCACCATCCTCGAATCTCCCCCCAACGCTAATGGCCCAGCAACATGCGCTGCCCGAGAGGCCTCTGTAAGAGCCTGCCTCATTGTCTCCCTCAACCCCCCACCGAAATGTAGAAACCGTCAATACTTTGTTCTCAGGATGCAACCCCGCCTCCCTAACCTCGTCTCCAAGGCAGGACTTTCCCAACCCCACGGCTGCGGCTCCAGCCACGCTGGTCTCTCACACCCTCACACACTAGCCCCTCCCAGCCCCGGCCCCCACTGCCCGCTGCTCCTTTCACCAGGCCCCACTGCCAACCCCACCTATGTCCACGTGGGGTTAATCCTCACTCTTCAGTTTAGGTCAGAATCCCGATGTTCTCTCTCATACCACCTTACACCACTTCCTAGAGTTTTCCATAATTGTACCTAAACATCCATTCAAGCGCATGCTTGTTTCCTGTCTGATTAGCCACTGTGTGAAGGGCCAGGAGGACAGGGACTTTCTCTGCCTTGTTCAGCTCTGGGTCCATGATGCCTTGAACAGCGTGGTCCCGACATGCAATAGATGCTTGGTACATACTGTGAATGAATGAATGAATGAATGAGTGAGTGAGTGAATAAATGAATACAAGAATGGGTAAACATCAAACAACACAGCCACATGTCTCCTCTCTGGCGTCCCACCTCTGACTCTGTTAGAATATGCTGGAAACTTCCGTCATGTCTGTGACCCACTTCCCCATCCATAGCGCATTCCTAGGGGACAGGAGTTAAGCCTTATTCATCTCAGCATCCACAGTGCTCAGAATCTAGAATGAAGTCAGCCTCAGGACACGCAGCATCATCCCCTTCCACTTCTGCTAACCAGCATGTCCCTCTGAGCCCTTTCTGACCTCATTTCTAAAAGGGAAGTCTGTAACATGATTCTTCTGATCCCATCATGGCTAGGACTGATATGCTAGGATTTTGTAATCAGAAGCACTCGTTGTCTTTAGGAAAAAAAATAATTTGGGAAATCCCTTCCGGCTTCCTACTGTGCCCATCAAGATGGGGATTTTGTGTACCCTTGAAGAATCAGACTATAAATACAGCTGCCTTGGGCTGCCCGGGAACAGGGAGGCCTCCTTACTCGCTTTGGTGAACAAAAGATGCAGCTCATTGTTCTTGAGCTGGTCAGGGAATATGAAGCTAATTAGATTGGATCAGTAAACAGGCAGCCAGTTTTCAAACTGAGCACAGTTTTCCTGTAATTAGGCTTTGCCAGGAACTAAAGGTCAGGGCCAGCCTATGAGCCACACAAACGATGGAATCATGACAAATCTGATCCTTCTAATGCTGATTAGAGCTTGGCTTCTCTGATAGTAGTAAAACTTTATTCCTTTTTGCTAATCTCAGAAGAAACCAGAGGGAATTAATCACAAGGTGAGCATGGTAAAGCCAGACTCTTTGCAGAGTTCTGCATACATCTGAACACACTTGATTCCCAAGGTGGGTCTTTTGGAGAACTCATCTTAGCCTGTGTTCCAAACTGGTACACAGAGTGAGTCCCATCACCCCTCAATCCCACCCCACTGGAAGGTAGGACCACTCACTTCTCTGCCCCTGACTGGGCAGAAAAAGCATGATGTTTAGAGTTGGGTGGCTGAAATTGAATTCTCTGCAAGTAACGTCCTAATTCTAGAAGAGTCAGCATTTGGGAGCCTCTAAGCCTCAGTTTCCAAATCTGTAAAATAGGCATGATAGCGACCTCTGCCAGGGTTTCTCAAAGCACGGAACCCAGGATGCTTTTTGGTTTGTTGTGGAAGAGCATGCTCTTATGTTAGCATTTATGCATATGTTTCAATATCTAGTAGATTCCATGCATATCATACTTAAGGCTGTGGTCCTCAACCCTGGCCATACCTTACAACTGCCCAGGGAGGTTTTAAAATGCTCCAGCTCAGAGGGGCCTGGCTTTGGGTTTTATATAACACTCTCCAAGGGGTATTAATGAACAGCCAGGGTGAGAACCACTGTCTTAGGGCAAAGCTGGGTACAAAATATAAATAACTCTGCTTAAGGTAACACATCATCGGGGCTTCCCTGGTGGCACAGTGGTTGAGAGTCCGCCTACCGATGCAGGGGACATGGGTTCGTGCCCCAGTCTGGGAGGATTCCCACATGCCGCGGAGCGGCTGGGCCTGTGAGCCATGGTCGCTGAGCCTGCGCGTCCAGAGCCTGTGCTCCGCAATGGGAGAGGCCACAACAGTGAGAGGCCCGCATACCACAAAAAAAAAAAGTAACACATCATCAAGGCAGCCAACTAAGGCTGAAGTTTGGGAAACATTCAAAGCTGATGATTTGCTTGAAGGCTGCACATCAGGATCATTCAGGATGGGGTGGGGTGAAGTGGAGTGGGTACTTGTTAAATTTCAGATGCCATGCCACATCCCTGATCCATTAAATCAGAATCCCAAGGGGCAGGCTTGGAAAAATCCCTGTTCTCACCAGCCAACCTGGCCCTGGTCCTGGTCCTTCAGAGGGCACTTAGGAACCATTCATTTTACAAAGGTCAAGGCCTTGCTCAGGAAAAAGGGAGATACTCCACGGTCTGCCAAATAGCAGAGCAGGGAGGATGCTGGCCAGTCGATGCCAGCCAATCACGCTTTGACTTCTGGGAGGTGTTGAGCCAATGTCCACCCCAGGGCAGTGAGGGGCACAGAGGCTGCAGTTCTGGGTGCACTGAGGGGTTTTCTGGGGAAACTCTGTGCTAAATGCAGGAGGTAAGGCTTCTCTGAACAAGTCCAACCCGAGTCCCTAGGACAGGAGGGAGACAGAGAAGCAGCACGAATGCCCAATGCAGGAGCATGGTTCAAGGGTGCATTTGGCAGGAGTGTTTCCTGGGCGGAAACCTGCAGGATGGTGAGTAACTTTCCACATCTAGTACCTCAATATTTCCTGCCCAGAAGATACAGGTGTGAACATTTGGAGAATTCCATACCTACGTACTCCCTGCTGTGCCTGCAGCCTGGTCCCAGGAAGTACTTGGAGAGGTTGACTGAAGAGGGACGCCTCTGCACCAGGGTGACACCCTTGGCAAAAGGCTACACACAAAGGCAGCAGAACACACAATTCCGCTCTTTGACAGCAGGCAAGCCACTTCATCTCTCTGTGTCTCTGCGTGTTCATCAAAAAATGGATTCTTGGGCTTCCCTGGTGGCTCAGTGGTTGAGAGTCTGTCTGCCGATGCAGGGGACACGGGTTCGTGCCCCGGTCTGGGAAGATCCCACATGCCGTGGAGCGGCTAGGCCCGTGAGCCATGGCCGCTGAGCCTGCGTGTCCGGAGCCTGTGCTCTGCAACGGGAGAGGCCACAACAGTGAGAGGCTCACGTACCGCCAAAAAAAAAAAAAAGGATTCTTGCAGGACGATCGGGAGGATGAAATGCAAATTTATTTGAGGGTCTAGCACAGGATAAGCTCCTAATAATAACAATCCATTGCTTGTCAAAGGACAAATGTAGTACGTATTGACTTCCATCTTTGCTTGGGTTCCAAACTCCAGCTTAGCTACAGAGCCCAGCCTATTCATTTCAGCAGCTCTCTTCAATACCGTTCAAAGGATCCTTTCAAGTCAATTCAGCCCCATGTACTCTGGCTTGAGAACTCTCCAGGAAGTGGTGGTCTTTCTTAGCTGGAAGGAAGCTATGTTGGAGGGGAGGTTGGAGCCCGTAATGGGGGCCGGGAGTGGCCTCTGTTCCTTCTAGCATCTTCTCTGAGTGCCAGCCAGTACAAGAACCCCACAGGGCTGGGATGGTGGTGGCCTGTGACTTTATTCCAGCCTTGGAGCTGATGTCTGCTTAGGCTATTTCATAGCTTGTTGAAAACAGATGAGATAATGTCAATTAAGTAGTAACCAGAATGTATGATATTTTAATTGAATATAGCCATTTACTTACACACTTATTGATTGATTGACTATGATGACTTTGCAGACTGAGCATGCAAAGAGTGGTGGGGAGCATTAAAGCCTTGCTGACATGGGGGAAATAGTGGGGAGAGGCCTGGGTTGAGAGCCAGGAAGCCTGGTTTAGTTGTGACTCATTTACAACTCACTTTGTGGCCTTGACTTACCTCTCTGTCCTTCAGTCTTTCATCGTGAGTGTAAGGTGTGAGTCCATCCACCCCACAAAATTCTGGGGAAGATTATCTCTGCTAACAAACATGAAAAAGTTTTGTAAGTTGCAATGATTTATAAAAATGTTATTTACCCCAGTTATTTAATTTGCATTATCTCATCCATTTTCTAGAACAATGTGTGAAACAGGCTTGGGGGTAACATCTTTAAGTTCAGAAGGTCCAGAAGACACACTCTCACATCATCAACTTTCCCTTTGCTTGAAGGGGTCCTTTCCAGACGCCTGGCCACATTCCTGTAAAGATAGCTCCCATGGGGAGTCAGGAGTCCAGGCACTCAGAGTGAACCTGAGTCATCAGTGGCTTCAAACCGTCTCTAGCCCAAGCATCTGTTACAGTTATGTCCCCTCTTCCGTTTTATTACTTATTCATTATTTCTTAGTACCTTAGTCTTGTTTTATCCGTTTTATTTTAGTGTCGGTACCCTGAGATCTTCCCAGAATTAGGAGGCTCATAACCATTAAATATGTCAGCGGGAGGAATGCACAAGCCTTGAAGGTGTTGCAGGTTGAACCGTGTCTCTCAAAAGAGATGTTGAAGTCCTAACCCCAAGTATCTCAGAATGTGAACTTAATTTGGAAATAGGGTCATTGCAGATGGAATTAGTTAAGATAAAGTCACACTGGAGTAGGGTGGGCCCTAATCCAAGATGACCGATGTCTTTACAAGAAGGGGACATACATGGAGAAGGCCAGGTGAGGACGGAGACAGAGTTAAGTTGTTTGGCTATAAGCCAAGGATGGCGAGCGGCACCAGCAGGTGAGAGAAAGGCACAGGACAGATGCTCCCTGGATCCTTCAGGGGAGAACAGCCTTGCCCTGCTGACACCTTGGTCTCAGACTTCTAGCCTCTAGAAGTGTGAGAGGACACATGTCTGTGATTTTAAGCCACCCAGTGTGTGGTGCTTTGTCATGCAGCCCTAGGAAATAAATGCAGATGGGGATGTGAGGACTCTGATTTCCAGCCTTGCCTCGGCTATACCCTGGCGGCTCATCCTCGGGCAAGCCTCTGGACGCCACGCTTCCTGTCTGCAAAAAGAGGGGGTTGTGTTGGATCAGCATTTGCCAATTTTGCTGATAATTAGAATTACCTGGGCACATTGAATGATAGTTTATTAGACCCTCCCACTGGGTTTTCAGAATCAGTGGGTCTGGGTGGGGGCCAGAAATCTGTTTTTAAGGAACCCTCCAGGTGGTGGCAGTGACCGACGTCATGCTGTCGCTGCCCTCTCTGGTGTTCTAGGTTTTTTCAGAGTCAGGCTTTGCCCCTTGACTCCACACACTATGCAAGCCTACCCTGGATGGTGCATGTTGGAATCCATGCCCCTACACCCAGATTGCAAACCCAAGAGGGCAGATCCATGTCTGTATCTCCAGCATGTTGCCTGGAAGATGGCTAGTGCTTAGGAATCAGGCATCGAACAAAGGGATAAATCATCTTTACATACAAACGTCTTGCTCTAGGACATGTGATCAAAGACCTTGCAAGCTCTCAAATGCGCCTCCCTTCCTCGAGGCTGGCCCGGCCCCTCCGTGCTCTTTCGGGGTAATAAATGATGCAGACACAGTTCTAAGACACTTGGTCCTGTGAAGTGTGTTCTGTGACTCTTGTCTTTTACAGATAGGGAAGAAACTGAGGCTCAGAGAGGTTAAGTGACTTGCCAATGTCACAGAGCCAGCGGTGGAGCTGGGGTTTGAAGCTGGTTAGTGGTCTAGTATCAGCATCTTTATCTCTCTATCGCTCACCATCCCACTACTCAAAGCAAATCCCTTGCTAACAGGACCCAGTCCAAGCAACTGGGTTCATCCCATCTTCTTGTTTCACCAACCTCTCTGGAAAGATCTCCCGTCACTCTCCCCACCCCCTCAGTCTACACTCTGGTAGCTACTCGCCCTTTTGGCTCTTCTCCTTCAGCTGTCCTTCTGCTGGAAATCTCTTTTCCTTCCCACCCAGAGAGCTTTTCCCTCTGGGCTGCGGGGATAGTTAGCTCCTTGTGTCTTTGACGATTGTAACACACAGCCCAGTGCTCCAGGTGGCTCAACCTCTCCTTTCCTTCAAGTCTTTGCTCAGATGTCATCTTTGCAGGGATGCCTTCCAGAACCATCTTTTAAAAATTTGCTATCTCCTTATCCCCACCACCCTACACTCTCATCTCCCTCCTTTAATGATTTTTTTCCCTATGGCATCTCTCACATTCTAATATACTGCATCATCTACTTATGTGTTTTATTTACGATCTCTCTCCCTCCCTGAATGTCAGCTCCACGAGGACAGGAATTTTTGCTGTGTTTTTTCATTGCTCCATCCCAGCACCTGGAACAGTGCCTGGACCACAGTGTACATACAGTGCATGTCTGCTGGATGGATGGACAGACGGACAGTTTCCACACTGTTACACTTCTCTGCTGTGCATCTGTCTCCCTCCTATGAGTGCCAGCTCCTTCCAGGAGGGACTTTATCTGATTCATTTCTGTATCCCAGCAACTCACCAAGGGCCTGCCTCTTAGTAAGTCCCCGGGAAACCTTTGTTGAATAAATGACCAAGTAAGGGAATGAATGAATGAATGGACCGAGGGATTTCTTTCCCAGAGGAGACCTTGCTTGGCAACACGCAGCGAATAGGTGTCCATGTGTAGCTTCACCTGTGGCTGCTCCTCAGGGAATGAGCCCCCTGCACTGCTGCTGGGACGTTTATAGCCCCGGGAGCAGGGTCAGGGCTGTAAAAGTTGGACAGAGTCCGCAGGCCTGGGCCCAACAGTGACATCAGCTGGTGTCGGCCTTGATTCTGCCTCTCCCGTGCTCTGCCCCTTTGCCTCTCCCCAGAGGGAGCACTTGGCTTCTCCTGACCTCCAGACCTCACCAGGCTGGAAAGGTGGGGTTGGCAGCTGGGGCTCCAAAGTCAAGGGGATTTCAGACTCTGTATGCATCTGCCTGGGAGGATGTTCCTGTAATCTTAACCTTCAGGGTGAGAGCCAATGGAGGAGACAGGCAGGCTCAGTGGTCCACTGAGCGCACAATTCAGAGAAACCCAGGGATTCTGTTCACTTTTTTTTTTTTTTCCATTTATGCTTCCATGAAAGCTAACTCATCTGCTTAACTCATTTTTTCTTTCCAGGAAACAAAATGCTTTGCTCCATCCGTTTATCTATTCATTCTTTTAAATAGCATATTGATTTCCTTCCATTCATTCTTCTGCTAATTAATTCATTAGCTAATTCATTGTGAAGAATGTCTATTGAGCACCCACTACTTTCGGAACAGTGTCCTAGGTGCTGGACACAGCACAGGATGTGACAGGCTGGCAGGGCCAGGGTTTCAGGAGGAATCAGAATCCACCCCAGATGGTGAAGGGAGGACTTACAGAGGCCCGGGCAGAGGGAAAGGAACAAACAAGGGACAGCAGGGAGCCGTCGGCCCAAGTGCGAGGGCGGGGAAGGAGCAGTGTTTGCGGAGCTGGTTGAGAGCCTTGGAGGGTGGGCCGCCTGGGGCAGCTGGAGTTGAGGATGTAGCTGTTACCAGAGCCACTGAACACAGCAGGGAGGGAGAGGGGAAGAAGCGCCCCCAACTCCTTCTCTTCACACCCCTCATCTACTGCTGGGCTGGCAGCCAGTTGCCAGAGAGCAGGCCAGCCAGGGCAGGAGCAGGGCAGAGAAGGTGGAGGACCAGAGCGGGGAGGCGAGGAGTGGCCAGCACAGAAAACCAAATCCCAGCTCTCTGGGCTACAGGTTCCTGTTGGAGGACACGGATCAACAAACAGGTAACTATTCACCAGGTGGTGATGGGCGCCATTCCAAAAGTAAAGGGCTAGGGTAGACGGAAAGGAGGCGTTGATTATGTGGGCTGCATTTAGTATCAGGAGGTCAGGGGTCCTCTCCAGTGGGTCCTATCTGAGTGGAGACCAGAGGGAAGTGAGCAGGGAGCCCTTTGGGAATCTGAGGCAGGGTGTTCTCGGCAGAAGAACAGCAGGTACCAAAGGTCCTGAGACAAGCGTGTACTAGACTTGCTTGAGGACACCAAGGGGTCCAGCTGGCCAGAGTGGAGGGGAAGGGGGAAGAGAGGGTGGGGACATGGGTCGGGTATGAGTCGGTGAGGGTCAGAGCCTGTGGACCTTGCTAAGAGCCGAGGACATAACCCTGAGAGGGTCGGGAGATGATGAAGAGAAGTGGTCAGATACTGGGTAGATCTCAGGGGCAAGGTGGGGCGTGGACCGCAGGTAGAACAGTGATGCCGTTTACCTGGAAGGGAAGACTGTAGGGGAGCAGGTTCCGACATAGTGAGTTTGAGACTCGGATTATTCATTCTAGTGGAGGGAGTAACTGAGTGCAGCCCAGGGGGACCGCTCTGGCCTCAGGCACATGACTGTCTTCAAGTCCTTGCTCTGCCAGGAACTGACCCAGCCCCTTGCCAGCTTCATTCCATTTGGTATCCGAGTGACGATGTGCTCTGGACAGGAACGTGAGACACAGGTCTGGGCTGGTGACGTAAAACGCGGGACTGTAAAATGAGTCCAAGCTTGCTCTGCCTGCCGCACAACAGGCCAATAAATGGGAGACGAGGTGTGGAATACGGCTGGCGCACGACAGGCCAATAAATGGGAGATGAGAGGTGTGGAATACGGCTGCCGGCAGACGGAGAAGATGGCAGACTAATGTCTCAGAAGAACCATCTTATCGGGGTTTGGATGCCAGTTTCTTTTATAGAACGGAGAGGGGGAGGAGATGAGGAAGTAAAGTAAAAAGGCCATAAGATTTGCAAATGTCCCCTGGAATGGCCAGCCTCAGGGAGCAGATGTGTTCATTTCTTCTTGCTTGTAGCCATCCACAGGTGAACAAATGCACTTCGGTTTACCATTCAGGCAGAGGGGCAGGGTTCCCCGAGGCAGGTCACTGTGTACAGACAGTGTTCTTGTAGTGAACAAAAGCAGTGGAAAACAAAGGTTAAAGTCAAAGAAACAGGTCCAACATGTAGTCAGATTTGGCTCTTCCCTGTTACAGGACTCCCCAGTGTAGAGATGGGATCAGAGCCACCCAGGGGACCAGGAGGCAAGTGCAGAAAGAAGAGGGCGAGGGGAAGGGGAGGCCCCAGAAGAACATGGAGGGCGGCCAGTGAGGCGGGAACAACCCAGCAAGCTCAGGGAAGGGGCTCGGGTGAGCCTCCAGGTCTCAGCAGGATCTGAGCTGACCATGTCTGGTCCACAGCCTTTCTTTGACATCTAATCCGGACCCTCTGAATTTTATGAAAGATTGATGTAGAGATGTTAAAAACTAGGTACAATTTATGAGTCTCTGCTGGGTGTTGAGTGTCATGTCCACACATGGCTACTGTTCCCCACACATGTTTTTATGGGACATGCTGTTTACGATACAGGTAAGGAAGCTGAGCTCAGAGAGGGTAGCTGAGTTGCTTAAGGTCACACAGCTGGTGGGCGGCAGGGTCAGGGTTTGAAGCTGGGTCACTATGGATGCCAAAGCCTTGATCTGCCTACTGAAACCAAACTGATGAGTAGGGAGGAGGGTCTGAATTTAGAACATTCCATTCCACCTTTTTTTTTTTTAACAGGTTGAAAATTTTAATTTATTTCAAAATGGTAACTAAGTCGAGGCATGTTGGCTGGAAGATGGGACAAGGAAGTTTGTAGAAGGACCCAGAAGGAAGAGGAGTGATCAACTTCACCAAAGCTGCTGGGAGGTTACAGGGAATTGACTACTGACTTTGGATGATTGAGAGGTGCAGTGGGTCAAAAACCCCATGGGCACGAGCTGAGGAGAGAAATGAAAATGACACAGTGAGTTCCTGTAACAAGACCAAGGAAACAGGTGGGAGTGGGAGATCATGGGGTCAAGGGGAGGTTTTTTTTTTTTAATTGAGGTGAAATTCACTTAACATAAAATTAACCATTTTAAAGTGAACAATTCAGGGACTTCCCTGGCGGTCCAGTGGTTAGGACTCTGTGCTTCCACTGCAGGGGGCTCGGTTTTGATCCCTGGTACAGGAACTAGGATCCCACATGCCCTGCGGTGCCAAAAAAAAAAAAATGAACAGTTCAGTGGCATTTAGTACATTCACAATATTGTGCAACCACCACGTCTGTCTAGATCCAAAACATTTTCACCACCCAAAAAGCAACCCCTTGACCCATTAATAGCTGCTCCCCAATCGCCTCCTCCCCTGGCCCCAGGCAACTACTAATCTGCTTTCAGCCTCTGTAGATTTGCCTCTTCTGGACATTTAATTTAAATGGAATCATACAACAGTTGACCTTCCAAATCTAGCTTTTTTTTTCACTTAGCATGATGGTTCAAGTTTCTACATTGTAAAACATGTCAGAACTTCATTTCTTTCTTTGGCTGAATAACATTCAATTTTATGGAGAGACCACAGTTGCTTATCTTTTCATTTGTTGACGGATATTTGGGCTGTTTCCACCTTTTAGCCATTGTGAATAGAACTGCTATGAGCTTTCATGTACAAGTTTTTGTATGAACACCTGTTTTCAGTTCTCTTGGGTATAGACCTAGGTGTGGAATGGCTGGGTCATATGGTAATTCTATGTTTATTTTTTGAGAAACCATCAAACTGTTTTCCACCATGGCTGAACCGGTTTACATCCCCACTAGCAATGTACAAGGGCTCCAATCTCTCCACATCCTTGCCAACAGTTAGTTTTGTTTTTGTTTTTTAATTAGTGACATTAAGACGTTTTTGTACAGAGCCTGGGATGACCTAAGAGACAGGGAGAAATTGATGCTATTGAAATGAGATAATTGCTGGAAAGAAGGAAATTTTTGAGAAGGTGAGAGGGATGCGCCCATAAGACCCACAAATGGGAGGTGCTCCCAAGTGAGAAGTCTGTCTGGATGCTGGGCTATCAAAAAAGAAAGAAGAGAAAGGTGTCTGACATCAAGGTCTCACCCTGATGGACTTGTTCTCTCTGGTGAGGGCCTTGCCCACACAGCAGCAGTGAACAGGTGTCAGGGCAGACAGAGCGGGTGGTCTCGCTTTAAAAGCGTCAGTTCTCATACACAAGATGTGGTGCATTGGGCAAGTGCGGTGACCTCTGAAACCCAGCAGGCTCAGCCGTAGAATGGAGATAACAAGAGCTCAGGGGCTGTTCTTCGAATTAGATGAGGCTATGCCTAATCAGTGCCCGGAACGTAGTAGGTGCTCACTAAAAGTAGGTCCCTTCCAGTGGCTCATCCTTCTGATTAGACTGTGAATTTCCTGACAGGTTTTTCCTTCGTTGCAGCCTTCTCAGCATCTAGCACTGTATTGGCCTCACAGTAGGAGCTCCGTAGACATTTGTAAAAGAATAAATAAAGGAACAGAATAAAAATAATGAGCGATAAAGAGATTTCTCAACAGTAACTGCAATAGCAAATATTTACCTGGAGCTTGCTACATTGCAGGCCATTTCAAAGGTATACACCCGGGAGTGATTAGTGGGAATGTAAACTGGTTTAGCCACTGTGGAAAATAGTTTGGTGTTTCTCAAGAAATAAACACAGAATTACCATTTGATACAGCAATTCCATTCCTAGGTATATACCCTTGCATCTCATTTGGTCTGGACGTGACCTTGAGATGATTATTCCCTTATCCCCACTTTACAGAGAGGTGACTTGTCCCATGAGACATGCTGGGGAGCAGCAGTTGGGATTTGAGGTATGACATCAAATCTCAGGCTCTGTCATCATCTTATACTTTTTATCTAGATGCTGCTAAACCAATGGTTGAATTGTCCTGGCACCTGAGAATGATTTATTACAGCAAAAAAGATGTCAAGAGAGAGTTTGGGTGACTTCTTGGGGAAAGGAGGGGTGGGCGCCAGCTGGGTAATTGTGGAGGGTTTGAAAAGCCTGGGAAAGCAATCCCCTCGCTCCACAGCCTGTTCTTGGTGTGCCTGCATGTCCTAAAGTACAGCTGAAGCCACCCAGACACAGAAATGTCATCTTTCTAGCGTGCGGGCTGTGCAGGCATCAGAGGTCGGTTGATAAAGACACCTTGAGTAGGTGTCTCCAGGGATCAGGTGATTTCCTCCTGCTCTCCAGCCCTCCTTTGTCAACAACAAGGCACTGGGGAAATGGGATTAGCCATGAGGAGGTTGCCCGGTTGCTTCCAATCGATGCCAAGGGAATTGGATGGGCTTTTCCAGGCTCCCAAGACAGCACTGTTTCCCAGGGCCTGAATTCATGCCTGAACCAGGAGCAGGGTTCCTTTCCCGGGGTGGGTGAGACTCCTGGGCACCCATCTCTCTGTGCTTCACCCCAAAACCATGCATCACTTCCCACGCCCTCACCTCTCTCTGTGAGCTGCTCAGAAGGAGGCTGTTGATGCCCTTGGCTGAGCTTGGACCTAGTCCCAGACGCCCAGCAACACTCTTAGCCCCTCACCTCTCTCCCTCACATATCTCTGCCACTCCAGCCCTCCATCTATCTCCTGGTGCTGAAAAAGAGTAAGATTAGCACACCTGCATCACTTTTGAGCTAGATAGAGGTCAGGAGGACAGCGTGCGTTCATAAAATAACAGCAATGGCTGTGACCATGGGAACAGCACTTCCCAAGTGACGGCTCTTGTGTATTTCACCACGGGCTGATTTTACTCCTCCATCGACAAAGCAGCAAGAGTTGACCCCTCATCCTGCTCCTCTGGGCTTCAGACTCGATCAACCTGCATTCCTTTGTGTTTTGCTTTACAACTCTTGCGTGTCATTTTACTGACCTTCATCACAGCTGCCCGGGCAGGTTGGTCCTACACTGTTATCCAGAAGGGAGTTGACACCCTAGGGCAGTCAGCAGTGACTTCACCAGGGTACCTCTGCCTTGGACTCCCAGGCCAGAACTTGCTGACCCACAGCTGGGCACGTTTTTTTTTTTTTGGCGGTACATGGGCCTCTCACTGTTGTGGCCTCTCCCGTTGCGGAGCACAGGCTCCGGACACGCAGACCCAGCAGCCATGGCTCACGGGCCCAGCCGCTCCGCGGCATGTGGGATCCTTCCGAACCAGGGCACGAACCCATGTCCCCTGCATCGGCAGGCGGACTCTCAACCACTGTGCCACCAGGGAAGCCCCTGGGCACGTTTTTAATAATCTGAGCTAGCCATCAGTAGCTCGATGTTTATCGCTTGTCAAGATTGCCATCACAGAATGTTTACAGTAGCCGCTGGATGCCTTTTAGTCATTAATGCCGCTTTCTTTCACAATTTCCCAGGCTTATATCTGATTCTACCGGGAGCCATTCTATTCATGAAGCATCTTCTGTTTGCTCTCTAGACGGGGAACGGGCTGAGGAAGCTCCAGGAAACAGGGAAGTCAGGCTCGCAGGTTTGGATTGGCTTTGGGGACCATTTCAGGAATTACCAAGACTTACAGAGCAGCTTGGGCAAGAGATTTAAAAATTGAGGGATATGAAAATCAACTAGGTGAAGATGAAGTGAGAAATGCACTTGGAGTGCATAGCGTGGTTCTGACAAATGTTTATATAAAAACGAAATTGATTATGGTGTGGTCCTTATTCCAAAGGCAGCCAATACTCCCCTCCTCCCTTCCCCTTCTTTTTTCCCACCCCTCCCCTTCTTCCTAGCTGCCCTATTTCCCACATTCCTTTAAGTTAGCTTTAGCTCCATGCCAAAGTCAGCAGAGAATTCACCCTGAAAATTAAGAATAAAGTCACTGTGAAGTGTTGGGCAGAGAACTGGGGCCAGGGCATGTGTGGCATTTTCTGCTCAGAGCTGTCAGCCAGCGACTCGCTGGGCCCACAGGGCTCTGTCAGCAGGGCCACATCTCGGGGTGGACAGGACAGAAGGCCATGACTCCAGACAGTTCAGGGAGGTGGCTGCCGTCCGCTGGAGCCGCTTTGGGAGAAGACATCCGCCTTCGCTGTCTGCTGACATTTTGTGCTGCACTGATGCAGGTGGGTGCCTTTTCTTCACTTGCATCCTTACTCTCAACGCAGGCTCGTGAGCACAGGACCGACTTCAAGGGGTCTGGGCTCAGATCCCACCTCTGTGGTGGCTTGGGTGGGAAAAGATACTTCTCCAAGCCCAGCTTGCTTTGCCTCTAACATGGCCAGTTAAAGCATCCAACACACGGTGCCCCTGAAGGTTTTATTATAAGGAGCAGCAGCAGTAGTACAGGAGAGGTGATTTTCTAAGCATTTAACCCTAGGTACAGCCTAAGTGGGCCCAGTCAAATTGTCAGGATCAGAGTCCTGTTGCCTGTAGCTGCTGGATTGTGGCAGGTGGGCCCCCGGGGCCTCAGCACGTGGCTGTTCACCAATGGGAACAGCGGCAGTCCGACCTTTTAGGCCACAATGATGGGCACTGGCAGGGTGTTAGACTTGAGTAGCAGCAATATTAGTATTGTTACCGCAGATTCAAAAGACAGGAGCTAGCATTTTTTGGAACCCCATGCACTGGGCTTATATTTATGTTATACTATGTTATGTTATTGATATTATTCTATTTAAGCCTAGAAGATTATTTTGAGGCGGTTTAACGTTCTCTAGTCAAACACCAAGTGGGTCCCCCTCCTTTTTCCTCTGAACCCGTTCAAAGACACCGTTCGTTCCATGAGATCTCCCAGGAGCCTGTGGTGATGCCGATGGCTCATGATCCTTTAGCATTTACTATGTTCTTCACATACACTGATTCAATTAATCCTCATGAGAGCCCTATAAGGCAGGTCCTATTATTATTCCCTACCTGACATAAAGAAACAGAGGTACAGAGAGGTCAAGTAACTTTCCACAAGGCACACAGCTAGCGAGCTATAGAGCTGGGATTTGAACCCATGACTCCATGCTGCCTCGGATGCGAGCCATCTGCACTTGGCCTTGCACTGCACAGGCGGCAGCTTCCCCCTGTGACGTGATGTCCTGGGGACGTGGCGTCATTCTCAGCTCCGTGGTGGCCTCTGCATGGGAGGCACACAGTCTCAGGCTTCTGCTGTAGAGAGCAACCCTGGGCAGTGGGTCCTTATGGACTTAACAACCCTCTCTGACCAGGGAGTAGAAGGTCAGAGCTGGCTTTGACCCCAAAGGAAGCACAACCCACACCCCACACACACATCCTCCTGGTACCAGCAAAATTTCTCCTTTGCAACATGTTTTCTGGGAAGAATGAACAAATACCTCTGCATCCTTGGCCTCAGGCACAACTCACCTCTCTCAGTGTAGAAGATTTATTCAACCTCTCGTGTTGGATCTTCTGAGCACACCGCTTCCTGCATCCTGCTCCCGTGCCCCCTCGCCCTAGTTGTACCCACGGGAGGATTTAACACAGGCTGTGATTAGTTAGTGTCCACTTGCTGCCTTCTCTTCTCCCACCCACGTCTGTTCTCACTCCTTCCTCCTCATCTGGAACCGTTCATCAGCTCTGACCATCAGTTCTAGGTGGTTCCAGTTTTGGACACATCCTCACAAAAGCCACCCTCTGATCACAGCTTGGATCCCATCTTCTCTCAGTTGTTCTGCAATCTAAGCCCCCAGGGGAAGCATCCACCCTCCCTTAACTGCCTCACCATGCCTGCCACTCACCCTCTGTCCCTCCCTCATGAACCCCCAGTGCTCCGACACCCACATCTTCCTTCCCCAGGACCAAGCTGGGAATGGACCGTCCACACCCTCCTACAGCCCAACCAGGCTTGGTTTTTAAGGCTGCTCCCCAGAGGTCCCCGGTGGCAATTTCTCAGTTTCACAAACCTTCCTGCCCCTTCAGTTAGTTGCTTGGCCTTGTGCTTCACTGAGAATATGGACACCATTGGACAGAAGTCTCCCATCTCCCCACTTCCAAACCTGCATCCTGCCCATGCTTCACCCAAGTTCCGTCCTCTGATTCCACACCCACTGCCCACCCCCTTCTCTGCTCCTCCTTGAGGCCAAAGTTCTAGGAAGATCCATCTCCTCCTCCAGATGGTCCAGGCTCTCCCCAACCCCCTGACTTACACTTCCCTATGGCCTCCATGTGGCCACATGCCCTGGACACTCTTAGCTCTTCTTCCTTGACCCCTGAGCCATATGCACACAGCTGACCACTCACATCCTCTTAAAGTTCTCCTGCCAGAGTTCACTCTCCCTGCTTTCTCCGACTCAGTCCCCTTTGCTGTCTTCTGTCCCCCATCTGCTCTTTCCTGGTCAGAGTTCCTTAGGAGTCTTTTTCTACAGTCTGTCCCTGGGTGACTTATCTAATCCCATGGTGTTAATTGTCATTAATTTATCTCCAGCCCAGACCGTTTCTTGAGCACCGCTCTTATTTCCAACTGCCAGAGTGATATTTGTACTTGGATGTCACACAAATGTCTCAGCCACACGCTTCCTAAAGAGAATTCTTTATTTCCTCCCATCCCCATATCTGTTGCTTTCTGAGTCTTCTCCAGCTCAATGAATGATGGTTGCCATTACTTAGACACCACAGATTTGCCAGGCATCTCCCCAGGCCTTTTATGTACATTCCCTCATCTAACAATCATGACATGAGAGAATGATAACAATCATCCATTGACTGATAAAGAAACAGACCCAGAGGTTAAGTAACTTGTCCTGGGTCACGGTGGCAAAACCAAGACTGGCAGGTTTCTGACTCCGGTATAGCTTTGCTCTTTCCACTCGGCTCATGTCTTTTCAAATCAGACTCTTGCTTGATTGTTTGGAGACCATCTTCATCCTTGGGTACCCGCAGGACCCCCATGTTGCATAACTCCAGGGGGACTTTGACAATGTCACCTGTGTAATTGGTGCTCCCTGGAGTCATGTGGTGATAGCCATTCACATAAACTAGAATGGGAAGGCAGTCTCTGGAACTCAACAGGTGGTGGCCATGGATACCATCATTCTGGCTCCCTTGGTCCCATCCCATCTCATCTGATCCCATTCTGACTCCTCTCTTCCACCCCAGCCACCCATTCTGTTTACTATGCTCGTCTCAAGCCAGTCACTGTCAGACTCTGTGGGCACAGAGATGGGTCAGCTGTGATCCTGTAGTGTGAGGCATGTATCAGGCAGTGTTCTCTAGAGAAACAGAACTGACAGGATGTATGGATAGATAGATAGATAGATAGATAGATAGATAGATAGATAGATAGAGATATTGATAGAAGAATAAAGAGAGAAAGCTTTTAAGGAATTGACTTGCATGATCATGGGGTTGGCAAGCCCCAGACCCATAGGGCAAGCCCACAGGCTAGAAATTCTGGCAAGACTTGATGTTGCAGCCTTGGTCTCAAGTCTAGAAACTCAGGCAGGATTTCTATGTTGTCATCTTGATACTGAGTTCCTTCCTCTTCAGGCACCTTAGTCTTTGCTCTTAAGGCCTTCAGTTAATTGGATGAGGCTCACCCACATTATGGAGGGTCATCAACTTAAAGTCAACTGATTGTAAATGTGAGTCATACCTAAAAACTACCGGCAACATCTCGCCCATTCTCTTAGTGTCCGACCACACAACTGGGTACCATGGCTTTGATGAGCTGCTACATAAAATGAACGCTCAGGAGGAAGTCACGGTCACTGGCAAGGACACAGATAAGAGAACAGTCAGCTGGTACAGTCTGGCTTCCGCAAGACTAATGTGATGAGCTAGGGGATGCACAGGACAAAGTGATTCCGATTTTCTGGAAGGAATAGATGGACAAGCAGGGTAGGTGAGCCTTGAAGGTGAGACAAGGACAGGAGGAGAGGCACTCCAGGCCAGGGGCCAGCCTAGGAAACAGCCAGAGTGGCCTGAACACAGAGGTCAAGTGTGTGGCATGTCCCTGGGCGTATACTGGAGGGAGAGGGGCGGTTCCCTCGGTGGAGGGCCTCGAATGTCACGCTCACGTGTGACCAATTGACATTCTGTCAGGCCAGCTTACGTGACTTCGGACCTCACAGCCCGTCATCGTATAAGAACTGTGTATTCTTCCACGATTGTAGTTTTTAAGTCTACTTGGCTCCTTGAGATCTTAAGGGCTTAATTCTTCAAAAAAAAACTGTTTCTTTTTAATTTGAAGAAATTCTAAAAGCTTGTTTTTCCAGTTGTAGAAGTGGTTGATTTTTGTTGGATCATTTCAGTGTAGAAACTTGGAAAACTGTAGGAAAACAAATCAGGTTTAAAAATTGGCTAAGGGCTTCCCTGGTGGTGCAGTGGTTGAGAGTCTGCCTGCCGATGCAGGGGACGTGGGTTCGTGCCCCGGTCCGGGAAGATCCCACATGCCGCGGAGCGGCTGGGCCCATGAGCCATGGCCACTGGGCCTGCGCGTCCGGAGCCTGTGCTCCACAACGGGAAAGGCCACAACAGTGAGAGGCCCGTGTACCGCAAAAAAAAAAAAAAAAAAAAAAAAAATTGGCTAAGATAACCACGGCCAAGGGGTAATTGTTATTATGCTGTGCTGCTTCTAGGAAGTCTATTTTCTATGCACAGAAATATGCAATCTGTCCCCTGCTCATCTCTGCAGTCCATCTCCCACTACTCCCCCATCCCGTGCTGGGCCAGGCCACTTACCTTCCATATGCCCCATGAGCAGCCCATATGCTCTTCCTAAACTGTCTCCTCTCCCAGAATGTATGCTCCATAAGGGGAGGGCAAGGTCTGTCTTGCTCAAGATCGCATCCCCATAACCTAGATACCAGGGGCTTAATAAATAATTTAATGTATGAACATTTTATTTCACTCTTAATTTTAAATTAAAAAGCACATGGACATAGTTTAAGTACATATATTGTTTAATAGTATGACTCTATTATTAAGTACACCTATTTTATTTTATTTATTTATTTATTTTTTTTTTTGCTACACTGGGTCTTCGTTGATGCGCCCAGGCTTTCTATAGTTGTGGTGAGCGGGGGCTGCTCTACGTTGTGGTGTGCGGGCTTCTCATTGCGGTGCGTTCTCTTGTTGCAGAGCATGGGCTCTAGGCACGTGGGCTTCAGTAGCTGTGGCTCGCGGGCTCTAGAGCGCAAGCTCAGTAGTTGTGGCGCACGGGCTTAGTTGCTCCGTGGCATGTGGGATCTTCCCGGATCAGGGCTCGAACCCGTGCCCCCTGCATTGGCAGGAGGATTCTTAACCACTGCGCCACCAGGGAAGCCCAGTATACCTATTTTAAATGTTGACTAATGTATATTCTTTTATATATCTTCCTCCTATCAAGTAAGAATGTATTATGAGCAGTTTCCAATGACATTAAATATTCCTCTTTAACATTAGTTTTAAAGTGGTGCATGAGTTTCATCACTTTAAACCTTACTCTTAGATATTTTGTCCTATTGTGAAGACCATTTTTCTACCATGAAAAATGCTGCAATGACCATCTCAGGCTTAAATCTTCACACATTGTTATTACTGCTTTAGGCTATTTATAAATGGAGTCATTGGGCCAAAGGACCTAAATATTCTTATGGCTCTAGAAACATATTTCCAAACTCCAGAGAAGCTGTACAGTTTTCCACTTCTGTTGTGGCAGTGAATTGGGTTATAATTTCGGTATCTGTGTCCAATTTGACAGGGCAGATTGGCACTTTGTTTGAATTTGCACTGCTTTTATTTTCACATCTTTGGGACAGAAAGTCTAAGGTTTCCAAAGCATGTCCCACTGTAAGAGTGACCTTCTGAATGAGGATGTTGCGGGGAAGAGCCTGTACTTGATAAGTGATGTGGCATATGTAGGAAAACAGAGAAGTGGTCCAACCTGACCATCTCGCAAGTGGAGAAACCAAGGCCAGAGAGGAGCACCCAGGTCTCTGGGGGAGCTGGGACCCCCATCCTGATGTCCTCACCAGGGACTCTCCCCTGGGTTCCTGAACTGTGACAGCAAGTGTCGGTCTAATGGCTTCTTCCTTTTTTCTCTTTTTCAGGAACAAAAAAGCCCAGCCCAAAAGCTGAAAACTAACCATGAAGCTCAGGGAAAAGAACCCAGCAGATAACAAAGAAAGCGACTTGGAGAAAAAGAAATTGGTTAGTCCTGGTCTCCCTATGTCTCCCTTGTAGGAGTGTTCAGGTGACCCTGGGGCAGTCCCTCCTGGCACCCTCCCTTCTCCCAGGGGAAGGGATGTTGAGGTGAGATCAGGCAGAGAAGGAGCAGAGGCTGGAAGCAAAGTTATGCAGGAAGGACCCTTGTGAATTGTAAATTGTATACGGTGAGGCACAGGCTGCTGCTGCTGATGTACTCTGGTTGATGGTGATACTATCTGTGGTGACCTTCCAGACTGAGGGGTGGTCTCCATTCCAAACGTCATTTCTCAGCAAGAGGACATTGATGTTGAAGGTGATAATGTCATCATCCTTAAGGAAACACTGAAACCCAACCCTCTGCAAGGCCCAGTCCATGTGCCCCCTCCTCCAGGAAGTCCTTGGTGCTTAGAAAGTCCCTCTCCTTCCTCAGGACTCCTTGGACCCTCTCTTTAAACCAGATTCAAAACCAGCAGCCAAACAGTGCCTGCTCTGTGCCAGACCTTACATAGGTCTCTCATTCCATTCTCCTGGCTACACTGTAGTGGAGGCATCACTACCCCCATTTTACAGGCGAGAAACTGAGGCTCAAAAAAGGCTGAAGCCACGTGTCCAAAGCTACATAGCTAGTTTAAGGTGCAGCTGATCTCGAACACTGGCCCATCTGTGCCTCGTGTCCCGTGATGGATGTGGAGGCAACCAGGACTCAGAAGAAGATGTGTCCATATTTGTAATAAACCTGTATTTAGCAAGACAAAGATCAATACAAGTGTATTTACCAAATTCCCTGGGGAGTGTGAAATGGCAGCTAAGCATCCCCATCCCCATCACATAGGTGTGAGCTGGAGGTCCAGAGGGGCCAAGCCACCTGTCTCAGGGGCCCCAGGGACCCTGAAGACCCAGGCTAAGCAGACAGAGATTCCCTCCAAGTGGACACAGTATCTTTTTCTTGGTGCTCATCTTAGGTTGAGCCAAGGCTCCACTGTCTAGGCACTGGGTGTGAGGAAGGAAGGGGTGAAGTCATTGCAAACATTCTGCTCAAATGATATTCAGTAGAAAATTCCCCTTTTTTCCTACTCTCTCTTTGGTAGAAAGTTTTCATGTTATCCAAGCCAACTTAGTCTCAGGATTTCACCCAGGGGAGAGTTTGAGTTCAGTTCCAGAAGTATCTACTGGGCCCCTTCTCTGAGCCGGGTGGGAAGAAGGCCCTGGGAATTCAAAAAAGGCTTAGGACACCATGTGAATTTTTTTTTTTTTACAAGGACAAAAGTTTTATTTGTACTAAAAACCTCAGCCTATATTCTCTTTATTCTTGATCCCAAATAAATTCATAATTTAATTGCTAATCATGCCAAGAGTAGTAGCTAGACTGGTTTCTTTTATTTGCGAGGTAAATTTCACAAACCTAATGAAATGATTTATTTTATTCTTCAGTGAAAATTGGCATTTTTATTCAACTTACATCCAGATTTTTTTTGAATTTTATTTTATTTTATTTTTTATACAGGTTTTTATTAGTTATCCATTTTATACATATTAGTGTATACATGTCAATCCCACTCTCCCAATTCATCCCACCACCACCACCACCCCCCCCCACCACTTTCCCCCCTTGGTGTCCATACGTTTGTTCTGGAAATACAAGAAAAATAACAACTCCTGTCCTCGGGCAGCTTACCACCTGGTCAGGGAGAGGTTTAATAAACAAGTGATGCTTCCCTGCTGGGTAGTGGTGAATAGTTTAAAGAACAATGAAGCAGAATAAGTGGAGAGCTGGGGGAGCCCTTAGAAACAGAGGTCAGAGAGAACTTCTCTGAGAAAGAAAGCCGATATGAAGGGGAGTGGGAAAGCAGGATGTGCAGACATGTAGAAGAAGATTATTCCAGGAAAAGGGAAGAGCATGTGCAAAGATCCTGAGGATATTGGAGGAGTGTCAGAAAGGCAGTGCAGTGGGAGCAGAGAAAGAGAGTGGGAGAGGGTGGTCAGAGAAGTAAGGGGGCCATGTGGGTGCTGGGCTTAGAGGCCGTGGTAGGGACTTGGGCTTTGCTCACCTGCCTTGGGATGTCATGGTGCATTTGGAGCAGAGGAGTGACACGCTCTGTCCTTTGCTCAACAGAATCACTGTGGCTTCTCTCTTGAGAATAATCTTAAGCCGGGACACAGGAGAAGCAGGGAAATCTGTTGGGAAGCTATACTAACAATCCAACGCAGAGATGATGATAGCTTGCACCAAAATGGTAACAGTAGAAGTGGTAACAAGTGCTCGGATTCAGAATATATGTCAAGGTAGAGCTGACATGATTTCCTGATATATCAGATGTGGGTGTGAGAGATAAAGATAAGTGTTTGGTTGGCTTAAGCAAATGACAGGATGGAGGGGCCATCAACAGAGGCCGGGAAGACCAGAGCAGGAGCAGGTTTAAAGGCTCCATTGGGACTTGGTAAGTCAAGATGCACATTCAGCATACAAGTGGAGATGTTGAAAGCCACATTGAATATATCTCATTTCATCTTTAAACCAATATGTGGTATAGATCAGCATGTTAGAAATGAGGAAACTTCAATCAGTGCATTGAAGTTCTATCCTAAATGGCACATCTTAAGTGTTGACACATCATGTAAGTGATGGAGCCAGGATTTGAATTCTATCCAACTGACTATAGAGCCCACCCCCTCCCTTCTCTGTTCCACTCATGGAATCTCTGTGGACAAGTGGGAAGGCACATGCCCTCCCAGCCAAGTGCTCCCAGGTGTGAACTCTTTACTCCATCCAGGACTGCTCTATGACCTCTACAGGGCAATGCCTCATTTAATTCGCACAACAACCTATAACTACCATTATTATCCTCACTTTACAACGGTGGAAACTGAGGCACAAAGAGCCTCAGATTCAGTACATGGTGCATCTAGGATGTGATCCAGAGATCAAGTTCTTCAACACTATGTCTTATTCCAAAATTAAATGTTTGTCAAATCAAAGAATAGCATGTAATTGACTAAAATCAAGATATCGCTTGCTGTGAAGTATCATTCAAAGACAGTGTCACCTTATCTTTGAATCAGTAGACGTTTGTTAAATGAAAAAGGCACAGCCCTGACAGCTGGAACCTATAAAGCCTTTTATTTAACAAACATTTATTGATCAACTACTATGAGCCAGGCACTGGATAGGAACAGGAGCTACAGAGGTGACTGAGTCACGGAGAAGCTCAAGGTCTAGTACAGTGGGCAGGGTCATTCCAGTGCTATAATCAGGATACATAAAGTAAAGTGATTGCATTCAACATTTCTCTCTTTTTCTAGTCTCTCTTATTTGTAAGAAGCCGTATGTCTCAGAGCAGCAGTGAGTTAAATCTTTTGCATATTAGAAAAAATGGTGTTATCTTGGCCTAGCCTATGCTCTGGAAATTTTTTATGAACTGGGGAATTTCACTTCCCTTTTGACATTGAACTTTTCTCCTGTGTATATTGGAGGCAGGAAGAATGTGGTTAATGGTAAATATGAACTTAGGATAACATTCAGCAAGTATCACATTTTGCTTTCATGATGAGTAACTTTTATATGCCTTGTTTTCAAAATAAATAAAAACTGCCATTTCCTCATCTTTACCAGGGTTTGAAGCTGATTCATTTGTGTCTCATGTGAGAACATCTCATGTAGACATTTATAAGGCACATTTGCCCATAGAGCCAGCCTCACACCTGCAGTGTTTTATCCAGGAACATTGATACATGAATGGGAAACTATTAAAAAAAAATCAGCCCAGAGATGGTTTCACAGCCAATTTAGCAATTGTCTTTCTGATGTTTTTTGTCTCTGCCTTCCCACAGAAAAGTCTGGACACCTACTGTTTCCTGGTCTTTGCCGCAATCTCCTCGCAGGTGCTCTCTATTTGTATTTTTTCCTGCCTGAGACCAAAAACAAAACCCATGCAGAAATCAGCCAGGCATTTGCCAAAAGGAACAAGGCCTACCCACCAGAGAAGAAAATTGACTCAGCTGTAACTGATGATAAAACAAATGGAAGGCCTGAACCGGACTCCTCCTCCACACTGGAGAATTGTGTCAAAAAGAGGATTGTCTGAATGGATGATCTCACCATTTTTGGAAATGGAAGAGCCCCCTGCAAGTTTAACACTACTAAGTATTTAAAAATAAACCTTTGCTAATCTAACATGGCAGCCATTTGGGGTTTATTCACAGCTGAATCCCCCAAACTCTTCTGGCAGCTGGAAAGAATCACCCTATGTTTTAGTGGACCCAGCATTCTTCTGTAGAGATCCATGGGCTGCTTTCTTCATGACTTACCCCATGGTTTCAAAATGAAATTGGGGAAATAACATTTGAATGCTTTCTCAAAGAATAACAATCTAGTCTGACAGAGGACTCGATGGACTAGAAATCCAGACTGAGTTTCCAGTCCCAGCTCTGCCAGAAATAGCCTTGAGCCACCCTCAACCTGGATCCTGAAGCATCCAAGGACCCTTGGCTTTGATCCTGGATGAAGGTTTTCATACCTCCTAATAAATGCCTGTTTCCAATCTTTAGCTCTACCTTGTGGATCTCAGACTCAGGAGAGGCTGATACCAACCCACCACCCTCCAGGTCCTGTCTCTCCCAGGATGTCCCATGGGGCTCCAGAAATATCTTCACCTCTGAGTATCAGAGTGTGCTCACAGAGGACATAAAGTGGATCAATATGTGGAAGACCTAGAGACGCAGACATAAGAAGTAACTTCCCAGAAGCTGAGGCAGGGACTGCAAATTTAACACTGTTCAGTTGAAAAAAACAGTGTTAAGAATGCTTCTGAAGCTTAACCTAAGCTTGGAGGAAAGGAACACTGTGATTGATTAGTGATGTCTGCCACAGGTATAGAGTGAGAGTATCACACATGCTTTATGTTTGCCAATCTTAGAAGAGATTTACCTGAAAGACAATGTATTAGGGTTCTTTGGAAGAACAGGAAAAAAAAATATATATATATATATATATATGTATATATGTAATTTATTATGAGGAATTGGTTCACACAATTACAGAGGTTGAGAAGTCCCACAATCTGCCACATGAAAGCTAGAGACCCAAGAAAGCCAAAGGCCTGAGAACCAGGGTAACAAGTGGTATGAGTTCTACTCCAGGTCTGAAGGCCTGAGAAGAGAAGTGCTGATGGTGTAAGTTCCAGCCCAAGGGCTGGAGATCAGTGTCTTAGCTCAGCCATTAGGCTGGGAGCAAATCCTCCCTTTCTCCACCTTTTAGCTCTATTCAGGCCCTCAGTAGATTGGATTCCCACCCACACTGGGAAGGGCAATCTGCTTTACTCAGTCTACCAATTCAAATACTAATTCCATCCAAATTACCCTTGCAGACACACCCCAGAAATAATGTTTAACCAAATATCTGGGCACCCCATGATCCGGTCAAGTTGACACACAAAATTAAACATCACAAGTCCACCACTTGTCAACTTGGCATCTATATGCATCTCTTTAAATCATACTCAGACTCCAAAGACCATGGCAAGGTCATAAATCTGCCTAACATGATAGAACTATCCTATGTTCAACCAAAAGTTCACTAACCCCTTCTCCAGAAGAGGAGGTAAAGTCCTTGGGTGATGTTTACTCTTCTTTTTGATTCTTCATAACTGAAATGCTATGAGGTCAAATTAACAATACTTAAGTACTATGATACAAAGTCAATACATCTTATGTTACATGGTGAGGAAATAAAAGAAAGAAAACAAAGTTATTGTTAGATCTATAGAGAGAAACATAAACCTGTTCATAAAGTGAGGAAATACTCATGATAATTACAATCTTCATTCTGTAACTGGTCCTATGGTCATAGCTGGTATTATCACTACCTTCTTCCACTTTTTGTACTCCCTTGGCCTTCAGCAAACACCTCAGCTGGTCCTGGTTCTTTATCTGGTAGGGTGACCCAAACCTTCTTTCCTGAAGGATCTGGGCCATTATTAGTCCAGTGACAATTGGGTTGTTATCGTTTTTCATGACCCTTAATCACAGGGCTTGGTAATACTAATGATGCCCTAAGGGATCTCCTGTTTCCAGACACTCTCCCTTACCTCCACTGTGGAACAGTCATCCAATTTCCCCTTGGTGGTCTGAATCAACCACCCTAGACAGCTCAGTATGTCCCTTTTACTGTTTGCTTGTTGATTCAGGGGCACGAGGAGCCCAAAGTGGCTGGGTGACAGTCTCAGTGGAATCATTATTGTACATCCTGGTGGAAGGATTCCTCCTCCTGGAACTCAGACTCCTAAGCCAGCAGAGCATAAGGCTGCAGGAACAGGAAACAAACAATTTGCTAGGGGATCACTAGGGGTAATAGTGAGTGATACCACTCCCATTTCCACCCCTTGATTCCTGGACCCGTGAATTTGTGCTATGGGAGAAACAGCACCATATTGGACACTGATTCAGAGCATACTCAGCCTTATAGGGAACTTTGCCCCAGCTCTGCAAGGTATTGCCACCTAGCTGGCACTCTTGACAAGTCTTCAAAAGGCCATTCCAGCATTCTATGGAGCCAGCTGCTTCAGGATGGTAAGAACATGGTAAGACCAGTGAATTCCATGAGCATGAGCCCATTGCTGTACTTCTTTTGCTGTGAAGTGAGTTCCTTGATCAGAAATAATTCTATATGGGTATCATCATTGTGGATAAAAGATTCCATAATTCCATGGGTGTATCAGAAACACTGTGTGCAGAGTAAACAAATCTGTGTCCAGAGTAATTTTCTATTCCAGTAAGGACAAAACACTGCCCCTTCCATGATGAAAGTGGTACAATGTAATCAACCTACCCCAGGTAGCTGGCTGATCACCTAGGGGAATGGTGCCATATTGGGGACTCAGTGTTAGTCTTTGCTGCTGGCTGGTGGGGCACTCAGCCTTGGCCATAGCCAGGTCAGCTTTGGTTAGTGGAAGTCCATGTGGCTGAACCTGTGTGTACCTCGACTCCTGCCACCATGGCCTCTTTGTTGATGAGCCCATTGGGAGATGACAAGGGTGGCTGGGGAAAGAGACTGACCGGAATCCACCAAATGGGTCATTCTATCCATTTGATTATTAAAATTTTCCTCTGATGAGGTCACCCTTTGATGATCATTCACATGGAATACAAATATCTTCACACTTTTTGCCCATTCAGAGAAGCCTATCCACATACCTCTTCCCCAAATTTCCTTGTCACTGATCTTCCAATCACGTTCCTTCCCAATCCCTGGCCACGCAGCCAGACCATTGACGACAGCCCATGAATTGCTACATAATAACATGACTGGCCATTTCTCTTTCCAAGTAAAGTGAACAACCAAGTGCACTGCCCAAATTCTACCCAGCAGAAGGGTCTCACTTCACCACTGTCCTTCAGCGATGTCCCAGAGAGGGGTTGTCATGCTGCAGCTGTCCACTTTGGGATGTTGCCTGCATATCACGCAGAACCATCTGTAAACCAGGAAGAGAAGACTCTTCTCTTCCTCTGTCAACTGACTGTAGGGAACTTCTCATGGGGCCACTGGTGCAGACTGGGAGAGAGGAGGCAGCGGCGCAGTCAGAGTGGGGACCGTGGGCATCTGGGCTACTTCTTCATGTAACTTGTGTCTTCAGGGCCTGCTCAGGCCTGATCACATATACACCATTTCCATTGGATAATAGAACTTATGGCTTAGTGGGTCAGATAACACCCAGTTCATGATTGGCAACTCAGGTCAAGTTGTAACTTGGTAGCCCACGGTCTAGTGTTCAGTTTCTACTAAGGCCAGTAGCAGAACCAAGAGCTGTTTCACAAAAGGAGAGAAGTTATCCACAAAGGATGGCAAGACTCTATACCAAATTCCTAAGGTCCTATGCTGGGATCCACCTATAGGGGCTGCCAAAGACTCCAAATAGCATCCTTCTCTGCCATTGAGACTTCAAGTATCATTGGATCTGGTGGCCCAAATAGCAGAGCACAGCAGCCTGGAGCTGGTACAGAGTCTTATCTTGGGCCCCATTCAAAACTAGCAGCTTTTCAGTAGGTGGGCGAGAGTAATACACCCAAATGTGGAATATGTTGTCTCCAAAATCCAAAGAGGCACACTAGGCATTGTGCCTCTTTTTTGGTTGTAGGAGGAACCAGATGTAACAACTTATCCTTCACTTTAGAAGCAACATTTGACATGCCCCACACCATTGGACTCCTAGAAGTTTTACTGAGGCAGAAGGCACCTGAATTTTTGTCAGATTTATTTCCCACTCCCTGGTAAGACATGCAAATATCTTACCAATAAGTCTAGAGTCCTTGCTACTTCTTGCTCACTGGGTCCAATAAGCACAATGTCATCCATGTAATGGACCGGTGTGATATCTTGTGGAAGGAAAAGACAACCAAGGTCCCCGTGAACTAAATTGTGACAAAGGGCTGGAGAAATGATAAACCCCTGAGGAAGGATAATGAAGTTGTATTGATGGCCTTGCCAGCTGAAACAAACTGCTTCTGATGGTCCTAATTAACAGGTGTCAACAAAAAAGCATTTTCCAGATTAATAGCTACATACCAGGTACCAGTGGATGTGTTCATTGCTCAAGCATTAAACCGACATCTAGTACAGCAGCTGCAATTGGAGTCACCACCTGATTAAGCTTATAAGAATCCACTGTTATTCTCCAAGATCCATCTGTCTTCTGCACAGACAAAATAAGGAAGTTGAATAAGGATGTGGTGGGAATCACCACCCCTGCATTTTTCAAGTCCTTCTTAGGGACACTAATCTCTGCAATCCCTCCAGGAATTTGGTATTGCTTTTGGTTTACTGTTTTCCTAGGTAGAGCCAGTTCTAATGGCTTCCTCTTTGCACCATAATAGTCTTCATTCCACAGGTTATGAAATCAATGTGGGGATTTGCTGATGTATATCTATCCCAATTTTGTGCTGAGAACTAGGAAGATAATCACAGGGTGGGTTAGGAGACCCACTGGACCCAACTGTGAGATGGACCTGAGCTAAAGTTCCACTGATCACCTGTCCTCCATAAGCTCCTACCCTGATTGGTGGACCACAGTGATGTTTTGGGTCTCCTCGACTTAATATCAGGGCAGAGCCCATCCAGTAGTCCCCAAAGGCTGATTATCCTCTTTCCTAATTTACAGTTACCTTGGTAAACTTGTAGGTCACTTAAGGATAGGCTGGGAGAAAGATTAACAGGATAAGTTTTTGGTATTATACCAGGATCTTTCTTCAAGGGGAACCGGCCTCTCCTTCATTCAAGGAATTCTGAGAATAGAATGAGAGGCTGTGTCTCTGTTTTTAGACTTTTGTTCACTTGGTCTAGAACTTTTCTGCTAACACAGATCAAGTAAGAATTTACTAGGCTTTCTATCTATTTCACTTCCAGGAACACCATGATCAACTAGCCAATGCCATAAGGTCTATGCTAGTCAAACTATTCTGATTGCTGCTTTGATTCTACTGCCAATTATGGTAACCCAGCCCACCTTGACTTTGGCAACTAAGTGCCAGCACTTGGCCATGGTCACCCTGGGATCCAATTACTCCCATTGCATTTAGGTTTCCAATTCATTGACTGCAGTTCCCATTGTAAGGTCTTGTCTATAGAGAATAATCATTGAGCTCTTCAAGAATACTATATTTTTCAAAGTATTGGTCAAATGTATGCTTTCTGGACCCTCCCAGTATGGGTGAAGAGGTCTTAAATGACAAATCCACTCTAACATGCCAATCTCCCTAAGACCTTGAATCCCTACATTAAACAAAGGAAGGTCCAGCATTTCTAATTTGCCCACTGTGGGCCACCTTTTTGTATCCATATTTCAGCCAACGAACCAAACTAACCATTGGAGCTCTTTCTAACTCCCTGAGCTACAACATTAATTGCAGATCTCTGCTGAGTCCATATCAGTAAGTTCAGCCTGATCCAACATTATGGTCCTCCTACCATTATCCCACACCTTTGACATCCATTCTGACACATGGTCCCCATATTTATGTCTGCTGAATTAGAAAACTCAAGCTGTTCTTTAGGAGTGTGGCACACCTCCATGGGCCACACTTGTACCTCACCTTTCAGGGCCTGCTGGGACAACCCCCCGCCCCGTCAGTTGTTGAGTCTGCCTTTCAGATGGTTGAAGTGATTAGTCCAGCTGTGAAGGTCTAGGCTTACAGATGTCTCTGCTAGAGCTCGCATTCATGCAGACCTGGGACCAGACTCCTGCCAGGATTGGGCGTCTCCATCAGTCCTCATCTTGGTCCTGATGACCCTGACTTCACACTTGAGTCCAGTGCTGTCATGCAAAGAGCAGAGCCTTGGGACAGTCATGCCAGGGTTTGGTTCCAGGCTCAGCCATTTTCTAGCTGTGGGACCAAAAGAAAGTGACTTATCTTCTCTGAGTCTCCATTTCCTTATATGTAAAATGGAGATGTGATACCTGATTTATGGACCTGTGAGAATTAAAATCATTCTTGCTGGACCCCAGGAGGGGTTACATTTTCCTGGGGGCCTCCTTGTGGTCTCCTGTGCCACTCCAGTTACTATAGTTACCACACGGTGGTGAGAGCACTCTTGAGGGCTGAGTCACTGTCTGATTCATCTCTGAATCCCTATGCTTGGAACATTTCCTGGGGACTATTAAACACTCAAGAAACATTTGATAATACTGTGGGAGATTGTGTTACTATATGTTTATTGTTCAGAAAACATTTGCTTTCCCCTCCCTTCATGAGAGTGATGTACTTCCCCACCCCACTGATAGTGAACCTGGCTGTGTGACTTGCTTTGGCCAATGGGATGTGAGTAAACTTAGTGGATGCCACATCCAGCAGAGGCATTAAGTGAGGCATGCCTCAGATAGCTGCAGCTCCTTTCCTGGACCCCCTAATGGGAGCCATATGAAGCAGGCATGAACCCAACTCACAGCCTAGACCTAGGCCCATCTGAATTTAGCCAAACCCATTAGAGACTTGTAGAGCCAAAGCTTATCTTTGAATGTGAGAGGTAAATATTTTTGTTAGCACTGAGATGTTTGGGGTTGTTTGTTAAGCAGATTATCACAATAGAGCCTGACTATTACATTATATAAAGTTAATTCAGTACTAACAATGTGGCATGGATTGTTCTAAGTGCTTTATATAAAGTATCTCAAATAATCCTTATAGCATTGCAGTTGGATATAATTATCCCCATTCAACAGATTGGGAAACTGAGGCACAACTTATCCCCAAAGTCATATAGCTAGTAAGTGGGAGAGCAGGGATTCTGAACTAGCAACCCAACTCCAGAGCCTAAGTTTTTATGGCAGGCATAAATCCTTCCATACTGCCTCTTGTAATGAGTCAGTCAATGAATGAATAAATTAATCTATTAATTAAATTAATCTGTTAAATTAATCTGGAAACCAGCCTGGGGTTTAACCCTGAATCCTGGCTGTGCAGTTACAACTATACTGCCCTTCTTGGATTGTGCTGGTTAGACACCCCTTCCTCATGGGCCCCTTTTCCCAGCCCAGTGCCAGAGTTTTTGCCTCATGAGAACAAAGTTCATGGCCCCCACTGGACACTCAAAAATAGATTCTGCTGCCTAGATTCTCAGACCACTTAATGGGAAACCTTATTGCCAACTGCTGGATTGCTGGCCACCTACCTTACCCTTCAGATTTCCAGAATCAGTCTCTGAAACTGCTCAGTTTCCAAAGCCTCAGGTCCAGTTAACAACAAGTCAGAGACTATATTAGTCAGGATTCCCCAGAGAAACAGAGCCAACAGGAGAAGGAAAGAAGGAAGGGAGGAAGGAAGGAAGGAAGGAAGGAAAGAGAAGGAAGGGAGAGAGGGAGGGAGGGAGGAAGGGAGGAAGGAAGAAAGAAGAAAGGAGGAAAGAAAGAGAAAGAAAGAGGACAGAGGGAAGGAAGGGAGGGAGGGAGGAAAGAAGGAAGATAGATATAGATATGCCACATCCAAGCAGAAGCATCAAATATTCTTGCCTGATTTGACATGGTCTCTTGTGATCCTGTCCTCCAACATGAGATGAGAAATAGGAGATATATATATATATATATATATATATATATATGTACATATATACACATACACACATACATATATACATATATATGTATATATATGAATATATATACATATATATATGACTTTTCATATATATATATGAAAAGTCATTTGTTATAAGGAATTTGTTCATGCGATTATGGAGCCTGAAAAGTCCCAAGATCTGCAGTTGGCAAGCTAGAGATAGGCAGGAGACTCAAGAAGAACCAATGCTTCATCCCCAGTCTGAAGGCAACAAAGAAGCCTCAACGCAGAAGTCTGGCAGGAGTCCCTCTTACTCAGACTTTTTGTTGGTCAAGTCTTCAACTGATTGGACAAGGGCCACCCACGCTGAGAAGAGCAATCTGCTTCACTCTGCCCAGTGGTAATTTCATCCAAAAACACCCCCACAGACACACCCACAATAATGTTTGACCAAACCTCTGGGCACCCCAAGGCCCAGTCAAGTTAACACATAGAATTAACCATCACAGAGATCAAGAGAAAAGAAAACATGCAAGAATTTTCACAATAGTTTTATTCATAAGAGCCAAAAAGTGAAAATAACCCAACTATCTATAAACATGTAAATGGAGAAACAACTGGCTATTCACACAATTGAATACCACTCAACATTAAAAAGGAACAAACTTCTGATACATGGATAAATCTAAAAACACTATGCTGGTTAAAGTCATCTCCATACTAGTTGATTCCATTGGTATGAAATTCTAGAAAGAAAAAAAGGATCCTAGAGTGGAACAGAAGCAGTGGTTGCCCCTGGGTGTGAGGTAAGGATTGTCTCAGAAAGCACAAGAAGGAAATTTCTGGGGTGATAATGATGTTCCAGGTGTATGTTTTTCAAAACTCAGGAAATATATACTTAATATATCTATATTTCATTGTAGATCAATTTCCCACCAAAAAAAATTGTAAGCAAATAATTGATCTCTAGTTAATAATAAGCATGCTGAAGAATTTAGACTTACATGTACTGAGTCTGCCATTTACTCTAAAATGCATCAAAACTAGGTGGATCAACAGATGTATAGAGGGATAGATAAATGAATATATATGTGGTAAAGCAAGGATCATAACATGCTAATGGAAAATCAAGGTCATGTATATCAGGTGTTCACTGTAACATTTTTTCAACTTTGTAGAGGGACAAGAATTAAGCAGAAAATAGATGCCCATTAAATATTTGTTGAATGAATAAATGAGTATGTAACTTGAAAATAAAACTGATCTAGACATTCCTTCTGCATCTACCTACAGGAAAGCATCCCTCTGTGATGAGGACAGGGCAGTGGTCCACACAGAGTCCAGCGCCAAGAGGGAAAACCTTGTGACTGACAGGGGCTTGGTGCTCCGGCCGGGTTTCAGGCCTGAGCCTCTGAGGTGGGAGAGCCGAGCTCAGGACATTGGACCACCAGAGACCTCCTAGCTCCATGTAATATCAATTGGTGAGAGCTCTCCCAGAGATCTCCATTTCAATGCTAAGACCCAGCTCAACTCAATGACCAGCAAGCTCCAGTGCTGGATACCCCAGGCCAAACAAGTAGCAAGACAGGAGCACAAGCTCACCCATTAGCAGAAAGGCTGCAAAAAATCATAATAAGTTCACAGACACCCCAAAACACACCACTGGATGCAGTCCTGCCCAACAGAAAGACAAGATCCAGCCACATCCACCAGAGCACAGGCACCAGTCCCCTCCACCAGAAAGCCTACACAACCCACTGAACCAACCTTAGCCACTGGGGGTAGACACCAAAAACGACAGGAACTATGAACCTGCAGCCTGCAAAAAGGAAACCCCAAACACAGTAAGTTAAGCAAAATGAGAAGACAGAGAAATACACAGGAGATAAAGGAGCAAGGTAAAAACCCACCAGACCAAACAAATGAAGAGGAAGTAGGTAGTCTACCTAAAAAATAATTGAGAGTAATGATAGTAAAGATGATCCAAAATCTTGGAAATAGAATGGAGGAAACACAAGAAACGTCTAACAAGGGCCTAGAAGAACTAAGGAGCAAACAAACAATGATGAACAACACAATAAATGAAATTTAAAATTCTCTAGAAGGAATCCATAGCAGAATAACTGAGGCAGAAGAACGGATAAGTGACCTGGAAGATAAAATAGTGGAAATTACTACCACAGAGCAGAATAAAGAAAAAGAATGAAAAGAAGTGAGGACAGTCTCAGAGACCACTGGGACAACATTAAACGCACCAAAATTCGAATTATAGGGGTCCCAGGAAAAGAAAAGAAAAAGAAAAGGACTGAAAAAATATTTGAAGAGATTATAGTTGAAAACTTCCCTAATATGGGAAAGCAAATAGTCAATCAAGTCCAGGAAGTGCAGAGTCCCATACAGGATAAATCCAAGGAGAAACATGCCAAGACACATATTAATCAAACTATCAAAAATTACATACAAAGAAAAAATATTAAAGGCAACAAGGGAAAAGCAACAAATAACATGCAAAGGAATCCCCATAAGGTTAACAGAGATCTGTCAGCATAAATTCTGCAAGCCAGAAGGGAGTGGCACGATATATTTAAAGTGATGAAAGGGAAAAACCTACAACCAAGATTACTCTAACAAGAAAGGATCTCATTCAGACTCGACGGAGAAAGTAAAACCTTTACAGACAAGCAAAACCTAACAGAATTCAACACCACCAAACCAGCTTTATAACAAATGGTAAAGGAATTTCTCTAGGCAGGAAACAGAAGAGAAGGAAAAGACTTACAATAACAAACCCAAAACAATTAAGAAAATAGTAATAGGAACATACATATCAATAATTACCTTAAATGTAAATGGATTAAATGCTCCAACCAAAAGACATAGACTGGCTGAATGGACACACAAACAAGACCTGTATATATGCTGTCTACAAGAGACCCACTTCAGACCTAGGGACATATACAGACTGAAAGTGAGGGGATGGAAAATGATATTCCATGCAAATGGAAATCAAATGAAAGCTGGAGTAGCAATTCTCATATCAGACAAAATAGACTTTAAAATAAAGACTACTACAAGAGACACAGAAGGACACTACATAATGATCAAGGGATCAATCCAGGAAGAAGGTATAACAATTGTAAATATTTATGCACTCAACATAGGTGCACCTCAATACATAAGACAAATGCTAACAGCCATAAAAGGGGAAATCGACAGTAACACAATCATAGTAGGGGACTTTTTAACACCCCACTTTCACCAAAGGACAGATCATCCAAAATGAAAATAAATAAGGAAACACAAGTTTTAAAAGACATATTAGATCAGAGAGATTTAACTGATATTTATAGGACATTCCATCCAAAAACAACAGAGTACACTTTCTTCTCAAGTGCTCATGGAACATTCTCCAGGATAGATCATATCTTCGGTCACAAATCAAGTCTTGGTAAATTTAAGAAAATTGAAATTGCATCAAGTATCTTTTCCGACCACAATGCTATGAGACTAGATATCAATTACAGGAAAAGATCTGTAAAAAATACATACACATGGAGGCTAAACAATACACTACTTAATAACGAAGTGATCACTGAAGAAATCAAAGAGGAAATTTAAAAATACTCAGGAACAAATGACAATGGAGACATGACGACCCAAACCTATGGGATGCAGCCAAAGCACTTCTAAGAGGGAAGTTTATAGAAATACAATCCCACCTTAAGAAACAGGAAACATCTCGAATAAACAACCTAACCTTGCACCTAAAACAATTAGAGAAAGAAGAACAAAAAACCCCCAAAGTTAGCAGAAGGAAAGAAATCATAAAGATCAGATCAGAAATAAATGAAAAAGAAATGAAGGAAACGATAGCAAAGATCAATAAAACTAAAAGCTGGTTCTTTGAGAAGATAAACAAAATTGATAAACCATTAGCCAGACTCATCAAGAAAAAAAGGGAGAAGACTCAAATCAATAGAATTAGAAATGAAAAAGGAGAGGTAACAACTGACACTGCAGAAATACAAAAGATCATGAGAAATTACTAAAAGCAACTCTATGCCAATAAAATGGACAACCTGGAAGAAATGGACAAATTCTTAGAAATGCACAACCTGCCAAGACTGAATCAGGAAGAAATAGAAAATATGAACAGACCAATCACAAGCACTGAAATTGAAACTGTGATTAAAAATCTTCCAACAAACAAAAGCCCAGGACTAGATGGCTTCACAGGCGAATTCTATCAAACATTTAGAGAAGAGTTAACACCTATCCTTCTCAAACTCTTCCAAAATATAGCAGAGGGAGGAACACTCCCAAACTCATTCTACAAAGCCACCATCACCTTGATACTAAAACCAGACAAGGATGTCACAAAGAAAGAAAACTACAGGCCAATATCACTGATGAACATAGATGCAAAAATCCTCAACAAAATACTAGCAAACAGAATCCAACAGCACATTAAAAGGATCATACACCATGATCAAGTGGGGTTTATTCCAGGAATGCAAGGATTCTTCAATATACGCAAGTCAATCCACGTGATACACCATATTAACAAATTGAAGGAGAAAAACCATATGATCATCTCATTAGATGCAGAGAAAGCTTTTGACAAAATTCAACACCCATTTATGATAAAAACCCTGCAGAAAGGAAGCACAGAGGGAACTTTCCTCAACATAATAAAGGCCATATATGACAAACCCACAGCCAACATCATCCTCAATGGTGAAAAACTGAAAGCATTTCCACTAAGATCAGGAACAAGACAAGGTTGCCCACTCTCACCACTCTTATTCAACCTAGTTTTGGAAGTTTTAGCCACAGCAATCAGAGAAGAAAAGGAAATAAAAGGAATCCAAATCGGAAAAGAAGAAGTAAAGCTGTCACTGTTTGCAGATGACATGATACTATACATAGAGAATCCTAAAGATGCTACCAGAAAACTACTAGAGCTAATCAATGAATTTGGTAAAGTAGCAGGATACAAAATTAATGTACAGAAATCTCTGGCATTCCTATATACTAATGATGAAAAATCTGAAAGTGAAATCAAGGAAACACTCCCATTTACCATTGCAACAAAAAGAATAAAATATCTAGGAATAAACCTACCTAAGGAGACAAAAGACCTGTATGCAGAAAATTATAAGACACTGATGAAAGCAATTAAAGATGATACAAACAGATGGAGAGATATACCATGTTCTTGGATTGGCAGAATCAACATTTTGAAAATGACTCTACTACCCAAAGCAATCTACAGATTCAATGCAATCCCTATCAAACTCCCACTGGCATTTTTCACAGAACTAGAACAAAAAATTTCACAATTTGTATGGAAACACAAAAGACCCCGAAAAACCAAAGCAATCTTGAGAACGAAAAACGGAGCTGGAGGAATCAGGCTCCCTGACTTCAGACGATACTACAAAGCTACAGTAATCAAGACAGTATGGTACTGGCACAAAAACAGAAAGACAGATCAATGGAACAGGATAGAAAGCCCAGAGATAAACCCACGGACATATGGTCACCTTATCTTTGATAAAGGAGGCAGGAATGTACAGTGGAGAAAGGACAGCCTCTTCAATAAGTGGTGCTGGAAAAACTGGACAGGGACATGTAAAATTATGAGATTAGATCACTCCCTAACACCATACACAAAAATAAGCTCAAAATGGATTAAAGACCTAAAGGTAAGGCCAGAAACTGTCAAACTCTTAGAGGAAAACATAGGCAGAACACTCTATGACATAAATCACAGCAAGATTCTTTTTGACTCACTTCCTAGAGAAATGGAAATAAAAACAAAAATAAACAGATGGGACCTAATGAAACTTCAAAGCTTTTGCACAGCAAAGGAAACCATAAACAAGACCAAAAGACAACCCTCAGAATGGGAGAAAATATTTGCAAATGAAGCAACTGACAAAGGATTAATCTCCAAAATTTATAAGCAGCTCATGCAGCTCAATAACAAAAACCAAACAACCCAATCCAAAAATGGGCAGAAGACCTAGATAGACGTTTCTCCAAAGAAGATATACAGACTGCCAACAAACACATGAAAGAATGCTCAACATCATTAATCATTAGAGAAATGCAAATCAAAACTACAATAAGATATCATCTCACACCAGTCAGAATGGCCATCATAAAAAATCTAGAAACAATAAATGCTGGAGAGGGTGTGGATAAAAGGGAGCACTCTTGCAGTGCTGGTGGGAATGTGAATTGGTACAGCCACTATGGAGAACGGTATGGAGGTTCCTTAAAAAACTACAAATAGAACTACCATATGACCCAGCAATCCCACTACTGGGCATATACCCTGAGAAAACCATAATTCAAAAAAAGTCATGTACCATTGCAGCTCTATTTACAATAGCCCGGAGATGGAAACAACCTACGTGTCCATCATCGGATGAATGGGTAAAGAAGATGTGGCACATATATACAATGGAATATTACTCAGCCATAAAAAGAAATGAAATTGAGCTATTTGTAATGAGGTGGATAGACCTAGAGTCTGTCATATAGAGTGAAGTAAGTCAGAAAGAGAAAGACAAATACCGTATGCTAACACATATATATGGAATTTAAGAATAAAAAAAATGTCATGAAGAATCTAGGAGTCAGACAGGAATAAAGACACAGACCTACTAGAGAATGGACTTGAGGATATGGGGAGGGGGAAGTGTAAGCTGTGACAAAGTGAGAGAGAGGCATGGACATATATACACTACCAAACGTAAGGTAGATAGCTAGTGGGAAGCAGCCGCATAGCACAGGGAGATCAGCTTGGTGCTTTGTGACCGCCTTGAGGGGTGGGATGGGGAGGGTGGGAGGGAGGGAGACGCAAGAAGGAAGAGATATGGTAACATATGTATAACTGATTCACTTTGTTATAAAGCAGAAACTAACACACCATTGTAAACCAATTATACTCCAATAAAGATGTAAAAATAAATAAATACATAAATAAATACATAAATAAAAAAAATTTATGGAAGCAACTTAAACAGCCATCAACAGATGAATGGATAAAGAAGATGTAGTACATACACACTATGGAATATTACTCGGCTGTAAAAAAGAATGAAATTATGCCATTTGTAGCAACATGGAGGGACCTAGAGATTATCTTACTAAGTGAAGTAAATCAGAGAGAGACAAACATCCTATGATATCACTTATATGTGGAATGTAAAAAAAATGATACAAATGAACTTATTTACAAAACAGAAATAGACCCACATAGAAAACAAACTTATTACCAAAGGGGAAACGGGGTGGGGGAGGGATAAATTGGGAATTGGGGTTTAACAGATACATACTACTATATATAAAATAGATAAACAACAAGGACCTACTGTATAGCACAAGGAACTGTATTCAATATTGTATAATAACCTATAATGGAAAAGAATCTGAAAAAGAATATATGTATGTATGTATGTATGTATGTATGTATGTATGTATAACTGAATCACTTTGCTGTATACCTGAAAAACTGTAAATCAACTATACTTCAATTAAATTTTTAATTAATTAATTGTTTTAAAAAGAAATTTTAAATAAATATATTGATTAAGGGTGATATCAGCTGTGCATAACGGAAAGCCTGACTATTCATGGTTTATGCACTAAAGACATACATAACAGGAAATTCAGAGGGAGCCGGCAAGGGCTGGTGCAAAAGCTCAGTGATACAACTGAGGACCCAGAATCTTTTCATCTTTTCATCCAAATGCTCCACCTTCTCAATGCTGTGGCTTTGTGCCCTTGGAGCCTCATGGTCACAGGATGGCTGTTACAGCTTTAGGCATCATGATCAAGTTCAAACTCCAGGAGAAAAATGGGGGGAGACTATGTCAGGGGGACTTTTCTTGATGTGTCTCTCACCTGTCACCAGTGCAGAAAATCTTCTTAGAAGGACCTTCTGTCTCCCTAGCCAGAAGGGAACCACATGGCCAGCCCTAGCTACAAGGCAGACTGCAAAATGTTTCCAGTATCAGGGAAAAAGGAACAAACTGCCCGTGCTTGGCTTCAACAGACCGTGAGTCATCACCTGAGACCGGGCACTTTGAGTCCCCAACCAAAGTCAGGGTTTTCTTAGCAAGCAAAGGAATTGTTCTCGGAAAGCAATTAGCAGTGTGTGTCATCATTGATATTTGCTAAATACCTGCTCGGTCGACATTGTACTGAACATCAGAGATGAATTAAAGAGATGAAGACCCAGGGCTCCCCTGGTGGCGCAGTGGTTGAGAGTCCGCCTGCTGATGCAGGGGACACGGGTTCGTGCCCCGGTCCGGGAAGATCCCACATGCCGCGGAGCGGCTGGGCCCGTGAGCCATGGCTGCTGAGCCTGCGCGTCCGGAGCCTGTGCTCCGTAACGGGAGAGGCCACAACAGTGAGAGGCCCGTGTACCGCAAAAAAAAAAAAAAAAAAAAAAAAAAAGAGATGAAGACCCAGTCCCCATCCCTGGAGATCACAGTCTGTAATTCCCCCATCACAGCCCTCTATCTGGAGTGTGGAAGCCCTTTCACAGTTCAATTAGGAAGTGGTACCAAGAAAAGGTGACCTCACAAAGTTTATCTGAGTTTTTCCATAGCAAATAAATAAATAACTTTTTAACCTTTCTAGTCAAATATCAAACAAATACTTGTTTTCTTACTGGGTTTTCCATACTATTGAAACTATCTTCCAGGTCCCCATTTTTGTCTTAAAAGCTCTTTAAGCATTCATTCATTTATTTTGTCATTTGACAATGATTATGGAGCTCCTCTTCTCCTGGGACTGAGGACACAGTCCTCAAGGAAAAAAAAAAAAAAAAAAAAACAGACACTGTCTCTCCCTCTTGAGGCTTGCAGTTAAGTGGTTTTAAAAAAAGGACCACGAAAATTACACAGAGACTTCCGGGTAAGATGGCGGAAGAGTAAGACGCGGAGATCACCTTCCTCCCCACGGATACACCAGAAATACAGCTACACGTGGAACAACTCCTACAGAACACCTACTGAACGCTGGCAGAAGACCCCAGACCTCCCAAAAGGCAAGAAACTCCCCGCATACCTGGGTAGGGCAAAGCGGAGAGATTCCCACACAGAGGATCGGTGCCGAGCGGCACTCACCAGCCCGAGGGGCTTGTCTGCTCGCCCGCCGGGGTGGGCGGCGCTGGAAGCTGAGGCTCGGGCTTCGGTCAGAGCGCAGGGAGAGGACTGGGGCTGGCGGCGAGAACTCAGCCTGAAGGGGGCCACTGTGCCACAGCTGCCGGGAGTGAGTCCGGGAAAACTCTGGAGCTGCCGAAGAGGCAAGAGACTTTTTCTTCCCTCCTGGTTTCCTGGTGCGCAAGGAGAGGGAATTAAGAGCGCTGCTTAAAGGGGCTCCACAGATGGGCGCGAGTCGCGACTGAAAGCGCGGAGCCCAGTGACGGGCGTGGGACGCTGGGGCTGCCGCTGCCGCTGCCGCCAAGAAGCCTGTGTGCGAGCGCAGGTCACTGTCCACACCGCCCTTCCGGGAGCCTGTACAGCCCGCCACTGCTGGGGTCCCGGGATCCAGGGGCGGCTTCCCTGGGAGAACGCACGGCGCGCCTCGGGCTGGTGCAACGTCACGCCGACCTCTGCCGCTGCAGGCTCGCCCCGCACTCCGTGCCCCTCCCTCCCGCCCGGCCTGAGTGAGCCATAGTCCCCGAAGAGGCTGCTCCTTTAACCCTGTCCTGTCTGAGCGAAGAACAGACGCCCTCCGGCGACCTACACGCAGAGGCGGGGCCAAATCCAAAGCTGAGACCCAGGAGCTGTGAGAACAAAGAAGAGAAAGGGAAACCTCTCCCAGCACCCTGAGAAGCAGCGGATTAAAGCTCCACAATCAACTTGATGTACCCTGCATCTGTGGAATACATGAATAGACAACAAATCATCCCAAACTGAGGAGCCAGGAGTCAGTGCTGTGCCTCTGAGGTGGGAGAGCCAACTTCAGGACACTGGTCCACAAGAGACCACCCAGCTCCACATAATATCAAACGGCGAAAATCTTCCAGAGATCTCCATCTCAACACCAGCACCCAGCTTCACTCAATGACCAGCAAGCTACAGTGCTGGACACCCTATGCCAAACAACTAGCAAGACAGGAACACAACGCCACCCACTAGCAGAGAGGTGGCCTAAAATCATAAAAAGTCCGTAGACACCCCAAAACACACCACCAGACGTGGACCTGCCCACCAGAAAGACAAGATCTAGCCTCATCCACCAGAACACAGGCACTAGTCCCCTCCACCAGGAGGCCTACACAACCCACTAAACCAACCTTAGCCACTGGGGACAGACACCAAGAACAACGGGAACTACGAACCTGCAGCCTGCAAAAAGGAGACCCCAAACACAGTAACATAAGCAAAATGAGAAGACAGAAAAACACACAGCAGGAGAAGGAGCAAGATAAAAACCCACCAGACCTAACAAATGCAGAGGTAATAGGCAGTCTACCTGAAAAAGAATTCAGAATAATGATGGTAAAGGTGATCCAAGATTCTATTTCCAAGATCCAAAATCTTGGAAATAGAATAGACAAAATGCAAGAAACAGTTAACAAGGACCTAGAAGAACTAAAGATGAATCAAGCATCGATTAAAAACACAATAAATGAACTAAAAAATACTCTAGATGGGATCAATAGCAGAATAACTGAGGCAGAAGAACGGATAAGTGAGGTGGAAGATAAAATAGTGGAAATAACTCCTGCAGAGCAAAATAAAGGAAAAAGAATGAAAAGAACAGAGGACAGTCTCAGAGACCTCTGGGACAACATTAAACGCACCAACATTCGAATTATAGGGGTTCCAGAAGAAGAAGAGAAAAAGAAAGGGACTGAGAAAATATTTGAAGAGATTATAGTTGAAAACTTCCCTAATATGGGAAAGGAAATAGTTAATCAAGTCCAGGAGGCACAGAGAGTCCCATACAGAATAAATGCAAGGAGAAATATGCCAAGACACATATTAATCAAACTGTCAAAAATTAAACACAAAGAAATCATATTAAAAGCAGCAAGGCAAAAACAACAAATAACACACAAGGGAATCCCCATCAGGATAACAGCTGATCTCTCAGCAGAAACTCTACAAGACAGAAGGGAGTGGCAGGACATAATTAAAGTGATGAAGGAGAAAAACCTGCAACCAAGATTACTCTACCCAGCAAGGATCTCATTCAGACTTGATGGAGAAATTAAAACGTTTACAGACAAGCAAAAGCTGAGAGAGTTCAGCACCACCAAACCAGCTTTACAACAAATGCTAAAGGAGCTTCTCTAGGCAAGAAACACAACAGAAGGAAAAGACCTACAATAACGAACCCAAAACAATTAAGAAAATGGGAATAGGAACATACATATCAATAATTACCTTAAATGTAAATGGACTAAATGCTCCCACCAAAAGACACAGATTGGCTGAATGGATACAAAAACAAGACCCATATATATGCTGTCTACAAGAGACCCACTTCAGACCTAGAGACACATACAGACTGAAAGTAAGGGGATGGAAAATGATATTCCATGCAAATGGAAACCAAAAGAAAGCTGGAGTAGCAATTCTCATATCAGACAAAATAGACTTTAAAATAAAGACTACTAGAAGAGACAAAGAAGGACACTACATAATGATCAAGGGATCGATCCAAGAAGAAGATATAACAATTGTAAATATTTATGCACCCAACATAGGAGCACCTCAATACATAAGGCAAATACTAACAGCCATAAAAGGAGAAATCGACAGTAACACATTCATAGTAGGGGACTTTAACACCCCACTTTCACCAATGGACAGATCATCCAAAATGAAAATAAATAAGGAAACACAAGCTTTAAATGATACATTAAACAAGATGGACTTAATTGATATTTATAGGACATTCCATCCAAAAACAACAGAATACACATTTTTCTCAAGTGCTCATGGAACATTCTCCAGGATAGATCATATCTTGGGTCACAAATCAAGCCTTGGTAAATTTAAGAAAATTGAAATTGTATCAAGTATCTTTTCCGACCACAATGCTATGAGACTAGATATCAATTACAGGAAAAGAGCTGTAAAAAATACAAACACATGGAGGCTAAACAATACACTACTTAATAACGAAGTGATCACTGAAGAAATCAAAGAGGAAATTAAAAAACACCTAGAAACAAATGACAATGGAGACACGACGACCCAAAACCTATGGGATGCAGCCAAAGCACTTCTAAGAGGGAAGTTTATAGCAATACAATCCCACTTTAAGAAACAGGAAACATCTCGAATAAACAACCTAACCTTGCACCTAAAGCAATTAGAGAAAGAACAAAAACATCCCAAAGTTAGCAGAAGGAAAGAAATCATAAAAATCAGATCAGAAATAAATGAAAAAGAAATGAAGGAAACGATAGCAAAGATCAATAAAACTAAAAGCTGGTTCTTTGAGAAGATAAACAAAATTGATAAACCATTAGCCAGACTCATCAAGAAAAAAAGGGAGAAGACTCAAATCAATAGAATTAGAAATGAAAAAGGAGAAGTAACAACTGACACTGCAGAAATACAAAAGATCAGGAGAGATTACTATAAGCAGCTCTATGCCAATAAAATGGACAACCTGGAAGAAATGGACAAATTCTTAGAAATGCACAACCTGCCAAGACTGAATCAGGAAGAAATAGAAAATATGAACAGACCAATCACAAGCACTGAAATTGAAACTGTGATAAAAAAATCTTCCAACAAACAAAACCCCAGGACCAGATGGCTTCACAGGCGAATTCTATCAAGCATTTAGAGAAGAGCTAACCCCTATCCTTCTCAAACTCTTCCAAAATATAGCAGAGGGAGGAACACTCCCAAACTCATTCTACGAGGCCACCATCACCTTGATACCAAAACCAGACAAGGATGTCACAAAGAAAGAAAACTACAGGCCAATATCACTGATGAACATAGATGCAAAAATCCTCAACAAAATACTAGCAAACAGAATCCAACAGCACATTAAAAGGATCATACACCATGGTCAAGTGGGGTTTACTCCAGTAATGCAAGGATTCTTCAATATACGCAAATCAATCAACGTGATACACCATATTAACAAATTGAAGGAGAAAAACCATATGATCATCTCAATAGATGCAGAGAAAGCTTTTGACAAAATTCAACACCCATTTATGATAAAAAACCTGCAGAAAGTAGGCATAGAGGGAACTTTCCTCAACATAATAAAGGCCATATATGACAAACCCACAGCCAGCATCTTCCTCAATGGTGAAAAACTGAAAGCATTTCCACTAAGATCAGGAACAAGACAAGGTTGCCCACTCTCACCACTCTTATTCAACCTAGTTTTGGAAGTTTTAGCCACAGCAATCAGAGAAGAAAAGGAAATAAAAGGAATCCAAATCGGAAAAGAAGAAGTAAAGCTGTCACTGTTTGCAGATGACATGATACTATACATAGAGAATCCTAAAGATGCTACCAGAAAACTACTAGAGCTAATCAATGAATTTGGTAAAGTAGCAGGATACAAAATTAATGTACAGAAATCTCTGGCATTCCTATATACTAATGATGAAAAATCTGAAAGTGAAATCAAGGAAACACTCCCATTTACCATTGCAACAAAAAGAATAAAATATCTAGGAATAAACCTACCTAAGGAGACAAAAGACCTGTATGCAGAAAATTATAAGACACTGATGAAAGAAATTAAAGATGATACAAATAGATGGAGAGATGTACCATGTTCTTGGATTGGAAGGATCAATATTGTGAAAATGACTCTACTACCCAAAGCAATCTACAGATTCAATGCAATCCCTGTCAAACTCCCACTGGCATTTTTCACAGAACTAGAACAAAAAATTTCACAATTTGTATGGAAACACAAAAGACCCCGAATAGCCAAAGCAATCTTGAGAACGAAAAATGGAGCTGGAGGAATCAGGCCCCCTGACTTCAGACAATACTACAAAGCTACAGTAATCAAGACAGTATGATACTGGCACAAAAACAGAAAGATAGATCAATGGAACAGGATAGAAAGCCCAGAGATAAACCCACGGACATATGGTCACCTTATCTTTGATAAAGGAGGCAGGAATATACAGTGGAGAAAGGACAGTCTCTTCAATAAGTGGTGCTGAGAAAACTGGATAGGGACATGTAAACGTATGAGATTAGATCACTCCCTAACACCATACACAAAAATAAGCTCAAAATGGATTAAAGACCTAAATGTAAGGCCAGAAACTATCAAACTCTTAGAGGAAAACATAGGCAGAACACTCTATGACATAAATCACAGCAAGATCCTTTTTGACCCACCTCCTAGAGAAATGGAAATAAAGACAAAAATAAACACATGGGACCTAATGAAACTTAAAAGCTTTTGCACATCAAAGGAAACCATAAACAAGACCAAAAGACAACCCTCAGAATGGGAGAAAGTATTTGCAAATGAAGCAACTGACAAAGGATTAATCTCCAAAATTTATAAGCAGCTCATGCAGCTCAATAACAAAAAAACAAACAACCCAATCCAAAAATGGGCAGAAGACCTAGATAGACATTTCTCCAAAGAAGATATACAGACTGCCAACAAACACATGAAAGGATGCTCAACATCTTTACTCATTAGAGAAATGCAAATCAAAACTACAATGAGATATCATCTCACACCAGTCAGAATGGCCATCATCAAAAAATCTAGAAACAATAAATGCTGGAGAGGGTGTGGAAAAAAGGGAACACTCTTGCACTGCTGGTGGGAATGTGAATTGGTACAGCCACTATGGAGAACGGTATGGAGGTTCCTTAAAAAACTACAAATAGAACTACCATATGACCCAGCAATCCCACTACTGGGCATATACCCTGAGAAAACCATAATTCAAAAAGAGACATGTACCAAAATATTCATAGCAGCCCTATTTACAATAGCCCAGAGATGGAAACAACCTAAGTGTCCATCATCGGATGAATGGGTAAAGAAGATGTGGCACATATATACAATGGAATATTACTCAGCCATAAAAAGAAATGAAATTGAGCTATTTGTAATGAGGTGGATGGACCTAGAGTCTGTCATACAGAGTGAAGTAAGAAAGAGAAAGACAAATACTGTATGCTGACACATATATATGGAATTTAAGAAAAAAAAATGTCATGAAGAACATAGGGCTAAGACAGGAATAAAGACACAGACCTACTAGAGAATGGACTTGAGGATATGGGGAGGGGGAAGGGTAAGCTGTGACAAAGTGAAAGAGCGGCATGGACATATATACACTACCAAACGTAAGGTAGATAGCTAGTGGGAAGCAGCCGCATAGCACAGGGAGATCAGCTCGTTGCTTTGTGACTGCCTGGAGGGGTGGGATAGGGAGGGTGGGAGGGAGACACAAAAGGGAGGGGATATGGGAACATATGTATATGTATAACTGATTAAATTTGTTATAAAGCAAAAAAAAAATTACACAAAACACTGATTAAAATATTCCTCAATTTTCCAACTAAAAAAAAGAAGGACCACTATTCAAACAAGCTGACACATAATTGTACAATTAAAAGGTACAATAGACACAGTGAAGGAAAGCTAAATGGTGTTGCAAAAGTTCATAGGGACACCAGACCTGGTCTAGGGGTGAGTGAAGACTTCCCTGAGAAACCATTGTTTGGATGGAGATCTGAAAGATGAGTAGGAATTAACTAACTGAAAGGAAGAGGAAGCAGCAAGTGCAAAGGTCCTGGAGCAGGAGGGAACATAACACATTCAAAAAGCTAAAGAAGCTGGTCAGTGTGATGGAGCACAGAGGAAAAGTGAAGCACAAGGAAAGTGATATGAGATCAGGCTGGAGAGGTGGTCAAGAAAGACCATGCAGGACCCGGGGCCAAGGTATGTTTCTCTGTCTCAGCAGTGAGGGGAGGCCACCGGAGGATGTTGGGCAGGGGAGGGATAGGAGCATCTTGGCCTTTCTCAAACACCACTCCAGCCATAGCATGAAGGACAGACTGGTAGAGGCAAGGGATGCACTGGAGAAATGAGTGAGGAAGCTACTTCGGAAGACCAAGATGGAGACGATGGTGGCTTGGAGTAGGGGGTGGGGTTGCAAGTGGGGAGAAGTGGATGCAACCAAGGTATTTGGGGGTGGAAGTGACAGGTGTGGCCACTGATTGGAAATGAGGCATAAGGGCAGTGTAAAGACAGCCCTTGTTTGTCTGACTTGAATAACAGACAGAGGCTGGAACAATCCATGGGGATGGAAAATATGAAGGAAGAAGTGGCCAGAGGAGTGGGATATCTTGAGTTTGGTGTTGGACACATTCAGTATAAAGTGTCTTTGAGACATCCAAGTATGCTGCTGGAAATAACTAGCCTGCAGTTGAGAGGTCAGGCTGAAAATGCAAATTTCAGAGCCAACAGTATCTGTACAGTAGGCAAGCCCTTGGCCATGAACTAGACCACCAAGAAGAGCAGTGAGAAGCCAAGAGGACCCAGTATAGCCCCCCAGAAATTCCAACACCAAATGGCCAAGAAGAGGGCCATGAGCCTGCAAACAGCTCTGAGAAGGGAGGCCAGAGAAATAGAACCAACCCAGAGGAAGTGTGTCATTGAAGCCAAGACCCGATTCATGCTGTTCACCTGCTCCATCTGCAGACAGGGAAACCAAGACACAGATGGCTTGGTAGTGCCCTGGACCATCCAGCTTTTTCCGGTGTAAAGGGAAAAAGCATTTCCTATGCATGCGATAACAAACTGCCACAAACTTTGTGGCTTAAAACATAAATTTATTATCTTACCGTTCTGGACATCAAAAGATCAAAATGAGTCTTACTGGACTGAAATGAAGGTGTTGGCAGAGCCATCAACAGAGGCCTGCACAGGGAGATCAGCTCGGTGCTTTGTGACCGCCTGGAGGGGTGGGATGGGGAGGGTGGGAGGGAGGGAGATGCATGAGGGAAGGGATGTGGGAACAGATGTATATGTATGACTGATTCACTTTGTTATAAAGCAGAAACTAATTAAAAAAATACACATTAAAAAAAAAAAAGAAAACAGAGGCCTGAAGGAGAATCCCATCCCTGCCTCTTCCAGCTTCTGGTGGCTGCTGGCACTCCTTGGCTTGTGGCCACATCACTTCAATCTCTGCCTCTGAAATCACATTTCCTCCTCCTCTTCCATAGTCAAATCTTCCTTTTATAAGGACATTTGTGATTACATTGAGGGCCTGCCCTAATATTCCATGAGAATCTCCCATGTTAATATCCTTGACTTAATCACATCTGCAAAGTCCCTTTTGCCTTCTAAGGTGACCTATTCACAGGTTCCAGGGATTAGGACGTGTGGACATCTTTAAGGGGCATTGTCTTTCCTCCTACGGACTCTCTGGGCCATGTAGAGGACCAGCAATCTGAGAATTCTCGGAGCAGCACTTGTCGTGTGCAAAGAGAGACATCTGGTCCACACTCGGCAGCATCCCTGGAGGCAGAGACCTGAAATTGTCCGTGTAGCCATAATAATAACTTGCTGCCAGGGCTTCCCTGGTGGCACAGTGGTTGAGAGTCCGCCTGCCAATACAGGGGACACGGGGCCCCTGTCCGGGAAGATCCCACATGCCGCGGAGCGGCTAGGCCCGTGAGCCATGGCCACTGAGCCTGTGCGTCTGGAGCCTGTGCTCTGCAATGGAAGAGGCCACAACAGTGAGAGGCCCGCGTACCGCAAAAAAAAAAAAAAAAAGAACTTGCTGCCCGCCAGGCTGTATGGTTCCAGCTTTACATGCATCATCTCAGTTCATGCTTTCAGTGACCCTTTAAGGTGTGTCAGGCTATCCCCACTGTCTTATAGAGGAGAAAACCAAGGCTCAGTGAGGGGACAGTAACTTGCAGCAGAGACCTGAACCTGGACTCAAAGCCTGGCCGTCTCCCCAAACCACACTTCTACCACGGAAGTACCATTCATCAGGGACACATTAAGGGGCAGCCCTGGCTCTCTGTGCACCTGGGAAGGCAGAATCAGGGCCCTTTCCTGGAAGGCCCCACCCCTAACTCTTGCTGGGATCTTGTCCTTTCTTCAGGGTCCAGCATAGCACTCAAGGAACACCCAGATTCTAACATCAGGGACAGAGCCCTCACCTGTTTCTGCAGTTCGGGACCACAGTGCTGGCCACGGTCTTAAACACCATTATGCCATCATATCACCTTTAAATTGTAGGAGAAATTGCACTTTCGGGGACGGTGCTCAGTCCAGGAAGGTGATCTGCCCTGTTCCTCCTTTGACTACTCTTTGGCTCTGTGACCTAGTAGACACAGCTGTGGAGCTCAGTCCTGTCCAGTGAGTGGGCCACGCCATCCCCTGCCAGGCAGGGTGGGTGAAGGGCTGACCGCAGCCAGAGTAGAGCATCGAGGGGAAGCAGGAGCGCCTTTCATTCCCTGGATCACATTCCTGGAAAAGGTGAAACCGTTTTTGTTAAGGTCATGTGCTCACAGGACAGTTGTTAGGACTACGAGAAGATATTGGAGGAAACAGTGGGAAGCATGATGTGGACATGGAGAAAAGGACATATCAGTGGGTGGACTTTATGTGCTAATCTCCCAGCACCCACCAGCACTGCAGCACCTCCCCACTCTCAGGCTTACCCCTCCATGCTAGAGCTCAGGGGCACTTCTGAGCTGAGGCCGACTTCAGAGAATGCTAGTTAGGATGGGTCAGCTGCAAGCAACAAAATACCCAATGCACAGCAGGCATCAGCAAGCTCCCAGGGCCAGATCCAGCCCACTGCCTGTTTGGTTCAATAAAGTTTTATTGGCACAGCCCCACCCATTCATTGATGAATCACCTGTGGCTGCTTTCACGCTACAGGGGCAGAGGTAAGTAGTTGCAACAGAGAGCTGATGGTTCACCAAACCTAAAATATTTTCTGCCTGGCCCTCTACAGAAAATGTTTGCCTACCCTTTGCTTAAACAACAATAACGTTTACCTTCCATAAGAAGGAGTTCAGAGGACGACAGTTCCAGGATCAGACAGGGGCTCAGCAGTGTATTCAAGGACTCAGCCTCCTTGCATCTCCTTCCTCTGCATATTGGCCTCTTATTCTTGGGCTGCTTGCTTCATGGTCACAAACTGGCTGCCACAGCTCCAGGCTTGACTTCCTCCCACAACCACATTTAGGCAGGAAAAAAGGCAAACCTCCTCCTCATCTCTTCCTTATTAGGGATCCAAATCCTTCCAGGGCTATCCAGCAGAGGGCTCTTACCTCTCATCATCAAGACCAGGGGTCAGCAAACGTTTTCTGTAAAGGACCAGATAGTAAATATGGTAGGTTCTTATGGGCCATAAGAACCTTATGGTCTCTGCAGCATATTCTTTTTTGAATGTGTTTTTTTAAAAACAACCTTTCAAAAATGTAAAACCCATTCTTAGCTCACAGGCATAGGTTACCCCCAACTGGTCTAGACCTACTCACATGCCCACCTCCATACCATCCATACCGATGCCCAGCGAAGGGGAGGAGGGTGTCACTATGCTTGGCTTGGACCAATCACCCAAGACGGGCGTTCTAGAAACATCTGCCAAGACATGTAGGCAGCCCTTGCGGCTGTCAGTCTGTCGGGGAGACAGTCGAATCACTTCCTGTCCCGGCGGGAAGAAGCGATTGGCCGCTGGTTCCTCCCTACGGAGGAGAGCAGACCCCACCTACAGGCCTCCCTAGAACTGGGTGCCCCTGCTTAGCTCCTGATGCAGAGCAGGAAGAGGGGAGCACATCCTAATGCATGGTCTTGTCTGGACTCTTTATTAAGCACCAGGCTTAAAGCGCCCTCTTGTGCCTTAAAGGCAAACGAGGGTCCGCAGATGTGGACTAGAAGCGGACAGAGAAGTTCTGCCAGGTCTGAAACAGGCCAATCACAAGCCTTCCCGGGGTCTCCCCATGCCCTGCGACAGTCTGGGGTCGAGAAGGCAGCAGATGTGGTCATGCAACCCACGTGGTGAGGCCCTGGGAGAGAAAGAGGCAAAGCGCCACCCTCCCAAGAGAAAAGCGCAAAAAAAGAAGTAACTAACTATGGAAGTAACGGTAAAGGGCGCCGAGGTGAAGCACAACAGAGGGTCTGTTTAGACAGATGATCAAGGAGGGGTGGGAAGCACTGCAAAGGTCCTGAGGATCAGAAGAGCTTGGAATATTCAAGGACGTGCCCTGGGAGAGCTGTGGCTGCAGCAGTGCAGGCGGGGGTGGCTGGGGGAGGGGGAGGCAGAGGGAGGGTCTGGCTTGAGAAGAACATGGAGCTGCAGAGGCCAGATCCTGAAGATCCCAACAGACCACCGTTAGGAGTTTGTACATTCTTCTAAAAGCAACGGGAAGCCGTTGAAGGGTTTTTAGCAGGTGACTTGATTTGATTTACTTTTTTTAGACAATTAACATACCGTCATCACTGTGGTGTTTCCTATGTTATTAATGCGGCTGAAACACCACACCAGAACTACCATCCCTTTTGAGCATTAAAACACTACACTCATCGTTCTCCTGTCTCCTCACCATGGTCCCCATGGCTCTGCTTTTAGGACAAGCTAATGTCTCGGTCATTCCCCATCAGACCCCATGGAGTGCCCTCCCGCCAGCTGCCCTGACCAAGTTCCACCCCAGCCTCATAACACCCTGCATACACCCTGTTCCTCCAAACCTCCCCCAGGAAGTGGGAGGTGGTGAGGGCACGTGGAAGGAGCATCCTTGTTGAAACTAACTAGTTCTCAGCTTCCCTGTGAGAACTCAGAATTTTCCCAGCCCTCCGCTGGGATGGTGACAGCCATCTCTAACACATCGCAGGAACCCAGAGCTATGGATAGAGTACAATCGGGGCATTTTTACCCTTAGGCTGCTACCACAACATCACCCCTCACTTTGGCCTGAAAGTACAAGTGAAGTGGGTTCAGAAGGAAAGGCACCAGCGCCCTCTGCTGGTCATGCTCTTCCACAGCAACGCTCATAATCCCAGGGAAGAACCAGCTGTTTGCAGCAGCTTCTGCTCGCTCTTCACCCTGTGAAGCTAAGTGTAGCAATTTACAACTGGGAGAAAAGGGAGTTGTTCTGTCCGTGGATGCATTGGCCTGTACACACATCCTCAAGCGACTGTTTGAATGATATTTTTACCGAGTTGGCTTTTTTTTTAAGACGATATGTCTAATAGAGAGGAAAAGCAATGGGTTTTTTAAAGGCTCAGTGGTCCAAATGCTACAACTTCCTCGTGATGTAGGCGTGGTCAAAGGTTCCCCGCATTTTTTTTTGGCCGCACCGCGCAGCATGAGGGATCCTAGTTCCACGACCGGGGATCGAACCCCGTGTCCCCTGCAGTGGAAGCACAGATTCTTAACCACTGGACTGCCAGGGAAGTCCCACCCCCCATTCTAATAGAGTAGTAATGCTTATCCAGTGAGGTCAGCTGGGAGCTCAGACTTCATAGACAGAGACAGACAAGAGGAGCTTGGTGAATTTGAAGGGTTATGCAGTGAGCAGGCGAGAGTAGTAATTACTCCAACTGGGCTTCATGTTCCCTGTGGGGAGACAAAGGAGGCTAATTTGACCTCCAGGCAAGGACGACTAGGCAGATGCTGGTGCGGTTTAGTCCAGCAGTTCATAAAAGGTCTTGTGGAAGGGAAATCTTTTCTAAGGCACACCCAGGTGCCACGGGGCTAGTTGTGACCCTGGGTGTCCAGCTCCAAAGTTTCTGCCCTTCCAATTCAGCCTCACCAACAGCCATGGTACCCCAAAATCATGAGTTCAAATCCTACCTTGACCAGGGTCAGGGATGAATGAGCTCAAGCTGCCAAATGCATAGGCTCTTCCCTGATCATGTTGCCACAGGTGAGAACAGATGAGAAAGAGATTATCCTGGTAACTTGAGTGCCGAGGGCATCGGTCCCCACAGTAGAGAACCACACGGGAAAACAAATCCATGTCGGGTTTCCTGATGAGCATGGAATCATCCCTGGGGAGCGAGTCGGGTGATGTTTACAGCTAATGGCATTGAGTTACTCCACCTCTGGCATCTACCTGCCCAGGAAACCACACAGCAGTAGCCTTGACACCCTCCTCCCAGCAATGGTGGATGAATATTGCAAGTTCACCTTCTCTGATGACTCTGAGTTCATCTTCCTTATGTTGACTTTCTTTTCTCTTTCTTTCAAATGTTTTTATTATGAAATACCTTGTGCATATCAAAAAGCACAGAAGAAACTATAATGAATACTTTTATACCAATCACTTTGTCTAAGACATCAAACATTTCAGACACTGCATGCACTCAGCTGTTTGTCTCCACTCCAGTCCTCCCTCCCAGCCCACAGGTAACCACTACACTGAACTTGGGGTGCATCCTACCTTCATGTGCGTTTATAATTTTACTGTGTATGGATGTATCCCTTAAATATCAGGAATTGTTTTGTTTGTTTTGAAACATTATATTAATGGTATCATACCAATTATACCTTCATGCTACTTCATTCTTAATTCCGCATTGTCTTGAGGGATTACCCAAGTTGATACATGTTGTTCTGGCCCATTCATTTTTTTCACTCCTGTGAAAAAACATTCCATTGTAGGAATAGTCCATAATTTACCTATTCATACTCCTAACTGATGGACATTTAGGCTGTTTTCAGTTTTTCCCAATGACAAGCACTATTGCTGTAGACATTTCTGAACACATCTCCTATGTGTGATGAACACATGTGAGTGAGGGTACCTCTGGGGCACACACACACCAAGTGGTATTGCTAGGTCTTAAGAAATATGCACCTGTAGCCCTAGTCAATATTGCCAATTGTTCTTCCACGTGGCTTTATCAATATACTCTCCTACCACCCGTGTATATGAATTCCCTTTCTTTCACATCTTGCCAACCAACCCTTGCCAATCTGATGAATGGGAAATAGTATCTCATTGTTATTTTAATTTGTATTGCTCTTATTCTAGCCCTGAGATCTGGACACTTGTTAATTGCACACTCTGGTTCCTTTTCTGTGAATTGCATTAAGGTAATAAATTTTCCTTGGTGCCTAAACTGGTTGAGTCAGGATGCTTAACCACTTGTGGGTCGAAGCTGCCTGGCTGGAATAGCCACCCCTGAGGCTGTGGGCTCTTCTTGTTTAGGGACATCTTTAAGATCACTTCTCAAAAGCCCTGAGCCCAGCAAGGCTATGCTGACTTTTCTGATCTCTGATGGTGCCCCATGCCACCCAAAAACCACCACGCCTGGACCAGTTGTTCCCAGCATTACTGTGATTCCCTATATCTCTTTTGGCAGGGCCTAAAACCCACAGGCTGAGGCCCTAGGGCTGTACTGATGTGCTTAGAACAGGGGGAAATTAATAATGACCAAAATGGGATCTTTTGGAGAAATTGGCATTCACATGTAGTAATCTCACACAGTGTCGTTTACCAATGTGCACAAAGACTCAGCAGAAGATGCTTGCCATGGTGTCATTTACAAGAGCAAACAAACAAACAAACCACTTAAATGTCTCTAAATGTCCAACATCAGGGTTTCACTACATCACTACATCAGGAATGGTATCTCCCTCCAGGGAATGTACTTTGAAGCCATGCAAAGTCATGTTGCAGAAGAGAACACAATGTCGAGGAATGTCCTTCAGGTGTCTTAACTTGAGGTGCGTGGACTCCTGAGATGCTTCTGGAAGGGAGTTGGCATCACCTGAGATGCTTATTTAAGCATCCAGGACCCCGCTGTAGACCAACGGAAGCTGACCTTCTAGCTGGGAAGGCAGGAATCCTAACAGGCTCCCTAAATGATTCTAATGCATTCAGAAGTGTGAGAATCAATGCCAGGGGACCCTAAAATAGTTACAAAGCTTGCTGGTGTATTAAGATTTAAAAAGCAAGTTACATGCAAATACAATATATATAAAAGCAATCCCGTTTGTGCCTGTGTGAGTGTGTGTGTATCTGTGTGTGTACTAATAGGCAGCAAAAAATTAACAGCAATAACCTCTAGATTGTAATTTCTCAACCTAGGCACTGTTAACATTTGGATCAGGATAATTCTTTGTGGTGGAAACAGTCCCGTCCTGTGTACTGGATGATGTTTAACAGCTTCCCTGGCCTCTACCCATTAGATGCCAGTGACGCCCGCTAGCGGTAACAAAAATGTCTCCAGACATTGCCCAAAGTCCCCTGGAAGACAAGATCACCCACGGTTGAGAACAACTGCCCTAGATGGAAGGTATGATAGATAATGTTTTACTTTGCTTTTAGTCTGTCTGCCCATTTCCTACCTTTCCCAAAAATGAATATAAAGTATTTCAGTTATGTAAAAATTTTGGTGTTTCTTATGTCTCTCTGTGTTGTCAAAAAAAAAAAAATATATATATATATATACACACACACTCAGATGAAAAGATGTTCACATTAGTACTTACAGTAAGTTAACTAATTTTATTATGATTTTAAAAGAATTAATAAAAAGCATATACAAAACCATCCCAAATGTCAATATTCCTTCAGAGGCTTTAAACTATTTATAACCTTTGGATATGGCATCCTGATTTTAAGGATATATCTTAAGAAGCAATTCTAAATATAGAAAATGTTTTACATATATGGTGGATTTTTGCAGAGTCACTGATAAAAACAAAAAGTTACAAACACTCTAAAACCAACAATAGGAAACAGTTAATTACGGTACTCAATAGAATAGAATATAGTATGAAAGTTATATTTACAAAGAGTTTATAACAATGTGGGTGGGAAGGCTTGTGCCATATTGTTGAGGGGAAACTGCATACAAAATTGAATATGTCGCATCATCTCTGGCAAGTATAACAAAACAACAATGAAAAGAATACTGTGCGTCCAACACAGTTAAAAGAAACACATCAAGATGTTTAAAAAATGACTGCCAAGGGCTTCCCTGGTGGCGCAGTGGTTGAGAGTCCGCCTGCCAATGCAGGGGACACGGGTTTGTGCCCCGGTCCGGGAAGATCCCACATGGCGTGGAGCGGCTGGGCTCGTGAGCCACGGCCCCTGAGCCTGCACGTCCGGAGCCTGTGCTCCGCAACGGGAGAGGCCACAACAGTGAGAGGCCCGCATATCGCAAAAAAAAAAAAAAAAAAAAAAAAAAAAAGACTGTTAAGATCCTTATCTTTAATTTTGCATCTATATGAGATGACGAGTGTTCATGAAGCTTATTGTGATAATCATTTCATGATGTAAGCCAAATCATTAATGTACACCTTAAACTTATACAGTGCTATATGTCAATCACATCTCAATTAAACTGGAAGAAAAAGATGATTGTCAATTGAACAATGGCATCTTAGGGGATTTTTTCTCTCTCTACTCTTCTGAAATGTCCTAATTTTCTAAAATAAGCATATATATATTTATAGTGAAAGGTACTAAAAATGTATTAAAAAAAACCTTTACAAATGAAAATATGCCAAAATTTCAGGTGAGAAATATGTCTTTATATTGATCTATACACAAATTTCCATCCAGACGATAAAAATAACTTTGTTCAAAAAATGAAACGTATTCAGAAAGTACAATATAAACTAAATGTGATTTTAGCTACATTCATCAGCTCTGGGAAAGATAAAATTTAAAGGTGATTAGACTATGCAGATGGTCAGGAAAAGGTTGTATATAGTAACATGATAACAGAAAATATTTTAATGAGAAACAAACTGGATACACGTTTTTTCCAACCTGAAATCACATTATTCTAAAACAGAGGATCTCATTTCGAAGGAGATCAAATAATTTAGGTTCAATTAGAATTAACTAACCAAGGGCAGACTTCAGCCATCTCAGATTTTGATCTAACTTGTTTACACTCATCCAGGGTGATGGGCAATTCCAGCTCATGGGAAAAACAATTATCGCAGACAAAAGGCAGCCCTTCTCACATTTGTAAGGCAATGTTTGCCCGACCTCGCCATTCCCAGGTGGCTCCACTGAATTCTCGTTAGCTCTCTCCTCAGTCTTTGATGTGGACACAGATTATATCTTACAATAGACCTCAAAGAGGGAGGCAGCTGCATGCATTCGGTAGAAAATAGAAAAAGGCATGGCCAGGTTGACCACTATTATCCAGGGTTCAAAGCCAAAGACAATTTCCTCCAATCCGTTGTCGTACTCGGGGCGGCAGCCAAAGGCGGGAGGGATCCAGAGCTGCAAGAGAAGAGGAGGTGGTCCTAGCAGCCGCCCGGGGGCCCCCCACAAACCCAGGAGCTGACTTGGACTCAGGGACACTGAGTCACACCTGTCACAAGGGTAAGCAGCCCCTGCGTGTCTCCCATCTCTATGGAGCGTGTCAGTCCACTGAGCCCCGATCCTGCATGAATGTTCTTCACACCTACCTGGTTCTCTCCATCCCCACAGCCCTCACATTGGTCTGGTCCTCCGTCTCCCCTTCCCCGGACTGCTGCAATGCCTCCCATGATCACCCCCACTCCAGTGGGCCCATGATCCCCCCCACTCCAGTGGGTGCCTTCGATTCCCCCCCACACTCCAGCCCATTACATGGTTTCAGAGTGATCTTTATAGAGCACACATCTGACCTTGTCACTCCTCTGCTGACCACTCACCAGGGCTCCAAATGTCTCCAGGAGATAGTCCAAATTCCCTCAATGATCGGGAACACGTCCACGTCTCCGCATCCTTCATCACGCCCTTCACTCTGGCCCTCCCAGGCTGTGCACAGCCCCCAAATGTACCTTTCCCCAGCCTTCAGGGTTTTGCTCCTGCCTCTTCCTCTATCAGGGACTCCCTGTCTTCCTTCTGCTAAGTCCTACCTTCTTCCAAGTCCCGAGACACCTCCCCTTCCAGGAAGCCCTCCTTGATCTAACCAGTCAGGCAGGAACTCCCTGTGTGTTCCCATAGCCCCCAGTGTTTTCCTACTGGGTGCTCCCTGTTTCCCACACCCGTCTTTACATTTCACCATTGGTGCTTGGGGGTCTCAGCCACGTGGGTCTGGGCTGGTGAGTTCTATGGTCCTTTTCCTGCCTTGTTCTTGGCTTAGAGAGGCAGCCCAGGCCCTGCCCACATCCCCCTGATCGGGAGGAGAAGCACATGCCGTGGAACCAGCCCTGGGTTCCTGCCACTTACAGACTATAATTTAACATCTCCAAGCCACAGTTTCCTCACCTATAAGATGGGAATACTAACACCTGTCTCAGAGGGCTCAGATGAGAATAAAATGGCAACTAAGTCTGCAAAACATAAAGCAATAACCTATTATTTTTGTTGCTCATGGAACCTACACACTGGTTCCCCTTTCTCAGCCTCCCTGTCCCAGCTCCTCCTCCTCTACCTCCCCTTAAATTGTTGGGCTCCTAGACCTGCTTCCCTCTCACACTGACATTTCTACAATTTTCTCCACCCCTACACTGTGGCAGGCAGCCTCTTGGGTGACCCCCAATGGTCTCACCTCCTGGGAATCTTGTGGAGCCCTGTCCCCTTGAGTTGGACTGAATCTAGTGACTCTCTTCTAACTAACAGAATATGACACAAGTCATGGGATGTCACTTCTGAGATTAGGTTACAAAAGGACTCTGGAGTCCATCTTGCTCACCCCCTCTTGCAAGAGAGGAAGCTGGATGCCATGTGAGCCAGCCTATGCAGAGGCCACATGGCCAAGAACTGAGGGGGATCTCAGGCCCGCATCCAGCAAGGAACTCAAACCCTCATCCCAACAGCCCACGAGGAGCTGAATCCTTCCAACAGCCACATAAGTGAGTTTAGAAACAGACCCCCTTCCCCTCCAAAATCAAGCCATGAAATGACTGCAGCCCCAGTGGGCAGTTTGACCACAGGCTGGAAGGGACCCTGAGCAGAGCCACCCAGCTAAGTCACACTCAGATTCCTGACCCAGAGAAGCTGTGAAATAAGAAATGTCTGTTGTTTTAAGTTGCCGAGTTTAGGGCTCATTTCTTACGCAGCAATGGGTATCTGATACACGTGGCTTTCATTAACATCTCCATATAGAACACTCGTGGGCTTATATCTCTAGACCACTGTGTTCTCTGTGTTCTGGGTCCTTAAGGGTCATCCTCCCACGCCAGCTGGTTCTTCCCACCCTCCTTAGCTTGTTCCTCCTCCTTTGCTCAGTCTCTTAATATTGGCTGGTCCCAGGGCTCATTCATTCCTGGGTCCTCTTCTCTACCCTATACCCATGACCCCTGATGATCTCACCCAGTCCTGGTTGTAAATACCAGCTATGGGCCTATGACTTCCCAATCTAAATCACCAGTCTGGTCCACCCTTGAGAATTGCAGGCTCGTATATCCCACCGGCTACTTGGTTGTCTAAAATGCATCTCAAATTCAACATTACATTCCCATTTCTCCCCATCTCCTCAGCAACATCTTCCTCCCAGAGGCTTAATCAAAATTTCAGGCATCATCTTCATCTTCTCACTCATTCTCATAACAATCCGCCTGTTACCCAATCCATCAATTCTCAATCCACCCGTTTCTCTCCACTCTACCTGCCAGGCCACCACCCCCATATCTCACCTGGACCATTGCAGTGGCCCCCTGCTTAAGCTCTCAGCCTACAGTTTATTCACCACTCTTCGCCAGATTAATTATTTATGTAAGATGGTGTCCCTTTCCTGGTTAAACACCCAAGGGCTTCACAGCACATTTAAAATAAAATCTACCTGCTACATGGGATGGCAGAGCCCTCTGTTAGATGGTCCCTTACCACACCCCAGCCCAGCTCCCCAGATTGTCCCCCACTCACCCACCCCAGTCACATGCCCTTCCTCCTCTTCTCAAAGGAGGAAAGCTCCTCCCACCCAGGGTTTTGCACCGGCTGATTCCTCTGCCTGGAGCACCCATGGCTTCTTCTGCCATCCAGCTCTGGTCTCTAATCCCACCGCCTGAGAAAGCCCTTCCCACCAACTTGGCCATGTGATCTGCCATGGCCATCCAAGCACCACCTCACGCCCATCCTTTCTTACTTCCCTGCAGGGCACGCAGCACTATAGGCATTTCTCCTGTTTGATTTTTTGTTGCTAGTCCTGCCATCTGGCTTATAGGCCCCATAGGAGGAAGACCAGAGCTTTGGGGCATGTTGCACCCTCATCACTCACAGCACTGCTGGCCCCCAGTGGGCACACAGAGGATATATTGTCAAGAAGGGAGGGAAAATGAGAAGAAAAGGAAGAGACCTTCAAGGTGGCAGAAGAGTAAGACATGGAGATCACCTTCCTCCCCATAAATACATCAGAAACACAGCTGCATGTGGAACAACTCCTACAGAACAACTACTGAATGCTGACAGAAGACTTCAGACTTCCCAAAAGGCAAGAAACTCCCCACGTACCTGGCTAGGGCAAAAGAAAAAAGAAAAAACAGAGACAAAAAATAGGGACGGGACCTGCCCCTCTGGGTGGGAGCTATGAAGGAGGAAAGGTTTCCACACACTAGGAAGCCCCTTCACTGGCAGAGACTGCGGGTGGTGGAGGGGGGAAGCCTCTGAGCCACGGAGGAGAGCACAGCAACAGGGGTGCGGAGGGCAAAGCGGAGAGATTCCCGCACAGAGGATCGGTGCCGACCAGCAGTCACCAGCCCGACAGGCTTGTCTGCTCACCCACCGGGGCGGGCGGGGGCTAGAAGCTGAGGCTCGGGCTTCGGAGGTCAGACCCTAGGGAAAGGACTGGGGTTGGCTGCGTGAACACAGCCTGAAGGGGCTAGTGCACCAGAGCTAGCTGGAAGGGAGTCCGGGAAAAAGTCTGGACCTGCTAGAGAGGCAAGCGACCATTGTTTTAGGGTGCACAAAGAAAGGGGATTCCTCCCCTGTCTGTGCACAGTGGGCAGAGCACCGCCTAAATGAGCTCCAGATACGGGCGCAATCCGCAGCTAACAGCTCAGACACCAGAGACAGGCATGAACCACTAACGCTGCTGCTGCTGCCACCAAGAATCCTGTGTGCAAGCACAGGTCACTACCCCTACCCACCCTGGGAACCTGTGCAGCCCGCCACTGACAGGGTCCCATGATCCAGGGACAAGTTCCCCGGGAGAATGCACGGCACAGCTCAGGCTGTTGTAACATCGCACCAGTCTCTGCTGCCTCAGGTTCGCCCCACATCCCAATTATGACTACCGTACCCCTGCCTCCCCCTGGCCTGAGTGAGCAAAAGCCCCCTAAACAGCTGTTGCTTTAACCCTCTCCTGTCTGGGCAGGTAACAGACTCCTGAGAGCAGCCTACACGCAGAGGCGGGGCCTAAACCAAAGCTGAACCCCAGGAGCTGTGTTAATAAAAAAGAGAAAGGAAAATTTCTCCATGCAGCCCCAGAGCAGCAGATTAAATCCCCACAATCAACTTGATAAACCCTGCATCTGAAGAATACCTGAATAGACAACAAATGTTCTCAAAATTGAGGCAGTGGATTTTGGGAGCAACTGTAGACTTGGAGTTTGCTTTCTGCATCTAATTTCTTTCCAGTTTTATGTTTATCTTAGTTTAGTATTTAGTACTTATTATCATTGGTGGATTAGTTTATTGGTTTGGTTGCTCTCTTCCTTTTTTAAAAATATATATATATTTTCCTTTTTCTCTTTTTGTGAGTGTGTATGTGTATGCTTCTTTGTGTGATTTTGTCTGTATAGGTTTGCTTTTACCATTTGTCCGAGGATTCTGTCTGTTCATTTTTTGTTTTTTTTCTCTCTTCCTTTTCTTCTAAGCCATGTGACTGGCAGGCTGCCTAAAGTCATACTAAGTTCAAAGACACTCCAAAACACACCACTGGACATGGCCCTCCCCACCAGAAGGACAAGATACAGTCCCACCCACCAGAACACAGGCACCAGTGCCCCCCACCAGGAAGCCTACACAGCCAACTTCACCCACTGCGGACAGACATCAAAAATAATGGGAACTAAGGACCTGTAGCCTGCAAAAAGGAGACCCCAAACACAGTAAGTTAAACAAAATGAGAAAACAGAGAAATATGCAGCAGATGAAGAAGCAAGGTAAAAACTCACCAAACAAATGAAGAGGAAATAGACAGTCTACCTGAAAAAGAATTCATAGTAATGATAGTAAAGATGATCCAAAATCTCAGAAATAGAATGGAGAAAATACAAGAAATGTTTAACAAGGACCTAGAGGCACTAAAGAGCAAACAAACTCTGAGGAACAACACAATAAATGAAATTAAAAATACTCTAGAAGGAATCAATATCAGAATAACTGAGGCAGACAAACAGATAAGTGACCTGGAAGATAAAATAGTAGAAATAACTACCACAGAGCAGAATAAAGAAAAAAGAATGAAAATAATTGAGGACAGTCTCAGAGACCTCTGGGACAACATTAAACACACCAACATTCAAATTATAGGGGTCCCAGAAGAAGAGAAAAAAGAAAAGGACTGAGAAAATATTTGAAGAGATTAGAGTTGAAAACTTCCCTAATATGGGAAAGGAAATAGTCAATCAAGCCTAGGAAGCACAGAGAGTCCCATACAGGATAAATCCAAGGAGAAACACGCCAAGACACATATTAATCAAACTATCAAAAATTAAATTCAAAGAAAAAATATTAAAAGCAGCAAGGGAAAAGTGACAAATAACATAAGAGGGAAACCCAATAAGGTTAACAGCTGATCTTTAATCAGAAACTCTGCAAGCCAGAAGAGAGTGGCAGGACATATTTAAAGTGATGAAAGGGAACAACCTACAACCAAGATTACTCTACCCAGCAAGGATCTCATTCAGATTCAATGGAGAAATTAAAACCTTTACAGACAAGCAAAAGTTAAGAGAATTCAGCACCACCAAACCAGCTTTATCACAAATGCTAAAGGAACTTCTCTAGGCAGGAAACAGAAGAGAAGGAAAGGACCTACAATAACAAACCCAAAACAATTAGGAAAATGGTAATAGGAACATACATATCAATAATTACCTTAAATGTAAATGAACTAAATGCTCCAACCAAAAGACATACAATGGCTGAATGGATACAAAAACAAGACCTTTATATATTCTGTCTACAAAAGACCACACTTCAGACCTAGGGACACATACAGACTGAAAGTGAGGGGATGGAAAAAGATATTCCATGCAAATGGAAATCAAAAGAAAGCTGGAGTAGCTATACTAGTATCAGACAAAATAGACTTTAAAGTAAAGACTATTACAAGAGACAAAGAAGGACACTACATAATGATCAAGGGATCAATCCAAGAAGAAGATATAACAATTGTAAATATTTATGCATTCAACATAGGTGCACCTCAATACATAAGGCAAATGCTAACAGCAATAAAAGGGAAAATCGACAGTAACACAATCATAGTAGGGGACTTTAACACGCCACTTTCACCAATGGACAGATCATCCAAAATGAAAATAAATAAGGAAACACAAGCTTTAAAAGACATATTAGACCAGACAGACTTAATTGATATTTATAGGACATTGCATCCAAAAACAACAGAATACACTTTCTTCTCAAGTGCTCATGGAACATTCTCCAGGATAGATCATATCTTGGGTCACAAATCAAGCCTCAGTAAATTTAAGAAAATTGAAATTGTATAAGTATCTTTTCCAACCACAACATAGGATACTAGATATCAATTACCGGAAAAAAACTGTAAAAAAAACAAACACATGGAGGCTAACCAATACACTCCTAAATAACCAAGAGATCACTGAAGAAATAAAAAAATACCTAGAAACAAATGACAATGAAAACACGATGACCCAAAACCTATGGGATGCAGCAAAAGCAGTTCTAAAAGGGAAGTTATAGCAATACAATCCTACCTCAAGAAACAAGAAAAATCTCAAATAAACAACCTAATCTTACACCTAAAGCAATTAGAGAAAGAAGGACAAAAAAATCCCCAAAGTTAGCAGAAGGAAAGAAATCATAAAGATCAGATCAGAAATAAATGAAAAATAAATGAAGGAAATAATAGCAAAGATCAATAAAATTAAAAGCTGGGTCTTTGAGAAGATAAGCAAAATTGATAAACCATTAGCCAGAATCATCAAGGAAAAAATAGGGAGAGGACTCAAATAAACAGAATTAGAAATGAAAAAGGAGAAGTAACAACTGATATTGCAGAAATACAAAGGATCATGAGAGACAACTACAAGCAACTATATGCCAATAAAATGGACAACCTGGAAGAAATGGATGAATTCTTAGAAAAGTGCAAACTTCCAAGACTAAACCAGGAAGAAATAGAAAATATGAACAGACCAATCATACACACTGAAATTGAAACTGTGATTAAAAATCTTCCAACAAACCAAAGCCCAGGACCAGATGGCTTCACAGGTGAATTCTACCAAACATTTAGAGAAGAGCTAACACCTATCCTTCTCAAACTCTTCCAAAATATAGCAGAGGGAGGAACACTCCCAAACTCATTCTATGAGGCCACCATCACCCTGATACCAAAACCGACAATGATATCACAAAAAAAGAAAACTACAAAAAAGAAAGCCACTATCACTGATGAACATACATGAAAAAATCCTCAACAATATATTAGCAAACAGAATCCAACAACACATTAAAAAGATCATAGACCATGATCAAGTGGAGTTTATCCCAGGAATGCAAGGATTCTTCAATATACACAAATCAATGTGATACACTATATTAACAAACTGAAGGCTAAAAACCATATGATCATCTCATTAGATGCAGAAAAAGCTTTCAAGAAAATTCAACACTCATTAATGATAAAAACTCTCCAGGAAGTAGGCATAGAGGGAACTTACCTCAACATAATAAATATGACAAACCCACAGCCAACATCGTTCTCAATGATGAAAAACTGAAACCATTTCCTCTAAAATCAGGAACAAGACAAGGATGCCCAGTCTCACCACTGTTATTCAACATAGTTTTGGAAGTTTTAGCCACAGCAATCAGAGAAGAAAAAGAAACAAAAGGAATCCAAATCAGAAAAGAAGAAGTAAAGCTGTCACTGTTTGCAGATGACATGATACTATACATAGAGAATCCTAAAGATGCTACCAGAAAACTACTAGAGCTAATCAATGAATGTGGTAAAGTAGCAGGATACAAAATTAATGCACAGCAATCTCTTGCATTCCTATACACTAATGATAAAAAATCTGAAAGATAAATTAAGGAAACGCTCCCATTTACCATTGCAACAAAAAGAATAAAATACCTAGGAATAAACCTACCTAAGAAGAAAAAACACCTGTATGCAGATAAGACACTGATGAAAGAAATTAAAGGTGATACAACCAGATGGAGAGATATACCATGTTCTTGGATTGGAAGAATCAACACTGTGAAAATGACTATACTACCCAGAGCAATCTACAGGTTCAATGCAATCCCTATCAAGCTACCAATGGCATTTTTCACAGAACTAGAATAAAAAATCTTACAGTTTGTATGGAAACACAAAAGACCCCAAATAGCCAAAGCAATCTTGAGAAAGAAAAACGGAGCTGGAGGAATCAGGCTCCCTGACTTCAGACTATACTACAAAGCTACAGTAATCAAGACAGTATGGTACTGGCACAAAAACAGAAATATAGATCAATGGAACAGGATAGAAAGCCCAGAGATAAACCCACACAAATATGGTCACCTTATCTCTGACAAAGGAGGCAAGAATATACAATGGAAAAAAGACAGTCTCTTCAATAAGTGGTGCTGGGAAAACTGGACAGCTACATGTAAAAGAATGAAATTAGAACACTTCCTAACACCACACACAAAAATAAACTCAAAATGGTTTAGGGCTTCCCTGGTGGCGCAGTGGTTGAGAGTCTGCCTGCGAATGCAGGGGACACGGGTTCGAGCCCTGGTCTGGGAGGATCCCACATGCCGTGGAGCAACTGGGCCCGTGGGCCACAGCTGCCGAGCCTGTGCGTCTGGAGCCTGTGCTCCACAACAAGAGGGGCCGCGATGGTGGGAGGCCCGCGCACCACGATGAAGAGTGGCCCCTGCTTGCCACAACTAGAGAAAGCCCTCGTACAGAAACGAAGACCCAGCACAGCAAAAATAAATAATAAATAAATTACTAAAACTCCTACCCCCAACATCTTAAAAAAAAAAAAGCTTAGCCTAAAATAGTTCCAAAATCTGAGCAAATACCTGATTTAAATCTTATAAAAAATGGTTTAAAGACCTAAATGTAAGGGCAGATACTATAAAACTCTTAGAGGAAAATATAGGCAGAACACTCTATGACACAAATCACAGCAAGATCCTTTTTGACCCACCTCCTAGAGAAATGGAAATAAAAACAAAAATAAACAAATGGTGCCTAATGAAACTTAAAAGCTTTTGCACAGCAAAGGAAACCATAAACAATACAAAAAGACAGCCCTCAGAATGGGAGAAAATAGTTGCAACTGACAAAGGATTAATCTCCAAAATATACAAGCAGCTCATGCAGCTCAATATCAAAAAAACAAACAACCCAATATAAAAATGGGCAGAACACCTAAACAGACATTTCTCCAAAGAAGATATACAGATTGCCAACAAACACATGAAAGAATGCTCAACATCACTAATCATTAGAGAAATGCAAATCAAAACCACAATGATGTATCACCTCACACCAGTCAGAATGCCCATCATCAAAAAATCTACAAACAATAAATGCTGGAGAGGGTGTGAAGAAAACAGAACCCTCTTGCACTGTTGGTGGGAATGTTGATACAGCCACTACGGAGAACAGTATGGAGGTTCCTTAAAAAACTAAAAATAGAACTACCTTATGACCCAGCAATCCCACTACTGGGCATATACCCTGAGAAAACCATAATTCAAAAAGAGTCATGTACCACAATGTTCATTGCAGCTCTATTTACAATAGCCAGGACATGGAAACAACCTAAGTGTCCATCGACAGATGAATGGATAAAGAAGATGTGGCACATGTATACAATGGAGTATTACTCAGCCATAAAAAGAAACGAAATTGAGTTATTTGTAGTGAGGTGGATGGACATAGAGTCCATCATACAGAGTGAAGTAAGTCAGAAAGAGAAAAACAAATACCATATGCTAACACATATATATGGAATCTAAAACAAAAAAAATGGCTCTGATGAACCTAGGGGCAGGACAGGCATAAAGACACAGACGTAGAGAATGGACTTGAGTACAAGGTAGGGGAAAGGGTAAGCTGGGATGAAGTGAAAGAGTAGCACTGGCATATATACACTACCAAATGTAAAACAGATAGCTAGTGGGAAGTAGTTGCATAGCACAGGGAGATCAGCTCGGTGCTTTGTGACCACCTAGAGGGGTAGGATAGGGAGGGAGGGAGACGCAAGAGTGAGGAGATACGGGGATATATTTATATGTATAGCTGATTCACTTTGTTATACAGCAGAAACTAACGCAACATTGTAAAGCAAATTATACTCCATTAATATGTTAAAAAAAATAAAGAAAATGAGAATAAAAGAGTTTATGGACCTCTTTCCTGAAATCCAGATCTTTCCATCTGCTGTGAAGTTGGCTATAATTCTTGCTACTCATCCCCTTGAAAGGCAACCTATGCCCCCTTCCCTTGAATGTGGGTGGACGCTATCACTGCTGGACCCAAAAAATATGGCAGAAATAGTGCCGTGCAATGTCCACACCCACACCTTAAGAGTCTGGCACTTCCAGTCCTTTGGAAGCCTGGCTCTGGGTCCTGAGCCATCATCTAAGAAGTCCACCTCCCCTGAGACCGCCGTGCTGGAGAGTCCCCACGAATACACTGCAGCCAGAGTCCCCGCTGAGTCCAGCCTTTCAGGCTCCCCAACCCAAGGCACCAGATCGTGGACTTTCCAACCCAAGCAGCCCATCCAGTAGCTTCAGTCAGTTTCATTAGGAATAGAATTGTCCAGTCAAGCCCTGCCAGAATTCCTAACCCACAAGTTCCTGAGACATAATAAAATGGTTGTTGTTTTTGTCATGCATTTGGGGTCACTGGTTGCACAGCAATAGAAAACCAAAATATCTGCCTGTTGGTTATGTCCACTTGGACGTCCAAGAGACCTTACCACTGAATGTGTCCAGTACTAAACTCACGTGCTTCCTTCCACCTGAGCCCCTCCCAAGCCTGCTCCCCCTCCAGAGACCCCAATCTCCATAAGTAGCATCACCATGTACCAGGAACTCAAGGCAGAACCTGGGAGCCACTCTTGTCATCCCTCTCCCTCCACAGGCTACAACATGGATGAACCTGAAGGTCCTTGCACCACGTGAGATAAATCCCATATGATTCCACTTATATGAGATACCCAGAGTCAAACTCATAGAGAAAGAGAGTAGAACGGTGGTTGCCAGGGGATGGGGGTGGAGGGAATGGAGAGTTGTTTCATGAGTACAAAATTTCAGTTTTGCAAAATGAAAAGGTTTTAGAGATGGGTGGCGGTGATGGTAGCACAATTATGTGAATGCACTAAATGCTACAGAATCGTACACTGGAAAATGGTTAAAATGGTAAATTTTAGGTTATGTGTTCATTACCACCATTAAAATTTAATTTAAAAGAATAAAAACACGAATCAGATCTTGTCACTCAGAGCATAAAACCCTTAGATGGGCCTCCCTGGTGGCGCAGTGGTTGAGAGTCCGCCTGCCGATGCAGGGGATACGAGTTCGTGCCCCGGTCTGGGAGGATCCCATATGCCGCGGAGCGGCTGGGCCCGTGAGCCATGGCCGCTGGGCCTGCGCGTCCGGAGCCTGTGCTCCGCAACGGGAGAGGCCACAAGAGTGAGAGGCCCGCATACCGCAAAAAGAAAAAAAAAAAAAAAAAAAAAAACCCTTAGATGGTTTTCTGTTGCATTTAGGATTAAGTCCTGGCTTGTGGCCATGGCTTACCAGGCCACGCCTCTCTCTTCTTGCTCTCCAAGTTCTAGCCACGTGGGTTTCCTTCCAGTTCTTGAGCACATCCAGCAAGCCCTGCCTTGCTCTGCATCCGTGCCTTCCCCATACCTGCTGCTCCACCCAGACTGCCCCACTCCACCAAGAGGAGGCCTCCCCTGAACCCCAGTGTTCCCACAGCACCCAAAGTCTTCCATCATCACACCCACCACCCTTTACTTTCCACTCCACAGCTGCCAATTGCCCCACGTGGTCGTGCACACCAGCACCTCCAGCCGCTGCCTCTGCGCCAGCTCCTGGTCCCGGACAGAAACAGTTCCTGCCTCTGCCAGATGCCTTTAGCACAACATGGGATGAAGTGCAGGGTTTCAAAGTGCTGCCCGTGGAGTTGGCTCAGGTCATCCTAAAACATCAGCCTGCAATGATTTCCGTCCTCTGGCTCACTCCCCAGGGAACGGAGGCAGTGCCTGGGGCCATCAGGGGCAGAGCACAGAGATGAAGAGATAAAACGTGTCCTTCTCCTGGTCCAGAGCGCCGGACCTGGGCTTCGGGTCCCAAGAGACCATCAGTTGCCACTCGATTCTAGTATAGCAGTGCTATTCTCGGTCAAGCTGGTACAAAAAAGCAAGCCAAGTGTACCACCTGGTGAGCAAGCAAAACACCAATACAGGGAAAGTGGTCTTTCTGAACTCACTGAAAAGAGAGATCTTCATACCTTGGGATGCATAAAAAACAATACGCTTTAGGGGCTTTCTAGAACCAACTCTGACTATACAAGAATCTAAGCTGATACACCCCTCTCTGGAATGTAAGCCTTACATAAAATGCAGCCCCACTGTAGCTATTAATCTCTCTCTCTCTTGTTTTCCTGTTTTAAGTCCTTTGTTCACTGCTGCACCCGCATAGTTCCTGACACAGAGCAGGTGCCCCATAAATGTCTACAAGATGAAAGAAGAGGGCACACCTGGAGCCACACTCTTCTGGGACCCCTTCTCCCTTCAGAACTCCCCATATCTGTCTGCCGACCTGGAGGGGGACCAAGGTCCAGGTGAACCAAAGCAAGAATCAGATTTGGCTGGCAGACACATGGCCCTTTCAGCTTCAGATGGACCCTCCCAATTTTGTGGCCTTAGGGTAATATCAAAAGTTGCAGTCCCTGGACATGCACCAACTGATATTAGGGAGAGGAAGCGAAAAAGCCAGTAAGCTTCTGGGGAAACAGAGCAGCCCTGATGATACGGAGGCTGGTAGCAGAGAGTTGGCTGCGATGATGGGCGGGCACCGTGGGCTGGGGCGTCGTCACCATTCCACCAGCCACGGTCACTGCAGATGCCTGTGTGCACCAAAGGCTGCTTCTCCCTCCTTTTTACCCAGACCTTCCACCCTTCTATGTACCTCTAGAACAAATCCCAACAACACACAATGCTTTGTATTCCTTTTCCTTCTCCCCATCCCCACCAGCACTGCCCTGGTTCAAGTTCCCATCATTTCCTCTCTGGGCAGCTGTGTGGGGCTTCTGTTCCGGTTTCCCTGACTTTGATCTTACCTCCCTCCATCCTTCCTGCACGTTGCTGCTAGAAGATCATTCTAAAACACAAATCTGAGAGGGTCCTCTACTGCCCTCAGCGTGAAGACCAGACTCAGCCAGGCTTATGAAGCTCTGCTCAAGCCAGACCCGTCTAACCAGACCCTCCATCCTGTTTCCCGCCCTGCTTCACGTGTATGGAATTCATGACAAGCTGCTGGTGCTGCTCAAATAGGCCATGGTGTCCTTTGCCTCTGTGTCTTTGCACATCATGTGCCCTCTGCCCCAAGCCTTTCTTTTTCGTGCCTTGATCACAGTTGGTAAACTTCCAACTGTTCCTTGAGGCTGAGGCAGACAATATTGAGTGGCTGATTATACATCTTTTTCTACCTTGTTACCGTCCATTATAGAGGCTAGAAAGCAAACCATCCACTTCCCCCTCCTCCCTTGCAGTTAGGGGTGGTCACATCAATTGCAGACATTGCCTGGCACCAATTCTTCCCTCTGTCTTCCTGGCTTGAACCCAGACGTGATGCTTGGTGCTGCTGCAGCCATCCTATGACCATGTGCCAACCACATTCAGTAGAAAGGTGAACAGTGCCTGGATCCTTGATGATAGGATTCAGCTGCCAGGCCAACCCTGAACAGCCAACTTCCAGAATTCTTGTCTTTAAGACTGGAGATACTGCTGATCAAGCTTTCTGTTATTTGCAGCCAAAAGCACTCTTAACTGAGTCTCTGTCTCACCTCAAGCATCCCCTACTTATTGAAGTCCCTCTTTGAATCCATGCTCCCATTCCACCTTGCAGATAGCCCTGTCCCAGCATTTACCATATTCACTGTATTATATTTTTTCCTTGTCTCCCTCTCCCACTAACACTGTGACCTTTTTGAGGAAAGAGATTACGTCTTCTCACCTTTAATTCTTAGTTCCCACCCCAGTCCATGGCATACAGATACTCAGTAAGCAGATTTGTAGAATATAAGCCTATGTTCCAGTCTAATATTTTAACCTTACATTTAAATTATTTTGATTAAAAGCTGCCTTCATTCCTTATTTGAAAATGGCAAGGAAAATAGATTAATCAATATTTTTAAATAAAGAAATAACTTGCAGATTACCGAAATATTGCAGAGGAACAAAAAGGCTGCAATATTCCTTAAGACTCTTCTCTGGGCATTGCCCTGCAGGAAATGGGGGTGGCAGGCTGGGTCCAGGGCCCCTTCCCAACTCTTCTCCTCTTCCTCTTTGCTACCAACTTCTCTCAGACACACATTTCCATTGGCCGCATGTGGCATCTCACTGCCCTGGGGAGCCACGTCCCCGGCTGCAGGTCTGCTCTCGAAGCAAGAAGGGAGGGATGTGTCATTGCCATTGCAGACTGTGACCACCTGCAGGGTTCTGATGTCCTTGGAGAGCTTCTCTGGCTCTCGGTGAATGGACTCAATGATAAAGAGGTTCTGGATGTACTTCTCAACAACCACCAGTATGGAGTAGGGCAGGTTGTACCAGGTGTACGGGGGGCGGGACTCGGCACAGAGGATGGCCAGGATGGAGCCCCAGGAGATGAGCCAGGAGCCGGAGGCAGTGCCCACCAACAGGTCTGCGTCCAGTTTGCGGGCTGGATTTTTGGACTCATCTAGTGATTGCTCATCTAGCCTATAAATCCGGATCCCAGCCAGCCCTGCCACCCCCATGAGTATGAGCAAGATGATGGCATACAGGTAGAACATGATGAGTGCTGACTCGCTCTTGGTTTTGGAGCGCCCTATCCAAATCAGATACACCACCACGACCCCAATGGTGGCAGCCAGTGCGGTCAGGCCCAGTACCGAGCCCAGAATGACCCTGTGAGACCTGAACTGCATCTTCTGATGCTGATGACTGTCAACTTTGCGCCCGATGTTTTTCCACAGGACGTAGAGCATCATGGAGGCCAGTATCTGATATTCTATGTTGAAAGGGTAGAGGTAGTAGATCCCGTGGGAGATGGCAGAGCAGAGGGTCGGGGGTGTGCAGTTACACGGAGGTGTGTGGTCATCTAAAACTAGGGGGGAGACAGACCACAGGGGAGGACAATTAGCACATTCAGTGGCGAAGCAGAAAACCACAAAAAACATATTCTCACTGTGGATTCATGCTTGGGTTTGCCATTGAATTAAAAGCTTTATTTCATGGCTTTTTGTCATGTTTCATATCATGGCTAAATTGACAGCCATGAATACTCCCCAAAGAGTACTAATTACACGAATTAGATCTTATCCATACATTAGAATATTGTCCAGTCATTGCAAATGGTATTTTAGAAATTTACTTATCAACATATAAAGATGTTCAGAAGACACTGTTGAACAAAAGCAGCTGCCAAAGAGGCTAGAGTATGGCTCCATTTTTATAAATTATAGATATCTTGGTGATATATATATACAGAGACAGAGAGATAGGGAGATAGACAGACATAGAAAAAAATTGGAAGGACATAAACTAAAATGTTAACAATGGTTATCTCTGGGCAGAAAAATGGCAGGTGATTTTTTTTTTCAGTAAAAGAAACTTTTATTGAGATATAATTGACATACAACCTTATGTAAGTTTCTCTCTAGATTTTGCTTCGCTGTATTTTCTAAACTTTCTATATGAATATGATTGACCTGTGTGATTTTTAAATTACTTTTTAAAAACAACTTTGTGAGGGAAAATGCCCCTTATCAGCAAAAATTTTCCTCTTGAGAGTATTGGAAGCCAGCAAGTGTGGCACAAGACAGGGCCCACCTTCTGAAAGACACTTGGCAATGGTATAAAGGACCATTTCATAACAAGGAGGGGAAAAGCTGTAAGTAAATAATGAAATAGGAACAAAAGACTTAAAGATGATATAAAGTCTCTGGCCTATAATTCCAATCTATTCTAAGGGACAAGTCAAAAATATAGTCAAAGCATTAGGTAAAATTTTGTTGTGTGTTTTTGAGAAAGAAAGAGAAACACCTCAATGTGTAACAATTTAGGAAGTGTTAAATGAATTTTGGTACATCCTTACAATAGAATAGTAGGCAGTCATTAAAAATTATAATTGTGTTTTAATGATACAAGGAAATAACTGTTATAATAACAATGGGAAAAAAGTAAGAACAAATTGTATATCCAGTATTTTTAAATGCATACCACAACCCAGAACTCAGTTGTGAAATCAACTTAGAGGGTAGCAACCAATATTTTTTTTAATGGAATTGCAATGGAATAAAACAGGATTGAATGAATGGAATCAAATACAATAGAAATTTGAGTGTCTCTGATATAGTAAGATTATTATTTCATGTGTACACACATACAGGTATGTGTTCATTTGGGTTGCAATGTAAAATCTATTTCTTATTGTATGTTGTAGAAAAAAATGATTGAATATGTACAGTATGATCTCAACTATTTATATTTATATTTATTTATTTATAAATAAATAGCACCAAGACCAAAAAATAACCAGATGTTAACAGCATTTAAGTGCACTTCTGGGTAGGTACTATTGTGGATTTTTTCTTTACGTTTTGTCATTGTTTTAATTTATGATATGTTTTAATTTATATGATACAGACAAAAAACCTTGGTAGTAGCATTAATTACCCTCACTTTTGCAGAACACTGCAATTTTCAATTCATAAGGAGTTTCCCCAACACTTGTAACACAATACTATACAATGCAAAAGACAAGGGAAATACTCAGGAGAAAAGGTTCAGATTAACAGAATGTTAGAGCTGACAGAGTCCTTTTTTATAAATTAATCTAATCCCATCTTCACCAAGGTCTCTGGAGCCAGATTGCTGGAATTCAAATCCAGGCTCAATCATCCATCTGCTTTGTGATCTTGGGTTAGTCACTTAACTTTTCTCTGGCTCAATGTCTTCATCCATATAATGAGGTCACTGTTGCCTACCTCAGAGTGTTGGGACAAGAGTTTAATGTGCCAGCCAGCCACTCAGAAAATGCTTAACAAAACTTTTTGTTATTCTTGTCACTGCTGTTACTGTTATTGATACCAATGAGGAAACGGGGTCCAAAGAGAATGGCCTTCCCAAGAGTGGGCTGCTGGTTAGGGGTGGTGAAGAAATGTAGTGTGGCCCCCTGATTTTGTCATCTTCACCCCACTGGTGAGGAAACGGGTTTCAAGTTGCTCTCTGGGACTGACCTGGGTTTGTACAGAGAGGATAGATGTGCATTACATTAAAGCTGGAAGGACTCATGGGAAGTACATGGTTCAAGTCCCCTCACTTCATAAAAGAGAAAAGGGAGGCTCAGAGTGGTTGAATGTTTTCCAAAGGTCACACAGCTAGAAGGTGATGGGGACAAGACCCAAACCTGAGACATCAGGCCCCTGTACATTACACCTTCCTCTACCCCATATTCTTCTCAACCCCAGTGCTCTAATATAGAAGCAACAGGTCACAAATGCTAAAGAATTTTGGAAGAAAATGAGGAGTCATGAGACAGGCGCTCCAATAGGAACAAGGGGGAATAAAGATGGGCCAAAATTATAAACTAAGTAGAGTTAAATAAAAACTTCAAATGAACGAAAACCAATTAACCACAACATACCATTAGACTTCTATGGATTTTTTAAAGCTATACTTTTAGTAGAAAGAACTGGTAATAGAGGTTTAATTAAAAACACAAACAACCACCAATCTTCCAAGGTTGTAAACAAAGACATTCATTTCCACACCAAACTGGACCATGAGAAATGGTGATCAAAATGATGACCCCTGGATCTGACAATCCCTGAGTCACTGAAGAAACCTTTAATTATGCTCAGCACACCCTACTTATGGAAGCAGGATGAGAGACTTAGGAGGTTTTGAAAGATTTTCAACAACAGAGGATTGTCTGGCCGATGTTGAATTGGGTGGACCCTGCAGGTCTTTGAAACCCGTACCTCCATCTATGGACATTCTGGTCTCTGCAGGTTTCCAAACTGTTCCAAGATGGCAGCTGGGCAACTCTTACCACTCACCTATTGTTATGTTCCCGAAGCCCAGGGTGATGAGCCGTTCCTTGTGCTCGTTAAGTTGGTGCTTTGACTCATTCAGGACGCTGTTCGCCCAAAGAAGCAGGTTGGTGAACACTGAGTGGATCACCCCAAACCTGAAAAACACAAGGACTCACTTCCTGAGCAGCCCTGGGAAGCTCCTAGCCCCTTGAGGTGAGATAGAGACATTGCACACATGTACACGGGCACACACACAAGCTTCCTTCTTAGCAGTGATTGTGATTTCATCTGGCAGCTCAGGCTCTGGGTGGGTCCCCTGTCTGGCTAGGAGAAGCAGTTCCATGGGACCTTCCAAAACCACAGCCTTGGGGGCTTCCCTGGTGGCGCAGTGGTTGAGAATCTGCCTGCTAGTGCAGGGAACATGGGTTCGAGCCCTGGTCTGGGAGGATCCCACATGCCGCGGAGCAACCGGGCCCGTGAGCCACAACTACTGAGCCTGCGCGTCTGGAGCCTGTGCTCCACAACAAGAGAGGCCGCGATAGTGAGAGTCCCGCGCACCGCGATGAAGAGTGGCCCCCGCTCGCCGCAACTAGAGAAAGCCCTCGCACAGAAACGAAGACCTAACACAGCAAAAATAAATAAATAAATTACTAAACTCCTACCCCAAACATCTTAAAAAAAAACAACAACAGAAAAAAACACAGCCTTGGCATTCTGCCTTAATCTTGAACCTGCCAGTACTCAATTCATTGTCTATGGGACAAAAGAAAACAAATAAAAATCTGGGTCTTGGAAGCAGGGATACAGGGATGGAAATTTACTAAAACCAGGCAACCAACCCCACCATACCGCAAACCCTTTCTTCCAAAAGGGAAGAGAACAATGAAGGAAAGATGAAAGGGCTACACTGGAAATCTGGAGAATCGGGTACGCCTTTACTGTTGGGTTGCCAACCCAATGATCATTATCCACCCCCTCTGTCTTACCACTTACTTCTAAAGACACCAGAACAAACCAGAAGCTCACTATCTGGCCTCCCTTGAAGTTAGGCATGGCCACTGTGGCCAGTAGGATGTGAGATGAGGTCTACTGGGCACTACTGAAAAGCTTTTGCTTTCTTGATGGAAGAGATCAGAATGAGAAAAGTCTACTTATTCTTCTTCTCCCCCTTTTTTCCAGCCTTCAATACAGACGTGAAGGCTGGAGTTTGGGCAGCTATCTTGTGACCATGAAGCAACAAGCATGGGATGAAACCCTCACCCACAGGGTGGCAGAGTGGAAACACAGAAAGATCCTGCTCTGTGATGACACTGTTGAGCTGCTGGAGTCTTGGATAGGTTCAGGAATTAGGCCATATTATTTACAAATAGAATATGTAGCTGCATTTGGGGTTGAAAGTTAGGAAGTGACAAGGCTGTTCTAGTCTGACCTCAGAGTTCTGTCCCTGCCTCTGACCACACTGCCTCCTAAAGAAGAAAAGAAATGACATGGAGGGTGGACTCTGGACTCTGGAGAACAGAGGACGGATCTGAGGGAATATAGTTCCAATGGAGTCACTGTCTGTTTCAAAACCTCCAAAGATTCCCCATGGCTGCCAGTCTAAGATGTATTCACTTTGGTAGCTTCCAGGGTGCTTAACAATGGGCCTTGCATGGAGCAGGTGCAGCAAATACAGGTGATTTGAGAGAGGAATTCCTTGAAACCTATGTGTAACTGATTACTTCTCAGTTGGAGAGCAGAGGCCCAGAGGGTGTGAGCCCCCTCCCCATGTAACCAAGAGCACCCTTGTCCATAATCTCCCTACAGGAAGAATGGTACAGTTGGGTCCTCAACCCTGACCTTGCCTCTCCTCTGAGTTTTAACCCCAGATGACCCCCTGGGGTTCCCACGAGCAACTGCAAGCAAAGTCTTTCCTCATTTGAACTCCAGCTTCCTTTGGCAGCTTCCCATTGTCCAGGCACAAGTGGAGAAGGAAACAGCCACCTGGGGGTGTCTGAGTCAGCTGTTTGCCCATCTGCTTGCCCCTCATGCTTGCCCAGTTGCTATAGATTGTGGCCAGCCTTCCCCAGGACATCTGGGAGGCATTGTATAGAGCCTTTGACAAATGCAGACAATGCTGTTTGCCTCCGGCTGACTGGCTTTTCTTTTACTTATAATGCACAGAGCTCCCCTTTCTTCTCCTCTTTCCTGGTCCAAATGGTGTTGTCTAATCCCAGGTCAACTGAACCTGAGCAGGTAATACCAATGCAGTCCACAGCTGCTGGCTGTTCTGCCACAAACGCTCCCTGCGAGCTGGCAGCCTCCTGTTGATTTGATCTGGAAATTGTCCTACAAACTAAAGGCAGGCGTTGTTTCCTTATGCCAAGCTGCCTTTCTCACACTTGGATCCGATAACCCCAGACCACAATAAAGAAGTGTTCTGTGAGCCATTTTCTAATCTCAATTTATGTTTCCAGCTCTTTTTTCAGAACTGCTGCTCCTCAAAACTTCATTCTTGAGAAAAGAAAAGGACTCAAACCAGTAAGAGGAATTCTCACACCAGGAGAAAAGTCCTTGTATGTACTAAAAGTCTTTATATGTACTAAAAGCATGGATAGTGGAATATTGGCTCGAAAGATCAGAAAAAAGGGTAAGTACAGGAGAGGGAAGTTTTGAAAACTCCAGGGCATGGCAAGAAATGTCAATGAATAAAGCAGGCCTGGGATAACACTAGGGAGTGCTGGGGACTGTAGCTAACTGAGCAGCCACTCCCCCACCTGGAGGGAACAACCCCAACTTGGCTCTAGCTCTTTGTTGAGATGCACATTTTGGATTATCAAACCTCCCAATTTTTCTAGAGACATCTAAATCTAAAACTGAAAGGTGGGATTTCCCTGGTGGCACAGTGGTTAAGAATCCGCCTGCCAATGCAGGTGACATGGGTTCAAGCTCTGGTCCAGGAAGATCCCACATGCCACGGAGCAACTAAGCTCATGCACCACAACTGCTGAACCTGCACTCTAGAGCCCACAAGCCACAACTACTAAGCCCACGTGCCACAACTACTGAAGCCCACGCGCCTAGAGCCCATGCTCTGCAACAAGAGAAGCCACCGCAATGAGAAGCCCACGCACCACAACAAAGAGTAGACCCCACGCACCACAACTAGAGAAAGCCTGCGCGCAACAAAAATGACCCAATGCAACGAAAAAACAAATTAAAAAAAAAAAAACTGAAAGGTGGTAACTCAAAAATGGTTAACACTTTGCCCTATTAAAAAAAAAAAAGGCTAAATCAAGCTATAAGCATATCTGGTTCAAACCACTCACTATCCAGTTTAGGAAAGAGGCCCAGAGACAGGGAGAGACTTGTCTCCAATTGCTCAACAAGCAAGGCCAAGGCAGGACTAGGCCCCAGTCCTACAGGGTTCCCTCAGATGAAAAATCCTGGTGGGAAATGTCTGCGTACATGGCCTAGAACAGCATTATCCCCCAAAAGATAATGCAAGACACTGATGTGAGCCACATATGTAATTTTTAATTTCTTAGTAGCCACATTTAAAGAATAGTAAAAAGGAACAGGTGAAAATAATTTTAATGATATTTTGTTAATCCTAATATATCTAATATACTGTGATGTCAACTAATCAAAGAGAAAGATTTCACCCAGCAAACCCTGCTGGCCACTGCAGCCACTGCAATGCCATGGAAATAGCAGTAGATTTAAAGTCAGCATTCAGATCCCACCCAGCTATGCACAGGCGAGCTGCCTGACCTTGGACATTTACTTCATTTCTCAGTTTCCTCATTTCTAAGTGGGATCATGATCATACCTACTGTCCCTGACAGGGCTACTGTGAGAGGTTCTCATAAGTAACACGTGTAAAAGAAAATGCTTTATGAATGGGAAAGCCCATTTCATTCAGCCAGGAGTTCCCAGTAGGTCAAACTACCCAATATACATTTGTTGGAAACATCTCACCCTTTATCCCCACAATCCTACTTCTAGGAATTTAACTCAAGAAAATAACCAGAGGATAAACAACAAGGTCCTACTGTATAGCACAGGGAACTATGTTCAATATCCTGCAGTAAATTGTAATGGAAAAGACATATACACAACTGAATCACTTTCCTAGACAGCAGAAATTAACACAACATTGTAAATCAACTATATTGCAATAAAATAAATTTTAAAAAGAAAAGAATCAGAGATGTTCAAAAATATTTTTAGCCAAAGATGTTCATCACAGTACTATTTATAATAACAACAAAAACTTGCAGAAAAATTCGATGTCCAACAAGAGGTGTTATGGACTGGATTGTGGCCCCTCAAAATGTATATGTTGAAGCCCTAACCCCCAATGTGACTGCACTTGGAGATGGGGTATAAGGAGGTAATTAAGGTTAAATGAGGTCATAAGGGTGGGGCCCTGATCCAATAGGACTGGTGTCCTTATAAGAAGAGGAAGAGACACCAGAGAGGTCTCCCTCTCCCTGCCCAGAGAAAAGGCCATGTGAGGACATGGCAAGAAGGCAGCACCTGAAAGTCAGGAAGAGAGCCTCACCAGGACCACAATTGTAAAAAGGAAAAAAGAAAAAATATATATATATCTATTCACCGAAAAAAGACTGGAAGAAAACAGACCAAAATGTGAATAGTAGTGACCTCTGGGTAGCGGCTGTCTTAGCTGTGGTTGCTGTAACAAAACAACAGACATTTATTTCTCACAGTTCTAGAGGCTCAAAGTCCAAGAGCAAGGTGCCAGCAGAGTTGGTCTCTGGTGATGCCTCTCTTCTTGGCTTGCAGATGGCTGCCTGTCACTGTGTCTTCATGTGGCCTTTCCTCTGGGTGCGCTCAGTGCAGGGGTCAAGGAGGGGGGAGATCTGGTGTCTCTTCCTCTTCTATAAGAACACTAATCCCATCATGGGAAATTAGTGGGACCTAATGACCCTCATGACCTAACTACTTCCCAAAGGCACCACCTAATACCATCACATTGGGGGTTAGGGCTTCAACATATGCATTTGGGGGGGACACAAACATTCAGTCCATAACAGTGGCATTATGATGATTTTTAGTTCCACTGTACCCTTACAAGTTTTATCAGGAAAAAAAAAGGACATTTTTTAAAGAATGTCTATGGAATAGATGAAGTGAAACCCATGCCCCAGAACAAAATCAGCAAGTGTTCTCCTCAAGCTGCGAATGGAGCCCAGGCTCACTGAGGGAAGGAGGACCAGGTGACCTGGTCCAGCGCACAAAATGGGAGAAACTGGATGGGGATCCCCAGCTGGTCACTTGCACTCTGGAGACCCAGGTAAGTCCCCTAAACTGCCACATCCATTTAATGCAGAGAAGAATAGTTACCATAGTTACCCTGGCAGAGCCTGGATTAAATGTGAGGATGGATGTGGAAGTCTTTGTCCTGCCCTAAGGGACAGCTAAAGCTGCCTTTGCTGGGTCATCGGGGGCTGGGCTTCATTTGTCCCTGACTTATCTATTGGACCCCATTTGTCCATTCTCCTCCCCTGGAGGCAGAGCAGCGGCACCTTCTGCCAGGAGGCGTGGCTTCTCGAGTTAAGATGGGAATTAAAGATCACTGCCAAGGGGCTTCCCTGGTGGCGCAGTGGTTGAGAGTCCGCCTGCCGATACAGGGGACACAGGTTCGTGCCCCGGTCCGGGAGGATCCCACATGCCGCGGAGCGGCTGGGCCCGTGAGCCATGGCCACTGAGCCTGCACGTCCGGAGCCTGAGCTCCGCAACGGGAGAGGCCACAACAGTGAGAGGCCCGCATACTGCAAAAAAAAAAAAAAAGTTCACTGCCAAGGCCACTGCTTGGGGCTGCACAGGGGAGAACACAGACTGCACATTCCTGGAATGATGCTCAGATGCCTGGATATCTCGGCCCATTACCTCCGCATATCACCACCAGTGCCTGGCAGCAGGCTTTGCATACAGTAGGAGCTCAATAGATGCCTCACTCCCTGTCGAAGCTGATCCTTTTTGCATAATGAGGTTGGTGAAAGTTATTTCTAATTCAATAGTCTGTTAAAATAGTTCCAACCAGTGGTCTTACATAAGTCACTCTCTTAAATAGCAGTTTTCATTTCAAAAGGTACTGGGGGACTTTTCTGTTCCTCACTGACAGTTTATATGATGAGGGATCTTTCTAGAAACCAAACAGTGATCCCTTGATTCCTCTGTATGTGTGCACAGAGGCTTTCTTACATGATAATCATACCATGCGTTTAGGTAATTCACCCTCTTATCCTGTAGATTCTCTCCCTTGATCTTCACAATCATCTCAAGGGAGAGGTGGACAGAGATAATAATAGAGCCAACACTTACTGAGCCCTTGTTCTATGCCAGGAACAAGCTTTACATCAATTATTTCATCCAGTCCCCAGAGGATGGCTATGCTATTATCTCCATTTTACAGATGAGAAAAACTAAAGCTCATAAAGGGGAAGTTTCTAAGACAGCAGAAGTGAAATCCAACCCACAACACCCTACTTCCAGAGCTGTCCCAGAGGGGCCAAAGCGGAGGGTCCCCTTCCCAGGCCACAGATGAAGGCTTTGCTTGTCAGGATGGAGAGGAGGTTCAGTCTCATTTAAAACCCAAGCAAGCTAGTTGGCAGAGTCCAGACTGTTGCTTTTTCACCACGGCTGACACCGTATCATAACTCAGAAGACACAATGTCCGCCAGCGACCAGGAAACCTAGGGCTTGCAGTGTGCTCAGAGCCGTTTCAGGAGGTGAAATCCGTTACAAACAAAAGGATGTGATCGTGCCTTGTAAAGTGCTTTGTAAAATTCACATTTACAGAATAATAAAGTCAGTTCAACGCCCCCCCCAAAAAAAAACCCCAATCAAGATGGCAGTGATGAGTTTTGTTTGTTCGAAATGAACATTAAATTCAACACGTAAGCAATTACCCACGATTTTTACCTTTCCAGTGTTTTGAAAGATTGGATGATATCCTTTGCGTGCCCCCAAAGAAAGTACACCTAAATGGAAATAAAGGAAGAAAAGAAAGATACATCAATGGGAAAGCCATCACTGTATTTGCACCCATGAGAAGCTATAAAACCTAAGGGAAAGGTGTGAAAAATTTTGGGAAAGTCAGTGCAGTGACCTCCCCCGCCCAAAAATGGCAAGTCACTATCCTCATCTCAGGTGGCAGTGCCATTCCCAGGGGTGTTGCGGGGAACAGTGCTGCAGCGGCACTGCCATGAGAATCAGATGGAGGCCTCCAGGTTTAGGAGGAAATAGTGACGAGTCTGCCGTGGGGCGGGGCTTGGGGAGTGGCAGCCTGACTACCATAACCCCTGTTCACGTGTTTATGTCATCCTTATCAGGCTTCATTTGAGAAATATTCACTGAACTGTTACTATGTCAGTGGCCAGAAACCAGATTCTGAATGCTTTAAATGAGGAACAGAATTAATTCAAGCTGGTCTTTTATTTCACTCTGTTATATACGTTGCCCAGGCCCCTGGCCACGCAGTCACTAGAAGCAACTCAGGATGGGGGCTGTATCAGACCCGTGTGCAAATCCTGGCTCCCTCGGCCTTGGGCAGGTTTGTTTTCCCATCTACGAAATGGGTATGATAGTGGAACCTACCTTGGAGAGTGTTGTGAGCAGTGAAATAGGATAATCCATGTCAACTACTTAGAACAGTGCCTGGAGCAGGTACCTTTTCAGTAAAATCTCTCTGTTCTCAACTCACTCATTTGTGGACATTGAATGAGCACCTCCTCTGTCCCAGGCACTTTCTGAGCTCTAAAAGCATTTGGGGCCTTATTTAGACACAAACACATGTTGAGCACCTACTACATGCCAAACACAGCTGGGCACTTTATAAATTTGTCTCATTTAGCCTTCATTTTCAATTAAGTGCTATAAAAAAGAAAATCAAACAACACACAAGAAATTACACTTACACATACTCTCTCTTCCACATAGTTTCACCTAAGATTTACTATCCTGCTCTGGAAAACACTTCAAGGCATGATTCTCGAAACATCTAACAATTTAAAAAACAGATAGCAGTGACTCCTGGTAAAGAGGACATTCAACCCAACAATAGGGAAACACTGAAGTCAATTAACTTTTATCTATGAATTCTAAGTTAGAGGACCACTTATCTGATGCTTGATAAAGACTACATAGCAACACAAAAATGTTTATGATTTTTTGTTTGTTTGTTTGTTTGTTTTTGGTGGTACGCGGGCCTCTCACTGTTGTGGCCTCTCCCATTGCGGAGCACAGGCTCCGGACACGCAGGCTCAGCAGCCATGGCTCACGGGCCCAGCCACTCCGCGGCATGTGGGATCCTCCCAGACCGGGGCACGAACCCGCGTCCCCTGCATCGTCAGGCGGACTCTCAACCACTGCGCCACCAGGAAAGCCCATGTTTATGATATTTTAAGTGAAACACTCAAAACAGTAAATTCTGCACCTTACATGTAAAACTTTGCCAAGAATGTACACTTGAGTACAAAGAATGGAGGGAACACATAAAAACAGCAACAAATATTTCAGTTAATGGGCTTACAGACACATTTTTAGTCTCTTTTTCAATTTTTTCAGTAATGTTATACTATATTTTTTTAATAAATATTTTTTAATTACCATACAACCCAGCAATCCCACTTCTGGGTACAAATCCAAAAGAACTGAAAGCAGGGTACACCCATATTCACAGCAGCATTATTCACAATGGTCAAAAGATGGAAGTAACCCAAGTGTCCAACAGTGGATGAACAGATACACAACACGTGGTCCATCCACACAACGGAATAGTATTCAGCCTTAACAAGGAAGAAAATTCTGACACATTACGACATGGATGAACCTTGAGGACATCATGCTAAGTGAAGTAAGCCAGTCACAGACGGACAGATCCTGTATGATTCCACTTGTCTGATTCAAAGAGACAGAAAGTAGTCAAATTCATAGAGATGGAAAGTTGAATGGCAGTTGCCAGGGGCTAGGGTGGTGGGAATCAGGAGTTAATGTTTAAAGAGGACAGAATTTCCTTTGCAAGATGAAAGAGTTCTGCTGATTGGTTGCACAGCAATGTGACTATACTTAACACTGCTGAACCATACACATAAAAACGGCTAAGGCAGGGCTTCCCTGGTGGCGCAGTGGTTGAGAGTCCGCCTGCCGATGCAGGGGACACAGGTTCGTGCCCCGGTCCGGGAGGATCCCGCATGCCGCGGAGCAGCTAGGCCCGTGAACCATGGCCGCTGAGCCTGCGCGTCCGGAGCCTGTGCTCCGCAATGGAAGAGGCCACAACAGTGAGAGGCCCGCGTACCGCAAAAAAAAAAAAAAGGCTAAGGTGGCAAATGTTATGGTATGTGTACTCTACCATAATTTTAAAATAAATAGTATGTTTTAGAAAGTAATGTTTTTTATTCTCCCATCATCTAACGTCACAAATGCACGTAGTAAGTGTCCAATAGGTATAGAAAGATTGATTAATTGACCTACTGACCAAATGCCTTAAATGAGGAAGAAGGAGATCCCCAACCCACCAAGTAACAGTTTTTGAAAACTCACTTCTGTCCAGGTCTTTCCTCTGCCCAGAACCTTCAATGGCTCCCCATTGCCCTCAAGGTAAAGTCAAAGCTGCTAAGTAGCTGTCAGCCTTGACCAAGCGCTCCCTGCAAAGTGTTCTACACGCAGCACCTTAATCCTCACAACGACCCCGTGAAGGAGGCATCTTTACAGATGAGACTCATGAGGCCTAGAGAAGTTAAGACATTTGCCCGAGGTCACACTGCTGGTGTGAGCCAAAGCCAGGTAGTCTGACCAGAGTCCATGCTTATAAGCCCTACACTAAACCATGGCTCCAGTCCAGGCCCGTCACCCCTGCTCACCTCCCCCGACGGGCCACACATCTTCTCCCCATCTGGTGGAGAGACTTCACAGCCCCAGATGTCCTTTGTAATGGTGTCTGACACACCACACCCCTCTTTCCTTGACAACCACCCCGCACCCCAAAGCTAGTGAGAGGCCCTCCCTGGCGCCCCCTCTGGGCGATTATGTCAAAGCATTGACAGTGCTGACAGAGTCTGTTTTGGTGATTGTCTCCCGCTCTGACACCTCCACAGGGCACAGACCACGGCGTTTCAACCCTGGACACAGTACTGAACACAGGGTTTTGCCCCGTATGGAAGGAAGGGAGGGAGGGAGAGAGAGAGAGAGCAGAGTGGAAGGAGGGAGGTGGTGGGGGGGAGGAAGGAGGAAGGAAGGGAGGGAGGGAGGAAAGAAGGGGGGAGGAAGGGGGGAAGGGGGAAGGGAGGGAGGAAGGAAGTTCTTTCTGGTCCCCTAAGGCTTTCCATGTTGTCACTGGCATCACTATAAGACTGTCATCATGGGATTGGACGCCCCTGGAATAAATAGCCAGTTAACTCTTGTATTCCTTTACTGGCATTTCCAGAACAAAGTACCACAGACTGGATGGCTTAAAACAACCAAAATTAATTTCCCCATAGTTCTAGAAGCCATAAGTCTGAGATCAAGGTATTGGCAGGTTGGTTCCTCCTGAGGCCCCTCTCCTTGCCCTGCAGATGGCCACCTCCCTTCAGCATCCTCACACTGTGTGTCTGTGTCCTCCCCTCTTCTTCTCATAAAGTTGCCAGTCCTATTGGATTAGGGCCCACCCTCATGACCTTATTTAGCCTTAATTACCGCTGTCAAGACCCTATCTGCACACAGTCACATTGTGAGGTCCTGGAGGTTAGGACTTCAACATCTGAATGCAGGGGATACAATTCAGCCCTTAACAACTCTCAAAACACAAGGCGACCTGTTCAAACAAGTCTCCCTGGAAGCTGCCACCCTGTTCCTCCCGCAGAGGCAAACTGCTGCCAGGCTTGTCTCTCACAGAGCTTCACTTGTGAGAGTGAAAGTGTGTTTGATCTCAAGAAACACCATAAGGTCACCAAGAGCTGACTGGCAGTCCCCTGGGTGCAGAGTGGAGACCACTTTCTTATAAAAGACTGAGATTAAAAATGGCATCCTTGGCATTCGGAGGTGAGAAATTGGTCCTGAAGGATGCTCCTAAATCGGGAATGCAGAAATATTTTGAGCAATAACAGTATCCCTGGACCAAGTTCATGGTCTTTCTGGGTGACTTCTGTGGAGAAGAACCATGGAGAATGTAATATATATATATGCATAAGATTGTGTGTGTGTGTGTATGTATATATATATATATATATATATATATATATATATATATATATATATATGTATATGTATAAAGAATGTATTCAATATATCTGTAAAAGAATGTCTATATATATATAAAGAATGTATATATATATATATGTATAACTGAATCACTTTGCTGTACAGCAGAAATTAACACAACGTTGTAAATCAACCATACTTCAATTAAAAAACAGGAATCATGGCATCTTGGCTGTGACTTAGGGCAAGTCATTTGTCCCCTCTTCTTCCTTAGTGTGACAATCCGACAGTTCTCGTGGAGTTGTTGAAAGCATTACACGAAGTGAAAATTAAAAGTACTTTGCAAAAGTCCTATAGACATACTACTTATTACTTTTACCATTATCTCAGCTCTGATAGCCATTTCCAGGGATTTCTGCCAAGGATGGAAGCTACACTGGAGATCCATCTAAGGTTTCTTTCAAACATGAGATTTTTCTGATTCTAAGCTATAGGTTTAAATTATATATCAAATCCTTATTTCTTACCCACACCAAGTTGACCAAGGCTGAGAATGAACCTCTCATTCATTTCTAAAGAATTTATTCCGCAAGTAAGCAAACAAACAAATGAACAAAGAAGAGGTCTCAGTGACTCAGAGGAGGGACTGTAATGGCACAAAGTTTCTTTTGGGGGTGATGAAAATGCTCTAAAATGGACTGTGGTAATGGAAGCACAACCCTATGAATATACTAAACCACTGAAATGTACACTTTAAATCAGTGAATTGTATAATATGTGAATTATATCTCAATAAAACTGTTAATTAAAATTCCCCAGAGCCTTTTCTGGTGGACTCTGACTTAGCAGAGTTTCCTGATTCTTCATCAGTGTAAGTTCTGCCACTTAAGATTCCCACAAAAATGGCCAAGAGGACACAGTCCCACTTTACAGTGCAGGCAGCTGAAGGGCTGTTTTATATACCCTGGGATACAATTAACAGGAATCCAGGCAACAAGCAACAAGCAACAAGCATCGTGTGATTTACCTGCAACAGAGTATGTACCGCATGGGTAACAGGGAAAACTCCTTCTGTGGCTGATAAACATTCAGAAAATCCAACGAAGTACCCAATTTTAAGGCATCCCAGGATGATGGTAATGACTGCAAACAACGTGATACTACCTAAATTGGGGGAGGGGGAAGGGTAGAAATACTCACATATAAGTGTTAATATGCACTAATATCATTTCAAAATAAATTATATTAAACCTTCACATAAATGGTCAAATGATTTTTGACAAGAGTGCCAAGACAATTCAATGGGGAAAGTACATTTGTTTCAACAACTAGTGCTAGGAAACTGGGTATCCACATGCAAAAGAATGAAGCTGGATGCTTACCTTACAGTATATCAAAAATTACCTCAAAATGAATCAAAGATTTAAATGTAAAGCCTAAATCTATAAAAATCTTAGACAAAAACATAGGGGAAAATCTTTATAATGTCGGATTTGGCAATGACTTATTGGATATGACACCAAAAGCACAAGCCACAAAAGAAAGAAATAGGTAACTTGGGCTACATCAAAATGAAAAAAAAATTATGCATCAGAGGACACTATCAACCCACAGAATGGAGAAAATATTCACAAGTTGTATATTTGATAAGGTGTGAGCATCCAGACTCCATACAGAACTACAGTTTAACCATTAATTAAAAAAAATAAAAAATAAACAAAGGACTTGCATAGACATTTCTCCAAAGAACATATGTAAATGGATAATTAATACATGAAAAGATGCTCAACATCACTAATCATTAGGGAAATGAAAATGAAAATCACTATGATATACCACCTCAGGGACTTCCCCGGTGGTCCAGTGGTTAAGACTCCATGCTTCCACTGCAGGGGGTACGGTTCGATCCCTGGTCAGGGAACTAAGATCCCACATGCTGTGTGCCATGGTCAAAAAAAAAGAAAATAAATATGACTTCACATGCATTAGCATGGTTGCTACCCACAAAAGAGAAAGAAAAGGGGTGGGGGGAGGGGGAAGGAGAGGGGGAGGGGAGCGAGGGGAAGGGGGAAAGGAAGGAAGGAAGGGAGGGAGAGAAGGAGTGGGGAGAAGAGTAAAATAATAACAAATGTTGGCAAAGATGTGGAGAAATTGGAACCCTTATACACTGTTGATGGAATGTAAAATGGTGTAGCCGCTATGGAAAACAGTATGGCACTTTCTCAAAAATTTAAAAACCGTAACTCTACATGGTCCAGCAATATACCCAAGAGGATCAAAAGCAGGTACACAAAGCATGTACACCCATGTTCATGGCAGCATTATTCACAATAGCCTAAAGGTGAAAGCAACCCAAGTGTCCATCAATGGATGAACGGATAAAGTGTGGCAGGGACTTCCCTGGTGGCGCAGTGGTTAAGAATCCGCCTGCCAATGCAGGGGACAAGGTTCGAGCCCTGGTCAGGGAAGATCCCACATGCCGCGGAGCAACAAAGTTCGTGAGCCACAACTACTGAGCCCTGTGCCACAACTACTGAAGCCTGCACACCTAGAGCCCATGCTCTGCAACAACAGAAGCCACCGCAATGAGAAGCCCGCGCACTGCAACAAAGAGTAGCCCCTGCTCGCCGCAACTAGAGAAAGCCCACGCGCAGCAACGAAGATCCAATGCAGCCAAAAGTAAATAAATAAATATTTAATAAATAAATTTATTTTTTTAATTGCCCTGTTTTTTAAAAAAAAAGTTTGGCATATCTGTGCAATGGAATATGATTCCGTTTTAAAAAGGAAAGGCATTCTGACCCCTGCTACACCGTGGATGAACCTTGAGGACATTATGCCAAGTGAAATAAGCCAGTCACAGAAGGACAGATGCTGCATGACTGTGCTCCTATGAGATAGATGCCTTAGAATAGTTCAATTCATAGGGAGAAAAAGCAAAATGGTGGCTACCAGGGGCTGGGGTGAGGGGGAAATGGGGAGTTATTTAATGATACAGACTTTTAGTTTTACAAGATGAAAGAGTGTTGGACATTACAATTGTAATGAATTCACAATATGAATGTACTTAACACCACTGAACTGTACACTTAAATGATTAAGTTGGTAAATTGTACGTTATGCTTATTTTGTCACAATTTAAAAAGTTTTAAATATATATAAAGTAAATTCTACTATTGGCCTCACAAGCTGAAAGTAGAAGACAATATTATGTCTTGTTTATCATTGTACCGACTTCATGCATATTCCAGGGTCTGATAAGGGACGTACATTCAACAAAGTTTGGCCAAAACAACACAAGTCCTCTAGAAGTTTTCCCCCCAAAATGATCCATCTAAGAGTGTCACTGCTCTGCTCAAAAATCTCAGTTCTCTGATCCTAAATTCCTGCTCTAAATAATAAAAGGGGTATAAGGTATACAGGAATTTTCTGTACTATCTTTGCAATTCATCTGTAAAATAGAAAGTTTATTTTTCCAAAATGATAGGGAGGGGTCTAGAGCAGTGGCATGAAAAGGGCCAGGCTAGTGAAGTGAAGAAAGGCAAGTTCTCTGGTGGTACATCCAGCATAGTTGACAATAAACAAAAAAATATGCATATGAATAAGACTGGGAAGGAATATGCAAAATACATTAAAAAGAAACTCGTGACCAAATGAAAAAAAATAGCAAGAAAACCATAATGATGGTGGGGACTTGATCAATGTCACAGTCCCTAATCCCCCTTCTGGGCCAACATTAACCACCATTCATACATTCTCTCCCACGAACAGAGGAAACTGGATCTTGTTTGACGTGAATTATGGCAAGAGAAGAGAGAAGGGCATGAGCCATAACAGGGAGCTATAATATTACAGCTCTGGCCTAAGAAGCCTCCAGTGAAGAGTAATGCAATCGCCTGGCTCCTTTCCATTGCTCAAAGCATTATAGAAACAACTCTAAGTCACATTTTCTTAAATCCTGGAAATGCCCCAGTGAAATCAGAAACTTCGTAAGAGTGGAGAATCAATCCCAGGGCTTTGAAATGGTTTGATAAATGCATGGTTCGTTTTGATTACAAAGAGAAATAGCAAGATGAGGTGAGGCAGTCTGGTTGGGTGGTAAGGGCACAGGCTGTAACTCTGGGAACCTGGCTGTGCCACCAATGGAACATGAGAGTTCAGACAGGTCACTTCCATGCTCCCGGCCTCAGTTTTCCCACCTATAAAATGAGATTGGTCCACAGCAGTGGCTCGCAAACTGCAAGAGGATCACCTGGAGGGCTCGTTAAAACACAGAGTGCTGGGCCGCACCCCCAGAGTTTCTGATTCAATAGATCTGGGGTGTGGCCCCCAAATTCGCATCTCTAACAAGTTCATAGGTGGGGTGATGCTGGTGATCTGGGACCCCACCTTGAGAACCACTGCTCTTTGCCACTGACAATTCAAGAGTTGCAACAAACACATCACGTGCCTTCTCATGCTCTTTTTTTTTTTTTTTTTTTTGCGGTACGCGGGCCTCTCACTGCTGTGGCCTCTCCCGTTGTGGAGCACAGGCTCCGGACGCACAGGCTCAGCGGCCATGGATCACGGGCCCAGCCACCCCGCGGCATGTGGGATCTTCGCAGACCGGGGCACGAACCCGTGTCCCCTGCATCAACAGGCGGACTCCCAACCACTGCGCCATGAGGGAAGCCCCCTTCTCACGCTCTTAAAGCCCTTCCTTCTTCCTTCATCCATCCTTCCATCCATTTATTTGTACAACAAATATTTTAGGGACTCATACTATGCATGAGGCATTTTGCCAGGGGCTCAAAGGTAAACAAGTAAGACTGCTGGAGAAACAAAAATACACACATATAGTATTGAATAAATTGTGGAGTACACAAAATATAGAGTGATGAGCTGGCACCAGACTTCTCATCTGCATCGTGGGAAACCAGAAGCCAGCGGAAGAGTAGCTAGAGTCCACTGCAAGGAAAGGACTGCATCTTAAAAACCCTATTCCCAGCCAAGATGGCACCCACTTGTCAGGGCAAAAGACAGAAAGATATTTGAAGGTATGCCAAATATAATTGTTTGACAACTATTTGTTGTTCAACTATGATCCAGGTACTTGGGATATAAAAATGTCAGTAAAGGGCTTCCCTGGTGGCGCAGTGGTTGGGAGTCCGCCTGCCGATGCAGGGGATGCGGGTTCATGCCCCGGTCCGGGAAGATCCCACATGCCGCAGAGCGGCTGGGCCCGTGAGCCATGGCCGCTGAGCCTGCGCGTCCGGAGCCTGTGCTCCATGACAGAAGAGGCCACAACAGTGAGAGGCCCACGTACCGCAAATAAAAAGAAAATCAATTATGCTATAAAAACACAGTACACAGAGTATAGAGGTAGGTACTGACTGCCTGGCTTCAAATCCTTTTTCTACCACTTATTATAGTTGATGACCTTGAGCAATTACTTAACTTCTCTGTGCCTCAGTTTCCTCATCTGTAAAATGTGGATAATAAGATTGACTATCTCCCAGGGATGTAGAGGAGATTAACTGAGTCATAACATGAAAAGCACCTAGAACAGTGCCCCACAAATAGAAAATTCTATAAACGGGATGTTATCATCATCATCATCACTCAACCACAAAGAAACACTTAATGAATTAGAACCAATTAGAAAGTGCCCCAGCCACATTCCTTGAGAATAATCCTAAAATGTCTAGTGTTGGCAGAGGCGAGACTCCTCCTCTGTGTTAGGCTCCCACATCCTTTCTAGAAGTCTAGAATCTTGGAACCATAGGCTCTTAGAGGTGGAAGTTTCCACAAAGTTAGTTTACATCTCCCATCTCATGCAAGGATGCTTCCCAGTGCATCATGACCAGCGGCCACCTGGTCTCCACCTGGACATGCCCAGGGCTGGGAGGCTCACCCTTCCATCACCAGCTGGTGCTTGGATTACAATGCTCTTCCCCACAGTGAACTGCAGTCAGCCTCCCAGAACTGCCATCCTCTTCCCTGGAGATTCTGCCATGGTTCACTCATTCCTTCATCCATTCATCCGTGCATTCATCCATCTGATGATTCAGTAAATGTCAACTGGCACTTGTTACATGTTAGGCACTGTGCCAGGAGCTCAGGTTATAACGGTAATTACATTCAGACAGGGTCTTTGCCTTCAAGAGCTCACCATCTGGTCAGATCAACAAACGAACTGAATGACACAATCTCCTGCTTGAGAAGTGCTAGGAAGAAAACAGGGTGTTATGAGAACATACAACCCGGAAGCCACACCTGGTCTGAAGGCATCGGGAAAGGCTTCCCTGAAGAAGTGACTCTCGTTTGCTGACCTGGAGCTGACGGGGGTGGGCCTGCAGCATTTTCCACCCCACCATCTCCACATCCTCTCTCTCCTGGACTGAACATCCTTTCGCTCCTCCTGGGGCCACCCTCCTGCAGGCACCCATGTGATGCTCAAAGGGGGACGTGACACTCCACGTGCAGCCTGACCTCCTTTCCAATCAATGACCGACTAGCATCGGCTTTTTGGGCAGCTACATCATGAGGCTGAAATCCTGACATCAGGTTTACATTTTCTACTAGAGCAGAAATCCCGTCCCAAAACCCCAAACATGCATGATAATGCATGCAGTTAGGCAAGACCCTCTCAAGATGACCCCAGGCTGGACCTTGGGGATCACTGCTCCTGTTTGTGAGGGAATTGCTCAAAACTCCCTGCATCTTGATCTGCTCCAGAATTTTGCTGGGGGTTGCTGTTATGCTCAGTTCTCTATATTCTGTGTATTCTTTTATCATTTTTAAAATTCAGGGTAGCTTCCTGAGACCCTACATATTCTCCCTAAGTCCACTTAATTCCTAACTGACCTCTCAGCCTCCTGTTTTACTCCTCTGAAAACCAGGTCCCACCCTGCAGATGGAGTGATCATTCTGAAATACAAGTATGATCACATCATTCCCTTTGTTCAAAACCTCCAATGGCTCCCCACTACCCACTGGACAAAACCAAGATCTGAAGTCTGCAGATAGGGTTCCAGCTAACTCAGATCTTGCTGACATCTCTGGACTCACTTCCAGACTCCAGCAAAAGCAGAAGTTCCTCCTCTGGGACCTCTCCCTACACCCCCAAACCCTTGCCCCAGGCTACCCTTCTGCCTACCCATCTATCCCCTGCACATCATAACAATGAATCATTTAGTTAATAATAATAATGTATTTCTCTTAGCAGGTTTCTCTAAGCATTTTACATGTACAAACTCACTGATTCTCATACAACCCTACGTGATGGTTGGGAGGGTATCCTCCTCCCCATTTTACTGATGAGGAAACCGGGGCAGAAAAGGGAGGCTACATGGGGTGGGGTGGGGTTTGGTGGGGAGCTCTTAGCCATCGTGCTCTGCTGCCCCTCATTGTCTGCACTGCCTTTGCCCTCTCCTGCAAGCCCTCCATGCAGGGCCAAACCTGAGCATCCTGCTGCCCCCAGGGCCCAGCCAGCGCCTGGCACAGAATGGGAGCTCAGTCCAGACTGATGAACAAAACCAGACCAAAGTTTCTGCCCCGACGTCACAAAAGTTGTCCCCATGCAGTGGGCTTGGCCACCTTCTCTGTTGTTCCCTGCAAGTTCCACAGATCCCTCTGCTCGATGAAGAGGACAGAAGCCAAATGGAAGTTAGAGGTTTCGCCTTCTCTGTCACCTGCTAATATCACACCCTCTGTCCCGAAGCCAGGAACTTATCTCTCTTCTCTTTCTCACTCTGTCCGAATATTTCTGGTGACAGGGGCTCAACCCTCCTCCTGATGCCCTTTCAGCTTCCTGGTCTAGAAAACAAGGGTGATAACACCCACCCCAAGAACCGCTGGGAGACTGAAAACATTACACTAAGTGAAAGAAGCCAGTCGCCAAGAGGACATATTATGTGATTCCATTTATAAAAATGTCCAGACCAGGGGCTTCCCTGGTGGTGCAGTGGTTGAGAGTCTGCCTGCCGATGCAGGGGACACGGGTTCGTGCCCCAGTCCGGGATGATCCCACGTGCCGCGGAGCGGCTGGGCCTGTGAGCCATGGCCACTGAGCCTGCGCGTCCGGAGCCTGTTCTCCGCAACGGGAGAGGCCACAACAGTGAGAGGCCTGCGTACCGAAGAAAAAAAAAATGTCCAGACCAGGCGAGTCTAGAGACATAAAGTAGATCCATGGTTGTCTATTCCTGGGGAGGGTCTGGGGGATGATAGCTAAAGGGCACAGTGTTTCTTTTTGAGATGATAAAATGTTCTAAAAATTGACTGTGGTGATGGTTGCACATCTCTGTGAATATCCTACAAACCATCAGCTTGTGCACCTTAAATGGGTGAACTGTAGACTATGTGGACTACATCTCAAGAAAACTATTGTTTTAAAGAAAGGAGGAAAATTGCCAGGCACACTGACATGGGCTCACTATACCCAGAGCAGGGACAGAAGCGCAAGGAAACGAGGAGTATCTGGAGAGGCTGTGTCTGCAGAGGAGTGAGGTGATCAAAGTGAGCTGAGCGTGCATTCTGAGGAGGGAAACAAGGTGAAGCCCAGACCCGTGCTCATGAACTTGCTGCATCTGCCCCGAAGTCAGCAGGGTGGGCTGGAATACCACGGTGACCCACCCTGACCACTCCCTCCTTGGCCACACCAGACGCTGCCACAGGACTGCACACCAGGTTTTGCAATCCTGTCAATCATCCTCCAGTGGTTTCTGTGAGTCCTAGCTGCACTCCTAGACTGTGGGCTCCCCTGGGTGCAGGGGCGGTTGCATCCTCGTGTCCTGCAGCCTTCATTCTTCCCCTCTCCCTCCTCTTCTGCTCTCTGCCGCCATCTCGCATGGCACCCCACCTCTCTTCACACATGCACTTGGAACCATTTCTTTTAGCAACCTTCACTTTCTCACACATTGGACCGCCTGTTTCTAAAACCCATCACTGTGTCCCAATCTTTATCTCTACAGCCTGTACAGCCACCTGTCCTGGGCAGATCTTACATAAGCAGCTCACGTCTGCCCCTTTACTTGCAGCCCCTTAGGGATAAAGAACACGGTGCTCTGAGCAGCCCTTTTCCAAGGATGGTGCACTGGACAGAGATGTAATGTGTCGTATACATGGATGTGCCTCATTTTAAGTAAAAAGCACTTTGTAAAAAATCTGATCTCATAAAAGTAGTAGATTTGGGAGTGATTATTCACACGCACAAAGAAAGCCTCACTGTGACAAACAACTGGGACAACGCCTCTAATGTACCAGCATTCCAAACGCACTCAATAAATGTGGCTATTAGTCTTCCTGTTGTCATTGCCATGATTTTGTGTTAATAACACTTCTCTGGGCTTGAGACAGGCCAGAAACAAGGAAAAAGACTACCTTCACCACTGCAGTCTTTTAAGAGACCAGAAACAGAACAGAAACAGGACCCTGGTAATTAACAGGAAGAAATGGCTATTCATTAGGTTTTCATGTCACTGGACACACGCGACTGGCATGAGATATCCCAGCTGCTGCCACTTCTTCCAGAAGAAATCAATCTCTTTACTTAGCAAACAGAGGATCTGGATGAATAATCCATCATTTCCACTCATTTTTAAAAATTAGTCAATATTTTTTGTTCCAAAGAAAGTCTTCACTTTCTCACACCCAGTAGGTGGGACAGAATGTTTTCCTGCTCAAAGAAACGCCTCACAGCCCGAACCAAGACCCAAAACCGTTCTCTGGAAAACCTCAGTGCCCAGAATTCCACAGGTTGGCTCTTTCTCAGAGCCCCAGACTTCTAAGATCATCACAGAAGCCAGGGCAGAGCTAAGTCAAACCTGTTTATCCAGCTAGGATTCCAGGGAAATCCTCAGTCCCTGCTGGGGCTGAAGGCACTTCCCTTGGCATTATGGCCTCCTGGTGTACTTTGGGGATAATTAGGCTCTTGCTTCTTTGATAAACTGCAGCTCACTTACAGGGATAGACAATGCTTTGCAAACAGCTTTCACTTGACCTCTCCCAGCTCCTCCCTGAGAGGTGGCCAGTAGTCTTATTTTACTGATGAGGAAACCGGGACTCAGAAAGGCGAAGGTAACAGAGCTGAGACATCAAGCCAAGACTTTCAGGGTCAGCACCACTTCCATCATCCACATAGCTCACTTGAATAGTTATGTTATTATGGGGTAAATTGCTGAGTGTCTAAACAGCCACGCCCTTTACTGAACACCTACTATGTGCTCTCCTACACTGCCTCATTTACTCCAGCTCTACCTGGTGTCTAATGGACATCTCAAATGTAACACGTCCACAAGAGGAATCCTGATTCTGCATCCCCACTCTTACCCCTCCTTTTGTCTTCCCAGTCTTGGGAAATGGCACCACCATTCACCCATTGACTGGGGTCCCAGTGCTTAGAGTCTTCCTGGAAAGTGGGGGAGAGAGAGAGGAGGGAAGGGTGAGGAAGAACAGGGTGGGGGAGGGAGAGAGGAAGGAAGGATGAGGGGAGGGCAGGAGAGAGAAAAAGAGGAAGGAGGGCGAGAGGGAGGGAGGGCAAGAGAAAGGAAAGGAGGGAGGAGAGGGAGGATGGAACAGGGAGGGGTAACAGAGAAAGGAAGGGATGGATGAGGAGAGAAGAAGAAGGGAAGTAGAGAAGAAAGAAGGAAGAACAGAAGGATGGAATAGGAAGGAAGTGAGGGGAAGACCAAGGAAGGATCCTGCCACTACAGGAAACCACAGGTCAAAAGCCTCTGTATGCAATATTTTTTTAGCCTGTTTAAGTCAACAACCTCAAAATAACATTTTATTCTTGTTTGCTTGTTTGCTATGACACTGGATTCACTGCCATTTATAGGGTCACAAAACCACGAACTTCCCTGAAACAACTACTTTCAGAGCAGGAATCTGGGCCACGCTGCAGTTGTGTGCAGTTTTTCCAAAGGCAAGATGAACTAGACACAGTCCCTGAGCCTAAGAAACCTAAAATCTCATCCAGATGACAAGGTTTATATCCACTAGTCATAAGGCAAGGCAGAAATTGACAAGCGCCCAAGAGCTCTACACAGAGAGAGCTGTGGCAGTCCGTGGGAGCGAGGAGTAATTCCCGCCAGGTGTGTAGAGAAGGTGTCATTGGGGCAGACCTTTGAAGGGAGTGTGGGTGGGAGGGAGAGTGACTGTGTGCTGGGCACCCACCCTGTACCCAGCAGTCACTGGTCCTACACGTGTGTGATTCCCATTCTACACATGCTGAAACTGGGGGAGTGGGAAGACTAAGTAACGTGCCCAAGAGCATGGAAGGAAAATGACAGCCACACTCTACGAGAGACTTAAATTCAGATCGAACATGAGAACTCAAGCAGAGACCTGTGATGTGCCTGGACCACACAGAGTGAAATGTACCCGGCCCCTCCCATGAAGATTTCTCAGGCACCCGCTTTCTCCACAGACTCCCCACCACCTCCTCCCTTTGACCTGCATCATGTCTATCTCCCTTCCAAGAGTGCAAGGTCCTTGAGGAGGGGAGGGTTCCTGTCTTGACAACGTTTCAATCAATGGGTTGTGAGTACCTAGCAAGTGCTTCTATTCCCCGCTGCCTGAACATGTATCCACTCATGGATTACATCATTCATCTCAAGCGCATTTTCTTAGCACCCACCCTATGCCAGGCCCTGAGTTGGCTCTAGGACTAAGAGATGAGCATCTTAGAGTTCCCCCAGTGTGGTGGAGGGGACAGAAGTGTCAACAAGAGGCACAGTGCCTTCCCAGGGCGCAGTGAGGGGTGAAGGAGTGTGGTCAGAACCCCAAAAGGTGAGAGAGGGGTCTGAAAAGCATCACTGGGGAGCACGGGGTGGGGCCTGAGCCCTATCTCCTAAAGCAAGGCACGTGGGAGGCACTCCAGGAGGAGGGAATAGAATATGCAAAGGCAGATAAGCATGAAATATTGTGAAGGGAACTAAAAGCCTTTGAGACTGGAGCACAGAATGCGGGCCAAGGAGAGGATAAAACTAAAGAGGCCATCTGGGCTCAGATCTTAGCGGGCCTTGAATGCCAGGATAAGCAGTGTGGCCTCCATCATGGGGTCCGTGGAACCATGGCAGGGCTTTAAACAAGGAAAGATGTGAATAGGTTTGTGTAACCGTAGTTCCAACGATGGCATGTAAGGCAAGAACCTGAAGGCGGAGAGAGGAGACTATGGCAATAATCCATCCTTAACGAAGAAAGAGGGAGAAGGGAAGGTGGGCGGGGGCGGGCAGAAACGACGTGCAGGAAGATGGAGGCAGAAAGGACTAAAGGAGAGAAGTCAGAGGAGGAAAGGGCACAGAGCTGCTGTCGGGCTGCGGCTAGCGGGCGAGCAGGCTGGGTTCGCTGGGCACTCACCCGCCGGCCGGCTCGCTGCTTCGGGGACTCACCGCGGAGCCAGCGCGCGCCGGCGTGCGTGTCCTTGAGGCGGCGGTGCGCGGAGCTGCGGCCCACGTACCACAGCATCCAGAGCAGCTGGAGCAGCATGAGCGCCGTGAGGAAGCACAGCAGGTCGCTCTTGCCCACGCCCGAGGCGTGCACGGCCCAGGCCAGCAGGAAGAGCAGCCCCGCCACGAACACGTTCAGCCCATACTGGCTGCTGAGCGCCTCCGCCAGCTTCTGCGGGAAGCTGGCGCGGAGGGCGCCCCGACGAGGGGCCGGGGACTCCGGGGGCCCCGGGGCCGGGAGCTGGGGCGGCGGGCAGGCTGCAGGCCCCGAAGAGGCCCTGTCCGGGCTGCTCCGAAACGCTTGGGGAGAGGCAGGCTCCCCCTGGCCCTCGGGCATCATTGAGGGACCCGCACTGAGTCTAGTCCCGGGGGGTGGCTGCGACCCGGGCCCCACCCGCTGCCCCTGTCCTCTGCCCTAGCCCCGACGCCCTCTGCCAACCAACCCGCTGTTCTGATCACCCTCGGACACCGGATCTCCCGCCTTCTAACCCCTGGTCAAGGTACCCACCCGATCCACTTACCACCTTCCCCCCGCCCCGCACCCCGCCGACCCGGGCTGACCCCGGCTTCTTCGCGCTCCCCAATTCGCACCGCCCACCTTCCCTCCCTCCTCAATGTCCGGGGCAACACTTCCGCCCACTCTGGACCCACGCGGGCCTCTCCCCGCCCCTGGTGCCTCGGCCTGGGGCCAGCCCTGCCCCGACGGCCGCGCGTCCTCCCGCTCCCCGACCCGCGCGCCCGGACCCGCCCGCTGTCCTCACCTCTGTCCCCTGAGCCGATGCCAGCTGAGCCAGTCCTGCCCGATGACAGGTGCCTCCCGCCCGCTCCCAGAGGGGGGATGGGGGGCAAGGTGTCGCCCTGAGCCGGCCCGAGGGTGTGGGCGCGGAGGCGTGGCCGCGGCGGAGCGGCGCGTCCGGGGCCCCGCGGGTGAGTGCGCTCCTCTGGTGCCCCTGAGCGTCTCCGTAGCGGACCACGGAGGTCTAGGTGAGCCCGGACGAACGCGTCCGTGTGCGTGAGTGTCTGCCTATCCTCGTCTCTGCGTATTTCTACGGTCTGTTTTCTCTGTTGTGTGTTGCTGTGTCTCTCTGGAGGTCAGTCTTTGGGTGTGTCTGGTTGGGTCGGGGAGGATGGGAGGGGGTGGCAGCTCCTGTCCCTAGATCTATGAATAGGGGGACAGGGTGTCCTTTTCGTTTGTGTCTATGTTTGTCTGTCCGTCTGGTGTACCTGGTGTCTGCCAGGAGATGACCAGATGCGGACAAGACAGGAGCCACTTCCCAAGAAAAGAGATCATTTCTCTCCCTCCTCCAAGGGAATGGGGAGCTACTTCTGGAGTGAGCTGAGCTGGGGCTGGGGGCTGCCAGGGATCCTCCCTGGAGCCGGGGGAACCGGAGCATCTCCCTCTGCTCCCCCAGGCCCCCCCCAAACTGACCTGATCCGCCAGAGTGCCCCTCTGGAGCAGGAAGCTGGGAGGGAGCCTCTGGGGGATGGAGCCCAGGAAAGGGCAGGCAGGGCTCAGAGCAAGCCCCTTGTGCAGTAGCATAGGGCTCAGCACCCAGGAGACACACCCTTTCCCCCTTGGTTTAACATCCTGCTGTTGCCGTTCTGAAATTCTTAATTTTTGAACAGGGGGACCCATATTTTCATTTTTGCGGTGGATCCAGCAAATTACGTAGCTGGTTCTGACTGCCAGAGGGTCCTGGCTGTGAGTGAGCCCTGGGCTGGGAGGGAGTCAAGCTGAGGACTTGCCATCATTCACGTTTTCACTTTGTTCATTCATTTATGTGGTCAACACTCACTTATACTACACTGAATCATTTCAGGCTCTGTTCTAGGTGCCAGGAATTCAGTTATGAAAGACTGCCCTCACGGAGCTGACATTCTGGTGGAGACCCACTCAATGGATAACTATTTAACTCGCTGAGAAGCTACAGAGTATCAAACATGAGACTCAGCCCTGCCTTCCAGGAGCTCATGACCCAGGACTGCCTAGGGCGGGAGGGTTGGGCGAGCCCTGAGTCTGCCAAGAAGGGTTGAGAGGTTCCCGGAGGAAGCACCACCTGTACAGTTGTTTTTGTGGGTTGTTTTTTGTTTTGTTTTGTTTTGTTTTTGCGGTACGTGGGCCTCTCACTGTTGTGGCCTCTCCCGTTGCGGAGCACAGGCTCCGGACGCGCAGGCTCAGCGGCCATGGCTCACCGGCCCAGCCGCTCCATGGCATGTGGGATCTTCCTGGACCGGGGCACGAACCCGTGTCTCCTGCATCGGCAGGCGGACTCTCAACCACTGCGCCACCAGGGAAGCTCCTGTGGGGTTTTTTTAACATCTTAATTGGAGTATAATTGTTTACAATGGTGTGTTAGTTTCTGCTTAATATCAAAGTGAATCAGCTATACATATACATATATCCCCATATCTCCTCCCTCTTGCGTCTCCCTCCCACCCTCCCTATCCCACCACCTGTACACTTTTGATAGCAGTAGGAGCTGGCCAGGTGACATGGGGCAGGGCAGAGGGGGGCGTTCCAGAGAGAGGATGAAGCAATTGCACAGAAATAGCGTGAAAAGGCAGGTGGGGACCAGGAAACGTGTTCATCAGTATGAAGCTTAGAGGGTGCCCTTCAGCTGGGTGTCCCCAGAGCCAAGTCAGGTGGGTGCTCAGTAAATAAACCAAAGAGTTAATGAATGCACAAGTGGATGGAGGCTGTATGAATGAGTAAGTGAAGTGTCGTCTTCTCATCAGATCAATGGGAGGTGGGACTTGGGATGTGTTTCCCCCCCGCCAGTGCTCTAGCCCCTGACCTTGCTTCATTTTCCTTCTTAGCACACAGCGTTACCTGGAGTGTGTGTATATCTGGGGCCTGTCACTCCCACTGTAATGAAAGCTCTATGAGAAGGATGTGGCCTGTCTTGTCCACTGCTGTATTTCCAGCATGTAGAACAGTGGTGCCTGGCACATAAGAGGTACTCAATAAATATCTATTGAATTGTGTCCCCCCAAAAGATGTTGAAGTACCTGTGAATGGGACCTTCTTTGGAAAGGTCTTTGCAAATGATCAAGTTGAGGTCATTAGTGTGGGTCTCAATCAATATGACTGCATCCTTATAAAAAAGGGAAATTTGGGACTTCCCTGGTGGCGCAGTGGTTGGGAGTCTGCCTGCCAATGCAGGGGACGCGGGTTCGTGCCCCGGTCCAGGAGGGTCCCATATGCCGTGGAGCGGTTGGGCCCATGAGCCATGGCCGCTGAGCCTGCGCGTCCGGAGCCTGTGCTCCGCAACAGGAGAGGCCACAACAGTGAGAGGTCCGCGTACTGCAAAAAAGAAAAGGGGGGAAATTTGAAGATAGACACATACAGAGGGAAGAGGATGTAAAGATATAGAAAGAATGTCACCTGCAAGCCAAGGATTATCTGAGACTACCAGAAACTAGGAGGGGCCCGGAACAGCTTTTTCCCTCCCAGCCCCCAGAAGTAACCAACCCCTCTGACACCTTGATCTTAGACTTTTAGTCTTGAGAATTGTGAGATTATAAATTTCTGTTGCTTAAGCCATTCAGTGTGGTCTTTGTTAGGGCAGCCCCAGGAAACTAAGACACCCAGCTTATTCCTTCTGTGGTCCCCTGGGGACCTGTTCACCTCTCCATCCCTCTATTTCCCACATGGCATAATCTATTTTTTAACTGTCTTTCCTACTCTGAGCTCCCTAAAGGCAAGAACTACACCTGGTTCATTCTGTTTTCTCAACCCAGCATGTGTTTTTTTCTTTTTATCTATTGAAAAATGGGTCCTAAGCACCTCTCATGTGCCAGGTATGGGACCAGGCCTGGGGCCAACAAGATGAAACCCACAGTTTATGCCAAATGCCACGGGAACCTGGGAGAGAAAGAGCTTAGTGTCTGACAGGTGGCCAGGGCTCCGTGAATGCCCTAGAGTCCCATAAAAACCACCTCTGCTTTTATTTCACTCTACACGTTTACAAGGCACATTCACATCCGTTATCTCTTTTTCATATGTCAGCTCAAGTCAACATGAATGTAGAGGGAAAGGCAGCACCAAGTGGTGGTTAGGGGGATGAGCTCTAAAGCCAGGCTGCGAGGTTTGACTCCTGTCTCCATCACTTCCTGCTGTGTGACCCTGGATGAGTTACTAAGACTCACTGTGCCTCAATTTCCTCATTGGTAAAAGGGAGCTCTTAATAGTAACCACTTACAAGTTTCTATGAGGACAAAATGAGTTGATACATATGAAGCACTTTGGAAGGTGCCTGCCAAATACAATGTACCTAAGACCCTTTGTTATTTACTGAGCACCTACTATGTGTCAGACCCTGAGCTGACGCTGTGTGGCAGAGGCTGCCAACTGTCCATTAAACACATGCTCCCCTTCCGGAGCATAGAGCTGTCACAGGGAAGTGTCTGCCCATCCAGGGACTCAATTCCCAGGGCAACTTGCATCTAAGTGGACCAAATGACTAAGTTCTGGACAGTGGGATGCGGACAGAAGTGATACACACTCTCGGGGCCCTAGCCCATGAAAAACCCCTACACAATCCTCCATTTTCTCCTCCCCCGCCCCGCCACCAGCCAGATGTTGACACCAACACCCAGGGCAACCTTGGAGCCTCGTGCTGAAGACGGCGGAGCCTGTCAGCCTGAGCCCCCAGTGACTGGTGAAGCACATTCTCCCTGCTGAAACTGGACCTTACATGAGTGAGACATGAGCTTCTATTGTGCTAAGCCACTGCAATTTGGAAAGGTATCTGCTACAGCAGCTAGCATGACCCTTAACTCGCTTAGAATACAAAGACAGGTAACACACAATCCCCATCAGAAAATCAGGTGGGACTCCCTGGTCTGGGCTACCTTGATTCTTTTTAATAAGCAATGAAATGTAAGTTTCTGGACACCAAAGAGAGAAACTAAAGTCTGTCCCCTTTCCTCTCTACTCAAGACAATGGGAAAAACTGATTGAAAGATTTACCCACGCTGCTTTCTGCCTTCTGCCGACGACATTTTTTCAAAGGTCTGAACTGCACAGGAACCTCAATGTCTTCTGATTGATCCCAGCTCAGCAGTGGGCAGACATGGGGGTGTGAGAAATGGTGGGCTCTGATGGCATCCAGGCCCCTGGCTTTCACCTCTGGAGCACGTTACTCCACCCACATTCCACCGTGAGAGCTGGTCGCAGGGCTCACCTAATTGTAAGGGGCTGGGAATGCCTTGACCAGGCAGCTGCTCTCCTGTGACAATTCAGCGCCTCTTGGATGATGCTGAGAAACGCTGCCCTGAAACATGGGCTCCCCAATTTCAATGAGGATGACAGAATCCCCAGAGGGGCAGAGGCCAACCAGACGTGCTCAAGTGCCACAGATAACACGGGCACAGTTACTCTGATAGGCAAGAGGACCCGAGTGCCAATTAGAAGATTTTGTCCCCACTTATGTTTGCTGGTGGCTACATAATCCCAGAGTTTCTAAGAATAAGAGAGGTGAGCAGTGTATTAGCTTCCTAGGGCACTGTAACAAAGTCCACCAAGTGGGTCCCTTAACAGAAATTTCTTGGCTCACAGTTCTGGAGCCTGGAATTTGGAAATCAAGGTGTCGGCAGGGACAGGCTCTCTCTGAGGATTGTAGGGAGGAGCCTTCCTTGCCTATTCTAGCTTCTGGTGGCTGCCGGGGATCCTTGGCATTCCTTTGCTTACGGTTGCATTACTCCAATCTATATCTCTGTCATCACATGGCCATCTTCCCTCTGTCTGCGTCTGTCTCTTCTCCTCTTTTATAAGGACACCAGTCATATTGGATTAAGGGCCAACCCTCCTCCAGTATGATCTCGTCTTAACTTACATGGTAATTACATCTGCAAAGACCTTATTTCCAAATAAGGTCACATTCAGAGATATCAGGGGTTAGGACTTCAACATAAATTTTGGGAGGCACAATTCAACCTACAACAGGCAGCCTATTAAAGCATTATTGGATCTATTATTGGTAAATAGAGACCTATCTTGAATCATTATGCAAGACAGTCAAAAACTCTCAATTCCCACACCTGAGCCAGTTCACAGACCTGGAACCCTTGAATGAAGAGGGAGCTGGTCTCCTCGAGAAAAAGCTCTGGAACGCTGCCACAAATATACTGGGGATCTTCGTCCAAGGCTCCACAAAATGACATACAGCATTACAGCAAGGTGATCATTCTCTGGGGAGAGGTCCAAACCAGGTCTTCTTTTCTTAACCTTTTCTTTTGAAATAATATTAGATTTACAGAAGAGTTGCAAAGATAGTATAGACTCTCCTATTTACCCTTCCCCCAGCTTCCCCTAATATCTTACACATCATGGTACCCTTGTCAAAATGAAGAAATTAACACTGATGTAAAACCATTAACGAAACTACAGGCTTTATTCAAACTTAGCTACTTTTCCCACTAATGTCATTTTTTCCTACACAGATCTTTTGGAAAACGCTAGATATGGGCTCTGAGTGGATGCTAAGTCCTGAGGATTGGTGGAGTCCATGGTCATTTCTTTTGCTGGGAAATAAATTCCTTGCTCAGAAGCTAAGAATACCCTGACAATTTTAAGAATCTCCCTGAGTGTACAGATGGGAAAGCTAGCAGAAGCATCATGGGAAGGAAAGGCAAATACATCTTCAGAATATGTGTCTTATCCAGGAAGGACAAGTCTCCACTCCCTCCATGACGGAAGGGGTGTCATATAATCACCCACCAGGCAGGTCTCCCCAGGGAAAGGTGCCACATCAGCAGCTCAGCATTGATCTCTGCTCTTGGCATCTGTTCCATTGTGCCATAATAAACTACCCAACTTAGTAGTAAATAACAACAATCATTTTGTTGGATTTTTTGGGTCAGAATTTGCAGAGGACACAGCAGGAATTGTTTTTTTCTCTGGTCTACAATGTCTAGGTCCCTCCCTGGGAAGACTTGAACAGCCGGGGGTGACTCAATTGCCAGGGCTGGAATCATTTAAAGGTTTCCTCACTCACATTCTGGTGCTTGGAATAGGATAACCCGAAGGCTGGGCTCAGCTGGGACTCTCGATCAGAGCACCTCGACGTGGCTTCTTTATGTGTGGCTTGAACCTCTCACAGCGTTGCATCTCGGCTTTGAAAGGGAGCATACCAGGAGGGAACATCTGGCAAGCAAGCATTCCAAGAGAACTAGCAAAAGCTGTATGGCCTTTATGACCTAGCCTGAGAAGCCATATAGCATCATTTATGGCATCCTATGTTGGTGAAAGCTGTCATAAGCCCACCCAGATTCAAGGGAAGGGGATAAAGATTTCCCCCTCTCAATGGAAGACGTTTCCAAAATTTTATTTTTTCAGATCATCACAGCAGGTTCTGCACTCAGCACTCTGTTAACCACATCAGCCTTGGAGAGATTTCTGTGTTGCTGAGCACATGCATGGTCTCCATCCCTGCCACCGTGTACCCTGTACATGGGCCCGTAGAGCAAGCACTGGAGTGGCCAGGCAACGAGGCTGACGGACTCCCACAGAAGAGCCATTTCATCCCGCTCCTCTGTAGGGGACGCCGCTGGTGAGCATTCACATGAGATGCAAATCTTCATACCCTGAATCCATTCTGAGAAGTCCATCCACCCACTTTTCCCCCAAACCTCCTTGTAACCAATCTTCAGATTTTATTTCCAAGTCACTGAATATCTAGACAAACTGGTAGCCTGTTGTTAACAACCATCCATGGGTTCATGTATATTTGTACTCTGGACGTCTCTCAATCCAGACAAAGTGAACAACCCTGTGTACCAGTCAACACTCTGCCCACTGGGAAGATTTTCCCTTACCACCCTTCCCTTCAGGGATCCCTTTGGGTGGGTCTGTAATGCCGCAGCTGTCCACATGGTTGGACGTCATATCATGATGGTTGGTCTTGTCGTATCACATACAGCCACCTGTAAACTAAGCCTGAGCTTTTTCTCATCAGTCATGAAAAAAACCCCATGAGACCATAAGTGTGAATTAAAGGAAAGGAGACAATACAGGAGGAGTGGTTTCAAAGGACTGAGCCACATGTGCATGCAACTTATTCATGGTTTTCAACCCTGCTCAAGTTCAAGTCTTCTACATCATTCCTACTCAACAATGTATCACTGCTGGGCATGCCCAACCTTGTGGTTTGGTGGGTCAGATGACTCCAGTCCATGCAACAGATGGACATTCAGTCTCTACCGGGGCCTAGTAGCAAGTGAGAAGTTATTTTTCAAAAGGGAAATAATTATCTACAGAAGAAGGTATGGATTTGCTCTAAAATCCTTGTGGTCTGTGCTGTGACCCTCCTAGTGGTTTGTGCTAGAGTCTCCAACATAAGACCACTATTTGCCACAAACACTTCAAGTGCCATTCTTTGTTGGGTTATAAGATCCGAGTAGGAGAATGTGTGCACTACAGCCTGGAGATGTTTCTAAGCCTTCTCTTGCTGCAACACCCACTCAAAATGGGCAGCCTCAAAATGAGTTCCTCAGTAAATAGGTCAAAGTAACACACTTAGATGTAGTCCATGTAGTCTATGTTGCCTCCAACGTCTAGAAATCCCTATAAGTATTTGCCTCTTTTTTAATAAGAGGAAGTACAAGGAGCAGCATCTTGTCTTTCATCTTGGAGGTGATATGCTGACACGTTCAAGATCACTGAACCCCCAGAGACTTCACCAAAGTTATAGCCTCCTGAATTTTAGTAGGTTTTCTCATCCACCCTGTTTCAGATAAGACATCTAAAGTACTGGCTGCTTCCTGCTCATCAGATCCAAGGACTGTAGATCATCAGTGTAGTGGCCCAGTATGATATTATGTAGAATGTCAGATAATCCAGTTCTGCATTATGGGAGATAACAAGAGTCAGGTAGGTCTGAGGCAAGGCTGTGAAGGTGCACTGTCAGACCTACCTGGGAAAAGCAAAAATGGTACAGGCTCCACTATTATGGGATCCTAGCATTCCAACTGCTGCTAGGGAGACCAGTTCTATAACAGCATTCCTGCCTCAGCATGGCCTACAGAGGACAGTCACTGTTGACCAACTCAATGATGCCTGTCCCTTCTTATTGGCATATTCCTTATCTCCATGATCAACGGAGAACCTTTGGGGTCCTCCAAAGATCAGGTGGTAGGTTTTCTAACCTTACATGGTGGACCCATTTGAGCATGCCCACTTCCCTGAGTCCGTTGATCCCTTCCCCTACAATGTGTCATGGCGATCCTGGCATCTCTACTTTGTTTAATGTGGGCCATGACTTCTTCCAAGTCTCCAAGAACCATAACAGCAGTGGATTAGAACCATCTCTTCAAGCCCTTGCCAGGGTGTTGAATCCTGTTTCAAAAGGGAGCACCCACACTGACAAACTCTCCCTAAACCAATGTTATAGTCTGTTTTTAATCCAGCACCACCATGATTTACTCCCAGGCACAGGCTCCTGAAGTATTTGTCAGTATATGTTATTCAGGTCCTGAAGCACCTTTGCCATACGATCCCTCTCTCTACTTAGCAGGCCAGCACATCCCCAGTAAGGCTATGCAAGCATTTGATCCAGAATAATGGATGGATGGGTGGCCAGGAGGGACATGGGGACAAATATGGAGGAGAGCAAGCATTGTTTTGTAAGATTCCTACCGCCTCTGGGGCCTCAGCATGGTCTTCAAGCAAGTAGTGGCTCTATCACCCAGTAAGAGGGAGGTGGCCCTTCTGTAGGTCCAGAAGGTTCTGAGGAATCTAGGAGTGCAAGGTTCTCAAGTGCATTTCACCAGTTATCCCCTTCCCAATTCTCAAATTCCTGCTCCTTCCCTATCAGGGCTCTGACTCTGGTGGATATTTTCCTAGACTGAGAATTCAGCCTTCTCTGCTACTCTGCCACTCTCACAATTCAGTTCGGTGTTGATCCTTAGCTATGTCTACCCTCCAGCTCCAGGAGGTAAAGATTTCTTTAAATGCTACCAAGAAGCTCTTCTGGGACTTCCCTGGTGGTCCAGTGGTTAAGAATCTGCCTTCTAATGCAGGGGATGCTGGTTCGATCCCTGGTCGGCAAACTAAGATCCCACACGCCATGGGGCAACTAAGCCCACGCACCGCAACTACTGAGCCCAGGTGCTACAACTAGAGAGCCCACGTGCCTCAACAAAGAGCTCGCGTGCTGCAATGGAAGATCCCTCGTGTCACAACTAAGACCTGACACAGCAATAAACAAACAAACAAACAAATAAATAAATAAAATATTTTTTTTAAGAAAGGAAGCAGCAGCTCTTCTGAGACTTGTTCTAGTGGAAGAACCACCGGCTTCCACTAAAAAAAGGATGACACAGAGGGCAGAATAGAGCCCAGAGGGTAGAGCCTAAAGCTTTGCACAGTCCTAAGAAGCAGCACTGGTCCCTAATCAAGAGAGGGAGACATATGCCCAGCTGGCTTTCAGAATTTTTAGGGAACAGAGGCCGCGTGCCTTGTTACCCCTCTTTGAACGGGAATGTTATTACGAGCACCCTATGTCTATCTCACCCCTGTATGTTTGGTTTGTAATTGGCAGGTAACTTACCTTTAAAGGTGTGCAGATTGAGAGGACCTTGCACCTGATGAGGCACCTTTTATTGATTTAGATGGTGAGATCCGGGAGCTCAAGCCTGAACCTGATGCTGTCATGGGATGAAACTTCAGTGATTCCTGGAAGATAAATGACTTTTGCATGTGGAAGGAATCTAGAGAATTTATGAACAGAGATTAGACTGTGGCAATTTTCACTTTTCTTTTTTTTTTGTTGAAGTATAGTTGATTTACAATGTTAGTTTCTATTGTACAGCAAAGTGAATCTCATATATATATATTATATATATATATTTCTTTTTCATATTCTTTTCCATATGGTTTATACAAGATATTGAATATAGCTCCTTGTGCTATACAATAGGACTTTGTTGTTTATCTATTCTACATATAGTAGTGTGTACCTGTTAATCCCAAACTCCTAATTTATTCCTCCCCCATCCCCATCCCCCTTTGGTAACTGTATGTTTGTTTTCTATGTCTGTGCCTGTTTCTGTTTTTTAAATAAGTTCATTTGTATCATATTTTAGATTCCACACATAAGTGATATCATATGACATTGATATTTGTCTTTTTCTGTCTGACTTAACTCCACTTAGTATGATAATCTCTAGGTCCATCCATGTTGCTGCAAATGGCATTATCTCATTCTTTTTTATGGCTGAGCAGTATTCCATTGTATTTATACACATCTTCTTTATCCATTCATCTGTTGATGGACATTTAGGTTGCTTCCATACTTGGCTGTTGTGAATAGTGCTGCTATAAGCACTGGGGTGCATGTATCTTTTAGAATTCAAGTTTTCTCAGGATATATGCCCAGGAGTGGGATTGCTGGATCATATGGCAATTCTATTTTTAGTTTTTTAAGGAAACTCCCTACTGCTCTCCACAGTGGCTGCTAGACTATGGCAATTTTATAACATGACCTCCAAATTTTTTGGTACTCCTCCTTTAGGATGGGGCAAAGCCATGTCCCCTCCCCTTAAATATGGGATCTGTGACTGCTTGACCAGTAGCATAGGATGGAAGTGACACTCAGCTTCTGAGCCCACGCTTTAAGGTAGCTTCCATTTCCTGTCTCTAGGAACACCGTGGTAGGTGGAGTAATGGCCCCAAAGATGTCCACACCCTACTCCCTGGAACCTATAAATATGTTGTGTTACCTGGCAAAAGGAACACCGAAATGAAGTAAGGATTTTAAAACATGGAGATGATGTTGGGTGACTCAGGTGATTGGGCCCAATGTATTCACACGGACCCTTAGGAGTGAAGGAGGCAGCAGAAGAGTGGGTCAGAGCAATGTGGCAATGGAAGAAGAGGCAGGAGGATTTCAAAGTATAAGTGGGATGTGTTGACCCACTGTCCTAGGCTTTGAAGATGGAGGAAGAAGGCTACACGAGCAAGAAATGCATGTGGCTGGCGTCTCCAAGCTGAGAACGGCCCTCAGCTGCCAGCCAGCTGGGAAATGGGGATCTCAGTCCTTCAGCTGCAAGGGGCTGAATTCTGCCAACAGTCTGAAAGAACAAGGACATGGATTCTCCCCTAAGAGCCCCCAGAAAGGGATGCAGCCCTGCCGAGACCCATATTAGACTTCTAACCAAGGAACCGTGAGATAATCAATTTCTGTCATTTTTAGCACTATTGGTGGCAATCTGTTACAGCAGGAACAGAAAACTAATGTAAAAGCTCACGCTTGAATCCCAGCTACTATGCCATGAGGACACCCAAGCTGCCCATGAAGAGGTCCAGGCGGAGTGAAACTGGCGGCCAGCACCATCTCGCCAACCACGAGGAAACCACCTTGGAGGTGGACCGTCCAGTCCCAGTTGAGTCACCCCATGCATAACAAGCTCTTCCTATCAATTCCTGCCCAAATTTCAGATTCCTGAGCAAAATAAAGGGTGGTGGTTGTCCTAAGGCACTTAGTTTTGGCGTGGTTTGTTATGCAGTGATAGGTGATAACCGGAACATACAGACAGATGCACATGGAAGTCAGCCCAGGGTATGAGAAGGAATCCCAGGTTTTGTGGCAGCGCCATGACAGCGGTGGAGGGATTACGAGGAGTCCTGCTGGTCCTGAGAGAGAGTGGGGATCAGGCTGCGGGCTGGGCGCGCAGGAGCAAGGGAAACAATGAGCTGAGTGAACTCCAGGGTCCACTCCTACCCCTGAGTGTGGGCTGGGGAGGGACCAAGTTCCTGACATCCTTTTGGACTCTATTTTTATACATAAAGGAGCATTACACACACTCTTTTGCATCCATACGTCCTAATACAATTTTTTTTAATGAGGAACACAATTGAATATCATGAGCCTGGAGAATTCTTCAGTGGAGTTTTGCTGTAAAGGGGACCCAAAAAATGGTTAATAACTGGAGAAGCGTGAGGGAGCCCTATGTTGGGTGTTTGTTTGAAGATGGTAAATAGTACAACACATTTGTATGTGGAAAGGAATGATGCATCTCAAGGCATCATGAATATACCCAAAGTGAGGTATAATAAGGTTTGCCAAAGCTACAGCTCTACTAAAAGCTAGTTGCTCACATTGCTTTAGAAATAAAATAGCTACACATTACATTTCTGCCGAATTGGGAAAATCCCATTCCTCAACTTCAGAACTGAATCCGAGAGACTTAGAAGAGATCTTTGTGGCCTTTTTAAGAATAATTTACTCTTCTGTTCAACTCTCAATCTTCCCTTGACCCGGAGCCTGCAATTTTGCTTCTTTCAAATTAGTCCTTAGTGTATGTGAAATATTCCTGATTGTTATTTATTTTTATGAATTCTATGTAAACATTTCTTAAAATCTACCAAGCTCTTTCCCACCTCAAGAAACAATGAGCTGAATCAAAGTCTTTAAAATATCTTTAAGTGAAGGGCAGTTATCCTAACTGTGGCCATGGAAGAGGGCATCTAATAACCCCTATTACCTAGGACCACCCCGCCCCACTGCCCCAAATGATTCTACTTATAAAGATGCGGCTCTTAGCTTTTCCCTCGATTCCTTTCCAATGTATTTCTCTTTTGCTTAAGCATAGCCAGAGACCTTTTCTTGTTGTTGTTGTATAAAACCAAAGAACCCTGAGACAGCCAGGATATTAAATGATATAAAGTCTCCTAGAAAGACCACTGCCTCCCAAGCTAGGTCCCAGACACAGATTTGGAGGGAGCCTTAATCTGGTTTTTACCTTAGGGAGCTAAGTTCGATTCTGCTATCTCTGTGTTCCCTCACAATTCAAACATTCTAGCTTCTGCAGAGACGTCTCTGCCCAAAGTGCTTGGAACAGGATAGTTCTGGAACAAGGCTGCATGTTAGAATCACCTGGAGGACTCTTCACAAGACAGCCTTGTCACCAGCTGCAATGGGAACCTCTGAGCAGCAGGCCTGAGGCAACCAGTGTGCAACCCAGGTGGAAGACTCGGTCTTGACACTTGGGATTGTCAGTCAGGGACATTTTTAAGAGCACACACTTGCTTCTACCATATCCCCGACTTTCACGATAAACATTCACAACTGTTAATTCCGTTATTCATTACTATTCTGAGTGGATGCTCCTCCCACAGGCTTGTTTAGAAGCAGCAACAACACTGCTTGACACAGTTTTTATTTAATAATTATAGCAAGGACTTCCCTGGTGGCGCAACGGTTGAGAATCTGCCTGCCAATGAAGGCGACATGGGTTCGAGCCCTGGTCTGGGAAGATCCCACATGTCGCGGAGCAACTGGGCCTGTGAGCCACAACTACTGAGCCTGTGCATCTAGAGCCTGTGCTCCGCAACAAGAGAGGCCGCGGTAGTGAGAGGCCCACGCACCGCGATGAAGAGTGGCCCCTGCTCGCTGCCAAGTAGAGAAAGCCCTCACACAGAAACGAAGATGCAACACAGACAAAAATAAATAAATAAATTTATTTTAGAAAATAATAATTATAACAATAGGAAAAGACCCACAAATAACCTGTACAGCACTTATTTAATGGGCACAGGGACCAGGCATGATCCTGTTTAAACAAATTTATTCAGATGTCTCTTTGTAACAGGATCATCTCCTTACCACCCTAGCTATACCACAGTATCAGCACTTGGCTAACTGGGTTCTAATGACTGTATTACACAGAAAATCCCAGCCTTAGGTTTCTATCCAAGTATCAACAGTAAAACTACTTTGCAAGAAAAGAAAAATGGAAGGAAGGGAGGGAGGAAAGGAAAGATTTCTTGCAGAATCTGCCCAAAGACTCTGTGGGAGATGTCACGGGGGTACGTCCCTTGCCCCCAACCAAGTTCCCTCCGGAGGGTCTGAATCAGTGCTCTCTCTAATCCTACTTCCTGCGTTTGCAACCTCAGCCTTGCACTGGACCCTCACATCACTGACTGACTTGGCCACCTGATTCTGACCTTCGCCTGACTTTGCTCCTTACTTTAAATGACTCTCTCTATACACCCTCACAGGCATATGTACATGAACTGAGCTTGATTCTGTTTACCAATCATGCCTGCCTCTTCCCATTCCTGCTCTTTGATCTACTTTGTCTTTCATTCCCTCTCCATTACCATTTATTGAGTGAGCACCTACTGTGTGCCAGGCACTGTAGTAGGTGTTTCATAAACATTATTCTTATCACCCGCAACCCAACAACACAGACATTGTTCCTGCCTCACAGCTGGAGAAAGACTAACTGCTACTCAAGGTCAAGATTAACTACTACTGCAGGGTGTGACCCGAGCCAGACACAAGTGTTGACTGAAACATATCATCACCTGAAGTCCCTTGGGGGTGGGGAGCGCAGAAACCAACATAAGGTACTTAAAATGTCACAATACTTACAATGCTTAGGTTTAATGTAAACATATTTGCATTTGAAAGTGCAAATACTGTCTTCCATTGGCCTTTGAAAAGCAGAGTAGCCTTCTCTAAAAAGAAGCCTTATTTCTATAGTGAAAGTGCTAATAGCTGAAGACAGAAACAATTCCAAAGTTTGTATTACCAAAACACACAACAAAGTTATAGAAATACTTTATTTAAATATTAAGAAAAAAATTACACGTACTTAAGATGATTAAAAGTTCGTATGTTAAACAAATGCTAAAAACCCAGTAATTTACACAGTGATAAATCTTAAGTGATGGGAAAACACAAAATCCTTTCAACTGGTCCTCCTCCTAACAAAACTATTATAAAAATGGTATTATATAGGAATTGCTGAAGTTGGGTTAAAGGCACATGACACTATCATTCCTTTATATACACAGCCAGTCATCTCATACACTGAACTGTTCCCCCTTAAATGGAAGAGTGAACAACTTCTCTACACTATCGGGAGTACATTATGCATCTCTAATGAAAATTCATTTAAATTTTTATACTAACAGTTTCTCCAACGATCCAAACAGATTAACACCGCAAATTAGTTATTTGTCTTGAATAGAATATTTCTACTTTGAATGTGAAAAATTCGATAATGAGTTTAGGAATATGCAAATGAAATATAATTTATTCTGATTTCAACTACAGAGCTATAAAGTTACAATTCTTCCAAGGAAACCATTCACTTCATAGATGCAAAAACACACTGTAGCTTTTCCATTATGTCTGCGGTGCTTTCAGCTAGCAGGATATTAATCATTCACTTTAAACTGACATGTCCTTACACCTGAAAGAAAACCCAAGCGAGACATTCTATCTCGGGCTGTTGGATTTAATATTAAAAAGCACAGTTCAATCTCCCTGCCTACAACATTCTCTGGCTCTCTGTTACCAATTATAAGTTGATGTCGGCAGTAAGTCAAAAGCTCCTGAACACGTGGAAAAACTCAACACTGAACAGCCAGAGATTCAAAGGAGACAGGGTCAGATGAGGGAATGCTCTTGTGGCGACAGGTCAACAGGGACAGAGGACATACTGTGAGAGTCCAAACGGTCCTAGACACAGCACAACATGTGGAGGGGACTCTGCACATCAGCATGTGTGTGCTAGCAGCTATTTTCAGACTAGCAACAATGAGAGGACATCCATTTCTTCTTTACTTTCCTTTAAAACTCCGAAGGGAGAACATGCTGTCTGTGAGCTGAAAGGTCAGTTTTCTTTTGCACCCATAACTGAGTGCATTAACTTTTTCTTCTCTGGGTCTCAGTTTTCCAAGTTTACTTCTCTGGGTCTCAGTTTTCAAGTTTACTTCTCTGGGTCTCAGTTTTCAAGTTTACAAATAAGTAAACTGACATATGGAGTAGATTTTCTCCAAGTTCTAACGTAAGCAACATGAAGAGAGGGACCGTCTGTCTTTTTCACCATGTCCCTAAGCATGTACAGTGAGTATTCTGAACACATACTTATTCAATAAATGAGTTACCTGACAATTAGCAAATAGACCCCATTGTGAAGGCAGCAGGCCCAGGGACACAGTGGTCTCTGGGGAAGCAGAAATTCTATAAATAACATGGAAGGAAAAGGCTGATGTGCCATCCATGAGATTTTTATGAGGCAGCCAGGACAGTTAGAAAACATTTTTCTTCTCAACTGGGTAAAATTGCCCATTCTTCCCATATTCCCATTAACTAAGAACGATCTAGCCAATAGTCATCTGTATAGAAATAGATGGAAGTCTACTGCAATAGAAAATGGATCAATGTGTGAACTTATCCATATTGGAAGGTGCAAATACTCTCTTCATGAGATCTTGGAAGGTCAGGGTGCCTTCTCTAAAAAGTAGTCACTTAGAACTAAATTATGCAAATGGAAAGGGATCACAGTCCCTTCTACCTCAGAGTTCAATGGATGAACAACTCTCATGTAAACATGACTGAAATAATTTACTAGTCCGTTATTGCTATGTCCACTAAAAATTATCATGAAAGACTTTTTCAAATGCATTCATTATTAGAAATACCATTCCAGAAATCTTACCTTTAGAAATCATCCAAGGAGTGAGATCAACATTACAACCCCCATAAACTGGGTAAACAACAGCAGTGGAGTGAAAAATGACCACACATGCCATAAAGCAACATTGAAGCTGAAAAGAAAAGGACAAAATAGCCACACAGTTCACAACTATAGCTATACTCTATACAACTATATTCTACTGTAGAATCTAGATTTAAAGGACTCACTTTTACCCGGTTTGGGAAAGTTCATTCAGCCAGTAACTTTCTATATATAAATCATGTTTCTCAGATATGTGATTTAGCCAATATTGGAAATATCACAATTTCTTCAAAAAGTACTCAGAACTGGAATCACTAAAGCTCCTCTAACGAGAGCTGGCCTGGCTTAAGAGAGACTTCAGTCTCTTAACATTAGTATCTGTAAAGGAACATGAAATAAAATGACTACAGCCTGCTTTTACGATCTCACACACTACCAAACTATAATGGTAAAAAAAAAAAAAAAAAATAGACGGTTAAAGTATTTTGCTGTTAGAAACAGAATGAAAAAGTAATCATTTATAAGCTGCTATTAAACTTTCCATTGAGAAAAACACTATTCCTGTCACCAAGGTAAGAATAACACACTTTCTAAGTGCAATGATTTTTATGAACTGAATTTTTAAGAGCAGAAGTTAATAAAGGAAAATTATAGTCAATTAAATAAGTGTTTCAGATAGTTAACGACTAACATAATATTTTGAGAAGTAGAAATTTAAATAGCTATAGTCCTATTGTTCTAAAACATACAATATTTCTGGGGGTGACATTAGCCTTATAAGAAATTGTAAAATAAGACAACTGTCTACACTCGTCACTGAAGGGTTAATAAAAAACCACATCACAATGCAATATATGTCAAACACCCATAAACTTCAACTACAGAAAATAATAATAGAAAAAATACATTTAAACTGAATGTGTACAAAGGTGTGTGGTTCTCCCCAAATTAAAATGCAATTAATATAAAGAGAGAAAAAAACCTAAAAGGCCATACACAATGTTCAGTGTAGTTTTCTCTCTGGTTGGCAGGATCATGGGATTTACTTCGTGTTTTTCTGTAATTTACAGATTTTTCTTTAATGAGCAAGTTATAAAATACTTCTATAAACATAAAAAAAACTTTTCATTGAGAACCTCTTAGCTTATGTAAAATGATGTTAATTGTGGCATTATTTATAACAGCGAAAGAATAAAAAAAACAGGGAGCTGGTTAAATAAATCATGGTATGTCCATGCAGTGATAATGATGTAACTGTTAAAAAGAATGAGACACATCTATATGTACTGGTATGGAAGAATTCCAAACTCAATTTAAAAAAAAAAAAAAGATCACTCTGGAAAAACAGTTTGGCACTATTTATTGGAGTTGGAGGTATGCATACCCGATGAGCCAACGATTTCCCTTCTAGAGATATGTATATATGTATGCATGTACATATACATCCAACAGAAACATGCACAGGCACACAAGACATACACAAGAATGTTCTTAACAGCATCACTCATAATAACCCCAAACTGGAAACAATCCAAATGCTATCAACAGCAGAACAGATAAACTGGGATTTGGTTATAAGATGGAATGCTGAACAACAATGAAAACGAGCAACTGTTATGCACAATATGGATGAATCATACATAATGGTGCATGTAAACAGTCAAATGTAAAAGAGTACATACTATATGAACCCATTTCTATAAGAGATGCAAAAGAAAGCAGTTACCATGAAGGTGGGGACAGTGTTTACCTGCGGGCAGGAATGAAGGTAGAGTGACTGGGAGGGGGCATGGAAAGGGTTAGAGGGGGCCGGCACAGATCTCTTGACCTCGTTAGGGTTTACACCAAGGCTCACTGCATAATTCAGCTGTACATTTTAGATTCTTCCACTTTTCTGTCTGTATTATACTTCACAATGAAAATGATTTAAAAAGCAAAATGCAATATATATATATAGCATGTGACCATTTGTATTTTAAATAACTAAATATATAAGTAAAGAAAGATACTACTGAAAAGGGAATCAAGGAGACTGTTTTCCCATTATTCCCTTTTTTTTCCCTCTTGAATTTTGTACCACGTACCTCATTACCTGATCAAAAAAATTTTCATTCCAAAGGTAACTTACCAAATTCCTGCTACAATAAAAGTAGCAGTTGTAATAGGTATCAACGTTGGATACTTGATATCATAATCTTCAATTCCACAATACCATTCCAGATAGACTATGCAGTAAAATGCAATCGATAAGCTAACAAGCAACAAGGCACCGCCAAACAGAAACCAACTGTAGAGACAAAAATAATACCCTTCTATTATCCTCTTTTACATCCTCTGCAGCCTAATAGTAAATAATCTTTTCTGACACATCTGAAATGTGACATAGCCTCATATCATTGCTGGCTTACCATACCAATGGCAGTGATCCCATTTTTGACAGTGTATGTATCTGACAAAGGTTTTGTAAGTTTACCTTTGAATACAGGTGATTTGAATTTTGAGTCCTGTCCCATAACACAGGGCCTACCAGCCAGGTATGACTCGGCCCTGCTACTACAGAAAGGAAGCATGTGAACTTATTGAATCAGAATTTCTATGCCTATCTTTAGAAAGATGTTATTTGCAATTTTGCTCCAGACTGTGTGCAGCATACCTTGGGTCTAGACAATATAAACTACTTATAAAGGCTCTTCAGATACCTGAAGCTGACTAGAAATTCAGTGATTGTTAAGCAAATATATACACAAAAATCAAGTAGTTTAAAAAAAAAGTGCTAATTGACAGCACTTAACAAATCAGGTATCTTAAGAGTTTTCATTAATAGACTAAATGTCTATTTCTAAGAAGAATATCAACTGGGGAAGGGGCAGTGGCACCCACAGTTACTCAGCCCCAGCTTGCAGGAGGTCTAGATCTGATAGGAGGCGGGCAGGTAGAGATGAGAGTGAGACACGTGAGAGGATGAAAAAGGAAGACTCTAAACACACACACACACACTCTCTCTCTCTCTCTCTCTTTCATAAACTAACCGACAAAAAAGGACGTTTTCCTTAAACATACAGGAAAGCGAGCGGCTTTCTGGTTGTTTCTGAAGTTTTGAGTGTGAGAGTAATAAAGATTTCAACAGATGCCATCAACTCCTCCAAGTTACGCAGGGTTTCTTGAAATACTGAGTATCAATTTGGAAGGAGTTAATTCATATTGCCTCTCGTAAAAGATTTCTAAATGAAACCCTCCCGTTCCTAGAATATCTCCGGTCCTCCCCCAAGGGACAATGGCTTTTTGCTCCTTCCAACTCCACACGAGACCTGGCTCAGTGTGTGTGAGAAAAAGCTCATCAGCCCCTTCCTTCCAGCCCCTGCGGGTCATGGGAGGAGGCCAGATTTGGAGAATCAGAGCAATGAACCCTTTTCGAGAAAGCAGAAGGCAGCCTGCACGGACTGCCTCTGGGTAGCGCTCTCCCGCCACAGCTGCCCCAACTCCCCGCTGCTTACCGAGGCCTCAGCAAGAATGCAACACGACTCTACTCAAAATCCTCAGCCTTCGGCCATGCGTTTCTGTCTCTTTTCCTCTAAGATGACACTTCTTTGAGGACAGGCCTATGACTCCCACTTTCTTTTCATGCCCCCCAGTCCTGGTCTGGAGGCTGAGTCCAGGCTCTGTCACATACCACCGGTGGGCTACTGGGTGCCACTACACCTGTGGGCGCCCCCAAACACCTTACAGTGTAGTGAGCTATTCCTTACCTCACCATCTCCTTTAACTACTAAGAATACTTAGTATTCTCATATACAAGGATACATAGGACACAAATGGATAAATCCTCTCATCTCTCCTGAAACCTCAAAAAGGCCTACCTCCTGAGGCTGGGCTGGACTGGGTGCCCCTTCTAGGTGCACTCGCGGCATCCCGCACATACCCTCGTACACGCAAACAGTGCGCACCACGTGACTTACTCATCTATCACAGCCTAAGATGAGCTGGTGGCGGGTGAGAAACGTGCCTTGTTCATCACTGTCACCATAACTGGATACAGCTTAGGCTCTCATGAGATATTTCATGAACGAAGCAGCAGGTGCTACTGATGGTGTCTGAAACAACCATCCCTTCTTTTCCCAGCCCAAGTTCTAGACCAATTGAAAGACACAAAGAAACCAAACTGATAAAGACCAACTGTCAGCTTTTTTACTGATAGAGCTACGAAAAGAAGACAGCTTTGGTGAATGGTGACAACGTGCTTCCTCACACTGAAACCCAGAAAGAGACAGACTTACCCACTGGGTTTCAAGTCACAGTGAAAACCTAGAGACCTTCTCATGTCAGGGTCGCCCCATAAAACAATGGTGCAGAAAAGCAGCCCAGAATCTGTGCTTCCCATGGGCAGCTGGCTCCCAAGAGGAAGAAGGTGCTGAGCTACGTGTCTGGTTCTTCATCCCAAACTCTATCAGGAGGTCTAGCACCTCCCAGGGAAGAAGCCAGTGAGGGGAAGGGCCAGAAGATGGGAGTGTTTAGGGAAAGCTCTTGCTTGTGGAAGTAAGGAACGGGAACAAGCTCTCTCTCTCCCATAGTTTACATAACATCCCCCACCTCGCCTGCTTTCCCCAGACCACCTGCTCCCTCACTCTCCTCAGGCGCCCCTCCAGCAGTCACTGCTCTTCCTGAGGGCCTCTGCGGGAGAGACTGTGTGTCCCCCAACCCCCAACGATATCACCGGATCAAACAGTCCCGTCTGCATCTTTCTAGCCCTGCTGGTACTTCCAAACAATTACACTTGCACTTTAAGCAAACCACCCCTCTCGATGCCAGCTCCGGTGCTCACCAACACCTCTCCCTTTTTTTCTGTTATCTAGGGGCCTCCAGAACACTCTCCAATGTTCAGTGAGGACTCAGGAGTGTGATGAACAACCTTCCCCTCCGCGTCAACTCCTAGATTATACTGAAGAGATTTCAATCCTCATGAACGATGGACTATTTGACATCCTGCCTCAAAGCTCCTAACTCCTCCCACCAGTGACCGCAACTCTAATTCAGTCACAGCCTGTACATGTAGTTAACTTGTTGGCTGTAACTATTCTCTGAAAACGAGCTCTGAGGCCCAATTCCCACCCACCACAATTCTCATTCCCTCCTCCCAATGCTCGTGTAGTTGATCTTCTTAAAGACCTTCAGTCATTCTCTCTGCATGGTTTACAAATGGATTAGGTCCTTCTTAAATTCACTACCGTCCTCATCCTACAAAACATCTGTGCTGAAAAAGCCCACTGAAATAATTTCCAGCCTCACCCACTCTGCGGTACGTGCCCAGAAAACACACTCTCTTTTTCAACTCTGCGTCACCAGCACCTCCAACACCATGCCCGGCAGAAAGTAGGTGCCTACTAAGCATTTGAAGAATTCGGCTCACAAAACGTGAAAAATAAAACACGTATGTTTAACTTACGAAGCAATAAAGTTTTCTTACCTGCTGGTGTGAAAGTTTTCTTTAACGGTTTGAAAGAAATCGACATAATAGGTCACAGCAATGGATGCCAAAATCCAGAATCCAGAATGGATATTAAGTCTTGGAAGAGGTTTCTCCTTTTTCTCAACAGGTGTAGAGGTTTCTGCAAATAATGGAGAGTTCAACTTATGAAGTAACCATTAACTTCACAGGAAGAATTATACCTTTTTTTTGGCCACGCCGTGCCACTTACAGGATCTTAGTTCCCCAACCAGGGGCTGAACCTGCTCCCTCGGCAGTGAAAGTGCAGAGTCCTAACTACTGGACTGCCAGGGTATTCCCCACCCCACCCCCCCTTTTTTTTTTTAAATTACACCTATTTTAAGTCAAATAAAATAATTTCCTAGAGCTTTCTAAGAACCACATTCTCTCCCATTAGAGTACCAATTTCTTCTGTAAAACCACCAAAATAGGTTTATATTTTTAGAAATAATTAATAGGAGCCTGCCATAAAACCTGTCCAATATAGTCAACTTTTTTGCCGCTAAATGAGTTTTGCAACCAAATTTATTTATACAGTCTTTTGGAAAGAATAATGCCATCTGGTAGTATAGGAATTTTAATGCTATGCTTCACATATAGTCTAGGAAAGTGATTAGTCCTGTTAATTAAGAAAAATGCAAGTGGCAAACATAAGAACACAAAATGGACTTGATTTTCCAAAAACACTACTTACAAGTACATATTTTAATTTTTTAAACAAACACAACCTTTTGGGGCAGCTCAAAAGTGGAAAGGGCACACTGGAGGTCCAGTCCCAACATGGTACTGTCTTAGACAGGTGATGGACAAGCCAAATTCCTGCCATTTGGGACCCAATCTGAAAGAATGGGTCAAATGGGGTCTAACAAGTTCCTCATGTGACTGACATGCCCTCTCTCTCAGTTCATGTGAGAACCACTAGTATGTAGCCAAGGTTCCCGAGCTTTTAGCTGACCATCAGAATTCCTGGGAAGCTTATTCATAATACAAATTCTGCGAGACACCCTCGAAATTTATAAACCAGTATGCCTGCGCATGATGTTTTCTGCGTTTACTTTTTAAAAGTAATAAATACGCAAGATTTACAACATACAGGACAAAAAGATCTAAGGCGAAATCTCTCTCTTTACCCTTAACCCCAGTTCCCCAGCGCCAAAGCAGCTACCAGTAATAACGTCTACTGAATTCTTGCATATTCTATGCATCTACAGGTGAACACACACCGCATGGTATCTGGTTTGAACACAAATGGTGGCATACCATACGTTGTTCTGCGCCTCCCTTTAAAAAGCATCCACATTGGTACATAAAAGTCGGCCTGCTGTCATGTATAAACAGCCAAGTGTATTTAACCAGCTCCCTGCTGACGGACAATTAGATGTTTCCAGTCGTTCGCTATTACAAGCAAAGCTGAGATGAAAGACTTTGCACACACGCCCTTGTGTACTGCTACGAGTACGCTCCTTTGTTAGGTTCTTAGAAATACAATCTGCGGATATTTTTTATTTTAATGGATATTGCCAAACAGGTGTTAAACCAGCTCTCCTGGGAATCCTGAAGACCAAGATGCGCAGGGCTACCTGATCTCTAAGGGTCTTTTACGACAGTAAATACCCGACTTGCAAAACTACTTGCTAAGCCTTGAAAAAACGAAACCCGGTCCCTCCTGACTGGGTAGGGCTGCGAGAGGCCCGCGGGGCCGGCCGTGTCCGGCGCCTCGCCTCCGGGAAACTCGGCGCGACTCGGAGCGCGCCAGGGGGGGGTGCCTCACCCGGCCCGGCGTAGCCCTCGCGGTCCACCTGGACCGCCGCGTCCCGCGGGAACAGGTATCTCCGCCGGAGTCGCTCCCGAGCCTGTAGAGCGTCCATCTTAACACCGCCCAGAAACTGGGCGGTAGTGACGTCAAGCCTACCGGAACTTCCGGCATCGGTTCGCCGGGGGAGGGAGGGATTTCCTTTTGTGAAGGAGAGAGACTGTGTTGTCTTCGTGGTTTTAGGTCGTCAGAACGTATGGAGGGTTTGCCTTTACTATCTTAGTGCTCAAATCCGCAAACATGATTTGAACTTCAAAATATTTATCCTTCCCCACCTAAAGATATCCAGTTTGTTCCGAACTACGGAAGCCCAGAAGGGTCAAGCTCACTGATGCCGGCGAATGCGCGCGGGCGGGTGTGCGAGGCCCTACGGGGGCATTTCGTAGCTTTTGTGCTCTGCGTCCTGAACCCCGTGGCTCCTGTATGCCCAAGCATCTCAGCCCCCAGCTTCTTTCCTCCTCCTCCTCAGGAGTCGCCCAGCTAGACTTGAAAGAGTCAGAGGCCACCCAGGAGGAGGAAAGGACCGCTGGGCCGGGCCCGGAAACCTGCGGTGGAGTCTGGGCCTGGCGCTGACCGCTCAGGTGGGCTCAGGCAAGAAATAAACCTTTCTGGGCCTGTTTCCTCTTCTGTACAACGGGGATTATACCTGCCGCATGGATTTGTTCTGGGGTTTTAAATGTGAAGCACCCGTATGTGGTTCGTGTTAGCCCCCTTCTTACGGCTTGTAAGAAATTGCCTCCAGCCAGAAACGTGAAAGCTAAATTTGTACTTTCCCAGAAATCCGTCAGTTCCCATCACTCACGCTCATAAACTGAAAAAGACTAATTAACAAGTCACTTGTCACTAATTAACAAGTTTTCCTCCATCAGTAATCCTGTTTGCTACTCTCCTGCCTCCTTCCTACCGTGTCATATGTTGAGAAATTTTGTGCTTAACCCTTCAAACTTTTGCTGAGCACCTACTGTCTGCTAGGAACTGTTAGGCACCATGCGAGGCAATGGAGATAAGATGGATAAGACATGACGTTGCCCTTGAGGAGCTCCAGGGCCAAAAATGACCACAGAGACCTAGTACAGTAGAAAGCACTATTTATAAATGTATGGAAGCGTTTCATTAATTCAGTCAACAAACATTTTCTGAGCAGCTACATCTGCTAAAATGTTGAGGACAGGGGCAAGTTAGAATCTAGTGGTGGAGAAGATTTCCATCCAATGCCATAACAGAGATACTGCATATGGGGTTATGGTAGCACCGAATAAAGGGCAGCCCTTCATTCTGCTGTGGTACGTGGGGACCAGGGAGAGTGGCTTGAGGTAGGTTGAATACAGGGATGGATAGTCCAGAAAGCCACCCAGGAAGTAAAATCTGAATTAGTAGGCACTCTTTAATATCTCTATGTGTTGTGAGTGTTTCCAGAAGAAATGCAATAAATATTCAAGAAAAGAATGTCAAGTTTCTACAGGTTTATTTCTATCATTTCTTTAGCCCTTGTAGCAAACCCTTTGGAGCAAAGGATTTAACAACTGGGTGGATCATATGGCCTTTCTACACAATACCTCCTTTTTCCCATTTTGTTTTTTTCTTTTTCTTTTCAGACTCCTAAAGAACCAGGGTTTATCTCTTCAAAGCCACCTGGGGTCTTTGCCCTCCCTTCTCCTTTTGCTTGTACAGGGTTAGAAGCCTTGTTAACAGGAAGTGAATTCCTCTTATCAAATACAGTCTTCTGTTGATTGTCTCCTTGTAAAAAGGTCAGTGCTGGGTCTCCCTTGTAATTGAATATTCCCCAGAGCATCACAACTATTCCAGGGTTTCCATATGTAGTATGTTCGGGTCATATCAGTTTCCCCTTTGGTGGTTTCAGGGCCTTTGTATTTGTATCCGAATGCCTTTTAGCTTTCCCCCCCGCCCCCGATATTTTAAATGCACTTCTTGCAGACCATATTGATGATACTTAAAAGCAGGTTGGAAAAAAATCCAGTATTTAATGACCACATCTTCATTGCTAGGGCCCATTAAATAAGTTCTTCAATGTGCGTACTGTGCACCGAAATGATAGATGTATGATATCAGATTGCTACCAACCAAGAAATTTCATTTTGACTTTGGATTACTTTTGGGGAAAAAATAAATCTGTGACCTTTGCTGGCCTTCCCTTAGCAACGTGGTTAAATCCAAGGTGTTCATAGACTATTGAATCCTGGCTCCATCACTCTGGACTCCTTGGGCAAGTTATTTCATTGTTCTAAGTGTCAGTTTCCTCATCTGTGACACAGTGGGTACCAGAGTGAAGATAAGTGTATACTAATTGTTTAGGCTAGTGCCTCGCATGTTCAAGCAGTAGTAGTTATTAATTGGCCTTGCCAGGCTTTCTGGATTTGGTTCCTGCTTACCTCCTCATCAGTTATTCCCTTCTCCTTGGGCTCCAGTTACTCTTTGTTGCAATTTTCCTTTTGCTTGTGCGCTCCCAGTTGACGGGGGGGGCTACAACCATGTCATAGCTGCTCCCCAATGCTTTGCAAACACCTGGCACATAGCAGGTGATAAAAGAAATTTTTACATATTGAGATATAGGGAAATCATTCTGGCTTCTACATGAGTTAACTAGAATTTTATGCTAACTAAAATAGCCTGTTTGTGGCCTATCAAACCTACTTTGTACATGTTTTATTTTTTTAAATTAAATAATTCATTTATTTTTGGCTGCGTTGGGTCTTCGTTGCTGCGTGCGGGCATTCTTTAGTTGCGGCAAGCGGGGGCTACTCTTCGTTGTGGTGTGTGGGCTTCTCATTACGGTGGCTTCTCTTGTTGCGGAGCACAGGCTCTAGGTGCAAGGGCTTCAGTAGTTGTGGCACGTGTGCTCAGTAGTTGTGGCTCGTGGGCCCTAGAGCACAGGCTCAGTAGCTGTGGCGCACAGGCTTAGTTGCTCCACGGCATGTGGAATCTTCCTGGACCAGGGCTTGAACCCGTGTCCCCTGCATTGGCAGGCGGATTCTTAACCACTGCACCGCCAGGGAAGCCCTGTACATCTGCTTTAATTATTAAAGAAAAGGGCACACTGACCAGATGTAAAGAATGTCTGTTTTAAAAATAAAGATTAAATGCCCCTCTTCCTGGGATGCCAATGCTGGTCCTCCTTTGATGATAAGACTCCCTTCCCAGGTGCCAAGGCCATCACTGTATGTGTTGTTGTCTACAAGAAACCCACTGGTAGGGGTTTCAGGATCTACAAAACAGCTCGCAGGATATGGCTGAGAATATTATCTATAGCCCTTGAGGAGGAACTAAATGTCCTCAATAAAGCATGTCTTCCGGGGAGCAGTTCAGTGTTCAGCCTCTCAGTACCGGCCACGATGCACAAGATAGGTCATCAACAACTTCAAGAAGCGTTTATTCAGCATGTATTGGTATGTGGTGCTAGGTTCCGTTCAGATCAAAGAGAACAATCTAGACATGGCCCTTTCCTAGCCGTACCTTTCAACACACACAGAGTGATGATGATCCCCGTCAGTGCTATGGGCCTCTTTGGTTTACAAAGACCTTTCAGCAACTCAGTGAATTAGGTAGGGAAGGTACGAAAATTATTTTCATTTTAGAGGTGAAGGAACCTCAGAGAGGTTAAGTGTCTTGCCCAAGGTCACACAACTCGTAAGGGTCAAAGATCCATTTCAGAGCAGGAATCAATCGCACACTCAAAGGGGTAAATGAAGAAAGTTCAATGAAAGGATTCTTTAACAAGCTAGGGGCAGGGCTAAGGGAACTCACAGTGGACTGGGAAGCAACCCTGAGTGTTATGGGTTGAACTGTGTCCCTCAAAGATGCTTTGTTGAAGCCCTAGCCGCCAGTACCTCAGAATGTGACTTTATTTGGAAATAGGGTCATTGCAGATGTAATTAGCAAAGATGAGATTATCCTGGAGAAGGGTGGGCTTAATCCAAAGTGACTGTTGTCCTTATATGAAGAAGAGAGACACAGAGAGGCAAGGGGACAATGCCCTGTGACCAGGAAGGCAGAGACTGAAGTGCTGCATACACTGTGAGCCGAGGAGGCCAGAGGAGCTCGGAGGAGCGCCAGGATCGACAACCAGCCACCAGAAGCCAGGAGGAGGGAAGAATGGATTCTCCTCCACAGGCTTCAGAGGGAGCTCCGCCCTGCCATCACTTTAATTTTGAACTTCTAGCCTCCAGAACTGTGGGAGAATGCATTTCTATTGTTTAAAAAAATAAATTAATAAAGTGAGTCACATGAATTCTGTGGTTTCCTGGTGCATCTAAAAGTTATGTTTACACTATGCTGTAGTCTATTAAGTGTGCAATAGCATTATTTCTAAAAAAAGCAATGCACATACCTGAACTTTAAAATGCAAGACAAAAAATTACAATAGTAACATGAAAGATCACAATAACAAATACAATAGTAACGAAAAAGTTTGAACTATGGCGAGAATTACCAAAATGTGACACAGAGACACAAGGTGAGCAAATGCTCTTGGGAGAATGGCACCCATAGCCTTGCCTGATGCAGGGTTGCCACAAACCTTCAATTTGTAAAAAATGCAAGTGTTTGCAAATTACAATAAAACAAGGTTTGAGTGTGATTGAACTACCTGTTTGGCAGTTTAATTGTAATTGCTGAGTGAATACCTAGTTTCCCAGAGTGTAAAGGTCTCTGCCAAGACTCACAGCTAGTGAAGTGGAGCTGGGATTTGAACCCACAGCGGTTTAGGCTCCCAGCCTAAGCACTGAGCTGCCGTGCTAATGACTCAGAGCTTCTCAGAACAGAAACTGTGGAAAAGTCAGAGTGCCCGGAGGGCTCATTCTTGCCGAATGCTGGCTCCCTGGTGCCAGACTCCCTTATCCTGTTAGAAACCCAGAAGGGAACATGTGGTGACCTGGTTGCCCCTTTCCTACCCAACCCATGGCAGGCATTGCTAACAGAAAACAGCATTTCTTCCCCTTCCTAAGAGAGGGATAAGGGCTCAAAATCCTCAAGAACACCAGAAAACCAAGAAATCCTCAAGAACACCAGAAAACCCCCAATTAACTGGAGTTGATAGGTCAGATACAGTCTATTAGCTGTATTAGCTTGAGGGCTTGGGACATGCCAGACAACAGTACAGAATGCTAGCTGGGGACTGCTTTTATATCAGTTAAGAATCTTCCCTAAAAGACTCACTTCACTCATCTAGATGAACTGAAAATCACTAAAGTAAATATGCAAACATACATATATTAAACAGAATCCATAAGGAGACCCCCCCTGCCAACCTTAGGAAAATCAAGGTGCTTCAGTTTTGTATTGGTGGGCAAATCCTGATCACAGAGGGTCAGCTGGGCTCTGTGACCTCCCCTTGGGCATCACCTCCACCAGCACGGCCACAACTCCTGAGGAACCTGCAGGCCCTCAGGTTAAGAAAACTGAACAAGGAGGGGAAAACACCAGCCTGGCATTGGAGAGGGGGGTGGGGGAGGGATAAATTAGGAGATTGGGATTAACATATACACACTACTAGATATAAAATAGATAACCAACAAGGACCTACTGTATAGCACAGGGAACTATACTCAATATTTTCTAATAACCTGTATATAACCTATATATACAGGTTATTAACATATATATACATATAAAACTGAATCACTGTGCTGTAACCTGAAACTAACACGATATTGTAAATCAACTTAAAAAAAAAAAAAAAAGACTGGCAACGGAGAGCAGAACTGGCTGCAAGGGAAGGGTGGCCACACCATGAACCCCAGCATCAGGCTGGATGAAACTGGAAGATGGATATTAGGGACCTACATGCAGTACCTGCCACCACGACAATGCTTTGGAACCACCGTCTCTCCTTCTAGACCCACTATTCTCAAACATCCTCATACAGTAGAGTACCACTTTTGGGGGATATCATGAAATATGGATAAATTAAGCAAAAAATAACCAAGTGCTATAAAAGTTTATGCCAGGTTTCACGGAATCTAAACTAGAATCAAGTGGTGACAAGGGCCAAGAAGCTTAAGAAATTTTATGCAGGGACACCTTAAAATTGAGAAAATTCTATTACCTTAAACTTTTTCTAAAACTGAGAGATTGCCGTTTCAATTTTAGCTGTAAAATACCTCTCTGTTCAGGATAAAATTGGTTGGAGCAGGGCTATCCTATTACATTACTATTAGTATCCCGATGTAAACTTGATGCCAGATCCCAAGAGCAACGCTGTTCAAACTACCCAGTAGGACTGAGTCTTTACCTACCTTTGATCTACAATGGAGAAATCTAATATATGGACCACCACAGGCCGCCAACAGAAGTTGGCCTGAGGTCACCAGGAAGGCACAGCAGCAAAGGTCGTATTTCAGCAGCTCACAATACTGGCTCTGTGGCCAAACAATGGCCTGACCTTCCCAGCGATGTCTGACCTTTCAACTCTGACAAACACATGTATTTACTCAGCAACTACAATTTAAGCTACTAAAAGGGCAGTTTAATCACTTATATCAAAGGGAATAAATTAAAGCTTCTCTGGATCCCAGAAGAAAAAAAGCTACATTAGCCTTTCACCTCTAAAACAAAGAAACTTCTCTTTCACCAGGGCATACAGTGGTTTCTCTGAAATCCTCATTGTCTGTAACCAAGACAGACAGAAGGAAGGTTCAGCCCCAAATTGCAAGTTAAAAAATCTAAAATCTAAAAGGACAGTCGTAGAGTATCTAAGTAGTTGTCATTTTTTTAAGCTGAGGGAAATTGCTATTCTGATTTATTTTTAACATCATTCGAGACTGAAATCTGAAAACTTGGAGATGACATTTTCCAGTTTTATAATCTAGTGGTAACCCCCAGGGATCATACTTGACAGCACTGAATTTAACAGCTATTTAGAGGAGCTACAGAGAGAGAAATTTGAGAAATATTCAATTTCAGCGCATTTTGGGGCAAAATAAACACATATCCCCTCACACACGGAGGGTGGCAATGTAAACTGGGAAAAGCACCCTGGAAAACAGTTTGGCTGTATCTATTACAGCTGAAATCCACCTGATGATTCAGCAATTCCACTCCAAGGCGGGCACGCAGCAGAAATGAGAAAGTGTATGCACCAGTATACGTGTAGATGTTGATTTCATTAGACATTCAGCTGCCCTCCCCCGCCCCCGCCCCACAGGAAAAGCTGAACATCTCATTGACAGTAGAATGGAGAAATACTGGACAGCAATAAAGACAGCATAAGCTCCTGTTACAAAGCAACATGGATGAATCTCATGGAATCTTTTTTTTTAAAAAATAAATTTATTTATTTATTGGCCGTGTAGGGTCTTCCTTGCTGTGCGCGGGCTTTCTCTAGATGCGGTGAGCGGGGGCCACTCTTCGTTGTGGTGCACGGGCTTCTCATTGTGGTGGCTTGCCTTGTGCACGGCACGGGCTCTAGGTGCGCGGGCGTCAGCAGTTGTGGCGCGCGGGTTCAGTAGCTGTGGCTCGCAGGCTCTTGAGCACAGGCTCAGTAGTTGTGGCGCATGGCCTTAGTTGCTCTGCGGCAGGTGGGGTCTTCCCGGGCCAGGGCTCGAACCCGTGTCCCCTGCATTGGCAGGCGGATTCTTAACCACTGTGCCACCAGGGAAGTCCTCCCATGGAATCTTAAGTGAAAGAAGCCGGACACCAAAGGGTACATGCCCTATGATTCCATTTACATAAAATTCAAAACCAGGCTAAATCAATCCATGCTGACAGAAGTAAGGATATGCTTACCCTTCGGCTAAAGAGTCTATTTCTTTGATTTGGGTAGTAACGGCATTTAAGTGTGTGCACTCTGTGAAATGCTTTGAGCTGTCCATGCAAGTTTTTATGTTTCTGTATGTATAGACTTCAGTAGAAAGCTTTTATCAAAAATATAAGTTTGTGTGACAGTCTTATGGCTGTATCTGTATCTTGAAAAATGATGATATATAACTGAAAACTAGAGTATTACTTCAGAATTAGAGTGGATTTCTACATTAAAACATGCTGCCTTACTGCTCGGTTTGGCCACTGTGGTTCTTTTTTGCTTTAACAGCTCAGCCACTTGGAAAGCCACGTGCTGGAAAAAAGCAAGGTATCTAGAGGATGTGGCCTCTCCCTGGGGCCAGTGCCTCAGACAATCCATGGTAGACAGTGCAGTCTGGGCAGACTTCACACACTGGAAGACGAAATATTATCAGATACTTACTATGTGCCGGACACCTCATGTACAATATTTTAATTTCACTCTGTCTACCCTAGGAAGGCAGTATAATAGACAAAACCCCTGAGGTTCAGGGAGGCTACATAACCTGCCCTTGGCTAACAAGATGAAGTCAGATTCAATGTCAAGTCTCATTCTGGCACATGGAGCCCTGTTTAGCGTTTACCGCCTCCCACTGCCTCCCTTGTGGGTGGGAACGAGAGTCAGGGTGAAAGTAGGTGATGTTGCCGAAATCCGGCCTCTGTTCACCAGTGACAAATAGAAACGCAGCCACAGTTTTGGGTGAAGTAGAAAAGAATAGCTTTATTGCTTTGCCAGGCAAAGGGGGCCACGGCAGGCTAACACCCTCAAAACTGTGTGTTCCCCACTGGAGGGTGTAGTGAGGGGTCTAACAGTGTTCAAGGAGCAGGACGTGATCAGCTCATGACGTTCTTCTGATCGGTTGGTGGTGAAGTAATCAGGAATCAGCATCATCAACCTTCAGGTTCCAATGGGTTTGGGGTCTACGTGGCTTGTGGGCAGCATACAGTTCATTTCTTCTACCTGGTGAGGGGTTTAGTCTACAAAACAGCTCAAAGGACATGACTCAGAATATTATCTACAGTCCTTGAGGAAGAACTTGACTTTGTTTAAAGGTCCTTGACTTTGTTTAATGGCTAAAGTATGATTATTTTGTCCTGCCTGTGTTCCTTTCTTTCTGCATTTTCTCACTTCTCTGATTAAATTTATTCTTTGACTAAAGTTTTTCTAAGACAAAAGGCAGGCGGAGGACGTGGGTGGGGACCTCTTCCGGGAAGGCCTCACAGGGTCCTCCTTACAGTGAGGTGGCAGGAGTAAGAGAAAGATGACCCGAGCCCGCAAGGAGTTAGTAAATACCTGTCACTCAATCCAGAGGGCCAGTAATAACCTAACGGCCTCCACCCCCACCCTAGGCGGAATGACTCCCTCTCCCACTGGGTGTACCTTACAGCTGGTTCATCCGCAGGACTTCTTACTGTGCTTGCCTTGAGGTTGTCTGTTTCCCTCTCCCTGAAGACAGGACAGAGCCTGGCCCAGGGTGGGCACTCTGGAATTACCTCATTAGTCCCTGTGACTTAGAATAATTTTAACAACAAGAGGGCTTAGAGCAGAACTGCAGGCCCTTAGGGTACTGGAGGATTCAGGTCCAAACATATGTTTTTGAGGAAAGGCAAAAATCAGTGCACACGACTTCCCAACAGAATCTCCTTAATTGTGAAATCCCACTGCATGCTTATGATCAGTGATTCCTCTTCCAAACCTGAGAGGGGCGAGGTTCTCACGTGTACCAACTCTTCTGCCAAAATCCAGCTTACTTGAGAGAGAGTGAGGATTAACTACACAACCCACCTCCTGCCCATGTGTCATTTAGGAATCAACATAAAGTTAACACTGCTGTACCTAGGAAATGAGAAATACAATACACTCTCCTTGGCTAAGGAGAAAAGAAACTTAGAAGGCCTATTCTAGCCATCTTGAAAGCTTAATTAGAAGAAGGGATAAAGGCTGAATGTACGCTGAGTTCCAGTAACCACAAAGAACTGGTAAGTACGTATAAAATGCCTTTTCTCCTATCTGAGCATAATTGATCTCTAATTTCCTTCCACAAGGAAGGAGTTATAATCTTAAGAGTGCTATGGTGTCATGGTTCTATATCCAGGTAAAAGTCAACAATATACGATTATCTACTTTATGCTGGAGTCCAGTTTCATCACCGAGACAGGGCAGGGGGCACCACACACACACACACACACACACAGACGCAAAACAAAAAAACACCTAGGAGGATCAGTTTTCAGTGGTGGAATAAAGAACTATACATGTTTTCACCAATGGAGGTGAAATGAATAAAACTACTGATTTCTTAAAACTTTCCTTATTCAACTGCAAAAGTGCTATCTAAACGAAAACAATCTATACCAAAGATTGCTTCTTTTTCTTTTTCTCCCCAAGTCCTAGAAATCTATTTCGGAAAAGAGAGGAAATTCAGGCTGCTTTGATACTGGGTTGGCCAACAAGTCTGTTCAGGTTTTTTTGGTAAGATGTTATGGCTAGACCCGAACGAACTTTTTGGGCAATCCAATACCTTCAAAGTAAATTGTTTTAATAGGACCTGGTCAGCTCAAGGTTTAAACTCTGAAGGAAAAATGACATGTTTAGAAGGATAATACAATAACTTTTTAAGGATATTCATAAAAATTTGCAGACCTGTTACAATGTGATTAACCTTGACTTCTATTAGTTTATTCTTATAACCACCCTGTGAGGTGGGTTTAAACAGAGAACTAGGAACACGGTCTTTGAAAGCCTCTTTTTTCTTACTTCACACCGAGGTAACAAACCACTCGTACCTGCCTGGAGCAAGATTAACCTGGGGAAACTTGAGTGGTTTTGCAATTTTTAAACTCTCTCCACCTAAATGCCCCCTGCCTTCAGCAGCTTGAATATTTAGACTTCTGCATCAGCCCAAGTCTGGCTGTCACAGCCAATCAGAAGAAAGGGCAGCCCTGGGTTCACTCCTGCTTGGCCTCCCTTTCACTGTTCTGAGCCTCAGTTTCCTCACCAAACTGCAAAATGCCTTGTGTGTCTGACATAAAGGAGGACCCCAGCTGGCAACACATCTTAATCTTTTGGCAGGCAGAATACAGCCCATCTTCTCCCAAATCCTATTTGTAAACAGCATCACAGAAAATGGCCAGTGCATACAGTTGACAAATACCAGGAACGCCAGAAAGGATGGTATCAAAAAAAAATTTTTTTTTAAGTGTGTCAAAATGCATGCCTGGCAGGTTTGGGGAAACCCAAGTGCCAGACCCATCAGACCAGCATAGGGACAGGCGGAACATGGTAGAATTCAATCTTATACTCAACTTAGACAAAATGAAGCTGTAAAGCCCCAAACAAATGTCATTAGATTGGTTCCAAAGTCCCCAGAGTTCCAATATCATCTGTGTTTGAGCTCAAGTCAGGCAGGCAATTGCCAAAACCAAAGGGTGGTCTCTGTGCTAAGACCTTGGGAAGGATCTGTAGATTGTGCTTTGCAGCCAGAGCCATGGGACAACTACAGGCATGGAGGGACGTTCCTGCCACCAACTGCAGTTTCCAACGAAGAGACCTGCCCATGACACTGACCATCAGAATCGCCATTTGCTGGCCTTGCTTCATCCTCGTAGAGCTCAAGGGAGCTGAGGGGCTACGTCCTCCGGCCCAACGTTCTGCTAGCATTCTGGAACAGCCTTAAACGCAGTTTTACTTAAACGCAGTAAAACTGACAGAAAAATAGAAATCAACACAAATCCTGAAATACTGTGGTGCTTGTAGTACCCACAGGGAGTAGTGCTGTAGTTCCACACCCATCCCCGGAGGACGACGGTGCTTCTTCTGCTCCCTGGAGTGCTGGGACAGGGACGTCCTGGACTGGACTCAGGGCTCTGCATTGTCCCTCTATGTGTTCTGGGTCAAGCTTCACTTTCCCACTTTTCTCCCCCCTTTGCTTCCAAAACGTCTAAAGCCTCTCGTCGCTCAGAAACTGTTCCTGCTGACAGTAGTGATGGCAACCACCGAATGGGTGTCTCTGGGCTTAGGTATGGTGTTGTGAGCTTTACACAAATTAGTCCCTTCACTCACAACCCAAGAGGGACCTTTACTGTTCCACTGTCCAGATGAAAAGAGTGAGGTTCAGAGCAGTTAACTATGAAGGGACCAAGCCAGGGCCTGACTCCAGGCCTGATTCTAAAGCCCGGGTCCTCACTGCTCCTGACACAGTGCCACTGAATCCCGCCATGAATCCCAGCAGCACATCCCCAAATCAGAACAGAACACAGTGCAAGTGCAGGAGGAAAGCTGGCTCATCTGGAACTCAGAGGCTCACAGCATATCTCTGTCTGCCCTGTTGCCCCACCACCACCGCCGCTCCTATTAATGCCCCCCTCCAATCCTTTTAACACTTGTTCCATGCCCCATTCTTGCTTTCACCTGTAGTAAGAGGTATTAACGATGATAGTTAACACTGGTTAAAGGGGTGATTCTTACCACACACACCAGCTGTGAAGGGACTTGTGGGCAAAACCTACTCAAATATCAAAGAGTGGCCTGGCTCTCCTCCTGCACAATAAACTAGGATTTAGAGGACCAGTTCTGAAAGCATGCCAATCCAACTGGAGCACCGAATAATGGATTCAGTTTCAAACGAGCTGGTTCTCTATACCTGGTCACAGGCCACACCCCAAAATCTAGTCACCAACAAATCTGCCATCTGTGGCCGAAGATGGACTGGGCCAGAGTGGATGGGCCAAACTGTTAAAGAGAAATCCCTTCTAAAGAGCAGAACTTCTGGCTGGGCAAGTACTATGACACACAAAAGACTGTTTCGACTGTTCCTGGATGAAATACTACAATTCACACGTACACTAAACCACGCAAAAAACTAACCCACAAAACCCTCTAATTGAAAATGTGTAGAAGTGATTTAGTTAAAACAACTGCTTTCCGGCTTCCCTGGTGGCGCAGTGGTTGAGAATCCGCCTGCCGATGCAGGGGACACGGGTTCGTGCCCCGGTCCGGCAAGATACCACGTGCCGCGGAGCGGCTGGGCCATGAGCCATGGCCGCTGAGCCTGTGCGTCCAGAGCCTGTGCTCCGCAACGGGAGAGGCCACAACAGTGAGAGGCCCACGTACCGCAAAAAAACAAACAAACAAAAACAAAACAAAACAACTGCTTTCTAGTCTGACCGAGTTATTTTTTTACCTGTCACATTTAAAAATATTTTCACTACCACAAATTTAGAACTTGGGACAAGAATATATTTTATTTTCTCATATAAGTTCTACCAAAATATATTTTTTTCTTAACTTAAAAATACAGCTTTGGAAAGCAAAATTTGAGTTGTTATAATCATTACATGTTTTACAAACAGTTGTGAAAGAAGAAGATCAACGAAATGGATTCGATTTTTAAATATAAAAATGTTCATTTTAAAAGCTTGACCTTGTCCTTTAATAACTTCAAGGTGGGGTTCTTGCTGATTTTCTTGTTAAAGATGACCAGGAGTTCCTCTTCAGATTTGTGATGTTCATTTGTCACTGCATAATACTGAGCTAAAACCTTCACAAAGAAAAACAACTGTCAAATGGGTGTATTTGTCCTGAAAATTGACCTACAATGTTCTTTCTCTGACCCACAATAAGGCCGACAGGGACAAATGAAAGAACTCAGGTACTGGTTACACAAGGGTGTCCTGCTCGTGACAATTCATGTAGCTGTACACGTGTGAGCACTTGGCTGCATGTTTCAGACACTGATAAAAAGTTACAATGAGAAAAAAACAATGTTCTGCAATAATCAAAAGATAGCAACATATCCAGAGCAGTAGTTTTCATATTTCATGTGGGCGCTGTTCTGGCTGAGGAAGTGTGGATGGGGTTTGGCTCCATCCCTTCCCCACAAGCCCTGAGGGGCTAAAAGGAGCAACTTGAAAGTCACTGAGACACACACATACACACTACAGTATTTCAGATTTAGAAAAACAGAACAAAACTGTACATTTTAAAATAAAGACTGATTCTCCCCAGCTTATATATACCTGGTTCATACTTCATACCTTTTTCCTTAGCTTTTTGATTGTTATTTCGTTATCTGGGGCCTGTTTCAGAACTGCTTTAATAGTTCCCTTCCAGTTGAATTTACCTACAATATAGAGAATTATATGTAAAACACTGTATTTTGTTGTACTACCAAAAGGGTTAAGAAACCATTTCTGCACCATCTATTTGCTGCTATCCAGGAATGAAGAAGCCCAGGGGCTTCCCTCGTGGCGCAGTGGTTGAGAGTCCGCCTGCCAATGCAGGGGACACGGGATCGTGCCCCGGTCCGGGAAGATCCCACATGCCGCGGAGTGGCTAGGCCCGTGAGCCATGGCCGCTGAGCCTGAGCTCCGCGGCGGGAGGGGCCACAGCAGTGAGAGGCCCGCGTACCGCAAAAAAAAAAAAAAAAAAAGAAGCCCAGAACGGACAGGATGCCACAGTACCGTGCTGCAGACACCTGACCCGTCCAATCACAGTGGCCGAGAAGCGCTGACTACCACCCACAGAACTCATTCTGAGAGTGAGCAGGTTAACTAAGTATCATTAAGTACCACCATCCTATAAATTCCTATAAAAAGATAGGACTTGTATCTAATGAACTTAAGATTTACTAAGGATCCACTAAGATCAAGGGGCTTTCTAAGCACAGTAAGCAAGGCAAAGATGAGCAAAAGGGGCTGAACCTTGAACCAGAGAGGACAGCCACAGATAATTACTGTCAGCAGGTTAGGACTAATCTAGGGAAACTCTGCTTCTGGGAAGATGAAGACATGTAGGATGAAGATACATAATGCTAATGAAAGAAATCAAAGATTTAAATACACAGAAAGACATGCTATGTTCATGGCGTAGAAGACTCAACACAGTAAAGTGATCAATTCTCCCCAGACTGATATACAGGTATAATGCAATTCCTATATAAATCACAGCAAGATTTTTTGCAGACATAGGAAAGATTATTCTAAATCTTCTAATTTTAAAAAAGAATAAAGCAAGAGGAATAAGCCTACCCAATTTCAAAACTTTGAATATAACTACTCTAGTCAAGAATGTGTGGTGGAGCGATGGATACACAAACCAATGAAACAGAACCCAGAACAGAAGTACACAAATATGCCCAACGGATATTTGACAAAGGTGCAAAAGCACTTCACTGAGGGAAAAGACAGCCTTTTCAACAAATGGTGTGGACCAACTGGACACTGATGAGCAAAGAAATGAACCTTGAACCAAGTTTCATACCTCATAAAAATTAACTCAAAATGGATCATGGACTTGGGTGTAAAAAATCTAAAACTGTAAGACATTTCGGAAAAAAACAGAAAAAAAGTCTTTGGGATTTAGGGCTGGCAAAGAGAGTTCTTAGATGACATCAAAAGTATCATCTCTTAAAGGAAAAACTGACAAATGAGGCTTCATCAAAATCAAAAACTTTTGCTCTACAAAAAGATACTGTTAAGAGGATAAAAAGACAAGCTACAGACTGGAAAAAAACTTGCAAACCACATATCTCACAAAGGACTAGTATTTAGAATATACAAAGAACTCTCAAATCTCAACAGTTAAAAACAAATCAAACAATCCAATTAGAAAATGGGCAAAGAACAAGAACAGACAATTTAATGAAGTGATAGACAAATGGGAAATAAGTACATGAAAAGATATTCAACGTCATTAGGGACACACAAATTAAAGCCACTCTGAGCCATTACTACATACCCATTAAAATGGCTAAAATAAGAAACAGTAACACCAAATGTTGGCCAGGGTGTGGGGAAACTGGACCCCTCACACATTGCTGGTGGGAATATTAAATGGTACGGCCACTCTTGAGAAAGCTGCCAGTTTCTTAAAAAACTAAACATGCAACTACCGTACTAGACAGCCATTGCACTCCTGAACATTTATTCCAGAAAACATGACACATGTCCACAGGAAAACCTGTACATGAACTTTATTCATAATAACCCTGAACTGGAAATAACCTAGATGTCTGTCAACAGATGAATGGATAACCAAATTGTGGTACATTCACACCAGGCCACTGCTCACAATGAAGAGGAATGGATTATTGAGATGTGCAGCAACCTGGATGAATCTCCTGAGAATAATGCTGAGTGAAAAGAGCCAATCTCAAAAGGTTACATATTAAATGATGCCATTTATGTCACATTCTGAAATTATAAAATCATATAAATGGAGAGGTAAACGGAGAGGTAAATCGACAGTGTTGACCTCTAGGGTAAAGGAGGGGGTGGGGTGAGAGGAAAGTGGGTGTGGCTATAAGAGGGCAACAGGAGGGTCGTCGCGGGGACAGGAATGTTTGTCTCTTGACTGTACGCGGTCAACAGCCCAGTGGAGTTTTGTCCTACAGCTGTGTGAGGTATCAGCCTTGGAGGAAATGGGGTAAAGGCTACAGAAGGATCCATAAGTCTGTATTATTTCTTACAACTGCACGTGAATCTACAATTATCTCAAAAACTAAAAACTTAACTTAAAAAAAAAAAAAAAGAGAAGCTTCACATAATCAAAGTTACAAGCTAAGAAATCTAACCCAACTTGGGCAGTTACTGAAGTTCTGTGAATAAAGTCTTGATTCCCATCGAGTCCTCGGGCCTGTTCTTAACTGGCAGGACCCTAGGGAGGGCTCTAGGCCTGAGCAGTGGGAACAGCTCTGCGGAGGGGGCAGCATTTAAGAGGAACCTTGGAGCTGACAAGTGCACATTCTGGCTGAGGGACAGGGTGGCCGTGGGGCTCCGAGCACGGGGACAGCAGGGACAGACACAGAAACGGGAGGAGGAACAGCCAAGCCCAGCTGGACCTCAGGGTACTTCTAGGAGACGATGAGAGGCAGGGACAAGGAAGCAGGGAGAGCGAACAGGGCCTCAGAACCAGGGTTTATTTTAAGCTCGAAAAATAACACATGCTTCCAATCCAGACAGCTTTACATTCCATCCTAAAAGCTGGACAGACCCTGTAAGACCAACTCACACAGCTCTCACTCATTACTTAGCAGTCACACCCTAGAGAATGGATTTTGCTTCAAGCTCTTCCACACGCCTGTGCCGCCGGAGGGCATGACCATCAGACGGGCCCAGCTCTCCTCCTCCTCCCCCAACCTAAAGAGGGCAGAGCTTCCAAATGATGGCAGCCATACCTTTTGCAGGAGCCTCATGGTTTTCCGGTTCTCCGTCCTCAGAATGTCCCGGGAGCTTAATCTTTTTCTTCTTAGAATCTGCTTCAACTAAGTAATTAGAAAGATTTAAAAAAATATTTCACATTTATACTAGCGGCTACCATTTAATGAGAGGCCTACATGGCCAGGCCCCTCAGATCCATCACCCTGCTCATTCCCCAAGCACCCCAGCCCCGTGGGGTTTCTCCTCCAAGGCAGATGACAAAATGGGCAGTTGCGAGGTGATGGCACCTGCCCAGACTAAGCCCAGGACGGTCTAATCCCAAACCTCATGCTCTTTGCCTTACATGGCTCAAAATGTAAGGTCTAACAGATTTTAGACATCCCAAAATCACAGCTTAAAAAGTATTTAACAGGGGCTTCCCTGGAGGCGCAGTGGTTGAGAGTCCGCCTGCTGATGCAGGGGACACTGGTTTGTGCCCTGGTCCGGGAGGATCCCACATGCCGCGGAGCGGCTGGGCCCGTGAGCCATGGCCGCTGAGACTGCGCATCCGGAGCCTGTGCTCCACAACGGGAGAGGCCACAACAGTGAGAGGCCCGCGTACCGCAAAAAAAAAAAAAAACGTATTTAACAAACCCTGGGGGGCTTCCCTGGTGGCACAGTGATTAAGAATCCACCTGCCGGACTTCCGGGGAAGATGGCGGAAGAGTAAGACGCGGAGATCACCTTCCTCCCCACAGATACACCAGGAATACATCTACACGTGGAACAACTCCTACAGAACACCTACTGAACGCTGGCAGAAGACCTCAGACCTCCCAAAAGGCAAGAAACTCCCCCACGTACCTGGGTAGGGCAAAAGAAAAAAGAATAAACAGAGACAAAAGGATAGGGAAGGGACCTGCACCAGTGGGAGGGAGCCGTGAAGGAGGAAAGGTTTCCACACACTAGGAAGCCCCTTCGCAGGCGGAGACTGCGGGTGGTGGAGTGGGAAAGCTTTGGAGTCCCAGAGAAAAGCACAGCAACAGGGTTGCGGAAGGCAAAGCAGAGAGATTCCCGCACAGAGGATCGGTGCCAAGCGGCACTCACCAGCCCGAGAGGCTTTTCTGCTCCGCCTGCCGGGGCGGGCGGGGCTGGGAGCTGAGGCTCAGGCTTCGGTCGGAGAGCAGGGAGAGGACTGGGGTTGGCGGCGTGAACACAGCCTGCAGGGGGCTAGTGTGCCACGGCTAGCCGGGAGGGACTCCGGGAAAAAGTCTGGACCTGCCGAAGAGGCAAGAGACTTTTTCTTCCCTCTTTGTTTCCTGGTGCGCGAGGAGAGGGGATTAAGAGCGCTGCTTAAAGGAGCTCCAGAGACGGGCGCAAGCCGCAGCTAAAAGCGCGGACCACAGAGACGGGCGTGGGACGCTGGGGCTACTGCTGCCGCCGCCAAGAGACCTGTGTGCGAGCGTAGGTCACTGCCCACGCCCCCCTTCCGGGGAGCCTGTGCAGCCCGCCACTGCTGGGGTCCCGGGATCCAGGGATGGTTTCCCCGGGAGAGTGCACGGCACGCCTCGGGCTGGTGCAACATCACTTCGGCCTCTGCCGCCGCAGGCTCGCCCCGCACTCCGTACCCCTCCCTCTCCTCGGCCTGAGTGAGCCAGAGTCCCCGAAGCGGCTGCTCCTTTAACCCCGTCCTGTCTGAGCGAAGAACAGACACCCTCCGGCGACCTACACACAGAGGCGGGGCCAAATCCAAAGCTGAGACCTGGGAGCTGTGAGAACAAAGAAGAGAAAGGGAAATCTCTCCCAGCAGCCTCAGAAGCAGCGGATTAAAGCTTCACAATCAACTTGATGTATCCTGCATCTGTGGAATACATGAATAGACAATGAATCATCCCAAATTGAGGAGGGAGACTTTGAGAGCAAGATTTATGATTTTTTCCCCTTTTCCTCTTTTTGTGAGTGTGTATGTGTATGCTTCTGTGTGAGATTTTGTCTGTACAGCTTTGCTTCCAACATTTGTCCTAGGGTTCTATCCGTCCGTTTTTTTTTAAAATTTTTTTCTTAATAATTATTTTTTTATTTTAATAACTTTATTTTATTTTATCTTACTTTATTTTATTTTACTTTATCTTCTTTCTTTCTTTCTTTCCTTCCTTCCCTCCTTTAGACAACGAATCATCCCAAATTGAGGAGGTGGACTTTGAGAGCCAAGATTTACGATTTTTTCCCCTTTTCCTCTTTTTGTGAGTGTATATGTGTATGCTTCTGTGTGAGATTTTGTCTGTATAACTTTGCATCCACCATTTGTCCCAGGGTTCTATCCGTCCTTTTTTTTCCTTAATAATTATTTTTTATTTTAATAACTATTATATTTTATCATACTTTATTGTTTTACTTTATCTTCTTTCTTTCTTTTTTCCTTCCTTCCCTCCTTCCTTCTTCCTAATTCTTTCTTTCTACTTTTTCTCCTTTTTATTCTGAGCTGTGTAGATGAAAGTCTCTTGGTGCTGCAGCCAGGAGTCAGTGCTGTGCCTCTGAGGTAGGAGAGCCAACTTCACGACACTGGTCCACAAGAGACCTCCCAGCTCCAAATAATACCAAACGGCGAAAATCTCCTAGAGATCTCCATCTCAACACCAGCACCCAGCTTCACTCAACGACCAGCAAGCTACAGTGCTGGACACCATATGCCAAACAACTAGCAAGACAGGAACACAACCACACCCATTAGCAGAGAGGCTGCCTAAAATCATAGTAAGTCCACAGACACCCCAGAACACACCACCAGACGTGGACCTGCCCAGCAGAAAGACAAGATCCAGCCACATCCACCAGAACACAGGCACTAGTCCTCTCCACCAGGAAACCTACACAACCCATTGAAACAACCTTAGCCACTGGGGACAGACACCAAAAACAAGGGGAACTAAGAACCTGCAGCCTGCAAAAAGGAGACCCCCAAAACAGTAAGATAATCAAAATGAGAAGACAGAGCAACACACAGCAGGTGAAGGAGCAAGATAAAAACCCACCAAACCTAACAAATGAAGAGGAAATAGGCAGTCTACCTGAAAAAGAATTCAGAATAATCATAGTAAAGATGATCCAAAATCTTGGAAATAGAATACACAAAATGCAAGAAACATTTAACAAGGACCTAGAAGAACTAAAGATGAAACAAGCAACGATGAACAACACAATAAAGGAAATAAAAAATACTCTAGATGGGATCAATAGCAGAATAACTGAGGCAGAAGAACGGATAAGTGACCTGGAAGATAAAATAGTGGAAATAACTACTGCAGAGCAGAATAAAGAAAAAAGAATGAAAAGAACTCAGGACAGTCTCAGAGACCGCTGGGACAACATTATATGTACCAACGTTCAAATTATAGGGGTTCCAGAAGAAGAAGAGAAAAAGAAAGGGACTGAGAAAATATTTGAAGAGATTATAGTTGAAAACTTCCCTAATATGGGAAAGGAAACAGTTAATCAAGTCCAGGAGGCACAGAGAGTCCCATACAGAATAAATGCAAGGAGAAATACGCCAAGACACATATTAATCAAACTGTCAAAAACTAAACACAAAGAAATCATATTAAAAGCAGCAAGGGAAAAACAACAAATAACACACAAGGGAATCCCCATAAGGTTAACAGCCTATCTTTCAGCAGAAACTCTGCAAGCCAGAAGGGACTGGCAGGACATACTTAAAGTGATGAAGGAGAAAAACCTGCAACCAAGATTACTCTACCCAGCAAGGATCTCATTCAGATTTGATGGAGAAATTAAAACCTTTACAGACAAGCAAAAGCTGAGAGAGTTCAGCACCACCAAACCAGCTTTACAACAAATGCTAAAGGAACTTCTCTAGGCAAGAAACACAACAGAAGGAAAAGACCTACAATAACAAACCCAAAACAATTAAGAAAATGGTTATAGGAACATACTTATCAATAATTACCTTAAATGTAAATGGGCTAAATGCTCCCACCAAAAGACACAGATTGGCTGAATGGATACAAAAACAAGACCCATATATATGCTGTCTACAAGAGACCCACTTCAGACCTAGAGACACATATAGACTGAAGGTAAGGGGATGGAAAAAGATATTCCATGCAAATGGAAACCAAAAGAAATCTGGAGTAGCAATTCTCACATCAGACAAAATAGACTTTAAAGACTATTACAAGAGACAAAGAAGGACACTACATAATGATCAAGGGATCAATCCAAGAAGAAGATATAACAATTGTAAATATTTATGCACTCAACATAGGAGCACCTCAGTATATAAGGAAAATACTAACAGCCATAAAAGGGGAAATCGACAGTAACACATTCATAGTAGGGGACTTTAACACCCCACTTTCACCAATGGACAGATCATCCAAAATGAAAATAAATAAGGAAACACAAGCTTTAAATGATACATTAAACAAGACGGACTTAATTGATATTTATAGGACATTCCATCCAAAAACAGAGTACACATTTTTCTCAAGTGCTCATGGAACAATCTCCAGGATAGATCATATCTTGGGTCACAAATCAAGCCTTGGTAAATTTAAGAAAATTGAAATTGTATCAAGTATCTTTTCCGACCACAATGCTATGAGACTAGATATCAATTACAGGAAAAGATCTGTAAAAAAAATACAAACACATGGAGGCTAAACAATACACTACTTAATAACAAAGTGATCACTGAAGAAATCAAAGACGAAATAAAAAAATACCTAGAAACAAATGACAGTGGAGACACAATGACCCAAAACCTATGGGATGCAGCAAAAGCACTTCTAAGAGGGAAGTTTATAGCAATACAATCCCACCTTAAGAAACAGGAAACATCTCGAATGAACAACCTGACCTTGCACCTAAAGCAATTAGAGAAAGAAGAACAAAACCCCCCCCAAAGTTAGCAGAAGGAAAGAAATCATAAAGATCAGATCAGAAATAAATGAAAAAGAAATGAAGGAAACGATAGTAAAGATCAATAAAACTAAAAGCTGGTTCTTTGAGAAGATAAACAAAATTGATAAACCATTAGCCAGACTCATCAAGAAAAAAAGGGAGAAGACTCAAATCAATAGAATTAGAAATGAAAAAGGAGAAGTAACAACTGACACTGCAGAAATACAAAAGATCATGAGAGATTACTACAAGCAACTCTATGCCAATAAAATGGACAACCTGGAAGAAATGGACAAATTCTTAGAAATGCACAACCTGCCAAGACTGAATCAGGAAGAAATAGAAAATATGAACAGGCCAATCACAAGCACTGAAATTGAAATTGTGATTAAAAATCTTCCAACAAACAAAACCCTAGGACCAGATGGCTTCACAGGTGAATTCTATCAAACATTTAGAGAAGAGCTAACACTTATCCTTCTCAAACTCTTGCAAAATATAGCAGAGGGAGGAACAGTCCCAAACTCATTCTACGAGGCCACCATCACCTTGATACCAAAACCAGACAAGGATGTCACAAAGAAAGAAAACTACAGGCCAGTATCACTGATGAACACAGATGCAAAAATCCTCAACAAAATACTAGCAAACAGAATCCAACAGCACATTAAAAAGATCATACACCATGATCAAGTGGGGTTTATTCCAGGAATGCAAGGATTCTTCAATATACGCAAATCAATCAACGTGATACACCATATTAACAAATTGAAGGAGAAAAACCATATGATCATCTCAATAGATGCAGGGAAAGCTTTCGACAAAATTCAACACCCATTTATGATAAAAACCCTGCAGAAAGTAGGCATAGAGGGAACTTTCCTCAACATAATAAAGGCCATATATGACAAACCCACAGCCAACATCGTCCTCAATGGTGAAAAACTGAAACCATTTCCACTAAGATCAGGAACAAGACAAGGTTGCCCACTCTCACCACTCTTATTCAACATAGTTTTGGAAGTTTTAGCCACAGCAATCAGAGAAGAAAAGGAAATAAAAGGAATCCAAATCGGAAATGAAGAAGTAAAGCTGTCATTGTTTGCAGATGACATGATACTATACATAGAGAATCCTAAAGATGCTACCAGAAAACTACTAGAGCTAATCAATGAATTTGGTAAAGTAGCAGGATACAAAATTAATGCACAGCAATCTCTGGCATTCCTGTACACTAATGATGAAAAATCTGAAAGTGAAATCAAGAAAACACTCCCATTTACCACTGCAACAAAAAGAATAAAATATCTAGGAATAAACCTACCTAAGAAGAAAAAAGACCTGTATGTAGAAAATTATAAGACACTGATGAAAGAAATTAAAGATGATACACATAGATGGAGAGATATATCATGTTCTTGGATTGGAAGAATCAACATTGTGAAAATGACTCTACTACCCAAAGCAATCTACAGGTTCAATGCAATCCCTATCAAACTCCCACTGGCATTTTTCACAGAACTAGAACAAAAAATTTCACAATTTGTATGGAAACACAAAAGACCCCGAATAGCCAAAGCAATCTTGAGAATGAAAAACGGAGCTGGATGAATCAGGCTCCCTGACTTCAGACAATACTACAAAGCTACAGTAATCAAGACAGTATGGTACTGGCACAAAACCAGAAAGATAGATCAATGGAACAGGATAGAAAGCCCAGAGATAAAGCCACGCACATATGGTCACCTTATCTTTGATAAAGGAGGCAGGAATGTACAGTGGAGAAAGGACAGCCTCTTCAGTAGTGGTGCTGGGAAAACTGGACAGGGAGATGTAAAAGTATGAGATTAGATCACTCCCTAACACCATACACAAAAATAAGCTCAAAATGGATTAAAGACCTAAATGTAAGGCCAGATACTATCAAACTCTTAGAGGAAAACATAGGCAGAATACTCTATGACATAAATCACAGCAAGATCCTTTTTGACCCACCTCCTAGAGAAATGGAAATAAAAACAAAGATAAACAAATGGGACCTAATGAAACTTCAAAGCTTTTGCACAGCAAAGGAAACCATAACCAAGACCAAAAGAGAACCCTCAGAATGGGAGAAAATATTTGCAAATGAAGCAACTGACAAAGGATTAATCTCCAAAATTTAAAAGCAGCTCATGCAGCTCAATAGCAAAAAACCAAACAACCCAATCCAAAAATGGGCAGAAGACCTAAATAGACATTTCTCCAAAGAAGATATACAGACTGCCAACAAACATGAAAGAATGCTCAACATCATTAATCATTAGAGAAATGCAAATCAAAACTACAATGAGATATCATCTCACACCAGTCAGAATGGCCATCATCAAAAAATCTAGAAACAATAACTGCTGGAGAGGGTGTGGAGAAAAGGGAACACTCTTGCACTGCTGGTGGGAATGTGAATTGGTACAGCCACTATGGAGAACAGTATGGAGGTTCCTTAAAAAACTACAAATAGAACTACCATATGACCCAGCAATCCCACTACTGGGCATATACCCTGAGAAAAGCATAATGCAAAAAGAATCATGTACCAAAATATTCATTGCAGCTCTGTATACAATAGCCTGGAGATGGAGACAAACTAAGTGTCCATCATCGGATGAATGGATAAAGAAGATGTGGCACATATATACAATGGAATATTACTCAGCCATAAAAAGAAATGAAATTGAGCTATTTGTAATGAGGTGGATAGACCCAGAGTCTGTCATACAGAGTGAAGTAAGTCAGAAAGAGAAAGACAAATACCGTATGCTAACACATATATATGGAATTTAAGAAAAAAAATGTCATGAAGAAGCTAGGAGTAAAACAGGAATAAAGACAGACCTACTTGAGAATGGACTTGAGGATATGGGGTGGGGGAAGGGTAAGCTGTGACAAAGTGAGAGAGAGGCATGGACATATATACACTACCAAACGCACAGTAGATAGCTAGTAGGAAGCAGCCGCATAGCACAGGGAGATCAGATTGGTGCTTTGTGACCTACTGGAGGGGTGGGATAGAGGGAGTGGGAGGGAGGGAGACGGAAGAGGTAAGGGATATGGGAACAAATGTATTAACTGATTCACTTTGTTATAAAGCAGACACTAACACACCGTTGTGAAGCAATTATACTCCAATAAAGTTGTAAAAAAAAAAAAAAAAAAGAATCCGCCTGCCAAAGCAGGGGACACGGGTTCGAGCCCTGGTCCGGGAAGATCCCACATGCCGTGGAGCAACTAAGCCCGTGCGCCACAACTACTGAGCCTGCGCTCTAGAGCCTGTGAGCCACAACTGCTGAAGCCCGAGCACCTAGAGCCCGTGCTCCGCAACAAGAGAAGCCACCGCAATGAGAAGCTCGTGCACCACAACGAAGAGGAGCCCCCACTCGCCGCAACTAGAGAAAGCTGGCACGCCGCAAGGAAGACCCAACGCGGCCAAAGATAAACAAAAAATAAATAAATAAATTTATAAAACAAAACAAAACAAAAAACAAACCCTGGAGCATAAGCTAGCCACAAACCTTCCGAATGCTTCTGCTTTCTTTTCCCTAGAGTGGTTTTTGTCTCTCCTTCCCGCTCCGCGCCTCCATCCACCGCCCCCTCCTGGGTGCACTCAGTCTTGCTCCTCTTCCTCTGGCTCTTCTTCCCTGCAGAGCCGGCGGCCTCGAAGACAGCCTCCCCTGCAGCCTCCTGCTCGGCCTCCTGTCCTGCTTTGCGCTTCTTAGGCTTCTGACTCTTTGAATTCTCTTGGTGGTTTTCTAATTTTAGTTCTTTCTTTTCCTTGTTTCTCTTCTTCTGCCGTTCTTCCTTCCTTTCTCTCTTATTCTTCTTCATCTCTGCTGGCTCTTCCATGCTGTCATTTGCTTTGGAGGACGCGACCTTGGCGTTGTTCTCTGCACATGGTTTGACCGCTTGCTCCAGCGGCTGCTGATCTTGCCCCTTACTGACTGGTTCCTTATTATTAAGCAAAACAAAGAAACACATAAATACTCATTCCAGACACATATCATCTCATGTATCTACTGAATAAATTCTTCTAAGGAAATTGTTATTACTTACCATTTTACAACTGTGACCCCCCCCTCAAAAAAATAGTTAACATGTGGCAGTAAATATACAAAAATGGAAAAAACTACCCCAGTCCACATTCCTCTGTGCACTTAACATTTTCATTCCACTGGAAAAGTGAAGAATCCGTATGCCACGTAAAAGCCAGACCTTTAATTCTGGCTCGCTATTTGCCTTTTAGGTAGAAGATGAGCATGTAGGTGTGGCTGAAACCACCAGATTTATGCATCTGCAGACCTGGGTTCAAGTTCCAGCTCTGTTCATTACTAGCCAGGTAACTCAGGGCAAGTTATTTATCTGCTCCAAAACTATTTCCTCATCTGTGAAAAGAAAGCTAGTGATATCTACTTGATACAGTTCATGTACGAATGAAATGAGAAAAGCGATGCTCAGTAAAACAGACAGACGTACGGGAAGAGTTTTGTAAACTACTGAGTACTAGACAGAGGCGCTGTTATCATCAGTGTTTAGATTGATGGTTACCCTTAGCGGACTGTCAGGGACACCTGGACAGAGTACAAAGTGGCGAGTAAGGAACCATGGAAATATGAGCTAGAATAAGATAAACTTCCCATTTACTGCACCACCTTATTCAAACCAGCACACAGATTGTTTTAAAAAATGACTTCAGCAAAGCCAGCCCCATTGCCTGCTGTCCTCTGACTATAAATATGCTGCAGTCTCTAGGCCTGCCCTTTCTCGAGAGAGGATGTGGAGCAATTCACTGAACTGCTCGGGGAGTCCTGATGCATCTGGAGGGACAGAGCCAAGGTCAGTGCTGGCGGCTGCGGGGCTGCTGCAGGTGTGGTGGACAGTCCAAGGCCAGGGCCCACGTTCCATCTCTGTTAGTTACCGGCCAGGTGACTGGCACAAGTCACCGCAGTCCTCCTCCTTTGAGAGGCGAGGTCACAAGGGGGGAATGCTGCCCCCAAGCTGGACCAAATGAAGGACTGGCTTTCACTGACAAACAAGAAGTCTACTGAGCTCCCGCCTCAGGCAACCCTTAATGCCCAGCCCCCGGCTCCAAGAGTAGCATTTAGGATATTAATACTAAAGATTAAACTAAATAGTTGGAGTTTACTCAGCAGCAGTTCAGAGAAGTCAAGTCGCCCATGTACATGCAGGGGAGGCAGGGGATGAGTTCAGAAAGGATCTCAGGAGGAAGAGAGACACCCTGTCCTACAAGCTCCTTCCTAGGGTACGGTGTGTAGCGAGCATGCTCACACCAGGGTCTGAGCGCCGCAGCCCCGAGACTGACCCGTTCAGCTAAGTCTCCAGCTGCTGCCTCGCCTCCACTTCCAAACCAATCCCCCAGCTGCTGGAAGAAGGTGGAGAGAGGGAGGGGAGAGAGCGAGGAAAGGAAGGAGGGAGGGAGATACATATTCACCAGCCCAGCAGCCACTCAATAAATGAGTGAACAAATTCACTCCCCATCTACTTCCTACTTCATTCCAGGCTCTCCTCCAACGTGGTCCCCTCAGGGACGACTTCACCGACTCTCTCCTGACAGAGCACCCTCCTTTACTCTCTGCCCCGTCTCCTGCCTCCCATTGCTTCCTGGTCCGTATCACCACCTGACACCATAGCATCAACCCTTATACGCAGCTGTCTGTCTCCCCCACTAGAATACAGCTCTGGAGGGCAGGACTTGGGCCTGAGGATGGCTGCGTCCACAGTGACCAGGTGCGATGTACACCAGGGTACAGAGAGTGTTGCAGCTGAGAAGAATACAAAGCCTCCAGCCCAGCAGCTCTGGGGCCTCTGAACTGTTTGCACCACGATCTCTAGGCACGTGCTGGGACATTTACTGCACAAAGGCAATGCAATAACAAGTCTCGTTTTACAGAGCTCAGAGTTTACCACGAGCTGCTTCCTGGTTATTTTATTTAATTCTTAGTATGTTCACAGCTTTAAAAAGGAAAGTGGAAAACACTTTTTTCTTGAACTCTGGAGTTAAACTAAGTAATTTTAAACTTCTGATTATTAGTTAAAATGTAAATAACCTTTAAAAAGCAGGTGCCACATAACTGCCAATTAAATGACTGGTTATAAGGTTTTAAAGGCCTAGTTTGTATGTTTGGAGACAAACGCTAGATACACTGCCAAGAGAAAGTTTCATTTTTATCCCAATTTGTGGTCAAAACTATTCTCTCTACATAAAAAAGCAAATCAATTGCTGACAAGGTGACTAGAATAAAAAACCAGTCAGACCCTGCTGTTTTTTTTTGAAACACTAATATGTCTCCAGATGGGACTTAAGCTCCAAGTAGGAGCTAAGTGCAACTGAATTAATGACAAAAATGTTTAACAATGTAACCAAGAATGTGCCTACAAGATATCAAAGTAAGACTCTCTGCATGTGTATTCCACATCTGGGACCTCTCTCATCAAACCATTTTGACTGAAGGTGGTTGACTCATTTACTCCAATGACTTCTCCGTCCAGCAGAAGGAAGGAGACCAGCACTTACCAAGTGCCCCCTACCTGCTGAGCATGAGCTGGGATGCCTGTATACCCTCATTTGCCTTCCGTGACCCCTCACCCCACACCTAAAAGAACACCTAGTCACCCTCTCTGTCCTCACCCTGTTTATTTTTCTTGGTGGCACTATCACACCTGAGATATTTTCTGTTTTTTGTTTGGGGCCTGACACACATCAGGTACCCAGTAAGCATTGAGTATAAATACCCACTTTTATTTCAGATAAGGAAACTTAGGCTCAGAGAGGTTAAATAACATGCTCAAGATCAAACGCTTGGCAAACAGCACAGCAGGGATTCAAACTAGGTCTGTCAGAAAACCGAAGGTCCTGTTCTTTCTAACACTTCCCGCTGCCTGATTTCTAAGCGGATCAATTCATGTTAGCTGGTATCATTATCAAACATTGGGATTAAATACCTTTCTTGGCACAATAAGGAAATCTCTGCAGCGCACTGTTTATTCCTTCCCATTAATGAAGGCACAGAGAGGCTCTCTGAAAAAGAAGGCTGTCTTGACCTCCAAAAATAAGACATTCCCATTTCATTATTACTAATCATTTTTGCCACACTGCAAGTCTAGAGTGAGATCTGACTTACATTGCTGGAAGCTTCAGAAAAGATATTCCACACCTGCTCCAGGATGGATTCATTATGAACTTTTAAACTGTTCTTCATCCAATTCTGTATGGAAAAAAAAAGAAAAAAACCCACTTATCCCATATTTTGACAGGTATACATAAGCTGTCACCAATAGGCCCATATCCCTTCCATTCAAGGAAATCGTATCAAATACATACCTGAAATTTCGCCCTTTTCCTGGGAACGTTGTCAAAACCACTAATTTGCCCTAAAAGTTCCCTCACTTTGGGGCTGACATTGGGTCCTTTTATTAATTCATTAATTTTCTGCAAAAAACGAAGATAAAACAAAAACAATAAATAATTGACAGATGAGTTGCATGAAAGTCAAACTAAAGGGTTCACACTTCATGTATAGATTTTGTATTAATGTCTATGTTTACAAATTCAACATAGTACTGAAAGCCCAGAGCAATTAGGCAAGAAATAAAAAGCCTCCACACTGCTAAGAAAGAAGTAAAATAATCTCTGTTTGCAGATAACATAGTCTAATATGGTGCAAACCCAAAAGATTCCACAAAAGGAATCTTCAGGGCCAATTAACAAGTTCAGCAGTTACAGGATACAAAATCAACACTCAGAAATCAAGTTGCATTTATATACACTAACAGTAAACAAATCGAAAAAGAAATTAAGAAAACAATTCCATTTATAATACCATCAAAACGAATAAAATGCTTAGGAACAAACTTAACCAACCAAGGGGGTGAAAGACATATACTGAAAACTACAAAACACTGCTGAGAGAAATTAAAGATATAAATAAATGGAAAGATATCCCATGTCCATGAATTGAAGACAATATTATTAAGATGTCAGTACTACCCAAAGATAGCTACAGATTCAAATGTAATACCTATCAAAAAATGAAAAAGTTCTGGAGACAGATGGTGGTGATGGTTGCACAACATTGTGAATGTACTTAGTTGTATATACTTGAAAATGGTAAACTATATGTCATGTATAATCTATCACAATTTTTTTTTTTTTTTTGCGATACGCGGGCCTCTCACTGCTGTGGCTTCTCCCATTGAGGAGCACAGGCTCCGTACGTGCAGGCTCAGTGGCCATGGCTCACGGGCCCAGCCGCTCCGCGACATGTGGGATCTTCCCAGACCAGGACACGAACCTGTATCCCCTGCATTGGCAGGTGGACTCTCAACCACTGTGCCACCAGGGAAGCCCTCTATCACAATTTTTAAAAACTGAAAGAAAAAAATATAAACAAACCAAAAGTGATCAAAAGAATAAGACAAAAATGGATATTCTAGGGACTAGGGAATAAATTTAAGATCAAGACAACAATATTAAAATTTAACAAACAAACATGACATAGCAAGAACAGAGATGAAAGATAAATAAGCGATCTAGAGAAAGGGCTTATGGCAATCACAGTGAAGGCAGAGGAAAAAGGTAATTATTAAAGTTAGGGAGATGGCAATACATAAGAAAGATGGTCACTTATGAGCCAACAAATAAAGACAAATAATGCAGCTAAACAAATATAGTGCAGGAAAGGGTCCCTGCATTAGGGAAGAACTGCAGCTATATATAAACAGACCAGAAAAAAACCGATACAGGATACAAAGAGGATAAGGCACCCAGGCAGAAAAACAAATCAAGAAAGCATGAACAAGGAAGAAGTCAGGCTAGCTCAGCACTGGCCAGAGCCGCATGCTGAACCAGAGGAGAAGCATACCGGTGACCAAGTTTGGAGGAAAACACTGAGATCCATGCCAGATACGGTATTTCTCCCTGACCCACTATCCACTCTCCGTGTGTAAGCACAGAGACATCGGGAAGGATGCTCGGTGAACATTAACACTGATGGGATTCCAAAATTCAATCTTTAAAAATGGAGAATTTAAGGATTTAAGGAAAAGAATAAATACCCAAATCCATGTCTGTTGGACAGGTTGCAGCAGGACCTGTGCACTCTCCCAGCAGACCACATTCGGTCTCAGGTGTCTGCTAACGATGCCAGCTAGGGAGCTAGAGAGGACTCAGATGGGGAGCGGACCGGTGCACCAGGACAGAATCCGGAACAAAGTCCTCGGATCTCTAATACAGTGGTACGGCTGCTGAAGCCTGACAGTTTAGAACAAGGGTAGGCAAACCTCTTCTGAAAAGATTTGAGGCTTTGCAGACCATTCAGTTTCTGTCCTAACTACTCAGTGCAGTCCTTGTAGCACTAAAGCAACCACCGACAATGTGTAAACAAATGGGTATGGCTGGGTGCCAATAAAACTTTACAAAGAGGCGGTGGGCCAGATCTGACCTGTGGGCTGTAGTTTGCTGACCTCTGCTCTAGAGGATTTCATTCAAGATGTGATGTCAACAGACACAGAACTCACACACCAGGTACCTCCAGCTCAGGGGCCTAGGAATGTCATCTGGTACTCAGGGACAGCAGACCTAGGGCCCCAAAGTATGGCTGATGGCCGCCAGCCCAAATATCTCAGTTAAGACAAGGGGTCTCACTAGCTTCTCAATCTGCACTGGCAGACTTTGTTAGTCCTTCGTGAACCAATTTTCCCTCCCAGGAGTTTTCTAACTCAGTAAGCTAGTCAACATCAGAAACTTCACATTTAAACTCTGTCATCAAAGAGAATAACTATTTATTTGATTTCCAGGAAAATACAGTTTCCACACAGATGACATTTGTCTTTTCATTCTCCTACCTTCCTTTCTGAATCTTTCCTCCTGCTACTCTTCTGTAAATGGTGAATAACATACTGGAAATTATACCTCAGTAAACTAGGGATTTCGTTGCTTTTGCCACTTTTATAATGTATGCTTTCATTTTATTTTAGAAGTAGAAAATTCCTCACATTTATGAAAATGTCTCTGTTTTGCCCGACTCTGATGACAGACATCACAGCTTAACATAGTTTGAGTTATAAAAGTTGCATCATCACTAGATACAGATACGGATTAGAAAGCTCCCGTTCGGTTTTGTAGCCAAGGGAAAGTCAGTGAGAATTTGGAAATATTTTTGCAAGAAATCTGCAAAATGTGTAGATTAAAGACAAAATACACTGCAGTTGCACTGAAAGAGAAATAAAGAGCTCTATCCTAAGACGTGATGTTTCTGGGTCTTGCCTGCATGGATGATACGTTTATTCTTGGTTTCTTAGGTGTCCCAAGAAAGTAGAAGATGTCAGATGAAGCTTCTTGATGAATTAGAAAGATCTTACAGGGCTTCCCTGGTGGCACAGTGGTTGAGAATCCGCCTGCCAATGCAGGGGACATGGGTTCGAGCCCTGGTCCGGGAAGATCCCACATGCCGCAAAGCAACTAAGTGCATGCGCCACAACTACTGAGCCCGCGCACCTAGAGCCCATGCTCCGCAACAAGAGAAGCCACCACAATGAGAAGCCTGCACACTGCAATGAAGAGTAGCCCCCGCTCTCCGCAACTAGAAGAAGCCCGCGTGCAGCAACAAAGACCCAATGCAGCCAAAAATAAATAAAAATAAAAATAAAAATAAAAAAACAAAACAGTTGAAGTCTTTAAAAAAAAGAGATACAGTCCAAGTAAAATCATAATTAAAAAAAAAAAAAAGACCTTACCTGAATCCATGCCTGCTGTTTAACATCACCTTTGTGGGTTTTACCTTCATACCCTTTGCCACCATACTTCTGATCTTCGCTCATGCATTTCACATGGTTTTTATAGTCGTCACCCCTTAAAGTGAGAAAGTTCCACCGTTAGATTGATTCTCAAATTGGAGTCTCCGTCTAAAGCTAGCACGCTGCCCCAGCCTTCTGCCATCCACACTTACATTCACATCTGTGCTCTGCACAGCCATCCCACCTCTTTCACTTACTATACTGGTAACCTCCTGGTCACATCACATTTTCCTTCTTCCCAACTGTTCAAAACCCATCACCAAACTTTCCACCTATTTTTATATACAAATGTCTTAAAATCAAATTGATAGGCAGCATTTTTTTAGTCATAGGTGAATATATACTAAATAAAAAAGAAAATAATTCTCTGCAACAGGGTGGCTTTATATTAAATTACAAAACCTGTAGGACTTCCTGGTAATATAGTAGGCAAGCAATAATCAGTTGTAGACTAAGTTAAAAGGTGGTGTAAAATGGTGGTATCAGGTCACAAAAAAGATCTAGGAGTCTTGGAAAAAAAGGAAACTCGATTCTGTCTCAAACAATCTTTCTGAAGCTCTATGGGGTCCTCAGGGAAACGTTGGGACAAGGTTGAGGGCAAAGTCCCCTAAGGAGAAACCACCCAATTTTCACCTGTTCTATATATCCTTCCTCCTAGGATTAGGTATGAATGAAGACTCTAGCAGTTTCCAAACTTTTTTTTCTTTTTTTAAATATCACTGCTTTAGAAAGAAATTAAAAGGGACTGTCAGCAAATATCCCCCAAATGCCATAGAGGCCATTAGGGCAGATGCACCAAAAATGACCTTTTTACCTGAACCCCCTGAAGCTGAAGGGAATCCGTATGAGGCTGAGGTTGGCCAACTGCAAATGACCCTCCTGAAGAAAGAGTGGACGAGCAAGATCCATCCTGCCCCCTCCCCTCAGTCCTCCCCTTTCCAGAGACCCTCTCAGTGGAAGCACTTGACACACGGGGGGCCAGGAGCTTCACTGCCACCATCACCGCTGATTTTCTAGGGAGGGCCTAGACTCTTCTCCCAGATAGCTCCTCCACTGTGAATTAATAAATTCATTTTCTGGTCTATAAATCCATTTCTTCACTGTGATCAGCACACCACACCCCTGAAACCCTACTCCACGTGGTCACCTCCCTGGGTCTGGTAACGGTGCCAAGGACACAACAGCAAGTGTCACAGACTGAACAGATTATGACCGAACCCATAATTCCCTTTCCCTGAGTCTTCTCTTTAAATCACCCTTAAAAGGCAAATGGTCTTGTAAGGCACTTTTAATTTTTTTTCTTAATTTCTTTTCTCAGATTTGCCTCTTGCTTATTCTTTTTGGTTTTTTTTTACTGCTTTGTGGGACCAGGGGTTCCATAATTGGTCTGGACCTTTACTATGGATCTACCTGAATTCTGTGGAACTTACCAGAAGTCTTTACCACAGTCAATGCAGGAAAGACATTCACAGTTTCTGCAAAGAGCCACATGCTTTTCTACTTGTATTTTCTTCACTGATTCACCACATGCATTGCATGTAAAAAATACCATTTTTAGCTAAATGATTAAATATTTTTTTTATCCAAGACAGGTTTTAAGTCTTATCCTAAAAAAAAACAAAAAGGAAAAAAGATAATTATCATTGTAGTCTGAAACTTCTTTTCCAAATATATGATTCAGACAGCTAGCTTTTCACATGAAAACAACACAACAGAGTCAAAGTTGATTAGTAATCCACATAAACCTCTACCACCACATAAGTAAAATTATAACCAACAATAATAATATGGCTAACATTTGTTGAGTGCTTACCATGTGCTGGGCTCTATTCTAAGAGCTTTATGCTAATGAACTTATTTAATCCTCACAGCAACCCTATGAGGTAAGAACTATTACTGTTCACAATTTACATGAGGTATTGGGACTCAGAGAGATTAAGTAATTTGTCCAAGGTCACACAGTAGCAGAACCAGGATTTAAGCTTCACAGGCTGTCTCTAGAGATGAAGAGTTTTGGGGGCATTAAATGAAATATCCTACCTTTCCCAATAACTTAAAAGTGCATACATGCGTTCTCTTTCTTTCTAATGCCTCTAGGTATGCGCTGCAAATTATTTCAAGTCCCCAAATACAATAAGAACACAGCAAAAGGGGAATTGAGGAAGGTTTAGAAAGTGGAGAAGAGGCCTAAAAATAATTTCTATAAGCACAAAAAGCACTCATATAGGCATAACTATGTACCCACCAGATGTTAAAAATGAGGATGTGCCTCTCAGTTTTAATGGACAGGAGTAGGTGTGGCTGGCTCCCTGTCAGATCAATAAGAAAGAAATGGGACCATATTCAGGTGTCCCAATGCTGGGTGCTGCATTACTGGAGGGTGTTCCCAAACCCAAGTGTCCCGAGCACTGCTCCATGATTAAGTGGGTCCACACCTACACATAACTACCATTTAAAAAGTTCACGGAGATGCTATTGTGCTCAACAAAACACGAATTCACCTAAAAGTGTGACAGAAGTCATAGTAACTTTCCAGGGTTATATAATTTTTTATCACTAGATTCTAAGAGTATTGTCATTTTACATTATAAATAAGTTTCACAGCAAAAATATTGAGAACAATTGTTTAACCCTGCACTTTCTTCCTCATGGTGAAGGTAAGGATCAAGTAAACTGATACAATTTGTTTCAGGATAAGACTTCATTCGAGAATCCTTCAGCACAAATGAGTGACTCCTGGGTCGTGGAAAATTCTCATGTATGAAATCACTGTCTCTCCTCCACTCCCACGTTCTGAGTCACTGCTGGAGGGGACATTCCTAAGCAAGGATCAGGGCTATTCCCATCCATTCAACCCTGAATGGAAATGTACATCCTGGCTGCAACTCCAGGGTTTACAGAGGCCCACCTGGTCTCTCTTGGGGGTCTCTTGCCCCGCAGAGCACTGTCAGATGTCAGTTTGCCTGATGTGCTACACACAAAACGCGGGTCCCTGACCCCAGGACCCCTTCCTCAGCTCACCATCAGGGTTACATGTGGTCAGCTACAGCCTAGCAGAGAATCCAGAGGAAAACAAACCTGACTGTTCTGGGATGCGCACCAACAAAGACCATCTTCTCACCTGATTATGGTAAAGACATGTGAAACAGTCACAAGTCCTGGGGGGCTGGCATCACTTGGACTATGACCTATTCCCCCGAAGCCAGCATTCTGTACCCAGCAGAAGGATGATAGATTACTGGCAGGCAACAGAGCAGCCACCCTGCCTCATAAGAACAAGGCCAGAACAAAAGCCAACACCACACTGTCAAATAAATAGTCTCTAGCGGCACTTTGGTCTAAGAATGAGAGTAAACCATTAATTAATCACCAAGAAATGGACTGTCATTGTACAACACAAGGTAGAAGCAGCTGCGATGAGCCAACTTACCTGCTGGAAAATTTAAAAGTACTTTCATAATGAGATTCAACAATGAAAAAAATATCCCCTCAAACTGAAGCTATGGACTGAAGCTTTCCAACCTTCATTTTTGAGGTCTATTCTGCATCTTAATCAAGGGGGAGAGGGGAGGGGAGGAGGCTTAGGCAAGCTTAGAGATCCAGTTGGGAGGTGCAGGCTGCAGTGGAAGGTCAGGAATTAAAGGCCCAAAGAGGACCGCTGGAGACAAAATTTATCAACTCAAAGAAGCCAGTGATGTCGACAAAAAAGATGCTCGGAATATCTGCGTAAGACATGTTTTACCTCTGGGGATTAACCATACACAGTGTAAACATCAGTTCAGGAGAGGATTAGAATTTGGTCACATGTCCATCAGAAAAATACCCCTCCAAACGTTTTCATTTGGTCTTTTGTGGCATATGTTCACATTCAGAAATTTGTTGCGATTCTTTAAAAGGCAGAATGGGTAGATTGCACAGTAAGCCAGAACTCAGTCTCACGGTGCCTCTGGATTTTTAGAGCCATTACTGCATTTTTAGAGTTGATGAGCAATGGGGGCAGTGTGGCCACCTGCTTGCTAAGGAGATATGGTCTGTAAGGAGCTTACCCCTTTCTTTTATGCAGTAAACACTTGCCCTTGTGCCTGTGTGGGGAGAGGAGGGAGGGGCTACAAAACAGCAAGCTCAAAACCACCCTAACTGCACAGCCTGCCTGGCAAGTCTGAGTGCAGGGCTGACAATTTCAGAAGTGCAAACGCTACAAACTTATAAAAGGACACCCTGTGAAAATTCAGCTCCTCTAATTGAAGATAGCAGTGCACTTCCTGAAACAAAAGACTCAACTCATTCAAACTTCACAAGACTAAATAAATGTGGAAGAAATTTAAATAATTAAACTTTCAAATGATGTTTTTGGTAAATTTGTAACATTTGTAGCTCCGAGGTTAGAAAAGCTAAAAACAGGCTGCATTAAGACTTTTAGGACACCTGTCTACTGGGTTCAGGTGCCATATATGTCATGACCGCCCATTTAAAGGAAACCTAAGTCTTTAGCCTAAAGCCAGGCCACACTGGGCAAGGAGACCACCCTTGTCACAGCAGAGTATGATGGGTATTGGACAGTAGCGATGAGTTGATGGGCAAGAGACAGGATCAGTACGGGCCCGGGAACTTGTGAAGCAATCCAGGCACCTTAGTCTCCTTTTATCAAGATGGTGGCCGAGTTCTGTTGACCTGGGCCTGGAGTCAGGGCCAGAGGATCTGAGCTGGAGCCCGCATCTGCCAAGTGAAAACTAAATGACCTTGAGGTACCTAAACTTCGCAGATTCTGTTTATCTGTAAAATGGGTCTATTATCTATCATAGAGAAAGTTAAATAAGATACCAGATGTCAGTGATGGATCCTTGCCCAATGGTAGAATTTCTTGTGATCTATTAATCTGCACATCAGTGACATGGCTCCCAGTCCCCTCCAAACACATGCTTCTTTAAATGTGACCCTCAATCCATCCATCCATCTTCATAAACTCTCTCTAGTCTCCTATGGCTCCCCACCCCATGGGTGCCCACGCCACTGCTGTGTTCCCTGATGACATGAACTCAGGTTTGCTCTGGGATTGTATTTGGAGTGACTTTTTACCTTCCTCCCTACACATTTTTGTATTGTTTATTAAAAAAAAAAAAACTATTCTTAAAACATTCCTTCACATATACACACACAGACCTAAACCCCATTGCCACCATCACACATGGAAACAGCCCACCTGAGGGGCCAAGCTGTCAACAGCCCCCAGTGAGCTCTGTGGCCTTGAGCACTCAACCCTCAGAACTTAAATTCTCCCATTGTGAAACAATGCATCTCGTCAACTACGCCAGCCCTGAGCCCCTTGGGGGGTGGCGGGGAGGAGGGAGAATTCCAAGAAACGAAGGGTATGGTGAAAGGGAAGGATCGACAAGTACAAACTGTCCACCATCACACCTAAACCTCTGAATGTGGGGTGATGAGGGTCTGGATGTGCACTCAGGGAGGACCTCTCCCTTGCTCTGCAAAAACTCTAGGAGGCAGGTACACCCATCTCCACTGGACAGATGAGCCAGCTGAGGCTGGAAGAAGCTGAGCCATGTCTCTCTGCCTCCCAGTTCCAGTCTCACACCCTCCCCACACACTACATCACCAGCACGGGTTTAAACACTGGTGTAATAACTATCTGTGCAAGCCTACCTGTCAGGCACCGTGCTAGGCACTGGTGGGGAAGGCTGGGGGCGCTCTTTGAATAAGTCCCAGATGGGCCCTCTGCAGGAAAGGCGGCCTTGCACGCACTCACACCCCACCTCAGGCCCCTAATCTCTCCTCAGAGGCAGGGGCTGCAGAAAATCCTGACATTTATTGCGCATCTACTATGTGCCAAGCCCTATCATAGGCGGTTAACACGTTTGGGCTCATGTAATCCTTACAAGAATCCTCTGAGTTAGATTCTATATTATTCCCTTTTGACAGACCAGGCACGAAGTGGTTCAGTAACCTGCAGCAGGTCACACATCCAGTTAGTGGCAAACCTGGATTCACACGCAGCTATTCTGGCCCTAAGTCCCGGCGCTCAACCACTATGCCCTAAGGCCTCCTCCTTTGGGACCCAGCTCCCCAAGACTCAGAGAAGGCAAGCGCCTCGTCCCCAACATGCCGCAAGCCTTGCAGCCCAGTACAGCGGTGAACAACTATCCTGGCTGCAACCCCCTCTGTGGGTTCCCTGCAGGAGGACCTTTCCATTTTAAAACCCGGAGGGATTGGTCATCCCAAATCCGGGACTCCTTCCACTTCCCCAGAGTACGAATGGGACCTGAATGCATTTCCTCCTTCCATGCGTATAAGCCAAAGGAGAGACTCTCTAACGGTGGAAACGCAGGCATCGGCCACAGCGCGTCCCCCGCCCCACTCTCTGAGCCCCAGCCTCCTAGGTCGGACCTCTGGGCCACCGCCCCTCACCTCTGAGCCAGCGCCCGCCAACGGTTTCAACCGGCCGCGAGTAGCACGTGGAATCGCCACCGCCCGCCCAGCGGAGCCGCCACCACCCTCCAGAACTCCCCCTAGCAAAATTCGGTTATGCGCCTTCCCGCGCGCCTGCGCGCCGCGGCCACACCTCGTGGCGGAAGTGACGCAACCGGAAGCCGGAGGCGGATCCTGCTGGCTGAGGGGGCGTTGTCTGGGTGGTTCGGCTGCCGGCGGAACCCGGCGAGCGGCGCTGAGGGCGGCTGCGGCGGCAAGAGAAGAGAAGGCGGCGGGGCGGGGAGCGGCCTCCGAGGGGAAGGTGGGCGCCGGGCCAGGAGGCCGGCCTCGCGAGGGCGTGCGGGTCCGGCGCGGTGGGAGCATCCCGGAACCCCGGCCGGGTTCCCAAGGGCCGGGCAGGGCATGGAACCACCGCCGCCCTCGCATCTCCGGGCACCGCGAGGGTCAGTGGAGCTGCCGGGTCAGGCGTGTTAAGCCGCGGCTGCGCGGTGCTCTGGCTCAGAGACGAAGACCGGTCCGGGGCCTCGAGCGGGGCCTTCCCCTTCGTGCAGCTCCCTCGGCATGGAAACCCCACCCGCGTCCCCTCCCGGCCTCCTCCGGCTCGTCGCTGCCGGCCGCCCGGGCACCGCCCGCGGGAAGAAGCGGGTCCCTCCCCGCCCCGGCTCGCTGCATCACGCTGTAGTTGATAATAGTGCTTAAGACTACAGAGCTCCTAGCCCCCCCAGCCCCACTGGCGTAAGACCTCTCCGTGCCTCGGTTCCGCGTCTGTAAAACGGGTGTAATAACGGTTCCTACGTGGTGGGGTTCTTGTAGGATTTCATGAGTTGGTGAATGTAAAGCACTCAGAGTGCCTGCGGCTTAATCGCTTGGCTGCTCTTCTCAGCCCTTAAGACAGGTCGCGCACACAGCGGTGGAGACTGTGTGTTGCTTCAATGAGTGAATGAAGGTTGAACGGGGTTTGAACAGAATTGTGAGAAGCATTAGGCCTAGAGTGGGGCTGTAAGGAGGCTTTCATTCTGGAGGTGAGCAGGGTTGGGAATGGAACAGAGGGTGTATGTGAGGGCTGCTATAACAAAATACCGCAGCCTGAACAGTAGACATTTATTTTCTCACAGTTCTGGGAACTAGAAATCCAAGGTCAAGGTGTCAGCAAGATAGTAATCTATACTATCTTGGTATAGATTTGTAGCATTTAGAACAGGAGGATACCTTAGAGATTATCTGACTCAATGGGGGAACCCCTCCACTTTCACAGAGGAAAAAACTGAGGCCCAGAGTCTCCATCCATCCTGAAACCATGTATTGAGCACCTACTGTGTCTAAGGCACTCTTCTAGGTACCAGCGATATGCTGATCAACAAGACAGAAGAATTTTTTTACCTTGTGACAAAGTGAGTTAGCTGCACATATATAGAGAGCCCCGTGCTTCTTGTATCACAACACAAGGCCTGTGTTGCACATGTTCATCCTCATATGTGCTGTGCTTTAATTTGGTGCTTATCTCTGGGGTCACCTGGACAGTCAGGTATAGGTAGTAGACTGAAGAGGCTACTGACTTATTCTAAGGAAGGCCTTTGAGCTATTGCATGTAACTTGGAGAAGTGGTTAAGCACGTGGACTTTGGAGTCAGATTCCCTGGGTTTAAATTCCAATTCTGTGCCTTATTGATTACCTATTACTTATTAGCTGTGTTTGTCCTCTGTAACTCTGTTCAGGTTATCTATTGCTGTGTGACAAACTATCCCAAAACATGGTGACTTAAAAACTTTTATCTCACGGTTTTGTGGGTCAGGAATTCAGGCAGGGCCGTGCTGGGTGGTTCTTCAGCTCCATATGGTATGGACTGGGAGTGGTGATCAGCTGGAAGGGCTGGTGTGGAGCATTCATTGTGGCTTTGCTCCCATATCTGGTACCTGGGAAGGAATGGCTGGAAGGCTGGGCTCAGCTGAGCCCTTCTGCGCCATGTGCTCTCTCCAGCTGGGTGTCTTACAGTCCTGCTGTTGACTCAGGCCTTCCAGAGGCAGTGTCCAAAACATGAAAGGTGGAAGCGTTCGGCTTGTAGGGCTTGGGCCCAGAAATGGGCACAACTTTACACCCTTCCTTTTACCTGTTCTGTTGATTAAGGTAAAGGCTGTTCAGATTCAAGGAGAGGAGACCTAGATCCCACTTCCCCTTGGGAAGAGGGTCGAGAAGTTGTGGACCTCTTTTATCCACCAAATGCCTCATTGTCCTCATCTGTAAAATGAAGCTAATAGTATGTAGTATCTATTTTACAGTTATTCTGAGGATTAAATGAGTTAATATGTGTAAAGAGCTTCAAATACTGCCTGGCATAGAGGAAACATTTGATAAATATTTGTTGTTATTATTGTTACTAGGTACATGATACATTATTCATAGCTGTTATTCATAGAACACATAAGAAATACAAGATGCAAATTCGTTTTCTGGAGTTTTTTATAATCTTATTGGGGAGGCACAGGATTGACATCATGAAGCAATTAGAGAACTATACTAAGTAATATAGAATAGTTACAATTTTTATAGTCAAAGTAAACTGTGGAATGGTTCATAACTTTGCATGTCACTTCTCTATAGCTAGAGAATGTCTAATATAGATTCAGAATATTTGCTGTATTTTAACATTTAAGTCTTTGGAGGAAGGTTCTATGTTGTGTTTTTAATGTCCTTTTTCTCATGGACGTAAGAGCATGGGCTCCAGGGCTTAGGAACCAGGAGGTGAGATGATGGGAGGTGAGATTTGGAGATTCTGAGTTGAAGGGTCATACGGTTGGAGATGTTCAGCAGAAAGCTGGACATTTGGAACTGGTGGCTGAAGCTGGAGTTTCAAATTTAGGAATTGTCTGCTCTGAACAGGTGAAAGCCAAGAATAGATATGATGGTGACGGGAAAGAGAAGAGGGCCCAGGTGCTGGATCTTAAGGGACATTAACGTGTGGGGGGCCCACAGGGGAAAAAGTGCAGCCTGGAGATGGGACAGATCAGGGACATGGAGAACCGGGAGCCTTCTGGGCAGGAGGAGTTCCACAGTGGAGGTGGGCAGGCTGCACCACCACCTGTTGTGGGAAAGCTTGGGGGGAAGGGACTGAGGGCAGGCCACTGTGGGGAGTCTGTTTCAGCACAGTGAGAAGGGCAGCAGGTTGTAAGGTGAAAAAAGGAGTGGTGAGAAAGTAGGGTGTGTAGCTTGCTCTTTCAAACGTGTGTGTGTGGGGTGCCTGTGATGACTAGATATACCTGGGGGAAAGGTTTGTTGTCCTGTTTTGTTTTGCTTTGCTTTTTTCAACACGGGGCCATCTTGGCATGTTTACAGGGACTGGTGAGCCAGTGGAGGACAGAGTGGAGCACTGAAAGGGGTGATGAAGCAGAGTCCTAGAGGGGGAGGAGAAGGGAAGTTAGCTTTGGAAGGAGAAGGCACACTTCATCCTTTGAGGTGAAGGGATTGGGGGGGTGAGGGGAAAATGTGGAATCACAAAAGGAATTTAAAGGCACTCAGGGTATAGTAAGTCATTCATGGAATCAACCTTAGTGAAGTCAGGGTCACAGTCATTTTTATGGAAGAGGGAGACAGACGTGGTGAGAATGAAGAGAATGGAAAGGATTCAGAAGCACTGTTGTGGGGAATGTAGACGGAGTTGAAAAGAAACAAATAGAAAACAAAGAAATAGAAAACGTTACTAACCAGCAGCAGAGATCAGCTAGCGTGCATTTTAGTGGTTGAGTATCTGCTGTGTGCCAGGTGAAGGTGGATAAGATGGTACCTTCAGAACTCACGGCAGAGTTGGAGACACAGGTGATAGGACATAATGACAGGATATCTTACTGAAGTATTTATGCGGTAAGATCGCACAGATGTGACCCCAAAGTCAGACTTGAGCAGGGAACGGTGGGGAAGAAGAAACGTGGCCGGAAAGACTTCAGGAGCAGGTGACAGCTCAGCCAAACCCTGTTCAGAGAGTGGGCGTTATCTGGAAGGTGGGAGAGTCATTTGTCAATAAAGTATTCCCAGGACAGGAAGTATCAGAACCAGAGACTTTTGAGAAGAGAGCAAGGCAGAAGTCTGCAGTCCACCTGCTTCAGAATTACCTGGATGCGTACAGTGCAGATGCCTCGGCCCCAGGACTCTGCATTTTAACTGGCTCTCTAGGTGTTCCTCCTAGATAACATGAGTTGAATATTTAATACATGCCAGGAGCTATTTTAAATGTTCACATGTGTTCTCACAATTATCTCAATAACTGTGAGATAGGATGAGGAAAGTAGGACACAGAGAAGTCATTTGCCCAGTCGTATAGCTAGTGAGTAGTGGGCTAGGGGTCCAAAACTGGCCAGGAACACAGCTTGTTTGGGGAGCTGCAGGTGGTTTATTTTGGAGGGCACACCTGGGATTAATAGGAAGTAAGCCTAATAATAATAATAATAATAACAATAAAAGTAGAGGCCATGTTAAAAAGATTTTGCCTTCATGGTTTAGTGACTTTTTCAGTAATGCTTATGTATTGAGAATGAAAGCAAATAAAGCAGGTAATGGCTTTTTAGTTTTTACTACCAAACTGCCATTTTAACTTCCACAGTCTCATCTCAATCTGACTCCATTTCTCCCCACTTTTCCTCTTCCAAAAACCATCTCTTACTAGACTGAGCTCCTCATCGTCAGAGCCCGTGTCTTAACTCATAAAGTATCTAGCTCAGACTGTTTGGCTTCATTGTCATGTACTTGTGTGTGTGTTTCCTCCCCTAGAATGTAAGCTTCATGGGGGTGGGGACCTGGGTGTTTTGCTTTAGCCCTTGAGCCTGGCACAGAGGAGTCAGTAAGTAGATGTTGAGTGATGAATTTTCTGTATCCATATAATGGCTTCCGTCACATTCAGAGTCAAAGTCAAGGTTCTTAAAAGGCCCTGCAAGGCTCTACGTGGTCTGGCCCTCTGCTTGTCCTTCCCCTCCCTGCCTCTCCCCTCCCCCTGGTGTCAGGTCCTCCCTCTCCCTTGGCTTCAGCTGCCCACTCAGCTCCGGCTCAGGCTTCATGATTGCCAGTGTTTCTGTTCCAGGAGCCCCGGCTCATTCCCATTCCTTCCTCAGGTCTCTGCTAAATACTTGCCTTGTCAGAGAGGCTGGAGGGACGAATGGATGGAGGTGCTGCCTTGCGGTACCTCTCTTATTGCCATCTTATGGTGTGTGTTCATTTATTTTGGCTTGTGTCTTATCTCCCCAAATAGGCTTGTAATTTTCCTCAACTTCTACTTCAATGCCCCATATACAGCTGCTCAATAAGTATTGATTTCATCTTATCCAGTTGGCCATTTCCCAACCTCATAAGTGTTTATATATGTATACTTTTTCATTGAAGTAATCTAAGTAGAAATGAGAGACGTGCATGTAGTATTAGCATGGTCATATTCTGGATTTGCACTGCCAAATATGGTGACTATTTAAGTATAAATTACATTACATGTTCAGTTCCTCGGTCGTACTCGCCGCATTCCCAGTGTTCAGCGGCCCTGTGTGGCTCACGGCTGCTGTATGGAGCAGTGCAGATAAGGAACACGTCCATCACTGCTGATGGTTCTGCTGAACAGCATTGGTCTAGATGCTTCAGAAGCTGTGTTTTTTGCTCGTTTTTTTAAACTGTTGTGACAGGGAATCATGACAGTGAAGCACAGGTCAGCCACTGGGTTTGGGTGCCATTTGATTTCTGGTGATGGCGTCAGGAATCACAACTTATCCATGTCCTTTGTCCTAGGTCTCCTGGATGGTGGAGCATGGACCCAGTTGCTACTCACAGCTGCCATCTCCTCCAGCAGCTGCACGAGCAGCGTATTCAAGGCCTGCTTTGTGACTGTATGTTGGTGGTGAAAGGAGTCTGCTTTAAAGCACATAAGAATGTTCTAGCAGCTTTCAGCCAGTACTTTAGGTACATATTTTAGACTTTGTTCTTCCAATTGTACGGAGAGAAAGCTCTTCTAGAATGGAACTATTTTGACTAAATTTTATTTTCTCCTTGGATTTCACTCTCCTTATCTTTTGTAGCACACTGTGGGTTTTTTGCTTTTGTATTGAATATTTAGGGTAACCTGAGAGGGAAAGAGCCTTTTAACTAAAATATATTTGGGGCACTTGAAACTATTTTGGCACTTTGTCTTTGATTTTAATAGTTCCAATTAATGTCCGTCTTCTGTATACATTTCTTATCCTTTCAGGATAAAAAGATTGAGGAATAGAATTTCCGGTAAGAACATTTCTGTGATAAATCAGAGAGCATTCTATATGCTAATTTTTTTTATTAAAACATTTTAGTTTTTGTTTCTCATTTGACTATTCTAAGAAAACAGGTTTGAACTCAATTTACTTACCCCTGTAATCATTTTTGCCTCAGTGAAAGATTTACTTATAAATAATAATATCAAGCAATAGTATTTCATTTATTTTTAACATTAGATTAAGTATTCTATGTACATTTTCTGATTAACTAGATTTATCTCTCTTTAAGCACTAAAGCTTCTTTTTCAGTACCTTTTTTCCCCTAAAATTCATACTATTTTACTGCTCTAGTAAACAACATATGGAACAGGATTTACTCATTCCTTGATAATCCCGAATCATCAAATTAAATCCCAGCTGTCATATATGCTACAAGTTGTATTATAGTGGATTGGCTCACTGAGGTAGGCAGCACTTTTTGCCCGTGTGCAAAATGGTCCCCTACTTGGTCTTTGCCTGTTCTGTTTTCATAGAACAGTTAGGTTTAGATGTTGTGATACATTGGCTATTTTGAGTTTTCCCCACTCTACTTCTGATGTGTACTTTCCTTAAGTACATGTTAGAACAGAACTGAAGGCTGTTTGGGGGATGCAGGTGATTGCATTTGACAAAACGTCTTTAACAAACTTGCAAGACAATTTACCTGACTCAACTTGGTAGTTTTACATGCGACAAATTCATTCACCTGTGAACTTGACTTGTGCCCAGGACAAAGTGCCTGGGCTTTATGGTGCCTTTTTCCCCCATTAACTTATAGGGCTCTCTCACTGCTGGTTTATGGACCACTGGGTTGCTGAGAAACATCCGACAGCCAGATAAATTACCGCTTAAAAAATGAGTATCTATCAAGTACCTAGAGTAGTCAGATTCCTAGAGACAGAGAGCAGAATGGTGGTTTCCAGGGGCTGAGGGGATGGGGATAATGGGAGTTATTGTTTCACGGGTATAGAGTTTCTGTTTGGGATGTTGAAAAGGTGCTGGAAGTGGTGAGTAGTGATGGTTGTACAACAATGTGAATGTACTTAATGCCACTGAATTTATCATATGAACCATAGTCAAGTGTTTGATATGTGTATTTTGCCACAATTAACAAATTGAAATTTTAAAAAATGAGTGTATATCTAGGGTTGGTTTATTATAGCTATTTTTATTTTCAGATGTTTTTAAGACAGATATGGAAATATTTTTGTACGTGTTTTATGGTCTGATATGTACTATGTCAGACTAAACACAAAATATTGAAAAATGTGTGTTCTTTAGTTTTCTATACTCTGCAATTAGTAATACATTTGGATAATTGCATTTTGAAAAAAAGAACAATGAGTATATTTCAAAATTTTATGTTGAGATTTCCTTGGAAGTTTGGATATTCAACACACTAATTCAGTGCATCCTAATTGCTTTATTGGATGACTTGCCAAAACCTTTTAAAGGATTAAAGCATACTTAATTTTAAAATCTTGGCATTTATAGAAGGATAGTAATTTTGAATATTAACATGAATATTATTTATTTAAAAAAGCTATCAGAATGTATGAACTGTTAACACTGTAAGCAGGTATCCTTTCTTTTATCAGGAGCCTCTTTCAGAATTCTTCAGGTCAGAAGAATGATGTTTTTCACTTGGATATTAAAAATGTAAGCGGCATCGGGCAGATCCTGGACTTCATGTACACATCGCATCTGGATCTTAACCAAGACAATATACAAGTCATGCTGGACACGGCACAGTGTTTGCAAGTTCAGAATGTTCTGAATCTGTGTCACACATTCTTAAAGTCAGCCGGTGTAGACCAGCCACCCAGCCTGCCTTGTCACAGTACATTCTCCCTGCAAAGTGCTTTGACTCCTGACGCTAACTGTGTTATCAGTGAAAACTACGCCCCTCATTTGCTGCAGGAGTGCTCAGCAGGTGTTCAGCAGGATAGAGTTGTGGATGAATCACATTCTCATGCCCCACCCTCAGTTGGTCTTCATACTTCCACAGCTGAAACCTCAAAACAAGCCCCTGATACATTAGATGGCAGCTGCACAGAACTGCCTTTCAAACAGCCAAACTATTACTACAAGCTCAGAAACTTGTACAGTAAGCAGTACTATAAACAAGCCACCTGTCCCAGTCATGAGAGAATAATCAAGCAGCCTTTCACTTTCAGCACATCTTCAGACCTTCATGTCGCGGAACACCAGCCCTGTGCTGTTGGTCACGCCGAGTGTGTCCTGGAGTCCTCCGAGCACTTGCCTTCCAACTTCCTGGCCCAGCCTTTGAGTGAACCTCCCCCAGGCCCTGAGCCAGACAATGCAAGCCAACAACCTACCAGACAGATGAGGCTCAAGAAGGCCATTCACCTTAAGAAGCTAAATTTCCTGAAGTCACAGAAATCTGCAGAGCAGCCATCTGAACCCAAATCAGATGACAGGTTAACCGAGAGGATAGAATCTGCCAGTGACCATAGTGTAGAGAAAGTTAACAGCCAAAGTGCTGAAGAAAAAGAAAGTGAAGAACTCATCAGTTCTGAGAATTTTAATTGCATGAATGAGATGGAGAGGCCCGAAGACACTGCGGTCCTGGAAGACCAATCCCAGACACTTCAGTCTCAGAGACAGTATGCATGTGAATTGTGTGGAAAACCTTTTAAACATCCCAGCAATTTGGAGCTTCACAAACGGTCTCATACAGGTACACTGATTCGGTCCCCGCAGGCAAAAGGAAAGGAAATAATGCAGACGATCAGCTCCTGTTTTTGTAAGAAGTTTTGCTATTGCTTGATGACGTCATTGATATTTACCCAAAAAATCAAAGAGTGTTAGCTATTTTTTATTTTATATTTTTGATGATGCCTTTTAAAGAATAATCTTCAGTTCTGTAAATGCTTTCATAGAGCCAGTTTAAAAGGATGGTACACTTTTCATTTTAATTTTAATTGCGGTTGTATATGGGAAACTTTCCATCTCTAAAGTATGGCAGATTATTTTGATGCACTCAGATTTTCAAATTAATTCTAAAACAGATAAGCAATATTTAGTTCTCTCTTTAGAATTAGATTGTTTATTTTTTAAAAGCATAATGTAGGTTAATTCAGACTGAAGTAATTTAGTTTGAGTAATCCTGAAAGCTTTGGAAGGTAATTTGAATATCAGATTTAAAAAATTGTGATTTGAGAGGCAAGAGGCAAATTTTTTTTTTTTTTTTTTTTTGCGGTACGCGGGCCTCTCACTGTTGTGGCCTCTCCCGTTGCGGAGCACAGGCTCCGGACGCGCAGGCTCAGCGGCCATGGCTCACGAGCCCAGCCGCTCAGCGGCATGTGGGATCTTCCCCAACCGGGGCACGAACCCGTGTCCCCTGCACTGTCAGGTGGACTCTCAACCACTGCGCCACCAGGGAAGCCCAGGCAAATTTTTTAATAAGGATCAGCTTTAACCATTTGGTATTTTCAAATGAAAATCCTTCCGTCTGAACATTGAATTTTCAAAGTTTTGTTACCTTAATTCATACCTTAGTTCATGTAATTCATACCTCCCCTTTCCAAAATGTTTATTTTTTCCAAAAGCTTTAAAAGAAAGTGTTATACAGTATATATACATTATGTAATATAATACATATATTACTTTCCTTCCTGCATTTAACCATGATGACTCTAGTACACATTACAAATTAATGGCAATTATCTTAGAGGCATGAGAAGGAATATGTTATAGGATCCTTCTAAAGTAACTGCTTTTCAAGGTACTTGTGTAATTGTGACCATTGATGTGATGTCCTGTTACCACTTTTGAGTCCCTGTTTGCTAAGGTGTTGACTACCTCATTGCACTGTTGAGACTGAATTAATATTTATGAAAGCCCTTTATAAATTTTGGTGTATTTGAATATAAAATACTGTCATTATTATTACTCCATATGAAAACAGTATCATTGACTCAGTTTTGCCCTGTAAAAACTTAATTTAGGTCATTCTGTAATTTTCTGGAACCTAATCCTCACTATAATTTTTATTTGAGAAACTTACCTATTTAGCTTTAAAGGAAACAAGAATTGTTTATTTTGCAAGAACATCTTTGGATAATAGTAGTCATACAGTTATATGGCACAGCTGCTTCCTGGGACATAAATATATTGAGAAGGGCAGCAGTTCTCAAACTATGATCTGGGGAACCCTTTCAGGGGGTCATTGAGGCCAAAACTATTTGTATCATAATGTAGGATGCTCCTTGCCTTTTCCTTCTCCTTCTCCCACAAGTGTACAGTGGAGTCGGCTAAAGACTGCAGGATCTGTGATGAGGCCTTCACTCTGGTGGCCAGTGAGAAATGTCTAGTCATCTGTTTCAAAAATCACTCAGTTTTGATTTCTAATATGGATTATACTGCCAAATATGACCCATGTGAACAAAATCTCTTTAGGGTCCTCCGTTGTTAAGAGCGTAAAGAGGTCCTGAGAACAAAAAGTTTGAGAACCACTGGAGTAGGGTTGTTAACCCTCGTCACTTAAGGGTCTTAGGAACTAGTGATCTCTTTTTTCAGACTCTCATATCTCATAGGGCGGACTTTAACGTAACATCTATTATCCCCATAACTTCAGACATAAATGTAGTCCAAGATACGGCATCTATAATATCATAATTACAGTTGACCCTTGAACAACGCAGGGCTGAAGGGCGCTGACCCTCTGAGCAGTCGAAAATCCTAGTCTAACTTATAGTTGGTCCTCCATGTACTGGTTCCGCCACATCTGCAGACTCAGCCAACTTCCATCATGTAGTACTGTAATATTTACTATTGAAAAAAATCCATGTATGAGTGGACCTGTGCAGTTAAAACCCTGTTGTCCAAGGGTCAACTGTAGTTGGGGTCAGAAGCTCCCCCCTTATCCTTGAGGAAGCCATTAAACAGTTTTTAGGAAAAGATCAAAATAAAAGTACCTTAGCAGAAGCCCATAAAGCTGGCACACCCCAGCAATACAGTAGGAAGGGAAACATTTGTGTTATTTTTTTAAAAGGCTCTTAATGAAAGCACTTGATTTGAGGGGAGTGGGAAAAATGGAAGGTTCTTGGTCTTCACAGTCTGTTTATTAGGGTTCTAGAGGTGTTAAAGGCAGTACCTGAAGTATGTTTTTAAACAGATCATTTTCTAGAGACTGTCTTCAGAACTGCTGTGGTTTCTTTGTAGTAGAGTCCATTCTCTCCATCTATTCTGTACCAAAGTGTAATTATTCAGAGTTGCTGAAATCAGAGGGGGCCAAGCAGTCAGTAAGGGAACATGTCTCATAATGGAATCTTCTTTTCCCCTGTCAGCACGTTTCAACCAAGGCTGAAAGGCAGTGTGTGGGGGGGGATTTTTCCCATCACACTCTCAGGAAATCCCGCTCTGCTTTGGGCTGTCCCAGGTTCATACCTCGTGTGGTGTGAATGAGTCACCCTGGTTCTGTTAGGAATCGGTGGTCATTGCAGGAGTCAGGCTGAGGACGGGTGGCCAGGTTCATGCTGTTCAGCCAGAAAACTCACATTTGATTTTCAACTGAAGGAAAAGTCTGTGTCCAAAGCCTAAATATGGTTTGAACGCAGATAAATACGTTTGATTTCAACACAGGTGTAAATTTGGAGAACAATTTAATTTTTTAGAGAAAAGTAAATATAGATTTCACTTTTATCATCTCTGCCTATCATCTAAGGGCGAGAGAGAGGATGAGGATGAGGACAGAGGCTCCCCATTTTCATACTCTGATGATGAAGTATGTAATGCTGTGGTTTGAAAGGTAGGACCAAAGAGACAGCTTAAACATTTTAAACAGAAAACTATCCTGCAGGTGTTACTCATGGTTTTACAAGTTGTTGTTTTGTTTTGTTTTAGGTGAGAAACCTTTTGAATGTAACATTTGTGGGAAACATTTCTCTCAGGTGGGAATACTTTTATTTATTGTTAATAATTGGAAACCTGAAACCCAGTGTTTATTTTTATTACAGATAAGACATACTTTTGGACTTGGGAGAGAAGCCTCTGATGATATCTGTAACTTAAAAGACTTCAGACTAAGTCAAGAAAAAATAATTTTCAAGAAAAGAAATTTCTAGTTCATTGGGCAGAAAATACCATTTTTATAAGTGTGTGAACTCTCACAATACCTTTTTCCCCCATTAAGGATGGGTTCATTTCTAGTATATTTCTTTTCTTCTACAAGTGCTGTAAACCATATTGGGGGCTGCAGATTGTGCTGGGCTGGATCCAAGACAAATGTCCTTATTCCTACTGAGACACTAGATGTTAGGATGTTGGAGAAAAGACCAAACACATTTCGTTCCCTGCTTTCACTACCATTACACATGTATTCTCTCACTCAGCTGGCATGTGTTGTGTCCTCCTATGGGCTCTGTACTATCTGGGCACTAGACATAGAGAAACCTAGAGATTGAATGTTCTAGAGAAAATTTTGAACATGATAGAATGGCTGTGGGATCCTGCTTTTCCTTCTGAAATGGAAGGTAACTCTTCCCCACCACGTGCCGGGCATTGGCATTCCAGAAGCTTCTCGCAGGGGCCCAGTGCACAGTCCTGCAGAGGAAGCAGTCACCCCACAACTGTTTTTTACACACGCATGTTAATCCTGGAGTAACAGCGTGTGCAAATGCTGTCTTACTGGGGAAGGACCTTGGGGCTGGGCCTCAACGGAGGACTCGAGCCCTCTAATGTGGAGAGAGTAGGGCAGCGTGGCCCCGCGGAGCACGGGAACAGCAGGAGCGTGGCCCCTGCTTTTGTCACATCCCCACGGAGCCAGCTCTTCCAGTTTACCCTTCATCAGTCTCCCACACACCCAGACCTGCCATCTAATTACTTCTCACTCTTCCTACTGGCTGCAGGCAGTGATTCACCTCATCCTAACGTGTTCCTGTGTATTACTAGTCCAGGCAGGGTCTGTGCACCCACCAAGTGTTCAGTAAGCTTCTGCTGAACTGAGTGGAGGGGTCGTTGCTCTACCTGCCTCTCTACTTGAGGGCTGTGCTTCTTCCTACCAGCCTCACCTGGGAGTCAGAGCTTGGCCTCTAGAGCCAGACAGTCTGGATTTGGATCCAGCCTCTGGTTTACTGCTCTGACCTTGGACAAGCTACCTAACCATTTGGCACTCAGCTTTCTTATCTATAGAACAAGGGTGTGCGACCCCTGACCCCCATGGTGTGTGAGGAGTCAGTGGTTCATGAGATGATCAGCATCACACCTGGCTCACAGTGAGCCCTCAGGACATGTCACTAGTCCCTCCTGTTGCCATCACCTTCCTTCTCTCCTCTCTGTCCTCTCTGCTCTTGTAGACCAGTCTTCCTAAGGTGCACTTTCTCCACCCCACATCCCACCATTTTAACCTTTCTACTTTGGTGTAGTGGGAAAGTGTAAAACCTGGATTAATGACCATTAATAGTTAGCAATCTCTACTCTGGGCCTCATTTTTCTAATTCTTAAAAATAGGGATAATACCACCTCATGGGACTATTAGAATTAAATGAAAAAATGGACATGAAAGTCCTTTATACGTTTACATTGTGATAATTTAGGTTCTGTCCTTTTCTTGCTTGGAACCCTTCCTTGACTCTTCAGTGCTAACCAAATAAAGTGTACCCAGCCATTCAAGCATCGAGTCTGCCTTCAGCCTTCTCTCTCCTGGCGTTAATGCCGGGGCTCACCCTCAGAGATTCTGACTCTGTTGGTTGGGGCTGGGGCTTGAGTGTTGGTACTTTTTAATACAGTGGTTTGGATGGCAGCCCTGTCCATGGCTTCAGACCTTGTCCTACACTTTCCCTCTCGAGTCCCACCAAGGGCAGCCCTGTCTGATAGACGCTACAGAAATCCTCCTCTTCTGTGTTGGTGTCTGTATGTTTACCAGATTTTTATGACTATAAAGTTATGTATAGTTATAGTTTACAGATGTATATCGCTGTTTTATTTCATAATGAAGTAATGAAATTTTGTGAATAAGCTCTGCTATGTGCTAGGGCACAAAGACAAGTAAGGCTTCAATTAGCTTTGTGTTTAGAGGAAGAAACAGTTGTATAAACTGATAAAGCACAATGAAACACTGCAAGTGCCGTGACACTTGTATAGGCAACAATATGAAGAAGAGAGTAGTCATTTCTACCTGAAAGCTGGCGGGGGAGGGGTGGGCACTGAAGACAGGGAGTCATTGATCAGCCTAGAGTCTCTGGCATTCCAGGTGGAGAGAGCAGTGGTGGCGTTTACACACGGATACTCAGTAACCTGTCCTTCATTTCTCATACGAACTGGAGTATGTGTGGTTACAATGGACTGGAAATATTTTCCTTTCTGGAAGATTTAGAAAACAGACCTACCAATAAGAATTAATCTTTTATGCTGTGTAGTATTTCGTAGTGTTAGTCTTTTTTTAAAAAAAAAGGTCAGCCACAACCTTAATTATGAGTCAGCAAGCAGTTTGAGACCTCAGCTTTAAAAAGCTGTGATAAGCCTAGATTGTGACAACAAACTATGCACGTATTAATATAATGCTGGACACTGTATGGGCCTGGATCTCAGCAAGTGAGAGTCACGCAGTACTTTAGAGTATGAATGAGGCTCCATTTGGAGCCACGTGTCTCCCGTGTGGAGGAGAACCTGGGCCATTTGATGCATCCAGGGGAGAAAACTAAGATAGTGACAGATCTGGAGTGCCTGTCACATGAGAAACAGGAAAAGGGAAACAGTGTATATTTGGCTGTCTTTGGGGAGAGGAATGGAGTTGCTTTGTCTCTCCAAGGAGGCAGAATAGAAACACTGAGCAGCTGCTGCAGAAGGACAGGTTCTGAGAGGCTCGGTGCCCTCCCAGCAGCTCCTGTGTTGTGTCCAGGGCATGACTGACGGGATACAGTATCCCGTAGGAGGCTGCTTAGTCACATTCCAGGGCACTGATGTGGCCCGATGCCACGGGTGGCAAAGTGTCATCCCATCCATGGTGAAAATGCAAAAAATAAGAATATTTTAATGAACTTTTCTTAAATTTTTATATTTTCAACTCTGAGGTGATATTTCCCACATTTTCAGTGTTAAATGTCCTTTTATCAATGTAATGATCATTGTTCTTTAGGTGATATCTCTGTGTTAATCTCTATACTTTTTTTGTTTTGTTTCAAAGTCTTAAAACTTCTAAACTAGATTACTTTTAAGATCTGAGTTCTCTTTCTCTCAAGTTTTATGGTTCTCTATTTTTTTGTATAAACAATCAACAGCCACTAGAAGAGTACTCTGACAGAGAATCTCTGCTTGGTTTGATCATGTTTAAATACTGAGTTTCAGGTACCTATTAGAAGGAGTTTATTTTTTAAACTGCTCAACAAATCAGGTGTTAACTTCTTTTCTACAGCAGAGTTTTTCACTTCAAAATTCTGACAACTCCATCCTAATTTAAAATGGTATCCACTTAGAAAGGGTGGAACTTCCTTTTGTGCTAATATTTTTTAGCCCAACAGCAGCACAAGCTTTTGAGTCCACAGACAAAGCTGAATCAGAATATTCCATCCCAGCTATAGGGGCTGAGGCTGCTTCCCTCCCAGAGCCTCTGTTTACTTCCTGTAATGTGTGAATTATACTTTATTAGGACATTGTGATGACTCACTGAAACACTATTTGCAACTGCTTAGCAAAGTGTTCCATTCATAGTAAACTCTTAATAAATGAGGGCTACTAGTATTAGCACTTACTGGAGTTTTCATGGATCCAACTACAGATGATTTCTAAGATGTATAATTAGTAATAAAGCATAGCAAAGTTTACCAAAAATAAAGACTCTTGACTAAAGGGCAAATAATCTGGGCCCCACTGTGCTATGTAATTTGGTATAAATTATCTGAACGCATTATTGGGTTTTTTTGCCTGAATCTTTCCATTATTTAATCTACTTTTATACCATTTATCAGACTAATTTGTGCTCCTTTATTTGGGGGAATGATAATTACTTTCATTAGACATGTCCAGTATTAAATAGCTAAGGAAACATCTTAAAGTTTGTTTTACTGTTGTGTACTATTATCTTAAGTGGAAGATCATTCAGTTTGAAAACAAGTAATTGTTGACTTTGAAAACCAAAGTAATTGTTTACTTGTTTACTTTGAAAACAAGTAATTGTTATGCTTTATTTAAAAAAGAAAGATACAGCATTGCTAAGAATCAAATCAGAATGCATTTCAATCATAATACATAGTTTACAAAATAACTTGAAACAAGAGGGATCTAATTTAACTGTTGAGCAGATGGTGCTATTCAAATTGTTATTTAAATGACAAGCTTTTCTGAAACTTGGAAATGACTGATTTAAAGCCATCGGTGGTGCATTATCTCAACTCCAGTGAACTGGTTCCTGGATGGCAAAGTGACTGCTTGTCATACTGAATTCAGCACAAGCTAGTTTATTCACAGAAACTCGCACGCCCTCATGTAAGACAAGAGTTTAAACTCAGACAAACTAATATTAATTTCTGGCCTATCATGTAACTAGAGCAACTAATTTATTTATTTGAATCTCAGTTTTACACCTAGAAAATAGAGATAATAATACCAATTTCTAGGAGTAGTTTAGTTATACTGTACTTGTAAAGGCCTGAGTAGACCAAATATCTATTGCTGTTAACATTTGCTGTTTTATTACTGTTATTAATAGTCATTCAGTTAAAAGCTGGGTATTTCCCAGTGTTTTGCCAAATTCTTTCTCTTTGATTATCTAAAATAAACAAGTTTTTTCCTAAGCTATATTTATCATATTCTGAAATGTAGTATCTAACTTAGTGTTTCCCAGAGCCTGATAGACATAAAGAATCTTCTATGTTATATAACATAAAATCTACAGACAACATTCTTTATACCTGTCCACAGGTTCAGAACCACCTTCAAACCTATAACCATGAACTATCTTTGCATTTTGTTTAAAATATACATAGCAAATTTGCAAATTTACATAGCCAAGTTTGTGAGTTGGGTATTACTGTTCATTTTCTTTTTTGGGCTAATTTTGTGCATAAGGCCTGCAACATTATTACCCTTGGATATAGTCATCCTATTCAGTGTTTTTTGTAACAAAACTATAAAAAAATTAAGTTGGGAAATGACAGATTGAGAGTGTTAAATTACAACAATGGAAGATTGTGTTTCCAAATCCTAATTTGAAACATTTGCCAGTAGCTTTTGTAATATCTGAGGCATTTGCAGGTTTAATTTCACTGTACTTTAGGCAATTTAATATTGATTTCCTGTTGATTAGTACATGGAAATCTATTTTGTGATCTCCATTTAAATCAGTTATTCTTCGTAAAGCCCTGCTAGTTTCAGAGATTAGAAACGTAAAAGGCCTGCAGCTGAAGGACTACTGTGAATCTCCTGATTTGCTTTTTTGCACGAAGGTGAAAATGACCCACCTGTCAGGCAGAACAACTGTACTGCCAAGAAGAAATACTTTTTGGAAATGTCTTTCTTTATAAACAAAAGCTGTTTTTCAGGAAGAAACAATGAATACTGAAATAACCAAGTACAAGTGCTACCTTTTTTTCAAATGATGTTGCATATAGGTGGTCCAGGTTTTTTAAAAAAATGAAATAAAATACATCAAGAGCTGTTTACAGCACAAGCTTAGCGACCCCTAAAGCAGCCTCCACAGTGTGTCGGGCCCATTTTAGAGGGGGCAACACCGTGCACACCTGAGGCGGACGGACCAGGGGCTGGCGTGGAGCAGAGCTGAGAGGCTCCCCTGTTCAGCTCACTGCTGGGCGGGGCTGCTCCTGACTCAAAACCAGGGGGGGGGGCCTTGATCTCCTTGCATGTGGCTGCTTCTGAGTCGTGCATCCGGAGTCTTCATTTGGAAGTTGGACTGGAACCTGGCTAAATCTGCCAGTTTTCCTTTTGAATTTATGTGCTCTTAAAATTTTTTTTTCACTGTTGGCATGTTTTTTCTTTTCCTTTTTTACAGGCGGGTAACTTGCAGACTCACTTACGTCGGCATTCTGGGGAGAAACCATACATCTGCGAGATCTGCGGGAAGAGGTCAGTGCTGGGCTTGTTCATTCGCACGTCAGGAGCAGTCTCGGCATCTCTGAGCCACGTAGGGGCTCACTGTCACTCAGGAGCACAGTAAAGCCAAACCCTCTGGCTTTTCTTGTGACACACATGAGAATAGCAAAAAGAAATGGAAATGTTAATTAAAGGAAAGAGAATCTAGGACACAAGTCTTAGGAAATGTGATTTTACATGAAACAACATTATCTTATGCTAAAATTTCCATTCATTACAAAAATATCTGTTAAAATAGATGACTGGCCCCCACGGAGGTGACTATCTGGTAGGGGTAATGAGACTCGCAGCCTGAATACCTGGAATCAGGAGAGGAGGTGGTAGGAGGCACCCCAGCTGCGCACCCAGACCTGTGAAGGGCCAAGAGTTCAGCCACAGGAAGGCCTGGCAAGCCTGAGGGCTGGGGAGGCCTTGGACTTGCAAAGTGAGACTTGACTTGGTGACAGTCTCCCTCTGGAGGTGGAGCGCAGTATGAGGAGATGGTCCCTCCTCTGGGCACACCGGCCTACAGCGTGGACTCCCCGCCCCTCACTGGGGGTGTTGGTCGGGAGTCCACGTACTCTGTGATCTATTGGTTGGTCATTTTAGGACAGCAGGCAACAACCAGGACTATACCAGTCACACAGTGTTTTCTTCATTCGTTTAACCAGTCATTCACTTGGCATTTATTAGTCACCCACTGTGTGCTAAATGCTGTGTTGGGAGCATACAAGTTCTCAGCCCCTGATAAGTTCGTACTCGGGAGTTGGGGGCGGGGTGGGATGGGCACAGGACAGCTGTAGTCACAGTCCTCTGCTAGGATGGGACAGCACTCTTGATTTGGTTCCAGGAAGACAGTTGTCTTTGCAGATGGTAGAAAACAAAGACGTAAAAGCGACCTAGCCTGACATGTCTCCCTTTCTGCCGTAGCTGCCTGAACACCAAAGGCCAGGTTTAGGGCCCAGGTCACATGTACTGCCTGTGTGAGGCGCCTCCTAGCATAAGCCCCCTGCCGCTTCGCTTGGGGTCCCTGTTTTGCAGGGTGTTTTAAATGTGAGCCTTCTGAGCTCCGTGCATTTAAACTCATGTCTCTATGCAACACCTTCCCCCAAATGCAACCTCTTATTCTGCTCGAGTGTGGTGGGAAGGAAAGAGCATAGAGCTTCATACTGGGGGTTGGGTTGGAATTACTCCCCAAGCTAACTTAGTGATCACCTCTGAAGAAGAAAGGTTAGTGAAAGTAGGTAAGAAAAAATGTTTTAGAAACAAAACACTTGGATCGTTTTCTCCTTTCCTTTAAAAAGAGAAAAAAAGTAAACATTTTTTTTAAAACCTCTGAAATGAAATCAGGCCACTCCTCATCACTTTCCGAAGTAATAGAGGGAGCAGCCCATCTCCTCCCTCAGCGACTTGCAATTAGATTTGCAGTGACGTAGAAAGGCTCTTAATTGAATTTCCAAATTGCATTACAGGTTTGCAGCCTCTGGTGATGTCCAGCGTCACATCATTATTCACTCAGGAGAAAAACCACACTTGTGTGACATCTGTGGTCGAGGTATAGCTGAGGGTTTCCCTTTTCTTCCTTGAAGATTTCTGATTAAAATGTTCTCAGCCCTTCAATTTAACCCCTGTTGTGGTCTCTCTAGGGTTCAGTAACTTCAGTAATTTGAAGGAGCACAAAAAGACACACACGGCTGATAAAGTCTTCACCTGTGATGAGTGTGGAAAGTCTTTTAACATGCAGAGGAAGTTGGTAAAGCACAGAGTTCGGCACACGGGTGAGCGGCCTTACAGCTGCTCTGCCTGTGGTAAGTTCCCGCCCACCGCAGACCCGCGGTCACCTGGTCATCCCTGTGGGGAGGGCACCGGGGTCTGTGCCCACCCCGTCCTGGGCTGTTAGGGGTCTCAGATAAGTCGTCCCTTTTTTCATGGGTAAAATGGAAGTGATGCTGTTTCTTAACCACCTTGGTCCTCTGATTCGTCTGCATTTGTGTAGCAGACATTTACTGAGTGTCTTCAAGGTATCAGGAACTGTCCTGGGTGCTGCAGTTACACAGATGACTGATGCTGAGTCCCAGGTGCCCTGTGCTCCTGGTCTGGGCCCGTGGAGTGTTGGCAGTTGGAAAAGCGGGGGAGAGCGTGGGGTGCAGCAGCAGGGGCTAGAGCATGGTGGCCTGCTGGGGCCTCGGGGGCACACGGTAGGCTCAAGAGGGAGAGATCATATTGTGAGATCATATTGAGATCATATTGTGTATCATGAAGCAAAGGGCATTTCTTCGGCATTTGACACCTCAGAAAAGTCATCAGGAAGGAAAGGGAAGGCTGGCAGCTCTCAGTTTCCAGGCACATCACTGCACAGATGAGGAAACTAGGATTGCAAGTTAGGTCTCCTGGTACCTGTGATAACAGAGTGTTGGAACCTCTGAAGGACTGGGAGGGCCTGTATGTATGTGTGGTGCAGGTGTGCACATGTGCACAAATGTGCCCCTGACAATGTGGATTGAATCGTGGGCAAATGAGTGAATAACCATTTTTACGATTACCTGTTTAGAACAAATAGGAAAAATGCTCAGAGTCAGGCTGTGCGGAGCCTGGAATTGGGGCATCCTCGGAGTGGCTTGTTCTAGTTGTGGTTGGTATCTAAATTAGGGCAGGACGCGTGGGATGTAACCAAAGGGAGGCAGCTTTGTTTGTATCTCCCACTTACGCTGTGTACAGATCTCCTAGACACCAATGTCGACAGCTCCATTACTATTAAAGGATAAAATTGCATCACTTTAAATCACAATTGCAGTCTCAAGTCACTAGTTTAAAATGTCAGTTCTAAATTATTATTACAACTGTGAACTTGATTTCAGGTTCACTGTTCTCTTCCTTCCCCAGCCAGGCCTGCTGCTGGATAAGACCCTGTAGAGAAAGCAGTGCAGCAGGACCCTCTCTTCCCCCCACTTCGTTTCCACCCCTCCAGCCACTCACTGACCATGGTTTCTGACCCTAACAAGGTCAGCTTTCAGGGAAAGGGGGAGAGAGAAAGGGAGCAGGAATGGTCTTACATGACAGGTTCAAAGCATTATAACACCTTCATTGAGATAAATCCCATACTATAAAATCTAGCCATTTAAAGTGAACGATTCAGCGGTTTGGATGTATTCAGCGTTGTGCTACCCTCACCACCATCTAATCTTAGAACCTTTTCCTCACCCTAAATAAGAAACCCCACACCCATTAGCAGTCACTCCCCATCCCCTCCCCTCAACCCGAGGTAACCCTTAATCTACTCTCGGTCCCTATAGATTTGCCTGTTGCAGACATTTCATATAAATGGAATCATGTAATACGTGGTCTTTTGTAACTGACTTCATTTCACTTAGCAAATCTGCTCTGAGCATTCATGTACAAGTTTATGTGTGGATGTATGTTTTCGTTTTCTTGGATTCAAAAGACAGTTTCCGTTTTAAGGTGGCTTCCCATTCTGAGCTTTGCTAAGTTTAAAGCTTGGTCCTCTCTCTGCCTCTTCCTTCCTTCCCTCCCTCCCCCGTCCCTGTCCCTGTCTCTCCAGCATTTCATGCTTCTTCTAAAGACAGCCTTCCCTTCCACTCTGTTCTCCTTCCCCAGCACTCAGCTGTACTTTTCCAAGATGGAAAGGTGCATTTTCTTTCAGCCGGACTTTTTCCTTTAGCGCTTGGTTTTGTAAAAGCAGTTTCCTCCGAGGAGACTTTCTCTGTTGGCGCCCCGTCGCCTCTCTAGGCAGTCCTCTTAGGCTCCAGGCTGGCTCACTTCCCATCTGGGGACATACTCACATTCCGTGCTCTGGGGGATTGCAGGCCCACACCTGGAGGCAAGCGCCGCCCCACCGTGACCTCCCAATGGACACACGTCGAGCCTGGCTGCCCTGTGTTGACTTGAGGGCAGAGGGGAGACACCTCCCATATCCCGACTCTCACTGGGAACTCTACTGTGGCTGAAGTTTATACACGTTAAGGACCCTGAAAATAGTTAACACCTTTTGCCAACTAATTCCACTACTGAGAATTTATCTTAAGGAAACAATGAAAAGAAAGATGTTAGTTGAACCTCAGGTATAGTAGCAAACAGTTGGAAGCAGCCCAGATAGCCCACTGTTGCTTGACCAGGGCTGGATAGCTGAGAATTCAAATATAATGACATAGGAATAAGTGAAAAGTTCTAAAATATGTGTCCATGTAAATTGTGTAGTTTGTTTCAGTCCTTGGTAAATGTGTTATGACTTCTATAAGGTTATTTATTGGTTTTTCTCTTCCGATCTTCTAACCTACTCTCACGATGGGACTAGATCCCCTACCTCTAGCTTATACCCAGAGGAAGGAAGTAGGACCTGGAGAAAGATGCGTAAAATTATGTTAAAAGCTGAATACATAAGTACCTTCAGAAAAGATGCTTCTAAACTATAGATTGGCTGTGTTAGATTTATGAAAATCTGAACAAAACTGATGCGGTTTCCCAGTGTGGGCGTTCGGGGCAGGCGCCCAGGCCCACCCAGCGGGCACTCCTGTGCGGGGAGACGGGGCTCCAGAGCCCTTGCACGAGACGCCCAGACCAAGGCTGCAGGTTGGAGGGGCTACAGCCGGAGAAGAGTGGAAGAGTCTGGAATCAGAGTGAGCAGGTGACAGCAGGGCTCAGCTGAGTTCACGTGAAAGCAGAGTCCTGTGGGGTTTAGCAGGGGTGGAGGGGACGCCTTCCAGAATGTTCTCCTCTGAAAAGATCCCTTTTTCTTCTCCCAGGAAAATGTTTCGGTGGATCCGGCGACCTCCGCAGGCACGTCCGCACTCACACAGGGGAGAAGCCATACACATGTGACATCTGCAACAAGTGCTTCACCCGCTCTGCCGTGCTGCGGCGGCACAAGAAGATGCACTGCAGGGCCGATGACCAGGGGCAGGACGCTCTGGAGGAGCTCACGCAGGCCATCGAGACCTCGGACCTGGAGAAATCTCAGAGCTCGGATTCTTTTTCTCAGGACGTGTCCTTGACTTTGATGCCCGTGTCTGTTAAAATCCCCGTCCACCCAGTGGAAGAAGACTCAGTGGCAGAATTTGACGGCCACTGTAAGTTCCGGTCCCTGGTTCAGTCTCATGGAGTGAGTGAGCAGGAGAAGCTCAGCTTGGGTCCCCTCAAGCTCGCCAAGCCTCATGTGCCGCAGGCACAGCACCAGGCCTACAGCTACTCAGACGTGGAGGCCTCGGCTGGCACGGAGCCGCTGCAAGCCGACGGTATGGCCGCGATCCGCTCGTCCCTGGCTGCCCTGGACCATCACTGCGCCGACCCCCTGGGCAGCCGCGCATCCGCCCCTGCGTACAGGAACTCGGAGGGACAGTTCTTCTCCAGCATGACCCTCTGGGGGCTGGCGATGAAGACGCTGCAGAATGAAAGCGAGCTGGACCAGTGAGGTCCTCTATCAGCAGCTCAGCATCAGAGGCGGCTTTAGCCCGAGAGGCTAGATTCTGTCCCTCCTGACGGGGGATGGTCGTCGGAAGTGCCTTGAGCCCAGCATGTGGGAAGAAAGGCCTCCTGGCACATCGTGGAAGTGGACGAGGGACTGAACTTCTTGCACCCCAGAAGGCTTGAGAGACCGTCTCCCAGATGTGGTGTGAACTGAGTGTAACTACTGTACATTTTGGTCATGGTAAAGGGAAAATATATGTATATAATAATACAGATATTATTTTTGCATTTTTACATGATTGAAATTTGTAGCATTTTGTATTTTTATTTACAAAAAGATTTTATTTGTATAGGAAACTCATACTATAATTTAATTTGAATAAATAAAAGTTGCCTTTCTGTATAATATTGTGTTTCCACAAATATTTTTATTAACCCAAAGACCATAGTGGTATGAAAAGAGACATCAACGAGGGCTCACCCTGCAGGGTTAAGTGCCAGGTTCAGTTCTTGTGCCGCCTTGGACAGTGGGCTTCGGGAGCCCTCAGAACAGAGCCTGAGTCCTGGCTGCCACTTCCTGGTCAGGTCATGGGCAAGCTCCTCAACCTCCCAGAACCTTCTCTGGGTTTGCTTTTCTGCAGCGTGAGATGAATAACTTTCAGCATTCTTACAAGGCTCAAATGATCTCCTCGTCCACTTGAAAATACCTGCCCAGGGTCTGGTTGCTGACAGAGCTTCTAAACGCGTCCAGTCTCTCAGCCGCCCAGCAGACCTGCTGGCCTCTGCGGGACAATGAGTCGCGTCTGTAGCGCTGTCGGGGGAAGGTCAAAGTGAGAGCAAGTGCATTGAAAGTGCAGTTACCTGTGTGGGCCGCGGAAGTCACTGGCCTGTAGAACTGCTTGCACAAAGGACTAGGATGCTTGAGGATGCCTCCAAATACCGTCCTCATCAGCTCTGGCCCGGAAATAAAATACGACAAGCGAGAGAGGCACGGATAGGTGAGGATTTTCATGGAAAACCCATGGTTGCAGAATAGGATGTCAGCTCTGAAGTCAGATTCAGGTTCAGCTCCTGATGTTCCCAACCATTAAGGGTGCTGCCGTCCCGCAAGGCTGCCCTGAAGATGGAAGAGCCTGAGGTCGCGGGGGGCTGCGACCTGCACGAGGACATGCAGCTGGTAAAGCTGAGGCCCATGGTCTCCCTAGGGCCGCGCCTGGCTCTGAACTTGATGCCTGGTAGTCGCACATGGACGGTCATCGCCCTCTGCCTTCCCGCTTGTCCTCTTTCTCATCCCCGCCACCTCTTTCCAGCTCCTCCCTCTAGTACTCCAGTCCCAGCAACCCTGCGTCCCCACCAGGACCTGGAGCCCATTGGTCAGCTCATCTCACTGCCCCTCACCCCTCGTGTCCCTGTCTACCTCTTTCCCAGGCTGCACCCCATGGGCCAACGTGCTGTGATCCGCCCGCCAGCCTCTTTATCAAGCTTCCCTGGTAAAGCCTTGCCCTCTGCTCCTGCACGTGGGGAGCTGAGCCAGGCTGGTGAGAAGCAGCCATCTGGTTTCTACCACAACTCATTCCTGGTGAGCCCGGGGTCCGTGCGGCCTCCTTCCTCATTGATCGAGGCCCTGTGCCATCCTGGGCGACCACTTCTCAGTCTTTGCAGTGTTCTCCAACCTCGCCGCTCCATCCTCCCGCCCATGAGCTTGCTTCCTGTTTCTCTGGGGACTTAGAAGCAAATAGGAAGGCCTCCTCAACCTCCCCCCACACCTACCAAATCGCTGTGGACTGTACCCTCACCTAACTGCTGCCTCCCCCACCCCGCCTCTCTATACCCCGGCACCCAGCCTTGTTTTTCTCATTAGGACTTTCCACTTTCTAACCTACTATAGATTTCTCTTGTTTCCCCACCAGGAAGTAAGCACCTGAGATGTTTGTCTCTTGTTCTCTGCTCTATGCCCAGCGCCCGGACAGTGCCTGCCTGGCATTTAATAGATGCTCAGTAAGTAATTGTCAAAGGAACGATCTTGGAGTTCCTTTTAGTCACAATGTGGGCCCGCCTGGATTGGTCCTCTAATTTCCTTTCCTCTCTGGCACCCTTGTTCAATCAGTTGACCTTTGTCCCCACTACTCCATTGGAACCCTTTCTGTCCAGGTCTCCATTGCTCACCCAGTGGTCAGTTCTCAATCCCCATCTCAGTTGACTCTTGGGCAGTACTGACAGCTCAGCAGTGAATTGATCCTTCCTCCACGAGACAAGAACCAAGACTTCCTGGAGGACCAGTCGCTCTAGGTTTCCCCTTCCCTCACTGACTTCTCAGTCTCTGGCTCCTGTTCCCCTCCTCATTGGCCCACATTTAAAAGTTGGGGTGCCCCAGAGCACAGGCCTGGACCATTCCTGTCCTTCGTCTCACTAGACCTTCTCCGCATGTCTAATGACCCTAAGTGCTATCCGTTTGCTCATCTCTCCCAAACTTGTGTCTGTCCTGGGCCTCTCCCCAAAACTCTAGAATCCTGTACCCAACTGCCTACCTAACAGGTAGAACACTGTTTACATCTTGGTTTGTTTCCTCTGCAATCAGATACAAATAAATTTAGGCACTTCACCTTTTTTTAAATCAGCTCGTACCATACACGTCTTTCTCTGAATGTCCAATAGACATCTCAGAAAATTTTCAAAACTAAGCTCCTCACCTCCCCCCCTTCTCTTACCCACCTCATTAGATGGCAACCCCATTCTTCCAGTGGCTCAGACTAAAAACCCGAAGAGTTACCCCACTTCCATCAGTAACATTTATGGAGTGCCTCCCATACACCCGGGTTTTGCCCAAGGCACAAAGAATAAGATTGCCTAGGCTGAGGTAACCTTAAATAAATCTGCTTGACAAGGACAATAATTTGTTCTTGTACAATAAAAGTATAGGAAGAAATTAAAACCAAAGCTTTAAAATTCATATTTCCTGCCTCTTTCCTTTTCTCCCCTTATTACTCTGCCCAAAAGACTTAACCTAAGTAAGGAAAAACAGGATTAGTGAAAAGGCTTGGAAGTGTGCTAATGTGTTCTTGGATGGAAGATTATCTTGCAGTAGGCCAGGCCTTGACTTTGTGTTGTGCACATAGCATGGACCATCCTCAGCAAGAATAAGAGTGTGTGTGTGTGTGTGTGTGTGTGTGTGTGTGTACATGTGTATGCGTGCACACGCACATCATTGACCCCAGAGTCAGGAGACCTGGATTGTGTTCTCAGCTCCATCACCAACTGTGTGACAAATGCCCTCCTCTCTCTGGACTTCAGTATCCAGACAGTGGAATGAGGTTTTCTCAGTTTTATTGTTCTGTGAACATTCTCTAAGGATAGCCCGTGACTAGGTTCTTATGGAACCTTCCTGGGCCAAGAACTGCCTTTCATTACAGAAGTGGGGGTACAGAGGCCAAGAGATTGGGCAGGTCTCCAGAAGAACCTCAGCATCTTAGAATATCTGAGCTGGAAGAGACCTTAGGAATTATGTCCTGTTTCCATGGGTCTCCAGTTTCTATGAGGTCGAATGGAAGCCTTGTTAACAATGCAGATCTTTGGAAATTTTGATTCTGTAGGTCAGGGCCAAGGCCTAGAAGCTGCACTTTAGCAAGTTTCCCAGATGATTCTCAGGCAGGTGGTGTAAGGACAGTAGTTGAAGAAACTCTGCTCTAGTCTGAGTCCCTCATCGGATAGATGCCCTGAGTTGGGAGGTGACTTACCCAGTCATTATAGCAGCATCGTGTTTGTCTTGTGCCAGGCACGATGGAAACACTTTACCAGTGTCAACTCGTTTAGACTCCATGACCCCCTGCAAGGTAGATCCTGTGATCGTCCCCATCTACAGATGAAGAAAGTGACCCCCGGGAGGTCATGGAACTTGCCCAGTTCCACCCAGCCAGGAGTTTGGGTCCCAAGGTCCTGGTTGAGCTGGTGGCCCCAAAGCCAGGATCAGATCCAGCCCAACTTGCCTGCCTGGGTGGGTGATGTGTTTTCAGAGAACAACCTGCTGTTGTGATATTCATGAAACATGACCTCACCTCTGTGGGAGCTTATCACACCCTCTTCTTTTTAATTTCTTTTTTCTAAGTAACATGAACAAAAGAGAAAAATCAGAAAATACAACAAGTAACGAGGAAAAATATTTCCATCACCCAGAGATGTTGATGACAAATGTGATTCTAGTCCTGATGCCAGCTTGACGCCTGCTGGGACACCCCAGCCTGGGAAACCCCAACCTCCATACTTCTCATGCATCTTCTCATTAAGCCCGTTCAACAGCCAAGGAGGTAGAACACTGTTTACATCTTGGTTTGTTTCCTCTGCAATCAGATACAAATAAATTCAGGCACTTCACCTTTTTTTAAATCAGCTCGTACCATACACATATCTTTTTGCTTTTTCACAAAGCAAATTGTCATAAATATCTCTTCTTGTCAAAGAATGTGTTGACCTCACTGCTCTGATTCCCCATCTCATATCCCATCATGACCCCTGCAGTTTGAACCTGTTTGTGAAGGGTCCAGAACAGTTCTGGGCAGATGGCAGGTGCTCCACAAAAAAAAAGCCCTCTTTTTCTTCAAGTTCCAAGGAAATCTACAGGCCACTCCAGCTGTTTCATGTTGTGTTTTCTTCTCGCCACCAGATGGCAGTATAGCCCCTCACAATAAGCAGAGACCATGACTGGAGGACCTCAAAATGCCAAGGCTGGCCCCAGAGGCTGCTGGGGCCACTTGTGCTCACCTGAGCCCCCCACCCCACATAGAAGCCTGTTGGCAACATAACATTCTCCTCCCCAGTTGGAGGGATGTGTCACTAGGAAGGGAAGTCACTTGCTCATTTATTTTTCCACCTTGCTGAGTGCCAACAATGTCCCAGGCTCCTGGGTTCAAGTGGCTCTAAGAGCAGACGCCACAAAACAGCTGTGTGAACTTGCCACGGTTCTCTGGGTTCTCATGTCTCCTCTGTACGAATGGGCTTTAAAAATAGCTCCAACTCATGGTGACCCGTGAAAACCCGATGCTAAGTAAAGGAAGCCAGACATAGAAGTTCACATGTGATGCATGATTCCATTTATATGAAATGCCCAGAATAGGCAAATCCATAGAGAAAGACAGCAGATGAGCAGTTGCCAGGGGCTGGGGGAGGGCGGGATGGGAAGTGACCGCTCATGAGTTTGGGGTTCCCACTTGGGTTGATGAAAAGATTCTAGAACTAGATAGTGGTCGTTAAGGACTGAATTGTGTCTCCCTCCCCCAAAAGTGAGGCCGTAAGGCTGGGACCCGATCCCATAGGACCATGTCTTTATAAGAAGGGACCCCAGAGGTGATCAGGAAGTAGGGACCGGGGCTTCCCTGGCTCCTAAGGGATGACCTCTGTGAGTTCACCCACAGGATGCCTGGAGGGGTGAATCAGGATGGGTCTGCTCTCCTCCCTCTGGCTTCAGGACAAAAGTATCCTGTGTCCTGCGCCCCAGAGCTGGTCTCACCATCTCCTGAGAACCCTCTAAACCAGCTGGGCCTGGCCCATGATGTGCAGACAGAGGAGAGAAAGGAATTGTGAAAACCCTGTCTCTCTCGCAGAACCCTGGCTTTCCAATCTGTTGTCTTGCTGCAGTATTTGTTCTGCATGCCAGAATCAGAATAGGACCTGGAGCTTTCTCTCTGCTTCCTCTGTGATCTTCCTGACCCCACCTCCACCCAAGGCAGATAGATGTTTTTGATCATCAAGGAGGAAGTTCTCAGAAGCAAAAGAGAAACAAACTGAATAATTTTCCAAGCAGTACCCTTTAGAGTTAAACATACATAATGCAAAAGTATAAACGTGATTCAGCCTGGGGCCAATAGCAATGCAAAATAATTCTTGTCTACGGACAGGCAGACCCTGTCCTGTCCAGCAGAGGTTCAGCTGGCTTCTCCCCTGATGTAAGAAAATAGCCCTGCCTCCATTTCATATCATTTCAATATTCCTGACCTGAAAATGTGTCAGTTCTTTGGAGTCTCTGTTGAACCAGCTAGAACATGTGCCCAGTTCCCTCCCTGATTAACATGTTAAATAAAATCTACAACACATACTCATTTTTATATCTATGTGAGAGACATGATTTTTTCCTCTTTTTTTTTTTGAAAATTATTTCTAACAGACTTCTGAAAGTGAAGGTTGATCCAGAATAGACAAAATTTTCTCCTGTTTATTGTTTAGTTTATGCCTGTATTTGGTAGATTTCCAAACATAAAGCATATTAGTTTGCCTGGGCTGCCAAAACAAAGTACCGCAGACTGGGCGGCTGAAACAACAGAAATTAATTTTCTTCCAGTTCTGGAGGCTGGAAGACTGAGATCAAGGTCTTGGTAGGGTTGGTTCCTTCTGAGGCCTGTCTCCTTGGCTTGTAGACCGCCATCTTTTCCCTGTGTCATCACAAGGTCGCCCCCTGTGTGTGTCTGTCTCCTAATCTCTTCTCCTAAGGACACCAGTCCTATTGGATCAGGGCCCACCCATATGACCTCATTCTGCCTTAATGACCTCTTTAAAGACTCTATCCAAGTAGTCACATTCTGAGGTCCTAGAGGTTAGGACTTCAACATATGAATTTGGTGGGGGGCAGATCATAATTCAGCCCATAACATAGCACAAGAAACAGGACGGACTGGAGTCCATGGCATGGAGGGGTGGCCAGGAATCCTGCTGGGTGACCTGACAGAGGCAGCTGTGCCCGTGCCCCCAGGGGCTGCCACCAGAAGTGTGCTCAGTTACCCAGTTCATGAATCTGCCTATGATTCTGAGAGACCACAGCAGCAAGGCCAGTGACAGACAAGTCTGACTGCTAAAGGAACTTGGTCATTTTACTTTTGGTCCCTGAGATTCTCCAATTACCAAGTGATTTTATCAGGGCCCTTGGCTGTAGACAGCCTGACCCTTCAACTGTAGGAAAAAAGAAAATGGACCATCGGCTTTGAGAATAGAGTCTGCTTCCTGCCAGCTGACCTGTTGGGACTGGTTTGGCCTCAGGGTTTCCCAAGCAATCCTGGCCATAGGATCTTTAATCTGTCACATGGCAGGTGAAAGCCCAACCCACAGAGCAGAAGAAACCGATTCACAGAGGATGGGGCCAGAGGCTTGTGTGCACGGCCCCTCATCCCTCTATTGCCCACCAGCCTTGACCCCGAGGAGGCTCTATGAGGCCCCCCGGGGACTCCAAGGAGAACAGTGTGCAAACTGCTGGCCTTGGGGTTACTGCTGGGAGTGTCACCGCATTTCCTGCCACCCAGCCCCTGCACGGTTCCATTATTTTGTTCTTTATTAAGACTTGCCTTGCTCCAAGAAGACTATAGAAATATAAATAAACTTTTATATTTCTAAAGTATACAAGGAGACTGAGACAAAGAGAACACAGAGGCAGGGGTAAGGTGAAACGGGGGTGTGTATATAACATACAATGTACACTGTTCAGGGGTGTTATGGACTGAATGTTCATGTCCCCCTCCCTAATTCATATGGCAAAGCCCTGACCCCCAGTATGGCTGTATTGGGGTATGGGGCCTCTAATGAGATGATTAAGGTTAAGTAAGGTCACCAGGGAGGGGCCCTGATCCAATAGGATTAATATCCTCATGAGAAGAGACACCAGAGATTTCTCTCTCCATGGAAAGACCATGTAAGGACATAGCAAGAAGACAGCCACATCCTGCCAAAATTCTTATGCTGAAGTCCTAACCCCCAGGATCTTAGAACACGATCCTATTTGGAAATGGGGTCATTCAGATATAATCAGTCAAGTTAAATTAGATCATCCTGGAGTAGGGTGGTCCCTAATCCAATATGACTGGTATCCTTATAAAAGGAGAAATTTGGACACAGACACACAGGAAGAATGCCATGTGACGATTACAGTTCTGCTGCCACAACCAAGAAACTAGGAGAGAGATGTGGACCAGATTCTTCCTTAGCACCTTCAGATGGGCCATAGTCCTGCCATCACCTTGATTTTGACTCTAGCCTCCAGACTTTTGAGGCAACAAATGTCTGTTAAGCTCCTTGGTGGTGGTACTTTGTTATGGTAGCCCTAGCAAACTCTCAGTACACATACAGTCCTGCCAATTTACACACGTGAGAATCGCCTTCAGCCATGAGATTCCTGGTGGCCAAAGGAAAGAGGGAATCTGTTATTGGAATCTCAGCATTTCTTATGGGCTAAGCTGGCCACCTCAAGAGAAGTGCTGGGTCCAGGGTGCCCAGCACAGTGCCTGGCACCCAGGCAGTGCTCAAAAATAAATGTTACCTGGCATTTTTTAAAAATTTTTCTTATTTTTAATTTTTTAGCCACTGATTTCTATGAAATCATCACTTTGGGAAATGACAGACTAAAATCTAAGTTTCCCCCCAGCTCTGTGGTTTTAAGATCTTACAGTCCTCTTGCAGGGGCTGCTGATGGTTTTCATTTCAGAGGGGGAGCTGGTATGGGAATCTGAGGGCTGTGGGCTCGGGCCAAACCACAGGGCTGGGCCAGCCAGGTGCCGGCAGGGAGGAGCCCTGTTCCCAGGAGTGTGCCAGGGGCCATGACAGCACGTTTGTAGCTGCTTGCCTGCCTGCATCTGCACTGGTGGACAGATCCCAGCATTTTCTCACCGAGCTCACACTGACTTCAGGGTTCCCCCAGCACTGTGCTCCAGGCAAACAGGGCCAACCAGACCAGCTGCACCAAAGGGGAAGGATGAAATAATCCCCAAAGCCCCTTCAGAGCGAATGGTCTAGAATTCCATCATCTGTGTCATGGGCCTCCAGACCATGCTTCTTTAGCCTTTATGCTTTCATTCTCACAGTCTGGAGGGTCTTTGAGTTGGTCTGAGTGTCCATCTCTCGCTAGTTCATGCCCTCCTTGGGGTGGACATGTAGGGGCGCCTCACAGCCCCTGACACCATCAGTCACCCGCTGAGGCCTCTGCAGGGCACAGACCTTTGCAGTGACACCCAGTGCAGTGTTCACCTTCTCATCCTCCAGCCACCCGAGTGCATCCCCTGGCACTTGGATCATAGTAAGTTGCTTGATTTTGTCACGTAGAAAACAAATCTGACCGTATATCCATTAGGATAGCTACTATCAAAAAAAAAAAAACAAACAAATGTTGGTAAGGATGTGAAAAAATTGAAACCCTTGTGCAGTGTGGGTGGGAATGTAAAATGGGGCAACCACTATAGAAAACAACACAGAGGCTCCTCAAAAATTTTTTAATTTAAATTAAAAAATTAAAACGTTTTAAATTAAAATTTTAAAATTAATTTTTAAAAAATTAAAAATGGACCCAGCAAACCCACTTGTGGGTATATATCCAAAAGAATTGAAAGTAGACAAAATATTTGCACATCCACATTCACAGCAGCATTATTCACAAGGGCTAAGAGGTGGAAACAACCCAAGTGTCCATCAACAGAAGAATGAATCAACAAAATGTGGTCTAGCTGTGTCTATTCAATGGAATATTATTCAGCCCTAAAAAAGGAAGGAAATCCTGGTACATGCTACAACATGGATGGACGTTTGAGGACATTATGCCCAGTGAAATAAGCCAGCACAAAGGACAAATACTGTAGACTTCCACTAATATGGGTACTTAGAGGAGACAAGTTCATAGAGACAGAAAGTAGAATGGTGGAATGGTGGTTATCAGGGGCTGAGGGAGGGAAGGATGGGAAGTGGTTTAATGAGGACAGAGTTTCAGTTTTGCAAGATGGAAACGTTCTGGAGATGGATGGTGGCTGAGGTAGCGTAACGATGAACACAACTGGACCGTACACTTAAAAAGGGTGAAGATGGTAAATTTTATGTTACGTGTTTTTACTAAAACTGAAAAAAAAAGGAGACAAGCACATATAAAAAACAAACAGGACCTTAATACCAAAACCAGACAAGGATGTCACAAAGAAAGAAAACTACAGGCCAATATCACTGATGAACATAGATGCAAAAATCCTCAACAAAATACTAGCAAACAGAATCCAACAGAACATTAAAAGGATCATACACCATGATCAAGTGGGGTTTATTCCAGGAATGCAAGGATTCTTCAATATACGCAAATGAATCAACGTGATACACCATATTAACAAATTGAAGGAGAAAAACCATATGATCATCTCAATAGATGCAGAGAAAGCTTTCGACAGAATTCAACACCCATTTATGATAAAAACCCTGCAGAAAGTAGGCATAGAGGGAACTTTCCTCAACATAATAAAGGCCATATATGACAAACCCACAGCCAGCATCGTCCTCAATGGTGAAAAACTGAAACCATTTCCACTAAGATCAGGAACAAGACAAGGTTGCCCACTCTCACCACTCTTATTCAACCTAGTTTTGGAAGTTTTAGCCACAGCAATCAGAGAAGAAAAGGAAATAAAAGGAATCCAAATTGGAAAAGAAGAAGTAAAGCTGTCACTGTTTGCAGATGACATGATACTATACATAGAGAATCCTAAAGATGCTACCAGAAAACTACTAGAGCTAATCAATGAATTTGGTAAAGTTGCAGGATACAAAATTAATGCACAGAAATCTCTGGCATTCCTATATACTAATGATGAAAAATCTGAAAGTGAAATCAAGGAAACACTCCCATTTACCACTGCAACAAAGAGAATAAACTACCCAGGAATAAACCTACCTAAGGAAACAAAAGACCTGTATGCAGAAAATTATAAGACACTGATGAAAGAAATTAAAGATGATACAAATAGATGGAGAGATGTACCATGTTCTTGGATTGGAAGAATCAACATTGTGAAAATGACTCTACTACCCAAAGCAATCTACAGATTCAATGCAATCCCTATCAAACTACCACTGGCATTTTTCACAGAACTAGAACAAAAAATTTCACAATTTGTATGGAAACACAGAAGACCCCGAATAGCCAAAGCAATCTTGAGAACGAAAAATGGAGCTGGAGGAATCAGGCTCCCTGACTTCAGACGATACTACAAAGCTACAGTAATCAAGACAGTATGGTACTGGCACAAAAACAGAAAGATAGATCAATGGAACAGGATAGAAAGCCCAGAGATAAACCCACGCACATATGGTCACCTTATCTTTGATAAAGGAGGCAGGAATGTACAGTGGAGAAAGGACAGTCTCTTCAATAAGTGGTGCTGGGAAAACTGGATAGGGACATGTAAAAGTATGAGATTAGATCACTCCCTAACACCATACACAAAAATAAGCTCAAAATGGATTAAAGACCTAAATGTAAGGCCAGACACTATCCAAATCTTAGACGAAAACATAGGCAGAACACTCTATGACATAAATCACAGCAAGATCCTTTTGGACCCACCTCCTAGAGAAATGGAAGTAAAGACAAAAATAAACACATGGGACCTAATGAAACTTCAAAGCTTTTTCACAGCAAAGGAAACCATAAACAAGACCAAAAGACAACCCTCAGAATGGGAGAAAATATTTGCAAATGAAGCAACTGACAAAGGATTAATCTCCAAAATTTATAAGCAGCTCATGCAGCTCAATAGCAAAAAAACAAACAACCTAATCCAAAAATGGGCAGAAGACCTAAATAGACATTTCTCCACAGAAGATATACAGACTGCCAACAAACACATGAAAGGATGCTCAACATCTTTACTCATTAGAGAAATGCAAATCAAAACTACAATGAGATATCATCTTACACCAGTCAGAATGGCCATCATCAAAAAATCTAGAAACAATAAATGCTGGAGAGGGTGTGGGAAAAAGGGAACACTCTTGCACTGCTGGTGGGAATGTGAATTGGTACAGCCACTATGGAGAACAGTATGGAGGTTCCTTAAAAAACTACAAATAGAACTACCATATGACCCAGCAATCCCACTACTGGGCATATACCCTGAGAAAACCATAATTCAAAAAGAGACATGTACCAAAATATTCATAGCAGCCCTATTTACAATAGCCCGGAGATGGAAACAACCTAAGTGTCCATCATCGGATGAATGGGTAAAGAAGATGTGGCACATATATACAATGGAATATTACTCAGCCATAAAAAGAAATGAAATTGAGCTATTTGTAATGAGGTGGATGGACCTGGAGTCTGTCATACAGAGTGAAGTAAGTCAGAAAGAGAAAGACAAATACTGTATGCTGACACATATATATGGAATTTAAGAAAAAAAATGTCATGAAGAACATAGGGTAAGACAGGAATAAAGACACAGACCTACTAGAGAATGGACTTGAGGATATGGGGAGGGGGAAGGGTAAGCTGTGACAAAGCGAAAGAGAGGCATGGACATATGTACACTACCAAACGTAAGGTAGATAGCTAGTGGGAAGCAGCCGCATAGCACAGGGAGATCAGCTCGGTGCTTTGTGACCGCCTGGAGGGGTGGGATAGGGAGGGTGGGAGGGAGACGCAAAAGGGAGGGGATATGGGAACATATGTATATGTATAACTGATTAAATTTGTCATAAAGCAAAAAATAAAAAAAATAAAAATAAAAAATAAAACAAACAAACAAACAAACAGGGCTTCCCTGGTGGTGCAATGGTTGAGAGTCCGCCTGCTGATGCAGGGGACGTGGGTTCATGCCCCGGTCTGGGAAGATCCCACATGCCGCGGAGTGGCTGGGCCCGTGAGCCATGGCCGCTGAGCCTGTGCGTCCGGAGCCTGTGCTCCGCAACGGGAGAGGCCACAACAGTGAGAGGCCCGCGTACCGCAAAAAACAAAACAAAACAAAAAAAGACAAAACCAATCTGGACTTAGGTAAGGAGAGACTTTTCCAGACAGGATCTTTGCAAGAGTGGAGAGGGACAATCACATTAGGGTAAAGGCTGGGATCACAAGCTGAGCAAGCCTCCCAGGGTCAGGCAGGGGAAGGGCCCTTCCTCCCCAGGGAGGTGCCAACATGCCAATGAAGAGCCCGGTGGACGGGGTGGAGGTGGAGTGATGGGCAGTAGATCAGAGGACGTCTTTCCTGCCATCAGCCGAGTGTCCTTGGGAGGCCGTTAAGAGGTGTAGTATGCTGGCCCAGGCCAAGAGCAGCCAGACTTCAGGAGCCTTGGGGGAGGGGAGAAGCTTCATGAAGGTTTGGTGTAGTCGGATGACCAAACATGGACCTGTCCAGGTTGGTCAGTGGGAACAAACAGTTCAGCTAATCTTTTTATTTTTGATTTTTTTGGCCATGCCATGCGGCGTGTGGGATCTTAGCTCCCTGACCAGGGATCAAACCCGTGCCCCCTGCAGTGGAAGTGCAGAGTCCTAACCACTGGACCACCAGAGAATTCCTCAGCTAATCTTTCATGAGCAAAGAATGGTAATTTGGAGGGTCTGACCTTGTCACAGGTAAACGGGGCGGTGGGGGGGAAGGATCTGTGAGTTGCAACCGAGTCACCTGGGGAAGGTTGGTGCTTTGCAGTGAGCCGTCTTTGCAGAACACAAAAGGGTGAGAGGGTGTCTAAATCTTCGCTGTTTTCCAGGGGCAGGTAAAATTCAGCATCGTCGATTTGAGTAGGATGGAAGTGATTAGTGCTGGGGAGGACCTGTTTTTTCTGGCACAGAGCAGACCCTCAGTAGACACTCATGAACGAATGAGTGAATGAATGAATGAATGAGTTGGCAGAAGGGAGCAAGCACTATGGACTGTGGTGGTCAGAGGGAGGCTTCCCAGAGAAGGCGGGATCTGAAGTGGGTGTGATGGATGCACAGGAGACGGGTCCCCTTGAGGATCACAGCAACAAAGCAGTTGCAAGAGACAGGAAGGCAAAACCATTGTTCATTATATATTATACATGAGGCCCTAGGCAGTTCCGTCAGGAAAACAGAAACCTCTCTAGTTATTTCAAGCAGAAAAGACAAGGAATTGACTGCTTACAAAGCCGGAGGAGCGAATGTCCGGCCCTGCTCCAAACTCTTCTAGAACCCTTTTTCTCTTTCCCACCCTGATTTTCCAGCCTTGGTTGCCATGAGGCTCTGGGGCTCAATCTCCCTGAATACAAAGGCCAAGTCCCAATCTCTGCCAGTAGCAGCCAGAGGTCCCCTCTGCTTGCCGTTGACTGGAGCCCTCCAGTGGCCTCCTTGTATGTCCTGTGAATCCCCCAGAGGAGACAGTGATGGAACCCAAGCTTTCCAAACAGACCTCCCACCTGTACAAACAAGATCAAGGGAAGCTGAGCTCCAATCCAGCTGCACCCATCAGGGACCTGCTCCCCTCACTGGCCTGGCTACTTTCAGGGCTTGAGGGATGGAGGTGGTGGCCTGGGGCCAGCCAGAGACACTGGGCCCTTCCTGGAGACAGTGGTAGTGGCTGAGGCAATGCTCAGGTCTCAGAACAGGGCCCTGGCCTCTCAGCTGGTCAAGGTGATGGATGGGGGATCAGAGGAGGCTCAGGATGCACACAGGGTGTTCCCACATCACCCCCAGGGTCCAAGATGGTAGCAGGTGACTGAACAGGAAGCAGAAGCTCGTCACTCAGACTCCACTACACCTATGCTGGGCTCCACCCGGCTCCCCACACCCAGCTCCCTCCACGCAGACAATCCCAGCACTTCTCAACTGCTCATGGGCCACCCGTGGGCCACCCATACTCTCACATGGCAATACCATCACCGTCGCCTCCTGCCCAGGCATCCCTGCCTTCCTCCCCTCCTCTCTGCTTCCCCTCAGCTCCTACCCCACAGTTTAGCTCCTGCAATAAACCTTCCCCATCCCTACCCAGCGGACAGTTGCCTATGAGACTGCTCAGTACAGCAGTTATGGGTGTGACCACTCGTCCACTCAAGTCCATATCCCAGTCACCTCCATCCTCGCTGGGTGGTCAGAGGCAAGTTCCTCCTGGCTTCAGTTACCTCGTTCGTACCCTGGGTACGTGATACACCCACCTCATGGGGCTGGTACAAAGCGTGTGTGGGATGGTCATTCACAAGCTCACCTGATCCAGGTATGCAGTTGTGCTGTTATCACTCCTGGCGCCCTTCCCTGCATCAGGGGCCGTGCTCCCTGGGTTTCGTGCCTGTCTCACCCACTAGAGCAGGGGCTGAAACCGTCCACTGTTACAGCTGCCCTTGGCTCCGTGTCTGGCACCTGTTCATCCCTGTTCACGGTGATGGATATGAATGTGCCAGGACACGTGGGCTCCAGAATGTGGCCGGCAGAGGAAATTAGTCTCTGATTCCCCGACATCTTGCACACAGGCAGTGTGAAAAGGGTGGTTGGGGTCTAGAAAGACCTCCAGCAGAGGCCCAAGCTTCTAGGTCAAAATACCAAGAGCCTTCTAGAAACGGACACATTCGCCCAAGGTCCAGCTGTCTGAGCAGCACTTTCATTGCCGGTGGTGCAAGTAGACCCTCCTGTGTGTAAGACTCATTGTGATAAACGCTGTGAGGATCAGTCCCCTTGCTGCTGTCGTGCATTAGAGCAGATTTTCAAAGCACAGCTTGCTTGTAGTGGAAGCCCAGGCTGGAAAGGAAGATTCCTCAGGATTTCTCACTCCTGTATGGGGCTTGGTTTTCTTAAAGCGAGGCCACCTGAGCCCTCCCAGGAGGGAGAATGACAGCGAAACTAGTTTATTGAACAAGAGGCTCCGTGAAGGGCAATGGAAGCGGAAGAGTGTTTGCTTTCTCGTGTCTGCCCCTTTCAGCCTGGTCCCCAGAAGAGATCCTGGCAGATCCCGCAGTTTCCCCTGTCACTCTTGGAGGATGCGCCATGTGCCATTATCCAGCTGTTAAAGCTTCAGTCCCGTCGGCTCTCAAGGCTTCAATCTGACATCTAATTTACAGATTCTCTGCCCAGGTTCTCGGGTGCGGAGCCATGCCCACCCCCGGCTCTCCCACCGTTCCTCTCCCCGCTTGCAGGCTTCTGCGTCCTGGGAGCTGTGTCCGGCTCCCCCAGCACGTGTGTCGGGGCTGCTGCAGAGAAGACAGGACAGTCTCCCGTAGCTGGTGGAGCTGGAGCTCACTCTCAGCTGTGAAATGACCTTGGCCATGGCAGACACAGGCCTGCAGTCATTCTGGGCCCACTTGTGTGGCTTCTTTAGAGCCTGCCCATCCCCACTGCCCGAGTCACTGGAGCTGATAGCTGCTGACAACACCCTGTCGGGCCCTGGCTTCCAGAAGGCCCCCCTGCACAGATGCCTTCTGCGAGGCCCTGGGGTCGGCTCAGCCATGCCCCCAAGATGTCCAGGTCCTCACCCCCAGAACCTGTAAATGCCACGTTATACAGCAGAAGGGACTTTGAAGGTGTGATTAAAGTCATGGATCTTGAGATGGGGAGGTTATCCTGTATTATCTGGCTGGGTCCTAAGCATCATCACAAGGGTCTTTATAAGAAGGAGGCTGGGCTTCCCTGGTGGCGTAGTGGTTGAGAATCTGCCTGCTAATGCAGAGGACACGGATTCGAGTCCTGGTCTGGGAGGATCCCATATGCCGCGGAGCAACTAGGCCCGTGAGCCACAGCTACTGAGCCTGCGCGTCTGGAGCCTGTGCTCTGCAACAAGAGAGGCCGCGATAGTGAGAGGCCTGAGCACCACGATGGAGAGTGGCCCCCGCTAGAGAAAGCCCTCGTACAGAAACGAAGACCCAACACAGCAAAAATAAATAAATTAGTTAATAAACTCCTAAAAAAAAAAAAAGAGGGAGGCAGAGGGAGATTTGACACAAAAGAAGGAGGCGACGTGACGCAGAACCAAAGAGAGATTTGAAGTGGCCAGACACTGCAGACCCAGCCTGGTGACCAGGACGTGGACCTCCTGGAGGTTACGTTGTAGTGGAAGGAGGCAAGTAGGCAAACAGCTAGCAAGGTGCTTGCAGAGAACGGTAAATGCTACGAAGGTCATACAACGGGCTGGCCCATTACCCACCCTGGAGAGGGCCGTGTGGGGAGGAAGGTGCTTGAATGAGATGCGAGGTTTCCCCACTACTGAGTCTGTGTGTGTGTTGGGTCCTCAAGTACACGTGAACCGAAATTCAGGTATGAAATGCAGGCAGGAGGACAAAGTGCAGCCTTGCCCAGGGACCCTGGAACACTCGTGCAAAACTCCTCAGTGGTTTCCTTTCTTTTCCAGTGTGTTGGTGCTACCTGTTCATTCATTCATTCATCCATTCACCTAACGGTTATCTTTTGAACACTCCTTACTCCAATTGTGTGCTACGCATTTTGCCACCTGTCCCCTCATTCGAGCTTCGTAGGCCTCACCCCAGGCCACTGGGCTCAGCAAGCCCAGGACGAGTGGGCTCAGCAAATGCCTGCCTCCCCTTCCCGAGTCAGGCTGTCCAGCTCCCCCCGCAGGAGACCCCCACCTGCTCAGGTGGGGCCCCCCCCCCATCGCCAGGAAAGGTTAGTTGCAAGGTGTTTCCCGGGTCCGCCCCCGCAAGAGTCGGAATCCCCTGGTCCCGGATGAGGGTCTGGGAACGTGCAGTCACAGCCCATTTCTGGGGTGCAAGTGTGGGAAACACTGCGTTTCAGTCAAGCTTCTCAAACTTTGCTGTGCAGGCAGCTCCCGGGGGCTGGAGAGAGGGGCTGGTTAAATGAAATTCTGGTTCAGCAGCAGCTTGGGGAGGGCCAGAGTCTGCCTTTCTAACCAGCTCCCCGATGGTGCCCATACCGCTGGATCTTGGACCAGCATTGAGGAGAGAGGAGTTACCGGACTATAGTGCCTCACCATATAGCCCTTCTGATGCATGAATGACAGCTGCTTCCTGCGGAGCCCTTCCTGGGAGCCCGGGAACATGCTAAGGGCTTTGCATGCAACCCCTCGTTTGATCTAGTAATAGCCCCCTTTTACAGATGAGGAAACTGAGGTGTGGGAAGTTGGGGACTTGCCAAGTCATGGAGCTGAGGATGTGGAGAGCTGGAGTCTGAACCCAGGCGGTCTGATGCCAAGACCAAGGCTTAAAGCAGCAAAGGAGGAAAAGGGATAACATTTTCTGGGCAACTGCGTGTGTCAGGCCGGTGTTGTTTAGTTCAGCATCGCCTCTAATCCTTACGATAGTCCTGCGGTGGACTTGTGAGTATCCTCAATTTACAGAAGAGGAAACTGAGCAGCGGAGTGGCTCCGTAAACAGCCCAGACTTAGTCAACGCCGAGTGGCAGGGCTGGCACTGAGCCCAGCTCCCTGATGTCCACGCTGGGACCTCTCCGGCCATCCATCTGGGCGCAGCCTCGGAGCAGAGCACAGAGCTGGCTGGCCCACGGCCCTCCTGTCACCCTGCCAGCTGTCCCTGTCCCGCCATAAGCCCTGTGCTACTTTCCTGCAGCTGCTGGAACAAAATTACCACCACTGGCTGTCTTGAAACAACAGAGCTGTATTCTCTTACAGCCCTGGATGTCAGAAGTCTGAGGTCAAGGTGTTGCAGGGTCTCTTCCAGCTTCCAATGGCTCCTTGGCTGTGGCTGTGTCACGCGAATCCCGCCTCCATCATCACATGGCTTCTCCTCTGTGTCTGAGTCTATGTCTCTTCTCCTTTTATAAGGTAAGGGATTAGGGCCCATCCTACTCAGCATCATCTCGTCCTAACTAATGACATCGCAAAGACCCTATTTCCAAATAAGGTCACATTCTGAGGATCCGGGTAGATGGGAATTTGGGGGGATGCTACTCAATCCAGTACAAGCCCACCATCTGTTCTTGACCCCAGGCTGTAGCACAGAACAAGAAGACAGGAGAGGCTGGGGGAGCCACGGGCAGTCCCCACAGTGCCCAGAGCTCTGTCACATATGGGGCCAGCTGTGCAATTCCATCCTAACAAAACAGGGACTTTTGCTCTGGTTTGGTTCATTGTCCTTTCTAGAATTTCCCCTCCAGGCCTTTTGCCCCTGCCTGTGGTTGGGAGCTGCCAGGCTGCTGCTGTGCTTATAAGAGGTCAGAAGCAAAGAGTATGAACAGGCAACGGCGGGGGAAATGTCACCCAGAGGAGGACAAGCCTGGAAATGTGTTCATCCCTCCGGTGGTCAAACAAATACAGACACAGGATACCGTTTCTTGTCCTTGAAATTAGTGAAAGATTTTTGGTTTTGTTTTTTAATGGTAATCGTCAAGGCTGGCAATGATTTTGAAACAGTCACTTTCATACAATGCTTATGGCCCCTTTTGGAAAGTAATGTGATACTATTTCCCAAGAGCTGCCAAAAGACGCATGCCTTCCATTCAGTGATTCAACTTCTAAACATCCCTCCTAAGGAAATAATCAGAGAAGTGGTCAAATTTTTTGTTCAAAGATGTTATTACAGCATTTTAAAAAATCATGGTAAAAAATAAATTGGAGATAGCTTAAATGTCTAGCCATAGGGGATTGATTGAGTAAACAATGGCATATCAGCTTGATAGAAAAATGCTTACAGAGTTTGTACTAACTTGGAAGAATGCGATGCTAAGTGAAAGAGGATACAGAATTGTATATCCAGCAGGACCGCAAATGTGTACAAAATTGTGCAGAAAGAAAGGATTTGATGTGCTTGTGATAATGAACCTCTTCAGGGAGACTACATCTCCCTGGAAGAGAAAAAAAACCCAAGTTGGCAAGGGGACTGTCTCTGGGACAGAGGTGGGACCTGGGGTAGTGGGTGGGAGGCCACAGCCTAAAAATTATCCCCCAAGACGAGGAGCGCATGGATGGATGTGAGGTTTTGACGTGTTTCGGGCAGGTACCGTGGCCACACTGGCCCCCACCTCCCTTCCCCACTGGTCTCCTGGTCTGCCCCGTCACTTCCCTCCATCTTCCACCCCACAGGCAGAGTGATTTTCCAAAACACAAAGCCGGTCATCTCACTCCCATGCCACAAACCCTTCAATAGCTCCCCACTGATGACAGGATAAATCCAGGCCCAAGTTGGAAGACCAGGTGCTTCCCAGTCAGCTCACCTGTCTCCCCAGCCTCACCCTTTTTGCCTCCAACCATAAGCCATGCTCTTCCATTCCTCTGTGCCTTTGCTCATGCTCTTCCCTCTACCCCAAATCCACTTCTTTTTCATTTCCTCCTAGTAAACTCCTACACATCCTCCAAAATCCAAATCAGTTACCACCTCCTCTCTGATCTTTTCTCTGACTGTCCCCAAGTGAGGTGGAGTTTCCCTCCTCTGCCCCCACAATCTCTTATGCCCCCCATCCCCATCCCAGCTCTCACCTGCTCTTACACTGTAATGATTTATTTGGCATCCTGCCTCCTTCTCCAGGCTGTGAATTCCTGAAGGGCAAGGCCACTTCTTCACCTAGAATCTTCAGAGCCCAGTATTGGAGCCAGCCCACAATAAAAACCCAGTGAACGGGCTTCGCTGGTGGCGTAGTGGTTAAGAATCCGCTTGCCAATGCAGGGGACACGGGTTCGAGCCCTGGTCCGGGAAGATCCCACATGCCGTGGGGCAACTAATCCTGTGCACCACAATTAGTGAGCCTGCACTCTAGAACCCGCGAGCCACAACTACTGAAGCCCACAGGCTTAGAGCCCGGGCTCCGCAACAGGAGAAGCCACCGCAATGAGAAGCCTGCGCACCACAAGGAAGACCCAACGCAGCCAAAAATAAATAAATTAAAAAAACAGAAACAAAAACAAAAACCCATTGAACGTTTGTTGAATAGTGATTACATGTCATGGCTGACCAAGAAGTTCCATGAATTTACTCATTGAAATGACTGTCAGAAATAGGAATTAGGATCCTGATTTAATACACAGGGAAACTAAGACTTACAGGGCTTCAGGAACCTGGCCAGGACAGCAAGAGGCAGAGCAGGTGTTGTCTGGATCCAAACATCTCGTCTTCTGTCTACCACACCTGTATTAGTGTTCCTGGGGCTGCCATAACAAAGTACCACAAACCGGGTGGCTTAAAACAACCAAAATTTGTTCTCTCACAGTTTCAGAGACCAGGAGTCCAAAGTCAAGGTGTCAGCAGGGCCAAGCTCCCTCCAAAGGCTCAGGTGTTTCTTGGCTTGTGGCTGCATCACTCCAGTCTCTGCCACCATCCGCATGGCTTCGCCTCTGTCTCTGCTCTGAGTGTCTCTTATAAGGACACTGTCATTGGATTTAGGACCCACCCAGATAATTCCATCTGCAAAGACCCTTTTCCCAGATAAAGTCACGTTCCCAAATTCTGGGGGTTAGTTGGGACGTGGAAATTTGAGGAGGGGGAGTCAACTTTCACTAATTACATACAACCTATGAGTGTATTTATGACCTGTTTTAATTAGTTTCATTTCTATTCAGTGGGTTTCATTTCAATCCAGTCGATGTTGGTTGTACAGCTGCCACGGACCAGGCCTGACAAATTCCAGGCATGAAGGATGTGGGCCCCTCCTCATAAAGGGTCCCCACTCCAATGAAGGGGTGAATAGTTGGGGTGTAACTCTTCCCGTGTAGGCCTGGGGTGGGGTTGCCAGAAAAGGAAACACTTGAGCCCACTTGGGTGGTTATTCAGGAACAGCCAAGGGACCAGCCTGTCAAAAGCACAGCATCATGAGGGACCTGGGACGGTCAGCCCTGGAGTGGGTGGGGGTCAAGGGGGGCTTTTCCAGCCAGCCTGCAGTAGAGGATGCTGGGAGCAATGCCAGGCAACAGGCTGGAGACGTGGGCCAGCCCTGGTCATGGAGGGGCCCCAGGGCTGGGGGAGCTGGACTCTGTGAACTGGATGTATCCTCCCCAGGGCCTCAGAGGTCCTGGCCAACCCCTCCCGTCCTCACGCTCTGAGCGCTCCCTGGGCCCCAGTGCTCTGCGGGGCTCGGCTTTCCTTTCTCTTGACCTAACAGATGCCCTCGGCTCTGGCTGTTTGGTGACATCCTTGGGGCCTCCCCAGGAATATGATGCCGGGTGCCCCTGGGCTCCTTCTTTACAATAAAGAAAACTGTCCACCCAGCCCCTACCACCTTATTAAAGGACGGGAGGTGGGGCGGGAGGGGTGAAATGGGGGGGCGATAAACGCCTGCCCCCAATGGCCTTCTTTAATACTTGAGCTATTGTGAAGGTCTCCTCCATTCTTCCCCCACCAGCCCTCCCTCCCCGAGCTTTGTGAATCAGAAAAGACAGTCCGATGACATGAAGGGCAAACACATAAATATCCCTCCCTGCCTTTGGGTGAATCCTAAACACGTTCCCTGCGTGTACGTTGGGCCCTTTCCACAAGAGCCAAGTTCCTTCGGCCCCTCCCTCCCACACATTCCGATCTACCCTGAGCTCCCCGGGTCTCCGTTGGCGAGACTGCACTGTGAGTTGCTGGGAAGCAGGACCTCTGTCTCCCGCTCTCTGTGCCTTTTGACTCTGACCCTCCCCCCACTCCCCCTCCTTCCCCAGGCTCCTCCTCCTCCTCAGACCTGCAGGGCTCTTTCTAACCAGGATGCGTGTGCTCTGCAGGGCACTGTGCTCTGACTCTGCCCCTTCCCTTCTGGGCCTCCACTTGCTCATCTGTAAAATGCGGAGAGTAGTTACTTTTACTCCACTGGTTTTTAAAATTGAGATAAAATATATACAACGTCGAATTTGCCATTTTAAGTGGTGTGAAGTACATTCACATTGTTGTACAATCATCACTGCCATCCATCTCCAGCATTTTTTCATCTTCCGAAACTGAAACTCAGTCCCCATTAAACACTCACTCTCCACGCCCCCTCCCCCAGCCCCTGGGACCATCATTCTGCTTTTCTGTCTCTGTGAACTTGTCTCCTCCAGGGACCTCATATAAGTGGAATCATACAGGATTTGTCCTTTGTGACTGGCTTCTTTTATTTCACAAAACATCTTTAAGGATCATCAATGTTGTAGCTTGTGTCCGATTTTCCTTCTTTTTTTAAAAAAAAATTATTTATTTATTTATTTTTGGCTGTGTTGGGTCTTTGCTGCTGCGCGCAGACTTTCTCTAGTGGCGTTGAACAGGGGCTACTCTTTGTTGCGGTGCGTGGGCTTCTCATTGCAGTGGCTTCTCTTGTTGCGGAGCACAGGCTCTAGGCGCGCAAGCTTCAGCAGTTGTGGCTTGTGGGCTTCAGTAGTGGCTCGCGGGCTCTAGAGCGCAGACTCAGTAGCTGTGGCGCACGGGCTTAGTTGCTCCATGGCATGTGGGATCTTCCCGGACCAGGGCTCGAACCCGTGTCCCCTGCACTGGCAGGAGGATTCTTAACCACTGTGCTACCAGGGAAGTCCCGATTTTCCTTCTTTTTTAAGGCCAAACACTATTCCATTGCACAGATAGACCATTTTGTAATGCCACCTTTCTCTGCCTCCAGGAAAAAAAAGTCACAAAATGAGGAGGCAGTTTAGCAAAAGTTTAGAGCAGGGACCCTGAGGCCAGGCTGCCTGGGTCCCTGTGTGGCCACTTATAATCTTAGGCAAATAACTTCTGTTTGCCTGCCTCAGTTTCTTCTCAGTAAAATGGGTTGATAATGGTCCCTCCTGACAGGATCAAATGAGCTAAGTTTTGTAAAGCACACAGGACAGCGCCTTGCTGAAGGAAGAGCCATCAGAGTGGTGTCAAATAAACTAGCAGGAGGCCACCCCCTGTGCTGCCTGCTGTACCTGCCTCACCCACACCCTTCCTTCCTGGTCCTTTCTTGTCCAGGGTTTGGAATTATCTACCCGGCTCTGCCTTTCCCTCTGCAAGGGGGGAAAGACCTCGGTTACCCATAACGGAGGACCTTTGTTTCACAGCTGGAGTCCAGATGCCGATTTTACGGCTAAGGTATCCTTTACTGTCCACGAGGCCTTAACACCGTGGGTACCACACAGGGTGGAGGGTGGGGACCGCAGGACTTGAAGCTGATGAGAGACCCCAGCTTCAGCCAGGCCAGCCCACCATGCAGAATTCACAGGATCCTCCTCCCAGAGTGTGGATGTTGAGCCGGTTCGAGGTAAACTCCTAATACGGGCTGCACCCCAGCCCACATGCCCCAAGCAGTCTGAATCTTCTAGCTCTGTACAGTTGTCACCTTCTCCATGCCAGTTTTTCCAGACCTCTGTCCACTTCTCTTGCGTTCCCCCCAACATAGAGAAAAGAGTCAAAGGGATATGGGTTCAGAAACCACTTTCACTGCTTGCTGCTGTGTGACCTTGACCAAGTTGCTTACCTTCTCTGGACAACTTCCTTCTTCCTTAAAGTGGAGATGATACATAATACTTTCTGCAGAGGGGCACCGAGGGAATTCAGTGAGGTCAGGAAGGAAACAGCGCTGGTCCTTTCTCTGGTTTGCCGCCTCGAACCTCTGTCTCTCTCGCTGAGCTGGCCACGTCTGCCTCAGATCGAGGCTGATTTCGTGGGAGCCGTGCACCCTGACTCACAAGGGAGGTCCCCACGTCAGGATTCAGTGGCCTCCCCTTCGTATCCCACTCACCCATCTGTGCCCGGGAGCTGCTTGCCTCAAGTATGTGCCGCCAAGAGACTCACACACCTGTCAACGTGTATCCTCCCACACCTGGTGTTTAGAATTCTTCGACAAGAAGCCGTGAATGTTTTTATCTTTTGGTTTGTTTTTGAAAAATGACAGGAGTAAGAAAAACCTCTGAAGTGCCTGGTGCCCCGTGGAGGGAGCCGGAGGAGAGACACTCAGCAGAGTGGCGGGTGGCTGTCAGATGGTGCGAGTCTGTGTCTAGGACCACAGCCAAGCCACACAGGGGGGCTGGGGGGTCGTGTTCCATGGGCACAGCTGGAGCCGGTGGGAACTGGTGCCAGAGCAGGTTCTAATCCAGCACCAGTGTCATGGCTGGGAGCGCAGGTACAGGCATCCCAAGCCCGATGACACCACTTGTGAGCACGTCGTGGGCTGAATGGTGGCCCCGAAAACATGTCTTAATCCCTGGAACCTCTGAATGCTACCTTATTTGGCCAAAGGGCCTTGTAGGTGTGATTAAGTTAAGGCTCTCCAGGTAAGAGAGTCCCAGATTACCAGGTGGAGCCTAAATCCCACAAGTGTCCTTATAGGAGGGAGATTTGAGACAGAAGTAGAAGCCATGTGAGGATGAAGCAGAGACTGGAGTGATGAAGCCACAAGCCGAGGAAGCCAAGGGCTGCTGACGCCCCACAAGCTGGAAGAGGCAGGAAGAGCTCTCTCCTAAGGTCTTCGGAGGGAGCCCAGCCTGCCAACACCCCGATTTTGGACTTCTGGCCTCCAGAGTTTATTCTCCAGAGAGAATAAATTCTGCTATGTGAAACTACCCAGTTTGCTGTATATGTTCCGGCAGCCTTAGGAAACGAATACGTGAGCTTCGTGACTTTGCAGGAATTCATCTTCTAAGTTCAGCTTCCTCACTTGCAAATAGCACCTAATTTATACAGTTTGTAAAGGATTACCCAAAGTATTTAGGTTGAATCGTGTTAAATTGACGTTTTTGCAAGTCAGAAATAATTGGATATTGGCAGTTTCATTTGAGTCAACCCAGTGATCTACGCAAAGCACTTAGAATAGCAACTGGCCCGCAGTAAGTGTGCAGCAAATATGGAGACACAGTCCTAGGGCCAGGAGAGATGACTCCTCAAATGGGACTGATAGCTTGGGGTGGAGTGGCATTCATACTGGGCTCTGAGGGATGTGTAGGAGCTTGTGTGGCAGAAAATGGGGATGCTGGGGGCTGGGGGAACACCTCAAGGGATGGGTCAGGGCCGGAAAAGTTGGCTTTGGTAGGTGATAGTAGGGGACTGGGGGAGCTTACCTGGGGAGGGGGTGCAAGGGTGATGTAAGCACCTACTGAATACAGAACCCTCCATGCCTACCCAGCCACCTAAAGGGAATCTCCTCCATCCTGTAATGGAATGATTTTCCCAAGACACTTGAATGTGTCACTCTTCACTGGCGTATGCGACCCTGGGGAAGAAAGCTAAAATCTCTCTAGCCCGTGTAGGAGATTCCTGTGGCTGCTGAAACAAAATACCCAAAACTGCGTGGCTTAAAATAACAGAAATTAATTTTCTTACAATTCTGGAGGTCAGAAGTCCAAAATCAGTCTCACTGGGCCAAAATCAAGGTGTCAGCAGGGCCACATCCCATCTAGAGGTTTCCTTGCCTTTTCCAGCTTCCAGAGCTGGCATTCCTTGCATTTTTTTGGCTGGTGGCCCCTTCCCCCATCTTCAAAGCCAGCAACGTAGCATCTTACTTCCTTGTTACATGGCCTTCTTATGTGTCAAATCTCCCTCAGCCTCCCTCTTCAAAGGACACCTGTGATTGCATTTAGGGTCCGCCTGTATAATTGAGGATAATCTCCCCATCTCAAGATCGTCAATGTAATCAAATTTGCAAAGTCCCTTTGCCATATAAAGCGACATGCAGAGGTTCCAGGGATTAGGACCCGGATGCCCCTGGGGGCCGTTGTTCAGCTGGCCCAGCTGGCATTAAAGGCCCCTCCGGTTTGGCCTCTGCTCACCTCCCTCATCAGCATCAACTCCTCACCTTCTCACCTGCTCCGCCAATCCCTGCTCAGACATGCCAAGGACCTGCTTCTTCTGGAATGCTCTCTCTGCCCCTGCACCAGGTTCCTCTGTCTGGAGACCTCAGAGTGACACCCTGGGGCACTTCCTTAGCTGCCCTCTCCCGGTGCCCCCAGAGTAGCGCATCTGTACCCCTTTTCTTGCAGCACTGGAATCCCAGGCCAGTTCTGGCCTCACCATGGGAGGGTCACATCACAAACAAGCATGTGTCCAGGTGGGACCTGCATTCAACCTTGCAGAAAGGGACAGGTCAGGTGAGAGCAGTCGGGGATGCTGAGCATGCCCGGAACAGAGACACGTCAGGGGCAGAGGAACTGCACCTTCTCACGGGTCAGTACAATGAACACTTAGAGCTGACATCGACTGGGCTCTTACTACATCCCTGCTGTGCAACGATTCTAACTTAACCCTCGAAACATCTCCACAAGGGAGAAACTCTCATCAGGTCCATTTTGTAGATGAGGAAGCTGGGGCACAGCGAGTTTCAGTAACTTCCACAAGGTCACACAGCTGGAAACTTGATCTTGAACTCTAGCTTCCAGAACTGTGAGAAAATACAATTTTGTTGTTTAATCCCCTCAGCCTATGGTATTCTTGCTATGGCAGCCCAAGCTGATGAAGACATTCTATGATTCCATTTATATGACCTTCTGGAAAAAGCAAAGCTGTGGGGATGGAGACCAGAGAGTAGTCGCCAAGGGGTTAGAGATGGGAGGATTTCACTACAAAGGGGCAAATAGAGGGAATTTGTGGGGATGATGGAACTATTCTCTGTGCTCTGAGAGTGATGGTGATTACACAGCTCATAGAACTGTACCCCGTTAAAAAGCAAAGTTTTCGGGCTTCCCTGATGGCGCAGTGGTTGAGAGTCCGCCTGCCGATGCAGGGGATACGGGTTCGTGCCCCGGTCCGGGAAGATCCTACATGCCGTGGAGCGGCTGGGCCCGTGAGCCATGGCCGCTGAGCCTGCACGTCCGGAGCCTGTGCTCTGCAACGGCAGAGGCCACAACAGTGAGAGGCCCGCGTACCACAAAAAAATAAATAAATAAAAGCAAAGTTTTCTCTGTACAAATTTTAATTTTTTTTCTTTTTTTTTATGGCCTGTGGAATCTTAGTTCCCTGACCAGGGATTGAACCGGTGCCCCCTGCAGTGGAAGCACAGAGTCTTAACCACTGGACCGCCAGAGAAGTCCCTGTGTATAAATTTTAAAAGAAACAAAAAGTGTGCTTTATATCACAAAAAAGAAGAAGAACCCTCTGGCTACTGTTTGGAGAATGGACTACAGGGTCTAAGAGTTGGAGCAGGTTGGTCACCAGGCAGAGGCGGTGATGGGGAGGCTCGGGGGTAGCCAGGGAGGCGGGGAGATGCGGTCAGACTAGCGCTGTGTTTGGAGGTAGGAGTGACAGGATTTGCTGACGGACTGGACGGGGACTGGTGAGGAAAGGAGCGGAATCGGTGATGATTCCTACGTATCGCTGTGCATCTGCCTTGGTGGAGAAGATTGGGGGAGGAGCCGTGTATCAGTCAGTACTCAGGTGAGGGACCAAAATCCTCCTGCTGCTTTAGGCAGAGAACGATTTCATCAGGGAGTCAGACTCATACACAGTCGGTGGAACAGCTGAAGGAGAAGGAGTGATTTCCAGGGCAATCGCACTGCACTGGGTCATCAGGAAAACCGCTGTGAGCCACGGTCGGGAAGACGGTGGTGGAAGAGGCTTGTCCTGCTCTTGGCTGCAGGCACACACTGCCTTGCGGCATGAAGGCTCCTGTGCTGCCACCTCCCGCTCCACCTAATTCCACTCCAAGCCCAAGACTCATGCAAGTGCATCTAACTGATTGTATTAGTCTCCTAGGGCCACCGTAACAAAGTGCCACAGACCGGGTGGCTTCCACAGCAGACATTTATTTTCTCACAGCTCTGGAGGTTGGAAGTCCAAGGTCAACGTGTCAGCAGGCTAGGTTTCTTCTGAGGCCTCTCCCCTTGGCTTGTAGATGACCATCTTCTCCCTGTGCCGTCACATGGTTGTCCTTCTGCGTGTGTCTGTGTTTGAATCTCTTTTATAAGGACGCCAGCCATACTGAATGAGGGCCCACTCCGGTGACCTCATTTAACCCTAATTACTTCTTTCAATTTAAATGACCTCTATTTCCAAATGCAATCACAATCTGCGATATAATAGGAGGTAAGGAGGGATTCTCCCCTAGAACCTTTTTTTTTTTTTTTTTTTTTTTGCGGTACGCGGGCCTCTCACTGTTGTGGCCTCTGCCGTTGCGGAGCACAGGCTCCGGATGCGCAGGCTCAGCGGCCATGGCTCACGGGCCCAGCTGCTCCGCGGCATGTGGGATCTTCCCGGACCGGGGCACGAACCCGTGTCCCCTGCATTGGAAGGCAGACTCTCAACCACTGTGCCACCAGGGAAGCCCTCCCCTAGAACCTTTTTAGGGAGCTGCCACCTTGCTTCCAGACTTCCAGCCTCCAGAGCTGTGAGAGAATAAATTTCTGTTGTTTTAAGCCACACTGTCCGAGGTAATTTGTTACAGCAGCTACAGGACACTAATACTCAAGGCTTCTGAAATTCTCACAAAATGTACCTTTGCCTCATTGGCCCACTTGTTCAGTAGAATGTTAGAGCCACAAGGCCCCTCCAAGATCTTCTATGGCATCCAGGGCAGGGCTGGGGAAAAGAACACCTCAGCTCAGATCCCAGCTTTACCTCTTGTTGACAGCGTGACCTTCGGCAAGTCACCTAAGCTTTCTGAACCAAAATTTTCTTTGGTATAAAATGAGGATAATGACATCTCCCTCATGATGTCATCATGAGATAATAATGTACATTGAACAGCTCAACACAGCAATTGGCATAAGTTGCCCAGTAGATTCTGTGTTGTATTTCCTCTGGCCCATTCATCGTCCTTGCACCACCGTGGTACTTGTTAGTCGATCGGACCATGGCTTTTTATCTTTGTGAGTAGAAGTCAATTAGGTGGTGTTTGCTGCTGATGCAGGAGTCCCAGAGAACTTAGTGGGATCCTCCAGGTCACTAGGGCCACCCTGGGAAGCAGCCAGGCTCCAGTGGCAGCCCCAGTGTCATTAGGTTAGGTTGGTTCTGGTAGATGCTGTTTTATTAGCGAACACTGGATCCCAGCTAGAAGCTATGGCCTATGCTCAGAGTCAGCCATGAGCATTGAAACAATGCTTCATGAGCAATAAATATCTCTGGGCTTGTTAAGCATTTCCAAGAGACTGGCAGGTGTCTTCCTCCGAATTGATCTGGAGAAGCCACATGGCATCCCTCGCTTTCCCTAACCTCCTGATGAATTACTGTAAATGTCTGTCTTCTTGACAGTTTGGGAACTCATAGATTGGTCATCCATGCTTGCTCACTGGCTTAGAGTGCATCTGGGTGAGTCCTCTTTTCTTTAATCTTATAGCCTGAAAAACTGCTTCCTTAGTGTAGAATCCAAACCCTCCTTCCCACCCCCAAGGTTGTGGCTGTAGTTCAGGGCGTGTCCCCTCTCTGGCCTGGTCAGTCCCCCTGACACTGGATTGAGCCATTATCAACCATTAACCCCTTGGCTTGAAAAACCTGTTCCTTGAAATCATTGAGGGCTGGCACGGGACTGCAGGGAACCTCTGTGGACCTCAGTATCCTCATCTGTAAATTAGAGACACTCATAGTCATCGCCTCATAAGATGCGGTAAAAATCAGGAGAATCCAAGTGAAGCGCCAAGGACAGGACCTGACCCACGATCAGTGCTCAATAAAGGCTAAGACATACGATTAATGTCCAGAAAACAATAATGCTCCCTCCAGCGGACACGGTGCTTTCGAGTTTGCAAAGTGCTGAGTTAGATATCATTTCATTCCCGCTGGGCGGCAAGCCCGTGAAGGCAGATCAAACAACAGTGAGGCCTCTGATTCGTGGGTGAGGGAGCAGAGCTCTCAGCTCCACGGTCGGGCGGGAGGCAGCTGAGCAGGGCTCCAGCTTGGAAGCCTGAGATCTTTCCACATTTCTCCGTGGGAAAGACTAGCCAGCCCCTGGAGAGGGAAGCTGGATTTCTGTGACAGCACTTGGGGAGCAAAGGCTGCATCTACTCATCTCTGTGCTCCTGACACCACATGTGTGACTGGCTCGTAGCAGGACACCCTCAGTTACGTTTTGGTTGTTGTCGAAGTTTTGTTTGTTTTTAATTTTTATTGAAATATACATAGATATATACATACTCTTTTTCAGATTCTTTTCCATTAAAGGTTATTACACAATATTGACTATAGTTCCCTGTACTATACAGTAGTAGGTCCTTATTGTTTTTCTCTTTTATATATAGTAGTGTGTATCTGCTAATCCCAAACTCCTAATTTATTCTTCTCCACCCCTTTCCCCTTTGGTAACCATAAGTTTGTTCTTTATGTCTGTGAATCTATTTCTGTTTTATAAATAAGTTCATTTGTATCATTTTTTTCGCTTCCACATATAAGTGGTATCATATGATATTTGTCTTTCTCTGTCAGACTTATTTCACTTAGTATGATAATCTCTAGGTCCATCCATGTTGCTGCAAATGGCATTATTTCATTCTTTTTTATGGCTGAGTAATATTCCATCGTCTGTGTGTGTGTGTGTGTGTGTGTGTATGTGTGTGTGTGCATTCCACATCTTTATCCATTCATCTGTCGGTGGACATTTAGGTTACTTCCTTATGTTGGCTATTGTGAATAGTGCTACCATGAACATTGGGGTGCATTATCTTTTCAAATTAGAGTTTTCTCTGGATATATGCCCAGGCATGAGATTGCTGGATCATATGGTAGATTTGTTAAATGAATGAACAAATAAATGAGGGCTATGTACAGTGATTGGGTTAGAGGTGTGGATCATGAATACTGAGAGGTCTGATTAACAACATTTTCTCTAAGCCTGCTGAATGCTGAGCCAGCCTTCACAACAATCCATCACTGGGAACATTAGTCCCATTTTACAGATGGAAAAACTAACACTCAGAGAGGTTAAGCAACCTGTCTCCCATCAGAAGGCAAGTGAGTGGTCCAGCTGGAATTGAGTTCAGGCCTGACTGATCCCCATTACACTTCCCAAATACCCCCCAGGGTATGTGATGGGAGATCATAGACTTTCAAATCAAAATCCTATTTTCTGTATAACTGCAGTTATCCAACTCTTAGAAACATAAAAGCTTACATTATTTCTACCAAGTTATAACTACCAATACTCTTTCAAAGCCTAGGATATTGGTTTCCCAATATTGGCTGCCCTAACAAAGTACCACAGAGTCGGGGCCTTAAACCATAGAAGTGTATTTTCTCACAGCTCTGGAGGGGACTCCACTTCCCCATCATAGGATTTGCTTTGCCGATGAAATGTGACTACAGTGACATGTGCCCCTCCTGAGGAGGAACTTTAAGGCCCATCACGTGGTCTGGGCAGCTCTCTTTTCTCTCTGCTCCTAGATCAGCAGGTCCCTGAGCGGGGTTGCTGCTGCTTTCGTGCTCTGGAATAAGGAGGCTGCACGGCAGGACCACAGAGACCTGCAGTGGACCTGAATAGGAGCATTCCTGCTGATGCTGCTGGAATCTTAGGGTTGCTTGTTACTGCAGCGTGGCTTGACCTCAGCTGACTTGATACACAGTGGGCATCACTTTATGGATTTTAAGGTGTTCAGTGTAGTTCTTCATAATGATGGAGGGAAACTCTCATTCCTCAGACCCCCTGTTATTAAATTCTACCCGCTGCAGGGTTCATCTACCTGTCTTTGACAATACAACATTGCAACTGAATCTCTGAAACAACAGAGCAGAGCCCAGGCCTCAGCATTTATCAGGATGCTACCTGCTCCACAGCCTGACTGCAGTCAGAGGCTGGCCACTGGGGGCATGGGCTTTGGAATGAGAACCAGGCTGGAATCTCACCTTTGTCCTTCCTACCAACCTCGTGACCACCAGCCAGTTACCGAACGGATTAGTTGGTTAGAGTATTAGTCTGCTTGGGATGCTGTAATAAAATACTATAAACTGGGTGGCTTGGCGGCAGGAGGTAGATGGGCCCCAGGCCGAGCAGCTGGAGTCTGTCCTCTGTGGACAGATACTCCAGAGCCCTGCCCAGATAAGAGAGAAAAGACCACGTATTCTTCATTCTCGAAGTCAAGGAGACCTTCCTGACTACACATGCGCAGAAAGGCTCCTTGAAGGTCAAAAAGGGAGGAGGTGACACCATGTAGTAGGTGATGTCAACCTACCCATAGGCCTTTTCACTAGAATCCATCTTGGCCAAGAGATGCGGGCGCACACATGGGAGGACCCATTTGGCAGGGTAGGGGTGGCAAGCTGTACCAGTTTTGAGGCAAGCTGTACTTGGTTGAAATCTGTGTTAGCTGAACAGGCTCTACCGTCCTGCGGGGGTGACCTTCAGCCCCTCGTCTGTATCATGGGGAATGGCGCTGACCTCCCAGGCTGTTGTGAGGTTTCACAAGAAAAATGCCCCAGGTACAGTGTCTGCGATCTAGTAAACCCCAAACCAGTGCCAGTCCCCTGCTCCTGGCATCAGATGTTGGAGGAAGCACGCTGTTCCCAGGCCCCGGGGCATCCTGACAGTAGCAGTGAGAACACTGTAACATGTTAAGGGGTTCCGTTCCAGTGGAAGTCTCCCTGGCCTGGCCATCCAGGGCTCCTGGCTAAAAGGTGACCTAATTATTAATGAAAGCTCCAGTGTTGAAAGCTAAGACATAATCCACCCCTGAATGGATTCAGAAGGAGCAGATAATGGGACAATAAAATTAATCTTGTAGAAAAACACAATTAGCTGTATCATTTATAAATATCATCTCCGTCCTCACAGGGTGAAGCGGGGAGCAGCATAGCCTGAGCTGTTCACAGCCTAGCCTCCCCTTTCACATGGATGGATGCATCTTCTTCTGGGAAAAATGTTTTCATTTCACATTCCAGGGGCCTTGTTAGAGGTTTCAAAGCAATCTTCAGAAGCCAAGAGGACCCAGAGAACAAAATCAACGTCATGGCCCTCCATCTCTCACACCCTGTCTCTTGCCTGTTTCAAGTCACTTCGATGTGATCGAAACTCCATTTATGGAGAATGTATTCCGCAAGGGGCCCATGCCAGGCATGGGGGTGCCGAACGGATGAGCCCCCGATTCTGCCCTCTCAGGGCTCACAGGAGACGCAAACCCACCCCGAGCTCCCTGTCCCAGCCATGCGACCCTGAGCAGGTACTTCAGCTCGACGAGCCTCGGTTTCCTTACAGGTGCCTCCCTCCTCTCATGGCCCGGGGAGGATCAGATGGACATCTGCAGAGCCCCCACCCAGGCCTGGCCCACAGTAGCCTCAGCGACCAGAAGCCGGGGTGGCTGCCATGGTAGGGAGTGTTATTTATTGAGCGCACGCTATGTGCCAGGCACTGTTATCTGCAGAAACCTGAGGGCATCGTATTAGACTCTCATGATGCCCCTCATGGTTCAGGGGAGGGAACTGGGGCTCCGAGGGGGGAAATGACTTACAGCTGGAAAGTGACCAAATCTAGGTTTCAGCCCCAGACCATCTGGCTTTGAAGCCCAAGCTATTTTCTGAAACATTACTCTATGATGAGTAATGAAGTTGAGCTTCATTGTGAGCTGAAGTCTGTCCCCCGCATTTCGTTTCTTGGAGTCCTAACCCCCAGCACCTCAGAATTGCCTGCATTGGAGAAAAAGCCTTTAAGGAGGTGATTAAGGTAAAACGGGTAACTAGGGCGGGCCCTGATCCAATCTGACTGGGGTCCTTATAAGAAGAGGAGATTAGGACACAGACACACAGTGGGACGACCCTGTGAAGACACAGGGAGAAGGTGGGCATCCACAAGCCAAGGAGAGAGGCCTCAGGAGAAATCATCTGCACGCACAACTTGATCCCAGACTTCGGCTTCCAGGATGAGAACATAGTATCTGTTGTTTAAGCCCCCAGGCCGTGGTGCTTTGTTTTTTTTGTGTTTTTTTTTAACATCTTTATTGGAGTATAATTGCTTTACAGTGGTGTGCTTTATAACAAAGTGAATCAGCTATACATATACATATGTCCCCATATCTGTGGTGCTTTGTTGTGTTCAGGGGAACTGAGGAAGTGAGTTTCAACCTAGGGAGGGGGTGAGGTCTGAGAGGATCTGCATGTCGGGCGGGCAGGTCTTGAAGTTGGTTAGGAGGGACCTGCAAAGGCAGGGCTGCTTCTGGTCCCAAATCCCAATGTCTTTCTCAGTCCATCTTGCCCTTAGGCACAGCCTGACCTCCTCGGGAGCTTTTCTTCTCTCAACCCAGCTCTCCATCCCACCCTTGGGAACGACCCAACCAGGAGACAGAGAGGCTCCCTAACAGGCCCTCAGTCTCTTCTCATGGGTGTGCAAGACACACACAAAAAACACACATGTGTGCACACACATGCACAAACACACATGCATATGCACACATGAACACACATGTACGCACACATGCGCAATTCACACACAGATGCACACACACACACATATATACACAGATGGGCTTCTGCACGCACAATACCCACGCACACACAGCCGAAGTGTCACGAGCTGGCTGACACAGTGGTAGAGTGGGTGACGCCTTGGGTTTGAGTCTCAGCCCTGCCACGCCTTGAACAGGTCTCGGTTCCCCATCTGCAAAAGGGCTCTAACCACAGTACCTACACATACGTTCATTGCAAGTATGGTATTTATTTATTTATTTATTTTTTGCTGTACGCGGGCCTCTCACTGTTGTGGCCTCTCCCGTTGAGGAGCACAGGCTCCGGACACGCAGGCCCAGCGGCCATGGCTCATGGGCCCAGCTGCTCCGCGGCATGTGGGATCCTCCCGGACCAGGGCACGAACCCGTGTCCTCTGCATCGGCAGGCGGACTCTCAACCACTGCTCCACCAGGGAAGCCTGCAAGTATGGTATTTAAATAAGTCGATGTATGTAAAGTCTTGATACAGTGCCTGTTGTGTAAATGCTATAACAGAGTTAGCAATTAAGATCGTTATGCCTCAGAATCATTCTGTCCCCACCCGAACTGCCGATGCACCAACCATTTTGTGACCCGATCATCACCACCCCCTTTTTTTGTGATGTAATTCACGTACCATAAAGTTCACCATTTTAAAGCATACAATTCACTGGTTTTCAGAATATCCACAGAGTGGTGCAACTATTACCACTATCTAATTCTAGAATATTCTTATCATGGCAAAAAAGAAACCCTATTCTGTTAGCAGTCACCTTCCGTTTCCTCTCCCCCACTCCCCCATCCCCCAGCAACCACTAATCTACTTTCTATCTGTGTGAATTTGCCTATTCTGGACATTCCATACCAATAAGGTCATACAATATGCAGTCTTTTGTGACCGATTTCTTTCACTCCGCATAATGTATTCAAGGTTCATCCATGCTGTAGCACACATCAGTATGTCATTCCTTTTTTTTTTTTGGCCATGCCACCCGGCTTGTGGGATCTTGGTTCCCTGACCAGGGATTGAACCCTGGCCCTCAGCAGTGAAAGCTTGAAGTCCTAAACACTGGACCGCCAAGGAATTCCCAGTGCATCATTCCTTTTAATGAGTAATAGTCCATTGTATGGAGAGACCTCATTTTGTTTATCCTTTCATCAGTTGAGCCCACTTTTCGGCTTTTATGGTTCATGTCGGAATGAACATTTGTGTACTCATTTTTGTGTGAACATGTGTTGGGTGCATTCCTAGGAGTGGAATTGCTGGGCCCTACGTTCATTCTATGTTTGACTTTTGGAGGAACCGCCATGCTGTTTTCCACGGTAGCTGCATCCTTTTACATTCCCATCAACAGTGTAGGAGGGTTCCAATTTCTTCACATCCTTGTAGACACTAATTATTGTCTCTTGTTGTTGTTATATCCATCCCCCAACCATCTCTGTGTCTCTCCCTCCTCTCCTTCTCCATGACCTCGTGCCCATTCCTCCTTCACCTTCTGCGTGGCCCATGGTACCACTGAGGGTTTCTAATTTCAGGGCTGACTGCCTCAGGATCGCAGTTTTCCCAGGTGCCCCATGATGAACCTCTGTGTTTGCCCAAGTACCTACAAAGGCTTCTGAGCTGCCCGTCACCCGGCAAACATGTTGGAAAGTGCTCATTCCCTTATCTGTCCCTCAGTTTCCCCAACTGTAAAATGAGGTGTTGGATTAGATTAGCATCTCAAACTCAAGTGCCTACAGGGGCCAAGCAGGCAAGGTAGCACAGGTGTAAGGCGGATGAGGGGGTGGGCAGCCATTATCCCTATGCAGCTGATTTTTGCCACACAGGAATACCTCTATTCTTAGATCCCCCAATTTTTCAAAAGAAGGCAGGAAATCTGGATGTTTTGTGCAATCTCCTGGTTTTTCAATATTTCCAATGCAAGCAATTTATTTTAAAGTGAAAACAAGCAAAACATATCTGTGTATCTATCCTAGCCCAGCCTACAGAATTCCAGTTTGCAAACCTGGAAGCAATGATTCTGAAACCTGTGTGTGCATGGGAATCACCTGTAGGGCTTGTTAAACCAGTCTTTGATCCAGCAGGTCTGGGGTGGAGCCTGAGAATGTGCACGTCTAACCAGTTCCCAGGCAAGACTGCTGCCGCTGGTCTGGGAGCCCCACCTTGAGAATCACAGCCCTGGACTAACACCAAGTTCCATCCCAGCTCTGAAATGCAGGTTTGTGATTCTAGACCCCAGAGTGCAGGCTCTCCTCTCGAGGGGAGGAAGCACCACGTCGTGAATAGGGCTCTGGACAGGAGTTAGCAAGTTCCTGTGATGACCACCCAGCTAAGATGGCAGCACGGAGCAGGTACCCTCCACTCTACCAAGCTTTAATCGTGGAAATTCATGCTTGTGAAATGGTCTGAAAACTCTAAAGGGGTATTTAAAGAAACGCGTATGATGTCAAAATATGCACTGGTTTAAGATTTAAAAAATGTAAAAACATTAAGGAAGTTGTTTGGGCTGAAGAGTTTCTGTGTTAGTTTCCCAGGGCTGTTGTAACAAATGACCAAAAACTGGGGGGGGGGGCGGCTTAAAACAATAGAAATGTACTCTCTCCCAGTTCTGGAGGCAGGAAGTTCAAAATCAAGGTGTCAGCAGGGCGTGCTCCCTCTGAAGGCGCCAGGGGAGGATCTGCTGCATGCCTCTCTCCTAATTTCCAGGGGCTAGGGGCAATCCTCAGCGTTGTAGCTTGTAGCTACATCTCTCTGCGCCGTGGCCTCTGTCATTATCTGGCCTTTTCTTCTGTATGTCTCTCTGTGTCCCCTCCTCTTCTTATAAGGACACAGGTCATTGGATTTAGGGCCCATCCTATATCCAGGGTGATTTCATCCCAAGCCTCAACCAATTATATCTGCAAAGACCCCATTTCCAAGAAAGGTCACATTCTGAGGTTCCAGGTGGACATGAATTTTTAGGGAACACCGCTCAACCCACTGCAGCCCCCTTTCTCCTTTTTTTGATTTAGTCTAATAAATCTGGCAATTTGGATATTTTGCTCACAGCAAGTTGGAAGGAGGTAATGGGGTGACTGGTGAGGATGGTTACCGGCAGCCCCCTGAGGGGATGGAGGCCACAGAGATGTCAATAAATAAGCACTAACCAAGCCCCGGGAGCCTGGGGACACTCAGTGTGGGAGGGCTCCCGGCCCTGTGCTCCCTGTCCAGCTCGTGCAGAAAGCTGACCCCATTCTTCAAGAAAGGGTAAGATTCTTTTCAACATCCTTTGTTTTGGAAGACAGGGCAACATACCTTACACGTTAGAATAACTGTGGTCCAAAATGAGGAAAATTTCAATCTTTGGGTAAACCCACCCCCATTCCCCTGCTGGACCAGAGACACAGGGGGGCCTGCCCGACAGAGAAAAGGTTATAAGTTATGGATGTAAGAAAAAAAATCATGCCATGGCCAGGAGTCCTAGCTCAGCTCAGAGCCTGTGGATCAGCCATGTGCTAATTTCGCTGGGCTTCAACTAACCAAATCCCAGCCCCAGCCTCAGGAAAGGATACATTCCGGATAGAACAGCCCCATTAAGTCATAGCTAAGCTGCCTGCAATGCAGTTGAGCCTTGTGCTGTGTAGTCTCCAGCACACTCCTGAGATGCTGTGAATTTTAGACACTCTCCCAGGGACCCTGGCTCCACAGAGCGTGGAATGTATTGCACTCATCCATCTGTGGGCTTTTAAAAAATTCAATAATTAATTCCACCATACGATGCTATTACTGTTATTAGGATTTGGCCTTTCTCTGGTTCTTTACTTTGGCAAAAGGCTTTTATAATCATTTACCAGCTAAATAATTTAACACGAGTTATTGTTACAGGCTGGAAACCTGGTTCTTAGCTGGTGCTGGGTGATATGAAAATGCTTCTGAACTGAGCAGGGTAAAAGCTGGATGGAATTAGATGGCCCTGGTAATTTATTCCCCAGGTCGTGTGCAGTACCTTGCTAGACCTCAACATGTTCTCCGTAACTTGGGTTCTGATTCATCCTGGGCCATTCTTTTTTTTTTGGCTGCGTTGGGTCTTCGTTGCTGCGCGCGGGCTTTCTCTGGTTGCAGCCAGCAGGGGTCGTTGCGGTGTGCGGTGGCTTCTCTTGCTGCGGAGCACGGCCTCTAGGCTCGTGGGCTTCAGTAGTTGTGGCACACAGGCTCAATAGTTGTGGCTCGTGGGCTCTAGAGCACAGGCTCAGTAGTTGTGGCACACGGGCTTAGTTGCTCCGCGGCAGGTGAGATCTTCCTGGACCAGGGTTTGAACCGGTGTCCCGTGCATTGGCAGGCGGATTCTTAATCACTGCGCCACCAGGGAAGCCCCATCCCGGGCCATTCTTGTCATGGGAGAGTGAACCAAATGGGAGTGGGTGTGGCTTTGAAGCTGGAGGGGAATTAAGTTATGGTTCTAGCCCAACCCCCTCATTTTATGTAAAGGGAAACTGAGGCCCAGGTGGGTTGGTGCTTTGCCTAAGGCCATGTTGCTAGTATGACTCCAACGGGTGGCATAAACTCAGGACCAGAGTTTATGGTATTCAGATTTAGGGTATTCCCCCTCCCCCGTTTCTTGTCCTAAGTGGAACTTGGAAGGAAGGGAGGGAGGGGAAAGCAGAGGCAGCCGGGTTCTCCCATCAGAGGGCAAGAGCATCTGGCCAGGGCTTGGAGCAGAGGGAGGGAGGGAGCTGCAGTTTTGATCGGGAATCTACACTTTGACTAGGTTCTTGATATGTCCTGATGTTCTTCTACCAACATACCTTCTGAGCATTGTCTTAAGGGGCATATCTCATCTCAGCCTCAGTGGTGTCCTCTGAGAGATGGAATAATAGGACTTCACACAGTGGTTAGAGGGGATTGATAGTCAGTGCCTAGAGAGCACTTATCAGCATTCACTGCCCATTAGGTGTTGTTGGTACAGTCTTTCTACCTATTATTATGGTTCCTTTATCTGTAAAATGGGTATAACGATGCCCGCCCCCTACCACTTCGGAATTTTTGTGAAGCTAAAAAGAGAAAGAAAAAAGATAATGGCAGAGAAAGTATTTCATCCTCCTCCTCATCTAGTTCTTCACCCAGGAGGAGGGGCAGGGCAGGAGGTAGGGGTCTTCCTGGAGGCTCCAGAGAGGGTCCAGGCAGGAGCAAAAAATGTTCTCCCTCGGCATTTGTATTGGTCAAGATGCCAAGAGGTAGCAGGTGGCCCGCTAAAATGGGATCGTTTGAGGAGGGATGTGACCAGGGGCCCAAAAGATGTGGTTCTGTAGCCGGACTGAGCACTGGGGGAGCTGTGACTATTCCTGGGTCAGCGGGGAGGCAGGCAGAGGGCCCTGGGCTCCTCCTGAGTGACCTTCTTCAAGGGACACTTCAGGTACGTGGCCCACCTTCTTCAGGGCCAGCCTGAGGGGGCTGGGACGCGGGACCCTATTGGGCAGAGGGCACTGAAGTAAGCCATGGTCTCTGCAGGCCCAGAGAGTGGGGCAGCGGGAGTGGGTCTGCAGGGGGTCCAGCACGGCACCGTTGGTGCCCCCAGCGCAGACGGGGTGCCTGGGAGGCGAAGTGAGAGGGGTGGGAGCTCACCTGGTCTGTGAGTTCACCGCCATGGCTCCCTTGGGGGCTGATCCTCCGAAAGCCCCAGGGACAGGTTCTACACCCTACTCCTGGCTGGCCTCAGCTTCCCTGGATGTAAAATGTAAAACGAGGGTGTGGAACTAGAGGATTATTCAACCTCTGGAAAACCCTTGATCCCAAGATGCGTGGTCATTTGATCTGCATTTCCTCCCCAGGCAGGACCGAGGAGATGTATCTTCTGAACTTGAAGCCTCCTCCCCCCCGCCCCCCCCCCAATAAAGAGAAACTATTGGATGTTCTCCTTGGAACTGCATGTGCTGCTCCCCTGCCCTCAGCCTCTTCTGTCGGGGTTGAGGAAGGTGGTGTCACTCCTCCCTCCCCCTCCCTCCCTGCTGACATGGAAAACCTTGGGGTCAAGAAATATTCTTTTAGGTTCCTTCCCCCGGACAATGACGTTCCTTGTCCTGAATATTTTTCTACTCTACCGTCCTTGATTTTAGAGTTGGACAGGTTTGAATGTTTGAAAGCAGCCTGCGTTGTGCAAACCATAGGAATTTGGAGCTACCAGCATCTTGGAGACGATTACCCAACCAAAAAATTCAACTTCTGCTGACTTTACGTGCATCGATCGCCCAGAATGGCAATGCTCTGACCGCAAATCCAAAAATGGGACTCCAATGGGAAGGATTTTAAAAATCATCTTTTCTGGGCTTCCCTGGTGGCGCAGTGGTTGGGAGTCTACCGGCCGATGCAGGGGACACGGGTTCGTGCCCCGGTCCGGGAGGATCCCACGTACCGCGGAGCGGCTGGGCCAGTGAGCTATGGCCGCTGGGCCTGTGCGTCCGGAGCCTGTGATCTGCAACGGAAGAGGCCACTACAGTGAGAGGCCCATGTACCGCAAAAAAAAAAAAAAAAAAAAAAAAAATCATCTTTTCTTATATCCCAAATCTTGGAGCTGAGAAAAGGAAACCTTTGTGATCACTCCCGTCATTTTGTAGACTAGAAAACGGAGGTCCCGAGAGAGCCACTCTCCAGAGCCCCGTGTCTTTCTTGCTCACAACCCCTGACCCCCACAACCCCGCCAAGGTCAAGGGCCTCACAGCCAAAGCGAGGTTGATCTTAGAAACATTTGGGGAAAATTAGGAACTGCTGAGTGGTTCATTAAGACTCTACAGGCAGCAACAAACAACCCACCCCCCAACTGCCCCCCCAAGACTCCTAAAACCCCCAATACACATACAGTTCTGTTTAAAAATGTAAGAGCTCACCAAATGACTTGGAGCCCCATAATCCTGTTTATTTAGTTTCTACAAGTACAAAGAAAGGAATAAAAATATCGCTCATTCATTTCTTAACCATTTACTGAGTCCCTAATGTGTGCAGAGGGTTAGGGACTACAAAGGTAAATGAAACAGTAAAATCATAAAAATCACTGTATTTATGATTTTGTCTACACATCATACATTTTAAAATAAGGTTTGGCATTTTCCAGAAATAAGCATTTGCAGCAGGGTTAAACCTAGGAAGGAGAATGTCTCAGTGATGCTATGGGCCACCTTGCCTTCAGCTTGAATTAGACCGTGAATTTTCTCACTACACACTTGAACTTGGCTTTACAAACCTGACATTTCAATGTCTGAATCTACTGTGAATGTAAGATGAGTGGATGCCTACTCCATTTAACATACGGTTCCTGTGTACTCGCTGTGCACCAGGCCCTGTTCTAGGCACGGGGGATGGAGAAATGAAAAATATTTCTTTTGCCAGAATTTGCTCCTGTGCTGGGGATCAGGCTGGTTATGGGGAAGCCTGCCGGGTGAGCCCAGAGCCTGGCCCGCCTCTGCCCGGCACTTTGTGGCCTGGGACTAGGAATTTACTTCCTTGAGCTACAAAGAAGCTCCTTAGGACCTGGGGAGGATCTCCTTAGTCACTCTGAGCACTAACCCTACACTCGTGACATGCCTCTACCACCTCCTCCTGGCCTCAGCATCACTACCAAGAAGACACTGCAGGGTACCTAATTAGAGGTCAAAGCCATCATAAGAGCCAAAGCAGGCACTGTGTTGTTTTGTTTTTAATATCATAATAGCTCATTTGAGTCTCGCAACACTGTGATGGAGGTATTATTATTATTCTTTCCATTTTATAGATGGGGAAACTGAGGCACAGAGAAGATAAGCAACTTGTCCAAAGTCACACAGCTAGAAGCGGGAGAGAGGATTGGAAATCAGACTGTGTCACACTGCCTCCTGCCGTGGCAGCCTGGGCTCCGACCAGTGGGACAAAGAAGGTCGCCGAGAGGCTAGGAAGTGCAAATGACAGGGTCTTGAGTGCTGGGGAGCAGCAGTTGGCTGCCCTGTCCGGTGGAAGGTGGATGGGGCGGCGGTTATACTGTACTCATCTGCACAGTGATGGATCTGTCCCTAGAAAGGGATCATAACCCTAGAAATGTCCCTAAAAGAGTCATCTAGAAAAACCAAATCCATGTCAAAAATCCTGTGAATCACTAGGAGTCACAGATTGCTGGTGCTAGGATGAAACTGGGGTCTGAGGGAAGAGCATAGTGTATTTCACACAGATTTCACTCTGTGGACACTGTAAAAACACCTTAAATCAGTTTGTCCCACAACACAGCTTCGCTAGTCCCCAGTTCTGTGACTGGCCTCTTCAACCTCATCTCTAGCCAAGACCCTACCCTGCCTCTCCCAGAACCATCTACAACCCTGAGTTCCCCAAATCACTGCACCCTTGCGGTTTGACACTTGTGGTGAGCTCAGTGGTGGCCCCCCGGGAGACATCCAAATCTAACCCTCGGAATCTGTGAATATTGCCTTATAGGGCAAATGATGTGATTACAGACTTTTTTCTGAAACATTTTTTATTTCTTGAATGTATCTATTTATTTATTTATTTTTGGCTGTGTTGGGTCTTCGTTGCTGCACGCAGGCTTTCTCTAATTGCGGTGAGCTAGGGGCTACTCTTCATTGCAGTGTGTGGGCTTCTCATTGCGGTGGCTTCTCTTGTTGCAGAGCACAGGCTTTACGCACGCGGGTTTCAGTAGTTGTGGCACACGGGCTCAGTAGTTGTGGCTCGTGGGCTCTAGAGCGCAGGCTCAGTAGTTGTGGTGCACGGGCTTAGTTGCTCCGCGGCATGGGGGATCTTACCAGACCAGGGCTTGAACCCGTGTCCCCTGCATTGGCAAGTGGATTCTTAACCACTGCGCCACCAGGGAAGCCCCGTGATTACAGATTTTGAGAGAACATTACCTTGGATCATCCCAGTGGTCCCAAAATCCAATGACAAGTGCCCTTATAGGAGACACAGAGGAGAGGAGAGGGCAGGGTGATCATGGAGGCAGAGACTGGAGGGATGTGGCCACAAGCCTAGCAATGCCTGGCGCCACGGGAAGCTGGTAGAGGCAGGAACAGATTCTCCCCTGCAGTCTCTGTAGGGAGTGTGGCCTGGCTGACCCCTTGATCTCGGACTCTGGCCTCCAGAGCTGTGAGATGATACATTTGTGGTTTTAAGCCTTCCAGTTTGGGGTAATTTGTTACAGCAGGCCTGGGAAACTGACATCTGCCTACACATGCATCCCCGCCTGGGAGACCTTCGGCCCACGCTGCTCTCCCTCGGGCCCCCCTGGAGGATCTCATCCTTTGCCCACAGCCTCCTGCCTTCTCCCCCCGCAGTGGACGAGGTCGCTCCCACTGGCGGGCCCTCTGCTCCTTTGGAAGCGTTGCCATTTCATTTCCCGTGTCCATCAGCTGCTGATGGGGGGCGCTGAGTGTCTTGTGAATTGCATCGTCCACGTGTGTGCCCTTCACAGGGTCTGGTGCGGCCTGGGCACCCACAAAAATCCCGCACAGAACGAAGCTGCAGAGTCCCAGTGACCGGCACCAGTCAAAACCCAGGACAGCATGGAAAAGCAACTGGCGACTGTCCCCTGCTGTCTCTGGGACAAACATGGGCCATCCTTGTCTCTGTCCTCCTCAGCTGACAGAGCCTTTGAGGGGGAGAGGGGTCCACACAGGGCCCAGGAGGCCCACCCTGCAGCTCCCTGTGTGGGATTCTGACTGCAGTGTTTGTGTGTGTGCGTGTTGGGGCCTAAGATGGGGACAAAGCTATTCCCTCGGTGAATGAAGCCCACAAGGTTTCTTGTGATCTGTAAGCTTAGTCTGGCCAGGGACGCACCTAAACCAGCACCTGAGCAGATTCTAGCTGCTCTTCTTCAACTGCTGCAGGAAGTAACGAAGCGTCAGGGAGGAGGCCCCCCCGCCCTGGTCCCCTGTAAGAACCTGGACCACACACAGATGCCTTACCACTGTACCAGTCCTGCGTTCAAAGGGCCTTTGCCAGAAGGATGCTGATGCCAGGCCCCAAGGTGCCTGCGTCTGGGACACCAGCCCTTCCTGGGCTGGCCAGGGGTAGTGTCAAGAGCCTGGGTCCTGCCAGGCTGCCCTGCGGTCAAACGCTCAGGTGGACCCTGCTGAGGACTTGGGCCCAGTTAAGAGAAATCCAGGCGCCTCATCTGTTTGTGCCCTCCCGGGGATTTTGAAATCAAGGTGCCCATGGCCAGGTTCCTAGACTGAGCTGGTGGCTCAAGGCTCAGCAGGCAGTGAGAGAATAGTGTTCCTGTTCTCTAGCTACATGGAGAGGAGGTTCTGCCGGGGTGCTTCTCTCATGGTTCTCAGGCGGCAGATGGAAAACGCTGGGTCTCAGGCCATCAGCCATGCAAAACAGAATCAGGCAAAGGGTGTCAAAGTAAGACTTTGGGGGACACCTACTCTGTGTCCCAGCAGGACAGAGGGGCCTGGGAGGTGCCCTTTTTCCAGCAGCAGCCTTCCTCCCGCACCTGGTCTTGTTCCCCGAAACCCCGCAGTTTCTCATCCGGGGAGTCCTAGGCTAGGGCTGGTTGGAAGTCTATAAAATGGGGCCCTAATCTGGGCAGCTGCGACAGTGGCCCCGATGGGGGGAGAAAGGGCCAAAGGATCGGGTTAGAAACCCCCTTCTTCGTTCCAGGACGCCCCTTCTCTGCGCCCTGGATGATCGAGGCTGCGGCTGCCGGGAGCGGACCCCAGCTTTACCTTCCGACCAGACCAGAGAAACGCTCCAATGCGTCACGCGAAGCGCTCTCTTTGCCCTGGATTCCTTCCCTCCCGCTACCCTGGGCGTCCCCCCACGTCCGGACACCGTCCCCAGCTCTGGAGAGCGCTCCCTCCACATCCTGTACCACCGAAAAACTCCCCCCTCCATTCCCATCCGAGCCTCCTTTCACCAGGGACACGCCCTCTTTTTGTCGCCCTCTCCCCAAGCCAGCCACGCACTAACCAGACCACGCTCTGGTCTCTGCCACCGCCCACCGCCTCCTGGAACCCTCCCCCGCAGGACCCTTCCCTGTCCTTCAGGACTCCCAGATCGGCTCGGCTGCAAGGGGGGCACCTTTTCCCCCAGTTTGGGGGATCGCTCTATCCCTAGGATCCCCCCGCCCCTCTCTCGCTTCGAATGGCCTTGCGCCCCGGCCACCGCCCCGGGGTTGCGCAGCGCGCACCTCTCTTTCCCTCTATCCCCGGCCTCCAGCCCTGTGGCGCCCTCCGAGCCTCCCACCCGGGGCGCGATCCCATCCTCCTTATCTGCCCCCCACCCCCGCCGAGGTCCCGGGGACCGCGGGGTCCACGGGGAGCGCCCGCCTGCGCCCGCCCCGCGCTTCTTTGTGCGGCCGGCGCGCGCGCGCTGCGTCAAGGCTGCCGCCGCCGCCACACGCACGCACTCACCGCGCGCAGTTAACCCCCGGGAGCGGCAGGAAGGGAGGTGGCGAGCGGTGGGAGGGAGCCCAATCGCTCGGCGCCCCCGCCCCGGCCCCGCGCGGCGCCGCCTCTGCCATTGCTGTGAGCGGGAGCGGGCGACGCAGAGGCTCGGAGTGCGGTCGGAGTCCAGACCTGCCGGAGCCGGGCGTGGGGTGAGTGCTGGCCGGCAGGCGGGGCCGCGGGGCGCCCGGGTTGGACCCTTCCGCCGGGGAGCCGGGTACAGGGCCGCGCATCTCCCCAGGTGGGAGGGACAGGGGTCCCTGGGCAAGTCACCGGCGAGGCGTCGCCAGGACCGGGGACGCGTCTAGACCCGCGGGCAGGGGCGGCGCCCCCTCCCTGGCTGCTAGGCGTCCCTGAGCTCGGCGCTTTTGCCCAGCGGGTGAGTCCATAAATATACAGCACCCACCCCCCAGCCCTCGGGCCGCGACCTCTGCGTCCTCACGACCCCTCCTCGGAGACGAGGCGGGGGCCGGAGAGCTCGCCGACGCCCGGGACAGCGGGTGGGTCCTGCTCGCGGTGACCCCCGCCTGGCCCTCGCTCCGCAGGCGGCAGCCTCGGGTCTCCCGGAACCATGGTGAAGTTGGGGAACAATTTCGCGGAGAAGGGCACCAAGCAGCCGCTGCTGGAGGATGGCTTCGACACCATCCCCCTGATGACGCCCCTTGATGTCAATCAACTGCAGTTCCCGCCCCCGGATAAGGTGAGAGGCCCCCGGTACCCAGGACCGCCGGGTGCGCACCCCCAAATCTCGGGTGGCGGCCGCAACAAAAGAAACGCGCCGCGTGCGCTGGGGACGCGAACTGGGGGCGGGCTCGGGCGGGGTGGAGGACGCCCCTCGGAGGACCACGTACCCGCGCGGGATTCTGGATCGGGTGATCTGGCCCCCCCCCCCCCCCGCCCCGCCTTAGATGACAGCTTCTTCCTGACAATGGAACGCGGTCGGGGTAGGGTCCCTTCTTGATTTTCGTGGGACTCTTGTCCGAGAGAGGCCCCTGGCCCCTCCACCTACAACCCAGCCCCGCTTGTCCCTGCCCCGGGGTACCAGGAGCTCTGGTTCTGGGGTGAGCCCAGGAGTGGTGCGGCTGCCCCTCGTGCCTTCCCGGATGATGCAGTTTCAGCCCGATTTGCCCCTTTGGGGTGGAGAGGCCCCTCTCCTTGGCCAGATGGGCCCTCCCTAGGGGCTGAATCCCCCTCCTTACCCTCTGCGCCCACCCCTCCCACATCGGCGGTAGATGCGGCAGGGTGCGCGCTCCTACACCGCCTCCTTCCTCTCTTTGTTCCTTTTGTGAAATCTCCAAATAAGCACTCGTGCTCCTCAGTATTAAAGTAACTGGGGACAGCCATTCATCATCCTCTCCTTAAAGTGGGATTTTTTTCTTTTTTCTTTTTGTTGAATGTAAGGAATCCCCTCTTTCTTGAATACCGCCTGCAATCAAGTAGTTTCTGTGTCCACTAAGAGCAATATTTTCAAGAGTTAACATTAAAAACGCTTAAAAGTCTAGACAATTATATTGTAAAACTCAAACCTAAAATTATCCACACACATCCATTCTGACCACCTTGCAGCTTTTCAAAATCATCCCAGCCACGAGGAAGCTCACTCTGTTCCCCCAAGTGTGCTGGCATCATTAATTGTTTCATTTAATGCCTGGCAGGGAGGTTCTGACTCAGGGCTTGTTGTTTATTTGGGGCATGTTGGTGATTACTGGCCGTGGGGCAGGGGTGGGGATGAGAGACTATCCCTGCCATGGGTCCTTCCTTTTTGCAGGATTCCACTATTCCCATGGTGGGCCTTTTGATAGCCGTGCTCAGCTCCCCAAAGTGGTTTTGATTCCCCCAACTCTGTTGTCTGTGTTTGGGTAGGAGAGCAGGGAGCAGGGGCCAGAGCGATGCTGGAACAGGTGTTTTACTTCAAGAAAAGAGGATCAGCTGGTCACATCTGTGCACCTGGGTCACGTGGGGCCACTCTGGGGCGTCGATGGTCCAAAAGAAGCTTTGTGGGAGGGGCAGGGCTGCCTGAGGACTCGGCTTCCGCCTCCCCCTTCCCTGTCTAGGTGTCAGACTTGCCCAGTTAGCCCAGCCTGGCTCCACCATGCCCACCTTCCCCTCCTGCCTCAGCCTGTGCCAGGGACACCGCATCCCCAGCAAGCACCTCTGTCAGGTGATTGCCTCCACTCAACCTCCTCTTTCATCCTCAGTCTGTTCCATTCCAGAACCGTCTGGCACATAGTTGGCTTATACCAGGGAGGAGGTTTCAGGCAGGTATGAAATTTTGGCCAACCAATCAGGCCATCCAGGATAACCTAAGCAGCTCTGAAGGTGATGAGTCTCCCATCCCTGAGATGCTCCAGAGATGGGCATTCTAGCAGGGAGTGATGGTTGGGCCAGATTTCTGAGGTCACAGATGAGGAAACCGAGTCTCCAGGAGTTTATAGGACGTGCGCAAGGTCACTCGGCTGAAGGCTACCATCCTCCAGAATGCGGAAGCTCTGGTGGGACCCCTTGCTCTGCCCTGCTTGGAGCCAGACCGCACTCTCACGAGACATCTCTTAACCTGAACAGTGGCAACGTGTTGCTCCCAGCTAGGGTTCAGGGAGGTGATGTCACCTGTCCCAGGGGACACATGTCCGAGGGCAGATAACACAGTTAAGGTTGTAAATAGAATGTGTGCTGAGCGCCGAGGTTCTGAGGTGCAACAGTGCCAGTAGTCACAGAGCACATAGCAGCGTCAGGGCCAGTCTCAGCTGAAGTGTTTGAATGCTTATTACTCACCAGGCACTTGTTTGCATGCTTTATGGCTTTCAATTACTTTAACACGCTGATGTTAGGAGGTAACTACCGCTGTTACCCCATTTTACAGATGTGGAAATGGAGACACAGAGAGTTTAAGGAACTTGCCCGTAGTCACCTAGCTTGTTAGTGGCAGAGGCAGATGGAATCCGGGCTGATGGGATCCTGACCGGGTCCCCACTGGGCTCAGGGTCCCATGGATTCCCTCCTCCTCACAGTAGCCCTACCAGATAGCCTTGCACCCATATCACAGGCCGGGAAACTGAGGTTCCAAGTAGCCAAGGGTGTGCTCAGGGTCCCACAGCTACTCAGGCACAGTTGGGGTCCGAGGATGGCAGGGTGAGGCCCAGGTGCTGCCCCAGAGATGGGTGCCCCCAGGGTGGGCACGCAGGCTGTCGCACTGAGCACAGGGAGAGCTGCATGTAACAGAAGGGAGGAGGGAGGCAAGAGTGTGCTTTAAAGGGGTGTGGCCCTTGGATCACTTTTCAGTGTCGCATGGCGTGGGCCACTTTCTTCCTGAGGCTGGCTCTGGTGTCACGGCTCAGTCTGGGAGCGCCCACAGTGTCCTGAGTGCTTGTTCTGCCCTGGGTCCCACCATCACGGAGGGCAGTGTGTCCCCACGCTGTGGTTTACCCAGCGAAGGGCGTTGTCACTTGGGTGAGGAAGAGGGTGGGGGGCTGTCTCTCTCCAGTCCAACTTCCTGGCTTCTGCTCTGGGGGGTGGGCATTTGGGGACTAGACACACATGGCCCCTGGACACTGCTCCCGGACACCTCGCCTCCCCGTCCAGTGGGGACAGAGAAGGAAACAGCCCTGGCAACGGGGTGTGATGGGGGCAGTGATGGTGCGGAGAGGCTGTGAGCATCCGAGGGTGGAGGCTCGAGGGGTGGGTGAGGGCGCAGCTGAAGCTGGGTGGGGGGATGTAGGGAAAGGGTTTGCCCGGGGCAGAGGCAGAGCAGATTTCGTGGTTGGAAAAACATCTCCCGCTTCACAATGGAGAGTGGAGGGGGCACAGAGCAGGGAGACCCTTTAAGGGCCGTTGCCAAGACAAGGGAGAGAGGAGGATGGTGGGGTAGCGACAGACTCCCCAAGGTCGATTTGCTTGAAGGCTGGCTGCCTGCTCCTTCCTAGTGCTGGAGGGAAATAGTGCCCTTGACTCTTCTTGTTTTACCCGTGGCGGCATATGAAGACCAGTGAAAAAATCAACTCATCCTTCCCACCACCTGGGCCAATGAAGCTCTGGGCAGTGAAGGGAGCCCCAAATGAGGAGTCAGGAGCCCTGCTGACTACTCTTAGCCCTGCCGCCTACTAGCTACGTGGCCTTGACCGATGTACTTAACTTCTCTGCCCCTCCGTTATCATTTTTCCCTCCTGGGGCTGCTATCAGGATTATTAATGGGTAATTTCTCTGAAAGTCTCGGCACAGAGGAGTTTTTCTAATAAGTGGTGGCTGTTCTCATTCTTTCTATGAAATACTTCCTGGTGAAATGGTGACTTTGAACGAGGGTTTCCCCACCTGTCCTCTTTGGACAGGTGTGTCTGAATGTATCTGGCTGCACTACTGACTGTTTGCTTCTGTTTCCTGGACAAGGTGGTCGTGAAAACTAAGACTGAATATGAACCTGACCGCAAGAAAGGCAAAGCACGTCCTCCCAAGATAGCCGAGTTCACCGTCAGCATCACCGAGGGTGTTACCGAGAGGTTCAAGGTGAGTGGCCCTGGAAGCGGATGAGATGCTGCTTTTGCCCCCAGGAGGGGTCCACTGAGCTGCAGAGATGACCTGTGGAGTGATGGGAACAGGACGAGACACCGATATGGGCTGACCCCAGATGTGCAAAATTAACCTTGTGGTTTTTAAAATTTCTTGTTTCTTTCCTTTATCTTCCAAAATGATCAATATTACTTAGTTTTAATAACGGGGAAGACCCATCCCTAAACTTTCTTTTTTTTTTTTTTTTTTTTTTGCGTTACATGGGCCTCTCACTGTTGTGGCCTCTCCCGTTGCGGAGCACAGGCTCCGGACGCACAGGCTCAACAGCCATGGCTCACGGGCCCAGCTGCTCCGCGGCATGTGGGATCTTCCCAGACCGGGGCACGAACCCGTGTCCCCTGCATCGGCAGGCGGACTCTCAACCACTGCGCCACCAGGGAAGCCCCCTAAACTTTCTTTTAGGCAAAGGTTATAAACATACGACAGATCACTTACCAAACATTAAAATCCCTTCAGTTACGGGAGGAGGGCAGACAGTAACAAAAGGGCAACCCTTCGCACTTACTTAGTGCCAAGACCCAGTCTGAGCCTTGGCATATGCAGGCTCAGCTAAGCATCCCTACCCAGGTCAGTACTATCTGTGTAACCTATTTTGCAGATGGGGAAGTTGAGGCACAGGGTGGTCACAGCTGTGCGTGACAGGACCAGGAGTCAGAGGTGGTCCACTGCAGAGCCCTTGTGTTCACACACACTCCATCTGACAGGATGTGGCTGGCCCTGTACATGGGTTGCTGGAAGTGCTCACTTTGGGGAGGGAAACCTTGCTCTGGACCGTTCTTCAGGGAAGAACAGCTGCTGAAAGGGGCGGGATTGCAGCCAGGCCTGGGGACAGAGCCTTCTCCCCTGAGTCTGGGTGGCCTCTGAGGATGGAAGCAGCTGTGTTGGTTGAGGAACAAGTTAGGATAATGATCTTCTGGAAACTTGTTCTTTGGGAAACATGAGAGATGGTAAAATGGAGGCCCTCACCTAGATTCAGAAGGGTGATGTGGGAGACATAAGTGGGTCACCCGGGCCTTGAAGGGTGGCCTTGGCTGGCTCCCTGGTTGCCACCCACGTGGATGTGTGAGCCGCATCTTTATGTTGGGTGCATGGGCACCTGCCCACCTCCATGCCCTGCAGTTTCCAAAGCCCCTTTGCGTACTGCATTCTGTTTGATCTCCATGACAAACCTGTGAACTGGTTAAGAGATGAAAGTGAAGCCCAAGGAGTGAGGTGGCCTTGCGGGGTGATTGGGGATGCGAGGGCATAATGTGACTTTAAATCCTTCCCATCACTCCATGCTGCCTCCCCGGCCTGGAGGAAAACCATACAGGGGCCGGCCAAGCCAGCGGGTACCATCAGAGTTGTCATCTTATGTGTCTGTGGGGTGTTTACTTGTGTTAGCTCATTTAATCCTCCCAGCAACCCTCCCCAAGAAGCAGGTACTATTAGTATAACCCATTCTATAGATGGGGAAGTTGAGGCACAGAGACAGAGGCCTGCATCTGTGGTTTCTGTTGGTGGCCTAAGGAGGGTGTATAGGTTGAGATGCTCTTCTGGCGGCTCCTGGCTTGGTAATTCATCCGTGTTGTGAGGTTCACGGGGGCCAGGTTGGACTGACCTAAGGTCAGTATCCCTCTCCCGCTCTGGCCAGCTGCTTGGCATGTGCCTCATCTGCTGCCACTTGCATGACCTGCCCTGTCCACACCCGGGGATCGACCCCTGGCTGAGGCAGAGGTGACCTGAGTTTTAAGGTCGTGATAGCCATCATCCCGATGGCAGGCACCATCTGGATATCTGGGCGTGTCTGGGTTTGTCATCCCTGACTTGAACTCTGCCTCTCCTGGCCCCGGCATTTTGTGTGTCCACGAAGCAGGGTGCAGTGGGGCACTTGAACAGCTATCCCTTCGTCTGTTGGTTGCATGCCAGGCTCTGTCCCCACCTCTGGGGTCCTTTGTTGGTGCTTTTCATGAACGCTCACCTGATGCAGGTCCCCAGGTCCCTTGTTCAAGGCATGGGTGACGCACATGGGCCATCAGGGCTCTCAGCAGCCACAGCTGGGCCTTTGTGTGGTTCCCTGGCTCCGGTCGCCCGGAACCTGAGGACCTAGAAGATCCGTGCCTGCCCCAGTGGAGCGGGCTGTGGTGGCAAAAGACCTGCCTTCTCTGCTCCCACGTCCTGGGATGTCTAAGAATGTCTAAGAAGGTGGTATATGCAGTTGGTGTTCAGTGGATTATTGCAGTGCAGCGGCCATTTCCCCAGTTCTATACATAAACCCGGCACGTCTGTACACTTAGATCTGTGGCCTCCCTGTGATTCACAGCCACCCTGAAGGGGGCGTCATTGCCTCTTTTGCAGATGAGGCTGTTGAGTCCCAGGTGGTTACCGGGGGCTGCCGGGGTACTCCCCATGACTCTACCTCTGAGGCCAGCACCCTTCCTCACATCTCCTGCCATACACACCTCCCTATGGGCCCCAACTTCCAAGTCCCAGACCCCGTTCCCCTTCCATCACCTTCCAGTGCCAGCTCAGATATCACCTCTGCCATGAAGCCTCCTGGGATTGACCTCATTCTCCTGGTGTTTCCACCGCCCTTTGTAACGAGGCAATAACAGCATCTAACAGTAGTGGAGTGCTCCCATGAGCCAGACTCTGGGTCAAGCTCGTTACGCTTATGACCTCATTTTATACTCAGAAACCTCATGAGGCAGGCACCATTATTATCTCCATTTTACAACTGAGGGAAGACCGAGGCAGAGATCTTGAACCCAAGCAGCCTGCTCTTGGCTGTAATACCTGAGGTCCACGTGGCTTCTGGAGGACACATTTGCATGGGATGCTTTCAGCCCCAGGCAACCTATTGCGCTTCTTGATTGTTCTGCTTCTAAGAAGCCTTTTCCTTTGTTGATTCAGAACACTCCCCAGTGACTGTTGTCTTGTGGCCTCGAACACAAGTCGCCCTCCTTCCCAGCAGCCTTCGGATATGGGGGCGCCCACGTACCCCGAGTCCTCCCCTGTGGAAGCATCATTTTTCTGCCTTCCTTTCCTTTTATGTCACAGTGACCAGACCCCTTTCCCTGGCTCATGTTTCTCTGGGTGTGAGGCCTGTGACCTGGTGTCCCTGTGAGTGGGATGAGTGTCCAGTGGGGTGGCCCTGGTAAGCAAAGGCCCCCTGACCTGTGTTGGTGACCTGGGGGAGAGCCAGAGCATAGCGCCCGAGCCACCATCAGGCAGAGTGCAGGTGCGGGGCTCTGGGTGCAGACAGAACTTTCCAGCCCCTCTGTGTCTGGCAAGAGAGGAGCTCCCTGATGCCTCCCCTCTGGTGCTGGACACATGTACAGTGACAGCTCCGTAAGTCAGGAGATGACTGACTGGGCTGTTGGCCCCCAGTGATGGGGACTTGGTGAGATTTCCAGGGACCCTCGCTTGTTGGGTAAGTTTGATGGCAGCTCCTGAGGGAGCCCTCTCTGAGCCATGAGTGGGTGTGAGCCCTTTACAGGTGATCACACATTCAGCAGGTGACCTGCCCAGGGACCCACAGTCAGTGCGAGGGGACCTGGCCAGCTTGACCCGGATGCCTGTGGGCCTGAGTTGCTCAGGTGAATGACCCACATCCTGCACACCTCCTGCCTTTGCTTCAGGGCCCTGCTGAACAGGAAGCTGGTTTACCGGGCTGCCTGCGTGCGGGCCGTGGGGTCTGTGCGCGGGAGGTGGCCTCCAGGTGTGGTCTGGGGCCACCTGTGTTGGAATCACCTGAGGTTCGATTTTAACAGAGAGACCCTGACCCCTGGGGACGTGCATTGTAACAAGCTCTCCAGATGATCCTACTGAATTCGTGACCCTTTATGGGTGGGCTGCGTTCCAGCACCAGGACGGGGCAGGCTCAGGAGGGCTGGTGCCTTTTGGAAATGCTAAGGGTGCTGGCCTTTCTGGAATGTTCTCTCGGCCTTTTACTGCCCAGTTGTGTTTCTGTCATCTCTGAATGCACGCACACAGTGAGGCATGCTTCCCTGGTGGGAGACGTCAGCTGGCTGAGGGCTGGGGGCTGTCTTCTGGAAAACTGGGATGCGTGTGGGCAACGGAGAGGAGAACCTACACCCCTGCCCCCCATCCCACTTGAGGGTCAGTCACAGCTGTGGCTGGAACAGAACATCTTCCTCATCCTGCTGGTGATAGGGCAGCTTCCATGTGGCTCCCCAGCCCACCTGTCTCCTCGTTCTTTTCGGCTCCGTGTGTGAACCGCAGAAATGAAATCGTGCCTTTCAGCTGTTGAAGCAACAAGTAAATAACGTGTCCCCCTTTTGTCTGCGGTTTGTGTAGTTCAGGAGCGACGTGCCGCTGCTCTGCCCCTCATCTTCATATACCTTCGAAGGGCATCCTCGCGATGAGATGTCTTTTTGGATGTTGCTTTATGATTATCACCCGGGGATTAATCTCTTGGCTACGTGGTTGCTAGGCTGGTTGCTAGGTAACTGCTGGCTGGGGAGAGGGTTTTCTGAGGCTCTGCCACACAGGGATTGCTGGATGAGTCACCCAGAGGTGGCCCGAAGTCTAGGCTTCCGAAGAGGTTAGTGTCAACGAGGAAAGCAGTTGTTGAATTAATTGGAGGTGTATCTATGCCGAGAATAAACACGGGCCTGAGATGTTTCTCAAATTAACTAAACCTAAACAGTGTTTTAATTGCAGAGTCCCCCTCACCCATGCAGACCGGCGTTTCGCAGTGCTGCTGAGGCTGCTTCTTAACGCTCCGAGGATGGAGGGGCAATACTTAAGTAGACTAAAGGAAAGTTTATGCTTGTGACTGCCATGATGGAGGGCTGCTGACGCCTCCGTCATCTACACACCGTCTCCTTGTGAGTTCAGGGTTCGGGCGAACAAGCCGCGCCCCCTCCCTTGGTGCCATGTTGCCTTCGGGGCTTTCAGAGATTCCAAGGTCGGCATTACACAGTTGGTGCAGGGCTGGGAGAATGTCCTGGAAGGGGAGACCGGGTTTGTTTGAATAGTGTCCATGTGCTGCATTGGGGGTCCCTTTGCCTTCGGTCAACAAATGAATCTGTGGGTGGTTTGTATCTTTTCTCACATCCTTCATGACCTTGAGCTTCCTAGGTGTCCATCTGTTTTCCACCCTCTGCAATAATCCCCTGGTGTGTTTCAAGATGCATTTGTTAAATATTTATGAACGGCGGCACCGTTGCCTTGGCACTCAGCAGTGGGCGTGGTCTTTGCAAGGTGGCACTGGGGATCCTAGAAATGCATCTCAACACTCTGTCACCTTCAGCAGAGCGTCATGCAGGGTTCAGCTGCCCCATTTTGCGGTTTCCTGGCCCAGCTAGAGAGTGGGAGCTTCATCTAGAATGGAATAATTAAGTGGGTTGAGTCATCTGGGGGGTGTGTCTGTATGTTCATTTTGTGTGGGTTACCGAAAATACTTAGTGCTGTAAATGCTTGGAGATGTCAGGATTCATCTTCTTTTTCCAAGATTTTTTTTTTTAAACTGCATTACTCAGCAGAAAAGCACATTTTCCCCCCCTCCCTCCTGAGGGTGGGAGGGCAGAGAGAGCAGGGTAAGGATGACCCAGCCGCCATCGACCCAGTGCTGCCTGCCTGGGCTCTTTATAACAGTCTTGAAGGTTGATCTTACTGTCCTAATTTTGGAGGTGGGGAATTAAGGTCAGAGAGGAACCAGCCCAAGGTCAGCCAGCTAACTGGGGATAGCCGTAGGATTCGGACCCACATCCATCTGACACCGAGCCCGCCAAGCTCTGCTTTCCATACCCACAGCTGCATGGGGCCTGCGGGGTGACTCTCCCCTGCTGCAGATGCCCTAGTTCCCATCCCAGCTGGGCAGTGACCCCCGGGAGGCCCCCCCCTCCGGCAGGAGAGGAGACCCCAGGCCAGAAAGAGCAGATGGGAACACAGCAAATTCAAGTGCCCATCGAGCTCCTCGTCTATGAGACAGGGTGACTGCTAATTCCCAACTCATGAATATTTGGAGAACAGGTATAAGGGCCAGGGCCTTGTAAGTCGAGTGGCCGTGTAATTTATGGCCCAGACCAGGGCACTTTGGAGAATGATGGTGGACCCTGTGCATTTGGGATGCCGGGGCAGTAACTGTCAGCCAGGACTGTCCTAAGCATCTTGGGCACATGGTCCCCTCCTTATAAAGTTCACCCCGAGGCCCATATCCTATTTGCTGTCCATTCCTGGCTGTTCTTTCCAGAAAACACCCCTTGGACCCCTCTTGCCTCTGAGTCAGGGCTGCTCTGGCTTGGGCTCATCATCTCTTCCGGACCCCTGCACCGGCCACCTGCCTCTGGCCCTTCTTTTTTTTGGTAGTAAAATATACATAATATAAAATTTACCATTTTAAAGTGTTCAGTGCCATTTACTACATTCGTGGTGTTGCCCAACCATCACCATTTTCTATTTTCAGAACATTTTCAATCACCCCCAGAGGAGACCCCATACCCATTGCCAGTCACTCCCCATTTCCCCCTGCCCTTAGCCCTAAGCAACCACTAATCTCTTTTCTGTCTCTATGGATTTCCCTATTCTGGACACTGCATATAAGTGGAATCATACAATATATGGTCCTGTATGACTGCTTCTTTCACTTAGGTTAATGTGTTCATGGTTCATCCATGTTGCAGCATGTGTCAGTACATTATTCCTGTTTATGGCTGAGTAATGTTCCGTTGAATGAGTAAGACTACATTTTGTTTATCCATTCATCCATTGATGGACATTTGCATTGTTTCTACCTTTTGGTTAAGTGTGAATAGTGCTGGAGTGAACATTCATGTACAAGTTTCTCTGTGACCACCTGTTTTGAGTTCTCTTGGGTATGTAACCAGGAATGGAATTGCTGGTTCGTGTGGTGATTTTATGTTTAACATACTGAGGAACTGCTGTTTTCCACAGCAGCTGCACCATTTTATATTCCCACCAGCAATGTACCAGGTTTTCACTTTTTCCATATCCTCACCAACACTTGTTACTTGTTTATTTTTTTATTATAGCCATTCTAGTGGGGGTGAAGTGGTATCTCATTGTGGCTTTGATTTGCATTTCTTAATGCCTAATGATGTTGAGTGTCTTTTCCTGTGTTGGCCATTTGTTTATCTTCTTTGGAGCGATGTCTATTCAAGTCCTTTCACATTTTTAATTGGGTTGTTTGTCTTCCTGTTGTTGAGTTGTAGGAGTTTCTTATATGCTCTGGATACTAGATCCTTATCAGATGTATCATTTGCAGATATTTTCTACCATTTTGTGGGTTGTCTTTTCACTTTCTTGCTAGTGTTCATTAATGCACAAAATTTAAAAATTTTGGTGAAGTACAGTTTATTTTTGTTGTTTGTGCTTTTGGTGTCACATCTAAGACACCGTTGCCAAATCCAAGGTCATGAAGATTTACATCTCTATGTTTTCTTCTAAGAGTTTTATGGCTTTAGCTTTTATATTTAGGTCTTTATTCCATTTTGAGTTAATTTTTGTATATGGTGTGAGGTCAGGGTCCAACCTGATTCTTTTCTGTGCAGATATCTAGTTGTTCCAACACCATTTATTGAAGAGACCGTTCTTGCCCCATTGAATGGCCTTGGCACACTTAGCGAAAAAATCAGTCGGCCATGAACACATGGTTTTATTTCTGAACTCTCCCTTCTATTTCATTGATTTATATGGCTGTTCTTATGCCAGTCCCACACTGTTTTGATTACTGTACCTGTAAGTTTTTTTTTTGTTTGTTTGTTTTTTTGCGGTACACGGGCCTCTCACTGTTGCGGCCCCTCCTGCTGTGGAGCACAGGCTCCGGACGCTCAGGCTCAGCAGCCATGGCTTACGGGCCCAGCCGCTCTGTGGCATGTGGGATCCTCCCGGACCGGGGCACGAACCCATGTCCCCTGCATCGGCAGGCAGACTCCCAACCACTGTGCCACCAGGGAAGCCCTGTAGCTGTAAGTTTTGAAACTGTAAGCTTTGAAATTGGGAAGCGTGAGTCCTCTAGCTTATTCTTCGTTTTCAAGATTGCTTGGGTTATTCACTATACCTTCCAAATTCCATTTCTACAGAAAAGGCTGCTGGGATTTTGATAGGGATTGCATTGAATCTGTAGATCAGTCTGGGAAGTATTCCCATCTTAACATTAAGTCTTCCAATCCATGGTGTTTTTCATTTATTTGGGTCTTCTTTACTTTCTTTCAGCAACGTGTTATAGTCTGCAGTGTACACATTCTTTCACTTTTTACTGTAGGCGATCAACTACAGTAGTATAAGTAAATCCCGTGACTGTCACCAATGCAAATCACAAGTGTTCTTTGTATCACACTGCAGGTGTTGCCAAGATTTTGGGGAAAGTGTTTAGTCTCATCATTCCTTTGAAATCACAGTATTATAAGATCTTCTTTTTTTGGTGTGTTAATAAGGAAGCACGTGCATAATATGTCACAAATGTACATTTTTGCAATATTTTGATAATAGTATTTCAATAGAATTGGGTTTTTTTCCTGTGTGTTGTGTCTTATGCATTTTAAGCATGATTCTGAGAAGGATTTATAGGCTTCACGTGGCTGGCAGAGGTCAGTGGCACAAACATGGTGGAAACCCTGCACCAGGCTCTCCCCCGACCCCCGCTGCTCCCACACACTGTTCCTTAAAGCCCACTGCCCACGGCAGTGGGGTGAGGGTCACCATGGGGCACCCGCCAGAGGACATGGGGTGATGAGTACAAATCCCTGTACAGTAGCTGTAATTTCACCCCACTGTGTCCTGCTTTAGAGCTTTTATTGACAGCTGCGCAAAAGTGGTGTCAATTTAGGGACCATGTAGTATCTGCTCTAACACACACATGTAAATTGGTGGCAAACATCTGTCCTTCAGGCAGCTGGCGACACCTCCCAGCGCTGTGAGAAATGCTAATTTGGGACATAATAGAGGGGCAGCCGCCTTCCGGAATCCCGCAGCGCCCAGGAACCATCTGGGCTCCCACCTCTTGGTGTGAAACATGGGGTCCTTTGTCACCTGCCCGTGCTGCTCTCCTGCAGGACGTGTGATGCTCCAGCTGCCCTGGCTGAACACACTGTGTCCTGGATGCCTGGGGCTTTGGTACAACCTCTCTCTCCCTCTGACTACAACACACTTTCCCGAGCTTCTGTGGAGCACTCCCCATCCTTCAAGACTAGACACCCGCTCCTGGACCGCTTCCCCGCATGAGGGGGGTCGGCCTCTGCTCCCATCTTCCCCTCCCGGTTCTCACTCTGTGCTGTGATGAGTTAACACCACTCAGCAGAGACCAGGGCTGACCCTGCCAGCCAAGGTCACTCCATGGTGGCCAGGAACATCCACCAGCCACTGGGGATTCCGTCGATGGAGGAAGGCAGGGCCTTGGGGCCCAAGGCACTTTTGCCTTTGTGGGCCCTTTCCTCCTTAAAAAAAAAAAAAAGAACATCTTATGACTGTCTTGGACTAAAGATGAATATAATCCTCATTATTTTTTTTCTGGTTTTGAAGCAAAAGTTAAAACCATTTCCTGGGGTCACTAAAAGCATCGCGGGCCCCAGCACTGGGTTTTGTGTGCCTGATAGAGCTGTCGGCCCTGAAACAAAGGCCCTGCCTCTAAGGAAACACCCTTCCGCCAACCAAGGGCCTCCATGGCCTTCATCCCTGGCCCACAGGCCCACAGCCCCACCTGGAGAGGACAGCAACAGGTTTGGGTACTGCCCGTCCACCCGGGTCCCGGCCTCCAGGGGCCCCTGGAGGGCAGAGCAGCCCGGGGTCCTGCCCCCTTCCTATGCATGATCATTTCCTTAATAAAACCCAGCAAAGTGAATTTATGTTCCACTTGATGTGTAGATGCTCCGGGTTGGCTCCTGGCACCCAAGGGCTGCCCTGTAAGTCCTCACTGGGGGATGGGCTCCCTGCCAGCTGCATCCACCCACTGACTCATTCACTCCTCTCCCTCTGCCTGTTGTGCGGTTTCAGCCCTGCCCGCAGGGGCTCGGTCTATGGGGAGATGGGCTTGCAAGGAGGTGAATTAGTTTCCTCGGGCAGCTGAGTGGCTCAAAACCACACGCATTCATTCTTTGACAGTCCTGGAGGCCAGAGGTCCTAAATCAGTCTCACTGGCTGTGCTTCCTCTTGCAGCCTCTGGAGGTGTGCTGCTCGCATTTCTTGGCTTGCAGCTCCTCCCTCCATCTGCAAAGCCTGCAGCACAGCATCTCCAGTCTCTCTCTGCTCTATCTTCCCATCGCCGTCTCCTCTGTGGCAGATTCGCCCTCTGCCTCCCTCTTGTAAGGGCGCCTGTGGTTCCACTGAGGGCCCCTCTGGATAATCCAGGATAATCTTCCATCTCAAGATCCTTGACTTGATCATACCTGCCGAGTCCCTTTTACCATATAAAGTGGCATATGCAGGTTCCAGGGTTTAGGACCTGGATACCTGTAGGGTATCAGCCAGCTTATCTTGGCCTAGTCGTCTACATGTCTGAGCCTCCGTTGCCCCGCTGGTAACATGCAGTCAGTAACGTGGCCTTGCAGGTGCTGTCGTAGGAGCGTACAAGCTTTATTTAAACCGCCTACCGTACGTAGTGCAGAGGCAACGAAGTTTCTGGAGCTACCATCAATATGGTGTTTTGGTGTAACAGGGCAAAGCTTGGGTGGGAGCTCAGGAGCCCCCTGGCTGCAGGAGTTCGACGCAGAAGTGGGATCCTCTGTTCATCCCCACGGTTCTCAGCAAGGCTGAGAACATAGGAGGTGTTTGGGGGTGGGGGGTGGGCTCACATACTGATGCCTGGGTGTTGCTCCCGGTCTGGGGTCCAGGTATCAGGGTCTCCCGGTGTGGGGTCCAGGTATGGGGATCTCCCGGTCTGGGGTCTGGGTATCGGGATCCTTGGAGGCTCCTGTGATTCTAGTACACAGCGCTGTTGGGGCCTTTTCTGTGCTCAGGTCGGGTCACTGAGGTGTTGGCTGCCCCTCCTCTTGTGTGCGCCCTGGGCTCTTCGGCCACCTGGGTGATCCGTTGTTCCCGTTGAAGGTGCTGTCTTTTCAATGGCTGGGCCTCCATCACATGTACAGGAAGCTGCTGGATTTGATGGTCTCCAGGCATCTTCCTTGCTCTGAGGCCGCAGCCCTGGGGGAGTGGGGCTTATGTTGTTCAGTGAGGGGCTGCTCTGCCCGGGTCTCCTGGACTCCCCACTGTAAATGTGGGGGCTCCCCCTTCACGGCTGAGAGGGAACCGAGGGTCAGGGGACAGATGCCCTTTCCAGAGTCACTGCGTGTGTTGGCCGAGCAGGCCTAGAACCCAGGGCCCTTGACACACAATGGGCAGTGGATGGGTGGCTTGTCTCTTGGCCAGAGTATTTCAGAATTGGCTGAAAGACGGAGCCTCGGGCGATCGGGGCTCTCCGGGGTGCTTACAGCCATGGCGTGTCCATGTAGAGAAAGCCAGAGGGTACTCCCAGGGTCTGGAGGAAACAGGTATGTCTGGGTAAGTGATTTCACATTCTGTTCTGGGATATTCTTAGTTGTCTCATGGGGGTGGGAGGTGAGGGAGGTTCATGAAACTCTCCAAACTGGGACAGGGTTTCATGTCACTTGACTCAGGAAATGGTAGATACTGGGTAATGGGGGACACGTGTGCTCTCGGTGTCCAGAGAGGCTGGCATGTTCCAGAGCCCTCCAGGAGGCAGTGGGCCTGGCCAGGGCTTTGGTGAGGAGGAGGGAAGGCCACCAGCCTGGCCATGCTGGGGAAGGGACAAGGGCGACCTCCAGGGGAGGTGAGCCAGTGCTGACCACTCAGGGCCTAAAACAGCCTTGGTGTTAGGGGCTGTGTTAGTTTGCTAGGGCTGCTGGGACAAAGTACGTCGACTGGGGGACTCCAGCAGCAGAGATGTATTGTCTCTGAGTTCTGGAGGCCAGAGGTCCAAGACTGAGGTGCCAGCAGGTGCCCTCTGAAGCCTCCGGGGGAGAACCCTTCCGTGCCTCCTCCTGGCTCCTGGGGCGGGGCAGGGCGTTGCCGGCAGTCCCTGGCTTTCTGTGGCTTGAAGGTGCATCACTGCATCCTCCGTCTTCACGTGGCCATGTGCGTGCACCTCTGTGTCCAGATGTCCCCTTTTCATGACACAGTCATACTGGATTAGGGCTCACCCGAATGACCTCAGTTAATTGAATCACACCTGCAAGGACCCTATTTCTAAATAAGGTCACATTCACAGGTGCCAGGCTTAGGGCTTCCACTTTTTTGGGGAGGTCGGGGCACAATTCAGCCTCGACCGGGGTGCAGCACGTGGGGCTGGCAACATGCTCTCGAGCCCTTGATAGCTTTGCATTCTCTTGATAAACGTGTAAGAGTGTGAGGCCTTGTCCCTTCTTCAGAGACCAGATGCGCAGGCGACCTGCTCGTCACACAGGTGGCAGGTAGCAGAGCCAGGATCCAGTTCGGAGCCAGCTGGGGATCTTCCTGGAAAGGCCTGCGGCTCGCTTCTCAGGCCGTGGTGACTGCAGGGGACACCATGCCATGCCGGGAAATGTGAACCCACATTTCTCTCCCCAGTCCTCACAGGGTGCTTTCCAGCTCCGAGCAGACTCTGGGGCCCAGGAGAGGCCCGGGGTTCACTAAGGCGTGGAGGGGAGAGTGGGACAGCCCGCCGTTGGGGGCTGGGGTTTGCCATGCCCCGTTCCTCCTGCTGACTCTCCGGGGATCTATTCCTTTGCCTTCTCCCTCGGCTGCTTGGGGGACTGTCGTGTTCTCATTTCTCAGTTCTGTGAGCTCCTTGGCCATCGGGCCCAGGAATCCTGGATGGAAGGCCCAGGCCAGGTTCCAGGAGGACGGCCCCGAGGAGGTGGTTCCCCACGGTCCTGTGGAGAGAGGGGGGGTTCTTTTTATACCTAAACAGATGGGGTGCTGTGAACCAAACCCCACGTGGCTTCTGATCCAAAGGATAGGTTTAAGGATGCACGTCTCTCCAAGACTTGAGATTATACTCTTTTTAATTTTTTTAAATTAAATTAAATTAAAAAATATATATTTATTTATTTTACTTATTTATTTTTGGCTGCGTTGGGTCTTTGTTGCTGCACGTGGGCTTTCTCTAGTTGCGGTGAGCCGGGGGCTACTCTTCGTTGCGGTGCGCGGGCTTCTCATTGTGGTGGCTTCCCTTGTTGCGGAGCACGGGCTCTAAGCGCGTGGGCTTCAGTAGTTGTGGCACGCGGACTCAGTAGTTGTGGCTCGTGGGCTCTAGAGCGCAGGCTCAGTAGTTGTGGCGCACAGGCTTAGTTGCTCTGCGGCATGTGGGATCTTCCCGGACCAGGGCTCTAACCCGTGTCCCCTGCATTGGCAGGCGGATTCTTAACCACTGCGCCACCAGGGAAGTCCCTATACTCTTTTTTAAAAAATTGAAATGTAGTTGACATATAGCAATATTTTAGTTTCAGCTGTGCAACAGAATGATTCAATATTTGTGTGTATTGAGAAATGATCACACTGTAAGTCTAGTTAACATCTGTCACCACACAGTTAGAATATTTTTTCTTGTGATGAGACCTTTTAAGAGCTAGTTTCTTAACTACTTTCAGATACACAGCACAGTTTTAGTAACTGTAGTCACCATGCTGTACACTACATCCCCAGGACTTATTTATCTTTAATTGGAAGTGTGTACCTTTTGACCCCCTTCACCCATTTCCCCCCCCCACCCCGCCCCTGCCTCTGGTACCACCAATTTGATCTCTGTATTTATGAGCTCAGTTTTTATTTTTATTTTTTTTAAGATTCCACATATAAGTGAGCTTGAACAGTATTTGTTTTACTTGGTCTGACTTATCTCACTTAGTCTAATGCCTTCAGGGTCCACCCATGTTGTTACAAATGGCCAGATTTCCTTCTTTTTATGACTGAATAATAGTCTGTTGAATATATATACCACATCTTTATCCATTCATCCATTGATGGACACTTAGGTTGCTTCTGTATCTTGGCCATTGTAAATAATGATGCAGTAAACATGGGGGTGCAGACATCTTTTCAAGTTAGTTTTTTCATTTCCTTCAGATAAATACCCAGAAGTGGGATTGTTGGATCACATGGTAGTTCTTTTTTTTTATTTTATAAATTTATTTATTTATTTATTTTTGGCTGTGTTGGGTCTTCATTGCGGTGCGCGGGCTTCTCATTGTGGTGGCTTCTCTTGTTGCGGAGCACAGGCTCTAGGTGCGTGGGCTTCAGTTGTTGTGGCACATGGGCTCAGTAGTTGTGGCTTGCGGGCTCTAGAGCGCAGGCTCAGTAGTTGTGGCGCACGGGCTCAGTTGCTCCGTGGCATATGGGATCTTCCTGGACCAGGGCTCGAACCTGTGTCCCCTGCATTGGCAGACGGATTCTTAACCGCGGTGCCACCAGGGAAGTCCTGGTAGTTCTATTTTTAGTTTTTTGAGGAACCTCTGAATTGTTTTCCATAGTGGCTGCACCAATTGACATTCCCACCAATATTGCACGAGAGTTTCCTTTTCTCTGTGTCCTTTCCGACCATTACTGTTTCTTTTTGAAAATAGCCATTCTGATAGATGTGAGGTGATATCTCATTATGGTTTTGATTTGCAGTTCTCTGATGGTTAGGGATGTTGAGCACCTTTTCCTGTACCTGTTGGCCATCTGTACGTCTTCTCTGGAAAAAAGTGCCTATGCAGTTCCTCTGCCCATTTTTTAGTTGGATTCTTTGGGTTTTGCTCTAGAGTTCTATGAGTTCTTTATATATTTTTATATTAACCCCTTATCAGATATATGATTTACAGATATTCCTTCCCATTCAGTAGGTTGCTTTTTAATTTTGTTGATGATTTCCTTTGCTGTGCAGAAGCTTTTTAGCTTGATGTAGTCCTGCTTGTTTAGTTTTGCTTTTGTTGCTTTTGCGTTTGGGGTCAAATACAAATCATTGCCAAGACCAATGTCAAGGAGCTTATCACCTGTGTTTTCTTCTAGGAGTTTTATGGTTTCAGGTCCTACGTTCAAGTCTTTAATCCGTCTTGGGTTAATATTTGTATATGGTGTTAGTGGTTGAGTTTTATTCTTTTACATGAGGCTCTCCAGTTTTCCCAGCACCATTTATTGAAGAGACCGTTCTTTCCCCATTTTATATTCTTGACTCCTTTGTCATAAACTAATTGACCATACACATGTGGGTTTATTTATGGGCTCTCTTCTCTGTTCCATAGTCTATGTGTCTGTTTTTATACCACTACCATACTGTTTTGAATACCTTTGTGATATAGTTTGAAATCAAGGAGCATGATGCCTCCAATTTTCTTCTTCTTAAGATTGCTTTGGCTGTTTTATGGTTGACACGAATTGGAAGATAGTTTGTTCTATTTCTGTGAAAAATGAATATGTAATTTTGATAGGGATTGCATTGAATCTGTAGATTGCTTTGGGTAGTGGTAGTGTGGACATTTTAACAATATTAATTCTTCCAATGCATGAGCACAGAATATCTTTCCACTTTTTTGTGTCTTCTTCAGTTTTTTTCATCACTGTCTTATAAATAGTTTTCAGTGTACAGGTCTTTTATCTCCTTGGTTAAACTTATTCCTAGATATTTTATTCTTTGGGATGCAGTTGTAAGTGGGATTGTTTTCTTAATTACTCTTCCAATAGTTCACTTATTAGTGTATAGAAATGCAATAGATTTTTGTATGTTGATTTTGTATCCTGCAACTTTGTTGATTAGTTCTAACAGTTATTTGGTGGTCTTTAGGGTTTTCTATAGAAACTTTGTCATTTGCAAATTGTAACAGTTTTACTTCTTCCTTTCTAATTTGGATGCCTTTTATTTCTTTTTCTTGCCTAATTGTCCTGGCTAGGATTTGTAGTACTATGCTAATTAAAACTGGCAAGAGTGGCCATCCCTTTCTTGTTCCTGATCTTAGAGGAAAAGCTTTCAGCTTTTCACCATTGAGTATGCTGTTAGCTGTGGGCTTGTCATATATGGCCTTTATTATGTACATTCCCTCTATACCCACTTGTTGAGAGTTTTTATCATAAATGCATGTTGAATTTTGTCACATGCTTTTTCTGCATCTGTTGAGATGGTCATATGATTTTTATCCTTCATTTTGTTACTGTGATATGTCACATAGATTTTGTGGCTGTTGGAACCATCCTTGCAACCATGGAATGAATCCTACTTGATCATGGTGCATGTATTTAACATGTAGTTGAATTCAGTTCGCTAATATTTTATTGAGGAGGACATATTCTAACAGGGCTTCTTAACCTGTTGTGTGCCATGGACCTCTTCTTGGAGTAATGTTTTCAAATGCCCAAAATAGAATATAGAGGGTTACGAAGGAGTTCAGTTATTTTATTTTATTTTATTTTATTTTGCGGTATGCGGGCCCCTCACTGCTGTGGCCTCTCCCGTTGCGGAGCACAGGCTCTGGATGCACAGGCTCAGCGGCCATGGCTCACGGGCCCAGCCGCTCCGCAGCATGTGGGATCTTCCCAGACCGGGGCACGAACCTGTGTCCCCTGTATCGGCAGGCGGACTCTAAACCACTGCGCCACCAGGGAAGCCCAGTTCAGTTATTTTAAATACAGCTCTCCCTATGGACAACCTGCTATTCTAGACTGTGGAAAGAGCTGCTGAAGTGGCCCTTGCTGCCCCCAGGGGCCGCCAGTGGGTAGCTGGGTCCGGGTCAGGGCAAATTTGAGTGAGCAGTAGTCAGGTGAATGTGGGGAGGGGCTCAGGTAGGATAGGGTGGCGGGCCTGGGGGAGGCTGTGTGGCCTGGGCTGAGAGTCCAGCTCTGTGTCTGCCAACTGTGTGACCCGAGTGAGCAAGGGAATGGCTGTGGTGACAGTTGCAGCAACAGTAGCAAACGCTTCCTTCCAGAGCATCCACTGTGCCTAGGTGCTGTCCGCAGCAGCACAGCATTGAGCCCTCCACCCTCCCACCAGCCCCGGGAGCTGGGGCCTCTCACTGCCATTGGCTGGCAGGAGCCTGGGCCTGGAGGAGTTCAGTGACCTACCCAGAATCTGGCTGCCCCCCCTGGGTGCCGGGCACCGACAGGGTTGCCACCCCTGTCGGAAAGCCCCTCACATGCTCTGCTGCTCTCTCTGCCGCCGTGTGTCCCCAGGGCCACTGCCCCCTCCTCTTCCTCAGATTCAGCCTCCTTTGTCACCCAGCTCCATGCTCAGCCGCCTCTGCGGTCTCCCTGGGCTGCCCACCCGGGCCGGGTGGTCTTGTCCTTGCCCATGTGCTATAGCGGCCACCAGAACCCAGATGGCACCTTCCCTAGGGGTGCTTTGGGCCTTGAGGCAGCCGTGGTGCCACCCTGTGTCCCCTTGTCAGACGCAGGCTTCTCGTGCAGGCGGGTTGTCCAGACAGGCTGGAGTGGCTAGAGAGGGTGACAGCCCTGACAGTCCAGGTGAGGGGTCACGGGAAGAACAGGGGATAGAGGACACAGATGTTGACGGGGACGGACCGCAGAGATGGGCAGGAAGGGCCTCCTGGGGGGGTGACACAGAGACTCCTTGCTTGCTTGGGGGTCTGAGGGGCTGTTCCCTGGGTGGGGGGCACAGAGGGGACAGGTGTCGCCCAAGCTGCAGTGAGCATGAGCTGGGTGGTTGGAGGTGGGGACTCGTAGCCCGGGCAGCAGTGGCCGGTGGCCAGGGTGGCCGTGTGGGGAGAAGAGAGGGAGTATTGGGGCTGGGCTGGGGGCCTGGGTGCTGCTGTTCCTGGTCACACCTCCCGACCTGACCCGCGGGGCCTCTGCACGCCCTTTCAGCCCAGGACACGCTCTCGCCCTGCCCAGTGGCTCCCAGCAGGCAGGGAGCATCTTCAAGGCCAGATGCAGCATCATTTCGTCCCCCGTGCCCCAGGCCCTGCAGTGGGGAGGTCTCCCATCGCTGGCCCACTCTGCTCATGGGCTGTCATGCATTGTCTTCCGACATTACTGAGTACGTCCCGTGGTCCAGCCACGGTGCAGCACGCCGAGTCCCCATGCTAATGGGGATCGCCCTCCAGGGTGGGGAGGACAGGCTTTAACTGAACACACAGGAAACTGTCCAGAGTGGAGGTGGTGGGGGCCCGGGGGGGTCTGTCTGTCCTGCTCAGCTGGCCCCAGGTCAAGGGCAGGGCTGGTGTCCAGGGCTCAGGGGTGTCTCTGGAACAGCTGATTAGCCATTGGCTGATGCATCACTGTGGTGACCCACAGCATCAGAAGGGCAGCCCACACCCACGGCTTGATGGTGTGTCCGATGTCCATGAGGCCTGATCGTTATCTGTACCCCGAGCTCTCTATGCAAGGCCTGGAATACAAGAAATGGCTAATTTAAAATGAAGGTGATGCATGCTTGTGGTGAAAAATGAAAATGGTACAAAAAGTTGTCCAGGGTAAAGTGACTCTGCTGACTGCTCATCACCAGAGGCCTCCCGGTTCTGTGTTCCGTGCCTCCTTCTGGAGACGGTGCCCGTGTACAGTGGCCTGCGGGCCTGTATGTGTGTCTGTGTGCATCTGTGTGTGGGTATGTCTGCGTGGCTGCCCCCTCAGCCGTGCTGATGGTCCCGCCCCCGCCCACAGGTCTCCGTGCTGGTGCTCTTTGCCCTGGCCTTCCTCACCTGTGTCGTCTTCCTGGTCGTCTACAAGGTGTACAAGTATGACCGTGCCTGCCCTGACGGCTTCGTCCTCAAGGTAAGCTCCCCCCATCCCCTGGGCCCCCGATGCCTTTGCGCCTTGTCCCCCCACATGACTCACGACAGAGCGGCAGGGGCGGTGAGGGGGCCTGGCGGGAGCTCCTCATGGGGACCCTGCAGGCAGGGAAGCGGGGTCATGGCGGGGCCTGTGAAAGGGAGGCTCCTGTCTGCAGGCCCAGCACATCCCCTGGGGGGCAGTGAGTGATGAGGGGACATGCCAGGAATCAGAGGTCCTGGGAGAGGAAGACCTGCACCACCACTCGGGGGTTTGGGAGCAGGGCCGGGCGACCCCAGCCCCCCTGACCGCAGAACCTGGTCTGCCCGCCATGCCACTGGGCTCTCCACGCTAGATGCTCGCTTTGCTGATGTGATGATGCCTCCTTCCCCAGAGGCTCCAAGTGGCAGAGAAGCAGACACATGGGGCCGCAGGATTAAGGGGAGAAAAATAAGGGAGGGGGCGGGGTGGAGGAAGCAGGAGTGAAACGCACGGGCCGTGGACTTGCTCCCGTGTCCCATACACTCAGCACCCGGGCCCCCTTTTGGTTCTGAATTTCCCAGAGCCAGTGCGAAGAGGAAAACATGATCAGTCCCAGGATTTGGTGCCGCTGGAATGAAAGCAGAACCCGGTCCTGTGTGCTACTGGGCACGAGAACAAGCCCGGTCGCCCGCTGCCACTGGGCGGCTGCGGTTTGGGTGCTGCTGATGTGAGGGACACAGGCCCTTGTATGGGTTCCCCCTTCCACAGCTTCAAGGCTTCTGACACTTGAGCCCTTCTGCGCTCGGCGAGTGTGCGTTTTGTGCCCACCACGTAAGAGGCCCGTGGGGGCGCCGTGCAGGGACCTGGGGAAGGGCGTCTGGGCAGGGGGTAGCCCCCCGCCCCTTCCACCAGCCCGTGCACACCCCGGGCTGGGGCTGGAGGAGTTATGATCTGTTGGGAGGCTCAGGAGACACCATGGTTTAAAGGAGTTTGATCCAGAGGGCTGGAACTTCGAGGAAGGCAGCACATGAGCTGATGCTGGAGGACGGCAGGGCTGAGCCAGGTGGGCGAGGGGAGGAGCAGCGCACAGGTGCTGGCTGGGCCGGTCCGTACATGGTCCTTGTTGGGGAAGAGCCGGCTGTGGCCAGACTGGAGTGCCGGCCAGAGGCCCCTGGAGGAGAGGGAGGTGATGGGATGGCCACTCAGGTGGCTGGGGAGGCTGCCGATCGGAAGGGAGTGACCGGAGGCTGCTGCAGGCGACCGGGGAAGAGATGGGGGTCTAGACCGGTCTGGGTGCTGCGGATGGAGCAGGAGTGACTCTGGGAGGCTGGGGCGGGGCAGGGGGGGAGGACCTGAGGTCAAGGGGGAGGAGCCAAGGTGACACAGGAGCCACGCCCTGATGGAAGCCAGGTGCACGGAGGACCACTTCCCTGGGGACTGGAGTCCTCGTCCAGGCAGATGGCTCCCATACCTGCGGTGCAGCCACAGCCCCACCAGGAGGATGCAGGGCTTCCTTCCGGGCTCGTTCTCTCTGTGCCTGAGACGGAGGCAGGAGTGGTCCCAAACTGCCTTCCCCGTCCTGCAAGGCCAGGTTCTGCTAGATAACCTGGTCCAGGTGGAGCCAGGGAGATGAGGCCCAGTCCTCGGACTCACAGCAGCGTTGGACAGCAGGTGTGTGTATGTTTAAAAGGCTCTTCAGGTGGTTCCAGTGCACAGCCAGCCTTGGGGATTTAGAGCCCCTGAGACACTGTTCCGCCTCTGGGGACTTGGCATTTTCCACTGGCATCTAATGGGTGGTGTCCTTCCTGGAGAACGTCACTGGGAGGGCTGGGGAGCTGCTGCCCTGTATCCCACGGTCCTCGGGCTAAGGCTGGAGAAGGGAAGGTGTGAGTGTGTGTGTGTCCCCTTCCTCCCTCCTTTCTGCATGTTCATTCATGTGCATCACATGCCACCACCCGACAGTTTACAAGGGGCTTTTAACTAAGATCTCTGATGCTCCCAGAAACCCTGTGGGGTAGATGCGGGGATTTAAAAAGGCAGATGTGGGCTGGAGAGGATTCTAGGTTTCTTTTTTTTTTTTTTAAAACCATGAAGTCACTGGATGAGTGTTACAGGAAGGTCTTAAACATAATGGGAGGAAACTGCCCCAGACCCTACAAGGTGTTTACAGTTGGGTGCTCCTCGTAGGCTGACTGGCTTTCGGGGAGCTTGCACATGAGGTTTAATAGCTAGGCCTCCTGGACCGAGGGCCAGGGCTGTTGGGACACTTTCCTGGGTTCCCTCACCCGTCCAGTTATCGTTTCATGTTAGAAGCTCTGTGACCTCCCTGAGCTCACCCACGGCTGACATGTGTTTCTGTTGGGATCTCTCCAGCCAAAGGGGGCAGGTCACAGCTTCCCCAGAGCTCCCACCCCATCCTACTCCCGCGTGGCTCCCGGACACCCCTGGAAGCCGTCTTCCCCCGGGGTCTTGCCTGCCGCCAGCACGCCCCCCGCAGTGCCTCCCCAGCACCCCCGTCTTACAGCCTCGCTGTGTGGGTGGCAGCGGGACCGCCTGTCCTGGGTGCCTGGAGGGCAGGGCTGCCCCATCCCGTCTGGAGGCCTGCCCTAGCCTGGAGCAAAGTCACTCACTGCCCAGCAGGTGTTGGTGGCCTCAGCAGGTGTTGGTGGCCTCAGCAGGTGTTGGTGGCCTCAGCAGGTGTTGGTGGCCTCAGAATGTCTTGCCAGACCCTGTGCTGGTGGCAAGGACAGAGTGAAGGGGAGGTGGCAGTGCAGGTGGGGGAGGAGGGTGGCCGCTGGCCTGCTGGACAGGGGCCAGTTCACCTGCAGGGCCAGCCCTGGGCTGAACAGACGGTTTGCCCCTGCATAGTGGCCAGGCTCCCCAGTGCCCAGGCGTGTCAGGACGCCGATGACAGAAGGGCATGCATGACCTCAGCGGTGCCCCTGTGGGCTTTTAAATCTTTGCTGTCCGCTGTGCTGCGCTGACTGCAGTCCTCACAGCAGCCCGGGCGGTGACTCATCAGCCCCTTTCTATAGACGAGGGAACTGAGGCTCAGGCAGAACGTGGACTCGGCCTGTAACGTGACCTCCTGCTCCTGCTGGCCTCAGCCCACAGAAACGCTGCATAGCGCAGTGCCGGGCCGTAAACACACTGCGTCCCTTTGTCACTTCTTTCCTGGAAGTAGCTAGCTGGCAGGTGTTTCTAGTCTATATTTCAGGGTCAATGACCTGGTAAGGAGACCAGTTCTCCGTGGGGCAGGGCGGTATCAGGGCTGCGGGGAAAGCCTGCGTCTATTATTTTCCCTTCCATATCTTCACTAAACCAGCGTCAGTGAGCCATGCATCTCTGAGAGGCCCTGGCTCAGGGAACAGAGGCGGATGGATGGATTTGCTGTCAAATTCAACTTATTTATAAACCTCTGCCAGATCCCAGAGCTGTCTAAACCCCCTGCCCCCAAACCACATCCCTTCCTGCACCACCTGCCATCCTCCCAGACCCGTGAGTGATGAAATAGTAGCCAGGTGGGCCAGGGCTGGGCCAGGCATGACGCCATCACATCCGCCAGTCACCACGCCAGGTAGCGCTGCCCTCCCTCTGCCGAGTGGCCACACCTGCCCCTTCCTAGTGTGAGCAGCAGAGCTGGATCCTGATGGGAGGCCACGGGGTGGGCACGGGGCTGCAGGGCCTGTGGTATCCCCAGGGCCTGGCCCAGAACTGGCGTGAGCGGCTCTGCACCCGATGGGCAGCCCACCTGTGGGAGAGCCTGTTAACCTCAGGCTGACGCTCCTTTTCGCAGACACAGGGCTGGGTGACCCCTGCAAGAAGCATCCGGACGGAGAGGGAGCTCGCTCACTTACAGGTGGAACAGGAGGCCCTGGGTCACACTCGGTCAGGCCTCTACATTGGCTCAAATGGGAGCTTTTCTAAGACCGAGATGTGGTCCCTTCTCTCGTCCACAAATCATCTGTTCGGCCCTGAGTGGCTGCTCCCGATACCAGGCAAATGGACCCGCACAGTGGGGAGGCCTCCCGGTCCAGTGGGTGACGTGCCGCCTGGTGCCCGAACAGGGCCTGACGAAGGCTGTGGCGTTCACTGGGTTCCCCTGGTCCTGGCCTCAGCAGCTCCTCCAGGGCAGCACCTCCCCCTTCCAGCCCAGCCCCCTGAGCCCTGCGGACAGAGCTCCGCCACACCCACCTCTGAGGATGCTGAGAGCCCAGGCGGGACCGGGTGTGCCGGGCTGGGGCCTGACGAACGCTGGCTGAACTTGAAGCTGCCAGGGCGTACGTACAGTCCTGCTCCGGCGCCCTGGGGGGACCTCGCTGCCTTCTCACTGTTCTGCCTTTGGGCTGAGCAGTCACCATCGGCAGCTTTGCGGGTGGCGGGGCGACGTCTGGAGTGCACTGAGCAGAGGCCCGGGTTGGAGCTCGGTTCCCACATTGCCCTGTGGTCCCTTCCCCTCTCTGCATCTCACTTGCTGTGACTGAAATGGGACTAACAGCTCACAGGGAGACATCGTGCCCGGAAGGCACTTGGCCACCTGTCAGAAGGAACCGGTATGGTGGCAGGGCTGGGATGTGGAGACGGGCCTTGGGTCTGCAGAAAGACCCCAAGGAGCAGCCCCTTAACAAGGAGACAGAACTAACCTGCCTTTAGCTTCTGGAGGCTGAAGAAACCCGGGTCGGGCAGGGACAGGGCTCCCAGAGGAGGTCCCCCCGTGCATCCCAGGCTGGCGCCCACGTCCACAGGGTAGTAGCCACCACCGGCCATCCTGGTGACCATCAGAGACTCTGTCACGGTCTCCATGCTGGGCTCACGCAGAGAGGCAGCGGAGTGCGTCGAGCAGCAGGGTGTCCTGCTGGGCCCCAGGAGTTGGTAGAATCCTGGCTGCGCTCTTGCCAGCGAGGTAGCCTTGGCTGAGATGCTGCTCGGGGGTGCTAGCCGGACCTTGCGGGCGGTGCTGGGAATTGGGGGGGTTCAAAAGTCTCCCTGGTGACTGTGAAGGTAGCCAAGGCCCAGGACCCTTGTTCCTGCAGTCTCCCTTCACTGTGTGACAGGGAGACCTTGGCGTTCCTGTAATGCTTTGGTTGCTTAGAGACACATGTAACGTGCCTTCTTCCGCCAGATGGAAGGTTTCTCTCTCTCCCTCTCATTAAAGCCGCAGCTGGCAGGCAGTGGGGCTCCCTGAGGTCCTCCTGGAGCCCCGATGCTGTTGTGTTGCGCTGCCAGCCCCCAGGGTGTTGTCCCTCTCCAGGCAGGTTAGTCCAGGCGATCAAAGCCGCTGAGAAGGGAGCGGTGGAGGGCAGGCAGCTTCCCTGTGGAGCCTCCCAGAACCTGCTCCTGTCACAGCCCCGCACACCCCGTTGACCAGAAGGTAGCCCCATGGCTTCTACTGGCTGCCGGGAGGGCTGAGAAGCGTGTCGCGAGCTGGGCCCCACGCGCCCGCCTGCCACTGGGAGAAGGGTGGGGGGAGGCAGAGTGCAGCCCGTGACCCCTTCCTCAGGGCCTGGCGAGCAACGTGTGGAGATGGGGTGGGCGGCGGCTTAGCCCGGCTGCTGGATGGACAAGGGAAGGCAGCCTAACTTTTTGGGGGCCCTAGACCCCCGGTGAGCGGACGAGAGCTAGGGACTGACCTCCCCACCCCCGGCCTCCCCAGGGTTCCACGGGCTGTAGGGAAGTGCCTCTCCCTTAGCGGACAGCTGCCCCCCGAGAGCCCCCCACCCTCAAGTGCCCTCATGGGGTCCTCGTGGCTTCCTGGGCTCTCTGGATCTCCAGGTCACACTCACAGCTCCCTACCAGGCCCTTGCAGGTGGTGTGTCCTGACCCCCCAACCCTTGCCTTCTCCCCAGCGTTTGTGCCCTGCGGCTCCGCACCCTCTGCTCCGGCCGCGGGCCTCTCTGCAGCCTGCGTCCCCATCCTCCTGCCCCGAGGACCAGCTCCTTTGGGTCAAGTGCCCCCAACCCCTGCCCCCAGGAGCCTTTCTGACTCCCTTCCTTCGCTGTTTGAATATGTTGCTTCTGGTGGACATGTCAAAAGTTCCATTGTTGGGCTTCCCTGGTGGCACAGTGGTTGAGAGTCTGCCTGCCGATGCAGGGGACATGGGTTCGTGCTCCGGTCCGGGAAGATCCCACATGCCGCGGAGTGGCTGGGCCCGTGAGCCATGGCCGCTGGGCCTGCGCGTCCGGAGCCTGTGCTCCGCAACGGGAGAGGCCACAGCAGGGAGAGGCCTGCGTACCGCAAAAAAAAAAAAAAAAAAAAAAGCAAAAGTTCCATTGCTTTCTAGGAGTTTTAAAATAAATGGCAACGAGTGTAAGATCTTTAAAGAAGCAAGAAGGCCTGCTGTGTAAGTCCCGTCACCACGGCCTTGTACAGATGTCCATCCCGTTACCATGCAATCAGTGTCAGGCAGTCAGCTCATCTCTGAGTTTCCTCCAAGCCCAGGGAAGTGCTCAGTGACCACGGGTTGGGTGCTACCTGGAGACTCACGGGCCTCCCTCCTGCATCGGTGCATGCTTGTCTTTCAGAACACCCAGTGCATCCCAGAAGGCTTGGAGAGCTACTATGCGGAGCAAGACTCCAACGCCCGGGAGAAATTTTACACTGTCATCAACCACTACAACCTGGCCAAGCAGAGCATCACCCGCTCGGTCTCGCCGTGGATGTCAGTTCTGTCAGAAGAGAAGCTCTCAGAGCAGGAGACTGAGGCTGCTGAGAAGTCCGCTTAGCGAGATGGGCAGGTTCCTTACAGTGTCACTTGAAGGTAACAAAGGGACTTTGAGGGACATTTCATTAGATATAATTACTGATAATTTAGAGGTTACTCATGTATGGTGCAACTGCTTCTGTTTGCTAATGCTGCTCTGCAAATACAGCTTGCTGCAGACCACCCACGGGCATAAAATCAAGTGCATATCAGCATTGCTAAAAGAGCTCTGACACCACTTTCCATGGTAAAGAATCTTAATTTAGCAACTTTACTGGGATTTATTGGATGCTGTCAAAAAATAAATTTACACTGGATATGCAAGGGGATCGGACTTCAGATAAATGATGCATTTTGTGGGATTGATTTTTTTTAAACCACCTTGCCATTTGCAAACCTTACACCATAGCCATATCTAGAGTGATCCCTTGCTTTGCCAAGAGCAAGCTGTACTGCACGTTTCTTCCCACCCCCCCACCCCCCGCCAATGGCAATAGTGCCAGTGGTCAAGATGCACCATAGTGAGCGTCAGAGGGAAGGAAGGAAAGATGCCATCAGGCCACAGTTGTGCCCTCACCTGCCCCGTGCTCACTCCTGAGTGCGCAGGCACTGCAGCAGGTCGGCTCGGGCAGGGGTCACTGCTGCAGGCAGAACGCTGCCTCTCGGTACAGAGGGCGCCCACTGGGCAGGGGAGCCGTGTTTCCCCCAGTACATGTGGACTGGGTCAGAGCATGTGAGGTGGGGACTCTGGGAAGAGGGGACCCTGGGCCACAGGCTGCAGAACCCGTCACCCTGTAGCTAGTCCGTCTGCTCTGTGATGGGCTGAGTAGGAATGAAACCTACAGGCCCTTTTGTTCACATCTATTATGAATAAGTTTGCACCGACAGCCGTATTAGCTACTTAGTTTTAAAACAATTAGCTGGGTGAGAAAAGTGAAAGTGTAATTGCTGGTAAGCCAAGGCTACTTTAATTTTTATTTTGTGGGGCAGATGTAACTCCTTTGATGTAAGAAACAGGCAGGAAAGGCTGGGAGGGGGGCTGGCATCGCACCTTGCAAGTCCAATTATGACATTTTCATTCACAATCTTTGTAAGACAATTACGTTTCAACCTGAATCTTGACATTAAGTATATGTTTACAAAATTGCCAATTAGATAAACTAAATGTGTAAGATGATTAAATAGAAAAAAAGATGTTCATGGACATTTTCTTCCATGTTATTTAAATGTGTTGTTTCTGGTGGACATGTCACAAGTTTCACTGTTTTTTTAGATCAAAAATAAATGACAAATAGTGCAAGATCTGTTGCGAACAAGCATGGTGGTCATGGCCGACTCCATTACTGTTTCCTGAAATGTGCTTCCAAAACATACAGTATATTTTATTATCAAGGGTGTTGTTTGGCAACAATGACCATGACCTCGGAGCAGTGGGTGGGCGTAGAGTCATGGATGTTGTGAAGCTGTGCTGACGCATAAGAGCAATAACTACATGCCAGAACTTCTTCTGTGTAGAGATATCATCTATCAGCAAATTCCAGCCCATGTCAATGCAGTGTCAAGGCAACCCTGTTTGTATTTTCTAGGAGACATGTATTTTATTGACTGTAAGCTCATTCACATGTAACTTTTGACATTTTCACTCTGTGCAAATAAAGAACACAGGATCCCTGTGATGCTCCCCGGACTGTCTGTGCAGAGCCCTCGAACCCACACCCTGGGGGCCCAAGCGCACCGGGCGCTTTCTGCACAGATGTGGCGGCAGATGCCTTGTGCCTGAGTAGAAGCGGGCGTTCCTGATTCCTGGGGCTCGGCTGGGTGGAGAGGCCCAAGTCCTTCTCTGGACGAAGCTCCGTGGGCCCCAGTGGCCGGAAGTCGGGCCTTCCCTACCCCCTGCCATCTCCATCAGGAGAGTGTTGGGGGCAGCAGTTCTGGGGGGAGCCAGGTCCCGTCCCCACACTTCTTCGCGGACAGGAGGCAGGTGGGCCCGCACTGACTTTCTAGCCTTAGACCCACCAACAATACATTAAATGGCTGTAGTTGTATTCACTAGACTCACAGGGCGAAGGTGATATCTTTTCTACCGCACGATGAGTCTGTGTATCAGTTGGCTGAGGCGGACAAGAAGCCACAGGAAACAATCCATCATCTGCTGTGAGGAGCTACTGGCCAGCGCTCTTCCTGCTGCCCCCGGGAGGGAAAGGCCGGCGCCTCCTCCAAGCCTGAGACGTCTGTGGAGCAGGAGGCCCGCGTGCCCCGCTCCCCGGGGAGGCCCCGTCAGGTGCAGGAATAATCACCCTCCCGGTTCCTTCCCTCTGGCCGCAGGATTGCGACGCAGACCACTTTTAGTTGTGTTGTTTTCTTTTTCAGCTACTAAATGGGCTTAAAACCACAAGTCGGGTGTCCCTTTTGTGAGTACATATCTCAGTGCCCCCTCCCCACCGATGGCTCCAACGCCAGGGACCACGACAGCATGCCCAGCGCGCCGTCTCCCGGGTGTGGCCGCCTAGCTGTCGTACCAGTCGAGGAAGAGCAGGGAGAAGGAGCACATCACCAGGAAGAAGAGCACCCACACGCGGAAGCCGGCGTTGTTCTTGATGGCCTGGGGGCGGGGCACGGGGGGGTTAGGCTTGAAGGGCTCTCAACTGCCGCGTGTGTCTGCACATGCTCTCCCTGCGGGGCTCTAACTGTGTGGACTGCTCAAGCCTATGCTTACCTTGCACAGATGGCTTAATTATTAAGCAAAACCAAAACGTGGGTTTAAAGTCTGTTAGACAAATGGGCTGCATCTCCCTCTCTGGTTAGCCATCATGTGGAGATCATGCACGATTCTCCCAGGAAAAATGGCTCATGTCCACCCCAGGGTTAAACCCACACAGACAGGATGAGAGCGTGTGTCCACTACCCTGACGTGTGTTTCCTAGTAGTGCGATGGCAGTGGTGGTCTAAGAACGGTCCCACGTCAACCCAAACCTGAAGACTGCACTCAGAAAATAAAGTCCACTCAACAGAGTCTACTGTGGTAGCCCTGTAAACAGCGACCAGGGCTCTGGGTCCTTGGAGGGTGTCCCACAGGCCTCTCCTGTGGGGCCCAACCCGGACTCAGGGAGGGACCCCTGTGCCCCAGCTGGCTGCTCTGCAGGGCAGTGAGTGGGGTCCTGGGCTTGGCAGGGTGGAACGGGCCCATCCAGCGCACAGTCCTGAGACCAGCCCTGTGCACGTGGCCCTGACCGGGTGGACACTACGGCCTGGACTCAGCGCCCCTCCAAATCAGACACGGTGCCCCAAGAGTACCCACCTCTCTGATGTCTTCATTGCCCTCCTTGATATTCTCAGTTGCTCCTACTACTAATTGGTGAATATTGTCAATCTCAGCTTCCTGTCGGGGGAGAAGAGCAGATAAATACAACCGCCACCTCCTTCCCCGAGTGTATGTCACGACAGTAACAGTAGCTGACACTTACTAAGTGCTGGGGCTTTACACACCATGAACCCATGGGTCCTCATAGCACCCAACAGGCAACACTCTCATTTACAAGAGGGAAACTTAAAGCATAGAGAAGCCCAAAGTCACACAGCACCCAAGTTGCAGGACTGGGACTGGACCCGGTGCCTGTGCTCCCTCCACCCTGGCTGGCCACCTTCCTCCACTCACTGGACAGGAAGAGTTCAATCGCAGGGTGGCTACCACATGCCAGGGGCTTCAAAGCACATGTGGCTCTAAAACATACATGCTGGCTTCAAAATGGCACTTTGTATATCACCATTTTCTCTCTCTCTTAAAAAAAAAAAAAAAAAAAGCTAAAACTTAAAAATCAAAATGGTATGCAGGATGTTTGCAAAAATTTTACTCCAAATACTTGGAAAGCTTAAACATGGGATCCTGGGCTTACACGGGAGTGGCTGGCTCATCACCCACCATTGCACCCCTGCACCAGCTGTGAACCACACTGAGGTCTAAGGAGCAGGCCTATCTCTCCCTCTAGGCGGTGGGGAGGGAATATAGACGAGTGTGGGTTTTAGGGAAACCTGACTGATACAGTACCGCAGAGAGGAAATCGACCTTCAGCCATCCGATTCCCAGCAGTGAATGCCACATAGTCTAAGGACCTGAGGGCCAAGGACTGCTTTGCTCCAAAATCTCGCTTTTTTAGAGAATCTCCAAGTGGGAGCTGACTGACCACGGCCACTGTTCCCATGAGAGGATGGCTAAGAACCACCTTGCAACATACATGAGGAAGCCCAGACAGACTCAGCTCTTCTCAGGTCTTAGAAACCCCGAGGGAGCCAGGCAGGGCTCAGCCTGGCTGAGCACCCACTTGTCCTTAGAGGCAAAGGACAAATCCCTGCAAATCCCTCCCAGGTCGAGGCCCAGAGCCCTGGGGGTGACACAGGGTGGGGCCCTGAGTGGCTCTCTGCCACCCCCTGGGGCACATGTCCAGAACCCTGGGACTGCTGCTTCCTAACCGAGAACCAGCCCCCAACTGAGAATCAAATGTGAAGGGCAATCAGTGCTCCTCAGTGGCTGGGCTGAGTGTAGGAGCAGAAGCAATGGTCGAGAAAAGTAAGGGCTTTTAGTGCACTTGGGCCCCAGGACCTCAGAGTACTTTGCTGCATGTAAGCAGCCCTGCTGTAGTGAAGGCCCCTGGCCCGTGGCTCTGGCCGCGCTAGTGAACAGTGCATTACCCAGGTCTGCCACAGCCATGCCCACAAACAACAACGGCTCCTGGTTCCAGGACTGAGAGCCTGAGGGGGCCCGGATCCCATTCGCCACCAGAGAGTGACGCAGGTGACCTTAGCCCCGCTTTGCTGAGGGGGAAAGGGCTCACATCACATGACGCGTGACGGGAACCGGGTGGGGGCCGTCTGTCTGACTCCATCTGGGCTCTGAGCTCCTCCCGCCATGCCGAGCTGCCTCTAAGGACAAGTGGGTGCTCTGAGCGGGAGACATCTGACTGAGCTGTTTTCTGTGTCCGGAGGCTGAACCATCAGGCCATCAGGCTTCCAAGTGAAGGCTTAGCAGATACATATTAGAATAGTTCCTGCAACATGCTAGTGAAAAAGGCAACTCCTATGAACCACCTTGTGTACCCAATGTGCAATGATTTGACTCTGGCTGTGTGATTTAGGGGGCATTTTGTGAGTGGAGTATCTTAAGCCAAGTAGCCCAGTCTAACACAGTGGAGAAAAATAATTTTGTTTTTCAAACCCTTCCAGTCTGTGGCTAAAAACAACAGGGAGAATTTATCAGGTGTCTGAAAATTTTGCCAGTTAGTGGCTGCTGGAAGAATTTCAGAACTGTAGGCAGGTAGAAATGACATGAAAATCCACGTATGAGGACAATCACATTTCCTGTGAGGACGGGACACCTGAGGTGGCGGGGACCCGGCATTTGACAGGGCCAAGTCTGAGCTTGTAACACCGCCGACTGAAAAGCTACTACTCATGCATTGTGCTGGGTGCTTTCCATGGGTTATCTGGGAGCTTTACAACAACCATGCAAGGGCCACTCTATTTTACAGATGAAAAAACTGTAGTTCAGAGAGGCTCCCCAGCTTCCCAGAGGGCATCCAGAACCAAAATCGAGCTGCCTCCCTCCCCAACGTGCTCCGCTGCACAGGGCTGGGGCGTGTGGAGAGCTGCCCCGACTGCAGAGGCTGCTCCCGAGGAAGGGGAGGCTCTGGGTACACAGCTGCAGAGGCCCAACAACGTCAGAAGAAATGTCCCGAGTTCTTAGTATATCCCCGTTTTAAGCTAAATCTTAAAACCACCATATTTTTTCTTACTTGTTGTAAAACCTTCTCTGTGAATATCTCTTGGAGTCTGGAAATTTCAACCACTTTCCCTTCGATTTGCCTTCATAAAAAAAATAGATTACACATTACCTATTAGTACTTGGTGATCTTAACAGCAGTGTCACACATTTCTAAAGAAGTCGTCTCTTCTAAGTGAAGGCATGAGAGAGGGAGGGGACGCCGCGTCAGGCTCAGGGAAGGAGAACATGGGCAGAGGAAGATTCACTCTCCTTACTGGTTCCCCTTTAACATCCCTCAGCTTACTGGGGCATACTGGACTCTTTGGAAACCCACTCCGCCCCCCTGCGTAAGCTGGCTCTGGGGCCCAGCCTCCTGAGCCGGTGCCTGGGCCACGCAGCTGCGCCCAGTCACACAAAGCAAAGTCTCCTTTAATGCCGAGCCCTGTCCTAGCAACACAGTGACACATGGGGGGGATTCAAAAGAAAACGTCAGAAGGTAACTTTGTTACCTCTCAGTAGGTCAGGGGGAAGAGTGCATTCACCGCTCAACCCAACTCCCTGTTGAAAGGAAACCTGCTTCTGGCTGAAAACATCCCACACTGGGATATCAGCAACTAAGTGTGCGGGCTTCTCCCCGTTTCATGGGCAGCAAGGGTGACCCTGGGGCGGGCCGGGGGGTGTATGTCTAGAGGCTGAGCCGACAGCTGCTTTAGCACAGGCAGCGGCTGAGCTCCCAGCCCAGGAGGAAGCGGAAATGTTCAATGGGGAGATGATCCCTAGCTGTGTCGCTCGGGCCTCGAGTCCCCCTAGACCAGGTGAGGGAAGGAGAGGAGACTTGGGAGAAGAGTAAGGAGGGGTGAGGGCGGGGAGAGCGCCATCTCTGAGGAAGGACTGGGAGACCCGCCTGCGAAGGCAGAGACAGCGGAAGAGCCGGGGGCAGCGGCCAGAGGGAAAAACCTGCACTCAGTCTCCAGGGCTGCACAAGTGCAACATCAGGATGCATCTTCTTTTGGGAAGTGACCACAGTGCAACAAGAGTTTTGGCACATCCTTTCAGAATGCTCCCGGCATTCCCAGGGCAAGAGGCCTGAGTGCCTTCACAGGAGGGCTGGTAACCGTACCTGTGTGGGCCCCAGCCACGGGCCTTCTGCGTGGCTGATCCCTCTGGTGAGGGAGCAGCTGGATCCCAGTGGAGCCACCTGCAGGGCTTCCCTCTGTCAGCCGCCCCTCACGAGGTCTCCCTTTCATCTTAGAGTAATGAAGTGTAACTAGCCCCCACGTGGCAGCGGTCATTACGTTTGGTGTCATCTGCCATCATGAGCCGATCCTCTTGGACGGGGCAGCAGCACCTGGGAGCCTCGTAGCAGCCCGTGGGGTTATCTCACAGGCCCACAAGTCGAGGGGAGTCAGTGAATTCAGGCAGTTTCCTTGACCCCCTAAATGGCGGGAGGCGGGCTACATTTGGCCCAAGGGCCACATGTGGATGCCTGGGCACCAGAGTAAATTAATAAAGTTCCTAGTTTGGGGGAAAGTTGTAAACTAGGCCATCGGCTCACAAAGGAACCACACACATACCTCACTTCATCAAACAGGCTGTTCATTTCACCAATCAGGCGCTGATTTTCTTGTTCGAACTGTAAAGGAAACAAACACGTTAAGGATGACCACAAACCGACTAGAGAACACAGCCAAAGGCAAGTGTCGAGCAAGGCGTGTCTGTGCAGAAACCTTTGACCCGCCCTCCAAGAATCACTCCGGAGCCCCTTTCCAGCATGGATCGTGGCGGCATTGCTGGAAGACCCTGAGTGTTCCTGTGAGGATAGCCAGGCCGTAGGAAGAAAATGAAACCCCGTGGTGCAGCGGGGCTGCCTGTGGCCGGACTTTCCATCTCACTCATTTGAACCGCAAGCATGCAAGCCGACTCTGATTGCGAGCGCGGAGGCCTGTGGGTCAGCCCCGTTAGGCTGGCCGCCCTGCTCTCCCTCTGGGCCCTCACGACCTCCTGATATCGTCCTCTTTAAATGGAGCGGTGAGGCTGCGCGGCCGTGCTGAATCAGGGTACTGGCAGGACCGCACTGGGACTCAGTCTGATTGCAGAGCCTGGCCTTGGTCAGTCGCCATAACAGGGACAGAGGCCCAGGAGCTGGAGAAGCTGCATTCCCGGTGCTTGGGATGGCACCAGGCTTTGGGGCTCAGTCTGGGTAAGGACGCCACCCCAGCACCCGGGGAGTTCATCAGAGCTGAGCTAACTCTGCAGGGTGGACAGCTGCTCTTCCAAGCCATCCTGCCAGCTCGATACTGTCAAACGCGAGGACGGCGCGCATCTGAAGCGCCGCCATGGTGTGGGACCAGGAGGAGCTTGTCGTCCACGATGATGGCTCAGGCCTCATGCGTCCACTCCTCCATATCTTCCCCGACGGGTCCCACGTGTTCCCAGCTCACGTGCCACCTTCTCCATGATACCGTCCTGGGCCTTGGAGCTCAAGGTTATTTCTCATTTTTCTAACCGTGGCCTGGTATCTTCTCAAAATCCCTTAGAATATTAGCCATTTTCTGCCTTGTACTGAGTTGTGCGTGTCTCAAACTGTCTGCACGACTGTGAGCCGCTCAGGTGGGAACCGTATTGGACCCACACACATTGGAAAAGGCCGCTGTCCACACTCTGGGGCTTGGTCCACCAGGGAGGGGGGCTGTGCCCTCACCTCCGCACCTGCCCGCGCAACCTTCTTACAGCTGCTGGCCCCTCCGCACCCCTTACCTCCGCCTTGCTCACTCCCGCGCCCCGTCACTCAGGGAGGCTTCCTCTAGCGGGGCCTCCTCAACGTCAAGTCCTTTTCCTCTCCCTCCAGCCCCTCCGCGAGGCTCTCCGCTGGCAACCTCCCTTCCTACTCTGCCAGTTTTACTTGGCACACTTGCTGTATTCGTTCCTTCCCTGCTATCTAAGTTCTGCCCTCATCTCTCATAGTCTTCTTCGGTCTGCCCTCCATCCTGTCAGTCACATGCCGGCCCTGCCCCTGCACCCTGCAGATCAGGTCTGACGCCAGGTCCACGAGCCGGCCACCCCCCAGGCCTCTCCCCAGGCCTCTCCGAGGGCATCTCCTGCCATCCCCCGCCTCATCTCTGCACAGGCTAGCTCTCAGCCTAAGGTGGATTTATCCTCTGGCTGGGCAACTCCAACTGGTCCTTAGAAACCCAGCATAGGCACCTTAGTCGTCAGATGCAGCAGGTCAGGTTTTATCATGTTCTACCATCCCCCTCTCTTTAAAGCTTCTCTGCTCTCGCCTCCATCACTGCACTTCCACCCTTGTTCGGGGTCTGGCTCCCCTCCTGGGCGGGGTGGTCTTTCTCCTCTGGACCCTGAGCCCAGCACAGGGCCCGAAACACAACAGGGGGCGGGTTCCCAGCACCAGCTGCTCATCAAAGCACAGAGGCCTCCACTCCACCCCAGGCCACCTCAGAGGCCGGGGTTGGTGAGGCTCCAGGAGGCCAGGAGCGGTGGGGAGCCTCCTGCAGGGCCGGGGAAACCGGCAGGCTGCCTTGCTGGCCGCTGCCAGGGCACTGCCACGGCCCTTCTAATTATGTGTCAAAAAAGCTATTTAAGGGAATAAAAGCGTCACTTTTGAGTCTGAAAGAATCAGCTCTGTTAACTGTCAACAGTTACTTAAGAGTCTGATATATATGAAAAAATACAATTACTTCAGCATGTGGGTGCTAATTTGACTAATTCTCTCAGGTACTTTACTCAGGTTTTGCGGGGGGGGGGGGTTGGCAGGGGGCATTTTCTCTGATTTTTTCTAACAATAATATGGCCCTACCCTTTTAAATCTACAGCCCTTTCAAGCTTTTAAACTGTTCCTAAACAAAATTAACTAGGGGTTTGAGGTGGTTTATTACTGGAAATGTCCTTGGGAACAAAGCTTTCTGTTTGTTTCCTCCCCAATTTAAGGGCACCTGGCTTTCCTTTAAGCCTCTTGGTAATTGTTACTTCTTTTTTTTTTTTTTTTTTTTTGGTTGGTAATTGCTACTTCTGAAGGGCTCCTGTTAGCAGCGGTCAGGAGTGGGATCAGATTCTGGCTCTGATTTCCTTCCAACCCATGGGTTCTTGATGCTACCTGAGAAATTCCCCATTCCTGGAGGAAGTGAGAGAAACAAATGCCTCAAGGGATCAAGCAGTGGTAAGGGCTGAGGAGAGAGGTTTGCGGCACCACATTTATGGAGAGCAGCTTCCATTCAGGGGTTGGGAGTAACAATGAAACTGCATTTAAAAAACCCAACAAAACCTGTTTCCCACAGGGAGCCATTTAACGAGATCTGGCTGCGCTCTGGTAGGTTAGGCAGCGGCCAGGATGCTGACCGCATTCACTCGCACAGGCTGCAGGGAGGTTTCCGAGACTGTCTGGGTCGCAAACCTGTACACCTCGCCTCTCATCCGCTGAGTAAGGCAGGGAGCCACCAAATGCCAGGCTGCGGGAGGAGGTAGGGGATATGCCAGGGGCTTTGATGGCCCAGTTCCTGTGGCCTCACGGGAACTTCCTGGGTGACCTGGCCCCAGTCACTGGCCTTCTGTGTGGCCTGTCAGTTTCTCTTTGTGAACAGATGTGGTTGGTTATTCTTATCCTTTCCTGCCTGATCCTGAGGGTGGGGAGGGACAGCTCCTTTATCTTCTAAGCTGTATGCCCTTGGGCAGGTAACTTAACCTCTCTGTGTCTCTGTGTCTCTGCCTTCATCACTAAACTGGGGATAATTGTAGTACTCAATAGAGTTGTTAGGAGGAAGATATGTGCTAATCCGTGGAAGCTGCGTACCAACTTCACCTCGATAAATGTTAATTACTATTATTCAATCTCTTCAGGAGTCAGATCCTGGATATGCAAAATGAGTCATTAAATGCTCTGATGGCCCCTTCCCCCTCCCTGGTTTCAAATTCTAGAGGGCCACTACTGGTCTCCTACCCTCTCAGGCCTGAGAAGCACAGGCACAGAGCTCCCTGGGGCTCACTGGCAGCCCGCACAGGCAGGGGCTTCACGAGGTGCAGTGCGGAATGCAGCCTCAGCTCCACGATCAGCACCAAGGGCAGGGGGACCTACAGGCCCTGGGACGACACACTTGGCATGTCCTCCATCTCCATGAGTCCCGGAAAAGGGAGATGAGAGGCCTGGATGACGGAGGAGGTGGGCAGGCAGGGACCGGCAAGCATGACAGCAGCCAGCCTGTCCTTCTGGGCCACTGCACTCTACACTGTTTAGGTCTCACAGCAAAACACAGTGCTTTCCCTCAGTGCAGACGCCCAACAGCAGTGGTAGGCATCATGGTTAAGAGTCTAGGACTTGGGGGCCCAGCAACAGTCCCTACCACATGGGGCAGCATAAATTAATAAATGCTCAAGCGCTCATACGGTACAGGTCTGAGACGGTGTGTGTGTGTGTGTTACATGCACGTCAGGCAGTATCATTTAACTGCTTTATTCCATTCAGAACTCAATCAGACTTTCAAGTAGGGCCCCCCAAAAGGGTTTATAATCTGGTTTAAAGGATACAGATCCGCATTGTGAATACATTGTTACAGAAATCCTTTTTTAATCTAATCCTCTTTACTGTAGTTTTAAAAAGAAAATCATTCCTACCAAGGCCTTTGAGTGTCAGATGAGACCAGGAGAAGGATCTACATTGCAAAGACCTATGAGCAGTTCACTGAAGCAACGCTATGAACCCACAGGGGGCTTGGCCTAGAAGGCAGTCTGCCCCCCTTGGCTCAGGAGCCCACCGCCCAGGCCCACTCTGGGCTTTCTAGTTGTGCTTTATCTGTGCCAAACACCTTCACACTTGTGGCTCTGTGACCCTCACCGTGACCCCCACCTGTGCCCCTGTGAACCTCCCCAGGGTCTGTGCCCCAGCTTTCACCTGTGTGGCGCTCAAATTCTATCAACAATTCTCCTGTTCTCAATGTGTAAGCCAAGCTTGGCCACAGACCACAAGCCCTGCCAGCCAGCCACCTGGTGCTTCCAAGGGCCCACCTCCGGGGACAGGGGCTAGGGACACTTTTCATGTGATCTGAAGAACAGAAGTCACATTCATGTCTTTAAAAATTATTCCAAGAAATATATCACTAAGTGCAGTGGTTTCATTGGAGGCAAGTAAAATGAATGTGGGCTTAGAAAGGAGGAATTTTCTCTGGGTAACATCAGAAAACAATTTGGTTCCACTCAGCCTGACCACAAAACATCTGCTTATATTAACTCAAAGGCATTAATATCCCTGCATCATGAGTGATGAATGGAAACGTATTGTGCGAATCATACAATGCTCCGCAGCCATTCTGGAACAAGTAACAACAGCTCCTATGGGTGAAATAATGAATTAAACTGCTATTATAGGGCTTAATTCATTATTTTACCCTGAGGAACAGTGATTATGACTTATGACCACAATTTGCTGTAACACTTTCCAATTTAAAACCAATAGTGTGGCATTTCTTTCTCTTCATTTTCAGGGTTGAGCCTTTTAAATAAGGTTCAGGTCAGTCAGACTGTAAGATATGGTACTTGGCTATGAGCCCCAATTAAGAAAGAAGTGAACTGAACATTAAACAGCTTGTCATAAAAGTACTGAACAGTACAGGCTTCTGCCCCAACCTCTTGCAATTATGCGATAAAAATTAGGGAGGTCCTGCTGGTTCTGATTGCTTAGGTCACTGATATCATGACGCCGAAATAACTAGCATTATTGGGAATGATCCCTGGCATGTTTCTGGACAATGCTTCATTCATTTGGACAATGCCTGGACAAAGCATGGTGCACCAACCATCATTATGGAAAGACGAGCCTTATGATATGAACATGTGTTTCTCATATGCAACAGCTACATACATCACACTCGGAACACGTGCAGGGAACCCAGGACCACACGGGGCCAGCAACGATCTCTCACTGTTTGTGAGGGAACATTCTCTGAGCCGCTGCTATGTGCCCTGCACTTTCCTGGGCACTCATACATACATGACTGTATTCCTGACACTCCTGTCAACTTACCAAGCTGAAGTTCAGTGAGGCTTATTTTCTTGCCCCCAAATTACACAGGCAGTAAGTGACATAAAGAGGGTTAAAAACCAACTCTGTCAGGTCCCAAAGCCCTTGAGTGGGGCCATCTCTCACTGGGGCCAAGCATCAGCTGATCACAGATATCCTTGCTGCCAGCCTTTCACTGGTTCAGCCCCCGTGCATCTTGCAGCTTCTAAGCACGAGTCTGTGCAGGTTAACAAGCTGCTGCTGCTCACCGCTGCCTGTGGGGAAGGCAAGTCCTCTGGCAAACGACTGACTGCCATTCTTCTAGCTACTTCCTTTATGAAGCGGTGCAGTGTATTTTTAAAAAAGCCCTAAATGGAAGCTAAGGTCTGCCTAAATACAAATGTATTCTTTCTTAATGAAAGGTTAGTACTATACATATTTTCATCTCTAGGGAGAATGTGACATCATTTTCAATAATAAAGTTATTTTGTATAAACTGAAGAAAAACTATGAGCTTTTAAGAAACTCTGGCCATCATTTGGCTATCAGGGAGCATGACCAAATTGCCCTTTAGCCTGCTGGCTTCTCCGCCTGGGCCTGCCCTCCGGCATTGTGTCCCGGAGTGATGTGCTGTGCCTTTCTCTCCCCTGTATGCACTGTTTCAAACACCAGCCCTCAGGTGTATCCCACAGTCACGTCTCCAGCCCAAGCCCCAAGCCCAGGATCCCAGCGCCCACCAGACACCTCCCACGGACTCACACCTGTCCGTGACCAGGTCGTCATTTCCTGACTGCCGGCATCCTGCTTCCTCAGGTCACAAAGCTCCAGGCTCTTTCTCCTGTCTCACTCTCTCACACGCCCTGCTGCCCTCCAGTGGATCACCAGGTCCAGTCCACTTCTCGCAGCAGCTCTCTCATCTCCGCTCTCACTTCCACTCCCCGGCCATCGTCTTCAGTCTCTACTTGACTGGGCAGCCACAGCTGCTGCCTGGAGTCGTGCCGCAGTCTACACTGCGAGGCCTCCGGGTCACCTGCCTGCTGGTCTGGGGGGCACTGAGCACATACTCCAAGTCAGAGGTGTGGAAGGAAGGCAGGGGCCTGGCAGGCCACTTTAAGGTGTTTGAGTTACTTCCTTAGCTCAGAATTATTTTTATCTATCGAGGGCACAGATAGCTCTGCTTCTTGTTCCAAAGAAAGTCCCACAGCCTCTGAGGGAGCACCCCCATTGCAAGTCCCAGGAAAGTCATGGCTAATGGTGTCATCACTGGAATCAGTGTCACGCTTCTAAGGTGATGATCTTAAAGGGGAAACTGCTCATCTGGGTGAATGAATGTTTGTGAAACAGTCCTGAGTATAAAACATGTATGAAGACTCCATGGAGCGGCAGCTGCCACCCTGCGTGGCCCTTTGATCCTGCCCTGAGGGCAGCACACACAACACAGCCCTTCCCCACACATGTGAGCACTGCCCAGGCCCCCCCGACCCTGTGCAGGCCAGGGCTGTCCTGCCTCTGTGCACACCTGCCACTCTGAAGGGGAGAGGCCGAGGGAACTCAATTATGAGTGCCTTCTGTATGCCTGTCAACCTCTTGGGTCAGCTCACTCAGTCATTAGCCCACCATGAGGGGCCACCGGTGTTTCAATCCCATAATCAGGCATGGGGAAGAAACAGGAAGCCTCGAGAGCAAGAGGATTCCGAGCCAGCTCTATGCTCTCGGCAGCCAGCGCTCAAGAGAGCAGACCTGGCCCCCTTGCTGGGGCTGGTGAGGCCTCTGTCAGGTCAGTCTGCCAGTGCTCCTGTGCAGGCTACACTCACCTAGACCACCAGATCCCAGCGGGCACTCACATGAGCTGTGATGCAGGAAAAAAGCTCAGGGTTTGGAGCCAGGGCTCGGGGCATGGAGCATGGCTCGGATGCTCGGCTCTGTGACCTTGCATGGGCTTTGGAAGTTTTGTGCCCCATTTTCGTCAACTATACAAGAGAGATAGTTCCTACTTCACCGGACTGTTATGAGATTAAACAAACAAGGCCTGGCGCATAGAAGGTGTTCAGAAATATAAATAATAACAATAATAACTTAGAATATTCTAGTAGTTCTTACTGATGATCCTGCTTTACCATTTAAAACAACCTAGAGTTTTTATATTATATTCATCAAAGTCACTCATCCATTCAACAAACAGTTCCCACCCCTGCTCTAGGCTCTGGGAACACAGCAGTGAAAGCAGACAGATTTCCACCCTCGGGACACTTGTATTCTAGTGGAGGGATGAGGGCAGGATGTGGGCACACAGACATAGTGGCTGGGGCCACTTCAGGCCGGGTGGTCGGGGAAGGACTCTCTGAGGACATAACATCTGAGCCTGTAAGACAGGAAGACAAGAGTGAAGAGCTTGGTGACACGAATGTCTCTGTGTGAGGTTGGGAGGAGATGGGTGCCTCTCTCACTCGACAGCCATGGCTCGAAGCTCTACCTCTCATCTTCTTCAGGAGACATCAGGAGACCGCTGACTGCAGATAGGCTCAACCACTTACTAATGAGGGGCCCATGGACAAGAGAGCCGACTGCTTTTTGCCAAAGTTACAAGAAGACAGTAATGCCCCAACACCTCTTAGTGTGATTACTGAGAGTATCACGGATAAAACAAGTACTAAAAAGTTCTGTCCACCGTAAACAGCTGCAAATTAAGGTGTCATTTGCCAGGCACAGCCACTGGAGGGGGACTATGTGGGAACCGGCTTCTCAGCTCTTTGGGCAAGGCCAGCATCCCACCAGGGCAGCTCTAGGACACATCTGTTCCCAACCCCAGGTACACGTACTCCATGTGACTCTGTCACACCGATGTCCAGACAGGTGTGCATAGACCCGGCTGTAAACGAACAGGTAGGGGCTCTGGCCAAATCTGTCCCTTTTCTTTTGAAACTCACCCAGAGATAACAAACTACAATTGGCAACTAGGGGACAGGTAAATAAAAGGAGGTGATATTCGCAGTTAAGGTGTTACTCTTTTCATTCTTCAGCCATTACTTATGCTTTCTTCACATTACCATGCACCAGTAATTCAGACAATTAAAAAGCACCATAGCGGCGATGATAAAAGACCCATTTAGAATAGAAGACTATTTTACTGCCACTGAAAAGACATCTAATATTAATAAAATTATTCCAAGGCAATTTCTTCTTTAATGCTACTGCAAATTTAAAACATATGAAAAGCATACTAAGAATTTGGAAATCAAGTGGAAAATTGATCTAAAGTATTTATTTATAATTTTTAAAACTCACTATAAAAATTAGGGCAAGGGCATTTAGGATGACCTCCTACTCAATGAAATATTCTTACTAAAACTAGTTAAAAGTACATGATTAGGCAGAGAATAGCATTACCATTTGTATTTCTTCTGGGGATAATTCATCGTCACCTTTCCCATCTCCCCAGGTTCCCAATTCAGGTTGTGCTTCGGCCGGAATCTTTTCTGTTAAAAAAAAAAAAAAATTGAAAGTAGGCAGAAGGCAAAATATTCACTTTAGAATAGGTTGTCTTAGGATGCAGGCATATTTAAAAACATGAGATGGAAGGAAATCATAGAGCTTTGTCCACATTTAATTATCTGTTGGTTAATATTCAAGCACTGCAGCATGACTCTTTACAATGTAAAGATCTGTGTGTGTGTGTGTGTGTGTGGATGGATAAAGGGGATCCATGCAGAGTTTCAGTATTGCCCTGATCTCAGTAATGGTCACAAGCCAAATGGACATTCTTCAGGACCAGCTTTCAAGTGGACTTGACTTCAAAACACATCCTCGTAGGCTTATACCCCTCCCTCTACTTTTTAAAGACTGCAAAATGTATGGGTAATTTCATTTAAAAAAAAAAAAAAATATATATATATATATATATAAAATAGAGGAAATGATATACCACGCCAATCCCATTCCCCTCCCAGAAGTAACCACTGTTTGTCAGTGCTTTGATGGAGTCTCGCAGGCTCTATCCAGCACGCTCACACACACACAGGTACACAATTCCCTGCCTCCTCCGCAGCCTAGAGATAATTTATAGTTCTGTGTGTGTGGTAGTGTGCTTTTCACAAAGATATCAGTGGTAACACACTGTTCTAAAACTTGCTTTTAATAACTTAACAATGCATCTGGGTGATTATCCAATGTCACTCCACATAGATCTACCTTGTTCTTTTTTTTTTGCGGTACGCGGGCCTCTCACTGTTGTGGCCTCTCCTGTTGCGGAGCACAGGCTCCGGACGCGCAGGCTCAGCGGCCATGGCTCACAGGCCCAGCCGCTCCGCGGCATGTGGGATCCTCCCGGACCGGGGCACAAACCCGTGTCCCCTGCATCTGCATCTCAACCACTGCGCCACCAGGGAAGCCCTACCTTGTTCTTTTAATTGCCGCATAACATTCCACCATAAGGAATTTTCTGTGTAACCGTAACTCCACTGATAAACCTTTGGTTACTTTGGGTTTTCTGCTAGTACAATGGTACGTGTGCCAGTCCATGCTTTGGTGCATTTTGATGTACTCCAGACGGGAACCTGGGCATGGACTGCTGACTGGCGGTAATTTTACTTTTAATCTAGAGAACACTTTGACCGGGATCCCATAAACATGGGCCAGATCTCTGACAGAGCAGAACAACAGCACAGCTCCCAGAAGGGGCTGCCCCACCCAGGACCCTGATAGAGAGGCCTATGCAGCTCATCCAGGGGTGGGCTGGGAGCAAGGTGGGGATGGGCAGGGGGGAGGCGGAGCGTCACTCCTGGGCGGAGGCTGTAATGGGGTCTTTTTTTTGTATAGGTGACTTTGTGTCGGGTGTCTCAGCAGTGCCTCTGGCTTGTCAGTGGGTTGCCAAGTACTTAAAGGCAAATACTGCTTCTTTTTCTTTTCTTCCCCAATCTCAGTAAATTTCCCATAGCTGCTCTCAGCCCCATGAGATGGGCAAAAGTCCAGAGTTTTTGTTTTGAGACTGATAAGGGAAAAGAACATAATGATAGCACCAATTTAGAGAAAGAAGATTAGGCAGACCTATGTACAAGGTATGGTTATTATTCTGGATATGTCATCACAAAAAAACTCCATGTCATCTGCGACCTTGTGCAAGTTTTAAAAAATTGGCTGTTTTTGCCAGAACTGTCATCATATTTATAAAAGACACATGTATAACTTAGATATAATATAGGACCTATAAATATAATACATAATTTTTATATAAAAGATATGTATAAAAGGTTGAAAACATCTTTAGAAGCTGAGGAGGTGTTTTTCTGAGACCACATTCTTGGGGTGGAACATCTGTACTTGTCACTTATCCCACCCCCCACCCCTAGAGCCCTCTATCTCCTACCTGACCTCATTATTATATCCATCTCAAGCTTTTACCCTATGTGTTTTAAGGATAAGAACATCAAATTTAGAAACACAGAAACATCATTCACATCAGAACGAAGCATCAGTCAGCTCTGAGCTAGAATGGAAAGTTTGTTAAGAGCCTTTGCAGCCACCTGGAGCCACTCTGACCTGCAGCTGTAAGAATCAGCCTGAAGCACGGCACACCCCACGCGAATGCTCTGCCCAGACCTCCACGCACCCCGATGCCAAGGCACTCAAGTCCAGACTCTTTGGTCCAGTACTTAAGGCCCACTCCTCCTCCCCTTTCTGTGAGTTTTGCTGACCCAGAAGTGGTTTCTTTTTTTTTTTTTTTTGCGGTACGCCAGCCTCTCACTGTCGTGGCCTCTCCCGTTGCGGAGCGCAGGCTCAGCGGCCATGGCTCACGGGCCCAGCCGCTCTGTGGCATGTGGGATCTTCCTGGACCGGGGCATGAACCCGCGTCCCCTGCATCGGCATGCGGACTCTTAACCACTGCACCACCAGGGAAGCCCCAGAAATGGTTTCTTTACTGACTACATTCCATACCTCTCCCACGCTTTCCGGCCTCTGAGTATTTACTCATGCTGTTTCCTCTGCCTAGAACATTCTAAGCTTCCCCTTTTTCAGGTTCTGATTCATTTCTCTGGACCACCTCCTCCTGAAGTTCCCTGGCCCTCTCAGTGGACTATGTCCTTCCCACCTGTGCCCTCTCTTTTGGCACTACTCACTTTCTCAGGGGCTGGAATCTGAGCTTCCCTGTCAGCTGAGGGCAGGACCCGTGACTGACTGGAGAAGAAGGGCAAGAAGTATTCACAAATAACCGTACCCATCTTAGCGGAAACCAATGTCAGGAAACAAATTATAAATGGGTCCACAAAGATCTCATCCTGGCTGAGTAAGAATATGGAAGGAAAAAACCCTAAACCTCAGATATGCACAGAAGGTCAGCTGTGACCACAGAGGTGCTTTACTGTGCTGCCTAAATCAAAAAGTAACAAGACTAGTGCCCTTTTTAAGAAACAGGAGTATGACCAGCAAGAAACCACCCTCTGCCTAGAACTGTACCGCCTAGTCCTACACTAAAGTATTTTTTCTAAGTTACATCTCATGTTTCCAAAGCAAAATGGAAAACCTTAAAAGATAAGCAAAAAGACACCACATAGCCCAGATTTTAAAAATCCTTCTGCTAACTGTAGATAACCTTAGCAAAATGTCCACGGACAGGAAGAAGCTGTATTCCCATGGCACAGAGAAAAGGGCAGATATATGACCCCTAAGGGGAACCAGCTGGGTGTGGGGGACGAAATTTACCTGCCAGCATCGAGGTGGGGATGGAGATGAAATGTCAAAGGCCCCGGAAAACCGGCAGGAAAACCGGCAGCAGCACGGAGGTCTGCGCAGGCTCCTCCCCTCCCCACACATCCCCCTTAGGTGACACATCCAGGCCCGCGGCTCTGAACTGCCTATGTCCTATGACTCCCAAAGACCTCCAGCCCCGAGTTCTTCCCTGATCTCTAGGCTCACTCCAACAACGGACTCACTATTTCCACCTGAAAATCCAGCAGGCATCTCAGACCTCACACGTGTGGCCAGAATATGATTCTGCTCCCTCCCACTCCCCCAGGCCTCACTGTCCAGCCTCATCTTCCTCGCACCTTCCTCATCTTGGTCGGTCCAGCCCAAACCTAGAAGTTGCCCTTGATGGCTCTCTGTCCCTCACCTCTTGCGTCCTACCTACTGGCTAACCTTCAGTTCCCAAGTGTGAGTGGAGTTTGAGCGCTTGTCTCCGCGGCCATCTCCGTCTCCACCACCACGTCCCTCAGGTGACACCTCATCCTGCCGGCGTGTGGCCTCCTGCAATAGATTCCCAACAAGGCCACTTGGTTCCTCTTTTTCTCACTCCACTCCAGCTCCACACAGTAGTCGGGGAGGTTTTAAATGTGACCCAGGCCTTGTCACGCTCAGCTTAACGACCTCCAGGGCTCCTCAGTACACACAGACGCAGAGCCGAACCTTTCCCACGGCCTGTAGGGCCCTGTGTGATCAGGCCTCTGCCTCCGTCTCTCACCCCTTCTTGTACCGTTTTCACTGGTGCCTCCCTCTTGTGAGTGTGTGTGTGCGTGTACATGTGTGTGCACGCATGTGGAAATATGCCAGCTCATTTCTCCCTCCTTGATCTTTTCACTGGCTGGTCCCTCTGCCTGGAGAACTTTTACCTGCAGGAGGGTTCTGATTTCTCCACATCCTGCAAACACACTTATCATCTGACTTTTTCATTCTAGCCATCCTGGCAGGTGTGAAGTGGAATCTCATTGTGCTTTTGATTTGCATTTCCCTGATTACTAATGACGTTGTGCATCTTTTCGTGTGCTTTTTGGCCATTTGTACTTCTTCCTCGGAGAGATTTCTATTCAGACCCTTTGCCCATTTTAAAATTGGGTTATCATTTTCTTATTGACTTGTAAAAGTTCTTTCCATGTTCTAGATATAGACCCCTTATCAGATATATGATTTTCAAATATTTTCTCCCATTCTGGGCTTTTTTCACCTTTTTTTTTTAACCTTTAAAGCACAAAAGCTTTTAATTTTGGTGAAGGCCAGTTTATCTAATTTTTCCTTTTGTTGCTTGTGTTTTGGTGTCATATCCTTGTTAATCTTTTGCCAAATCTGAGGTCAGGAAGATTTAGCCCTATGCTTTCTTATAAGTTTTAGGGTTTTAGCTCTGTGTAGGCCTTTGGTCTATTTGAGTTACTTTTTTTATAAATGGTGTGACTTAAGTGTCAAACTTTGTTCTTTTGCATGTGGATATCCAATTTTCCCAGCACCATTTGTTGAAGAGACCGTTCTTGCCCCCTTGAATGATCTTGGTCCCCTTGTTGGAACTCAGTTGACCAGAGCCACACAGTTTTAATTCTGGATTCTCAATTCTGTCCCATTGATCCATATGTCCATCCTTGTGCCAGTACCACACTGTCTTGATTATTGTTGCTTTGTAGTAAGTTTCGAAATTGGGAAGTGTGAGTCCTCCTACTTTGTTCTTTTCCAAGACTGTTTTGGTTATCCTGAGTTCCCTGCACTTCCTCGTGGATTTTAGAATCAACTTGTCAATTTTCACAAAGAAATCAGCTGGGAGTCTGAAGAGGAATGCATTGAAACTGTAGATCATTTTGGGGTGTACTGCCATCTTAACAACACTAATTCTTCTGATTCATGACCTTGGGATATTTTTCAATTTATTTGGATCATTTTTAATTTCTTTCAACAACGATTTGCAGCCTTCAAAGTATGTTTTACATTTTTGTTGAATTTATTCTTTTTGATGCTATCATAAAGGAATTGTTGCTTTTTAAATTCCATTTTTGGATTGTTCATTCAAAGTATACAGAAATGAAATCTCTGTATAATGGTTTTGTATCCTGCAACCTTGCTGAACTCATTTTACTACTTTTCTTTTATTGGTGGATTCCTTAAAATTTTCTGTACACAATACCAGGCAGTTTGTAAATAGAAAAAACTTCCTTCCTAATCTAGACTTCCATTTCCTTTGCCTTCCTAATTGCCTTTGCTGTCTTGGCCAGCCTACTAATTGACTTCCAGTACTCATTTGAAAAAGAATCCTGCCCAATCCTTAGTGTCAAGCAATGGATCTCGTCATAGCTGCTCTACGAACTAACGTAAAATGTGCTCTTTGTGGAGCCCTGCTGCACATGCCAGACACTGCCTGGCCCTTTACACTAGCTCCTGAAATGCTCACAACAAACCACAGCCACATGATACTATAAGAAAGTTGAGGCTCAGAGTTCAAATAACTTGTCCAAGGTCACGGTGCAGGACAGAGGCCAGACTGTGAAACCAAGGTTCACGACCCTTCCATGACATCACACTGCAACCACTGTGCTTTCTCTTCCCTCACACTCAGAGGAAGGGATGGCCCATCTCCATGAACAGAAAATAGATAAAGGTGGGGTACAGCAATGGTAATAGCTTTCTTTTGGGAAAAACAAACAAAATGAAGTAGAAAAAGCCTTTTATACATGCAGAAATTTGTACATAAAGTGTGCACATTTTTAACAAGCACTAGTTAAGATGTTACTACCCTTTGGGATTCCACATAACCAAGGAAGAGATGGCTCAGAAATAAGCATCACCAAATGACCATGGAGGAAAGAGCTGCCTGGTGGATCTGTGGGGACAGTGAAGTGGAGCCAGGAGTGGCAGCAGGGGCCAGGATGCAGGGGCAAAAGCAAGAGAGGACCAAGATGGGGCGGGAGGAGTCCTGAGACGTATTTACAAAATGGGGGAAATGGTTCTCGGAAGTGCCACTAAATGCTGCAGCTGCACCCTTGACGGCCTCCAGACACCCTTCACACCATTCTGCTCCTACACGTTGATCAGAAGCTAAACTGGAGGGTTCTCTCAACATTTTGGTGGGCTGGCTTAGTCAGGAGATAACTTCGTGATTATAAAGCATCCAAATACTGACTTTAAGATAAAAATATAAACCGTGAGGAACAGCATTCGTTCACTGACCATTTGTTTTCTACCACCGAGAGGCATTAAGTCCCTTTTGCTTCAGGAAATATTTCCACAGCAACTAAAAGCAATCAGTGCTCCAAACAGAGTCTTCATTCATTCGTTTTTTTCAACAAAGATTTAATGAGCACCTCCTGTGTGCCAGGTATTGTTCTGGGTGCCAGTGTTACAGCACTGAACAAAGCACATAGAGAAATTCCTGTCCTTGTGGAACTTATGTTTTAGTAGGGGAGACAGAGAATAAAGGATATAAATGAGTCAAACATATAGAAGGGTAATGACAAGTGCCGGGGAGAAAGACAAAACAGAGAAGACCAGATCGGGAGGCTTAGTGCGTCATCTTCTTTCTACTGACCCTCATTCCTCAGGGATCCCAGCCCGTCTCATGGGATTGACGTGATCTAAAGACCTGTCCCCTGACCTCTAGACTCATAAACCCAACTTCCTGCTCGACCTCTGTGCCAGGCATCCCTACATTAACATACTCCCCACTGAGCTGACCTGCAGCCCGCAGCCTGCCCCTCCTCAGCCTCCCACATCTCCGTGAAGGGCAGCCACCTTCCTCCCACTGCCACAACCACTGCAGCCTTCCTTGCCCCACATCTCCTCCTCAGGGCCCACAGCCAGGAAGCACATTCTGTGGCTCAACTTTCAAAATAAATCCAGAATTCTACCCCTTCTCCACGTCCCTGCTACCATGCTTGGTGTGGTGCACCACCACCTTGTTTCTAGGAGACTTTAGCAGCCTCCTAACTGTCCCTATTTTGCTTCTTGATCCCCTAAACAATCTATTTCAACAGAGCAGCCAGAGGGACCCTGCTCAAGTGTAGTCCTCTGTGTGACAGTCCTCTGTGCAAGCATCCTGGTGGCCTCCCACCTCACTCAGAGTAAACAGCTCTCCCGTGGCCCGGAAGGCCCCATGACCTTGGTGCCCTGGTACTTGCTTGCTTCCTGTCCCTCTGCTCTTCCCTTACTCTGCAGCCTCCCGGCTGCTCATTAGCACACCAGGCACTTCTGCTTCCTTTGCCTGTGACTCTCTTCCCACAAAGAGCCACATGGCTCACTCCTCACTGCCCTTGGGTCTTTACTGAAACCTCAAGGACTCCGACCTCTCCAGTGGGCCATATCTCTATTACCAGGACCCTCTCTCTTATAGCACAGACTGACTGTGTACCCAGTTGTGTAATATTCCATTACCATCTGTTCCCCTCTGGACTGCAAGCACATGTGCCTATTTTCTACTCGCTCCTGTATCCCCAACACCTAGCGCAGCGCCAGGCATAACAATTCTCAGTGTGAGCGAGGGAACCAGCAAGGGCAGACTCTCTTCACATGAGATTTACCCTCACCTGGGCCCCAAGACTCTGGACTGGCTTCTCCCCACTCTCAGCAGCCCTGACAATAGTTCCTGAATGAATGAATGGATGGATAGAGGGTCGAGCAGCTGTGTCTGGCAGGAGTAAATTTAGATATGATACCCCTCTGTATTGTTTACGAAAAGCAGGGCCCCATCACTTTGTGACTGATGCTGGGGTTTTCCCTCATTAGGAACAAGTGGAGATGGGGATGGGAGGGTGTGTGCGAGGCCTCTGGCCTATGGCACAAGGCAGCCTCCAGAGAGGATGGGCTCAGGCTCGACAAAGAGTGACCCACACCTGGAATCCCAGGGCCGCTCTTATCTTGTTATTTGACTTTTGATAGGTCATATAATTTCTTCAAAGCTCTGTTTCCTCACACATAAAATGATGACAATAACACCTCAAAAGACTCAATGAGACTTGATTTGTTGACACCCCCAGTGGGTGCCCAGCACAATGAAGGGGGGGGTCACTGAACGCCAGTCTCCTTGCCCTTCCCACAGAAGCTGTTTTCAACTACAGAAAGGCCTCTGGCATCTTTCAGGCTCACAAAGCCCCAAATGCACTCTGAATTCTCTCACTTGTAATATGTAGGGAATAAATTAGACGGAAGGGCAGCACAGATGCACATGTAAATGCCAGGTCCACCATTTATGAACTTTTAACTTGGACAAGTTTCCCAGCTGCTCAGAGCCTTTAAGAAGGCTAATCCTAAAAAAAAAAAAAAAAAAAAAAAAAAAAAAAGGTCATAAAATCCATCCCACAGGGCTGCTACAAGGATGGTGGTGATGTCTGTGAAGATTCAGGACAGTGCCTAGTACCTGGGAGGCATGCAGTAAATGACAGCCATTGTGAGAGTACAGAAGAGGAGGCCAGGAAGACTCTCAGGCCTCAGCATCCTGGGATTCACACAAAGCAAAATCTCATGTGCCTCTGAGGTACAGCAAACTAAGCATGCATCCCCTACACAGGGTGGCCACCCTGGCCAGACACATGGATTGAAGATGTCCCTGACGGCATTATATATATATTCCCCTATGTTTCCAGACTTTATAGAGACACTGTATTTATCCAGCATCCACCATGTGTTAGGAACTGTTCTAAGTTATGGGCCGGCTAGCAAACATGAAGACAGGAAGTGTATAAACCCAGACTTGCATTTTGTCCTATTGGCTCAATTGGCTGACAAAGGCGCCTGACACCACAGGCTCCGCCCCAAGGCAGGATGGTCAGGTCCAGGCAAGGTCAGTGCTGACAGTGCATGGCATGGGTGCAGGGGAGGCAGAGCCCCACCGTTCCTGAGACTGACAGGCAGAGATCCCCATGATTCTTCCAGGTTCTAAGTCTCCAGTCCCCACCCCACTGGTGCGCAGCAACTCAGGCCCTTTCTCTGGACCTTGGCGGCTGTCAGGTGGCTGGGGGATCCTCCCACCCCGCCCCTGCGGCGGCATTAAGATCCAACTGTGACCAAAAAAGACTGACACTTCCATGTTTCCTTTGCCTTATGCAAATACTAACACCACAAGATGTCTGGGGCTGCGTTCCTTCTTTTTCTGCTTTGTATTTTGGCCAACGTGTCACAAGGAAGAGGCGCAAGGCAAGATTCTGATTTTAATTCATACCTGGAAATTCTTCAGTGACAGGTCTTTCTTCAGAGTCTTTTGAAGGATTCTGTGAAACTTTCTCAGAAGACATGGATTGTCTTGTCTTTGTATTTGGTTCTGGTTGCAGCTTAGATCTAAAGATTAAAAAAAATTAGCAGTCATATCATTTACTTACACAACAGGATTCTGCCTGAAAGCAGAGAGGAGTCACACGTGGCCCTCACACTTGCTCTGTGCCCTCTGGGGGAGAGCAGAGCCGCTGCCCTGGGCCTAGCGGCCATCCCCACACAGCTCTAGTGGGGCACTTACTACCTGGCAGACTGCACACCCCCAGCCATAGCACGCAGCAGGATGAGTGCCATCAGGACGCGCCAAAGAAAAGGACACCGGAACAGCCCGACCTCCTGAACCCACACTCTACACGTGGGCAGCGAAGGCCGACTGCTCTAAGTTCAACAAACCCAAGAAGCTGGTTGTCTTACACCAATGCGAAAGTGTTGCTGACTACACACATGCACGTGTTATACAACAAATATGATATATAAGTAATATCTGAAAATTACTGAACCATAAAAGCACAAGTCTTTAAATATCCACTGGGGGGCAAGGCCTTGACTCAGGTCCCTAAGCCTCAGCACTTGGCACTGGCCCTGGGCTCCTCCCACCATGTATTCTCTTCCACCCTCAAGGCCAGGTGCAACCTCATGCGCTCACAGAGGCCTCCTCTGACTCTCCTACCTAAAAACGGCCTCCTCCTGTTACTCTGTGCCCCAGTGCCTGTCTGTCTTCTCCCCAGCAGTCACTGCAGTCTGGAATCATCCTGCTTGTTCATTTCTTTACTGTCTGTCTCACTCCACTGCAGTGCATGCTCTGAGAGCAGGGTGCCTGACTTTATAAGTCATGGTTGCTGTGTGGCCCTAGGTTCTAGATGAGTGTGTGCCATTTAGTGTTTAATAAATATAGGTTGAATGAACGGATACTTTATAATTGTCAATAAATGGCTAATACGAGGAAAAACAACCCGGTTATGAAACAACGGGCCTTGTATTGGAATTCATACAGCACTATGAAAATTCTAGGAAGACTGCTAAAAAGATCTAAGATAATTTCCATGTTACTAGGCAGAAGGACTAAAAATAAAAAGAACAATATAAATGCATATAAGGATGATATAATTAATGCCAACTAACATTTATTGAGGGCTTATCAGGTATTGGGCACTTTTCTAAGCACTGTATATGCATAAATTTATTTAATGTCATACATCTCTATAAAGTAGTTACTAGTATTAATGGCCTTTTTACAGAGGAGGAAACTGAGGTATAGGGAAGTTAGGAAACTTCCCCAGGTCACACAGTTAGTAAATGGCTGGGCTGGGATGTGACCTTAGGGAACCCAAAACACAACAGACTAGTGTTCTAAGAAAGGCTGTTTCGGAAATGCTCCTCTACAACATTAACAATAGAAATTTCAAAAGTAATTATAATATCAATCATGTTAAGTGTTCCAGTTACTATGGCTGAGTAACAGACCACTCTAAAATTTAGTGCCTTGAAACAATATTAATCATTTACCATCTATCGATGTTTCTGGGGTCAGGAATTTGGGAGCAGCTTGGCTGGGTGGTTCTGACTCATGAGGGTACCGTTATAGGGCAGTGGAGCCCCACCATCTGAAGGCTTGACTGGGGCTGGAGGGTTCACTTCCAGGGAAGCTCATTCACACAGCTGTGTGTTGGTGCTGGGAGGAGCCTCATCTCTTCCTCGTGGGGCCATGTCAATGTGTTACCCGGCATGGCAGCTGGCTTCCCCCAAAGAAAGCAGTTTCAGAGACTATGGTAAAAGCTTCAAGGCCTTTTATAACAGCCTCAGCCTCAGTTTATAACAAACTGTCATTTCTGTCATATTCCACTGCCCAGGCAGTTGCAATGGTCCACTCAGGTTCAAGGAGAGAGAATACAGACCTCATATCTCACGCTCAATGAAGCAGTAACAAAATCACATTTTAATAAGACCATGTGGCATGGGATATGTTTGGGTGCAGCCATCTTTGAAAAATACATCTGCTATTCTAAGTATCACAGATATGCACAAAGATATAGTTTCAAGGATATTCAGCACTGCTTATAATAACAAAAAATGACTTAGATGTTCATCAAAAAGTACCTGGTTTAGAGTTGGAAGATACAGTGAAAGAGAAGACTCCATTTGCAATAGCCAAAACAAAAAAGATTAAAAAACTAACAATAACAACAAAAATTGCAGCGTAAACTTAGCAAGAAAAGCCCAAAACTCACAGATGTTCTTGAAAGATAAAAAAAATATACTGTAACAAATGAAAAGATGTATCATGTTCTTGGATTGAAAAAAGAAATATCATAAAGCTGTTTGTTCTCCCTAATTTAAAAATATAATGCGATCCCAATAAAAATATCACCAGGTTCCCCCTGCCGCCATCTTGAAGTCAGACAAGTCAATTATAAAATTCATTTGGAAACATGCAAGAATAGTCAGAAAAACTGTAAATAAATATTGAACTCGAGTTAATGATATACATGCTGAAGTATTTAAGGATAAGTGTACTGATGTTTGCAATTTATTTTGAAATGCATAAAAAAAAGCCAAATGGTGTTAACGCCTATGGAGGGAAATTTGGTAATATTTAGCAAAATTATATTTACTTTCTAACCCAGCAATATGACTTCTATGACTCTATCCCAAAGATACAGCAATAATATGAAAAAGTAGGTGCAAGGCTATTCATTGTAGCAATTTTGTAATTCAATTTTAATACAGCAAAATCCTGGAAACTAACCATATGTCCATCAACCTGAAACTGGCTTAATAAACTCTGGAGTACTATGGAGCCGTAAGGAATGAAGAATACCTTTATATACTGCTATGGAGCAAATCAAGCAAGGTGAAGAGAAGTGTGTATAGGAGGGAACTTCCTTAATCTGATAAAAGACATCTACAAAAAATCTACAGCTAACATCGTACCTTATGGTGAAAGGCTAAATGTTTTTCCCTAAGATGAGAAAGAAGGTAGGGATGTAGTATACCTGGGCAACAAGAGAGGAGAGAGAACAATTACAAATCATTTTATGAGGCCAGCATTACCCTGATATGGAAATCTAACAAAGATATGACAAGAAAGGAAAATTAGACAAATACCTTCATGAACATAAATGCAAACATCCTTAACAAAATATAAGCAAACTGAATTTAACAATGTATAAAAACAGCAATGCATCATGGCCAAGTGGGGTTTATCACAGGAATGCAGAGCTGGTTTAACATCTTAAAATCAATCAGTGTAATACACATTAACAGAAAAGAAGAAAAGCACATGATCATCTCATTAGATGCAGAAAAAGCATTTGAAAAATTCAAGATACCTTCATAATAAAATGTTTCACCGAACTAGTACTAGAGAGTGTGTAGGAAAGGGTTGACACAGCAGGTTTGGGTGTTCCAACTCTACACATTACAAAGAAACTGGTCCTGGACCAGTTCCTGGGAGATAACCACCAAGCTCTTAGAACATCCTGCCTGATAAAGACTATTTTTGTACCCCTGGGGCCTTGGACCACACCAGACAGTTTACACTAACAATGTGATTAATGTTGGGGTCTTGGACCAAGCTGTATGAGTTCGACCTCTGGAGGGACTAGAGACTGAATAACTAAAGTCAGAGGCTTGGGTGCTCCCTGCATACATGACTGATTTGCAATGAAATCCTGTGGGCTTCCCTGATTGACAAATACTGTGTACATGTTGTCCCACATCCCACATTCTCATTGCTGGGAGAATTAAGCACTGTCTGCACTATTCCATTGGGAGGACAAGAAGCTTGCATCTGGTGGCTCCTGGACTTTGCCTTACGTGCCTTTTACCTTTGCTGATCTTAATCTGTTTCTTTTCACTGTAATACTATACCATGAGTATAACAGATTTTCTGGGTTCTGTGAGTCCTTCTAGCAAATCATTAAACCTGAGGGCAGTCTTGGGAACCCCTGACAAAGAAGTGAATTTCCTAACCTGATGAAGAGCTACAGAATACCTATAGCTAACATCACACTTAATGTGAAGCAATAAATCCTTGCCCCATAATTAGGAACAAGGCAAGGATTTCCATTCTAACCACTTCTATTCAACATGGTACTGGAGGCCCACATCCTAGGCAGTGCAATAAAGCAAGAAAAAGAAATAAAAGGCATAAAGATTACATTATTTATATATGGCATCATTGTTTATGCAGAAAATTACACAGAATTTCCAAAAATCTGCTAGAACTAATATGTGAACTAATTAAGTTTGCAGAACAGAAAGTATTTTGCAGATACAAAAATTAATTGTATTTTCTATATACTAGTGATGAGAAATTGAAAAGGAAAATTAATAAAACAATACCACTTACAAAAGCTTCAAAAAACCTAGGAATAAATTTAACAAAAGATGAGTAACACCTCTACTACGCTGAAAATGACAAAATATTGCTGAGAAAAAGAAATTTAAATATAAAGATAGAAATAAATGAAAAGATATACCATGCTTGTGGATAGATATTAAGATATCCATTCTCCCTAAATTTATATATAGGTTCGATATGATCCCTATAAAAATCCCAGCAGGTTTTCTGAAGAAGCTGACAAGCTGATTCTAAACTTTCTATGGAAATATACAAAGGATCTAGAATAGCAAAAATAATATTGAAAAAGCAGAAATTTGGAGGACTAACATCAGCTGACTTCAAGATTTACTACAAAGCCACAGTAATCAAGATAGTGAGGTACCAGAATAAGAAAAATCTGATTAATAACACTGAATAAAGAGTCCAGAAACAGATATATATGTATGGTCAATTGATTTTTGACAAAGGTGCCAGGTCAATTCAATGAGGAAAAGAAAGTTGAAATATTGCTGGAATAAGTGGATATTTATATGGAATAAAATGAACCTCAACCTCATCTCACTATATCAAAAAATTAATCTGAGATAGATGATGGGCCTAAACATAAAACCTAGAATCACAAAGATCCTAGAAGAAAACATGAAAGAATAGCTTGGTAGACAATATAAAAACAGATAAATTGGACTTCCTCAAAATTAAGAGTTTCTGCTCATCAAAGGACACCTTTAAGAAAATGAATAGACAAGCCACAGAACAGGGAAACATATTTGTAGCACACATCCAGCAAGGAACTTGTATGCAGGCTATACAAAAATAACTCCATTACAAGTCAACAATAAAAAGACAAACAATCCGGTAAAGAAATGGGTTAAAGACTTGAACAGATATCTCAAAGAAGAAAATATACGAATGGTCAATAAGCAGAGGAAAAGGTGCTCTAGACCACAGTCTAGAACAAGAGCTGAAAAAATGAGCTATTACTACCACTCTTACAACTGCTGCTACTATCACTGGGTAATAAGAAAAGGCAGAGGGGTTGGATAGTCTTGTGAAATCCTGAAGAAACATACATTTTTTATTCTGACAAGATGCAGACCAATGGAAACAAGAAAACAGCTGACAAAATCCATTAGTAATTCAAAAAATTCAGGGACTTCCCTGGTGGTCCAGTGGTTAAGACCCCATGCTTCCACTGCAAGGGGCATGGGTTCGATCCCTGGTTTGGGAACTAAGATCCCACATGCTGCGTGGTGTGGCCAAAGATCTAAAAAAAATAAAAAAATAAAAAAATTCAGAGAAGGGAGACACTGCTGTAATCAGTGCAAGGGACTCAGCAGGGTCTTCCAATTAGGGGCCAACTAGTGCTCATCTTCTGGGTTGGTGCTGTGGAGAGGGAAGGATTTGAGGAGTCTTGGTAGATCAGCAGGGGAGAGGTCTCGGGAGTGGGGGGGCAGCCACAAGCTGTTTGAGTGTGCACAGCCTTGTCCTCAGCCATGTTCCTCAGTAGGACTGGTCTGATGTCCTTCTAGACTGTCTTGGCTGACAGGTTACTCCAGTAATTCCAAACATCCATGGTGGTTGGAGACTGGGTCCTTAAACCATTGGCTGATTGACTGCCTGAGAAAGATAAATATGTTTAGAAATATGTTTGGAGACAAAAGTGGGCTTGGATCCTAGTCTGCAGCTTATCTGCAGAGTAGCCTCTAGTCTGCCACTTATCTGCAATGTGACAGGTTTTTTGTTTTGTTTTCTTAAATCCTCTTTGTCTGAGTTTTCTTCATCTGCAAAATGAATTAAATAGCGCTTTTCTAAAAAGGTTCTTGTAAACATTGAATGAGATCACCCGTGACAAGGGCCCTAGCACAGAGGTTGGCGCGTAGTAGGTGCTGCCCTGGCTCACCTTGTAAGCACTGGGCCTCAGTTTCCATATCTGTAGAGCAGCTTCCCGTATCTTCTGTTCCAACCAATAAAGCAAGGTTCCTTCTGCCTTTTTCCGTTTCACTTCTTTGATAATGAGAAACCTAGCTTCTGGTATCCTTCCAATATTAACACTCAAAGTCATTGCAAAGACTAAATAACACAGCAGACTAAAATAAAAAGTACTATGGAAAAGGTAAGTACTTTATAAATTCTTACTGCTACTAATTCAGAGAGTAGAAATAACTGGGGACTTCTCAGGGGAAGTGTCACTTAGGCAAACTCTTGAAAGAGGAGTAAAGTTTTGCCAGGCACAGAAAAGCAGAAAGGACATTCTAGGCATAAAGAACCTAGGTGTGGAATTGCTGGGTCATTGGGTGGTCATTTAACTTTGGAGAACTATTTGGCTGGTTCTTTTTTGTTTTTTTTTTTTTTTTTTTTTTGCTGTACGCGGGCCTCTCACTGCTGTGGCCTCTCCCGTTGCGGAGCACAGGCTCCGGACACACAGGCTCCGCGGCCATGGCTCGCGGGCCCAGCCGCTGCGCGGCATGTGGGATCTTCCGGGATAGGGGCACGAACCCGTGTCCCCTGCATCGGCAGGCGGACTCTCAACCACTGCGCCACCAGGGAAGCCCTGTTTTTTTTTTTTTTATAAATTGGTTGTTAATACACACTTTTCTTTTCTTTTTCTTAAATTTCTTTTTATTTATTTGGTTGTGCTGGGTCTTAGTTGCGGTAGGCGGGCTCCTTAGTTGCGGCTCGCCAGCTCCTTAGTTTTGGCATGTGGGATCTAGTTCCCTGACTAGGGATTGAACCCAGGCCCCCTGCATTGGGAGCGTGGAGCCTTACCACTGCACCACCAGGGAAGTCCCTGGATGGTTCTAATAAAGAGTTACTTTATTAGAAGTAAGTAGCCATAAATCAGAGTTCCAATTATTAACCAGCAATAAATGAGAGTTCCAGTTGCTGCATATCCTCCCTAACATTTATCACTTTTATTTTAGCCATTCTAACATGTGTGAAATGGGATCTTGTGGGGTTTTATTTTATTGTGAAATAATCACATGCAGAGAAGTCTGTAGTATGAAGAATGCTTTTTCCTGAACTATTGGAGAGTAAGTTGCCAACCTGATGCCCCTTCACCTCTGAATATTTTAGTATTTCCTAAAAACAAGAGTATTCTTTGATACAGTCAGAATACAACCATCCGTATCAGGAAATTCACATTGATACATTTCTCCCATCCTCTCCTTAGACCCCATTCTAATGTGACCAGATCTCAATAATATCCTTTATAAGAAAAAAATTCAGTTCAGAGTCACACACTGACGGCATCTAGTTGTCGTTTCTCTTTAGTCTCCTTTGGATTGAACAGATCTTAGCCTTTCCTTGAGTTTCAAATCCTCGATACACAATAATGTGCCAGTTATTCTGTAAGACATCCCTCAATTTGAGTTTGTCTGACCTTTCCTCGCGGTTGGATTCAGGTTATGCATCTCTGGTGTAAAAACAATATGATATGATAGAAGTGATATTCTATTTCCATACTTCTCATTTCATCCTATCAGGCTGTAGGCTGTACATGATTTCACTTTGATCACCTGATTAAGGTAGTGGCTGTAACCGTAAAGTTACTCTTTTCCTCTTTGTAATTAATAAGTCCTGGGGGAGGGACTGCTTAGATACTATGCAATTATCAATGTCAAACTTTCAATTTACTCATTTATTTATTCCTCTCTAGATGGGCTCATGATGCCCTACTTTATTCAATGGGTTATAATCTGCTACCATGTATTTTGACGCTCCAATTGTCTCTAATTTGGTCAGCGGAAGCCCCTTCAAACTGGCTTGTGTCCTTTTTGCATGTCCCCATTACTCTCTGAGCCGTTCATTCCTTGCTATCTGGCACAACAAAATGTTCCAGCCTCATTTTATACTTTCCCTGACCCAGCCCCAGAATCAGCCATTTCTCCAAGGAGCGCTGGTTCCTGGAAGCTGAAATTGCTATTAAGAAGCCAAGATCTGAGTGCTAAGTATTCTTACTGCTACTGGGATGTCGGTGCATCCAGACCCTCTCAGTGGACAGAACCAGAAAATATGTGTATGTGTTTGCAGACCTAGACACGCATACACATTTACAACCATATTTCATTTCCATATCTACCTATGTAAAATGAAAACCATGAGTTCACACCAGTACTTTTCATTCCAATCCAATTTCCCTTTCACTCCCCTGAGAGTGTGAAACCTGGCTCCCATTATCCGTATATACTTATTATTTGATCAGTCCCCCTTGTATATCACCAACTTGCCACCTCCACTGCCACTCCTCCCCCATGTGGACACGCCCCTGTCCTTGCTCGGGCTCTCACTGCCCATGCTGAGCCACCCTTCCTCAGCTTGTTCAGACTCTGACCTACCCTGGGAAATGACAGCTCCCCGAAGCTGCAGACACGCGCCTTACGCTGCCCCACTCCATGGCTGCGGGACTGAATTGTTCAGGAAGGAGAGGGGCTTCACTGACTTTTAAATAAAGGGTTCCATTAACGTCTGTCGCCCTTTGTGTCCAGGGTATGCTAATGTGCCAGTTTTTAATTTAAAATGAATAAAAGACTGCAATGCAGCAGACGTAGATGAAGTTGAGTGCTTTTTTTTTTTTAAGTGATAAAAACAGATCTAATTATACACAGAATGTCTACTGAGGACCTCAGGGAAATTACAGATTAACTAGTTGAAGGCAATTTGAAAAAAGCTATTTTTAAAAAGTCATCGGGGGGCTTCCCTGGTGGCGCAGTGGTTGAGCGTCTGTTTGCCGATGCAGAGGACACAGGTTCGCACCCCGGTCCGGGAAGATCCCACATGCCGCGGAATGGCTGGGCTCCTGAGCTATGGCCGCTGAGCCTGCGCGTCCGGCGCCTGTGCTCCGCAACAGGAGAGGCCACAGCAGTGAGAGGCCCGCATACCGCAAAAAAAAAAAAAAAAAAAAAAAAAAAAAAAAAAAAAAAAAAAAGTCATCGGAAAGATCAGTTTATGCTCCATGATTTACTTAAACTGATTTCTCTAACTGAAAGCTGAGCATTTCATAACAGCAATCAAAACAGTTTCCACCTGGCCAACACCTGTTTCCAGGTCCCTTATTTGAAAGACTTTGGGATTTTATTTAAAATTTAAGAACAGCTAGAGATAGAAGAGAGGGAGAGAAACAGATTTTCCAGTTTTAAAACAAGAAAATATGTGGAAGAAGTTCTTTGCAAACCTTAAATAAAGCCCTGTACAAATATTAGAGAAAAATGATTAATATTCCAGAGTCAGGCATAGCTCTTATAGTTCTTTTATGCCCCCAACAAAGACTCTGGGTAGAAAGGAGATATTTTTGATACCTAATATTATAGCACTCTCATTTCAAAGATGGCTTTCAGTCTAAGGTACCCACTCTGGCACAGGTACCCTGTACTCCCACAGAGCAGCAATATCTCACACTACCTTAAGCCATCTTCACACTTAAAGATATTTACTGGGCATCTACTCCATACTGGGTGATTTTCAGGCCAGTGCTACTCAAAGTATGGTCTGCAGACCAGTATGAGACTATGAACTGTTTGTTACTGGTCTGCTACGAATAAGTACAAAAATGAAGAATAAACATTTAGAAACATTTATAGCAATTTGATACTGCCATTTAATCAGGGGACTCCTGTCTCTGAACAGGGTATAGACCACTTCAGGTGTTATCAAACTACTGTGGTGGCTCACCAGCAGCATAAGCTATGAACTTGACCTGCACAGTGGAACTTGACACATCAGTCCATGATGGACTGCAAAGAACAAACAACAAAAATGTGTCCCTTCGCCTCAGAGACTTTGGTCTAAGCCAGGGGTCAGCATGCTTTTCCTGTAAAGGGCCAGATGAGAAATACTATAGGCTTTGTGAAAGAACACATATGGTCTCTATCCCCATATTCTTCTTTTTTTCTTTTGCTTCTTGTTTTACAAACATCTAAAAATATAAAAACCATGTTCACCTTGAGGGCTGTACAAAAACAGGCTAGATTTGGCTTACAGGCCATAGCTATTTCAACTTAAATCTTAACCAAAATACTAGTGCTTTCAGGTGATCAGGAGGATATGAGTGTACGTCAAACCCTTTGGGGATGACAAGGTCACCTGTGCCAATGCTGTGTCTATACTGCCCACAACCTTTCCATTTTATAAGCTCTCAATACATAGACCTGAGGATCCTGTAATGAGTGCCTGTGCCCCATTCCTTCCTTCACTCAAGAACGCTTAACTGAGCACCTATATTGTGCTAGGCTCTGATTAAGGCACTGGGACCACAGAGAGAAAAGACACAATGGTCCCTGTCTTCAAAGGACTCTCAGTCTCATAGCAGGAGGAAGAACAGAGGTGAGACCCCAGCAAGAGTTATCACCATCTGCATGCTCAGCTTAAGGCAACTAACAGCAGGTGAAACTGCCAGCTCAGGTAGCACAGTGCCTAGGGATGGATGAAGAGAGCTACACTTGACCATGGTGCATCCTTCTAAGAAATGGAGCAGGCACGGAGGGAAAACCCCAGAAAGCTCGGCTGAGACTATGTCTGCCTTTACGGGCAAAACATTTTCACCCTGTTTGGAATAAGAGCCCTTTGGTGTGAGAGATTAGTGTGATATTACCATTCTATGAAAATAAACACCATCAGAGAATAACTTTTCTCTTATACTGTGAAAGGTTTAAAATACAAAACTATCAGACTGCCCCTTTACTAACAAATACGTTTTTCTTTCACCAAGAAAAAAACAAACACGAGAGTAGCAACAATGCCATAAAACATGAGAACTTGGTTTTCTCAAATCTATTTTATAAGAATGATTTTTAACAATAACCATCACCAATGTAAACAAAATAATACAAAAACAAAGAACCCACCAATCCAACTTGACAATGAAAACAACTCTACTTACAGCCAAATTATCTTCAGGAAACTTGCCATTCATTCATTCATTCCACAGTCCTTACTGAGTGGCTTCCCTAGACTGGGACAGGCATCATGCTGCACACTGGGCTAAGGGGGCGCACTAGCAGCTTTCTAAGAGTGGAAGTGTCATACCTGACCATGACAACGCGCAGGGAACCTACATAGGAAGGAGCCACCAATATGGCCCATGGGAACTGCCAAAGTCCTTAAAGAGCAAGCAACATCTAACTGGGGCTGGAAGTATAAATAGGAATTGGCTTGCCACATGAATATAGGGGACGGGGGCAGAGAATATAAATATATATGTGAAGGGCATTCTGGGCAGAGACATCAGCAAGGATTAAGGCATAAAAATTTCAAAGAACAAGGCCTCTTTAGAACACAAAGCAGTCAGGTAGAGTCAGAGCATAAATCCATGGAGACCAACTAAGAAACAAATCGTTACGGGCCTGGAATGTCATGCTGTGAAGCTTAGCTTTGTAAGGACACTGGAGCAAGGGAGTGATAAAAGTATATGTATGTTTTAGGCAGTTGCCTTCTGGGGTAAGGTGAGGAAAGAACTAGAAGGGGGGGCTGGACTACATTGTGAAGGGTCACACAGTTATTTCCCTCAAGGTCCTCTGCTCAAAGTAATTGGCACAGGGCAGCTATCTGACAGGAGACGAGGATGAACTTCACTGCCTAAATGAGAACAATTCCCATCTGATCTTAATTCGTCCAAACCTCTGCTGAGAACCAGGAACTGAGGAGGCAGCTGCAAAAGCCCCTTCTCACTTTACTCAAGGTACCTGTTAAGTCTCAAGTGTCAAGGTCCGCCTGAGATAAGGAAGCAGAATTGGCATCTCTTGCTCTGGTGGGTGTGAGACCCAGTGAACACGAATCACACACCATCAAGGCCCTAACTTCTCCTCAAGGACTTGCTTTGGGCAAATACTCTGCCTGCCCTCCTGCCTGAGCCTGGACTGCTTTCTTCCTCTCTAATCCCTTACCCAGATTATTTTCTTTCAGCATCCAACACAAAGCCCATTGTTTGAGAAATCTGCCCTGGTTAACCTGACGTTCAAATCTGAGTTCAGCTATGTGACACTGGGCAAGTAACCCAAATTCCCTGAGCCTCAACTTCCTCTATAATATGGGGTACTAATACTTATTAATAGAGTGGCTGTGAGGACTAAAGGAAATAAACATAGTGCCTGACACATGGTAAGTGCTTAAGAGCAGATAATAGTATAAGTTAACATATATTAACCACTCAATGGCAAGTGTTTTACCTATATCAACTCATTTTGTTCTCACAACAACCCAACAAGGTAGGTATTATAAATCTTTCCATTTTACAAGTGAGGAAACTAAGGCACAGAGAAGTTAAGCAATCTTCCCACAGTCACACAGCAAAGCCAGGATTTAAACACAGGCTGCCTGCCTGCAAGCTGGAGCTCTTAGGTCCTAGGTTTTGCTACTCAATGGTACCAGTCCCCACCCTGAACTTGCTACTGATCTCACTAATTATGACACATCCTGATTACGTTAGCTTATTTTTCACGTTTATATAGCAACCCAGTCTGACTCTAAAGCACAGTGCTCTACAAACTTTATTTGCTATTATTAGCATCCCTATTAGTAATTAAAGAACACCAATGGAGACAATACTTACAATCTTTTCTTGTCCACCACTCGCTTAACTCGGATGGCTCTCTGTTCTGAGTAAAGTTTACATACTCCTGTTCAGGGGAAAATAGCAGAGACCACTTAAAACTGCTTCTCAGGCAAAGGTATCATTAAATACAATGAGACAGGACAGTCTTCAGCTAACAAAGCTAAATGTTGCATCCCATCTATTGTGAAATGCCACATTTGACCTTTAAGATAAAATGAAGTACTTTTTAAGTAATCTTCAATGAAATCCAAAACAGCACTCCTATGCTCCTTCACTTGCTGGGAATGTATCTCCTTGTGGGCTGTAACAGAAAAGGACAATATTCAGGGCTCTGTATTCAATTATACAGAAGAACAATTCATCAGCTTCCTCACAACAGTTTCTTTATTCGAAGTATTCTTAAAAATACAGCTATAAAACAAGTCTTGTGTCAAGTGACATTACATTTTTAAAAGAGTAAGATTTTCTTCTGGCAGGAATGTCTATAGCTTTCAACAGACTCTCCAGGTTGTCCATGGAAGCTTCCCAAACAAAAGTCTGTGTCAAGCACAATAGCATCTGGCCACTTGAACTCTATGCTATGTTTATGTAATCTGTATCTGCCTAAGCAAATTAAAAAAGAATCAAGGAAGCCTTCTCAGTCCCTCAGAAAGAATTAAACATCAGTGAAAGTGAGATGATAATAGTAACCCTAATGCTAGCTATTGTTCTAAGGATGCCATGAGAATTCTCATAAAAACCCTAATATACCTAAGAAATATACGCTAAGAAATATCTCCATTTTATAGATGAAGAAACTGAGACCCAGGGCGATTAAGTGACTTGCCAAAGGCCATATGGCCAGAACATGGTGGAGCTGGGGTGGGTACATAAGCAGCCAAGGCTCCAGAGCCTTCCTCGTAACCATGAGAGTCTGATACTACAGTTTACTTTAATACTCTAAGTAGAGAGTTTAGAGACCTTGCATCCTTGTCCACATGCCATCAACTGCTTCCCCTCTCAGTGCCACCCAGAACACAGGCACACATGCACACACCTCCACACATGGTTCATCTTCTCTGAACCTGGCCCCTTGGTAAATTTTTGGTTCTGTCTGGAGAGGTCCTTTCTGCCTCCCTCTTCCCATCTTGAATTCATGGCCTGTTCATTATTTTTAACAGCTTAGGTTAAAACACTAATCAGGAAAAAAGAACTTTAAAGTTCTGAAACCTAAATCGAAATAAGAACACAAAAGAGAGCTTCACACGGCTGTGCCATATGCATCGTGTAAGTACTTAATTGAGTCACAGCTGGCTGGCTGCATCTTTTCGGGCACGGCACCTTGTGTTCTCAGTTGCTGGATCGCTTCTGAGCAGGTCCTCATGAATGTCTGAGCATCCTGGTCTATCTGGTCTCGTTCTGTGTCCGTCATTCTCCCATATCCAGACATGACATGGCTAACAAAGAGAGAGAGAGGGACAAAATTAAAGGGCAGCAGCAAATGACCAAACATGGAGTCACGGGGTGTGAAAGGAAGAAGAAAGTTCCCTGTTGCAGTGACATTTAAGCTGAGACTTGAAGGATGAGCAGGAACTGGCCAGGCTGAGAGGTGGGAGAACACTCTAGACAGTAGAACCAACACTTACGAAGGCCGTCAGGTAGGAAAAGCTTCCTGCAGACCAAACTGGAGCAGGCCACGCCAGCGAGAGAGTGTGGCGGGCCTGGAGTGGAATCAGGGGCTGGAGCACACAGGCCTTGTTAAGAGTGTGGGCTTTGACTTTGAGAACAGCGGGGCAGCTACTGATGGCTGTCACAAAGCACACTGACAGAGTCGGAGTCCCCCAGAGGAACCCCTGGGGGCTGCATGGAGAGCGCTGCGGGGACACCATTTGTGAAGAGCTGTTTCAGGCTGGCATTTCTCCCGTGTTGACAAGCGGTCTTCAAAACTCACAATGAAAGAGCTTTAGAACCATTTCACATTCCCTGATAATCAGTTAAAACTCTAAAGTTACTGAACAAGTAAGGGTGCCCACTTTCAGTAATGCTGCACCCTGAAGCTGTTGTAGTTATATCTCTGTGCTCATTTCTGTAAGACATGGGTGGGTGCTGCAGCATTATTATGAACAGTGATGAGACACCATGGACACTACAGCTGAAATTCAGAATCACAAAATGTCAAGTTAAAAGGGACCTTAGATAATCACTCCACTTCCACCCACCAGCCGCACTAGCCCCCGTTCCCATCCTCACTGAGAATAAAATACAAAGTCCTGATATTCCACCAGCCGCACTAGCCCCCATTCCCATCCTCACTGAGAATAAAATACAAAGTCCTGATATTCCCAACCTCCACCTGTGACCATATACTTCCTGCCTCTCGCCCCCATTCACTTCGCTCCAGTCACACTGGCCTCCTTGCTATCCCCCAATCAGACACACAACCTTCGGCAGCCTGGGCTCTCTCCCAGCAGACGCCTGCCCTCTCTCTGTCCTCGCATCTCTGCTCACACGGCCTGACCGGAGCCAGCCCCACCGACCACCCCCTGTGCCGCACCCAGCACTCGCCCTCAGTGGTGGTCACTGCCTGTGTTGGTTATTTTTAGTTTTTATTTTTTTTAGTCTCCCTAATTCTTTTGTTTTAAATTGAAGTATAGTTGATTTATAATGTTCTGTTAGTTTGAGGTGTACAGCAAAGTGATTCAGTTATACAGATTCTTCAGTTATACAGATTCTTTTCCATTATTGATTACTGCAAGATGTTGAATATAGCTCCCTGTGTTGTACAGTAGGTACTTGTTGTTTTTATGTATGTATGTATGTATGTATGTATGTATGTATGTATGTATGTATTTATTTATTTATTTATGCGGTACGCGGGCCTCTCACTGCTGTGGCCTCTCCCATTGTGGAGCACAGGCTCCAGACGTGCAGGCTCAGCAGCCATGGCTCATGGGCCCAGCCGCTCCGTGGCATGTGGGATCTTCCTGGACCGGGGCATGAACCCGTGTCCCCTGCATCGGTAGGCGGACCCTCAACCACTGAGCCACCAGGGAAGCCCTGTTGTTTATTTTATATATAGCAGTATGTATCTGCTAATCTCCAAACTCCTAATTTATCCCCCCCTACCCCTTTCCCCTTTGATAAGCCCTTTGTTTTCTAAGTCTGTTTCTGTTTAGTAAATAAGTTTATTTGTATCAATTTTTTAGATTCCACATATAAGTGACATCATATGGTATTTGTCTTTCTCTTTCTGACCTACTACACTTAGTATGATAACCTCTAGGTCCATCTATGTGGCTTCAAATGGCATTATTTCATTCTAATTTATGGTTGAGTAACATTCCATTGTGTATATATATATATATATATATATATATATATATATATATATATACACATCTTCTTTATCCATTCATCTGTTGATGGGCATTTAGGCTGCTTCCATGTCTCAGCTGTTGTAAATAGTCTGTGCTGGTTATTAAGTCACTGTCTCTCAGCTCCAAAGCTGCCCTCCCACACTCTGCTTTGTGACGTGAGGGCTGCGGCTCCCCATATCACACTACTCCTCTCTGACTATACGTTCCTTACCTGGCTTGTTTTCCTTTACAGCACTCTGAAATAGTAATGTCCATCTCCTCCCAGGAGAATGCAAGCTTCATGAAAGCAGGGACTTTGTCTCATTTACTTCTGTTTCCCCAATACCTAAAAATGCTATCCCCCACGCAGTAAGTGTGCTAACATTGGCTGAGCACTTAGGATACGCCAGACACTATTCTCGGTGCCTAACATGTATTTTATTTACTTATTAATCCTTGAAATTCATTCATTCACTCACTTGTATACTAGCCCCCCATATGTCAGGCACTGTGGCGGGGCTGGAGGTTCAAAGTTAATTAAGTAAGGCTCATTTCTGACTCCCACAGAGGGTACCACACCACAGGGGAGACTGGCACAGACACGGGGGGGCACAGGAACTGTGGTGGATGGCACTGGTCTGGAAGTGGACAGTGGGACCCATGCGGGGAGTGGTCAGTTCATGCAGGGGAGGTGCTGGGCACGTGGAGAGGAAGAGTCTCCACACAGGGGACAGCGGGAGAAGACCTGCTCCAAATCCCCAGCCTGTGGGTCATGGTTGGAATGACCACATAACGTATGATCTACAACAGGACACGTCTGAGAATGAAAGGGAAAACAGAAGTATACCAGGTGGTCCCTGTAAACGAAGCATCCCAGCTATGGACCTCTGGGACCCCCTAATTTATTTCAAGGGGCAGCACATCACATGCACCTGGTCAGTGACTCCATGCTCAATGTGTTTAGCATATGTCTACACAATTTTCCAAAGGAATGCAGACGGGATTATGATAAGTCCACATTTATTTAAGGTTACCAAATCTGCATTAGCTGTTTCTTCAGTATCAAGAGGTTCCCCCAAATACAACAATCATACAAAATACAAATATGCCACTATCAACTGGAAAGGAGTCCCTGTGGTACAGAAGGTGGGGACTGCCGGCTAGTGTAGTCATTGGAGGATTTTAAACAGAGGAATCTGCATTTTGCATGGGGTCTTCTGTGGTTGCTGGCCTGGAGGTGGATGAAATCAGACCCCAGTTAAGAGGGCACTGAGCATCCAGGAAGAGACGAACAGAGCCTGGGCAAGGCCATGTCAGTGGGGGAGAGGAAGCATAACAGATCTGACAGAGATCTCATAGACTGGGTCTACAAGACTGGGCTGACTGGGTGTGGAGGTAAATAAGGAGACACCTAGGACACAGAGCACAGAAGAAAGCACAGGTGTGGAAGGAAAGATGGTAAAGTGCGGGGCCAAAGACGGCACGGAAAGTTTAGGACATGACAGATGAGGAGATGGAGCAACTTGAGAAAGGGCTCAAACTCTGATTCTTCTGTGATGTTTTAAGAACAGCACTAGATATATAATCGGCATTTGAAACACTCATCAAAAGTAACGAACGCTTGCCAGTGACAGAGCCCCAAATTAAGTATCACCATAACAAAATTACTACTATTTGGAAAAGGTTAACCTTCTGGCAAATAATTCCAAAAGACATATTCTCACAGGACATGCACACATAACTTTTTCAAACTTTGATTTTATTTGCTTTATGATGTGCAGAGGAATAATTTTATTACAGACTTCAATTTATCTAAATATTAGATTCAGTTTAAGGAGATTATGTTAGGTATAGGTTTGGATTAGTCAATTTATTTCAGGGAAAAACAAGGAAAAAAACAGAGGAGTAAGTTTATTCGCTGGTTCAGAAATTTAAAGGAATAGGCTTTTAAAAATTATCTGGTTGATTACTACATTAAGAAAGGGCAAGTTCAAAATTACAAAATACCACTGACATTCTGCCTATTAATTTAATATGCAATTAGATACTTCCTGAAGACAGAGGAGAAGAGAGAATAATGTAAGTTATTTTAGACTCTGTTCCAAAGGTTACTGAAAAGGTGTGGACAAAAGTTAAAGACCACAATCTCATTTTTGCTATAAATATTAAATATGAGCAAGTGCAGTACCTTGCCCATAGTATATGCCCAATATACATTATGAAATGAAACTGTTAATATCTGGGCTACAGACATGAACAAAATACAGACCCTGCTCTCAATAAACTATATCACAATAGGTAATGTCCACAGGCTTATGTACACAACTATACATCATAAACAAAGGTTAATAGCCATATAACACTCTCCATGCATTAACACTAACACTAATTCACTGTTCTAAGCACTTCACATATATTTACCCACTTAATTATCAAAATTCTATGAGGTGGGTACTATTATAATTCCCATTTTACGCATGAAGCAACTGAGGCACAGAGAGGTTAAGTAACTTGCCAAGGTCACACAGCTAGGAATTAGCAGAGTTGGGATTTGAACCAAGGCATCCTGGCTCCATACTCTTAACCACGGCTCAAGGCACTTCTTGAGTCATTAAAGGTAGAAGAGGGCTTCCCTGGTGGCGCAATGGTTGAGAGTCTGCCTGCCGACGCAGGGGACACGGGTTCGTGCCCCAGTCTGGGAAGATCCCACATGCCGCGGAGCGGCTGGGCCCATGAGCCATGGCCGCTGAGCCTGCACGTTCGGAGCTTGTGCTCCGCAGTGGGAGAGGCCCGCGTACCGCCAAAAAAAAAAAAAAAGGTAGAAGAGTTCAGAAGAGGGGATGCTTATTCCCTATTAGCTAATCAGAAGGAAGGTGATCTATGAACTAAATCTTGAAAGGCAGGATGTAGCCGTGGGAGACAAGAGCAGACACTCTGAGCAATAGAACGGAATCGGGAGAGAGGGAGCCTGTCCGGAGAACAGTCAGTGGTTCAGTTTGGTTGGAGCACAGGCTAGGTAGAAGCGATGAGTTCTTGGTGGGCCTCTAGTATGACTTGAGGAGTTTTATTCTGTAGCCAGTGGAAAGGCAGAGCTTGATGAAGATAAATGTGGCAATTCCACATTAGCTGGAAGAGAGGGGGAAGATCAGGTGATGGGTTATGGAAATCAGGCAGAGAATCCTGCCTTATTCATCTTTATATCCCTAGAAGAGGTAGGGGCTAGTAAATTTCTGTCGAACTGAAGACAGGAGCAATGGTAGAGCGTGGGTGGCAAGACTGAAAAGAGGTGATGGATCTGAGATGTAAAAATCGTCAGGAACAGAGTAGATGTTGGAGGCAAAGCATCAGCAGACCCTGAGATCTGGGGCTTGGGTGAGCAAGAGACAGTAGTAGAAACAAAGAGCACAGAAGGAAGAGGAGAAAGAATTGGAAATATGAAAGCAAGAAGCTGCTACTAACACTTGTCCCTATATTTCAACTCAAAAGGACAGAAGTAATGCTCTTGAGACTAGATGCTCCACGATTGATACTTTGTTTTCAAAAGTGAAACCAGGGCAAATGGTCTTCTAAACACTTTGTGATAAAATCTAGACAAAGTAAAGTTCTGAAGTTCTATAATTTATGAAGGAGAAAGAGAAAAGTCACTGTGGCATACAGCACAGTGGCCACAAAGCTGACACAGGGCTGAGGTTACTGACGTTCACCGCGGCCTGATAAAGAGAACAGAACACTGGTGCAGTCCACAAACTAATAACAGACTGCTTTCACATGATGGACACTCAAAAAATATTTGGTTGCCTGGATTTTGTTTAATTGATCTGACTCTTTCCATCCTAAACTTCTGAGGGCTATAGGAAAAGTCTGGCTCCTGGAAGAATGCCAGGAGTGGGAAGCAATGAGAGAAGGGCCATCTGGAGTTAAGAGTCCGGAGACCGGCGCTGTACAGAGAATGGAGAGTTACTAGCTCACCAGCAGCTGAATTTAGGATCAAGTGGGAATCAGACAGAGATCAAAATATTGGCTTTATATGATTACTAACCACACATGGCCCCCTAATGGTGCCTGGCAATTACGCGCTATGTCCTCACTGTGTCTGCCTTCCCACTCTCCCAGGTGCCTGTTTCCTATCTTCTCCTCACAGCTCAAACCTCCAACACCTCCGTCCCCATCTGCAGCATCAGTAGTAACTGTGCTTCCTGGTTTCTGAGAGCTCCTCCAAGCTCTCCCCACCTCGCTTCCCATGGGCCGGCACACTGTGCCTTATCCCCAGCTACTAAGGATGAGGTGTCCATCTCCTAGCTCTGCCCCTCCACCTGGGCACCAGGTTGGCCCCAGTGATTCTCCTTTCTCTCTCGTGCACCATCAACCGTAAAAGAATTACTGCGCAGACACGGTGCTTAGGCAGTGTCTGGCACACAGTGCACACTACATGTGTTAGTTCCTAATAAAATCAATTTTCCCCGTCTACTGGATCTTTCCTAGCCACATACAAACACGCTGTTATTTCTCCCAACTTAAAAAACAAAAGAAAAGGGCTTCCCAGGCGGCACAGTGGTTGAGAGTCCGCCTGCCGACGCAGGGGACACAGGTTCGTGCCCCGGTCCAGGAGGATCCCACATGCCGCGGAGCGGCTGGGCCTGTGAGCCATGGCTGCTGGGCCTGCGCGTCCGGAGCCTGTGCTCCGCAGCGGGAGAGGCCACAACGGTGAGAGGCCCGCGTACTGCAAAAAAAAAAAAAAAAAAAAAAAAAAAAAATCTCTCAAATCCATGTCTCCTACCAGTTACTGTCCAATTTCCAGGCTTTTTTCAGTCAAACTCCTCTGAGACGCTTACAACCCTGCCCCCATCTTCCTGACTATTCTCTCTCGACCCCATCCAAAGGGCCTTTTGCCCTCATCCCCACACTGTGGTCCTCACTGCCCAAGGTCACCGCTGGGTCATCCCTCCCCTTGGTTACTTTCTACAGATTGGATGGAGCTAATGGGTCCCCTCCCCCTGATTTGCTTTCTCCCTCTGTCTTCCCCGGCAATACACTCTCCCGTTTCCCTCCTACCTCCCCTCCTATCTCCCCGGCTGCTCGTTTTCAGGCTTTTTGTTGATACCTTTTACCCTCAGTCCCTCATTCTCTCCACTGTCTACGTTGCTCCCTTGGTGAGTTCAGCTAGGCTCGTGGCTTTTTTTTTGTCAGCGTATATACCAGCTCTACAATGACAAGTCCAAGTTTATGTCTTCAGGTTGAACCTCTCCTTGAACCTGAGACACGTATATCTAACTGCCGGCTCAACATCTCTATTCAGATGTTTAACCTGTGTTGCAAATATACCCCAAACTGAGCTCCTGCCCGCTCTCTTCAAACATGCTCCCCCATCTGGGTTGATGGCAATTCCATTCCTTCTAGTTGCTCAGGCCCCAAACCTGAAGTCACCCTTGCACCTCTTTTTCTCTCCCAGCTCACAGCTAATCCATTAACAAATCTCATTGGCTCTACCTTCAAAATAATTCCAGAATGTGACCTCGTTATCACACCCACTGCTAACCCCTCTGGGCCATGCCATCGGCATCTCTCACCTGGACTAACCGTAGCCTCCCAGCTGGTCTGCTGCTTCTGTCGTGTCCCTCCACAGATTATTCTAACACACTAGCTTTATTGATCCTGTTAGAAAGTTAGGCAGACCCTATCAACCCTCTGTACAGATCTTCTAGTGCTTCCCCCCTAAGAGTAAAAGCCGAGGTCCTCACAGGAGCTACATGAGCCGTAAGACAGCTCAGGAGATCTGGCTGCTGCCCCCTCTGAGCTCATCTTCAACCCCACACACTCCTCAGTCCCTCCTGCTCCAGCCACCCTGGCCTCCCTGCTGTTCCTTGAACCCTCCAGACATACTCCTGCATTAGGACCTTACACTTGCTGCCATCTTCTCCTTCTGGAATGTCCTTTCCCTGGATGATAACTATATAAACTGACTACTTACTTCTTTTAGGTGTTTACTCAATGTCCCCCCCATCTTAAAAAGTCCTTCCTTAAGCTACGTTATAAACTTGTACCCTCCCTGACATTTTCTATTTCCCCTCCCCCTAAAAGCATTTATCCTGCTCTAACACTTATGTTTTACTCATTTATTTTGTTTCTTGTCTATCTTCCTCTCCAAAATATAAGTTCCATAAAGGCAGGGACATTTGTCTGTCTGTTCATTGCTGCATCCCATCATCACGAGCAATACCTAGGATTTAGTAGGCTGATAAATCAATATCGCAAGAGCCAAATACTTTCTGAATGACCTAACTTAATGCATGAGGCCGACCTGAAGAGGCCTGACACACAGCTACACAACTGTGCTCCTTAATAGGTCCCTCCCGGATTTACTTCACTCCCACCCAAGACCTGCAGGCACCCCGCTTCCAGAGCCTTCCCTGGAAAAGTGGAGGCACAGAGGGGCAGGGAATGTGTCCATCCTGATGACAGGACCCCAAGAGAAGAGGGAGGAGTAAGCCTGAGGCTCTTCCCAGGGCCAACCAGGAGGCCAGGCTCCCCTCCTCCCTCAGTGCGGCACCTTCCCACGCCCCAAGCCCAGGGTCCACATTTTCGGGGGCGGGGGGTCGTTGGAAGGAGAGAAGGAAGCCCACAGGTTCCTGGGGAATGGAGGGTCCTCCCCTCAGCAGAACCTGAAAAGCAACAGAGACCTATTTCCCTATCCCAACCCTCCCCAATATTTTGTTTTCTTAACTAGCCTGGCTTAACATGGTAACCCTGACAGAATGTGCCCTACCTGAGGCAGAAGACCCAAGAGAGAGGGGAAGGGGCTGGGCAAGCACGCTCCACCCTCCTCCCAACTCCCCAGTCAGGTCAAGGCGGGCAGAGTGAGAGCAGTGAGCAGAGGGGTGGCGAGTCCTGTGCCGCCCCTAATAGAAACCATCTCTCCGGAAACGGAGGCTAACGGGGTCAGGAACAAATAAATAAGACAGGTACCCACTTCCAAGTGGCTATGTACCCTGTGGATGGAGCAGACCTATAAACGACTAATTCCAAGAACATTAGATTAACATCCTCCTACTCTATTTTGACTTAATGGAAACTCAGCTCAGTGAAATTGAAAAGGTCTAAAGGTTAATTTGATAAAACTGATTACTCAATTAAAAGGTGATGTTCCTTTAGGAGACATTATATATTAACCTTTTAAACTGGAAATTGACAGTACGGTTATTCTATTAGTAACAACAACAAAAACCAAGAAAGTTTCTCCCCCAGGTGGTATTGTTTTGTTGCCAGGATATTGAGGAAAATGTACATCTACCAGAAGTGGAGGAATTAGTTTTAATTAAAATCATTCAAGAGATCCAGCCAGAGGCTACCTAGGTTGCATGCTGTTCTGCTCTAGTAAAATGTCATTATTTTAAAAAAATTAAATGGGTCAATAAAGTCTGAGCTCTACATTGTGGAAAAGATTACAGCTTCCTAATTATGCCAAGCTAACATAGCCTTATGGGTCTGAAGGTAATATTTCTCTCCATTCCATGGTCACACTTCATCCAAAATCTTCTCAGGAACAAGCCAAGGCCAGCACATTGCACTGGGAGGCAGAGTAGTAAAAAAAGAAAGGCTTTAAACAGTCTACCACCTTTGGGAGGGGGAGCTTGATGGGAGAAGGTAAGGATGGCCTTTCTCCATCTGGAGAGAATGTAGGGCGTGGAGGGGAATGCTTATTCCCTGGTCCTCATGTTTCTACATGAATCCACTCTTTTAGCGTGACACCTAACCTCAGCCTTCTCCCTCCTGCCCCTCCCTTGGGGGCAGGGACTTCTCTGATTGGCAGCCTGGCAGAAGGACCTGGGCATGGGCGTGAACACTCATCGAGCCACGGCTCCTCTCTCCCCTCTCCTCTGGGATCTGCCTGCCCTCTCTCTCATATGCTATCAGGGGCCTCTGTGCTCCGGGGCTGTGACCGTTCAGTGGCACACATGGCTGAGTGCGTCTAATTCAGGAGCCTTCAGCAAGGTCACCCACCTGCAGACCTAACCTCTGCCGCCACCCTAGGTTTCACTAGTGATCACGCTGAGAACACATCCATCTCTGTCAGGTTGACTTGACTCTGGCATCCTCGCTCTCTCTTTCTCTCCCTCCCTCCCACCTCTGGCAGGAAATTAGAGGTGCTTTCTTTATCAACTGACCACTGCCCCAACCTCATCACAGGTCAAATGGGATTCCAATTCAGGTACCATTCACCAAGGGACTTCCATGTGCCAGGAACTCTCACACATCTCTTTTAATCCTCACAAGAACATTATCCACACTTTATTTAAAAACAAACAAAAAAAGCAAGCACAAAGATATGAAGTGAGCTGTATACACTTACATGATTAATACGCGGCAGAACTGGGACTAGAACCTAGGTGTGATTGACCCTCAAAGTCCCTGATCTTTCAAAGGGACCAAAACAGGGGTAGGAGTGAAACTCAGACTGCACTGGCTGGCTATGAACTGCAACTGGGGAAAGGAATTAAAGACTGAGTTTCTATAATGGGGTAATGACTGGTCAAGACTAAGAAAGCCTCAGGAGCTCTAGTTCTGCTGACGCTGCAGCCACACAACCAGTAAGTGGCAGGGTGAGATGGGCCCCAGGGACCCTGGTCCTCCGCCCCAGAGTGTGCTGCCATGGTAGCCGGGAAAGGGAGAGGCCGAGGCCAGCAGCCCACTGTCCTGAGCAGGGGCATGAGGACTCGGAGTTAAGTCCATACCTGCTCTGGAAACACTGACACACTGTGTGGAGCTGAGCTGTGCTGTTCAAGGAGAAATGCCTTAATCCCACCATTATAATCAAAAGTTTAAAACTGTTGCAAAGTTACAGAATAGCAGCCTTATAATCTTTTTATAAATCCGTTGCTTTTTTTAAAATTTATTTATTTTATTTATTTATTTTTGGCTGCGCTGGGTCTTCGCTGCTGTGCATGGGCTTTCTCTGGTTGCGGCGAGTGGGGGCTACTCTTTGTTGCGGTACGTGTGCTGCTCACTGTGGTGGCTTCTCTTGCTGTGGAGCACGGGCTCTAGGCGCGCGGGCTTCAGTAGTTGTGGCGTGCAGGCTCAGTAGTTGTGGCGCACGGGCTTAGTTGCTCTGCGGCATGTGGGATCTGCCCGGACCGGGGCTCGAACCTGTGTCCCCTGCACTGGCAGGCGGATTCTTAACCACTGCGCCACCAGGGAAGTCCCCTCATTGTTTTTTTCTTTTTGCACTGCATTTCAATTGTACTGTCTTGTTTGAATCTCCAAACAAGTGGCAAGTGATCATCACTCTCATTATTTAGAGCAGGGCTCCTTAAACCTTTTCTGAAAAGGGCCACATAGTATACATATTAGACTTTGAGGGCCATATAGCCTGTCACAGCCACTCAGCTCTGTTGTCGTAGTGTAAAAGCTGCCATCGATAACATTCAAATGAATGGGCGTGGCGCTGTTCCAATAAGCTTTATTTATAGACACTGAAAATTTAATTTCATATAATTTTCTTATGTGGTAAAATATTATTATAATAATTATTATTATTTTTAAAAACTGGTTTTATTTCTTATGTATTCCAAGTATACTGTTAGGAGGGACAGTGTATTTGATTAACCACGGAAGAGGAGGTGGGGCACTGGCCCAGCATCTTCCCTTAATTTCATCTTCTTTTTTTGTTTTTAATATTTCTTTCTTTCTTTATTTTGGTCACACCAGGTCTTAGTTGCGGCATGCATGTGGGATCTAGTTCCCTGACCAGGGATCGACCTCGGGCTCCCTGCATTGGGAGGGAGGAGTCTTAACCAGAGCCACCAGGGAAGTCCCTATTGTTATTATTTTCCCTCCAGCCATTTAAAAATATAAGAACTATTATCAGCTCACAGGCTGTAGAAAAATAGGCAGCGGACTGGACTTGGCCTACAGGCTGTGGTTTGCTGACCCCTGGTTTAGAGGAAGACACTGCATTTTACAGATTAAGTGACGTCCTCCGGTTTGCACGGTTAATAAGGGGACAGGGTGGCCTGAACTCAACCAACCTTTAAAGCATTCACCTGGCTGGATGCCTTTTCAAGGCAAAGGGGAGTTAATAATGGATTTCCATGAGAGATCTCTACAACCACTTATTTAACCTAAATTGTAAAGTACTAAAGAAAGGAGCTGGAACTGATAGGCTTATACCAGTTTTATTAAGCTTTCCAAAATGACTGTCGTTTCCATTTTTATGCACTAGAAAATGAGCATCTGATGTACACACACCTTTAGAAATAAAATTTACACTGCCATCTAGTGGTGACCAACTATTTTCACTGAGAACTTTAAGGTTTTCTTGGTACTAAGCATTAGAATAATTTAGTATATTCCAAAATTATGCAAATGAAATACAGTTAAAAGTATAAAGTAGGCAAACTGGTAGAGGTTAGTTAAAATTCACCTGGGGCATAATTATTTTCTCTGTTAAAGAATTTAGGGCTTCCCTGGTGGCGCAGTGGTTGAGAGTCCGCCTGCCGATGCAGGGGACACAAGTTCGTGTCCTGGTCCGGGAAGATCCCACATGCCGCGGAGCACCTGGGCCCGTGAGCCATGGCTGCTGAGCCTGCGCGTCCGGAGCCTGTGCTCCGCAACGGGAGAGGCCACAACAGTGAGAGGCCCACGTACAGCAAAAAAAAAAAAAAAAAAAGAATTTATATGAAACATTTTCATTTGTGCATATATTGACAAAGTTTTTTTAAAAATCAGATTTTTTCTGTATTTTCTAACTGAGACAGAAAGCCTTCTGAAGGGCAAAATCCCTTGTTTTATAATGATGAAATCCTAAAAAGATGCTTCTAATGATGTCACTTCGTATGTCTAATCCAACTTTTCCGTTAATTTAGGTAATACACTTGAAGCTGACTCCTATGGTTAGAAACGCCACACTAAAGCCAGGTTAAAATGTAGGTCAGGGAAGAGCAGGAGGCATGATATCTGTACTGCGGTGTTCCTGTGTCTACTGAGAGCTGGAGTCTATTCCAGAAGCCATTTTGGAAGGCTCGATCAAAATGCTTTTTCTTTTTAAAAATCAACCTAACCAAAAGTTTCTTCACTAGAGGCAAGAGCTCTTGTCTTTCCAAATGGCATTTTTACATGACTTGCATTATCTCTTCATGTGCTCAGCAATATGCATTCAGTGAGAAACTGCCCCATTTCTCTCTGCATGTTTCACAACATATATGGCACACACAGAGCTACAGACACATGGGAACATCAGAATAGGGGACATTGCTGTGAGGATATGGTGACTTTGAGGACATGGGGTATGGCTGAGCTTACCTTGGCTGCGGGGAGCCCCTTTTTGCTCTGCAGATATTCTTCCACTGCCAAACTGACCTTCCCCATTACAACCCTAAGTTAGTAAAAAGTGAGGACAAAAAGCTCAAAAGGAATATAGGTATGGAAAAGAACAGTCACTAAAATCATGGTAAAAAATAGACACTTACCTATAAGCATTAATATAATCTTTCCTGTGTTCGAGAAGAAAATCTCTCAGTTTGCCGATGTGTGAAATCTATAATGAAAAGAAAGCAAATAATTTATATGGATAAATATGTTACGCTCATATGCAACAAATTTTAAATTAGTTGAGAATGGAATGCAGGTAGTAAAAAGATTTTGAAGCTACTAACTGGATATCTCTGGTTTTAGACTCCTGTATAATCACTGACTCGTTGGGTGGCTTTGGGAAAGTCACCCACATTCCTGGGTCTTGGTCTCTTACCAATGGTTCCTTCTTCCTGTAATGGTTGTGATCTGTGACTAACGAAGAGATGATCTCTAAGGAACTTCAGAGTCAATGAGACAGTACATGTCTAGTAACTACACAGCGTGTGCTCAATAAAGGCCAATTCCCTTCCTTATGTGTCTTATATCCAAAATTTTATAGACAAATATTCCTTCTTCCAAGTGTTCTAGGGGATGGATTCTAAGGCTGGAGCCATCAAGTGTATAAATAGGGCCCATGAAGAGCAGCAGAATTAAAGAAAAGATGCAGGAGCAACAATTTATCCCTACACAGCAAGTCTCCATTTCCCCTACTTCCACGAATGAACAAAACAGACACAAAAGTACAGAGGACGGAATTTGTGATGGCTCATTTCTAGTACTAAAGCATGTGTCAGGTAATGTGTGTGGAATGAGGGACTAAGAAACAAATAAAATAAAAAGAGGTAGGAAGAAACCTAGGATCATGGTCAACATGGACAAAAGTGTTTCCAGAAGGAGAGAATGATTAACTAAGTTGGTGGCCTGCTCTGTCCTTTGACCACAGCTCACACTAGTTTCCTCCTAATGTCCTTTGTACTTATTCCAAACATACGTAGCCCCAGCCTTGAAGGATGTGCTGAACTTTCATCTTTTTCATGCAAGTTTTTCTGTCAAGGCCAACTCAGGCTAATTTTCGCTTTGCTCTGAACTTAAAAGCACTGCTGCATCCCACCCACTGGGCACTCAGCTACACACAGCCCCGTCCTCTGGCTTCACTTTTGCAGGCACGCCTCTTTCCTGGGGGTTAGGAACCACGTGAGGAGGGGCTGCACAGCTTCCCGCGTGGCTCTAAGCACAACGTGAAGCCCAGAAGGTGTCAGTCAGTATTTGTGGGATGAGTAAATGTTTAAATGCAAAAATAGTATTTACCACTAAAGAAACATTCAAGCATTTGTCTGGAGACAGGTCAGTAAGGGTTCAGTTAAATTTCTCACAGAGTCTAGACTAAAAGCAAATATGGTTCAGAAAAGCACCCTTAGGCATCTATAAGAGCATGAATCGAAGAAAAACTGCACTATGGCCACAATATTCATTTATTTACCAGATTACAAACAACAACTGAGACAGCCAGAGTCTGTCCAGCATCCCTGGCTCCGTGAGGAACTTCCCCACACATGACCTTGTTCTTTCCCAGCAGCCCATTGTGGGCACTGACGTCACCACGCTCATTAACCAGGTTGGGAAAGTGAATCTTGCAGAAGCTAAGTGACTCGTCCCCAGTCACATGGTTAGTGCCTGGTGGGGCTCAGAGGCAAGCCTGGGACTCTCTGAGTTCAAATCTGGCCCGTCTTCCACTAAGCCACAGCTGCCTTCCTCACACTCTTACTCCTATTTTCCACTGACGCTGCATTTTAAAATCTGACTTTTAAGATTGTTGGGAAAAAAATATAAGAGATGTGCAAACAAGGTATTTACTGGACCACATACAAGATGTAATCAAGTTAAGTTTAATACATTTCAGTGGTTTCCATTCCCTTCCCCAACCCCTGCCTGCAAGGGGCCAGGTAAGCAGTGTGAGGGAGTAAAGCAAGAGGAATGGAGGGTGCAGTGCATTGGGCAGGGATGAATTCTGGTTTTAAAACACACTGCAGCCAAAGGAAGCATCTCTGCCGGCCGACTTGCCAAAGGGCAGCTAATTGTCATCTCTGGGCCTAACCAATGGGATTGAGTCCAAACCCCAAATGCAGCACTCAAGGCCCTTCACAATTCAGCTCCAAAAGTCCCGGGTGGCCTCAGTCCTGCCGCGCTCCCCACAGACCACAAAGACCACAACGACTCGTTACCGACTGGTTTCCCTCCACCAGAGTGCAAGCTCCTAGAGGTTAAAGGGTCCTCTCTCTTTCCCCAGAACCTGTCAGGCACAGTTCCTGGTGCAAAGCAGAGCCTCAGAAACTTTTACTAAATGTTGAATAGATAGTGGGTACTGAATAATCCCCGAAGGATTATACCTACTGTGGTAGACAGGGTAATGCCATTACCTCTGCCCAAAGATGTACAAGTCCTAACCCCTGGAACCTGTGACTATATTATGTTACATGACAAAGGGGAATTATTGTGACAGATGGAATTACGGTGCTCATCAGTTGACCTTAAAATAGGGAGAATACCCTGGATTAATACTGGAGTATCCAGGTAGGTAGGCCCCTATGTAATCACAGGGTACTTAAAAGGAGAACAGGGAGGCAGAAGAGAGAGTCAGAGTGATACAACGGGAGAAAGGCTCAATCCAACATTGCTGGCTTTCAAGATGGAGGAAGGGAGCCAGAGGATGAAGACAACGTCTGGAAGCTTGAAAAGGCAAAGTAATGGATTCTTCCCTAGCATCTCCAGAAAAGAACAGAGCTCTGCCAACACCTTGATTTCAGTCTAGGGGGTCCCATTTTAGACTTCTGACCGACAGAACTAGAAGATAGTAAGTTTTTGTTGTTTTAAGCCACTAAACTTGTCGTAATTTGTTACAGCAGCAATAAGAAACTGATACACTTTGTCTCAGTTTGGGGTGCTATAACAAAATACCACAGGTTGGGTGACTTTAACAACAAACACTTACTTCTCACAGTTCTGGAGGCTGGAAAGTCCTGGTCAAGGTGCCAGCATATCTGGTGCCTGGTGAGGGCCCTCTTCCTGATTTGTAGAGAGTTGCCTTCTTGCTGCATCCTCACATGGTGGTCTCGTGTCTCTTCCTCTAAGGGTACCGATCCCATTCACGAGGGCTCCACCCTCATGACCTAATTAGGTCCCAAAGGCCTCACCACTAAATACCATCCCATTGGGTATTAGGGTTTCAGCATATGAATTCTGGGGTGACACAACTATTCAGTCATAGCATACCTGTTTAAAGCCTTATCCAAAACAGTTATTTTTTTAAAAAAAGGAGTCAAGGTTTTCAATAAAAAGTTTGAACAGGCCCAAAGGAATCTACCATGTAGGCTAGACCCAGCAGCCCTCCCCTTACTGCGGCCCCACCCTCCAGCTTTAGCTAATTCCAGGCCACCAGGGTCGAATGGTGCAAGGGGGTAAGTGCCAGGAACAAGAAGGCCCCGCAGGCATCTCAGAAAACATCCTTACAAGAAGTTTCCCTTAAAGTACAACAAATGTGATCCCAATTTCTTACGACATGATACCTGAGATTTGCTTCCAAATAACATGGAGGTGGGGAGGAACACATGGAAGAGGATCGGTCCTGAGCTGACAGCTGAAGATGGGCACATGCGCACAGGCAGGCTCCTTACACTCTCGGTCTACTTTAGTATATACTTGACATTTTTTCTTAACAAAACATTATTTTGTAAAAAATCTCCCATTTCGCACTCTCTTTTAACATGTTTGGTGATTCTGAAGTACAGATTTTCTGCTGCCAAACTAGTAATAGCCCACATTTGAACCAACAACTCAACCCCACCCAAAATCTCTAGCTATTTTATTTCTAAGTACTTGCAAGCCTTGCTTAAAGTTCCATTTAAGAGGATGAATGCCATTTAAAAAAAACCACCACCAACAAAACCTGCACTGAGAGTTTACTATGTGCCAGGCTCTGTTCCAAGATCTCCCCACACATTATTAGCTCATCAAATTCTCCCAGCTACACGCACAAGATGGGTAACATCATCGCACCTATTTTACAGATGAGGAAACTAAGTCAGAGACAGGGTAAGTAATTTGCTCAGGAACACATGGGGTGAAGCCTGAATGGAACCCAGCATTCTAAGTATCAGGCTTGAGTTCTTAATGCCCAAATTTAAGCACAGATTCTTGGCAGGTGGCAAGTGCAGTTTCCCAGTATAGTAATCACAAAGAGGGATGACTGGGAACCGAGAAAAGCATCCAGTGAGCAACAGCAAGCTGTTTTTTCTTGTATCTGTATTCAACAGTGCACTACACACCTGATGTTACCCAAGAGTGACAAACCAGGCATGTGTGTGCCAGGAAGTGTGTGAATTGCTCACTATGTGCTGTCATCGGCTCCCCTATAACCATCACATGAGTTAGACATTACCCCCATTCCCGTTTGATAAACATGGAAACTGAGGCCCACATGAGGTCGGTCACAGGATAATAAGGGGAAGAAGTGGCACGGATCACGGGTCTGTATGACTCAAAGGCTAAGTTATTTATTCTACATTATATGGTCAAAAGACTAAGAAACTATTACTATTTAGCTTATTTAAGTTTGAGGCTTTTCTTCACAGAAATATAAACTGGGTTTCATGTGACAGTATTTGTATATACTGATTTTTTAAATGTTTTCAACTACAGTGGATACAGAAAGATCTGCAAGGAAGGTTTTTTGAATGTTTCCACGTAGAGCGCTCGTTTTATAAGTCACTCAAAGTAGGAACATGCCCATATCCAAAGTGCCTGTTTTTATCACTGAAGTCTCCTCCTCCAAGCTCGGCTGTTATTCCTTGAGTTTGTGACACGGGAGGCTTGGAATTCGCAAGGACCATAGGGATGCTGGGAGGAAGGCCCACAGCTGTGAGCAAGGAACCAGGATGGTCAGAAAGACTGGCGGTGCAATGGTGACCCGTTCACCCTGAGTATCGATCATCAAACTGCCTCAAAACACAGTTTAAACAAGTAACGAAGGCAACTTCCAGGACTGGGTCTCTTCCCTGTGTCTGAGTTCCTCTACCTCCACGCCTAGTGTGAGGCGGGGTACGAGCAGAGGAGCAGACTCCAGGCAAAAGACTGTGGGGTTTGGGTGGAGCAGGGCAGACAAGAGAGAAATGGGTGCGGAATCCAGGGAGTTGGCTGAGCTTCTCGGTTCTAATCTCTGCTCAATCTCCACCACTTTCTCTGAAGGGGACCTTGATTCCTCCCCACCTTCAGGCTTCACGTGGAGGGACCCCAGCTGGACAAACTTCCTCTTCTGTCTCCCAACGCTTCACTCACGCATCTGAGGGAAGAGGACTTACTGGTGTAGGGTTTGGAGACAGCAGTGAGCACACTCGGCACCAGGCAGCAGAGAGGGTCTGTTCTGGCCAGCGCTCCACCCATATTTGGCCACAAATCTAAAGCCAGGGTCTCCGTTTGGCTTTTTCACGTTCTGACTCCTGTATTTCTTTCAGGTAGTTCCAAAATTGTGCTGGGAAAAAAGAGGTGCTTTTAATAAACTTCCTAAACTCTTAACCTTTGCCAACTGAAATTTTGAGCAAGTTGTTTAATCTCCCTGAGCTTCACTACAAAGGGAGGGCAGTAAAAGTGATTCTTTAAAAATAGAAATAGCACGAGTTAATAGCTAACTTTTATCGAGCACATGTTGTGTGGCAGGCACCAGTCTAAACACTGTGCATCAATTAGCTCATTTACTTCTCCTAATAACCCTGTGGGATAGGTTCCACTATAATCCCACTTTACAGATAAGAAGACACTGAAGTATCACATTTCATATAAATGGTTCAAAATAAACAGGGGACCGTGACTCCCAAACCAAGTGCCTGTGTGCTTTCAGCCTCTGCAAGTCTGCCCACGAAGACAAACCTACTGTCCCATCCGAGCGCAGTGGGTCTCTGAGGGCTGCTTTCACCACAGTGCACACAGAACGTTTTAAGATCAGAAGTACCCAAAGCTGAGATGCCTTGTTCAGGTCAAATGCAATGTCAACAGCTATGGGTCAGTGCAAAGCCAAGAGCCACACTCCAGGGTCAGCCAGGATCTGGCTTCTCCACGAAGGTGATCCTCAACTAAACAATTGTTTAAACTCCATTCTAAAATGACAGGCATTCATGTGACTCATCCTTTTCTTTCTCTGAAGATAAATCAAGTTCACTTTTAAGTGACTGTATTTTAATAAGGCTAATTTCAAAAATCATCAAGACACTGGACTTCTCCACAAAACACATCTACAGTATAAGCAGACTGATTATAAAAAACAGTAGCAGTGGTCCCTATATTAGATGCATTTGACAGGGAAAAACAGATTCTCACATTACCTGTTGTTACACATAAAGCTTTTACTAGGAGAGACCAAACAAAAACATCCCAATGTGTGCAGCCATGAGATCTGCTCCCGCAGGTAAATACGCACTGCTGACATGGACTCAGCCCCAGGGACTCAACCCCATGGATGGTTGCCCACAAGCATGCCGCTGAATGGGGGGAAAACCAAGGTTGCGTACAGCATGTACTTAGGTAAATTATATGAAATACAGACCTGAAGCTGAATCCACAGAGAGAGAGGGGAATCTAAAAGACTGCTCATCAAAACACTGATGGTTGTCTGGGTGGTTAGGATTTGGAGACTTTGCTTTTTCCTAATACCTTTTCGTACCTTAAAATTTTTCTACACTTCGTATGTGTAATCTTTGCAACGAGACAAAAAATGTTTTTAAACAAAAAGGTAAATCTTGCCTAACTAAGAGTGTATACTGACTCCCCAGGCCCCGCAGGGTCAAATCCAATTCCTTGAGCCTGGGACCCCCTAGTGTTCCTGGCCCTGCTGACTTCTCACGGTTCAGAGCCCTCCCCCATCTCCCAATCCCAGTCCTCTGACTTACTCCTACTCTGCTCAGGGGATACACCTCCCGGAAGTCTTCTCTGCCATTTCCAGGCCAGGTTAAGGACCCCTCGCAAGCATCTCTTTTTCGGGGATGTCACCATATTGTTTTGAAATGTTTTCATGTCTGTCGGACATAAGCTGCTCAGACATATGCCTAGCCCAAAGCGGCTCTCCAAAAATGATTTAATGCTCCGAACTGAACTGATTTTCTATCCGCTTCAAGAATTACTAGCAGGGTAAAATAAACTCCAAACATAGTAAGTCTGCTATATACTTTACATTATCCACTAGATGGCAACACATGTATTATAGCAGGAGTAGTAACAGGAACTCTCAAAAACATCACAATTTTTTCCCAAGGGCTTTAAAATTTTCTCTGGTTCTGTATTTTTGATCTAGAATCAAAGGATTACTACAGGTTAATTGTGCTGTGCAGACTGAAGCTGAAATGACATTGTTTTGAAATAGACACGTGCACTTGGACGAGCCCAAGGTTTTAAAACACTGCACTCCTGGCAGGTTCAACACAAAGGCAGCTCCGGAGCATGGCTGCCATCTGCCGTCCCAGGCGGCGGGCCCAGCTTTGTTTATGTGTGTCATCCACAGCACAGACCTGCTAGCTGCTCCTTCGTGGGTGTTTTGTAAATTACCCAAAGCAAGATAAACTGTAAAACAAAAACCCTGCTACAAAACGGAGGGATTCTTCTCAAAGGACGACTGCATTTTCACTGCAGGGGGGTTCAAAGCAGCCACCAGTGTCCTCTGCAGATCACAGCAGTGGCCTGACTTGCAACGTCCCCTACTACTCTCCCCCGCCACAGGAATTCTGTTCTGGCTTTCATAACACTTCCAACAAAGACCTGATTGATTATGAAACACTAAGTACTGATTTGCATAATTTGCCTCTGCAAGAGACAGCCATTGTTAAAGATTAAAGAGACTCCGGTATGGCCCTCTGGCATATTGTAAAAAGTTCCCTGTAACACAAAATCGTTACTTTTTTCATTCAGTCAGTGGACACAGCTTGCTGTCCAGTTTAGTAGGCAGCCAAAGGACAGTCAGAACAACCACTGTTGTATAAATGTTTGCCAACTACTGATAAGCTAAAACGACTTTTCACAAGGATCATGTTCCCAAGTCTAATCTGGAGGCCCGCTAACTAAATTCCAAATCCACCTCCCTTCAGTCATAACTGAAAAATGCATCAATACCAATTATAGCTAAAAGTTCAGAACCGTCACAGCTCTGGAGCGCGACGACTCTGCTGAAGTCACAGTGAGGGTTGTCTGAGTCCTGTCCCCATCCCCGTGCTAGAGAAGCTCTCAGTGACTAGTCACCCACAAAAGAGTCTGGCATGGCCACAGACATTCCTTCAGTGCTGGGGTCACAGTAGTGAGTGTGTTAAGGGATTACATGTATGAACTGTTCTTTCTCACTTCTTTCCTTTCAGCAATTGTTTAGTAATAAGCAAGGAGTCTGAACCTCCTCCTATCACTTCCGCCCTAATTTCTACTGCACGAGGCCACCCTTCAGCGCGTACAGGGCCCTGGAGGGGTGAGCCACTCTCCCAGTCCTCGCACAAGCCCCTCCTGAAGCACCATACTCCCTCGGCTTCCAGGACCCCACTGTCCCCAGGTTCTCTTCCTAAACCTCTGACAACTTTGCTTCACCTTCTTTCCTTGCCTCTTCCGCCTTTGCACACCTCAGAAACTTAATGAAGCTCAGCACTGACACATTCTTGCTAAACCCGCCCCTTCCATCCATAGCTTAATTTACCATCTACAGAAAATGCCCACCCAGCCCCTGCCTCGCTCCTGTGTTCCAGGAGCGTATTCAACCGTCTACTGTGTGTCCCACTGGTGCCTCAAAAGCTACATGTCCCAAAGCCTTAGTCATCCAACCACTCACGCTTGATCCTCCTGACTTACTCTCAGTCCCTCCCTGTCCCCACAAAGAGAAAGAGCCTCTCTCTCTAGATTCCCCAAGTTAGAAAATCTCAGGACATTTTGACTCTTCCCTCTTTTTCACCCCACAAAGTAAACTGGTCAGCCAGGCCTGTCCACACCACTGGCTGAAAATCTGCCAAAGGAATGGGCATCCACAAACCAGCTTCTCTGCCTGCTTTCCCACACCCACCCCAGAGCCCAGAACCTCAGAGCCCTTCCCTGATCCAGCCTCCTCTTTCCGGCTCTGCCCTTTGGCACTGCTGTTTTGCCCGGAACATCTTATTTCTCATCCACCAAGCACTCAAATGTGCTGGGCCCTAGGAGGTTTTAAAATACGGCATTCTGGGTTCACTTCCCCCTTTCTCTGTATGATGCCTTCGGGAGGCATGCTGTAAGTGTCTGTTAGCGGAATGTCATACATGTTAGCTGCATGTATATATGTTATACACATTACATATATACATGCACATATATGTGTACATATATATAACATAAACGTTAGTTGAATATATAAAGTGCTGTATCCCATCAGTCTGGAAACCTCACTAGAAAAAAAGACACAGACATTCTTGATCTAAGGAAACTGCATCAGTGGTTAAATAACCTGTTCTGGAATTTTGCTGAGAACCAGTGCCAACCTTACTGGTTTGTAGTTTCCAGAATTCAGCGTATGTTTTCTAATAGAGAGAGAGAGAGAGAGAGAGATGTGTACGTGAAAGAGGAGAGAGAGCGATTCTTCTAGTTCCAGCCTTCTACGCCAGCTTCATAGAGCCTGAGGAACAGACTATAGGGATAGTCACACGGAGGGGACAAGGACAATTAACAGGAGTTGAGATGAATTTAGTGGTCTAATTTCTGATATTAGCAACTAACCTTCAAGCAACCTGAAAGGTATTATTTTCTAATACTAAGCCCCTATCTCCTTTTAAGAAATTAAAAAAGTAAAATCTTAGATTCTTAGTGCTAATGACATAATGAACGAACTCGTGACAATTTTTAAAAGCTGAGTAGCACCATAGGGCTTAATGATCCATGAAGCTCAATGCGATTCCATTTTAAAACAGGTCTAGGACTCTTAACCTCAAGAAAAAGTAAAAGCATATCGTGTTCTCAACCTTTTCCTCCTCAATCCTTCTGCCCCAGCTTTCTCTTTACATCTCATTGTCTTCAGGTTCACACTTTAATCTCATTAAACATTTTAATTCCCATTCTACTGGCTCCCCAAACTGCATGGGTTTGGCATTGCTGGCACATACCCTCCACTTCCAAAGCTCGGTCCACTCCTGGCCTATCTGAACCTGCAATTTGCTAGCTGACATACAGAGTATAACTCCAGGAAGTAACACCCTGCTCTGCTTGCATGCAGGGAGCCCCTGCTTCTTCCAGGCCATCCGCTCCACCACAGCTCACAGTTCTTTCTCACTCTGAATCGAGTTCAGCTATTGTGTGCCCCCCACGCAAGTCTTCTCTCTTCTGTAAGCTAAACGTTCTCAATCCCTTAAGGAATTCTTTACGTGAAATACACTTGTGGCTGCTGGTCTTACTTATTAGTCTCTGAATGCAGGAATTTATTGGCCTCAAAAGTCAAATGTGGTTCCGAGAATGGACTCAATACTCTGTGTCAACAGGAGGTGGAGAGGAGGCAGGACCATTACCTCCCTGTTCCAGCCTCTGTGCTTCTACTAATGCCGCCTAAGAGGATGTTCACTGTCAAGTCAGAGTCAAGCTGACTTAACATCAACTAAAATTATTTTTTCCATCAACTAAAATCACTTTTTCCATGAAGAACTATGTCTTCACTATATCCATATTTTCCCCTGGCTCCTTGTCATTTGCCATTCTGATCATTCTGCCACTAAAGACATCTCTAAGTAAAAATGATCATTTAAAAAACTGGAATGAAAACAGGGCTGAAAAAGAAGCATGGAGTTATAGACCCCTCCCGGTGGACAGCCAGCTCAACGAACCACAGACACCCTTGAAATCCAAATATTCAGTCCACTAAAAAAAAATGTTTCCTCCACAAAAATATCACGGCGAGATCTGCTAACCGCACCCTGAAATCAGATCTTCTCCTCACCTACAACGTCATCCAAAAGTGCACAATGAGGCTGGGGGGACAGGGCCCGTGCTTTGCAAATGTATGCTGGTTAATAATCATAACTTTCTTTTCTGTGTGCAAAAAAAAACCCCTTCCTTTTATTTGTTCTCTTGACAAACAGATTAAGACCCAGTATGGGGCAAGCACATTAAGGAGGGAGATAATAAGGCAGAAGAGAGGAGGGGAGGAGGGAGGACAGACAGGGAGTTCCAACCCAGGGCTGACATGGCTTCACATCGCTTTTCAGGCCCAATCCAAATCCTGTCTGGTCCGGAGGCTGTGTGTAGAGTGTGTGCAGAGTGCGCACGTATCTTGCTCTCTGTCCACTCTGGGTAATGCAAAGCATAAACTCCAGAGTCACACAGACCTGGGTTCAGATCCCAGCTCCGCCACTGACTAGTGATAGTGCCTTCTGCAACTTATTGATATTTAACTTCTTTGAGCTTTAACCTCTGACGTGTAAACTGGAGACGGTAACTGAAGGTGACTACAAGCTGTCAGTGAAAATGTCGGTACTGTGTCTGGTACAAAGCAGGTGCTCAAGCTTACTAAGGTTCCCTCTGCCGCCTCCTCGTCGCTGTCTGGGCCTTACCCATGAGGCCAGGTCTGCCTGGACGGGGGTGGGGGCTGCCCTGGGGCAGCAGATGGAAAGGAAGGTGGAGGGACCCAGGTCATGTGAAAGAGCTGTGACCTAGAAGGTCATTCACAAAGTCGTAGCACTGAGGGGAACAGAGAGCTATGGAGTCAGGGGAAGGAAAGAAACTGGATTTGGCACAAATCCAGCACAAGTGGAGGACAGGTGGTGGTTAACACTAGTAGCTAACATTTATTGACTGCTTACTCCAGGCCAGGCACTATTCTAGGAGCTTTATGTATATTTAACTTATTTAACTCTCATGACAACCCTATGAGATAGGCACTGTTACTACCCCCATGGAAGAGAAGGAAGCTGAAGCCCAGAGAGGTTAACACACTGCCCAAGGCCCCACAGCGAGTCCGCGACTTACCACAGCTTGGCCCCCGAGGGTTTGGCTGCGGAGTCCAACTTTAACTGCCTCAGCGGCAACGGGTGGGCCCCGCGGGTACCAAGGTCAGGCGCAAAGAGCAGAGGTAGGAGGGGCAGAGGCGCCCTGATGCAGGCTCAACGCCACGGTGGCGGGGCACCTGGAAAAGCCCTTTTTGAAAGCAGCTTGAGAACAACTCACGTGGGCACGACCAGCTCCTGAAAAGAGCTGGCTGGACGAGAGCTCTGCAGCCTGCTGTCCTCGGGCTGCTTCCACAGCGGAGCCGCCCCTCACCGTCAGGCTAACTTCCAGGCACAGGACCCAGCCGGAGCTTACACAGGCTGCTCCGGATTCTGACTTACGCTCCTAGGTAAGTCCAAGACAGCTCACGCTCTCCCAGAGCTGGAACGGTTGCCTTTTCTTCAGTTGTGCATCAGAAGGGGTGGCTGGTTTGAGTTTTAAGAGCCACAGTGAGAGCAAAAATGCTTACTCTTAGATGCTAGACTCACAGGCAGTGAGGCAAGGTACTCTTACCGGAAGACGCCTTAGGCAAACAACCGAGGAAGGCACAGCAGCGCCCAAGCTCCATCCCACCCTCACCCGGGCCGCATGTGTGGACTGGACAACAAGGGGCCCTGGCGAAGCACGCGGAGCAGCCGACCCCTGCCGGCTCAGTGTCTGTGAGGTACGTCTCAAGGGTGCGGCTGGCTCCCCCCACCCCGTCCCCCTCCTCCGTATCTTTCTCGGTTCAGAAGGACTTCCTTTCTCTCAGCGCACGTGCTCTCCTCCCAGGCAGTCTCTGCATTTAGCGCCCCCTCTCTGAGGACCACCGCTCACACTGGCACTCCGCCGCTAGCCCGCCGCATCCACCCTGCTCTCACACCGCGCTTCGAGCAGGAGGTATGGTGGGCGGCCAGCTCCAGGCAGGGAGAGGCCCGCCCTGGGCGCACCGGGACCCGAGCCGGCCCTAGGGCCGCAGACTCTCTGCTCTGGGCCCGGACTCCTCACATGCAGGCCGCAGAGGTCCTTTCGACTCAGAAATTCCAAGATAATTTTTGGCGTTCAATCCATTAGAACGTGCCTTCTGACCAAACCCTACTGGTTTCTTTTCACTCCTTTTATGCTCTCCAAAGTTTCAAGGCGTGATTTTAAGGATCCAAGTACTTGGGATCCTCCTTTATTAAGGTTTTTCTGACTTAGGCAACTCAGCTATAGAACCTTGGAAAGTCTGGTCAGAAGAAAGAAATTAGAAATATTTGTAAACGTTCACACAAAATAGACAAAGACCATTTGTAATAGGCAACAAATTTGTACATATTACAAATGTTGTTGGGTAAACAAAAATGTGCAACAAAATGATAACGGCAAACACACAGTACTTACTACACACCAAGAAGAGCCACAAGGGCTTTGTCCAGATGACTCCATTTCACCCTTGGTACAATCCTATGAGGTAGGTACCGTCATTATTCCCCCTTTACGGTGGGAGAGGCTAAATTACTGGCTCAAGGTCTCACTAGCAAGTGACAGAGCTGGATTTGAAACCAGGGGGTCTACTCCAGAGCCTGTATTCCTGACTTTTCCTTGCTCTTCAGAACTCTGACAAGAGGGGTAAGAGGAAAAATGTTCCATTTATATTTGAGTTTCTCAAATTAAATTAACTTCTCAACTCTACCCTTAAAATTATGCCTGTAGGGCCTCCCTGGTGGCGCAGTGGTTGAGAGTCCGCCTGCCGATGCAGGGGATACGGGTTCGTGCCCCGGTCTGGGAGGATCCCATATGCCGCGGAGCGGCTGGGCCCGTGAGCCATGGCCGCTGGGCCTGCGCATCCGGAGCCTGTGCTCCGCAACGGGAGAGGCCACAACAGTGAGAGGCCCGCATACCGCAAAAAGAAAAAAAAAAAAAAAAAAAAAAAAAAATTATGCCTGTATATCTTACGAAACAAATAGTGTAAAAGTCAAATTTGAGTTTCATTTTCTAGGGGGGGGGGGTTATGGTACCTTTAATTTCATGAGTGGCTTTCCAGAAAGAACTATGAACTTCAAAGGTACAGTTCTTGACCCTTTTAGGGGGCACAGATCCTTTGAGACACTAACCAAAGCTACGTGTCTGATCTATTCCTTTAAGAAAATGAATATTCCCAAAGATACAAAAAACTTCCTGTCCACCATTCTGAGCTTCAGAGGCTCTTGGCTCACTGGAGTTCAGGTTAAGACCCTCTGATCACAAAACACAATTCAACAAGCAAACAAATAGACAAACACAGGAGAGCACAACTTTTTTGTAAACCTCATGTGCCTAAGGAAGCACTTCCAGCTCAGCACCTGGAAGCAGCTGCTGGCCGTCCATCGGCAGAGTCTATCTGCACAGCGGTAACAGTAACCAGGGAGAGGTGGAGGCAGCAGGGGTGCGAGGCCTGCAGGTGTGGGGGAAAGACTGAGCACACTGTCACAACTACTCACACTCCTGCCTTACAGCGTGGAGAAAAGGGAAGATGGAAGAGAAGCACTAACCGAGCGTCGTCACCATCATCCTCATCGTCAATGTTTAGCGTTGACGATGCCACTGCATAGATGATCTAATTTAATTCTCATAACAAATGAGAAAATGGAAACTGAAGCGCAGAGCTGTTAAGTAACTTGCCCAAGGTCACACAGCTAGCAAGTTGAAAAGCCAAGGTCCATACTCGAAACAGATTCCAGAGCCTGTGCTCTTAAATTCTTCACACTGCATTTCCAAGCTTGGGCTCTTTCAGCATAAAACTTGAGCTGAAGAACCCAACTGAGGAAGAGTTATCATGCAGGCTTCTACAACTTCCCACACACCAAACTCACTTTAAAAAGCCATCAATTTTATTTATCAGTTCCTCCAAAAGTACTTGCTAAATGTCTTCTAAATTCTTCCAGTCGTGGCAGAAAACACCATGCAAATAAACACATTTATACCCCACTGTAGTACATTCCACTTCTCAGGAATATGTTCACTCTATTTGAGGTAAAGAATTAAAAGACTTAAAAAAATGGCATGTCCAAAAAAGAACTATGTCACATTCACTTCAGCTTCCCAAATCTGGCAAGGTTCCTAACTCAATAAGTGTCTGTTGAAAGAGTGATACATTTTATTAAGAATCTCTCATTCTAAAATAAACATTAAGGAATAGCTATACCTAAAACTGGTGGTTGTGATACATTAAAAGTTTTTTTTTAATATGGAATTTTCTCACACCGTTTTTGCAAATTTGTTAGTTTACTCCAAAGGCACACAACTCTCTGTTAACGGGCAGCCAACAATTTATGATCCAGTTGATAAATCAGCAGCAACTTCTCTTCTCATAAAGAGAACAGGTTAGCAACAGGGTATAAAGGCTGTGGCAACAAGCAGTTCTATCCAAAGGTAGTCTCTTATTACTAAGGTTAAACACATACACTCAAAAACATAAAATCCCCAAAGACTGAATGTTGCCCTATTGGCATTTTAAAAAATGACCTTTTTGGGGGCTTCTCTGGTGGCACAGTGGTTAAGAATCTGCCTGCCAATGCAGGGGACACAGGTTTGATCCTTGGTCTGGGAAGATCCCACATGCCGCGGAGCAACTAAGCCCGTGTGCCACAACTACTGAGCCTGCGCTCTAGAGCCCGTGAGCCACAACTACTGAACCCGCACACCCTAGGGCCCGTGTGCCGCAACTACTGAAGCCCACACGCTCTAGGGCTCGTGGTCTGCAACAATAGAAGCCACCGCGATGAGAAGCCTGCACACCACAATGAAGAGTAGCCCCCGCTCGCCGCAACTAGAGAAAGCCTGCACGCAGCAACAAAGACCCAACACAGCCAAAAAAATAAATAAAATTTTAAAAAAAGGAGTGTTAAAATTATTTAAAAAACGATCTTTTTGTTTTAATTATAATATCAACTATGAGGAGAATATGTTTGTGAAGATGGCAAGGACCAACACACACACCTACGCAAGTGGGAAAGCCACAAATAAAACTGACATGTCACAAGTTCTCCCAATCTCATTCTCCTGGGATCCTAGCCCTGGGTAGAAATCATGAGCTGGGAACAACATAAAACCTCACCTATTTGCAAGCCAAGGAAGGGCAAGAGTCACATCAATATAGACTGGCTCTCTAAACCTTGTACCCAAGAGCAGCAGGTGCACGTCCCGTCCACTAGGTGCTGCCCTCTACCACATTGTCCCTCTGAGAACAGTACAGTATATCAAAATGACAACAGCCTGGTTTTAAGATGATTTGTCTCTTGAGGATATACATTTGGTTTAAGTTTCCACTGCAAAGTTAAAGTTCTTAAGATAGGTCATGCAGATCAATTGCTCCTGTAATCTGAAACTCAAAAGAGCAAGTAATATCTAAACAAGGGGAAGGGGTGGCCCTGAGCTTATAAGGTTCTCTAAAAGCCAGGAGACAGTCAGCCTGGCTACCTCTAATCTCATCATCAAAACTGTTACCTTGTCCAGTTTCTGCTTCACATCAGCAAAGAGAAGAGCGAAATCAACTGAGGGTGGTACAAAGGGAAAACATACATTCAACTTCCATACTGCTTGATAGATGCCAATAATTTACATTCAACAGAAAACGCTCAGATAACATTCGAACCCCCAAAGTGTAAGTGCTTTGCTCTATTAAAACATATATTTTTTCTTTATCAGTGAAAACAAAAGCAAAGGAACCAATGTGCGTTCTATCATGAAGCTCTGAGAAAGAGGGCTTGGTAACAAGATACACAGCCTTGCCTCTGAAGTCATCTTTCAACTGAGTGAGCGGGAATAAAATGCAGAGCATGCCAGCCTCAAACAATAATACAAATGTTCAAATTCCAAGCAAAATCCGGGCCTTGTTTCATCATTCCCTGTCCTCTAAAAAATATAGATTCCTTTCCCTCACTGTGGTCTTCTTTGGAGTAAATAAGGCATAAAACTGAAAGTGAAAATAAGGCAAAAATACTATTTCAAGGAATAAGTTACAAAACATTCTAACAATCTCTTTGCTTGAAAAAAATGAAAATAAAATTTAGTAGTTTCTAGGATTTAAAGAAACTGTAGAAAATTGCTAACTGCTAGTTTTTATAAAATGGGGACTAACCTGATAAAAACTGATTCTTACTTAAGTGTTCAAAATAGCAGAAAATAATCAGTTCCTAATACATTTTTCAATCTGTGTGTAATAATAACTAGAAAAATAATGGTTAGATCCTGAGCTGTATATATAGATCTTGATTTTGAGAATCAAATTATATCTTTTCAGCCTACTTTTAAGATTTACTGTTTTATACTTAGACACCTAAATATCTTAAGTCCTATATTTGAATTTTATATTGAGAACTCAGTTGAAAGCTTTAAAATCAAAACCAGTGTATATAATTTAAATTCCTTTTAACAGTTTTTCAGATCATTAGGTAAAGCATCTGAAACATCATGCATATAAAATTTTCCGTTCTTACCCTAGCAACAAGTTTCAGTTAAAATCACATATCAATTTGTAAGCAATAAAACTGTCATCAAAATGTAACACTAACTGCCCCCCCCCATCCCAAACACATACACTTTTCAGGGACATATACAGTAAGTAGTGTATCAAAGAAAGGAAAGTAAAACTTTATAATGTTCAAGAAAGCCTTCAAAAATTCTGTATCTGATCAAATGTTGGCATGACTACTATTTCAAAAGTACCTAAATGTAATAACTGCTAAAGTAATATCATTTTACACTTATGGTATCATTACAGTAAAAAATGGACAAATTTCCCCAAGAATTTGTATAAACAACTAAAAATAAAATGCCAATTTGCAATTGTGAGGTTGATGTAATGACAACGAGGTTTAAAACAAATTTTAGACTACTAAGGTTTTTAAATTTTATTTTAATTTATACTCTATATTATGATATATTTCAATAATTAAATGAACTAAAATTTTTTTCTGCCCTGAAAAATTAGGCATCTCCCTATACATTAAAATTTAAGGCTTCTTTCGTAAAAAGTAGTTTAAATTTTCCTGGCAACTAAGTATGTATTTTGTTTTTTAAATGGAAATCCATATGTAGTTTTTGTGCCCATTTGGAGAGGGACATTTTGGGAACTCCCAAACAATCGTTAAGGTTCTTTAAAAAAAAAAAAAAAAAAAAGCAAAATTTCATACATGTTGAAGAATTCATATTTAGCCCTTATTTTCAATCACAGCCAAAGTCTTTATTCCAGAGCCACATAAATCACCATTCTTCTCCCTAAAAATGAGTTTTTAGAGAAAACATTATTAAATATTACATCTGACTTTAATAGAGTTTCCCAATTTGCTTTTGCATGTTTATTATCAAACTCTAATCATGACTTTCCCAAACTTATTTATACTTTCACACAAACTTCCAAAGCTTTCCCAACTTAAATAAAAGCCCACAAAAACCGTGGGAAATGTTTCGCTTGAAAGATAAAAGTAAATTGGTCCAAATGTACATTTGCAATAATCAGTGTTTACTTTTGTTGCTCAAACATTCAGCTCACAGCACTTTCAATATCTGCATTCAACTTAATTTTTTTGTCTCTTTAAAAAAAAAGGGAGGGAAAGTAGTTTTCTTTCCCCCCATTTTGCTCTCAAAATATAAACTCATTTAATGCAAAGCATTCCTGAATCAGGCACGTTTTAAACTAAAAGCATATCTAGTCCCAACAGCATTCATATTACATAAGAAACACCCTTTCTTTCAAAACTATCTAATTTCACTTTTCCTAATGAAATGACGACATTTTACTATATAAGACCCACTTAAAATTTTAGTAACTGAAAATAGCAAAAGAACTGATACTACAATAGCAAAGTGGGAAAGAAGATAAGTATTAATTCATTTACTTGGAAAGGTGGGGGGGGGTTTCTTTAAGCGTCCCTACTATAGATCTTGCACTATATTTATTAAAATATGACAAACCTTTAACCTGGGAACAATTTACCAGTTAACATTATCTACTGAAAAAGGAAGTATACTTTGGATAAGTAAAACACTGGAAACTATTTATACTGCCTTTGTTCAAAGCTGCTTAGAAAACTGGGCTATGTAGGTTTAAAAATAATCATTAAAAAGAGCCTAAAGGGTAACTGCGATACAGTTAATCCACCAGCCAACTGATGCCATTTAATTCTAGAGACAGCAGTTTGTCTCTCAAGGAGGATCTAAGACATTCATAAAGTAATACATGTTAAAGGTAATGAAACTATAAAGAAATATTTCCTAATAGAATGAACATATTTTAAAGTCTGTATGATTGGCAGTAGAAAAGATTTTTTTTTTTTTTACCATTAAATAAAAGGCTCCAGACAAGAGATTCTGATTTTGAAGTATGTCACACCCCAGTTCCCCAGCCATGAATCCCAGGTCTTTTTTTAAAACGAGGTCTATTTCCTGTAATTTTAGATATTTTAGAGTACAATTATTTTACATTTTTATGATGCCTTTGGGGTATCATTACAAATATTTTTATGTGTTTAAACTTAGGAAAGTAAAATTAAGTAATTGCTTCTCTTAAAGGGAGCTGTCAACTCTCTCCTGAACAAAAATCTCTGTTTTAAAGCAATCTAGAGATTTATACTCCTAGTAACCATAGAAATTAATCTTAAGCTTTAGAAAAAAATTGCATAAAATGCTCTTTAATTAAAATCAGAGCTCTGCTCTTAGAAATAAGGACCCTCTTTTAAAAAAGAAAGAACTTTCCACAGAGTAGAATTGTTTTTACTCAAGGTGGCACTCTTTGTGATAAATTAATCGAACACGTTTAACTGACTCGTGGATTTGTGTGCATAGAAAGCTAAATACTTTGTTGGAAAGAAAAAGATTTGCTCAGGGAGTACACCCACTGAAAACTTTTAGTTAAGAAAAGAAAGTGAAACACACAGGATCCAAACCGTATTTCTAGATTATCTGAGCGTGAGCAGAAAAAGAGAGAGCAAAGAACTTAACAATAACAATTAGGAGAATCACTCAGAGCAGAACTCACTTTGTTTTCATAAGGAAACCGAAAATACCATTTACAGTGCCTTAATATGAAGATCCATCAACATGTCATAACTCAAATTTCATTCTTGTGATCACTATCACTTTCTATTTCACACGTGCTAAAATAAAATAGAGACATGTTCTGAATTCTGCTTATCACCATATGACTAAGAAGTTTCTTTCAGCTTTAGAAACCAGTTGGGGACGCCTCAGGGAGTCGGCAACACTCTTCTGTGCACTTTCTTCCCGAGTGGTCTGAAAGAATGTGTGTATTTGAGGAATGGTAAAGACAAACTCCTCAAACATTTTTAAAACATCAAAGTTTTCAAGGCTTATGAAATTCAGGTTTTGATGAAATCTGTGCACTACCAAATTTGATTAACTTTCATGAGATTTAAATTTTATAGCTTCAGGTTTTTCTCTGCATAATGAATAATTTTAGAAGTTAAGCCACATTCTGTTTCCATTATATTTTTTAAAACCCACCCATTTAGACTTTTCGGAAAAAGATAAAAACAAAAAAAGGTTAAGAGCTTAGTGTAGAATCAGGAAACAAAGATACCAATGATCATGTCAAAAAATAAATGTTAAATATTTGTAACGTGCTCATACAGTATATTGTAAACCCCAAGTAAAGTCCAAACTACAAATGTTTCTGCTTTTAGACAAATTCCTTGGAGAGGCCTGAAATAGGTATTTCTCCGCATGACTTTAGGCGCTGCTAAGAATGCTAAACATTTATCATCATCTTCTCTAAGCAAACCCACTTTTTGGAAAAGACACAGGCATTTCCTCCCCCCACTGTTCACGGCTAATTTCACAGTCCTACAAAGGAAAACCTTCCCAAGCATTTAAGAGAATCAAGACATCTTAGCATATGTAGTAAGCTGCAAAATGGGACAGAAAATGATGAGGAACTGTAAATGATTTAACACCAGAGCGTGTTCACCTTGGTTGTTCCAAAAACTATCCCACTATGAAAAAAAAAGGGTTTCTGCAGGGGGTGAAGGGGAGATGACAGGAGTCAAGAATTTGGGTTCAGAGATCAGAAAATGACACATCTTCCTATCCTCCTATCTTCACTACTGGATGCACACTTCCCTAGCAATTAGGCCTCCAAATAAATAATACATATTATGTGTCTATGAATTGTTTTTCACCTTTATTTCAAATTATAATAATCAACATTAATAGAAATCTAAAAAATCTATTCTAAAGCATCAATAGAAAATGATGTTTATAATGGTTTAAACAATCTCAACGCATGATGCTATTTTGAAGCTTCTACAATATGATGTTTAGTAAAAACAAAATATCAACGTTCCATTAGAAGCAAAGTTGGAATAACTTCATTTCCCGTCTGCTTTTAACCTTATACATGCAAGAACTTATAAAGATAAAAGAGCCCCGTTTTCACAGAAAACACAGGAACTGGAAAGAGCTTCATGGGCTTTCAACCTCATTGTATATTTTTAACTCTTCTCCCTCTCGTGCAAAAAAGTCAAGGTAAATATATACTCTTTCCTTGTACCTCCTTAACTCCGTATCCGATGGTGGCTCCTTTAGGACTGTATCCAACAGGCAAAGCTTTACACTGGGGTCAGACACTGGAGGCCTGCAAAGTTCCTTTGAGAGTTCCATAACGCATGTAAGAGTACACTGAGGTAACAGTGCAAACGCTATGAAGCAGAAGGTAACAGTAATCACAGTAGTAAGAAAGCATTTATTAACCACCTATCTGTCCACCAGTACAGAATGAGTAATCCACACAGAGACTGCATCTGGGCTCACAGCGTGCCCTTGGTCAAGTCGCTTCTTTATGCTTCAGTTTCCTCGCTTGCAAAATGAAGGGACTGCGTTCGCTGATCCTGAAGGTCTATTTGAGCTCCAAAAATTCCATGACTTCTTGCATTTGACTGAAAGCTGAACAGTGCATGTTCGAGCGATTTTTCACATTTAAAACTGTGCTTACTTTACAAAGAAAGAATTCAGCGTTTATTTTTGATTACCTACACAGGACAGAGCATAGCCCCTATTTTCACATAGCTCATTTAATCTTCACATTAATCCTCTAATATTATCACCTTTACAATTTTACAGGTAAGAAAATTGAGGCTCAGATATGCTAGAGTTGGTCAAATTAGATCTGCCCAATTAACTATCCATGCTCTTTCCATACATCATGGGATCTCCCCTGATTCAAAGTGACAACGGTACATTGAAGCCTCCACGGAGGGATTAACAATCACGTGCTGTGTATGAGTACAATGCTGTGCTGGGCACAGGGAAGGCTACACACAGGGAGGAAGGATGTCCCTGTCCCCAAGGGCCCTGCCTTAGAGAGCCAACCCATAAAGCTGTATGCCATTAATTGCAAAAGGCCATTAAAAACCCTACATATGTCATGCAATCAGGGAAAGAAAAGGGTCTGGTGGACTAGAAGAACAGGGAGACAGTGACCTTGAAAGGGGAGAAGAAGGAAGATTTGATTGGTTTCAAGCAGGACCAGGTAAAACATCTCTCTTTATCCCTTGGCACTCTTGGCAAGCTCTCCAGATGGGTCTAATGGACAAGCAGGCTGAGAACCACTGATAGGGGCAGGGTGGGGGACAGTGAAGCGGACTCTGCACTCAGACTGCCTGGGTCCAAAACAGGCTCTGATAGTCACTAGCTGTGTGGGTGTGCCCAGATTACTTAACCTATCTTTGCCTCAGTTTCTTCTTTTGTAAAAATGGGTACATACCACACATGTATGAGGGTGAAAGGGGTTATTTTCTGCTCAGAAAAATACCTGGCATACAACAAATACTATGCAAAGACTGGAAGGCCTTGAATGCCCAGTGAAGGAATTTCTGTAAGCCAGCAGTGTTAAGTGTTCTTTTACAGACGGTGCTGACAGAAGAAGACGGTTTTCTTTCTTTCTCTCTCTTTTCTTTCATATTAAAATTGTACGTTTAAATACAAAAAATAAATGGTAGCCTTATGTTAGTCCAGGTCCAGGTCCAGCTCCCCAACCCCATGTCTGAATTTTTAAACAGGAAAATAAAAACACATAATAACATTCATTTTCAGGTAAAATAATCTGTTGAGTTAACTGTAACAATATTTTTTTAAAAAGGAGGATCTCACAGTATCCTAGTATAAGGAAATGGAACAAGTTAAAATGGATATGAGAGTTAAAACAAAATGACATAGTACAGTGGGCCTGTCAACTACACACTACGGGCTCTAAAAACTGTCCACGTCTGAAATATTGGGATGGTAAATGAGAACATCTATGATTATCAGATCATGTGATATTTTTATCCTATAGTTGAATTATATTTCATTAAATAAGTGTACCTTCATCAAGATCTCTTTGTCACATACACTTTCAAAACCAAGATTTCTCTTTTTTTTCATTTATTCTTTACATTCCCAAGAGAAAGGTAAAGCAAGTAATATAAGATCTTCAATATCAAGATGAAGAAACCGAGTCAGAGGACTGCCCAACACCACCATTAAGTGACATAAACTCTGATTTCTTTTTAAACATCTAATGATGAGTTTGGGTTTTTTTTAAAATTAATTAATTAATTTATTTTTGGCTGCGTTGGGTCTTTGTTGCTGCGTGCAGGCTTTTCTCTAGTTGCAGTGAGCGGGGGCTACTTTTCGTTGCGGTGTGCGGGCTTCTCACTGCGGTGGCCTCTCTTGTTGCGGAGCATGGTCTCTAGGTGTGCGGGCTTCAGTAGTTGTGGCGCACGGGCTTAGTTGCTCCACGGCACGTGGGATCTTCCCGGACCAGGGTTTGAACCCGTGTCCCCTGCACTGGCAGGTGGATTCTTAACCAATGCACCACCAGGGAAGTCCCAAACTCTGATTTCTTAAATAGCAACCCCAGTGGTGAGGTAAGGGGGAAAGGAGAGGCCTGGGCAGCAAAATGAAACAGCATCCAAGAGCTGTGAGGCCTCTCACGTCCTGATAACCCCCATCACAGGACCGTGGCTGCAGGTCCTGTGTCAGCTACTATGCTCTAAGTCAGTTATGAGATTACGAGAATGTCAGTGTCCTCTTAGGCAGAGCCCTCACAGCTGATCACTGCCTCCCACTGAACTACTCCAGCCAATCCATCAGTGTCCTCTTAGGCAGAGCCCTCACAGCTGATCACTGCCTCCCACTGAACTACTCCAGCCAATCCATCAGTGAGCCCTACAGACTCTATGTCTGAAATGGCTCCTGAATCCACCCCCTTCTGCTCACCCATCAGCCTTAACCGTGGAGATGCCTCACTGCTGTCCCTACTCTGCAGGCTCTCCGCTCTCTGATCTACCACCCACACTCCCACCCCACCCACCCAGCTGGCCCAAGCCACAGTAATGGGGGGAGGAGCTGAGGCCTGGGTTACCTGTGCTGTTTAAAAGCAGCAGCTTTGGAGTGTCATTAAAAGCCTCACCATACTGAAGCTGCCTACACAACTGTGGGTAGAAAGACTGACATTTAACCTATAACCCTTTCCATGTTAAATAACTATAGTACCACAGGTTTGGAGTTAAAAAAAAGAAAAGGAAAAAAACCTACCACCAGCCACATTAAACCATGGTGTCATGCAGGAGACTCAAATTCTGTTAAGTCTTAGCACTTAGGGTGTGCAAAGAACAGCTGTTTGAAAGAGGTAGATGAAGGGTGTGGGAAGCAGTGACTTACATGCCTTTTGTGGGAGGCAGGGAGAAGATTCCTTCATACTGCCAAGGCAAATTAGCCTGGATCTGAGAAGACTTAATAGCCAGTGGAAGAATTGGCTTCTTAATGTTCTACACAGAAATGAATTCCATAAAAACAGCATTTGAACCAGTGAAGGCCTGTATTGGTTTCTGAGGACTGTGGTTGGGTCTGCCATCCCAGATCCAGGACCTAGGTTGGCGATGGGAGCGGATGATCACAGACATGCAAGTGTACCATCACCCAGACGCCCCCTCAGGCTCCACAGTGCAAAGGGAGCTGTGAAGACCACAAGACTCCTCCAACCCCTGCCCCCCAGTATCTGTACCAGAAGGCCTGTTTGGTATGGCTTTAGGAGAGCATGACCTCTGATTTAGTTCTCAGGGGCTCAGGCTGAATTCTCAGGATTACTGCACAATATGCCAATAAAGATCTCAGACTTCCAATTTCTAAGATGTTTATGATGAACCATGAGTTGCAGAAAAACTGGGAGGTGGCGGCAGGGGGGAACTAAGGAAAACTAGAAAAAGCTATATCATCATTCAACTTGTTCAGCATCAACCCCTGAGCAGGCCCCAGAACTATAAATGGCACCTTATTATTCTGTGATTAATACCAAAAACATCAACAGATACACAAAACATCTATTCACACACTCACTAGCGGCCATATAACACTCTGCACCAGGCACAGTTTTATTCTGTCTTACAAATACTAACTCACTTAATTCTCCTTAATCTATGAGGTGAATAGTACTATTATCCCGATTTAACATATGAGGAAGTTGAGGCACAGAAAGGTTACATACTGTGCCCACTGTCACTCAGCTAATGCAGAGCATAACTAGATTAAAACCCAGTTAATGTGGCTCCAGAATCTCTGCTCTTAACTAATGTCTATACTGCCTATTGTGATAGAATTTATAAGATCTGTAAATTAAAAATGTGTTCACTGGTCCTCAGAATCACCCTGTCATATCTTCCTGAGATACATCTACTAGGCCTAGAACAAAATGTGTATTGCACCTGCTGAGTTAAACAAAGATTAACTTTATCTTCTAAGACACAAGAATATAAGGAGACAATATGCTATGGTCAGAGATAATGTACTCCTGCGTGTTTATATCTGAGGGTATATGGTATGTGTCAAAGAGAGGTATGATTACTAGTTACTGTAAATGAACAGATGTTGTATTTTTCTACTCATTAAAATTAGTCACATAAAACTTTTGTAACAATACTAACTGGGAAAATGAAACTTTTTCACTCTTTTCTATAAAAGGGGATTTCTTGTTCCACAGAAGCTCGATGCATATTGTTTTCACCACATAAATTTACAACTCGTTTAAATATGTCTTCCCTAAATTTGGAAGTTTTATTTTTCTTTTTAGAACAATTTTTCTCTGGAGGGAAACACTCCCGGGGCGGCAGGGACTGGGGTCGGTGGGGGAAGCAAAAAGAAAACAGATTTGAAGTCACTTTTCTACTTCTCTGCAAAATAATACTGGATAATAAACCCATTAACAATAATAAACCCCAAATAACTATAATATTACTGCCAATATATCAGAAAGGTCTCCCTACTAGACTTGCTGTACTTTGAAACACTTAATCTCATCCTTTTTTTTTTTTTTTTTTTTGGTATCTTAAATCCTCAATACAATGACTGGCACATAGTCCCGGTATCCCATAAACATCTATTGAATTGCTAAATAAACCTAAGTACATGTGTTTGGACTATTTAAATCACTGGCCTAATCCAATATCAAAGACTTCATAATCTTTCTAAGAAACACATTTTTGTGATACCAGTTCACTGGTACATAACACTATTGTTAGGACAAAACAATCAGGTAATATATAAGCAGTCAGAACATTTAGGAAGGATAATAAGAACAATTAGTTTATATCCATAAGGGTATAACTTAGTACTCCAAAATATTAGGCAAATAGCAAAACACCTTAAATTTTAAGAAAAAGATCTAGGTTTCATATCAGATTTTTTAAAAAAAAGAGAAAAAGATGTGGTCAATGAGAAATGCTAAGCACTGGAAAGACTGTGGCCTTCTCTGAAGGCCTTTAAGAATAAGATACTCATCACAGGGCTACAGGTTATTTTTGCAAGAAGGCAGCTCACCTAGGCAGCATTTTCCAGCTCTAGAATTCCTTGGCTATAGCCTATGAGACAAAATGGACAACTAGGCCGAACAGGCAAATGAAGAAAAAAGGTGCCACTTCTTAGCAGGGGGATAACAATTTGAGGCTATCATGAACTTACATATAACAAACATTTAAAAAATGTATCCCAGTGCCTAACAAACTTTCTTCGAAGATCTTTTCTTTTAAACTAAAAACAGTAGCTTTATTAATGCACAACCCATTTCAAATTTGAAACACAACTCTAAGCCATACCTTGTGGACTGGAAAGCCGTAATTGTAATGTGGAATGAGAGCAACTGAAATCAATATAAGAAATGTGAAGTAAGTAAATACTTTTGTTTTTCCTAGGGGGTTAGTATAAAACGTATGAAATTACAGTAGTAAGAAGTTATTAATTTTAAATTATAAAGCGGAATTGAGGACTTCAAGATATTCACAGATTTTTCAAAGAATTTTGAAAGCAAAGAAAACCATATCATGCTCTGAAAAGCTTACCTTTTAGAAAAACAGCATTTAATTTGCCCAGCTGCTCGACTATGTTGCACTACAAAGCCACAGCCACATGGATCCCACCAAGCCCTGCACTGATTATAAAGTTGTATTTTCAGGTTCACAGATATTACACTGACTGGCTTGTACACAAACATTCATTATTTAATTGCTAACCCAATTTAATTATTAAACCTGAACCAGGTGAGAACAGGAACTGTGTCGAGCTACCTGTGTACCAGAACACTCTGGCAAGCAGATTTATGAAAATTTCAACAATCACTGGGCATAGAATCACTAGTAGCAGAATGTTACCTTCAAGTCAGAAGAATTAACTAGTAGGCACCAAAAACGTTTGCTAAATGAAAGAATAAAGGAATGTTCATTCAACAGGGGGAAATGGCTTTTCAAATTTATTTTCTGCCAAATAAAATGACTGCTGATTAATACAGCAGTTACTCGTGTATACCACCCCACTGCCCACAGTCCAGATGGGTCACTACTCCCACCGTTAGGATCCCAGCCATGGGGGTGAAGGTAGGGCAGCTGTGTGATACTTAACAGAGCACAAGCATCAGAGACTGTGTATCAATGAGGATCAATCCCACTGAGGATTTTAAAGTGGGTTTTCCATCACTTGGTATTAGAAAAAATTTTTCCTCTTCAACTACATTTTAAATTTCTTTTTTAATAACCTTATTATCTGCTAATCATGGAGAATTTGTGAAATAAGCAAAATATAAAGAAAATAAAGTCAACCCATAAGATCACCTAGAAATAAACTCTTTTACCACTTTGATGTAGTTTCCATTTTATGTATATATATCCTTTATATAATTGGAATCATATCATATGTACAATTTTATATTCTACTTATTTTAATTGATACCATAATGAGCACTTTCTCACATAATTAAAAAATCTTCTAAAAAACTACTTTGATGGCTATATAACATTTCATTGTTTAAACTTACCATAATTTGACTATTTTCCTACCGCTGGATAACTAAGTTGTTTCTTCTGATTTTCCACAGGATACATTATGCTGTAATGAACATCTTTGCGCTAAACCATACCAGAGTATTTTTGTATAGTAAACCTTTATCTGATTTTGTAATTCCTTAAGACAAAGTCTTCAAAGAGGAATTACAAGCTAAAAAGTTACAAACATGTTTAAATCTTGACATATATTGCCACATGGTTTCCCAGACAGGAAAGGAACTATTTGCCTCATATGGCATCCCAGTCCCAGGCACACAGCGGCAGTCCATGAGCAGTACTGCCAAGACTCCCCTCCCTTTTTTTGCCTGTTCAGAATGACTGCTTTTTAGAACAGTAAACAACACAATTATCTTAATACCATTAAACCCGATTTCTTCTGCCTCAAGTTAGTGATCATTTTCTATATACAGGGCAAAATAAGGCTTCAGTTTCCTCATCTAGAAAATGAGGAGAGTCAGACTAAATGGTCTGTAAGGTGCTTGTGAGTACTAACATTTTACAATTCTTATCTGTCCTTGTGCAGACACCATATGTGTAGGTTCACAGGACACTGATAGGAGAATAAAACATAACCTATTCACTTAAAGCTGTTCAGCTGTTATTCAATCTTGTTTCTCTTGGAGCAAATCATGAACAATAACTCTGCAAATTGGAAATACTTAAATACAATTGTCATACTGTTTTATAAAAAGAAAGATAATATTCACTTCTGGTATTTAAGTACATAACCTAGTTTTTGATTTTCAATTCAGGCTCCATAAAACTAGATGCAACAGCTGGAAATTCTGATTCAGAATTTTGACTTCACAGAAAACCAGATGCTATATTCAAGATAAGGTTTCCTGGAGAAGTGCAGCATTTTAAGAGGCAACAGAAAATCTGTATTAGATTTTCTGCAGAAAAACAGAAAACTCCAGGATATTAAGCATTAAGAATCTGCACATTAACAGAAAGATGAAGCTGCCAATCTGCAGTTCATATTTCTTAGCAGCAATATAACCTATTTATGTGATGCCCGCACACAGACCTTTATTACCCTATAGGTGTAATATGCCTAAAAGTACCTGCCAGATACCTCAAAACCACTTTCAGGTAAAAAGAAAACAAATGACAACTATTTTTTTAAATCTTTGAAAATTACATTAGGATAAAAAGTACCAAAAAAAACATTATTTCAGTGGAGAATTCAAGCAGAACCTTGTTGCTTGAAAAACAGTAAAAGTTACCTTAAACACTGTAATTGGGAAAACAAAGAAAAAGGATTTAAGGAAAGTGGCATTATTATAAGCTGCTGAGTTAAAAAATTTACTTGTAAAAGAACATTTTATTCTTGAAAATTAAAAATGAACTTCATAGCATACAACACTACTCTGGAATAAAAACATTTTCCCTTTTATATCTTTCCAAAGAAAACTGAAAGGGTTAATAGATTTGAAGTCAAATTTTACATGAAAAATTTTTTTCCTGCATCAGTGAAAAAATATTTATTGAGTTCTTACTAGACGTCCTGAGTTGAGGAAACTGTGGTTGGAAAAAAAAAAAAAATCACAGCTCTTTACCCTCCTGTGTCCTGAAGCAGTAGTCCACACAACGAAGGGATGGGTATCCCTGGAAGCACAGGAGGGACTGCTGTGGCGTATCTGGCACACAGTTTTAAGGAAGTCTATTTCTAGAGCCTCAACATCTATGCATATACTCTTTTCTGAAGCAGATCTGCCTGTGAATCTGCTGTGACCCACATCTTGCTGGTTCTACTTTCTCACAAGCCCTTCACAAGCACCCCTCTCTCACTTCTTAAAGAAAGTCAGAACTCCACCATACCTGAATCTTCCTATGGTGCACTGTCCTGGACATAAAAACCTCTAACAAAGGGACAATTATAAATTCTGGGAATGACTCTAATGACTGGGCAACAAACCCTTTCACAAGTCTGGTGGGGGGGGGGTGGTTCCAATTTTTTCCACTCAACACAATTAATGCAGGATCTGAGTTGTCAGCTGACAGATCACTTTAAAAAGTTTTGATGACAGTTTGGGCACCTAACTCAGAGGAAGTTCAAAGAACAGAGCGGAGCGCCAGCGCTATAACAAAACTCCTTCCACTCTTGTCCGCTTATGTATGCAAACAAGGTTTCCAAGGTTTCTTGGCTCTTACGTCATAAGAAATGAAAATTAAGAACGTAGTTGAGGGCTTCCCTGGTGGCGCAGTGGCTGAGAGTCCGCCTGCCGATGCAGGGGACACAGGTTCGTGCCCCGGTCCGGGAAGACCCCACATGCCGCGGAGCGGCTAGGCCCGTGAACCATAGCCGCTGAGCCTGTGCGTCCGGAGCCTGTGTTCTGCAACGGGAGAGGCCACAACAGTGAGAGGCCCACGTACCGCAAAAAAAAAAAAAAAAAAAAAAGAACGTAGTTGATACTGAACACTGTCATAATCTAGAAAAAAGTAACACTCATCCACTTGCACACGATCTAGTTAAAAAAATCTGTTGCCTTAAGAGACTTTTCACGTCAAATAACATATTTTTTGTTTTAATCCATGTATATTGGTAATAATTGCAAAGGTAACTCAACACAGAATAATTTAACACAATAGTTCAACAGAGAACAATTAGAGCCTTTTGGTCATCACTGGAAATACCTTAAAAATTAAATTTTTACTTGCATACCTATTTTTGTTGCAAAGAAGTATAAGAGAATGAGCAATAAAAGATTTTCAACAATAATGAGGGATAGGATAATATGTGGGGGAAGTGAAATGGAGTTTACGGAGAAAAAGAAAGACTGTAAAATTTATGACTATAAAAAATATTTTTTAAGGTTTTTTTTTTTCAACAAATGATGGTATCAAATATAGTATTTAGATTCCATGGGATACATCTAAAAGAATGATCAAAAGTTTAACTTTAAAATGTCAAGTTTTATAGTATGCTGGAAATTATATCCTTTGAAACTATTTAAACTTATAATGAAAAATTATAGATGTCAGCTTGAAATATATGTATGAGGTTACTTAGTTTTTTTCAAAATTCTTTTAAAGGACAAGTAAACAAAAATATTTAAAGGTCACTTGTTTATGGGCTGGTAGGGTGAAAAACACTGAACATACATAACTGTAAATAATTAAACAAAGTTCTGTGAAGTAAAAACATAGGGATACTATAAAAGCATAAAATAGAGGCACCCAACCTACTCTGGGGTGAGGGGCAGAGAGGGTTTCTGCCATGAAAGGTAAGCCTCAAGAAGATAAGGATTGTGTCTATCTTATTCATTCTTATATTCCCAGAGTCTAGAATGAATGAGCGAAGGTGATGCTTGAACTAAGAAATAAATAAATTAGCCTGAAAGAGAGTGGGAGGAAAAGTGTTTCAGACAGAGGGAACAGCATGTATGAAGACTATGAGGCAGAGGAGAACATGATATGTTCAAGGAACCAAGCTGTATTATTCCAGGCTTTACAATCTATATTAGAGATTTTTTTTTCCTAAAGAGGTAACTGGAAGGAAATATTTTAATCAGGGAAGTGACCTAATTAGGTTTACTTTTAATATATTATCTCTCAGAAACAAAAACAAAAACCTGCTGCTAATCAGTAAGAAGAGGGAACTCATTCATCCATCCATCAAATATTAATTGATTATCTGTTTTATGCCAGGTACTATATTAGGCACTGAGGGTACAGGAGTAATCAAACAATGAAACCCTGAGAACCTGTAACCCATCAAGAAGTATTTAAGAGAGTGAAAAGACAAACTAACTGGGAGACTAAGAGAAAATACTTGTAAATCACACATGTGACAAAGGACTTGTATTCAGAACATGTCAAGAGCTCTCAAACTTCACGCTAAGAAAACAAACAACTCAATTTTAAAATGGGCTAAAGACTTGTACAGACTCCTCACTAAAGAAGGCAAACAGACACATGAAAGCTGTTCTACATCATTAGCCATTAGGGAAATACAAATTAATAATGAAATATCACTACACACAAACCCATTAGCTAAAATAGCTAAAATAAAAAATACTGACAATACCAAGTGCTGGTGAGGATGTGGAGCACCTAGACCTCTCACGCATTGCTGGTGAGAATACAAAATGTACAGTCACTGTGAAAAACAAGTTAGCAGTTGTTGTTTTTTTTTAAACAGCCTTATTGAGATATAATTCATATAGCATACAATTCACTCATTTAGAGTGTGCTATTCAGTGGTTTCTAGTGTATTCACAAGTTGTGCAACCATCACTTCAATCAATTTTAGCGTAGTTTCATCACCCCAAAGATCCCATAATCACTGGCAGTCACTTCCTGTATCTCCCCAACCCTCCCAGCCCTAGGCAACCAACCTACTTTCTGTCTCTACGGATTTCTCTCTTCTGGACATTTCATACAAATAGAATCATACAATACGTGGCCTTTTGTGACTGGCTTCTTTCATTTAGCATGTTCTCAAGGCTTATCCATGTTGTAATAAGTATCAGTACTTCATTACTTTTTATTGCCAAATAATATCCACTGTATAGATATATCATATTTTATTTACCCATTCCTCAAGTTGATGGACGTTTGGATTATTTTCACTTTTTTTTTTTTTTTTTTTTTTTTTTGCGGTACGCGGCCCTCTCACTGTTGTGGCCTCTCGCGTTGCGGAGCACGGGCTCCGGACGCGCAGGCTCAGTGGCCATGGCTCACGGGCCCAGCCGCTCCACGGCATGTGGGATCTTCCCGGACCGGGGCACGAACCCGTGTCCCCTGCATTGGCAGGCGGACTCCCAGACACTGAGCCACCAGGGAAGCCATATTTTCACTTTTTGATCATTATGAATAATGCTGCTAAGAACATTTGTGCACAGGCAGTTTTTGTAAATAACATTAAACATATAGTTACCATATGACCTAGCAATCCCACTCCTGGCTATCTGCCCTAGAGAAATGAAACTTTATGCTCACACAAAAACCTGTACACAAATATTTGTAGCAGCTCTTTTCATAATTGTCAAAAACTGGAAATAACCCAAATGTCCTTCAACAAGTGACAGAAAACCATGGTACCTCCATATAATAAACTACTACTCAGCAACAAAGAAGGAAGGAACTATTAATAAACACACATCTTAAATGAATCTCAAGGGCATTATATTCACTAAAAGAAGTCAGTTTCAAAGGGTTACATACTACATGATTCCATTTACATAAAATTCTCAAAAAAACAAAACTATAGCAAGGAAGAACCAGTTGTGTGGGGGGAGGCGGGTGGGGGGTGGCTACAAAAGGATAACATGAGAGAGATTTTGTAGGTGATGTAACTGTTCTGCATCCTGACTGTAAAATGGTTATACCAAAAGAGAATATATATATGTATATATACATATATGTTGGCGTATATATATATACATATATGTATTACAATTCATAGAACTGTACAGCAGAAAGGTCAATTTTATTGTATGTTATTTTTTAATTAAAATTAAGAAAAAAAAGAAGCCAACTAGAAAGATATACACTGATTCTCCTAGCACCTTATGCTCCAGCCTGGAAAGTAAGCATTCCGTATTTACTGCGTGCTTATCGTCTATCAGCTACTGTGCCAGAGAGCTGACCACAGAACAAATGACTTTGGCCATCCTAACACAGATGAAAATGTCCAAATATAGGGTGTCTTTTAATTTAAATAGTAGCTGGCCTCCCACGACTGCTTAGGAGAATTATGAATTATCATCAAATAAATGTATCATGGCTGACACTCCTTCTAGAGCATAAGATGCATTATAGAAATGCCCAGGTGTAAAACACCTGCTTTTAGGACTTTTAACTTGGGGCTCATATCCCAAACCACTGTTGTTTTGTTTTTGTTTTTTGTGTGCTCATGGTGTCTTAAGAGCCTGTCATTTGGACCTCTCCATTCCCTGTTGAAGCTGCTCCAGAAGAAAACTGCCTCTTTTGACTGCCCTTTCTCATCTCTCATTTATGCTATGTAGCCTATATTTTACTTATGTCATCCCAAACATAAGCTCTGAATTTGGTGAAAATCCAAGAAGTTTTGGTGTTGCAGTCAGAAACAGAAAGAAACATCACTTTAAATATGTAGGTTATATATATGAAATTTGTTATTTTGAAGCAAAGACTGAGCCCAACGCTTCAGGAGACCAGAAGTAGTAGATCCCAAAATACCAGGGCCATTCTGAAGTCAACAAGAAGCTGGTTTGTAACAAAAACTGAATTAAACTTGGGAGTCAAAAGACCCCAATTTGAATGATCCTGGCTCTGCTTACAATCTAGTCAGATTCTAGACAGATAAACAATAAATATATTAAATATGTTAAAAAACATATAATAATAAACAGTAGTAAGTCTGTTAATAAAGTATATTAGACGGTGATAAATGTTATGGGGGAAAAAAAGAAAAAGTAGAGTAAGGGAAGGGAAATCTAGGTAGAATGTGGGGGAAGAGATGAGTTATAATTTTAAATAGAGTGGTCAGGGTGGCCTTATTGAGAAGATGACACATAAGGACATGCTTAAAGGAGCGGAGGTAAGATTCATCCAGACAGATATCTGGGGGAAAGCATTACAAGTACAGGGAACAAGTACAAAGGCACCAAGACAGAAGTAGACCTAGCATATGTGATGAAAAGCAAGGACACCAAAGGTCTACTGGACCTCTGAGCACAGATGTCAGGTAGGTAATCCAACGTAGAGTTTGAAAGAGAAGTTGGAACTAGAAATAAAAATTTAGGAGTTAAAGGAATTCAAATAGAGCTGTACAGTTGGATGAGACAACCATTCATTGTTCTTTGAACAAACACTTAATGAGTGCCTATGTGTCAACTAGGCCAGGGAGAGTGGAAAAGAGAGAGAGAGAGAGAGAGAGAGAGAGACTAAACAGAGGAGCGAGAGAAACTTAGCCTCACAAAATGCTCTGCAGTTCATCTGTAGTTTTAACCAGAGCAATGGGGGAGGCCAGGGGGAAAGAAACTGAGAGAATTCCCCCTCACGGTTTTTAAAAAACATTAGTCAAAGCAAGTTACAAAAAAAAAAAAAAAAAAAAAGATTTAGTGAAAAATGTAAGAAACATTAAATTTGATTCTTAATCTAGGAGATTAACTGCAGGCCCGTGCTCAACACCTCAGATTCTCCTTGTTAAGTCATCACTAACATTCTTTTCGTCAATTTCTCATTGAGACATTCATGTATATGAGTCTGCAGATGAGTCAGAGGTACCCTGCTTTCTGACAGTTTCAAAGAGGGACTTTGCTTGCCCAGTCCATGTTAACACAAGTGCTGGCAGTTCCTGTGGTAGCCATGCTTGATCAAGGCCGCTGTAAGGCAGTGTGTTATTCCACATAGGTATTCCTAAAAATGGATATTTCATCCTTATATATGAGCTGAATGTAAATCTCAAAAGAAACCTTAGGGAGGACAGCATAATTTTGATGCAATCCTAGTATCAGTTTATGAATAGATTTTGCTTCAAAAGTTTTCAAGCTCAGAAGATATGTTGCTTAGGTACCCAAGAAAGGCTCCAAAGGTCCATTTGAACAATGTGTGTAGGTGTGGTAGGTGAAGCAATAGTCCCTCTAAACCTGAGTGATGGGATACCTGTTCATTAGGTCAGCTTTGTGCTGAAAAATCTTAAATATGGAACTAAAATGTGTACCAATAACCAAACAACACTCACAATTAGTTCATGTACACCCCTAGATTAGTTAAGGTTCTCTTGAACAGCAACTGCTTCTAGCTAGCATTCCAAAAAAGGGGATACTAAGGTTATCCAACAAGTTTGAAAGAGGGGTTAAAATTCAGGGTTTATCACCCTAAGCCCTATTGAAATTTTGAGCCAGACAACTCTTTGTTGTAGGGGAATTATTCTGGGAACGGGAGCTGTCCTGTACATTGCAGGATGGCTTAGCAGCATCCCTGGCCCCTACCTACTAGAAGCCAGAGCAGCCCCTAGCAGTGACAAGCAAAAAGGTCTCCAGACATTACCAAAATCCCCTGGAGGCAAAATTGCCACCAGTTGAGAGCCACGGGTTTAATGCCAAAACATGGGAAGGGCAAAGATCCAGCTGGACCTCTGAAACAATTGGGAGCGGGTATTTAAAACTCCCGTGAGTCTGCCTAAAGGTTTATCAATTTTGTTTATCTTTTCAGAAAACCAGCTCATAGTTTCATCCATCTTTTCTATTGTTTGTTTTTGTCTCTATTTCCTTTACTTCCTCTCTGATCTTTATTATTTCCTTCCTTCTGCTGACTCAGGGCTTATTCTGTTCTTTTTCTAGTTCCTTTAGTTGTAAAGTTAGGTTGTTCATTTGAGATTTTTCTTGTTTCTTTTTCAATTTTATTTATTTATTTATTTACTTACTTACTTACTTATTTATTTATGGCTGTGTTGCGTCTTCGTTTCTGTGTGAGGGCTTTCTCTAGTTGTGGCAAGCGGGGGCCCCTCTTCATCGCGGTGCACGGGCCTCTTCTCACTATCGCGGCCTCTCTTGTTGCGGCTCACGGTCCCAGTTGCTCCGCGGCATGTGGGATCTTCCCAGATCAGGGCTCAAACCCGTGTCCCCTGCATTGGCAGGCAGACTCCCAACCACTGAGCCACCAGGGAAGCCCTTTCTTGTCTCTCGAAGTAGGCCTGTATCGCTATAAACTTCCCTCTTAGAACTGCTTTTGCTGCATCCCATAGATTTTGGAAAGCTGTGTTTCTATTTTCATGTGTCTCAAGCTGTTCTTTGATTTCCTCTTTGATTTCTTCATTGCCTCATTGGTTTTTTAGTAGCATGTTGTTTAGTCTCCATGTATTTGTGTTTATTCCAATTTTCTTCCTGTAATTGATTTCTAGTTTTATATCGTTGTGGTCAGAAACATGCTTGATATGATTTCATTCTTCTTAAATTTGTTAAGACTTGTTTTTTGTGGCCTAACATGTGATCTATCCTGGGGAGTGTTTCACATGCACTTGAAAAGAATGGGTAGTCTTCTGTCTGGGGATGGAATGATGCTCACCATCAGGGAAATGCAAATCAAAACCCCAATCAGATGTCACCTCATACCTGTCAGAATGACTATCATCAAAAAGATAGGAAATAACAAGTGTCTGTAAGGATGTGGAGGAAAGGGAGCCCTCATGCACTACTGGTAGGGATGTAAACTGGTGCAGCCACCGTGGAAAACAGTATGGTGGTTCCTCAAAACATTAAAAATAGAACTACCATATGATCCAGCAATTTCACTTCTGGGTATTTATCCAAAAAACCAAAAACACTAAATCAAAAAGATATATGCAAAAACAAAAGATACATGCACCCCAATGTTCACTGCAGCATTATTTATAATAGCTAAGACATGGAAACAACCTAAGTGCCCATCGACAGATGAATGGATAAAGATGTGATTCACACACACACACACACTCACACACACAACAGAATGTTACTCAGTTGTAAAAGAGAAAGAAATCTTGCCATCTGCGACAACATAGATGGACCTAAAGGGTATCTCATGCTAAGTGAAATAAGTCAAACAGAGAAAAACAAATACTGTATGTTTTCACTTACATGTGGAATCTAAAAAACAAAACAAATGAACAAATATAACAAAACAGAAACAAACTGACAGATACAGAGAACAAACTAGTGGTTGCCAGAGGGCAGGAAGGTGGCGGGAGGGGTGAAATAGGTGAAGGGAATTAAGAGGTACAAACTACTGGTTATAAAATAAAGAAGTCACGGGGATATGATGTACAACACAGGGAATACAGTCAATAATATTATAATAACTTTGTATGGTGTGAAATCTCTAACGATATCAAATCACTGTGCTGTATACCTGAAACTAATATTATAAGTAAACTATACTTGAATTTAAAATAAATAAATTAATTTTTAAATTATAGAGCTCCCTTGATTTCAAATCCTTTTTCTTCTCTGATGTTCAGCTTTAATTCTCTCACTGCAGCTCAGCAATGGGAACATGGCCACCAATAGTTCCTTTTATTTGTTAAAATCCAGGCCTCTGGACAAAGAATGACTCTTTTCTCAAATTGCAATTTTTAAGAAATCTTAGGGAAGGATTCTTATTGCCCTGATTTGAGTCTGATACCTACCCTTTGTGTGGGACCTGGAGGATGTTACATGGAAACACAGCAGCTTCTGCTGAAAATACTAGTTTGAAGTCAGAGACGGTATCAGTTCCCAAAAGGAGGAAGGTGCTTATTGTTGATAGAAGGGTGGTTTGGGACAAAAAATATAATAGGCACCCACCACAACCATTTAATATGGAATAATAAGCATAACACAGAGCAAATAGTCCGGAAAATAATATTTCTTCATAATATTGAACTTGCTTTTCTACATTTGAGGCACGTCTGTGAGTTAGGTATTCTGGGCAGCATCTGAGTCCACTGAGAGACCATTATAATTTTTAGGTAAGTGGGCAGGCAGAGTACATAACATCTATGCTTGGCTGTTTTGTCACTGATGTATTTTAAAGTGAATTTCTGGATGATACATTTAAGTAATCCACAGATGAACTTTTGGAATATTACTATTACAGTAATATTACTGTCCACAGGCAGACATGACAAAGGACTGACAGTTGGTATGCTTTGTGGGCTACTAGCAAAATATACTTTTAACATGTGACTCTGCCTAAGTCAGCGGAAGACAATAATTGAACAACCATTGCCCAATTTGTGGGCTAACAGAAAACCAAATGTTTGCCTTGAAACTTTCCAACTGGGTTCAAGAATAAAATCCAGGAATATGATAATATACACATCAAATGGGCATGAATGCATTCAATTCAAAATTTAAGGAAGGAAGCAGTCTAAGTTTTAAATTTTTAAAAATTTTCCCAAAGACTAAGAGGAGACAGGAGACAGGAAATCTTTCCCTGGTTCTCCCATTAGTAAATCCCAGAAATTATATTCCATGTTAATTTAGAAGCACCTGCTCCTTGAGAGTAAGATCAGAAAGAGCCTAGCTCCCGAATCTCAGCTTTAGGCACACCAGAGCTCTCAGGATTTCCATGCATCTGTTATCTCACACAAGTAGGCTCAAACACCTGACTGCAACTTATCCCAGAAGAAGCACCCCTTTACAGAGCCAGGAGCCAGTCATAATCAAGGGAAGGACAGAGAAAAAGGCTTGAAGCAGTAGAGGAAAGTGTAGGGGGTTTCAACCTGCAGAGTCATCTCCGTCAGCATCACGGGAGTTGGGGCCTCTCCCCTCTGTTCTTGAATCTTACCGTGTTAGAGTCAGTTTTAGGGGCTACATTCACCAGCAACACACAGGAATACTAATATTTTCAAAGTTCATCAGTAGATTACTTAAATATGACACCTTGGAAATCTCTAAAATTCCAAGCTTAATAAAAATCACATTTCTACATTTTAAACAGACATCCAACAAAAAGGAATAACCAATGAGATTCTTAATCCTCTGATGAGGAAAAAGTACCCCAGCACTCACATCCTCACTGCAAAGCCAGAGGTCTGTGGTGTCTCTGTGCTAATGCAGTAATAACGTGCTAGCTGGCTGCGATTAGACAAGCAAAAACTTCTATCTTTTCTTATAAAAGACTGATGTTCAATCATTGCTTTTATAAATGCCATAATTTCTTTTCATTTCAACCTGAGGGCAGGGCTGTGATAAAGACATTGAGGATCTGGGAGAAACCCATGCATGAGTCACTACTGAAGGAAGAACTGTACGATTCCAGCTTCCACTGAGGGAGAGAATCCAGCCTAAAGGAGACATGATGATCAACCCTCACCCTTCAAAACCTACGAGGCCAGGACTTGTACGTTATGATGTCTCTGCATCAAGCAGCACCTTGAAAGTGCTCAAAAACTGTTTACTGAGTGGTCATTGCTGCAAGGCTTCTCTATAAATCAGGAAGACTTGTAGATATACAAATCAAAGAAATGTTTCTCAATCTTTTCGCTGCAGATGGGGAAAGCAGTTGCATAAATATTATCATAAGTAAAGCAATCAATTTGTCAAGCACAGCGACAGACAGTGAGGCGTGAATGGAAAACAGAGATCTCATGAATGAAATTCATTCTATCAGTGTTCTCATTTTAAAAAATTTAGAGTGAGAAATAAAGTTCTTTCAGCTATTTGGTTATGGCAGAAAGATAGAGCTTCAATGTTATTTAGATGTGATTTCTACTCCCTTTTAAAGATCTTTCACTCCTGTCTTTCAATACTAAGAACCCTGAATGGTTGGTCCACTTTGTCCCGATTTTTCAAGACATTCATATATTTAATCTTAAGCCCTTCCAACCTGGCTTCTCTTAACTAACTCTTCAATGAAATTATTCTCTACATGATAACCAATTAACATGGTCAAACCTCCTGGTTTTCCTCTGTTGCATGATACTTAACCAATTATTTATTTAATCAAAATTCTCTCTTCCTTGGGATCCAGGCTATTCCAATCTGTATCCTCTACTCTCTGAGGGCACGTCTCAGGAATTATCCTTAGCTCCCGACTAAAGGAGCACCTCATAGCACCTTTCTCCTCTGAACTTGACCTGTGGAATATACATGCATCATATACGGCAGAGTATGCAGGAAATGTTGAATGTGTTTTGCAGAGTGAACGTTCTTCTCCCACACTCAATGCTCAGTGTTCCCTCCTCCACTTGGTGTTCTCATGCTGCCCTCACACAGCGTGAGCCACACAAATTACTCCAGCAACTCCTTAATACTTTCCATTATTTTTACTGATAACACACAATCAAGTATATTTATATTTGTTTACGAATGCCTATCTTTATGGCCCAGTGGCCCTATGTGGTCTATTTAATAAAAGCTAATATTTACTGAGCATGATGAGCCAGACGCTATTCTAAGTTTTTACACACACACACACACACACACACACACACACAACCCTATGAGACAGGTACGATTATAATCCCCATCTCACAGATGAGAAAACTGATTCACACAGAGGTAAAGTAACTTGCTTGGTCGCACAGCTAGAAAGTGCCACAGCTGGGGCTTAAAACCTGGGCAGACTGGATTCCAGCCTCTCTGGTCTTAACCACCACACCGCGCTGCCTTTATATCAGCCCAATGTTTTAGATATTATCTATGTCAGTTAAGGATTTATCTTTGATTGCATTTCTTTTATATCTTTCATTTGATTCACTATATTCATTCAACAAATGTTTTTTGCATTTCTACTATGACCACACGCTGTGGACTGAAAATCAAACAGGATGTGGCCAGTGCCTTTAAGAAGCAAAAATGGGGAAGACAAACAGCCAACAGCTGCAGCGAGTCCAATAAGTGATATAACAAAACTATGGGCTGCATCGTTTTAATCAATGAACAAACCAATAGTTTTCTATGTGTCCAGAATGTCTGTGAAGATAAAACTTATATTTTCAAACAATTTTGATGTGCCAGAAAGAACATAAGAGTTTAGAGTGACAAAACCCTGATCTGAATTCTTGTCCTGCTGCTTTGGGGTTCATGACTCAGTCAAGTCAACTTGGGTTCTCTGAAGCTCACTGTCTCTTATCTCTAAAACAGGGAGGCCTTCCTAAAAGGATTGTGAGAATTGAGCGAAAACGACTGGCAGACTGGAACGCTTTAAAGAAATACTAGCTATCATTCACACACTTAGACCTCATGTGAGCCCTATAACAACACAGCCTAAAAGACTAACTGCTCTATATCAACAGATCATAAAGCAATGTCCTCAACCATAAAAACAACTTTTCCAAGGTTATGTTCAATTAAGTGCAAATGTCGGGTAAGTACAAGTATACAAGAGGAGATGTAGCTTAGAGCAACAGTGTTTCTGAGGAGTGTCTCACTTTGTAAAGAGAAGAGTAATTGGCTGGCTAAAAGGAAAATGGTGGGGGGTATTCAGGGCAGGGTACCAGCATGGCCAGAGTCATTTGGTGAGAGAAATAAGATCTATATGAGGAAATGGCACAAAAAGAAAAGGAGAGAAAGACTAGCATTGGGTTAAGAGGGGCTTGGATGATCTGAGAAAGAATATGGATATGGTGACTAACCCAGGGAGAATGGGATGAAAGTAAGGCAGACAGTGCATTCATCCATCATTCAGCCAACAAGGAGCGAATGCCTGCCACAAGCAACATTGTGTTTGATGGTGGAATACAACAGAACATAGCACACATCCAGCCTTTGATCTGAAAGAGCTTACAGTCCAGTGGGAGTGGCATTAAACAGGTTAATAAACAAATATAAAAATCCAAACCAGGCTAAGTGCCATGAAGGAAGTAGCTTCAGTGGCCCAAACATCACATAATGAAGTGGGAACTAGGGGGGAGTGCTGGTCTAGGAAAAACTGGGTGGAGATAGAAACAAGAACATTTTAAATGGATTAGATAAGGGAGGGAATGAGACAGGATCCAAAAGGTCTCTCAAGTTCCTACTTAGAAAGACTAATCTTTCACCTTCTCTGTGAAGATCCTAAGAAGCATGGGGACAGGAAAGAGGTAAAGATATCATACTATTCTAGTCTAACTGAGCAAATGTCTCATGGAAATATTAAGCATAAGGTATTTGTAACTCTCTTTAGGTTTCATTTTCCCCATATAACCCTCAGAAAGTTCATTCATGCAACCAAATACAACTACTTCCCTCCCCTATGACAGAAACTTTAAAACTTCCCTAGAATGGTGAGACCTAAATGAACTTAAAATAAAACAAACAAACAACAACAAAAAAAACCCAAAACACCATTCTGGGTATGGTCATAAAGTTTCTAGAAAAATTCATGGTCCAATATGCAATGATGACATCCAATAAATACCTCAAAACATTGGTTTCCAATGCTAATTAGAAATGTGAATGACATGAATACTAAATAATGGGGAAAAAAGAGCTTTGACTGTTGCATAAGCATTCTAAAAACTGTAGTCATTGGGGCTTCCCTGGTGGCGCAGTGGTTGAGAGTCCGCCTGCCGATGCAGGGGACACGGGTTCGTGCCCGGAACTGGATGGAGCCTGTGCTCCGCAACGGGAGAGGCCACAACAGTGAGAGGCCCGTGTACCGCAAAAAAAAAAACCAACAAACTGTAGTCATCTTTTGTTTGTCTTGTGTTTTAAGAAAAACTTGAAGTTCCAAGATTCCTGGATAAAATTTAAATATTTTGAACCGCCAGAGCGGTGGTTAATTCTCACACAAAGATTCATCAGATCATAAACTGACTTGAAGAGAAATGGTTTGAAGTGGATTTTGAACACTATACACTGTATCTTATCATGGATACCAGCCTGATGAGCAAATGCAATAAAAAATGTGTAAAGAGAAAAACAACTGTAAAATATATTTGATAAAAGAGACAGATTTGTTTTAGCAGTTTACATGTATTTTTAAAAACATCTTATTAAGTGTACAAAGCAACTGAAAATTACCTTAACTATAGTTTTCTAAGTTTAAGGGCAAATAAATTATTTTTTCCGAGCACATAAAAGAGTTATAGTCAGCAGCAACATTCTAAAGGCTACTTTAAAAAAATACTACTCACAGGTATAATCCCCTCCCCCACCCCATGCAGTCTTTTCTCCAGTGCAAATTATTGATTTGCAGACAAAAGTATTCAGAAAACACACATCTGATTATAACATAAGCTATCAATGACACAAAAGCTTCTGTGACGAGAAAAGGCAATATCTCAAATCTAAGAAGGGAAAACACCAAGTAGCAAAAATGAATCCTTTAAGAACTATCAAACCAAACAAAAAATAAAATTAGATATAAATTCAAGTTTTAGACTGTGGTCAATTGAGGTCTAGACAAAACCCTATGTTTGTTCACTGCCTAGTCTCCAGTCTGCTCCAAGTTTGAAAAGGTAATTGAACACAGTCTATAATTACTGGATTAGACACAGATGGGCTCTGTACATTTCAGGGGGAAAAAAGCACTGTTTTGATTCATTTTATGATTGCCTGTAAGGTCAGACTTTTCAAGATGTACTTTCATCTGTTAAATGGTTTCTCAAATTCCCTGGGGTAGATCTTCAATAACTGTGATGTTTTAAGCAATTTGGGTCTATCAGATCCTGTCTTTGAATGTAACTAGCTGCCTATTTTCTAGTATTATAAATGTGCATGTAGGTTAATTGCTACATCTCTTACATATTTTCTGAAGTTGCAGTTTTGGGGGGAAAAATTGAAAAATTGTGCCCCTTCTCCGACAGGAATTGGTCATATTGATGAGGATTTTCACATAAGAGAAAAAATATAGCTATTTAGTAACAAATGACTTACTGTCATCTAAAGTCCATGAAAAATATTTTCTGACTCAAGTGAAAAACAGAAACAAGGAAACATCAACATTTGGGGCAAAAGCTGTAAGCAAAAGTAAGTTTAGATTCCTTCCAACTGAGTAATTTATAAAACAAGATAACACACACTTGACTCACCTTATGCATTTTTATTTAATAACTGTAAATGACTAGGAAGTACGTTATCTGTGTAAACACAAAAAATGAAAAATTATTTCCTAATCTAAAAAAAGAAAACCCCTAAACATAGCATTCTATATCACTTACAATAATAATGATGTCATTATATGGCAGCATATTATAAATTCATGGTGGAAAATAATACCTAACTTGGAGAATTTGGTATTTGGTCCCTTCAGTGTCCTGCCTATCTTATTTCCAAACATCTCATGTTAAAACAATTTAGTCAATAGAGCTAGACACAAAATTTTTAATTACAGAATCTGTGGCATAACCAATAGCTTCAGTTAAAATACCACAAAAAGTCTTCTCTGCTTAGTACACTTAACCACAGAAAGTAGATTCTCAGGCTAAAGACTTGGTCAAAGGGGCTCCCAACTCCACCAAACGAGCCCCGAGAAGAGCTGGTTCAGGCCAAGGGCGGTTCTGTACCAGCGGCACAGAGGCTCCAGGCCCAGCAGGACAGACTTCACCTCGTTCCCACCTTTCACAATGTCACATTAGACTCGCCTGTTTCTTTTTAAAATCTCCTTCATTTTCTATTCCCCAAGTTCACTTCAGTTGGCTACTCTGTGATCCTGATAGTATAGAAACACCTCAACAGGAGAAAAAAAAAAGAGTGTAGAGTAAGAAATAATTCTAAAAAGTTTTGATATGTTTTAGGAAGTTGGTTTTGTGTGCGTTTTAACACACATGGAAAAGGAGAATTTACAGTCACCTAATAAAACCTAAGTTGATATTCTTCATGAAATTACACATGCAAATAGGAAGTATTTATAGACAAAGATTTACAGCCATGTTCAAGAAAATTTAGCAATTTTACTGACACTCTCTTCAAGATGCATAAATATAATCTACTTATAACCTCCTCTTGTCACAAAACCAAGGAGTTTCTAAACCACACAGATAATCTTGGGTTTTTTTAAACACACTAATTTGAATAGAAGAGAAAATTTTGCAGAGACAAAATGTTTATATCACTATTTACATGAACAGAGCTATCATCATTTCATTTGTAAGTGTTCCCATAAATGTTGTTCCAACTATAATAGCCTCACATGTACTAAGGAAGTGGTTTTTTAAATTAAATCTATTATATATTTGTTATATCTTTATGCAAAACGAACAGGGGCCTCTATTTTATATTTTGCATATGTATGGATTTTCTTATTAAAATTTCCTAAACATAAGATATATCTGTACTAAGGGACTAGAAGCTCAGAGTACCACGTAAATGCTGTAGAAAATTATTAACAATTTCCGTCCTTGCTCTCCATCGAGCTCATGCACAAAACCAAGATAATATCGGAATAAAGCATATGTACAGAAAACCATGACAGAACTTTGGCCTTGTTACTGTGCTATTCTATGCTTTCTTCGTGAGGGTGTGTATAAACTGAGTGCCACAAGCCAACCGAAATGGTAAAACGGCCAAAGAGGGAAGTTTCTCTAGGTAAATCTGTTTGTGAAATTAAATATGCATTTCACAAGACTGCTTACCAAAAATTGTGCCTTAATGTCGACTACAGACACACAACAACTACTTAAGAGAACACAAGGGTTTTCTTAAAAAGATATACATGCTATGAATTAATTCCATCCTTCCTTCCCTCCTTCCGTCCTTCCTTCCTCCCTCTCTCTCTTCCTTTCTTCCTTAATTTCATTTCCAAAGTCACAGGAAACACATTTTAAAATATTATAATGAATTTGATGCATATTATTCTGCATCAATACCCGGTTTTAGCCCAGCTCTGGCTCACAACAATCTTTACTCACATACATGTGCACTTTATTTCTTTAACATTAATACTTTAAATAGAGCTTAAAATCATGAAACTATAAGAAACAAAAGAAAGCCTGGAAAGATTTCTTCTTAGCCTTTCTCAAAGAAGGCCTTTCCCTTTTTAAACAATTTACATGATGTTTTATGGTCCTTTTAGAAGAGAATTATGGTAAATGGCACTCCAAGTGGGTTGTGTGAACCCACAAACCACTCCTCATAAAAACTGCTATAATTTTCCAGGACAGGAACAATAAAATATCATACACAAGCCAAAGCTAAATCACGGTGTGACCACAGTAACAAACACATTATTTTCATGAAAATTAAGCATGATAAAGCTAACAAAGAAATGACAAAGAGAAAACTTCTGACAGATTTTTCTCCGTCTACTTAGCACTTACACAAGCATTTACAGAATTTTCCTCCATTTCCTAAGTGGCTTGAAATACAGGTGCTAATCTAGTTCCCAAGTTTTTATATGTAGTTCATCTACTTTCAATAAGAGATTAAGAAAATAAGTAACTACAACTGTAGCTCAAAGAACACTGTAGATAAGCCAATCAACCTGCCTAAAATTATTAACATTTTTGTTTCTAATCAAATGTTAAACTTTATGGAAAGTTCAAATGAAATTTTCTGGAGATGCATTTTCCATTTCAGACCACTAGGGACCAAGGAGTGTCTTCCATTCCCAAATCGGTAACTTCACGGTTAAGAGAATGAACGTTGCAAACACTAGCAATGTACTCCCTTCTCCCGAACAGAACCAAATTCATTATCTGTGAAACAGCTGAGAAGATCCAAACACTGTACAGAGAAAAAAGGATGATCAAATGAAATGTTTAAAAGATGAAAGTAATTCAAATGGTATAACTCTTTAATCATCATCTACTTTGAAAAACTTCCCACTTTCCCTTTCCCCAAGACAGAGTTATTAAACACTAAAACTGAAAAACAATACTAAGACCATGGTTTTCTACCTCAGGGGTGGGAGAAACTACAATACCACACTGCCACAGAAAATAAAGCCTGCCTAATACAATTTACTGTTGCTGATCACAGCAGCTTATTGCTAAGTCAGGCATAATACTGAAATTAGGATCAGTGAGCCAGGCCAAAATATCTATACAAGAATATCATTTACAGAGAGTTAGCTTATGATGCAGTAAGTAAGAATGGTAAAATGAAACAGCATTTTCTGCTTATATCTGGTATTATTAATTCTGGTCAGAGAGAACTATTCAAAATATTTACAACACTCCTTCACAGCAAAATACTGGAAGAGAATTGGAATGAAATAATACAAAGCTCTGAAACAAGCTAACTGATAGAAACCTTAACAGACATGTTCTACTGCTTTTCAGAATCTTACGCTAAAATGGATGGCTCTTTCTAGAGTAACATATCATGCTAAACTTATATAGTATTTTTGCACGTAGCTCAGAGTTCCCAACTCCTTCCGAAAGAGTACTGTTAATTAGCATTGCAAACTTCTAGGAGAATATGGCAATGATTCAATTAAATCTGCTAAGACATCGAACACAGAAATTTGCTCTCCTTCCTCCCACACACAAAATGTAATATAATAATTCTAAAACAGCGAGCTGGAGAACAAAAGTTGAACACCTGAAATGCATACTTGTCAAATTCTTTCATATAAAAGCACTTTTTTATAAGAAGAAAATTTTTGGCTTCTAAATCAAACTTTAAGAAAGAGGACATTTAGGGCTTCCCTGGTGGCGCAGTGGTTGAGGGTCCGCCTGCCGATGCAGGGGACACGTGTTCGTGCCCCGGTCCGGGAGGATCCCACATGCCGCGGAGCAGCTGGGCCCGTGAGCCATGGCCGCTGGGCCTGTGCGTCCCGAGCCTGGGCTCCGCAACGGGAGAGGCCACAGCAGTGAGAGGCCCACGTACTGCAAAAAAAAAAAAAAAAAAGAAAAGAAAAAAAAAAAAAAAAAAAGAAAGAGGACATTTAAAAATGATTTACAATATTAGATATAAAGAACAAGTAGTAATGTTTAAATAGTTTGCTATTAAAACTAAATTCATTACTCTTGAGGTTAAATAAAGCTTTGTATGCTAAAGTATGTCATTGTATTTGTTCAGACAGTCTAGCGGGTCTTTGTTTGTGTTTATTGGAAATGCCTTCCAAATACTAGGCCCCAAATCAGAGCTTCCCAAATGGAATCTGCAGAGAAAAAACACTGATTCCAAAAAGAAGACTGTGCAAACAATACACACTTCCAAGATAAATAAATCTACCCAAACCAACTAAACTGTTCTTCCAGGTTAATCAGAGACTCCTGCCTCATAAAATATATCTCTCAGAAAACTTAAGATGTCCACATGTCAGACTTACAGTTAAAATGATCTTCAGAACTAAAAAATTTCATCAGCCCAAACGCAATGAACAATTTACCTAGTCTTGCGAATAGATACGAAGAATCTTTGAAGATGCAAAATATCTTCACCTCATCCTACAAAATCTGACCTGACTCCTCCTCCATTTACCAAAGGCTACCCACCCACCCAATTCACCCCTTCCGCTGCCCTTACTGGACTCTATGTTATTTGCCTAATATGGCAAACCCTGTAAGCAAAAAGAAGAGTTTACTGAATCTCTTTCCTTGAGGTCCCTCACTGACGTTTCTTTGGGCCCACAGCACGGGGGTATGGGCCGATCTGCATGGCTGGCTCTACACACACATCGTGAAGCTTTTACAATTGACCACACAAACACAATACCACAATGTAGGTCAACTTGTGCACTGAGATGCCAACGTGAAACTTATATAGAAGTAAACTACAGACATAAATCTAAAAGGGTAGAATTCCACTCAGTGATCCTAAAATTATTTCAAGGAATCAATCTCCAAGAATGCATCATGAAATCAGAAGAGCCCAGTTAAGCTTTAAGACCGGGGGGGTGGGGAAAGATGAAGAAAGAAAGAAAATGAAAGACTTTAGAAGAGGCAGCAAAGGTTTCACCAATCATTATATCATTGAGAGGGCTCAAACTACAGATGAAGTTAGAATACAGAAGATTGTAGAAAGGGCATTTAAAATTATTAACTGATCAAAAATTTGTAGTTGTCATTTAAAAAAATACAACTTAGCAATTCAGTTCAGAAAGAAGAATATCCCCAGAAACATACACATCTGTTTAATATTACAAGCCAACTGTCAACATCCTAAGTGAAGTTTTAATTTAATATTTTTTCTTTCTTGATGTTTTACCTTTAATCAATGCCTCATGAGAGTATCAGCTTTCTATAAGAAACTGTTAAATATAAAGAAATGTTATTGTAGCATGTTTATAAAATCATAGTTCGAGAACTTTTTATTTTTCCAAAGCCTGACCACAACTTAATTATCTGCAGGACATTCCAGGCTCACAATTGCAAGCTCCAGTTCCCAAGCAATTTTAAACAATATCTACTGTACAGGACAGAGGGTACACAACAGACCGCAACATGGTTATATTTCCAAAAGTCAGCATTAGGCCCTTTAGACATGGTTTTTATTTTCATTAAACAATATTTGTTTCCTCACTAATCATTAAATGGTTTTCATCACTATTCCCTGTTTTCCTTTCACATGTCAGTTGTTAGCATCAGTGTTTGTGTTCATAATAAATAAAAAAGTGACCCACCCAGTTATTTAAAAACGAACACACACGATGTCTGATTCAACGAGTGTTAGAGCTTCCATGACAAACTCACACCCTGAATACTGTTCTATTTTAATCTAGACTTTAATGGAGGAACAAACTGTACAATACTCCTTTAAATCAGATTTAAGCTTTGTGCCTGCTTATGTTATTGTGGGCATGTAGATCTAATCAGTGGTTCAAGACACATACTTGGGAAAATGCAAAAGGAAGAAGAAAAGACAGCAAGTTCATATTCCTGACCATAATGGAGAGGAATTGAAAATATTGCCAATTCCTACAGATGGATGAAAAAAGTAGCCTGATTAAAAGTAACATGCCAGAAACTGACCAAAATGCGGGGGAGCAACTGACAGAGCATTCCAGAGCTTTAAGAATGATTCTGGGGAAGAAAATCTTAAAAAAAAAAAAAAAAAAGAGAGAGAGAAGAGAAAGCTGTATGCTGTGAGGTTATTAAGAACAATTTTAAAATATATGAAGTATGGAAGAAACAAAGAAAAGTACATCAAAGTCAGAGGTAAAATTAATAGCCAGTAGAAAAAATAATCCAATAAATAATCCAGAAAATCTTCAGGAAGTCAGACACTTAAACTGTTACACTGGAATCACCAGAGTTTTCAGAAGAATAAATTATTTAAGTCCAAACAAACTAATTTTGGATTTCAGATTAACTGGCCAGTGGATATGTAAGCTCGGAGAGACAGACAGACACACAAATGCAGGGCACATGCATTTACTGGTTTCCATGTTTATTTATCGAACACTTTATAACATTTCCTATGTGCCAAGCACTTTCAAAGCGCTTTGCTCATTTAATCCTCCAAACTTAGGTACTACTTAATTCCCATCCTATAGATCAGGAAATGACGTTAAGTAATTTGCCCAGAAGTCACACACCAGTAGGTAGTAAAGCCCAGAGTCCATGCTCTTAATTAACCACCATGCCACCAACCTCCCAGGTGACACTGCCTTTATCAAGATGAGAAGAGGTCTATTATCTGGAGGGACCCAGATGCCTAACTCCTCCACAGCCTCCTTCTCCTTCTCCTCTACCAGCCTCTCAAATGTTGCCATTCCCCATTCCCAGGCCCTCTTTTCTTCTCATTTGAAATTCCCCTTGGGTAACCTCACTCCTTCCTCAAGGCTTCAACCTCCACCTATACTCCGATGTCTCCCTATCTATGTCTCTGGCTCAGAAACCTTTCCTGAGGTCTACTTCTGTATCTACCACGGCCTGATAAACCCACGGCCCTTGGGTGGGTGTTCAACAGGCACCTCAAATAACCACAAAGATGAACTCATCTTGAACTGAACCAGACTCATCTAGTCACCCACAACTGAAACCTTGAATTCATCTAGAACAATTGATTTTCATCTCCTACATCTAACAAGTCCCAAATCCTGTCAATATATCTTAAATCTGTCCTCTGTCTCTATGGTCCCTGGCTCAGTTCTCTGGGTCTTCACTCAGACTTCATTACTGCAACAGTCAATGGATCCTCCTCCTCACTGCCAGTCCTTCTCACCTCCACTGAGTTTACCAATGGCCAGCAGAATGATCTTTCTAAAATCCATACCTGATCCTGCCAGTTCCCTGCTGAAAACGTTTTATGGTTCACCATGGCTTTGAGGATAATGACCTTCCTTCCCCAATCTAGGGAAATCCCTTCTACTCTTCAAGGCTTAGCTCTCCTGTGAAGCCCTCCCTGCTTCAAGCCCCTCCCACTGAGTTCTTCACTTCTACCTCTGTGTCCGTATATACTTTGATAACAGCACTTATTACAACATGCTTTAACTATCTGCCTATTAGTCTGTCTTTTCACTAGACTATGAGTTTCTCCTGGTCAGGGATATTGCCTCACTCATGTTTGTACACCCAATACCTAGTTGCATGCCTGGCATACTCTATCCAGAGTCTTCCATGAAGAATGAGTGAGTGAGTGACTGAGTGAGTGACTGAGTGAAGAATTCATTTGCAGAGATACCCTCAGTCCAAAGCAATATCAATAATCTGTCTAAGGCAGAATGAAGAAGCACAATTTTGAGTGTAACGTACATCTATTGTTGGCCACCCCCATCCATTGCCCTCCTCCTGGGAATAGCTCCCCAAATTTCCTTTGGAAATCATTCCCTATTCTCAGCCATGTGTGACACTGCTCTATTTGCAGAGCTGGGTCCCAAGCAGACCTCTGGAGACGGGTTTAAGGAGAGGCATCTGCCTCAGTTCCAGGATGCCGGTGGGTACTCCGAGGAAAGCACCTCTCTCTTCCTCTGGATGGGGTAGTATGGAAAGTAAGGTCTGCACGTGCTGCAGCTCTACAGCTACCACGAAGCAGAGCTTGGAGGTACCTTAAGGGAGATGCTAATACCACGAAGGCAGATCGTAGGGAGTGAGAAAAAAGGCTTTTGGTGACACTGTTTTGTCCCCTGGGTCCAGCCGTGCTGGAGGTTAAAGTCCTATTACTAGACTTTTCAGTGACATAAATCAATAAATTCCCTTAATCGTTTACGCTAATTTACATTGGGTCTCTGTAACTTGTAATTGTAAGACTCCTGATACAGCAAGTTAGTGTTCTGTGGGAAGAAAATCAAGCTACTCATTTGAAGAAATGCACAGAAAAAGGAAACAAAACAAGGAGAGGGTGAGAGTAGACCACAAGTTAAATCCGACAGGCAACAGGTAAAAAAGGTTAACAGGATACTCCAAAACACAAATGAGAAGGAGATTCAAGATGCCTTCCTTTCCAGACAGCATTAATCAGGCCTTTATAGGGGTATTCTATGGTACATTTATGAAAAGAATAAAGTTTTATAAAGAGCTAGAAAAAGAAATTAAAAAAATAACTAACACTTCTTTCTGAAAAGGCCTTTATGAGAAAAAGAAAGGGCTTTGGGATAATTTAATCTGGAGAAAGCAAGTCCTAGAGGCAATTTAACTTGTTGAAGGGTTATTTATAAGGAGGTGACTAAACAGCTGTTCTCCAATTTCACAGGGAAAAGAATAAGAGGAAATTGATTTATATTTCAGTATGAAGCTGAAGGCAGGCAAAAGGAAGAAGTGCTCGAGGGAGAACTGTTAATGGTGAAAAAAAGCTAAATGAGAAACTGGATTTTTATGGCTTTTAGAAGTTGGAAAATCACCCATGTTGATTCTTTTAGCTTTGGGTCAAACTAGTAAACAAATATTTGAGAATGCCTTCTGTTTATTTAGTCACATACCATGTACTGAATCGCCACTATGGACCAGGCGCGGGGCTGGGCACGGGGAAGGGAAACATGAGTAAGACGTGGTGACTGTCCTGTCTAACGGCTGCAGCACTAGCTACCAAAGCCAGTGAGGGAAATATTTAAAAAACATCAAATCACTCTCACCCTTTCCTTTTCTATCTCCCATGCTCAAAGATAAATAATATAGTTTGGAAGACAACAGCACTTGGAAAGCTAAGCAACAATGCAATCATTAAATAACAACATGTGAGTGCCTATCTCTTTGTTAGATGGGATACTGCTTGATTCATAAATCACTGAACAAAGCCAATCAGACCTTCAAAAAGTAATAATAATAACACCACCAAACAATAATGCAAAGGCTGTCATAAGCCACACACAGTTGCTGGCTTAATGAGTAATACAGACAGCAAATGCTTTGAATTCAGAAGAGATTAAACTTCCACCCTTTAAGGATGGGTAGAATTTGAGTAAGTGAAGGGGAGCAAGCTGTCCAGGCAAGAGAAATAGCAAGAGCCAAACAAGGAGACAAGAAAGCAGAGGAGGTTTGTGAAAAGAGCAGCTTGGTTAAAGCTGGTAGGATGATCCAGGGAAGTGTGGGATGTAATACTGGAAAAGTGGGTAGGGCTAGCTTTATAAAGACCATTGAAGACCAGCCAAATAACAGAATTCACTGTGTGAGGAATGGGCAGTGCCGAATATTTCTGAGCAAAGGAACATAAGGAAAGCAGCATTTTTGGCACAGTGGCTTGGCTCTGAGCAGGGGGTGGGGGCGGGGAGTGCTCAGTGCTGTTTCATCAACTCAGGCTCAAGATGGTGAGGGATGAGCCCACATGGTAGCAGTGGGCCGGATGAGAAAGAGAGGAGCACAGGGCACAGATTAATTTCACAAATACGTGCTGAACTCTGTACTTCGTCTGTGCTGTGATGGGGAGTGGGACACAGTCCCTGTTCTCTTGGGCCTGAGAACTCACTGGACAGGGGAGGCCAGCAAAAGGGAAACTGAGACAAGTGCAGGAATGGTGGTCAGCGTGGCTGAGTGGCCGGTAGGCTCTGATTCCCAGAACTGTATTTACATGAGCTGAACAAAATCAAATAGTCAAAATATAAACAGAAAAACCAATCCTCCCAAAGTATCACCTGATGTGTATCATGGGAGATGCTGATTTTTACTGCCAGTTGAGTCATGGAAAAGTATAGAAGCAAATATGCCTGTACTGACTGAATTGTACCAAGCAATGAATACAAAAAAGACTTTATAAAAGAGAGAAGGTCTTTTTCAGGACTGAAATGTTTCCAGATTTCATCCTTTGACATAACTGAGATATATTCACAGATTTCTCACTTACCTACAGATAAGTATTTAGACGCCTTCAGAAAATTCATCACCTTTCCTTGATATCTCTCCTTTTTTTCTTCCTTCCCTTAATTTAATTTTGATTTAACTTCCTCTTGTCACTGCTTGCTTGCAAATCACGGTCTCTATGTCTGGAGTCAATTAGGGCTATAAAGTACCTCACCACGCCTTCATCTGGGGACCCATTTATATATATTTTCTTATTTCAAGAGGTAGAGCTAAAAGCCCGTAACTCCAAAAGCTTCCAATCAACCATCACATTCTATTCTTTGGAAAAGTATGCTTCTCTCCGCAGTTACGAAGACAACATCAAACTATATTTTGCAAGACTATTTCCTCTCCACCTGTAAAAAGATGAATTGTGCTTTGGGAATTCATTTGCAAAAAATGGCTTGAGTGTGTGTAATACATGCTTAATAGCAATAACATTAAAAAAATCTTTCTACCATTTAAAATTAAATGTAATTTCCTTATTACTTTAATGGAATCCTTTGGAGTTGAAGTATTTAACTAGTCCCTTTCACATCAAGTATTCATTATATAATTCCCTTTTAATATTAGGTATATTAGGTATGTAAACCATCCACTGACAGAATAAAAACACACACTTTCACTGAAACAAAAACAGGAGAAAGACAAGGCAGCCTGCTTCAGAATCTGATAATGGGTTACAGATTCCATTCCAGTTCAGATTTATAGTCAAAATGCCACAAGACCATTTACCACCTCTAACCCTTCAGGTCGTATTTGGAAGAAAAGTATGAACTGCCACATCACTAACAGAAAATCTGTTTGAGCCTAAAATTCTTGACATTTCCCTATTGTAAAGTTGAGGGAGAGACAGAGAGAAACGTATCACCTTTAAAAGCCACCTTAAATAAAAAGGCAAAGATGAACTGTCCAAAGTGCTATCCACGGGGAGGAATTCCCTTTGTCACTATCTTTCAGGGTCACCCCTGAGTGGGGCTACAGTACAACCCTGTCTATTGATGGCTGGTACCAGCCTATTGGCTAAAGCCATCCTAACCCATGGGATGCCTGACATACACAGGTAAAAACTTCTAGGGCTGGTGGGAAGACATGTAATCTAAGTAATAGATTGTGGATGCAAAGCCCTTACCCAGTTCCCAAACCAACTCCTGCCTCTTCCAGCCCTCCAGTCTCCTGCTGGAGCCTCAAACTGGCTGCACCCAATCAGAAGCCAGAGAACAAGGACACCCAGTCACGCACTCCATAAAGATCGGCCCCCTGACGCAGGAGCAGAGTGGAAAGGATAGCGAGTAGATCTGTAGGGGCCAAGGGGTCATACCTGGCACACCCCATTACCTACTTTTCACACTCCTTCCAGTTAAACTGAGCTTTCCTCAGATTTTACCATCCTGTGCTTTCCCACTCCTAGAGCCTCTGCCATGTGTTCAGTCCTGCATCTCCTCTCTCCATTCCACATGTGGAAAATCTGGGAGGCCCACCTAAATGTCACCTCTTCCATGAAGCCTCCCCTCAACCTTACCCCGAAGTAATCTCTCTGCTATCTAAATTATCAAAGTTCCTCTTGTGAAAACTTCTATAATTATGACTATGTCTTATGAGTTTACTTATCACTACCTGACACAAGTATTTTTGAATCTGTTTACTTGTTTACTATAAGTTTCCCATTAGAATATACTCTCCATGAAAGCAGAGATTTTGGTCTGTCTTACCTTTGCTCTATCCCCAGGGTCAAAAACAGTACATAGCATATAGCAGATGCTCAATAAATATTTGTTGAATGAATGAATGCCTTCTTCTAGATTGTTAGCATATTAACGACCAAAATGAAAGTCTCATTCATCTTTCCAGCCCAAAGAGCAATCTAAGTGCCTTCCTTATACTTATGGGCAGATCCTCAAAAAATATAAGCTGATAATAAAGTAGTTGCCATTTAATGAGTATCTCTAATGTACCAGATACGATGCTGGCAGCTTTACATGAAATATCTCATTCAGTCCTCACAACAACCCTAAAGGGTAGTACGGCAGAGCTGTGCCTTCAGGATGAAGGCCCTCATTCCCCCAACATCCAGAAGAATTGCCTGCTGATGGCTCACAGCTGAGTCTCTCTCAGGCACTGTCCTCAGCAGAAGGAAGCTATGTCACCCAACTCGAAGGCCTTTCCCTGGTGAAGCCCTCTTCTGATGACTGACCAATGTTTTTAAAGGCCTGGCCCCTTGCCTCACCTGAGCAATTCTGAAAAATCATCTCAGCTCGAGTTCTCCATGGGACTGAACTGTTGAATGAACAAATAAATAACAAACTAGTGTCCCAATGACAGAAAAGGGAATTATACTTTTTCAGATGGATATAATGTATAAATTGGGTCTCCTTCCTTCTCAATGATTTTACTAAAACTACAACCCTTGTTCCATTTTCCCAAAAACATACCTCAACACTACCTCTAAAAAATACACAGTTACTAGTAATTGTTGACTAAATAAAGAGTTTGATTTGGAGGCAGCTGTATTTCCCCAAAAGCTAGTCAGGCATTTTCAAATACCTGTGATTTATGTAGCAAAATATGCTCCTAAAGACAGTAGATAATATGACAACATGCCAAGGAGAAAATCACCAGAGATCTGACCTGTGCCATACAAAGTGAAGTCCAGCTCCAAAGTCCCAGGACAGCACTCAGCATGCACATACCCCTGCATCCACAGAACCTGGAGAGGTGGCAGGTGATCCCAGGAATACGGCACAAGCTCATCAATGTTACATCATCTTGGGCAGGGCACCTTGGTTTCTTCATGAGTAAAGGAACCTACCTTGCAAGGATAGTCAACCAAATTACAAAGCTTTTAGCAGAGTGCCAGGTAGAGTAGGTGCTCTACGAGTGGCAGCTATTATTATCGTTTATTATTTTTTAGAATGACAACCAGAAAGCTAAGACATCAATGAAACATTTGTGGATGATTTTCTTGTACAGGTTAAGAAAGTCTGAATTGAAAATCCAGCTGAGTTACAGGAAAATTACTCCCTTTACAAAAGATTTACCACAGACTTCCTTTAAAGAGGGGCCCCCTCCGTTGTACATTTAACATATAATTAGATACTGCTTATTCATGACATTTTTCCAATCAAAAGATATTAATTCTTCTCCATTCCTCCCACAGCAAATAAAAACTCATCTGCCTAGAGTTTTACTTATTCTGTTTTGCTTCTCATTTCAAGAGTAATATGTGTTCATTAGAGAAATTCAGGAAGATAGAAGCAGAAAAATAAATCACCCATAGTCTCATCAGCCAGAAATAGCCATTGTTAGCATTTTACATACACTAAAATGTAGGCCAGAACCCACTGGCCTAGTCAGCCAGTTTCCTTCTAATCATCGTGTCCATGCCTAGAGTTTTTTGATTTTGTATATACAGTTTTAACTGTATCTGGTTTTGGTAGTATTTTAATTAATTTATTTACTTACTTACTTACTTATTGATTGATTGATTGATTGGATTGGATTGCGGTACGCGGGCCTCTCACCGCTTTGGCCTCTCCCGCTGCAGAGCACGGGCTCCGGATGCGCAGGCCCAGCGGCCATGGCCCACGGGCCCAGCCGCATGTGGGATCCTCCCGGACTGGGGCACGAAGCCACATCCCCTGCATCGGCAGGCGGACTCCCAACCACTGCGCCACCAGGGAAGCCCGGTAGTATTTTTTTTTTTTTTCTTTTTGCGGTATGCGGGCCTCTCACTCCTGTGGCCTCTCCCGCTGCGGAGCACAGGCTCCGGATGCGCAGGCCCAGCGGCCATGGCTCACGGGCCCAGCCGCTCCGCGGCATATGGGATCCTCCCAGACCGGGGCACGAACCCGTATCCCCTGCATCGGCAGGCGGACTCTCAACCACTGCGCCACCAGGGAGGCCCAACCGGTAGTATTTTTTAATATGAGCAATTCTTCTCATGTCATGACAAACTCTTCAGTATGCCATATTTACCTAATAATTTCTTGTACTTGGGAATAATGCTATAGTGTCTCTATGTAAAGTACTTGTGATAGCTGCTATCATCAAAATCAACACCATTAAGATTACTGCTGCTAATTTTTAAACTCAGAAAGACCTCCCACTTCCAGAAGATAGGTCAATATTTCACATACATTTTCATTTTCTTCAGTTTTGCTTTTACAATTAAATCTTTAGTCCATGTAAAAATTTACTTTAATGTGTGTACAGTAAAAGACAAGGACCTAAAAAAAAAAAAAAAAAAAAGCCTTTTTTTCCAAAGTGCTAACCAATTATCCCCAAATCACTGAATAAACCTTCTTTTTCTTACTGATTTACAATACCTCCCTAAACAAGAGTTACACACACATACACACCTGGCCTAACAGGCTTCACTGATTGATCCATATATGCATATATTATTTTTTGGCTTTAAAATGTTTTAATATTTGGTAAGGCTAGTACACCCACCCCAACACACACACTCTTCCACTTTTCTTCAAAAATTAATTAGCTATTTTCACTCATCTTCTTTTCTAGATAAATTTCAGAACTACTTTCTGCCGGAATTTGGAATAAAGCTGCACTAAATCTACAAATTAATTTAGGAATAACTGATGTCTTTCTAACACTTCTTCCCTTCCACATACACAATATGTATTTCTATTTATTCAAGTTTTCTATATCTCTCTACAAAACTGGGAAGTCTTCTTCAAATGAGGCATTTACATTTCTTATTAAGGTTATTTCTAGAAATGCTTTTTGTTACTACTGTAATGATTTCATTAGATTTTAAGTGGTCATTAATTAGATTTGGATGGCCACTGATTTTTGTACACTTATTTTGTACAAAAGCTCAGGAGGCCTTCTATAATCTGCAGACCATAAAGTACCTCCCAAGTTTGTTTCACGCCACTGACAAAGAAGAACCCACTGGCCGAGTCAGCCAGTTTCCTTACTGTCACTGAAATACATCCTGCTCAGGCTCACCACCTACCCAATTTTACTTCCTCTTCAAGGCTCTGCTCCCACGTAAAAGTTTTCCTGACTAGCCTGCTCCCAATTATCACCTACCCCTTTCTATTCTCCTGCAGCACCGAAATAAGTTCTCGTACATTTAACACTTTCCCCAAAGTTAGGAATAATTTTCTTTTTATCAAATTAGGGCATCCAATTTTTTATATTTGCGAAAAGATTCAACAGAAAGCAAGTAAAGTGAATTTATACACATTTTGCCTTTTATCTTAAGAGATTATAAATCTGAAACAAATTTGGTAAAAAATGTACTGTTTGTTTAAAATAGTGATAAACTGAAAGCAGCCTAAATATCTTTCAACAGAGGTTCAGGTGAATAAGTTATGTAATATATATATTTTTTAGGTAAGAGATTTTTATTCTGTAATATTATTTTTAATGGTTATGCAGCCAAATAAATTGATGACAAGAATACGTATTGATATAGAAAAATGTTCACAATATGTTATTAAGTGAAAAAGCCAAGACAAGACAAAAAAAAAAAAGAGGGGCTAGAAAACAGCATTGTAGAAAAATTGTTTTTAATAGGAAAAATGTCTGAAAAAATATATACAAAAATTAAAACAGTGGCTATTTCTGGCCAGTAGTCCTATATGTGAACTTCACTTTCTTTTTTATTCTGTTTAATGAGCAATTACTGTTTTTATAATCAGATTTTAAAATTAGTCAACTTCAAAAACATGCCCCACTGATAACAGCCTATTATAAGAGTACATAATCACTATTAAATCAAATATACTTGTGGAAACATACCGAACAACAACTTTGAAAAACAAAATCATTTTTTTTTATCTAGGTGAAAAATTCTGAGTACATAGGAACTCGGGGGAAGTATCATAAGGCGCTGGGGCAGTTACTACTGCAAAAAGCATTTTAAAATATATTCTGAGACTTTCAGAAAAAAGAGTACTGAATCAAGGAACCACCCTGTTGAAAAGGTCCTTAACGATTATCTAGTCAAAGCTCCTCATTAAACAAGAAAAATGAAAAAAAAAAAAAGCAAACGAAAAACAAAAACAGAGGTTAGGTGAGTTCTCCAAGATCATACAGTTTATTATTGGCATAGTCCAAAAGTATTTATAATTCAAAACTTATGCTTTTTAATTCCTTTCTCAATTTCTCCCAGTCAAGATATGCTGCAGTCTGTCATTTCTACTTAGACTATAAAAGACAAATGTTGATTTTACTACGGTTTTCTTATCATCTGTCCAAAAAGTGAACAGGAATGTATACGATATTGTAAAATGAAAAGACTCACTTCTCTTGATTAAATATAGCTTCAGAGCTCCATAAGAAATTTTGACAAATAGGCATTATGTTAGACTCTAACAAGTAGGAGAAGGCAAGTTCTAGTATTTACAGACTTTGAGAACCTGAAAGTCAGGAAGAAAAAAGTACTACCGAGTTTAAAATTACAACTGTGCTGCAAACTTTTCATATGTGAGTTATATCATATATGAGTTCATTCAACACATCATACTTTTCACTTCTCTGGTTTATTCACTTTCTCTTAGAGGGTTAGGAAGGGGCCTCTTTTTAAGTCAATTTTAAACTTAATATGTTTTAAGCACAACAAGTTTTTCACAACACAAGCCATAATTAACCATTGTAAACGTCACTGATACTTTGCCCACCAGAGGGAGCCCATATAGATTTTCACATAACAAGAAACCTCAAACATCAAGTTTGTATGAATTCTAGAATCATATTATTCATAATATAATCAATATTGTAAAATCACTTGATAATATTATATTTCTATCCCCCAAAATAGAGAAAAATTAATTGAGATCAGGTATGTAAAGCCCTCAACAGAGTTCCTGACCTATAGCAGAAGCTCAAAAATAACTTGACTTTCCAAAATTTAGATCCTCCTGAGTATTAGTTATGGCACTGAAAGAAAATAATCTGGTATTCTAACTTGTACACGAGTTGGTGTGAGCTCAGTTGATATCGCCCTGATAGATGGTTCTATTCCTGGTATGTTGACAAACCTGGTTCTCAAGCCTGCAAGATAGTATCAGACGATGGACAGGAAGAGTTCATTAAAAATGTCATCCTGAGAGGACCTGTTTTGGCAGCCCTATCCTTAGTAGGTGATACACTGAACTATTGGCTACCTGCCAACTAGAAACTGAGAAAAGAGGGAACTCTTTGACCCATTCCAGATTTTTCTTGGAATGAAGGAGAAAGTCAATTGACTATCCCTGAGAACCATGCTTCTACAGTATGTGATACAATCATTACCACCAAGATGACTTTCTTTCAAGAATAAAGAATGCACAATTGAGAATAAAAGTCTGTATAAGAACCTGGTGTCTAAATGGCCCTACTGAGTATCCCCATCTGCAGTCTGGTGTGGATGACTTGCCTTGTAGCTCTCATCATAATAAGGCCCAGCCCAGTGTTCGCTGGATTTGTGAGGTGGTTGGCTGGGTATATGAACTACGTGTCTATTTTAAAGACTCAATCATCTCCAAGATCTAAATATGACAAACCTAGAGGACCCCACTGGGTTCCAGCTATGCTCTCCAATCCAGATTTACCAAGAAGCACTGCCATTGGGGAGTTACCCACCACTTGCTGTCTTAATAAAACTCTAATGTCTGTTGGGCCCCGTGAATCTATTCTCCACTGTTTAGAACTGAGAAAGGGAAGGCATGATTAATTGGCATCCTACTCAAACTTTGAAGAAAATGTTATTGTGATATCTATCACTATGAAACTTGCCAACTAGAAAGCTGGGAATTATTCTACCTCTCCCTCTTTCTAACCCCACCAATGGCTACATTTTTTAAAAATCCACCTCCTAAATATCTACTTCATCCATCCACTCCTCTGTCACTAGCTCATCAGCTCTCACCTGGATTACTGCAATAGCCTCCCAATTAGCTCCTCTATGTCAGTCGTGTTACACTCCAAACCCATCTGCAATATTGATTATTTTAAAAGACAAATATGAACTTTTCAGGCCTCTGCTCACATAGCTTAGAGCATAAAGTCCAAACTCCTCAGCACTACTGACAATGCTCTCACCCAAGGTCTGGTCAACTTCTCCTCTAAAGAGCCAAACAGGAAATACTTCAGACTTTGCCAGCCTTTGCCAGTTACAACTCTACCACTATAGCACGAAAGCATCCATAGCCTACATGGAAACAAATGACCGTGGTCGCATTCCACTGAAACCTCATTTACAAAAATTGGCAGCGGCTGGATTTGGCCTATGGGCCAAAGTTGGCTGACCCCTGCTCTAACCTAATCCAGCACAGCCTCATCTCCCGCCTCTTTGCCCCTCACCCAGGCCTCCTCCAGAAAAGGGCTCCAATCACTCCAGCCTTGCCTCTGCTCCCCCCAGTCAACCTGCTGTTGTACACCGGTGCCTTTGCTAATTCTTCTCCCTCTGCCAGGAATGCGATTTAACTCCCTTCCTTTGTCTGATTCTCATCCTTCAAGGTCCAGTTTGATTTTCTACTGATTCTCCCTCATGGAGCTTTAGTTATCCTTTATTTCTATTTTCAAAGAGCCGGGACATTTGTCTCATAGTTTTTTGTGTCCTCACAATGACTGACACCTATCAAGAGTCCAATGCTTACAGGACGTGGAATAAATCAATTAGTATTGAATAAATATAATTTCAAAAGCTACAGTCTTCATAAATCTGGAAAATTTCAGGAGTGCAGTCCATACAAAGGGCTCACTATTTATATCATGGAAAGTCACTAGCACTGAGTTCTGCTTACAGTACACACTCGGTTATTATGATCCATAAAAATACAGCACCATGAAGTTAAAAGAAGACTTGGAGAACATTAATGGCCTGAGAAACTGTGTCTCTCTGAGCCCTATGGCTGGTTCCAAAGGGGCTTCTCAAGGAGAAGGGGGAATGGCGGTAGAGGGGCAAGCTGGCTAATGAAACTCTCTCTTCCCAGCCCCCTCATCCCAGCCTTAGCAAAAGCTGCTCCTTATTTCATTTGCAAAAAGAACTCTCCATTAAATTTTTTTTTAATCTATATGATTCAACAGACCCACGCTCTGTTTGAATCCTACATCCTAAACCTACACTGTTTCCTGATCTATACCTGTCTGTGTGGGCCTGTCTCCAGCTTCTCACTGACCCTTGGCCCCTGTTGCCTGATACTGCTTCTTTGAACCACGCTCCCTCAACTGAAACCCAGTTTAAGTAGAATTATACTCAATCCTTGGATAAAGTCTATTTCCAGCTACTATGGATAATAATCCAGGTGGTCCCAGCTTAACCTTTGGCTCCAAACACTGGCACACAAGTTCAACACTACAACTCAGAAGAAAATCGAGGAGGACCTGGGGAATCAATGCTAAGCATTACGGTTGTCACTTCTACCTGAGTTGTTGTATTATTTATGGGTCTGCTTCTCCACTTGACTATAAACTCCTAAATCTTACTAATAAAATAAAAGCTACTATTTATTCAAGGTTTATTCCAGATACTGGATTAAGTGTACATATATACTGTATAATATTAAGGAATCATGTTAGGATCACACATTTCTAGAATTGGAAGGAGGCTTGGACAGAGATCAACCAGCTCCAAAATTAGAAGCAAAGTGACACAGTAGATAACACTCATTCTTTAATTCAAGAAACATTTACTGAGAACCTATCCTGCATTCTAGAACCTAAACAGTCTTTGTTTTCATGAAGTATATAGTCTAGTGGATAAACAACAAGTCAATGGATACATGATATGTTAGATAATGACAGGAATAAAGCGGAGTAAAGAACAGAAAAAGGATGCTACTTTATACAGGGCAGTGGAGGAAGGGCTCACTGAAACAACAATGAGCAGAGGCCTAAAGATCAAACCACATGGAATCTGGGAGAAAAGTGTTCCAGGTCGAGGTAACAACAAGCGCAAAGGTCCTGAGGTAGGAATGTGCCTGGTGCATGTGAGGAAAGTAAGGAGGCTAGGGCAGCTGGAGTAGAGTAAGAGGAAGGTGAGAGGAGGGGAGCTCAAGGAAGGCAGCAGGGACCAGACCATCTGGCTTTGGGTTGCTGTAAGAAGTCTGAATTTAAGCCAGGAACTAAAGATAATTAACTCATTAAAAAAAAAAAAGTAAATGACACTTGGCTTTCATAAAAGCAATGTATAATAAACAAAGAAAAATTCATCTGCATGCCTAATCTGAAAATAGAATTCCCAACAACACAGAGTCGCTGTTTATCTTATAAACGAGACATCTTTGTTTTACAAGAAATCGCTACAGTTATAGTCTAAGCTGTCGGTTTTACCAACGTGGACACTGAGGTGCAGAAAGATTAGGTGGTCTGTCCACTTCATGGCTGAACTTGGTCTAGAGCACAGGTTCCCTGATGTTCTGTTCACTGGCTCCTGTTGCCCCTGCATACTCAGTTTGGCTACTTAGAGGCGTCTTGGTTTACTGTGTATTGCTTCTCCTGGACTCTGTAACCTTTATAAATTAGTAAGAAAATGAAAGAGCTGCCCCTATGAGGCACCTCCAGACACATTCCCACACCAAAGCCTGTCATACAAACTCCCACAATTCTAGTTTTTTATTCCTCACAGAGTTGAAGACCACCAGGCAGGTAAAGTGAAGACAAGTCAGGCACTGTGCTAGGGAATAGAAGGAACATTTTTGTCGGTTTTGCCTGCCCAGCATCCCTTACTCCCTAGTGTCAGACACAGCACTCCCTTTTCCAAGGTTCTGGTGGGGCAGCAATCACAGCACCCAACCCACCTATTGGAGTGGACATCTGACCTGGCCATGTGAAGAACCTTATCCCTCTGAGGCCATAACGAAGGCTCAGGACCCAAGCAGAACCAACTAGAGTCCTTTCCTGGGGTTTTATGGATAAGACCTAGAGAAAGAAGCTCCTTCCTGTTTCCCAGTTATACAAGCCAACACATTCCTATTTTGCTCAGGTTAGTTTAAATTAGGTTACCCTTACTAGCAATCAAAAGAATTCACACTCATGCAAGCACTTGCACACCTTTTCTCATTTCATCTGCATAACCACCTTATAAGGTTGCTATTATTCACTCCATTTTAGGAGTGAGGAAACTGAGGTTAAGTAACTTGCCCAAGTTCATGCAGTAAGTAAAAGGCATTCAAATTCAGGTCTTTATGCTCCAAATCTTATTCAGTATGCAATTATGAATTCAGTATTAACTCAGGAAGAAGAAACTCAGCTGAAGAATTTTTGGTTTAAAATTATAGTGGAAATGTATGTATGGGGCAGGGTGGGAAATAAGCAACATTAAACTGGAGTCAAAGGACCTGGCTTCTTCCTCTGGCTCTGTCCTTTGACCTCATCTATTATGACTCTGGGCAAGACATTTCACTTACCTGAGTGTTAGTTTTCCCACCTATAAAATGAAAAGACTGAACAACATGAACTTAAGATCCTTTTAAGTACTAAAAGAAAAAAGTCCATGGTTCTGCTTCAGGCATACAGACTCTATTTTTACTATATGTTATGTAGGATATCAGCAAATTTCAACTTGAATGTCAGGTCCAACAATAGGTAATGGTTGCCTGGGGCACAAAGTTGCAAAGGATTCTGAGCAACACAGATGTACTGGGAAATTAACAATGGCTTCCATGGTCCCAGGGAGGGAGAAAGAGCAATAGCTGCATGCTTGCCACACATATGCCATCGCTGATAGCTTCACCTTGACAGAGGAGTGTCACTGCCTCCACTACCGATGCTATTAGTACCTACACTGGATTTTCAGATTGCCTCATGAACTTACTTGGCTCCCCTTTGCAAGGAAAGAATGAAAGTACAAGAAAGCAAAGTGGTGTAGGGAATAAAGTTTTGTGCCACTGATGAAAATACATCTAAATGGCCTACACAGGGTTAGGGTAGGAGGGTGAAGGGGAACAATAATAATCATTATGGCTGTTTACGATATATACAAAGTCTCATAAGATCCTAATAATCAGCTTACCAGTCAAGTAGGGTATTATCATGCCCATTTTATAGAAAAGGGAAATGAGACTCGGGTAACAGGACTTACCCAAGTCACCCACATCTAAGAAGCAGAACCCAGATTGAAATCTAAGTCTTCTAAATCCAAGACCCAGTTTCTACTCCCAAGGTCCCCATTAATCCCACAGCCCAAATGAGTTAACTAATCAAGCTCCCATTGCAAACTGGCATAGTTATCACTGTTAGGAGTTGTTCAGCTATGAAAAGTTCCTCCCCCCCCGCCCCAAATCTGAAATGGCATTACTAATTTGTTTGTAATTTAACGGGTAGACACACATTGAGTATAAATAAACTGAGCATAAAGTTACCCATCTCCACACCTTTGTGCATACTCTTCTCTTAACCTGAGATGCCCTTCTCCACCCTATCTGCACTGGAACCAACTACTCTTCTTTCAAGATTTGTTTCAGGCATCATCGCCTCTGTAAAGCCTTTCTTGGCCCTGACGCATAATTGAACACCCTCTCCTTTGTGTCCTACACAACATTTTCAAGGCGTTGTGGCACTTCTTCTGGTAATATGTCTGTCTCCCCCACCATTCCTTTTAAATCGCGTTATTCTAACACAATGCCGGTCAGAAGGTAGGCGCTTAATGTATGCTTATTGATGGACTGAATATATTCATCTGGACCAATTTCCCTTCCGAGGCTTGAATAGCCTCTGCAAACTGCCACTCACTAATTCATGCATACATATATTAAAAAATAACTGAGTGTCTAAAAAGTACCAGGCACTGCACTGTGTATCAAACAGAAGTGGATTTACCATGAAGTTTGAGCATCAGGGCCCCTCCCTTGCACCCCTCCAAAGCTCTGAACCTTTTTTTTTGTGACTTTGTATTTTTATTTCTTAAAGAGGACAGACAGAACTGTATAAGCTTCAAGCTCCACAAAAACTAGATCCACCCTGGTGCCAAGGATCCAAAAGTGAACCTGGCAAACTTTATCTCTCCCCTTACAGAGTTTCCTGTGTAGTGGGGAAGGAGACAACCATTTGTTCATTCATTGATCCAACAAACATTTACTAAGCAATGCTATGAGTCAGGCTTCAGGGATTCTGAAGTGAAGCCAACACTGTTACTGCCTTGAAGGAGTAGGTCCCTGCTCTCCCGAACGAAAGCCTGCTGTGTTCAAGGGCAGAAAGTAGTTTAGATGGCTGTAATAGAGAGTGGTTGTGAAAGATTATCCTAAACCAGTCTCAAGACAGACCGGTCCCTGGCATGAACCCTGACCTAATTCAGGAGGCAAGGAGAAGGGACAGGTCGGCAGAACGCGATCTTGGATCTCAGTGCGGGGCGGGGGAGGGGAGGTGGCTGAAACAAGTAAACAGAAGAGATAAATACACTGTGACTGTAGTCAGTGCTGCGACAGGAAAGCAAAGGACGGTGGGGGAAGCTTCGCCTGCGTTCAGGTCTGCAGTGACGGCAAGCTCATTACCTCACAAAGCAGCCCATGTACGTTGCAGACATAGTTCCGAGCTCCCCAACATGCGTCCCCATTCCTCGACCTAAGGCTGTTCCTTTCCAAAGACAGCCGTCGGCTCTCTGGGACCAACTCTCCTGCCCCCCCTTGACACCACCTTCTCCAGGCGCTTCCCTCACCCACTGCTTACGGGACAGAGTCCGGTTTGGGGTCTGGGGTCCCTGACGCGGGTCCGCCCCCCTCACCAGCCCGCCGTTTCCATAGCAACCAGCTCACCACTTCGCGCGCCCGGCTGGAGAAGTCGCCCTTAGGCCGGGGGCTCCGGCGGAACAGCTCGTCGCGGCTGCCCTCGACCCCGCCGCCCACCGCCACTCCCAGGGCTTTGTTGCGCGTCTTCACGGTCTTGACGCTGGCCCGGAACAGCAGTGTGATGTCCACCGCCATGGCGACCCACACCCACGGCCCCCACCAGGCCCGCCCACGTCAGCAGCCGGCGACCGCGGCGCGACCTGGGCAGCTGGAGGACCGTTCCGTTTCCGCACGCCTCCGCCCACCAACGACGACACGAGAAGAAAGGTTCCGGCCCGCCCGGGGCTACCGCGGCGAGAGGAGAAAGGTTCCGGCCTCCGCCGGCGCGCGTGCCCATCCCCTCGGCGACCCGGACCCAGCGACGCTCACACCCGCGCCCGTTTCTCCTCCCGGCAAACTTTGGCGGGCTTGGCCGCGCGGGGAGGTCCCGGAGTCCCGAGCCCTCGCGAGCTCGCTTAGAGCGTGTAGGCCCCGGGACCGAGGGGATCGGGAAGCCGGAAGGCTGGCTCCATTCTCTTGGCTCCCTGTTGCGCGGGTTGCGAGGGGACAGGAAGCGACCCAGCCTGACCCAGACCTCATGAACCCACCTTGTGCGGGACCGAAGCACGTGGGCGGTGACCACCTGGGTGCAGTAAGTGCTAGGGCAGAGCAGGTGTGCACGGCACAGAGCTAGAGGCCAGAGGCCTTTCTTTTCCAACCGTCACCCACCTGATCTGTAGAATGAGGCCAGCACCTTCCTCAGTGTTACTGTGATAGTTAAGCGAGATAACACGTGCGAAGTGTTTTGGCGTTGCTTGGCTCCTAGAGACCAATGAAAGTTAGTTACCGTTGTTAATAATAACATTATTGTTAACATTCTTGTTATTAATTATGGTGGGGAAAGAGAAGGCATCACACTGTAGAGAAGGCAGATTTGAAGAAACACTAGGAACTTATCAGATCGAGACAAGGACGGAAGAGTTTCACTGGTTTCTGTTCTTCCTCGTGTATGGTTTTTAAATATACCATCTTAAGTCATAGTTATTTAAGTCGACTGAAAGTTAGCCAGTGAATTCTTTCTACATTTTGGTTCGAGGTTCAGATCTAATTCAAGATCTCTTTGATTTCATCATTTGTTTTCTTTTTTTCTAAAGAGGATGCACAACTAGAATATGTATTAAAATGTGGTTGTCAAAGAGTGGTAGGCAAAATAAAAAATTATTTTCATATCACGATGTTACTTATCTTTTCACTCTTATTCTCTCATAAGTTGTGCACAATTGGGTTTCCCAGAGGCTGGGTGACTTGTGATATTGCAAAACACTGAATGCAAAACAGCTGCCTTCTATTAGGTCAAACTTTAAAAAGATTTGCAAAAATGTAAAACAGTGCCATTCTCACTAAGTTGTTTTGGAAATGCTTTTTTTCACAAAAATATACCACTTATGTTAATATGTAATGGGTTTATCTTTACTTTTAACTGAATGAATATTTTAAAATTTTAAAATTTTTTTCATTTTTTAATACAGTAAATATCCATAGCTAAAACCCATATAAACAAAAGCTGTTTTAGGGCCCTCAATAATTTTTAAGAGTGTAAGGGAGTTCTGAGACCAAAAATTTGACGCCCGCTGTGTTAAATATGTTTATCAGAAATAGATGTTAAGAAAGTACATAGGTACCTGGAAGGAAGAAGGAAAATGGTATTTAAAACCCACACTGTAGCCACTTCAGCCTTCCCTTATGAGGAAAATAAATTTTCATAAGCTTTCTTCCATCAACAGAGTAAGGGAGAGAGAATGAGACAGAAATTACTAAATCTCTGCCAATGATTCTGCCTTGCATAAGTGGCCCTTTGTCTTATCAAGACATTAATGAGTCTTCAGCTTATGTGAAGGTAAGTCTGGGGCAGAGTAGAAGGAGAGTTAAATCACCCTGCATAATAAAATGAACGGGACTGAATTAAGGGTAAGAGGGAGGAACCAGAACCCAGGGAAGGGGCCAGGAAAGGAGATAGTAGCTCACTGGGTAGGGTTTTTGAGTGGGAGGGGGCTGAGTTACACCAAAGCTTCAGTGAGTAGTGTGTTTGGTGCGGTTGGGTTTTTTGGGTAAAAAGTTTGGGAGAAAGGTCTAAATTTTCTGTCTGCTTCTGCAAAGAGCAAAGAAGATTATGGAGATGAGACCCATGTGAGCTCAAAACATCAGGCTCTAAAACGACAAGTGACCACAAGCACCTAAAACTCCTAGAAAAGTTACAAAGATCTTGAGGAGGCCCTTGGATGTCCCACAGACCATGGGATATGAGCTGTTGCATTTTTATTATTTTGTTTTACTCTTCGAACCTCAAAGAGCAAGGTCACTTCAGTTGACCATGGACTAACAGGAAACCCCAGAAAGCTGAGAGGGGATGTGGATAAAAAGGAAGAATAGAAGCATGGTGGGACTGTATTACAAACTTCCAAGTTTGAAGTGGTACATAAACTACATTTCATTAGTAACAATGTTTCATTCATTAGGCTAGGCTCTCTACTCTTGAAAAACAGTAGGGCATATTGGAATTACCAAATAGAGTTCCCTATAACAGCACCCTCCTTACAATCAGGATAGATGTAGGCAGCTTAGAATCATTCGGGGAGACTCATGGAAGTCATTAAATGCAGCCTCCGCCAAATAGAGGGTATATTGCCCAACCAGGTGCCCAAGCCATGACAGAACTGTGCTGTCAGTTAGAAATAGACATGTAGTTGTCAGCCACCGAGGTTTTGTCATCATTGCATCCTTTAGAGACGTTGGCTTTCTAGCCCGACTACCTGGGGAAAGTTGGTGTAAGCTGGCATTTGCTCTATGGGGGAGGGTACCCAATGCCTGGAAGTGTGAATTCCTGCAGGGAAGCATGGGGAGACCAGTTTTCTCGGTTCATGAAATCATGGACTTGCCACAATAATATAGTAACTGGAGACCCTCCTTGGCGGTCTGTTTCATTGTTCACTCATATTCATGGCTTCTCCTAGGGGAGGATTATAGTTCCTTGACCTATTGACAGCTACTTAACCAGGTGATTCCTTTTAGCCGTGAAAAGTGACGTGTTGGCTCTGGGCAGCAAATTTAAGGGCTAACGTGGTTTACTGTGCTCTCTTCTCCCTCTGCCATGGCAACCTGTAATGTTCCATTGGGTCATCAACCTGGGAACCTGAGTAAAGATGACACGGAGCACAGCCAACTAAGGACGTGTGCTGGCAGTGAGAAGTAAACCTTCACTCTACTTGTCCATGGAGATTTGGAGTTGTTTGTTACTGCAGCATAATTATCCTATCCTGACTGATACACCGCATATCCAGAAATCTGCCAAAACAGACTATTGGGTACATTCATCAATTACCAACATTACAGTGTTATCTCTCAGTAGGTAAAGGACAGAGAGGAAGGAACTACTAGATTACACCTAGATCTAACTAATAGAAAAGACCTGGTTAGGAGCGTTAGGGTGACAGAAACCCTGGAAGGCTGGCCATGCCATGGTAGAATTCACAATGCAAGAGGAGAGGACTTGGAGAACATGTGTTTTCACTTTAGAAAGTGGACCTAAAGAAATTCATCAAAAAAATTTTTTTTCTCAGGGGTTCTAAAAAGGACCATGACTCTAGGGATGGGAAACTCAAAGAATAAACTTGTTCCTAAGGAGGAACCTAGCTAAAGAAATTAGGGTGATGGAGAAATTGAAACCGTTGTACACTGTTGGTTGACATGCAGAATGGCGCAGTCACTATGGAAAACACTATGGAGTTTCCTCACAAAATTAGAGATAGAACTACCACATAATCCAACAATTCTGCTTCTGGGTATTTATCCAAAAGAATCAAAATTGGGATCTCAAAGAGATAGTTAAACTTCCATGTTCATAATAGCAGTATTCACAAGAGTGCAGACATAGAAACATCCTAAATGTCCATTGATGGATGAACAGATCAAAAAAAAAAAGTAGGGCCTCCCTGGTGGCGCAGTGGTTGAGAGTCCGCCTGCCGATGCAGGGGATACGGGTTCGTGCCCCGGTCTGGGAGGATCCCATATGCCGCGGAGCGGCTGGGCCCGTGAGCCATGGCTGCTGAGCCTGCGCATCCGGAGCCTGTGCTCCACAACGGGAGAGGCCACAGCAGTGAGAGGCCCGCGTACCGCAAAAAAAAAAAAAAAAAAAAAAAAAAAAAAAAAAAAAAAAAAAGTAGCTCATACATAGAGTGGAATATTATTCAGCCTTCTTTTTTTTTTTTTGAACGAAATCCTGCAGTATACAACAACACAGATTAAACATGAGGACATTATGCTAAGTGAAAGAGGCCATTCACAGAAGGATAAATACTGCATGATTCCACTTATATGAAATATCTAAAATAGTCAAAACTCATAGAAGGAGAGAAAAGAATAGTGGTTGCCAGGGGCTGGGGGAGGGGGAAGTGGGGAGTTGCTAATTAAAAGGTATATAATTTCAGTTACACAAGATAAATAGGTTTTTGAGACCAGCTGTACAACAGTCTGCCTACAAATAACAATCTTCTTACAACCTATCACTCTGACATCAACTCTGCTCCTCCCTCTTCCACATTTAAGGACCCTTGTGATTATACTGGGCTCACCCGGGTAGTCTGGGATAATCCCTGGAGGACAGCTTTAATTTCATCTGCAACCTCAGTTCCCCCTTGCCAAGTAACATATTCACACTTTCCGGGGATTAAGGCTTGGACATCTTTGGGGGGCTGTTATTCTGCCTACCCGAGCGGGGTAGCTCCAACAGAAAGGAGGACTGATTATGAGCTGGGCAGACACCTCTTGCCTTGTCTTCCTGGGTGAACAGAGAGATCCACCTATTCTTTTTCCATTTCTCAAACAATGTTTCCAGCCCTGCTCCCTGAAACATTCCAAAGGTCTAGAGAAATACGGAAAACAGAATCTCTGCCCTTAAAGGATTTAATCTAGCAGGAGGCTTTCAAATATCCAAAGTACCAAGATTTCCTCTGAAATCTTCTAGCTGCTTCCACCTCTCTTGAAGAAAGTATCCTACTTTGTTGAACCCATTTCAGAGGACTCAACTTGCAACAATGTAATCAACAGTTACCAAAGTTCAAGTCCTCTCTCTCCCCTCACCCCACAGCTTTGCAAGGTTGGTGCCACTTCCTCCCAGCACTCACTCCATCCACCCCAGGCATTTGGTAAATCACTTCATAAAAATTCAGTTACTGGTTTCCCCAATGTAATGGTAGAAATAAACTGCTCGGTACACACTTGGAAGCTTCCTCCAGAAATCTCGTGCTTCATTTTGTTGGCATGGCATCTTGGTTTCCAACCTGAATTTCCACCACCTTTGCTTTTCTGACAGTATCTTCTGTAATGAACGTGGCCGAATCCTCCACTTTTTATTGAGTTGGACAGCAAATCATAGAATAAATACTTTCCCTTGCACTTTAAAAGGATTTAATAGGAAAATATTTTCTTACATCCTGTTTCAAGGGGAAAGTGTGATTTTAGGGGACATTTTATAGTTCACAACAGGATATTGAAGGGTATTTGGTTTTGCTTAGTTTCTTATGACTGTGTTTCTCCAGCATGAAGTGGTGTTTTTTGTGATTATTTAGATAAGTCTGATTAAGGTAGGTAGACAGTCATAGAATTATGGAAATTTAGGACGGGAAAGATTCTCAAATATCATCCAGGACATTCCCCTTGTATTTCAGGTGAGAAAACAAGTGACTTGTCCAAGATCACACACTGAGTTAGTGGGAAAAAATGAGATTTTATTCTTTATCCCTAAACTGTTCAGTGCCCCCCCCCAGACCAGCTTTTTGGTGGGAGTGGAGGTGGAGGCGGGAGTGGGGGAGAGGCATTTATACAAAGGGACCCATGTGTTTCTATATTTATATGTATCATATAAGAACTTTTGATTAGAAAATTGGGCTGACTAGTAAGTGTGGATTCGTGTGTGTTATATCCATCCATCCGTCCATCCATCCAGGCAGGTAGATTCCAAACACATTTTCAGGGTCTACTCTGTGCTAGGTGCTGAAAAGATAAAAACAAAGGTGAAATCCCCACCTTGGAAAAGGTCAAAAACTAATGGGGCAGATACGTGTATATATAGACAGTTAAGCACAATAACAGAGTTTGTTTTTTCTTAAATGACATCTCTGAAGAGTGAAATTTTTAAAAAGCTTTATGTATCACTAGCCCACTCTCCAGGGATAGGAAAAGATCAGCATGAATGAGAAAGGGGACACAACTACAGGAATAGAACTGTAGAGAGTATGTTCTGGTGGTCCTTTCTGGCCATTTCAGTCATCCCAGTCTTGATGGGACTGTACAAAGCTGGAATGAGGTCTTAGCCTGTTATTGTGGCAACAGCCTGGGCTCTGAGTCTGACAGTCTTACGTTCAAATCCCAGTGTGAATTAAACATAAAAAATACCTATCCAACAGGGCTTTGGAAGTGTGAGATGAGCTGATCTATATAAAGTGTATAAGGCAGCATCTGGCACAGAGCTAATAATGAAAGTACAGCCATTGTGGCAATAGGTCATTGAGGATTAAACTTCATGGCTGGTGGTGTCGGGGCAACTGGAGGTCGTGGAGAGTCTTCTTCAAGTATCGGAAGGAGACTTGGTTCACTTTCTGGTCTCTGCATCACCCAACTAATGTGTGTTGTGCAAGGGTGAAAAAAGGCTGAGACGGTACCTTGGATCAGTGGAGGGGTTAAAGGAAGCACTTAGAAAGTAATTGGACACGGTGGTTTGGGTCAGTCTCAGAGAATGTTACTGAGAGTTGGAGTATTTATTCTGGAAGAGAGAAGACTTAAGGGATGGATGAAATAAAGGTCCTCGAGTATATGAACCAGTGGATGGAGACCAGCTGTTCCCTATTTCTGTTTTGGACAGAATGAGAGGAAATGAGCTTACAGTGAAGCAGGAGAGATTGAGGCTAAATATCAAGAAGTATTTCCTGGATGTGGGTGTCATTGGACTTGGGAATGATTTACCAAAAGGAGTTTAATATCAGGACAATGTCTCTTTGGGCCACTGACCTTTACGTGTGGGAGCATTGGCTACACAGAGGGATGGCTACACTCTCAAGCTCTTTCCAAACTGAGGAGCCCATGTCACTCACAGAATCCTTTAACAGGAGAACGCGAGTCTCAGTCAACCCCAAACCACTGTCCTAGACCTTGGCCTGTTGTAAGAGACAATTGTGCTACTAACCTCCAGCAATCTGCCGTTCGACATTCCACAAATACCACGATTGCTTATGTAGGCTACTCCAGTGACCAAACACCTCCCCTCTCTGAAATTTATTAAGAAATTCTCTGTAGGGCTTCTTTCAACAAAAGTACGTTTAATAAAGCTTAGAATTTCCTCACAACACATTTACTCCTGTTGATGTATTTTTAGGTCTCCATTATCACTTGTCTTCACCTTTCTTTGCCTTGCTTGTAGGCATAAGGCAGGCCAGCCCAGCAGGATTCCAAAAGTTATCAATAACCAGGAATTGAGCACACTGCTGGAGTTCTCCCCAACCCTCCCATGAAAGCCAAGTTTCTCACTATTAATTTAGGAAGACTTTAAGCCAGACACCGGTTTTAATAATAGTTCATCAAAAAGGCAGGCAAGGGGGCTTCCCTGGTGGCGCAGTGGTTGAGAGTCCGCCTGCCGATGCAGGGGACACGGGTTCGTGCCCTGGTCCGGGAGGATCCCACATGCCGCGGAGCGGCTGGGCCCGTGAGCCATGGCCGCTGAGCCTGCGTGTCTGGAGCCTGTGCTCCGCAACGGGAGAGGCCACAATAGTGAGAGGCCTGCATACCAAAAAAAAAAAAAAAAAAAGGCTGGCAAACTACAGCTCTAAGTTAAAATTTGAACATAAAAGTCTCACTGTGAGCTTCAGTGTTGGAATAATTTTGAGTTATTTCCCCCCAGAAGTAGGCCTTGATGGGTTAGGTTTGTGTTTTAAGTGATTTAAAGTTGAGTGGCTATAATCTGGAAGAGGTTTTTAAGAAACAACCTGTATCATTCAATCATTCAGTAGTTAACACTCCCCCGAAGTGTTTTGTTGGAAATGTCGAATTCATTATAATAATCCACTAATTTAATTTACAAAGTCCCTAATTGTAACCAAAGGACTTTCACGTGTCGGATGCCTCCTGTCAGACCCACAGGACTCTGTTGGTTACGAAGGAGCCCAGGCTGGCCCCTCCTCCCCTGTTTTCGAAGGAGGAGTCATGGTTTCCATAACTGAACAGACTAGAAAAATATTCTCATCGTCCTCTACTTCAGGTGCTTACCCATACATGACCGACAAAGGGAGGAAAGGCAGAGGCAGCTGCTCTACCCATGGCCGGCCCAGCCCCCGTAGCCAGCCGGACCTTAGCTCTCGTTTCTATGGCAGCCCGATGGCCACCCTCCTGGGTCTGCAGAGAGACCTCCTCCCCTCAGACCTTCTTTCTGTCCTGCCCTCCCTGACTCCTTGGTCTATTGAAGCCCTGGAGGTCCCCTTGGCTCCTCCCTTTTCTTGGGCTGTCATTCATCTTTGCGAGTGGGGCTCATGCAAGGACTTAAGGGAGGTCTCCTCTGCCCCACTGGGGGGATGGTGTAAACAGTGGTCAGATGTTTCATTCGTGCTTCCGGTGTGAGCTCTGCCACCTCTTTCTCTATGTCATGTCTTCCTCCTCCTCCACCTTGAGTTGTAGTCCCTTCATTTGTCTTAGCCTTGGGGAGTGTAGGTTCCAGGAAATGCAGGATGGGCATGAAGATGGACATCCATTCCCCACAAGTAGATGAATGGAAATTTCTGGCTTGGGTGACTCATTGCCATTAATAGAGATGGAGGAGGAGGATGGCGGCGATGATGGCAAATCCTTACGTACCACTTACTAGCTTACTTACAAGCACTATTTTAAGTGTTTTATGGGCAATAAGTCACACAATCCTATGAGGGAGGTCATCTTATCATTCCCATTTTATAGATATGAAAAACCAAGGTACAGAATGGTTAAGACACTTGCCTAAAGTCACACAGCTAGTAAGTAAAGAGCAGAAGTAGAACCCAAGCAGCCCAGCTCCGAAGTCTGAAATGCCTCCCATGGAGAGATCAGTCATGCCAGAAGTGCTTGTGGTCCAGACAGGCGGAAGTGCAGAGTAGCTGCAGGAACTCTGGCTTTGAGACCAGAGGTGGACTCAAACAGATTTAGGGGCCATCTCTACCTCTGGGCTCCTGGCCTGGCCAGATCTCCCCACTGGGCCGCCCTTCCAGCTCTGCCTTGCTGGCTGGACCAACATCCTCTCTTTTCTCCATTTCACTGACTCTCGCCCATGCATCCTTCTTATTAAGCCACCCAATCCCACCCCAGGCATCTCCAGGCTTAGCGTATATTTCCTGCCCTTGGAGTTACTACGGATGCCAAGTGTCCTGCTGCACCGTTACTCTGTTGCCTACACATCAAACTTCTGGCTCCCTTTCACATCGGCATCCCCAAAGTTCACATTTACATACAGCATCCCTAAGAGGAATTTGATTTAGAGTTAAAAAGCAGATGTAGTGACAATAGCCATCTCCTTGGGAAGGAGCGTTTTCACCAGGCGGTTGTTTTCCTCTATCCTGCTCTGCCCCATCTCTGCTCCAGCTCATGGAGCTGGAAAGCATGAGGGCCCCATTCAAAGAGTATAATTTACATGAAATAGTTTCCAAATTTATTAAGGGAGCAGACAGCAAAAGGAAACCCACAATTAAGAAGTTTTTGCACGCATTCAAAGTGTTTCCACTGACTGAAGTATCATCTTCCTGAATTAATGAGGTCTGGCAAAAACTGTAGTGCAGAAGTGTGCTCCACTTTCAAGACTTCGGGGTTTACCATCCCGGGTGGGGCAGGCAGCTGATATGGAACTGGCAGGGAAGAGTTATAGAGACCAATTTGTTTTGTTAGGATGTGTTGCCAGACTGAAATTGCCAGGCTGATACCGTAGGTACAGACAGAGAAGGAGCCTATGTGTGCAACTAACTATTGACCCATCAATTTCACTCACTATCCATCATTTAGCTCACTCTCTAACCATCCACCCACTTAATACTTATATCCTACCTTGTTTTCAAAAGCATTTGAAAAAGGTAGCCAGAGATCTGGACCCAAGAACAACTAGGGGAAGAAGGGGTTGGGCAGGTAGCAGGTAAAGCCCAAGATGAGCTTCGCTCGGACCAAAGGCCACTGTCCCCTGAGTAGCTTGTGACACAAGAGATCGGTGGCTTTGGAGTCAGGCACGGCTGGTTTTGAATCCTAACTCATTCAGTTACCATCACTGACTAGTTCCTTCATCTTATTTCTTTGTTTTTTTTTTTTTTTTTTTAGGAATTCCTTTATTTTTATTATTTATTTATTTATTTATTTATGGCTGTGTTGGGTCTTCATTTCTGTGCAAGGGCTTTCTCTAGTTGCGGCAAGCGGGGGCCACTCTTCATCGCGGTGCGCGGGCCTCTAGCTATCACAGCCTCTCTTGTTGCGGAGCACAGGCTCCAGACGCGCAGGCTCAGTAGTTGTGGCTCACGGGCCTAGTTGCTCCGCGGCATGTGGGATCTTCCCAGACTAGGGCTCGAACCCGTGTCCCCTGCATTGGCAGGCATATTCTCAACCACTGCGCCACCAGGGAAGCCCTATTTCTTTGTTTTTGAACATCAGAATCATACTTAACCATTGGGATGTTGGTAGATGAACTAGTGCTGTTAATAATGTGCTCCTTATGTAATACCTGTCATTGAGGCAGCAACTATTTTACTCATTCTCTGAGTATTTACTGAGCACCTACTATGGGTCAGGCACTGCTTTAGCTGCAGGAACTATGATAGGGGATGGATAGCCCCACTCTCATTGAAATTTCTTCAAGTACTTTTTTGCCTTTTGCTCATTAAAAACCCTTACACAAGGCATAAGATCAATACATAATTTTTCTAAACCTTGGAGAACAAATCAAGTAAAAGAAAGAGTACCAAGACCCAGAATCTGAGAGACACATGCTCACGTGATTTCTTTACAAAAAAGTAACAAGAGGTTTTGCTATTTGTTGTTTGTTTTTTAGGAAACTTACAGCTGTTTATAGAACAGCAAAAGTAAATACAACCTGATGTTTCAGCTTCAGGCATAATATCCCAGACATTTCTGAAACCCACAGAGGGTAGTTTTTACTTCTCCAGAATGTCTCCCTACCCCCTACCCCCGTCTGCCTTCCTTTTTCCTCCAGTGGAATAATATACACAAACTTTACTTAAGAATATTGTATGAAAGAAAGGCCAGAGTAGAAAACACGTTCCTAACAAAGTCTAAAGAGTGCAGGATTCATTCACTCATTCCTTAGACAAATGTTTATTAACAGGTACTATTCAACCAATACTGTGTGAGTGTTCGGGGCAAAATGGCACGAAACAAATGAAGCCAGGCTTCAGGGAAGAGAGGCTGTTACACATGCACCAGGCAGAGACAGGAAAAACACAGCACAATGAATGCTCTTAATGAAGTGGTGCACGGGGAGTGGGGCCACGGGGGTGGCATGGTGTTTCTTCTTGGGCGTCAGGAGAGGGGAGTACAACTTCCTGGAGCGAACAGCCCTTACACTGGCCACTCTTCCCTTCTCTTGGGGAATCACTGATGAAAGAGAAATTAAGTCTGAGAGGTGGAGATGGTGAGGGCTTTATTACCTAGACTTAGAGAATAAGATTCTCAGGACATCGATGTTAGCATCTATTCCCAAGCCTTCATTGGATGCTTGGATCTCTCCCGGAAAACTCCAGCAAGGGGCCATCTATTTTGCATTAAAATACTCTCATGGATGGGGAACTCTACGGGAAAGCTCTTTCTGTTTTGCTCCAATTTGTTCATTCGGCAAATATTTACGGAGCCGCAAACGTATTTGCCTCGCTCGGCAACAGGCACTGGGAACATCAAAGTGAATCAGACACAATCCCTGCTCTCCAGCGCCCCCATCCTTCCTGCTTTTTTTTAAATTTAATTTTTATTTTTGGCTGTGTTGGGTCTTCGTTGCTGTGTGCGGGTTTTTCTCTAGTTGCTGCGGTGCGCAGGCTTCTCATTGCGGTGGCTTTTCTTGTTGCAGAGCACGGGCTCTAGGCCCGCGGGCTTCAGTAGTTGTGGCACGTGGGCTCAGTAGTTGTGGCTTGCGGGCTCTAGAGGGCAGGCTCAGTAGCTCAGTAGCTGTGGCGCACGGGCTTAGTTGCTCCGCGGCATGTGGGATCTTCCCAGACTAGGGCTCGAACCCGTGTCCCCTGCATTGGCAGGCGGATTCTTAACCACTGCACCACCAGGGAAGCCCCCTTCCTGCTTTTTTGAGGCCACTTCTTCTGCCCTGCTTTCCCCGTTCCCTCTCCTGTCATGTGGCTTTTCCTTCGGTCACCATTTGCCCATGTTTTTTTCCCAGAATTGAGCCCTAGACTTCAGGTGTGGTCTGACTCTCATGCCTCTGTTGTCTCCCGTTCTGAAAACTGTGCTTGTATTAGAGTGGCTCCGAAGCTCATTAATGTTTTGGCAGCCAGCTCCTACAGCTGATTCACAGGAGCTGCTGGCTACCAGCCCTCCCCACTCGCTCTCCGTCCCCCATCTCCCATCCCCACCCTCATGTTTGTCCTCTAGGCTATTAAGCCTTGCCTTCCCCATCTCCCCCCTGTGTGGGGCAATTCTGAACACCTGCCCTTGTTAAACTTAGTCTTATTACATTAGTACCCTTGTTGTAGCTTCTTGAACTTTCGAATCTTGTTCCTGTTACCCAAGAAGACCTCAAAAGCTCTGCATCTCCTGTTAGAGTGTGTGTGTATGTGTGCATATACACACTAGGGTTCAGCTCTGAGGAGACCACCTGTGAGTTTCTGAACACTCCTTTATGAATGCAGCTCATTCATACACAAATTTTTCATTCTGCCACATTTATTCAACATCCCCTAGTGAAACTTCTGTTCTTTGAGAACTTTTTTGCCTAGGTATTACCGAGAAAATGTAAGCAAAGTAATCCATACTAAGAAGTAAATGGTTGATAGTTTACCCTCTTCTTCACCACCCAGGGTGTTTGCTTGTTAACCCAAATGCAAACCTTACTGGTGAAAAAGCAGACGGTAATATCAGGAGCAAGTGGAGGTTTGTTTTAAATTGTATCATTCGGCTAACTGTGATGGGGAAATTTCCGTGTACCACTCAACCCTCTCCTCTGTTGCAGCTTCTAGAAAAGGAGGCTGGCTACCCTCAGGATCCAGAAATGTTCAGAGAATCCTCAGAGTGCATTCTGTTCATCCCCATTGTCCACCAGTAAACTGCATAGAGTTCAGAAACGCTGTGGTGACCCCAGAACCCTAAGATTCTCATATCTTTTTCCAGCCTCAACTCACAAATTTCTCTGTTGTTACTGGATGGGGGTGGCAGACTTTGGCTCAAATCTCTGTTTCTCAAAGCAATTTCTTGCCAAGACCACACCTGGGTAAGTAAAACTCCAACTTACTGTGTTGGGGTAAGTGCAGATTGACTGGGGTTTGCTTCTCAGGAGTCTGGGTAGAATTGGAGAAGCAGAGCCTTAGCAGATCCAGCTTTGGAAAAAATTCTTATGTGGTAATAGTACCACTTTCTCATAGGATTAGTACAAAGATTAAATGGCATAATGGCTATAAAAGGCTTAGCACAGTGCCAGGCTTGTAGTAAGTGTTTGTAGGTATTGTATTACTTTGGAAAGCTAATACAGAACACAATACCCAAAATCCTCCTAATAGCAGTTTAAATAGGAAGGGGAGTTATTTTCCTCACATAGTAATCAATTATAAAAAATGTACCACACTAATGCAAAATGTACTAATAGGGGAAAATCAGTGCAGGCAGGAAAAAATTATTGTGATAGTATAGAGAAAGCAGTAATTAACTTTCCCAGGGCACACTGAGAAACCTTTCTAGAGGAGGTGGATTTGGTTTGAACAGAATCTTGAAGGGTAAGTAGAAATTCACCAGGTAAAGCGAGAAAAAATGTGTGTATCAGGTATATCACACCTGTACAAAGGTGTCTTTGTCAGGATCATTGTCTGATGTGTCCACTGATGTATGTCCCAAGTATCTAGAGTTCTGCCTGCCATAGAGGAAGAGCTCAATGAATATTTGTTGAATGAATGAGTGGTAACTTGGCAGGACCTGGCAAAATAGAATTCTATTTCCTAGCAAGACACAAAGATTATCAAAAGTGTGATAGGTACTTATTTTATAAACTTCCCATCCTATCCATCCTTAATGGCTAAAAGGATATCCAGTGTTTCCAGTTGCTCTGGGGCTGGGGAAAGGGCATCCTCTCGATGTTGATGTTGGTGCTCTGAAGGTAATTCAGTGCCAAAGGGGGGATTAGATCGACAGGGACAGAAACTTGCTTACAGTATACATTTATAAACGAGCAAAAGCAAATCTGGAAATGTCGCATTTCAAGACTGTTTCTCAGCCTTGAGCAAACGGCCTGTGGACCGGATCATACTCAAGTGGAACTGGCCGCCTTGGCCAAATGAGAAACCTGTCTCCAGGAAGACATTTGAAGCAAAGGCTGAGCCCAAGCGCGAGAGAGAAGTCCCACCCCTGTGGGCGTGGCCCGGTCCCCAGAGGTGGACAGAAATCCCAGATACAAAGCACTAAAGCGACCTGTACCCAGAGCAAAGAGGAAACGATTTGGAATCCAGCCTCTGTCCTCAGGGGCTTACCTCTCCAGGCTTCAGGCAGAGCCTGTGTTCCTGATCTTTCACCTCTTGAAATCTCCAGTTCCAAGACTTGAGCGAACAACTTCATAACTTGGTCAGTGTTGTATTTTTTGTTTATCTTCCCGGGTACTAACTGTGGCCACACACCGTGCTAGGGACTTACAGAGCGCTCCACACTGACCAACAACATTGTGCCAGGTCTTTTCTAGGCCTTGGGGGTAGAAGGAAAAACAAAAGAGTCCTCGCTCACAGGGAGCTTATGTGTTAGTGAGGAAATGAGCCATAGACAGGGAAACCCATGTTAAAATGTCAAGTAGTGAAAAGTACTGTGAAAAAAGATAACCAGGTAAAGGGATACAGGTGACTGACCCGAATGAGGAGCTATTTTCATCGGTCTCTCGGATGGGACACCTGTGAGCAGAGACCTTGGATACAGTGAGGAGAGGGCTGTGTGGAAATCTGGAGAGCCACACTCCAAGCAAAGGGAACAGCTAGTGCAAAGGCCCAGAGGCAGGAGAGTCCTTGGCACACTGTAGAAACATGCAGGAAGCCAGTGTGGCTGAAACACAGTGAGGCATGAGGACATGGGTAAAGGCTGTGTAGGACTCACAGACCAGGGTCAGGACTTTGTTTTTTCCAAAGGTGATATGGAAGCAATAAATGGTCTGAGCAGTGAAGTGATACGACCTGATATATTACACACACACGTGCTCACACACACACATACACATGTATATATACATGCACACAAAAGAATTCTCAAGTTTACAGAAAAGTTGAAAGTATAGTACGAAGAATTTTTTTTCGTCAACCATCTGAAAGTTGCCAGTATGATCCCTGGTCACCCCTGAACACTTCAGTGTGTATTTCCAGAGACCAACCACCAGATTCATGAAGTTCATATCATGCATTTCTGCATCTAGTCCTCAGACCACACTCAAGTTTCACCCTTTGTCCCAAAAATGTCCTTTATGGCAAAAGGATCCCATTTAGGGCTTCCCTGGTGGCGCAGTGGTTGAGAGTCCGCCTGCCGGTGCAGGGGACATGGGTTCGTGCCTTGGTCCGGGAAGATCCCCCATGCCGCGGAGCGGCTGGGCCCGTGAGCCATGGCCGCTGGGCCTGTGCGTCCGGAGCCTGTGCTCCGCAACGGGAGAGGCCACAACAGTGAGAGGCCCGCGTACCGCAAAAAAATAAAATAAAAAATAATTTTAAAAAGGATCCCATTTAGAGTCACACCTTACCTTTAGATGTCCAGCCCCTTTTCGTCTCTTTCAGTCTGGATTGTTCTTCAGTCTTCCCTTGATCTTCATGACCTTTACTGTTTTGAAGATTACAGGCCAGACATTTTATAGAACATAACTCATCTGGGTTTGTTGTTGCCCTAAGGAGCTGGTTGTTTACTGGGTGGGGCAGACACATAAGTGAGAAGAACAATAGAGTGTCTTCTGGGCCAGGACGTGGCACCCCACTGTGAGCCACTGTGGCCAATGCTGTCAGCGCTTTTCCCAGAGACCCCCTATACCTTGAGCCCCCAGACAACACAGATGCCCTTTACTGGCTCTGCCTGCCCATCCCCCAAGCTTCTGTGTGCTCTGCTCTTAAAGACTGACACCTGCAGCCTTCTTCAAGGAACTACCCTGGGATGCTAGAAGTGTCTTCTGCACTGGCAGCGATGGCCAACAAACAGTTCCTGTAAGTGTGTCTCTCCGAGCCCTGCCTCCCCCCAGCCCCCAGTAGCCAAAGACTGACGGGTAGGAGAGTCCATGTTCCTTGCTTTGCAGGCAGAATAAATTGGGAAGTGTAATTTGTTTATTTATTTAACTAATTTTTTACGAGCTTCGTTTATTTACTTATCTTAGATTTCACATATAAGTGAGACCATAGAGTATTTGTCTGTCTCTGTCTGACTTATTTCACTTAGCATAATGCTCTGGAGGTCCATCCATGTTGTCATAAATGTCATATTTCATTCTTTTTATGGCTGAATAATGTTCCATTGTTATGTATGTACTGTATCTTCTCTATCCATGCATTCATTAATGGGCATTTAGGCTGTCTTGGCTATTGTGATTGTGCTGCAATGAACATGGGAGTGCATATATCTTTTCAAATTAGTGTTTTCATTTTCTTCAGATAAATACCCAGGAATGGAATTGCTGGATTGTATAATAATCCTATTTTTAATATTTTGAGAAATCTCCCTACTGTTTTCCACAGTGGCTGCACCAATTTACATCTCCACCAATAATGCATGAGTGCTCCCTTTTCTCGCATCCTCACCAACACTTGTTACTGCTTGTCTTTTTGATAATAACCATTCTGACAGGTGTGAGGTGACATCTTATTGTGGTTTTGATTTGCATGTCCCTAATGATTAGTGATGTGGAGCATCTTTTCATGTACCCATTGGCCATTTGTCTGTCTTCTTTGGAAAAGTGTCTATTCAGGACATCTACCCATTTTTTAATTGGACTGTTTGATTTTTTGCTATTGACTTGTATGAGTTCTTTGTATATTTTAGATATTAATCCATTATCAGATATGATTTGCAAACATTTCTCCCATTCAGCTTTTTGTTGTGCAAATGCTTTTTAGTTTGATGTAGTCCCAATTGTTTACTTTTGCTTTTGTTGCTTTTGGTGTCAGATTCAAAAAATCATCACCAAAACCGATGTCAAGGAGTTTATGGAGGTGGAATTAATCCTCAGGAGCTCCCTGCAAGATTAAGTAAGACTGGGACTTTGCCTAACCTGGCATCCTTGTTTGCCCTCTCCCTGCCCTGTTCTGCTTCCCCCACTCCCCTACTGCTTTTTCCTAGGAGCACTTCCTTAATAAATCCCTTGACCACTAATTCTCACCTCAAGGTCAGCATCTGGGAAACCTGGTCCAGGATTCGCCTACCCAATACTTATCCTCCCTCCTGCCTCTCTCACAGGGGGAGATATGTGGTCCAGTCAGGATTCCAAGCAGCCACCCTATTGTTCCAGAACTCCTGCGCTAAACCAAGAAAACTCTGAAGGCAAGGGAAAAGACTTCTCATGAGGGTGAGTTGAGCAGGGCCTCGGGGTGGGGTGGGAGTTCATTAAGTAGAAAATGGAGAAAAGAGCCTTCCAAGGACAAGGAACAGCACGTGGGTTGATGGAAAAGACCAAGGAGCCGGGAGAGGGTCAGTGGGTGGGAAAACACTGAAGTAGGTGAAGTGTGTGAGTGCTGGCTTGGTCTCCCCGTCCCCACCACGTCTCCGTTTGAGAGTGACCACCTCCCCAGGCCCCCAACACACACAAACACACACACACACCAGCTGTCCTGAAACTGTGCGCATCCCTGCCCATCCAGCGAGGCCCAGTGCGCTAATTTACCCCCAGCGTGTAATTCTTCTGGGCAGCCTCAAGGATTTCTGGGCAGCCCCAAGGATTCCTTTGGTCTCAGAAATGGCCAAAGGGTGTGTGTGTGTGGGGGGGGGGGCTGTTTTATTTACAAAAAGAAAATCTTGAAGATAATTACGCACTCTACTTGACTCTGAAATGGACAAAAAGCGTTTCATTATTGGCCCCCTTGGGGTAAGGCGTCCTCCCACCTCCCACCGAAGGAGCTGATGTTCACTGCGAGCCCCGACACCCGCGCCCCCTCGGTGTCCCGGGCGCGGCGGGGCAGGGATGGCCACCGCGCCCTGTCGGACAGTCTGGCCCTGTAGCTCGACGGGCGCGGCCCCGTGGGGATCGCCTTCGGAGCTGGACGGTTGCGCACACTTTGAAGTGCGGCCGGGCCTAGTGAAGGGCTTGCTGGGCCGCGGGATCAAGTGTCAGCGCCGCCGCGAGACGCAGCTGGGCGGACAAAGGGCGCTCGGCTGCTTCGCGGCGCGGAGCGGGACAAAGGTGGAGACGAGCACGCGGCAGGGGCCAGCGGGTGGCCGCGCCTGCCCCGCGCGCCCCCGCCCGGCTCCCCGGCGCCCGTTCGCCGTCCCCGAGTTTCCCCAGGCGCCTCCCGGGGGCGGGAGCTGCAGCGCCGGCCGCTCCAACCGCAGCCAGGACTCGCCTCTACCCAGACCTGGCCCGAACCAAATTTTGGTGACGGTGTGACCTTCGGTTTCTCTTACGGCGTGTGAAATTCCCACTGAGTGCAGTGCTTTCTTTGCACCGTAATAGTAAAGACTTAAAGCGCCTACCTGCCAGGGACTCTTCTAAATCCTTTAGCGTTTATTAACCCATTTCCTCCTCCTCCAAACTCCTCGAGTTGGGAGGATGGTTAGCTCCGTTCTACAGATAAAGGAAACGAGGCACGAAGGAGCTGCGCCACCGGTCTGCAGAGCTAGAAGTGGTGCCGCCAGACTGGTTGGCCTCAGAGCCCCCGACAGATCGTATTTTCATGTTTGGTATTTTGCTCATCTGCCTTTTTTGGTGTGTGCATTAATTTTGCTTTTAAAAAATATATTGCATTAAAATGTGATCTTGGATACCCAGTTTTTTTGGCGCCCATTAAATTTTGCCTTGCAGACAAGTGAGGGAAGTACTACCCGGGTGGTATCCACTCCCCTCTACTGCCTGGCGTGGATTCTCACAGCAAGCTCCCGCAGTTGGGGTTACTGACTCCCCTGGATATTTCAGAAGGGGAAAAACCGAAGCTCAGAGCTGGTAAGTGACTTGCCCAAGGATTTCTGGCAGGCTAGTCAGCCACCAGCCCTGAGCTAGTTAGCATACCAAGTTATGGTAACTTGCAGGCCCTTAGGTACCTCTGTTTTGGAGGTCCCAGCTCTCATCATAGCAAACTCTTAAAAAGAGCAACATCCCACACATTACATAGAACTTTATGATAAAATTTTTGAAAGGATTTTTTAATGATTTTAATTTTGCCTTACTTGGTTACAAGGCCCTAATTTATAATGGCTGCAATTTCTTAGGATTGACTGGGCGAACTGGGAAGTTCTTGCAAAGTGAGAAAATCTAAATCGTTTTCACATGGAATGAAACTTTTAGGAATAATTAATTTAGCAACTTAATGATGTTGACACGGTGCTACCTTCTGTAGACCTTTAATTAAACATTTATTCGTTTTGACTTTGCAGCTTGCTTTTATCGTGGTGGAGCCAAAAATTACTTACCCAGGTCTCCAACATTTTTGTTGGAAAGCCCTCCTCATAGCTTGTGAGTTGCAGGCTCTTCCCTAGGGTACCCACCCCCTAGAATGGTCCCGCCCACGCCAGTCCCCTCCCGGCACTCTGGGGGACGCTTCGCATCCTTCCAGTGTTGCAACTTCTAAGTAGGCAGGGTCTCCTCTGGCTAACCAACTGCTAAGCAATGAGTTTACCCAGGGCAGGAACTAACTGTAACCAAGTGTCAACGACCCTCCTACCGCCGATAGAGGGAGGACTCTTGTCAATATTGATTGAATTGTGACTTTATCATGGAAGTGGGGGGCAGGATGTGAGATAGAAAGTGTTCCAGAAAAGGGGCGGAGAGTCCTGGTGCTGCCACTAATGCTCGGTGTCCCCAGGGTTGCCTCTCCCCCTCGCTGGGTCTCAGTTTCCCCTTCTGGGACATGAAGACGGACCAGGAGATTTCTAATATGATGCTTCTTTCAGTGCTACCATTCTTCAACTGATATAGTTCATGGAGGAGACAGTTTGGTTTCACCCAAATGAGCATTATGGGAAGGGAAGACTCCAAGGTTGCCTTTGGCAAGTGGGGTCAAATAAATGTTTCCAACAGTGGTGGCTTGTGATTCTCTGCATTTTTTCTGGGTGCAGTCTCCCCGCTGCCTCCCACTTTTCTTTGTATCCTTAGCAGATACCGAATGGCCTTCCTGTGTCTGTGACCACCAGGCTGTAAGCACGCATGCATCTTTACCGAGGGCCCGGCACCAGGCCTGATGCGTTCAGGTGCTTAATCATGCTTGTCAGGGAAGAGCACCTTTTCCAGATGAGGAAACCAAGGTACAAAGAGAGGAAGTGGTCTGCCTCGAAAACAATCCAGCTCCTGTGATGTTTCTGCACAACCTTCCCTGGAAGAGGAGAATTTTATATGTTTGCAAACTGGTGGACTTTGTTACCTGCACCCAAAGCAGGAGCTGAGTGAGCTCACCGAGGGGCATTGTTTTCCTACCAGGAGAGCTTTCAGGAGAGAAGACAGAGAACTTTCCCCACTTAGGAAGCTCAGCCCCATTCCTCCTCTAACCATCTTTTATTTTATTAATTAATTTATGTATTATTCACTTTGGGTTGCATTGGGTCTTCGTTGCTGTGCGCGGGCCTTCTCTAGTTGCGGCAAGTGGGGGCTACTCTTCGCTGCGGTCCGTGGGCTTCTCACTGCAGTGGCCCCTGCCGTTGTGGAGCATTGGCTCTAGGTGTGTGGGCCTCAGTAGCTGTGGCACGAGAGCCCAGCAGCCGTGGCTCGCAGACCATAGAGCACAGGCTCAGCAGCTGTGGTGCACAGGCTTAGTTGCTCCGTGGCATGTGGGATCTTCCCTGACCAGGGCTCGAACCCTTGTCCCCTGCACTGGCAGGCGGGTTCCCAACCACTGAGCCACCAGGGAAGCCCTCCTCTAACCATCTTAACCAGAGGCTTCTGGCTAAAGGCAGCTGTCTGGGAGCCTCGGAGCCCGGGTTCTGGCGCTGACTCTGGCTCTGGTGCAAAAATGCTTTGAGATTCAGAGCAGTCCCTCACCCTCTCTGCACCTTTGTTTCCTTGGCAATAAACCAATAGGCTGGACTAGAGCTGTGCTGCTCAAGCACATCATCTGAGGATGTTGTTAAAATGCAGTCTGATTCTGGTGGTCTGGGGTGGGGCTTTTCTAACAAACTCCCTGGTGATGATGCCACTTCTGGCTCTGACTTTGAGCCTTGGCATCAGGCACGTGGAGACTGACGAACAGTTGCCCGGATTTGGGCCGGCGAGGGCAGTAAAAAATGTGAAATGATGCCAAGGGTCCTTTCAACCAACCGTTACAAAAATCATCACTGTCGTTATCATCATCATCATCATCATCAACAACAACAAACATTTGTGCAGCGCATTTCGCTGTCCAGAGCAGCTGTCACAACCTTGAACCCAGCTGACCTCTGCATGCACCCTGGTGGGAGAGGAGGACATGGCTGGAGACTCTATTCAGACCTAGCCAGAGGATCTGGGCAAGAGCACAATAGCCCCCTAAACTATTGTCTCCCCTCGGCCCTTTGATTTCCTTAGCATTTTTTTGGTGTCTGCTCTCTGACCCCTTCTTCCTTTGTTTCCTAATGCACCTCTTCCCGGTTCCTAATTCTCCCCGGTTCCTAATTCTCCCCTCCCCCAACATACTCATACACAATGTCAGGGGGAGAAAATCAGTGCATCCACCCCCAGATTTCCCACTTTTGATCCTCTGTCCCCTCTGAGCAAGTAGAACCCAGCCTCAGGGATTGGAATCTTGGCTCATTTCTGAGCAACCTGGGGCAAATCCTTTCACCTCCTTGATGTCCCTCTTCTTATTTGTAACAATGGTAATTTTCCTTCAAGTGGCATTTGTTGACACTATGCTCAGTGACTCCATCCTTACCATAACCCTGCGGAGTAGGAACTATGACTGTCTCCACTTACTGGGTGGGGAAACCGAGGATTTAGGGAGTTTACCGGCCCAAAGTCACCAGCTGGTCAGTGAGGGAGTCAGGACATCAAACCATCAAACCATTTCTGTCTATTGATCTTTGATTGACATCAAAGATCACTGTAGAGTCACATTCAGTTGTAAGAAATCATACTGAGAGAGCTAGTGCAACCTCTGTGCAGTCTTCCCTAGTGAAAACATCTTGCAAAGCTATCCTGGGATATCAATCAAGATATTGATATTGATGGAATCCACCAAACTTAGATTTCCTCAGTTTTACATGTACTTATGTGTGTGTGTCTATATACACACACATATATATTTAGTTCTGTGCTATTTTAGCGTAGTTCTAGGTCCATGCATTTACCACTACAGTCAAGACACAGAACAACCCCATCACCACAAGGACTCTTCGTGGTGCCGATATATAACCATACCTACTTCTCTTCCCTAACCCTGAATCCCTAACCCTGCAACCACTAAATCTGTCCTCCAGATCTATAATTTTGTGATTTCAAGAATGTTTTATAAATGGAAGCATACATTTATATGATTTTAGGGTTGACTATTTTCACCCAGCATCATTCCCTTGAGACCCACCCAAGTTGTTTCATGGACTAATGGTTCATTCCTTCTCCCTGCTGAGTGGTGTTCCATGGTATGGAACCATTCACCTGCTGAAGGACGTTTGAGTTTCCAGTTCCTGTCTATTGTGAATAAAGCTGCAATGAACGTTTGTGTACAGATGTTGGTGTGAACACAAGTTTTCATTTTTCTGGGACGATTGCCTGAGAGTGTAAGGTCTTTGCTTTTTATCCCAACTTTTGTGGCTCTCCAGGTTGAATGCAAAGATAATAAAACCAACCAAAAAAAAAAAAACCAATTAGTGAGATTTTACTACGTATTTGGCACTACTGTAAAAAGTTTGCATGAATCAACTTATGAGTCCTCAAAACAACCTTAGACTTAGGTACTAGTATGATCCCTATTTTACAGATAAGGAAACTGAGGTGCAGAGAGGCTAAATAGTCTAAGGACACACAGGTTGTAAGTGGACATTCAGGTTGCTCCCCTGTCCTGGCTATTGTAAATAGTGCTGCAGTGAACACTGGGGTGCATGTATCTTTTCAAATTATGGTTTTCTCCATATATATGCCCAGGAGTGGGGTTGCTGGATCATATGGTAGCTCTATTTGTAGTTTTTAAAGGAAGCTCCATACTGTTCTCCATAGTGGTTGTACCAATTTACATTCCCACCAACAGCGTAGGAAGGTTCCTTTTTCTCCTCACCCTCTGCAGCATTTATATACTGGCCATTTGGATGACTTCTTAAATGCCTATTCAAGTCTTTTCCCAATTTAAAAGAAATGGAGCTATCTGTCTTTTCCTAAATGATTTATAAGAGTTCTTTATATATTTTGAAGATGAATATTTTGTGGGTATATGTAAAAAATATGTTTTACCATTCTGTGGTTAGCCTTGTACTCTTATAATGGTGTCTTTTGATTAATAGAAGTTTTTGATGAAGTTTAATTTATCAATCTCTTCCTGTATGGTTAGTGTTTTCTGTGTACTATTGATAAATTATTACCTATCCCAAGTTCATAAAAATCCTTTTCTTTCTATGTTCTAAAAGCTTTATTGTTTTGGTTTTCCTGTTTTGGTCTATGATCCACCTGGAATGAAATTTTGCATATGATGTGAGGTAGGGGTCAAAGTTAATTTTTTTTTCCTATGGCTTTTCAGTTCATCAGTACCTTTATTGAAAGACTTTTTTATTTTTGCCAGCAGCATTATATTGGCCCCGATATATGTGGGCCGATTTCTGGACTCTGTTCTGTTTATTTCTTTATCGTCACATAATTACCAACATGTTTTAATTACAGTAACAAAAAGACTTGCTATCTGATAGTGTAAATCACCCAATTTTGTACTTACTTTTTAAGATTATCTTCACTGTTATCGGTTGATTGCAGTTCCATATGAGTTTTAGAACTTGTCAGTTTCCACAACAATCCTGTCAGAAGTTTATCAGTATTATTATTATTTTTTTTAAATTAATTAATTTATTTTTGGCCGTGTTGGGTCTTTGCCACTGCCTGCAGACTTTCTCTAGTGACGTAGAACAGGGGTTACTCTTCGTTGCGGTGTGCGGGCTTCTCATTGTGATGGCTTCTCTTGTTGTGGAGCACAGGCTCTAGGCAGGCGGGCTTCAGTAGTTGTGGCTCGTGGGCTGTAGAGCGCAAGCTCAGTAGTTGTGGTGAACGGGCTTAGTTGCTCCACGGCATGTGCGATCTTCCCAGACCAGGGATCGAACCCGTGTCCCCTGCATTGGCAGGCGGATTCTTAACCACTGTGCCACCAGGGAAGTCCCTATCATTATTATTAATCTTAAAAAAATTGCCTTTGGACTTTTGTTGATTTCTTCTGCAAGTTTATTTTTTATTTCACTGGTTTCTACTCCTATCTTTATTGTTTTCTTTCTTTTACTTTCTTTGGGTTTAGTTTTCTGTTCCTTTTCCAGGTTTTGAGACTGAAAACTTCGATCAGAGGTCAATGAAATATTTACCAGACAGTAAATCTTTTAGGCTTTACAGGCTCTACAATCTCTGTTACAATTATTCAGTTCTTGTGTTATAGTAAAAAGCAGCCATGGTTAATATAGTAACAAGTTGTAGTGGCTCTGTGCCAATAAAACTTTATTTATAAAAACAGATGGTGGGTTAGATTTGGCTGATGGACTGTAGTTTGCTAACTCCTGGTTTACATAAGTGATATTTTTTTCTTTTTAATATTTATATTTAAGTTTATATTTTCCTATAAACTGTGTTCATTGCAGTTCATTGCATCCTACACATTTTTAATATGTCATTTTTAAATTATCATTCAGCTAAAAATATTTTTAAATTTCCTTTTTTTGTCCCATGAATTATTTAGAAAGCTATATCTTTTTTTTTTTTTTAAATTAGGTCCTATCTTACACAGCTCACAAAAATTAACTCGAAGTGGGTTAAAGACTTAAACATAACACCTGATACCAGGAGCACTCCTAAACACTCCTGGTTTGGTGCTACCTGATTCAAATCGATTTTTGTTCAAATAACCTCTTAAAATGTTTAATATGTCTTAGTTTATCTATTAACAGTTCTGGTATCACAAGAGGGAACCAAAGGAGGCCCCACATGATCTCCCAGGAGCAATGATTAGTAACCAAGCATAGTTTTAGAAAGCTATATCTTGATTTCTAAACATTTAGCTGATTTCTTAGTTATGTTGTTATTGATTTCTAGCTTATTTCATCATGGTCAAAGAATATATCTGTACAATGATAGTCCTTCCAAATTTGTTGAGACTTGCTCTATTGCACAGCACATGGTTTATTTCTGTAATCATTCCTTGTGCTCTTGAAAAGAATATGTACCTGGAAGTTGTTGGTTACAGTACTCTATATATTTTTGTTGGCTCAAGTTCATTAATTATGTTGTTCAGGTCTTTCATATCTACTGAATTTTTGCCTGTTTTTTCTTTCAGTAACTGAAAGAGGTATGTTATATTTTCCACTATGAGTATGGATTTGATTATTTCTCTTTTTTTTCTCAGTTTATGTTTTATTATCTTGAGGCTATGTTATTAGCTGTGTACAGATATAAAATTTTTATATTGTTTTGCTAAATTGGCTCTTTAATATTATGAAATATCTCTAGTAATAAATCTTGCTTTAAAGAATATATTATCTTTTTAACTATATGTTGTTAAAGACATGTAGCTATCTCTATGTCTATATGTTACTATGGTTAATAGCAATAACTATACTGTTAACATAATCAGCTTTTCCTATCCTTCTAATTTTAACTTTTCAGACTCCTTATATTTAAGGTACCTTTTTCTTATAGTCACAATACAATTGAGTTGTGCTTTTTTAGCTATTTGACAATTTTTGCATTAATATAAAAATTTTTAAATTTATTCCATTTTCTCTGCTCTGCTAACTTGTTAGTTATACATTCTGTTATTATTCCTGTACTGGTTACCCTAGAGAATAAAACACCCAACCTTGGCCTATTGCATCTACTTTTGGATGTTACCATTTCCTAGATAATACTTTTGTATTTGTATTTCCTACATAAGGCAAGGGCCTGACAATACTTTCAGCTTATTTATCCTTTCTGCCTTTTGTGCTATACTGTCATGTATTTAGTTCTACATATATATTAATTCCCCAAATACATTGTTATTTTTGTTTTAAGTTGTCAGTATTTACTTATATTTACCAATATATTTACTATTCCCATTGCTCCTCATTTCTTTCTACCTTATTTGTGCTTCTATTTCAGATTATTTTCCTTTAATATATTCTTTTAGTGCTGCTTTTCTGACAGTAAAATTTCTAAGTTTTTATTTGTCTAAAATATCTTTATTTTACCTCCATTTAAAAAGTGATATTTTCACTGGGTATGGAATTCTACTTGGCTGCTCAAAAGATGCCATTCCATTGGCTGTCTTCCATCATTTCTGTTGAGAAGTCTATTGTCAGTCTTATTGTTGTTCTTTTTAAGATAAAGTATCTTTTAAAGATTATTCTCTTTGCTGTTAGTTTTCAGTAGTTTGACTATGATTTGCTGTCAGAAAGCCTGACTCTTTCATTTGATGTTTGACAGTGACAGCCTTCAAGCCCACCTCTCCCTCTTCCGCCTTTGTCCCACATCTGGGCAAGCTCAGAAAGCCTGGGTGCATCTTCCCTTTGTGCCAGTGGGAAATTTGAACCACACAAGTCTGCACCTTGCATGGGAAGCCAAATCCCAGCTCTGTCCTCCAATCACCATAAAAACTGAAGCCAGTCTTTTTTTTCCGAGCTCTCTTAATCTCTTTTCTTTGTGTTTATCCTGCTTGGCATCTGTAAAATTTCTTGAATCTGTGGGTTTATATCTCTAATAAAACTTGGAAGAATGCTGAGCCATTTTCTCTTCAATGATTGATCTTGCCTGCACTAGGGTTCTACAGAGAAACAGAACCAATAAGATATATACATTATACATATACATTCTCTCTATATAGATATATATCTATGGATATCTATAGATACAGATTTATTTAGAGGGATTTTTTAGAGGAATTAACTCACGTGATTGTGAGGGTTGGCAAGTCCAAAATTTGTAGGGCAAACTAGCAGACTTTGATTCTTTTTTAATAGATGCCAGTTTCTGGTGATTTTCTCCATCATTTCTTCTATTTTCTTAGGCATATTAACCATACTTATTTTAAAATTTATATCTGAAAACTCCAATATCTGGTTCCTTTGTAATCTGTTTTCACTCTGTTTTTCTCTTTACTGTTGGTATGCAACCCTGTTTCTATCCCACCTGGTAATTTTTTATTGCATGCTGGAAATTGTGTATTAAAAATTGTAGAGCTTTTGGATGATATCATATTCTTCCAGAAAAGGTTTAATTTTCTTCTTACTGATGCATAAAGTATGGCTACGTCATCCTCATCCAGTCACATCTGGCCTATGTCCCATTTATCATATTCTTAGAGTGTAGCCCTTTAGGGTTTCAACTGAAAGCCTGAGGTGTTTATTAGGAACGCTTACTCTTGATTTACCCTGAACTCCAAATTTTGTTTCCCCAAGCCCATGAGACTGCCAAATTCTGTGCTTAGCCTCCTAGCAGATACTTTCTAGTTGGGTTCTCTGTGCCTCTCTTCCTGTGACTGCATAGTTTAGGATTTGGTACATTTCTTGCAGAGAAATTGAGTGCAGATTACAGCACTCACTTCTTCATGGCTCTCCATCCTCTGGTATCTTGTCCCCTTCACCAGGTGCTTGTTACCCCTGGTATCTAATTTTTCCTTTATCCTCCTAATCTCAGTAAGATGCTGCCTTATGTTCTGGATCACTGCTTTTGATTCAGCCTCTATGACCCACATTGTGAAAAATACCCCAAGAGCTAATCAGCAGAGGATGTAACACTTATTTCAGTGTGTTTTTGTGGGGTCTTGATCCCTCTAGTCTGACCTGACTGGGATATTTTTGGATGACTTCAAACAACTCTTTCTTTAAAAAAAAATTCAGCCTTTATAATTGTTCTCAGTGAGAAGTTTACTCCGAATACTTTTGTGTAGCTACTTGTGTATAGCCAGAAGCAGAGGAAGTTTGAGTTAAGTTTTGTGTAGGACTTGCATAAAGAAAGTTGCTAACTCAGTGTGGGTTCTCTTCCCTAATGAAAAAAAGGTTAGTGGTTTGTCTGGACAGTGAGGGAGAAACCCCAGTGTTCTTTGCTTATTCAAGACATGCGGTTGTTCTAATTGCACTGAAAGGAGGTCCACATTTGAGAGTGAAGAAGGGACAGTCTCTCTGTCCTGTACCAGTGCATAAGACCAGGTGGGGAAGCTTGAGACTGGCAGGAACTACAGAGACCAGCTGGGGTTCAAGGCCCTCTCGTGGATGTTCTTTAGTGGGCAGGAGAGACCTCTGAAATGGTGTTTTCGAGCATATGTGCTTTCATCAGGTTCCTAAAGGGTCCTGGGGATAAAAAAGGCAAAGATCCAGTAACCTAATTGGAGGACCGAGGCAGCCTGAGAAGAGGTGTATTAGTCTGCTCCGGCTACCATAACAAAATATTATGGACTGGGTGGCTTACGGGACAGAAATATATTTTCTCAAAGTTCTGGAAGCTAGAAATCCAAGATCAAAGTGCGATTAAGGTTGATTTCTGGCGAGGCCTCTCTTCCCAGCTTGCAGATGGCTGCCTTCTCACTGTGTCCTCATGTGGCCTTCCCTCTAAGGGCTTGGAGAGAGAGAGCAAACTCTTTGGTATCTCTTCTTCTTCTTATAAGGACATGATTTCTATCAGATTAGGGCCTCACCCTTAGAACCTCATTTAACCTTAACTATCTCCTTAAAGACCCTATCTCCACATACAGTCACGTTCTGAGGTTCTGGGTATTAGGACTTCAACATGTGAATTTGCGGGGGACGGATACTTCAGTCTGTAAGATCAGGACTATCCAAATTATGGTTAGTGGTAGAACTGAGGCTGAAGATCGGACATCCCCTGGTACCTCCCTGATCCCCAGCGATGAGCTTCTTCTCATCAGAAGGATGTGTCTTCTCATATTTATGGCTTCTGTGCCTCACATAATAGCTGCTCAGCGAGTATTTTATGGAACTGAGTGAACCTAGGGGTTCTAAGTGGGAACTCTTCTTGGTACAAGATATCATTTTTCCCTTTCCTAATGTAAAAACTAGCCCAGAGAGAGTAGATGGTTGACCCACAACCACACAGTGAGTTAGTAGCAGAGGATGGGCTAGCGCCCAGGTATCCTGCCTCCAACTCAGTGCCTACCCGGGCTAGGCCTCTTCCACTTCTGCAGTCCTTGCTAAAATCAGAGAAAAGGGAGCAGATCTGTGAGTCAGGGAGTTGGCACCGACTCTTTCCTCTCACAGGATATTTGTGTTTAAATCTCTATGCCAGGCCAAGGAAGAGAAATCTAAGCCATGTGTGTGCACGGGCTCTGAAAGGGCTGGGTAGTTAGTGGGCTGAGGCCTCGAGACAGGTCACACGGGGGAGGCCTGGTTTGCTTGGCTTCCTGATTTTCCTACCTCCAACCCTGACTTCATTTTGTGATACTGGTGTGTGCATCTGTGTGTGTGTCTGTGTGTGTGCAGAAATCTTGAAAGAGTTGGACTGGGTCCGTATATCTAACACTAAAGTGTTCCAGCCCCAAATCCCAATTGAAAAGCAGGCCAAACTAGGTCATGTCTTCATTCCAAGTTATAATTTAAAATAGTAAATGAAAGTGAAATGTTCCTTAAAATGTTAAGAAAAAATGATTTCAGTTTCCAGGGTAGAGTTTAAAACAATACTGCCACAGAGCTAAGAACTTTCCGTGGAAAGGAGCAGATTTCTTACTGCTGGTGAAAGTTGCTGAGAAAGCTTCCGGAACCTTCCGGGGCCGGCTAAGAATGCCTTTTCTGATCTTGCTACCCACTGACTGGCTGGCATTTGGCATGTCACTTGTCCTGTCTGGGCTGTGGTTTTCTCATCTGCACTGGTTTGTTCATGTGGAAAGATTACCATTTGTTGGGAAGCCCCTCTTTTCATTCCAGCACATCATCTCTGTGCCCACCTGTCATGTGAGTATTGTGACCCCCATTTAACAGGAAAGGGAGCAGATACAGAAAGGCACTCAGCTGTGAGTGACAAAGCTGGAAAACAATACCAGCGCTTTAGACTGCGTGGTGCTCTTTGCATTCTTTGAGTAAGCAGGGCTGTGTGACCTTGGCAAGTCAGCCAACCTCTCTGTACCTGTTTCCTCTCTGTAAAGGGAACCATAATAGTGTCCACTCTAGAGGGTTGCCATGAGGAGTGAGTAAATGAAGCTCTGACGGTGCTTGGTGTGTTCTCAGCCCGACCCAGAAGTCTCAGGAAACTTGCTCAGCGACTTGAACCACCATTTAGAGATCTGCTCCCTTCCACGGAAAGTTGTTAGCTTTGTGGCAGTGTTGTTTTAAACTCTATCCTAGAAACAGAAATAGATTTTTCTTAACATTCTAAGCACAGAATTCAGTGTAAGCTATGGGCACTACTTCTACTGTTGTTCAAATCTGCGCTTTGGAGACAAGCCCTATGGTTATAAGCAACGAGCAGCAACTCTGGTTCACTTAAGCAGAAAGGCCGCCTCTGGGATGATCGATCATCATAGCTCTTGGAATCCACAAAAAGGCCAAGGCAGGCTCTGGAAGGACAGGAATCAGGGGACCTGTGAGGGTGCAGGGCATGTGAGCAACAGAAGGTGAGGCCAAGCCAATGCTGGGCAACTGGCCCCAGCCCTCTTCCAAGTTACCTCACTCTGTTCCAGACCAAAGTCCAGGGGAGGGAGAAAGTAGCTGCTGTAACAAATTATCACAAACAAGTGGCTTAAATCAGAGCACATGGAGGGATGAATAGGTGGAGCCCAGAGGATTTTAGGGCAGAGAAACCCTTCTGTAAGAGACTGTAATGGTGGATACGTGTCATTATACACTTGTCAAAAGCCATAGAATGTGCAACATGGAGAGGGACCCTAATGTAAACTATGGACTCATGGCCAACAGAGTAATTTGGCTCACGTGCCTACCTCTGGCAACGGCATACGATGGAGCCACTGCCGGGGCTTACAGCTTGCTGGGCCCCAGTCCCAGACTTTCTGACTCAGCAGGTTTGGGGAGGGCCCTGAGAATGTGCATGTGTTACAAATTCCCAGGTGATGCTGATGCTGCTCGTCCCAGAATCACGCTTCAAGCTGAGAGCAGGCAGAACTCCTTGACAGACGTTCTCACCCAGCCTATATATGGTGGGAAGAGAAACTTCCTGAAAGATCATTAGGATGCAGAAGCTGGGAGCAATGGCCGCCAGGTGGCAGGGACACGAATGTCCAGGTTGTTAGGGGCTCCTGCTTTGGAGAAAGTATGTGATGCAGTCATGAGGAAGGCGTGCTCAGAAATGATGGAGGAGGATAAAGAGAGGCTGGCAGAGATCATGCTGGCCACTGAGACCCACGGGGTGCTGGGTCCTAAGTCCTGGCTGAGTGTTCAGTTGCTTGGTCACAAATGGTCCCATGGGAGAATGAAGGCTCAGTGGACCCCTGTTACATATGTCCCAGTGATGCCCTTGTAGGGACAATTTTACCTGGATCTTGGAGCCAGAGAACAAGCTGGAGGGAGAATCTGCTTTTAATTCTTAGAAACAAGGAGCCTGGATCAAATGACCTGTGGGACCAGCTGACTGGCCCCGTCTGCCATTCTCTGTGCTCACATCCCAAAGCTAATGATGTCATAGCCCTGGGCTGCGTCCGATCTGTGTAGTTAGGTTGATGGGATTAATCAGCTCATGTTAACATGCTGATGATCATGAAATAAAGACGACCATTTCAATAGGATACTCGGGGCTGGGAGACTAAAGTGAAATCATTTGGACTTTTACAGAGGTCACGGTTGAATTATCACAAAACTTCCTTTACTCAAAGCAGATGCTTATTAAGATTAATTTAGTGTGAAAAGTGAACCAGACTGAGTCTAAAAGACATTGTCTCCTCAGTTATGTAACAGGACACCTCCTTATTGTCCTCCGCTCACTGAAGATGATTGTGTATTCCTCCAGGGACGGATCAGCACGTCGAGTGCAATCCCTCTTTTGGGGATGCTCAGTGAGATCTCAGTGTTCACACAGAGACAGGGTGCACAGAAACAAAAGAGAACAGCAACTGGGAAAATAGGGGCTGAAGACAGAGCCCATCTTTCTGCTAAAACTGTGCATTCAGCAATTTCTAGAGTTGTGCCTTGTCTGAAGACGAGAAACAGACATGGGGAAATGACGTCACCTTCTTGAAAGGTAGTAGATGCTTGTGTGATGATGGGTCGTGGTGACTGTCCGGGTCATTTGGGTCCAGAGGAGGAACTCTGAGAAGCATGACTGGCAAGGATCACATTTATTGGATCCTTGAAGCCTCTAACCTTCCTTCCGGACGACTGCAGAACTGTCATCATCTCAAGCCTTTTTCCTTTCTTTTTTAAGCAAATAAGATCCATTCCTCTTGTTTGTCTGTTTGTTACAGAAATGCCCCTTTTTAAAGATCTTTCCCTTGGCTTCCAAAACCCTCTGGAGCCCTAGCTCTGGCCTACCTCTCATCCTCTCCCATTCCCTTCCCTGTCTCCTCTTCCAAAGGTAATTCCTTGAATGTTGCTTTTCCCCAGGGCTCAGGTCTCTGCTTCTACTCACTGGAAACATTCCCTTCCCAGAGTTAGTTCATCCAGCCCCGTGTTTTAAATGGTTACTTTAAGCCTAGAGTTACCAGAAAGGCCATGTTACCTGCCTTAATAAAGTAAAACCCAGAATCTCCCAGATTAGCCCTGAGAGGAGAATTCTCTCTCTTTTTTTTAAACGTCTTTATTGGAGTATAATTGCTTTACAATGTTGTGTTAGTTTCTGCTGTATAACAAAGTGAATCAGCTATACGTATACATATATCCCCATATCTCCTCCCTCTTGCATCTCCCTCCCACCCTCCCTATCCCACCCCCTAGGTGGTCACAAAGCACAGAGCTGATCTTCCTGTGCTATGCAGCTGCTTCCCACTGGCTATCTGTTTTACATTTGGTAGTGTATATATGTCAATGCCACTCTCTCGCTTCACCCCAGCTTCTCCTTCCCTCTCCCCATGTCCTCAAGTCCATTCTCTACATCTGCGTCTTTATTCCTGTCCTGCCCCTAGGTTCTTCAGAATCTTTTTTTTTTTTTAGATTCCATATATATGTGTTAGCATATGGTATTTGTTTTTTTTCTGACTTATTTCACTCTGTATTACAGACTCTAGGTCCATCCACCTCATTACAAGTAACTCAGTTTTGTTTCTTTTTATGGCTGAGTAATATTGCATTGTATCTATGTGCCACATCTTCTTTATCCATTCATCTGTCGATGGACACTTAGGTTGCTTCCATGTTGTGGCTATTGTAAAGAGTGCTGCAGTGAACATTGTGGTACCTGACTCTTTTTGAATGATGGTTTTCTCAGACTATATGCCCAGTAGTGGGATTGCTGGGTCATATGGTAGTTCTATTTTTAGTTTTCTAAGGGAACCTCCATTCTTTTCTCCATAGTAGCTGTATTAATTTACATTCCCACCAACAGTGCAAGAGGGTTCCCTTTTCTCCACACCCTCTCCAGCATTTACTGTTTGTAGGTTTTTTGATGATGGCCATTGTGACTGGTGTGAGGTGATACTTCATTGTAGTTTTGATTTGCATTTCTCTGATGATTAGTGATGTTGAGCATCCTTTCATGTGTTTGTTGGCAATCTGTATATCTTCTTTGGAGAAATGTCTATTTAGGTCTTCTGCCCATTTTGGGATTGGATTGTTTGTTTTTTGATATTGAACTTCATGAGCTGTTTGTATATTTTGGAGATTAATCCTTTGTCATTTGCTTTCTTTGAAAATATTTTCTCCCATTCTGAGGGTTGTCTTTTCATCTTGTTTATGGTTTCCTTTGCTGTGCAAAAGCTTTTAAGTTTCATTAGGTCCCATTTGTTTATTTTTGTTTTCATTTCCATTTCTCTAGGAGATGGGTCAAAAAGGATCTTGCTGTGATTTATGTCACATAGAATGTTGTGCCTATGTTTTCCTCTAAGAGTTTTATAGTGTGTGGCCTTACATTTAGGTCTTTAATCCATTTTGAGTTTATTTTTGTGTATGGGGTTAGGGTGTGTTCTAATTTCATTCTTTTACATGTAGCTGTCCAGTTTTCCCAGCACCACTTATTGAAGAGGCTGTCTTTTCTCTATTGTATATTCTTGCCTCCTTTATCAAAGATAAGGTGACCATACGTGCGTGGGTTTATCTCTGGGCTTTCTATCCTGTTCTATTGATATATATTTCTGTTTTTGTGTCAGTACCATACTATCTTGATTACTGTAGCTTTGTAGTATACTCTGAAGTCAGGGAGCCTGATTCCTCCAGGTCCGTTCTTCTTTCTCAAGATTGCTTTGGCTATTGGGGGTCTTTTGTGTTTCCATACAAATTGTGGAATTTTTTGTTCTAGTTCTATGAAAAATGCCATTGGTAGTTTGATAGGGATTGCACTGAATCTGTAGATTGCTTCTGGTAGTATAGTCATTTTCACAATGTTGATTCTTCCAGTACAAGAACATGGTATGTCTCTCCATCTGTTTGTATCATCTTTAATTTCTTTCATCAGTGTCTTATAGTTTTCTGCATACAAGTCTTTTGTCAAGAGGAAAATTTTCTGACGGAAAGGGGTATCTAGCCACCTGGTCCCTGTCTGAGTTTCCTTTTCTTTGGAATTCTTGCTCACCCCTCCTCTGGGGCATGTCAGGAAGGGCCTGCTTTCCTGCAAATCTCTGACCTAAGAGTGAACAATCCCTTCCCCTTGGCTTTCCTAAAGCACAGTTGACAAGAGAAGCTTTCTTAATATGTGGCTACATACAAAGGAAAAACTCAAGGGGAATAAGCAGAGCAAGACCAAAGAAGTTAAACAGCTTGGCTTACAAGGTCTGAACCAACAGAGCTGTGTGAGTTATCTAATGCTAGGTAACAAATCAACTCAAGATGTAGTGACGTGACACCATCATTTATTATATTCCTGGTTTCCGTTGGGTGGGAATAGAGAAAGACATCTCATGGACAGTCTCACTTGAGAGCTCTCCTGTGGTTGCACTCACATATCAGCTGGAGCTGCATCATCTGAAGGCTTGGCTGGGGCTGGAGGATCCACTTCCAAAGTGGATCACTCACATGGCTGGCAAGTTTTTTCTGACTATTGTTTGGGGGACCTCTTGCTTCTCTGCTGGTGAGCGTCTCCATAGGGCTGCCTGAGTGTCCTCATGGCATGGTTGCTGGCTTTCCCTAGAGCAAGTGGTCATTGCAGGAACTTTAATCCCTCTTATCTAACCTCAGAAGTCACACACGTCCAATTCCTTAATATTCTATTGGTCACAAAGGGCCAGCCCTGATTCAGTATGGGGGATGAGTACACAGGGACATGAATGCCAGGAGCCATGGATCACTGGGGGCCATCTTGGAAGCTGGCTACCACAAGAACCAACTTGTTCTCCAGCATCTGTGGGACCGTCCCATGCCATGAGTATCCCTATGAAGAGAGGGTTTTAGGTGCCTTCACCCATTTTTACAGATCAAGCACCAATTGGGCAAGAACATGCAGGGCCACCCCTCTTCCAGTTTTATCTTTAGACATCAAAAGTGGAGAATTTAATTAATCCTACTCCACAATTCATGGTATACTTTCATCATTGTTCTACGGGAGGCTGCTTTTTTGCTTTATTTATTTATACTCTTTTTATCTCCATTTCACACTTGCACTCTCTCCTCTATGCCCCTTCCTCATGACCACCACAGGCAATCACTTTAAAATGTTTGATGAATGTCTTAGTCTGGTTGGGCTGCTATCACAAAATGCCATGGACTAGTGGCTTAAACAATAGACATTTCTTTCTTACAGTTCTGGAGGTTGGGAAGTCCAAGACCAAGTTTTAGACCTTGGTGAGGGCCTTCTTCCTGGCTTAAAAATGGCTACCTTTTCACTGTGTCCGTACATGGTGGAGAGTGAGAGAGGCTGGTTTCTCTTCCTCATCTTGTAAGGATGCTAATCCCATCATGGGACCTCACCCTCAGGACCTCATCTAAACCTAGTTACTTCCCAAAGGACCCACCTCCAAATACCATCACATTGGGAGTTAGGATTTCAACATATGAATTTGGGGAGCACATAAATATTTAGTCTATAACAATGGGTATCCTTGTATTTTTATGCATACTTGGAAAATAGGTAGTGTTTTGTCTGGTCATGGATTTTTAATCTCCATGGATGTTATTAGATTGAAGAATTTGCTCTGTAAGTCATTTGGTTCACTTAGAACCTATGTCCTCAGTGGTGGGTTTCTGCCACATTTCATTTATCCATCCTGCTGGTGATGGATGGACACCCAGATCACCTCCAACCCCTCCACCACAAAAGATACTTCAAAGAAACCCTTTTCCTTTCAGTCCTGAGTGAGAATTTCCCTGGGGTTTCTACCCAGGTGAAGGTCCCTGGTTTATATATATATATATATATATATATATATATATATATATACACACACACATATATGTATATATACATATATACATGTATATATATGTGTGTGTGTATATATATATATATATATATATATATATATATATATATATATATATATATATATATATTTAATGTGACTACATGTGAGCAGGTAGCTCTCCAGGGCACCCTTTGCTCTCCCAGACTCTAGACCAGAGAGAAAGGATGTCTTCTTATCTCCCTTCTTCAGGCATTCCTGCCTAGGTCCAAGGTTTTGATTGAGAAATGTATTGCTTCTCCAGGAAACCAGATGAGTTGTAGCCCACACAAGGGTAAGAGTACACCCTTACAGGTCCATCTGCAGAACATAGCCTAATGTGGCATCCCAACATCCTAAAAAAAAAAGGGCTATCATTGCATGGTCTGAAAGGTCTTGTCCTCACATGCCAAGTTCATGTCCCTATCCCTCAACTCTTTGCTGAGCATCAGACCTGCCTATCCTGTTACCTGCAACACATCACCCCTTGGCTATTCCAAAGGCCGCTCCAACTCTGCTTGTCCATATGCCATATTCTTTATCTTCGTGACCACTGCCCCCTTCCTGGAATGATATCACCAGCTCCTCCTCAGTCACCCGGTCACCATCATTGTCATCACTGCCCCTTGGTGAGGTTCTGCCGGGGTCATCTCCTAGACATTTCTGGGGTCTGTTGTTTCTTTTCCAGCCAGACCCCATCACTCTTGCTCAGATTATTTCACCAGTCTCCTGACCCCCACTTTTCCAGGTACAAAGCCAGGTTGCTCACGTACAGAAGGCTCTGAGAGGAGGAGCCATGCACGATCTAGTCTCCAGCGCAGGCTCCCGACTCTGACACACAGCTGGATCCCTGCACCAGGAGAGGAAGGTTGGATCAACTGAATCAGAATCTGAGAGCGGAGTGTGAGGGGAAGAGAGACTGGCATTTCTAGTTTTAAAAGTTGCACAAACTTATGGTTACCAAAGGGGAAAGGTCGGGGAGGGATAAATTAGGAGGTTAGGATTAACATATACACACTACTTTCAATTTATTTAAAATAGATAATCAACAAGGACCTACTGTATAGCACATGGAACTCTACTCAATATTCTATAATAACTTATATGGGAAAAGAATCTGAAACATAATGGATATATGTATATGTATAACTGAATCTCCTTGCTGTACACCCGAGACTAACACAACATTGTAAATCTACTATACTCCAATATACAATAAAAATTAAATTAAATAAAAAATAAAAATTGTACAAGTGATTTGGATGGGCAGCAGCCTGGGTTGAGACCCACTGCTGTCATGAAGTGCTTTTCAAACTTAAGTGAACAGACGAATTACCTTGAGACCTTGGCAAAATGCAGGCTCTGATTCAGGAGGGAGGATGCTGTGTTTCTAACAAGTGTCCTGATGCTGCTGATACTGCTGGTCTGCAGACCACACTTTGAGGAATACATTTCTAGTTTACACAGTGCCCAATACACCACCTGCCTCATAGCAGATGTTCAAGAAATGCTTGTTGGATGCATAATGCATGAGTGAGTGAGGGAACACCAGGCACTTACGCATATTATTTTATCCCATTTTCACATCACACTGAGTGGCTATTGTTCTTTATTACACCCATTTTACAGCTGGTAACTGGGAGGCAGACAGCTGTAGCAATTGACCTGTGTGCTTAAGATGAGTGATCATGGACACACCTGTTCACTCTCTCAGTCTTAGTATTTGTTGTAAAAGAGGGAGAATAAAAGTAATTGCTTCATAGAACTGTTGAAAGGGACAAATGACATGGTGCATGGAAAATTCCTGGCAGAGTCGCTGGTGTTTTCTAAGTGTTCAGTAAAGGGTATTTAAAAAAATGGTGCAATTTCCCATCCACTAGGATGAGTAGAATCAGAAAGACAGATAGGGCTTCCCTGGTGGCGCAGTGGTTGAGAGTCCGCCTGCCGATGCAGGGGACGCGGGTTCGTGCCCCAGTCCGGGAAGATCCCACATGCCACAGAGCGGCAAGGCCCGTGAGCTATGGCCGCTGGGCCTGTGCATCAGGAGCCTGTGCTCCGCAACGGGAGAGGCCACAACAGTGAGAGGCCCGTGTACCGCAAAAAAAAAAAAAAAAGAAAAGAAAAAGACAGATAATGACAAGGGTTGGTGAGGATGTAGAGAAGTTGGGACCCTCCTACACGGCTGCTGGCAATGCAAAATGGTGTGGCCACTTTGGAAAACAGTCCAAAAGCTCCTCAGAAAGTGAAACATAGAATTATCACAGGACCCAACAATTCCACTCCTATCTACCCAAAAGGGTGGAAAAAAGATGTCTACACAAAAACTTACACACGAATGCTCATAGCAGCATTTTTCATAATAGCAAAAAGTGGAAACAACCCAAACATCCATGGCTGATGAAAGGATAAACAAAATGTGGTCCATCCATACAATGGAATATTATTCAGCTATAAAAAGAGTGAAGCACTGATTTATTCTACAACATGGATGAACCTTGAAAACATGCTGAGTGAAAGAAGCCAATCACAAAGGGCCACCTACTGTATGATTCTATCTATGGGAAATCTATAGATACAAAAAGTAGATTAGTGGTTGCCTTGGGTTGGGAAAGGTGGGGAATCAGGGGTAATAGGCAAAAGGTACTGGGTTTCTTTGCAGGGAGGATAGGAATGTTCTGAAATGGATTGTGGTGAAAATACTAAAAACCATTGGATTGTACACTTTATTTTTTTTTAATTTTACTGAAGTATAGTTGATTTACAATGTTGTGTTAATTTCTACAACAGAGTGATTCAGTTATACATATATATACACACTCTTCTTCATTATGGTTTATCACAGGATATTTAATATATTTCCCTGTGCTATACAGTGGGACATTGTTATCTATTCTATATATAATAGTTTACATCTGCTAATCCCAAACTTCCAATCCATCCCTCTGCCACCTGCCCCCTTGGCAACCATAAATCTGTTCTCTACGTCTGTGAGTCTGTTTTTGTTTTTTAGGTAAGTTAATTTGTGTCATATTTTAGATTCCACATATAAGTGATATCATATGATATTTGTCTTTCTCTGTCTGACTTGCTTCACTTAGTATGATAATCTGTAGGTCCATCCATGTTGCTACAAATGGCATTATTTCATTCTTTTTTATGGCTGAGTCATATTCCATTGTATATGTGTACCACATCTTCTTTTTTTTTTTTTTTTTTTTTTTTTGGTGGTACGCGGGCCTCTCACTGTTGTGGCCTCTCCCGTTGCGGAGCACAGGCTCCGGACGCGCAGGCTCAGAGGTCATGGCTCACAGGCCTAGCCGCTCCGCGGCATGTGGGATCTTCCTGGACCGGGGCACGAACCCGTGTCCCCTGCATCAGCAGGCAGACTCTCAACCACTGCGCCACCAGGGAAGCTCGTACCACATCTTCTTTATCTGTTCCTCTGTCGATGGACATTTAGGTTGTTTCCATGTCTTGGCTATTCTGAATAGTGGTGCTATGAACATAGGGGTGCATGTATCTTTTAGAATTATAGTTTGGGCTGGGTATATGCCCAGGAGTGGGATTGCTGGATCATATGGCAACTCTATTTTTAGTTTTTTGCAGAACCTCCATACTGTTTTCCATAGTGGCTGCACCAATTTACATTCCCACCAACTCTCACTGTGGTTTTGATTTGCATTTCCCTGATGACAGACATATTTTCATGTGCTTCTTGGCCATTTCTATATCTTCTTTGGAGAAATATCTACTCAAGTCATTTGCTTATTTTTAAATTGGGTCGTGTGTCTTTTTGTTATTGAGTTGTAAGAATTCTTTATATATCCTGGATGCTGCCTAACTTTTATTCTTCTAAGTCAAATGTGCTTTAGCCTAAGTTCCGTCACTTGAAAGAAAAAGGAATACTCAACGTAAATACTATCCCTTTCCCTCTTACTCTTGCAAACGTCAACGACTTACTGAGTGCCTCTGAGCCTCAGTTTCCTTATCTATGAAGTGGGGATAATAATAGTACCTGCTTCCCAGGGTCGTTTTGAAGATCAAATGAGCTCATATATGCAAAGTGCTTAGAATAATACCAAGCATGCAAGGTAAGGGCCCCATAAAGACTGGCTATTGCTATTATTATCATTACTATGATAAACTAGTACAACTGTGTTCATTATCACCTTCATTTCAGGTCCTAAAGCCAGGTGGAAGTGAGGGAAACAACCCCATTGGCGAGGTCCTATTATGTTCTAGTCACTTTCCTTATATTTTTTAGATTTCTCCTCCCCACACCCTTTTCAGGTAGGAAAAACGATGTTGTTTGAGGAGACTGGGCTCAGAGCGGTGCGGTAACCTGCCCGAGATCCACAGCTCTTAAAGCAGGATGGAATGTGCCATCCAGACCCTCCTCCAACTCAGCAGAGGCCTGTGGCCCCAGCTGCTGTCAGCCCGCTGTCGGCCCCTCAAGAGAAAGGGGCCACCTCGTCTACGGTGACAGCCCTTCTGAGGGCAGCCTGCCTCTGACTGATCAGGGTGTCCATGCTGAAGGGCCAGCCCAGCTCCAGAAGCAGCCCCTGGGGGTCGGGGTTGTATTGCCTTTAACTGCTCACTCCCCTCCCCCCGCAATCTGATCCTGAGTCCCTCCCTTCCCTCTGTCATAAGCCTGGACTGAAAGCTTTCCTGTCTGACAGCTTTCCTGGGGACACAGGACTTTCAGTGTTGAAACCGGGGATGTCTAGCTGGGATGAGCAGGTGACCTTTGCGTGCTAGATCCCACCTGAGGCTGCATCTAGGGAACCCTCCTAAGACGGGGGTTCAAAGCCAGCTCAGGCTGGTGCCGGGGGCCAGGCTGTTTTGCATCAAAGAAAGTGCGGAAGGAGAATGTCAGGGCTGAGGGCTGAGTCTCCTTTACTCCTTATTGCTAACTTGGGACAAGACTCAATTCTCTAAGTGGTAAAGGTGAGAGTCATTAAGACATGAGAAAATTAAAGCACACTGAGGCCAGGGCTGTGCTGTGTTACTTGTCCCGGTATCTGAGCTCGTGGCCTGTTGTGGAGTGAGTCTGGGACACATGCATAAGGTGACTCGGCCCATGGGAAGTGAAAGGAAGAAGCAGGAACCTCACGCAGGACAGTCTATCTCCTGTGCTTCACAGCCTAGTTGCCAAGGTTTTCTGGAGGATCCACAAAACAGCTGAACCGGTTTTCTGTGTACCCCTAGTCTGTCTGCTTAGGCCCAGGTTGCCAGGACTGACTTCTTGGTTAGGAACCAGCCTATTAGTTTATGCTAAAAGTGTATAAACAAGACTGCCCATTCTCAGAGTTTCATAGTTTTTTTTTTTCCCCCTTCTCTTCTATTTTAAATCCTCCTTACACTGTTGTTCCTTGATGATGGTCTGTGGCTGTCTGCCTCATGTTGGAGTGTATTAGCCTGGGTTCTCCAGAGGAATAAAACCAATATGGTTGATTGGTTATAAGGAATTGGCTCACATGATTATGGAGGCTAAGTCCAGACCCAAAAGAGCCGATGGTGTCATTCCAGTCCAAGTCTGAATGTCTGAGAAGCAGGAGAGCCATTGGTTCCAGTTCAAGTCTGAAGGCAAGAGAAAACTGATGTCCCAGCCTGAAGACAGACAGAGAGAAAGAATTTTTTGTTTCTCAGCTTTTTTGTCTAGTTAGGCCTTCAACTGATCGGACGAGGCCCACCCACATTGGGGAGGGAATGTGCTTTACTCGGTCTACATTTGAGTTTAAGCTCATCCAGGAACACCACCCCCCTGACCCGATACACCCAGAAATAATGTTTAACTGGACACCTGTGACCCAGTCAAGCTGACACGAAAAATCAACCATCACAGTGAGCAAATGTGTATGCAAATGTCTAACCCTAATGTGTCTGGGTCCTTCTTCTGTTGCTGAGTAAATAGCTGTTGACTGTTGGATGCATGACCAGTTGCTCCAAGGGGCAGTTGTATCAGTCACCAGATACTGTTAGGATGTGGGTTTTGGGACAGACAACCTCAGGGTAGGCTGGGGGTAGACCTGGTCCCAGGAGCTGGTCTGTCTCTGTACTGATTTGAATAGTGTGCCCTAAAAATTCATGTCCTCCCAGACCTAAGGATGTGGCCTTATTTGGAAATAAGATCTTGGCAGAGTTAATTAAATTAAGATCATACTGGGTTAGGGTGGGCCTAAATCCAACAACAGTCCTTGTAAGAAGAAGATGCACAGATATGCAGAAAGAAGAAGCCCATGTGAATCCAGAGACAGAGGCTGGAGAGATGCAGCCACTGGAATGCCAGGAGCCACCAGAAGTTGGAAGAGGCAGGGAAGGATTCTCCCCTTGAGCCTTTGAAGGGAGCATGGCTCTGAGATACTTTGATTTTGTACTTCTGGCCATCTGAACTGTGAGATAATAAATGTCTGTTGTTTTAATCCACCTGGTTTATGGTAATTTGTTTTGGCAGCCACAGGAAACTAACACAGTCTGTCTTGAATAAGCAGCCACTGGTTCTTTCTGCCTCTCAAGGCTGATTGCCTGGCACTGCTCCTCTTTCTGGAACACTCGAATCCCCTCTGATGTACCTGTCCCCTTAACTGTAAATGCTCAGGCCCCGTTGGGCTTTGGTAGGCCCTCTTATTTTTTCATTTCCCTGTTGCTTACTGGGCCAGGAGGTTCAGATTAACTCTGAGGAATTCATTTGCATTTTAGATAAGAAAGGCCGGCTTACCTGGGATGGCTGCAGGGGGAGCTGACAGGGGAGCTGAAATCCAATCCTTCTGGGCTGCTGACTCAACGAAGCCTTTCTTCCACTGGGGCACTGCTGGGTGAGACCCTGTGACCTGGGCGGTTTCTGGTGCCCGTCCTGCAGGAGAGGTCGCACATAATTCACTGCAGTTTGCAGGCTTCCTGGCCCTCCCTGAGTGTAAAGAGTTTTGTTATCTTTTTTTTAATTATAAAATAAATGCATATTCATTGAAAACAATTCAGACAATAAGTAAAAGTATAACATGGCAAAAATGACCCTTAATATCTTCCTACTGAACCATTATTAACGTTGTGTCAACTCTTCTCCATTCTTACTTATGTGTTTATGGACAGTTACACACACACACTTTTTCTTTGTTTATATGTTTGATTTACATTTTATTTTATTTATTTATTTGTTTGGCTGCGCCACTTGCCACTCGGCTTGAGGGATCTCAGTTCTCTGACCAGGAATTGAACACAGGTCATGGCAGTGAAAGCACAGAATCCTAACCACTAGGCCACCAGGGAACTCCCTGTATTTACATTTTTTAAGAATGATGTGCACTGTACATACCATTTTATAAGCTGCTTCTTCACTTCATAACACTGTGTACATCTTTCCACACCTATCATTATGAGCTGATATGGACATTTTATTATTTTTTTTCATTGAAGTATAGTTGATTTACAATGTTGTGTTCATTTCTGCTGTACAGCAAAGTGACTCAGTTATGCTATGGACATTTTAAATGGCTGCATCGTTGCTGGCACCCCCTCCCCTGGACGTGCCCCTGCTGTGGTCATGCAGCTTAGAGTGGGCAGGTGGGAAGGACAGAGGCTTCCCTGGCTGAGGATGAGGGTGGGGTTCCTGCCCCGACCCAGACACTATTAAGTTGCTTTTCCTTGTGATTTTGTTTTTCTAGACGTTGAATGTGTGTAAAGATCTATGTTGTTGCCCTAATCAGATCTCACCACAGTGTAGAAATCAATGAGAGGTAGCTTTTAGGCTATTAGGTAGAGCCCTGAATTATGAATTAAAATCCTGAAATGAAAACAAGATTTTGGGGGTGCCTGTTCCTTTTTTCCTGTGGGACCCTGGGGAAGGATTAAGAGTTGCAGTCATCTACAGGTGTGTTGTTTACTGTTGAGCTGGCTCAAAAGGTTTGTTTATGTATCTGCTGATGAGCAGGTATGAGTGGGCACATCTCTGGACCCTGGAACCTACCGCCTGTGTTTCCAACCTCAGCTCTGCCTACTTACTGAGTAAACAGGTAAACAGGTAAGTTACCTGGCCTTGCTTTGCTTTAGTTTCCTCGGGCTGCTGTGACATATGACCACATGGGTGGCTTAAAACAACAGAAATGTATTCTCATAGTTCTGGAGGCCAGAAGTCCAAATCAAGGTGTCAGCAGGATGTGCTCCCTCTGAAGTCTCCAAGGCAGAATCCTTTCCTGCTTTCTCCAGCTTCCGGTGGCAATAAGCAGTCCCTGCCTTTCCTTGGCGGTCTCTGTGTCACTCTAATTTCTGCCTCTGTAATCACAGGGCCTTCTCACCTCTGTGTGTCTGCGTCCAGATCTCCTTCCTTTTTCTCTTATCAGCCACCAGGCATTGGATTGAGGGCCCACCCTTATCTAGTAAGCCTTATCTTACCTTGATTACATCTACCAAGACTCTATTTCCAACTAAGCTCACATTCTGAGGTTCCAGGTGGACATAAATTTTGGGGGGACATGATTCAACCCACTATACCCATCCTTTAGGAGGACATGTAATTTGTAATTTGAGGAATTTGTTAATACATGTATATCACTTAGAACAGCAGCTGGCCTGATGAAGCCTTCACAATGGCGGTCATTATGATGCAAGAGACCTTTGAAAAGGCTCCGAGGAAAGATTATGTATAAATGCCCAGTGAAGCACACTTCCCAGCCAAGCAAGCCCCCTCCCCTTGCCCCCGCCCCTCTTTTTGAGTCTTTCTGTCTCCTATGCCAAAATATCAAGTTTTCCGCTTGCAATCCTTCCATTCAAGAATGGTTTATCTAGCCATTTGTTTATGTGTGGAAAATGCATAAAAATTTATAAAATAAACCCATTTACTTCCAGACGAAACTTAGCGTTTTTGCCTGGAGTGAATTTTTGTGGCCGAGTTACAGAATTCCGAAAATAAGGGTTTCTAATGAAACGGCGCTACCCTTTAATGAATCTCACTGCCCTCACTGTAATAAAGAATGTACAATGTTTGGCATGATATACTCTGGAAAAATCGCCTAATGTGTAATATGAGTGATCGCCCTCTTTGTGAGCCAAGCTCTGTTTCCATTTTGTCGGGTAATTCAGCTCAACAAATATTTATGGAGCAACTACTGAGTCTCCGGCGCTGGGCTGGGCGGTGGGGATGTACAGACAGCATTAGTGAGGGGTACGGTTGTGTAAGTAGCAATGGCCTCTTGACCGGGTACATGTTGAACACCGTTCTAAGGGCCTTATGTACCCTTATATCCTAACAGGGCCCCGTGAGGGAGGCACATGTCTGTAACCCCATTGACAAAGGGCACACTAGGGGTACAGGGAGGCCCAAGTGATTTGCCCATCATCATGCAGACGGCAGGTGCAAAGTCAGGGTTCACATCCAGGCAGTTGGGGTCCAGAGTTCATGCTCTTAACCACTGTCCTGGGCAACCTCCACCAACAGGTTCCATTCAGTGGGGTAAGTTCAGTGCCCAGGGGTTATGGAAGCCCATAGGAGGGAGGGCACAGTCTGGGAGGGCCAGAGAATGCTTCTTGGAGGGGCGTCCTTGCAGAGACTTGTAGCTAGGGCTGACAAAGGAGAGAGGGGACGAGCAGGCACAGTCCCTGAGCTTGGAAACAGCCTGGTGTGTACACACGTGTGTCAGGTGTTGCTGGAGCCGCATCACAGGAGACAGAGCATCAAGCGATGAATCCAGAGATGTGGAGCGGGGATCAGCTTGAGGAATAGCATGGACACTGCCCTGAGGAACATGGAGGTTCTCCTGCATGTGGAGGAAGAAAGGCCTGGACCAGGGTTTTAGGGAGAATGGCACACAAATCTGCCTATTATGTTTCTTTGTTATAACTGGAGTGTTTCAGGACATGTCACCTGGCTGTTCATTTCAGAATTGGGAAGAACAAAGGAATATGGGGGGGGGGGAATACAGGCTACCATCTCAAAATTCCATCTAACCTGTTATCCTTCTGTCTCAGATATATTTGTATACATTTCATCTTTCAGCCCCAAGGGTCTGAATCTTACCAGTTTTTTGCTGAGAACAAGATATTCCTGGTGACACAGTAATATCAACGAACACTTCTGAATGCTTCTTATGCACCAAGCACAGTTGCAAATGTTTTACATGTTTCAGTTCATTTAAGCCTTACCAGGAGTCTAGGAGGTAGGTCCTATTGGTATTCTCATTCTTAGATGAGGAAATCTGAAGCACAGGGAGTTTCCTCAGTATCATGAGCTTGTAAGGGGTTGAGCCAGGATTTGAATCCAGCAAATGGCTCCGGCTCCATCATTCTGACATGAATGGGATTTCCCCTTAGCATAGCATAGCCCACACCATCAGTGGGCTTCAAGTGTGCTATGGATGAATTGTGCCTCCCCAAATTCATGTGTTAAGCCCTAATCCCCCAATGTGATGGGGCCTTTGGAAGGTGCTTGGGGTTAATGAGGTCATGAGGGTGGGGCCCCATGATGGGGTAAATGCCCTTCTAAGTAGAACACGAGAGAGCTTGTTTCCTTTCTCTTTGTGCCATGTGGGGACACAAAGAGTAGGAAGCCATCTACAAGCCAGGAAGAAGACCCTCACCAAGAACCTGATCACCTTGGCATCCTGATCAGGTTTCCAGCCTCCAGAACTGGGAGAAGTAAAGGTCTGTTGTTTAAGCCCCCAAATCTCTGGTATCTGTTATGGCAGCCTGAGCTGACTGCGACCAAGTGTGCCAAGATATTGAATTTAATTGTCCTCAGAGGGGGTGGAAACGTACACCTGCTGTGTTGCTTCTGGGTCAATGGTGGACCCCAACAAGTCAGTCGATATGCTCTGTGTGTGTGAGCCATGGCAAGATAATGGCAGTGCTATATTGAGTCCTGCTTTGTCATGAAGAGTGCTCTTAAAAGCCCATGAAAACTGGTACCCTTGGAAGTGTTCATCTTGGGACAGACACTCAGAGACTGGGATCCAGCTCTGCCACTCACAGGCTCTGCAAAACCCCAGGCATATTTGATGTCTCTGGACCTCGATCTTCTCACCTGTAAAATGGGGGTAATAATACTTACCTCTCAGCATTGATATGACATTTACGTTACCTCGCAGCATTGATATGACATTTATGTGAGATACCATGGTAAAGTGCCCGGCACCTGCTGAGTGGTTAGTAACGGTGGGTGGAGCATTAATATAGAATTGGCTCTTCAGTACCTAGCTCAGGCATCCCCTCATCTTGAAAGCTCTCCTCTCTCGGTCCCCTCTGTGCCTCACATGTGCAGATGGTGGCTCCTTATGTTACGTTCGTGTTACTCACTGACTTTGTCCACCTGCCTCTCGGATACACAGAAGATCCTTTTGGTACAAACTGCTTAGGGTAGCAGCAGAGGGATGGGAGAAGGGCTGTGGATGAGTGTCAGGCGACAGAAGGAAGGTCCTGTCAGAATGAGGCGGAAGGTCACACAAGGGCACCTCAGGTGTCTGGGAGAAGAGGAGAAGAATGGGCAGGGTTGCTGGTTGTGTAGGAGGAAGGTTCAGGAAGGTGGTTTTAGGGTGTAGAGAGCTGGGACACAAGTGTACCCCTGCAGGGTTTTAAGCAGGGAGTGGCTTGTTCAGATTTGCTAAAGTCTAGATGGGATCCCTGACTGCAGCATGGAGATGCCCCAGCATGAGTGAGCCTGCAGAGAAATGGGGAGCCTGGCAGGGCAGGGGTTGGCCGTGACCTTTGGGCCTCGGGGTCTGAGCCGAACCATCTGGCTGGCTCAGAAGTTTCAGTTAGAGGATCAAGGTTGTTTAACCTCACAGGCAGACAACGTGGTCCCTGGACCCTCTCCAGAGACCTGACCCTTCTCCCCTGTCCCCAAGGGTGCGATGCGGAAGCTGGTGCTGGAGTTGGGAGGCTTTCTTCCATTTTTAGTCCCATGATCATTAGGTCTGCTGATAAGCGAGGATTATTAATTAAAAGGATAAAGCGTGTGCTTCCAAGGGTGATTACCCTTACTGTAAATCAGACTTAATGGTGGCAGAAATTCATTAGGGATTCATTTCCTAATGATAACGAATTGGTTTGAGCAGATGTCAGATGCAGCCGTGACTGTAATTCTAATTCCGGGCTCTGGGAATGGAAAGTGTCCAGGAACAAGGAATCTGGGCACCCTTCTCAGAACTTTGGGCATTAGCAGTGTATCCAGTGCTGGGTGGCCACTTTGAAGTGGCCTTCTCCTGATGACCTCCGAGACCTTGCTCTTTCTGTGCCTTCTTCCAGGAATGGTGGTCCTGATACCTCTTCGCTGGAACTTTACTTCCCTTGGAAGTCTTCCCTGACTGCTTCCGGGCAGGGTGGGGGCCCCTCTGGGCTCATGAAACTCTCACCACATTGTGGTCCTCTTGGGGGCAGGCACTGGCTTAAATCCATCTCTGCTTCCCCAGCGCCTGGCACATAGTCGATGCTCCAGGTGAGGGCGGAATTAATGAGTGAGCATGGCGAGGGTGGGTTGATGAAGGCATCTGATGTGGCTGAACCTGCTGCAGACGTTTTACTTGGAACTTGGGTGCCAGAGAGGAACCCCTTGGGACAGACACGGTAGGGCCCTTGGTTGCCTGGAATATTGGGCCTCCCCACGAGGACCAAGGTGAGTCCAGGTTCCTCCCCAAGGCACACGGATGCCTGGACTAGGTGGGTCCTGGTCCTGTGGAATTCACAGAAGATTACAAGGCAGCAGGAAGTCAAGGTCCCATGTGCCTGCTGCTAAGCCTGTATTTCCTCACCTCTAAGATGGGATAACAGTGGTTGCTGTGAAGAGTAAATGAACTAATACGCCTCAAGTTCAAGTGCTTAGTGCCAAGCATTCAGCAAATGTTAACCATTATTATTATTATTTTGCTGAACTGATGGGGTTGAATCGCCAAACTTGTGACCAGGAGGAGAGCAATTGTTATTTGTCAATGAAGACCCACGCCCAGCATGGCAGACCAGGCCTCAGAAGGATGCGGTGAGGTGTGGATGGGAAGGAAAAGGAGGAAGAAAGAACAAGTGGGGGTCTAGAAAGGCCTGTCCTGGGGAAGGGCAGTATATACCGAGTGAGCAGGGAGGAAGGACACAAGGGGCTTGGGCCGCACTGCCCTCCAGGGTAGTGTGGTCGGGAAGTCAGCTCAGGGGATGGGAGAATCGTCCCCAATGTACCACGTGGCCCTCTGTGTCTGCTCTCTCCAGCCAAGTGCTTGCAAGGTGAGTCGGGCCAGGTTTGGGTCCTCTTCTGGTCCAAGGTTGAGCCACCTCCCTCTGGACTTTCAGCCAAGACCCAGGCCTGGCTGTCAGCTTGCTTCCCTGCCACATGGAAACGTGGCCAGGTGACCTCTAAGGAGGCAGACTCTGCAGACAGGGGGCTGAATTCCCAGGGGAAAGAGAGTCTTTTCTCATACCGTATTTTGTTGGCGGGAACAGGAGTTGCTGTTTGGGTCCTTGGGAACTGGCAAGGCCTCTTAGGACTGTCATCTGTAAGAATCTATTAACGTTTAGAAACACACGTTTCCTTTGGTCCTGCCATCCCACACTGCGAATCACCCCTGCAGAAACGAGAGCCCTAGAATGTAAGGCCATAGGAACAGGATGTTTATTGTCGCTTGTTTGTGGTGGCAAAAGCCTGGAAGCAATTGGAAAGTCCATCGGGACTAGAAAGGTTGAAGAAGTTAATGATATACATCTTTTTGGAATATCAACCTTTTAAAAATTAGATTTCTATGTAGTGATCTGGGGTGCCGTCCTTGATATATTGTTAAGTAAAAACCAAACAAAAGCTCCAATTTGACCAGTAATGTGACTTGGGCAATGGCATAAAAAGTTAATTTAAAAGTCCTATGTGTGTATCTGTATGAGTCTGCCTGAGTTTGCTTAACAGAGCACCATGGACTGGGGGCTTAAACAAGAGACATTTATTTTCTCATAGTTCTGGAGGCTGGATGTCCAAGATCAAGGTGTTGGCAAGATTGGAGGCTGGGAGTGGCTTGGTGTCTCTAGATTCTGGGTGAGTACCTGGCAGGAAAATACTAGGGAATGAGACTGTTAGGGGATTGGGGCCAAGTAGCATAGATCCTTTCATAAAAAAAATAAGACTCGGAGAGAGGATATGCAGATAACACTTCCAACAGCCTTCCCCATTTTACCTCAATGAGCTCTTACAATTGCGTGAACTAGTACTATTGCCATTGTGCAGATGAGGAAACTGAGGTATGCAAAGGTTAAGTGACTTCCTAAAAGTGGCTCAGCTAGTTAGCTGTAGAATGAGAATTCCAAGCCAGGCAGCTGTGTTCCAGAGGCTCTTTGCCTGACTGCCTCTGTACTGAGGAGTCTGTGCTATTCTCAGGGATGACCTTGACCAGCGTTTTTAAGCCCCACAGTGGTAGAGGCTACATCTGCTGTGTTTTGGTGGCACTCCTAGTATGCAGTCTGAGCCTGATGCCTGGCAGAGACTGGTTCCATTCTTCAGACTTGGGAGAACAAATGAACTTTGGGAGACAGACAGGGGGTGCTATGCCCACGTAACAGATGAGGAAACTGAGGTTTGGGCTGATTATTCCCCAGGGTCATCCAGGTGACTCCACACCCGGGATTTCTCCCCTCCACCTATGCATGCTTCCTCATAGGCCTCACAGCTACCGTGTAACAGCAGGGGTATTTATTCCCCTTCGAGGTGGGGAAACTGAGGGCCTGAGAAGTGAGGAGCCTGCCTGACCTGTCACAGTAAACAGAAGCAGAGAGTACTCTAGTTCAGGATGCTGGTCTCACCTAATCCCTCAGAGGCACGTGGTTCTCACGACACATCCGGATGTGGTTGGCAAAGGCCCCTCGTGCGGAGGGTTTCCTTTCCGAGTGCCTCTTTATAGACTTGTATGTAATGAAATTCTCTTGTGCTTTGTGGGTCCCGGCTTGCCGCTGTGAAGATAATTCCTTCTCCAAGTGGAAGACAGAGGCTTTTTGTTTGCTTTCCTAACAGCAGTAGAGACAGGTGTACCTCTCTTAGACATCTTCATCGCTGTTTGAAAACGAATCCTTCCATACTGGGGTTGGGGTAAGGATAGCAGTTGTAGCGGGAGAAACACTGTGCTGTGTGTTTTTGCTGCGATCTCGTTGAGCACTCCTGACATCTCTGCTGGATCAGTATTATTATCTCCTTTTAATGGAAGAAAAGACTGAGGTTCAGAGAGGAGGTCGTTCCTGCCCAAGGGCAGGGGCTAAACGAGTGACAGCGGCAAGACTTGCTGTTTGAATATATCTTGACACTTGCCCTCCTTAGCTGTTTTCTCTGTGGCCCCTGCCTGAGTCCAGGATCCTTGCCATCTTTCTTCTGGACCAGTTCACATCCGAGGCTCTGGGCCTCGAATCTTGCCCCTTCTCCTCACTGCCTCCAGCTTTTCCTAAGCCACTAACTTCTTCAGCTGTTTCCCTGCTTAAAACACCACCGAGTCCCGACTGGCCTCGGGAGAAAATTCAATGCATCAGCTCCACTTGAAACACTTTTTAAAATGAGTTTTCATAGGAGTCGTCCTTTGCGAGAGAGGACTTATGACAGGACAGAGACAGTATGGTGGACCAATAACAATAACAGGTAGAGTGGAATCGCAGATTTATACACCACCCCTCACACAGGTAAAGGAAATGCAGCTTCTCTATTTTCTAGAAATGACCTAACCTGTGCTGTTGGGTAGCAGCAGAAAGGGGAGAGGGACCCACAATTTGATAGTCCTGGGATCTCAGTCTCTTCCACAGTTACAAGTTTCCTCAGTAAAAGATCTCTTTCAGGTACACACTCAGACTTTCCGTGTCTCCTCCTTTCTTGGCATCTGCAAGGGTTGAGGGTGAAGCTTCCATGACCCTATGGAGGCAGGTTGGTTGGGGTGTCCCTGGGTCTTCTTGGCTCTGTGGTGGCATATCCAGTTTGGGCTGATCTGGTCCTTGGGCCCCTGTGTGGGATCTAATGAGGGTCAACTGGGCCCAGCTGGCCTCTGGGGCAGCCTCTGAGCACTCATTGCTGATGGTCTTGGCTATGTACTTATTTCTGCTCTCAAAAATCTCTGTATTCTGTGGCTCCTTCCTTCCGACTTGAGCCTCTCCTGGTCCCCTCATCCTTTCCGCCTCTTGCCAAGGCATTTGGGAACCTCTGGGTGCTCTGTTGATCATGGAGAATGAGCAGTGCCTCCTTAGGGTCATGTATCCAGACATGTCCTCTGTCGATGCTTCCCTATTGCCCTGGACCGCCATGTTGGTTGTTGGACCACATGCAATGTGCAGCTTCTCCTAGAGGCTTCCAGCCTCCTCTGGCTCTGCCTGGGCGAGCAGGTCGTGAAGCTGAGGCTCTCTGGTTCCTCCAAATTTTGTGGACATTTCTACGTCAAGGTCATGGGCATATCTCTTCTCTGTCCCACCTCCTTCTCTCTCCTCTTCGAGAGCCAGATGGATTTATTTCACTCTCCTTCCTGTCTGGTAGGGACTTCCCTTTGTCCATCCCTCTTCATTCCAAGGTGGCATTCTTGTTCTCCTATTTCCTGGGACCCTAAAGTAGAATGGCTAACAGAAAATGAGATTTATAGTAAGGTAGAAGAGATGAAAATATATATTTGTATAATATATCCAAATATTATTCATGTCACAGTAAATGAAATGAACACTTGGGCTTCTCAGTAGCCCTGTAAGGCTTTTATTTGGGGGGTGGGGGTGGTGCCGTGCCATGCGGCTTGGGGGATCTTAGTTCCCCTACCAGGGATGGAACCCGGGCCCTCAGCAGTAAAATTGCAGAGTCCTAACCACTGAACCACCAGAGAATTCCCCCCGTAAGGCTTAAGGATAAGGGAACGGGCTCTTAGAGGTGAGGTGATTTCTCAAAGCCATACGGAGAATTAGTGAAGAGTCTGAAATCGACCCGGGGACCCTGACTCCCGGGTCAATGCTCGTTCCACTAGACAGTGACAAAGAGTTACAGGGTGTCATGGAGGGCACAGACTTTGGGGGTCAGACAGACCTAGGTGTGAATTCTGGTCCCCCAATTCTGGTAAGTGACCTTGGGGAAGCTACTTAACTTCACTAAGTCTGTTTCTTCAGCCCCAAATTGATGGTATTAATACTTAACTTTCAGTTTTGTTGTCACAAATAAATAGAATGATGTAAAGGATGGGCTACATGTTGAGTTAGGATGCATTTGGCTACAAGTAAAAGAACACCCCTCCTCAACTGGCTTAATCAATAATTAACTTATTATCTCACATAAAAGGGAGTCTGAGGATAGGGTTGTTCCAGGGTTGGCTAAACAATGTCAACAAAGACTGGGTTCTCTCCATCTTGCCTCTTCACTTTCCATCCTCAGCGTTTTCACTAGGTCCCCTCATAGTTGCAGGATAGCTGCTACAGCTCCAGACATCAGATTCTCACATACCCATGTCCAGAGGCAGAAGTAGGACATTTTTTCTTCCCTTGTGCATGTCTTCTGAAGGGTAAAGAACTCTTTCCCAGGTGACCCCCATCAGTCTTCCACTTACATTTTATTTGTCAGAACGGATCGCATATTATTCTTGGTACCTACAGCTGCATAAGAAATCATACCAAAATTTAGTGACATAACTATGACGATCATTTATTTGGCTTACAAATCTGCATTTTGGGAAGGGCAACTTGACTTTGCTCCGTGCCTAAGCTAGGGTGGCTCCACTGGAAGCTAGAGAATCCAGTTTCAAGATGGCTCCTTCACACAGCTGGCAAGTTGACGCTGGCTCTTGCCTGGGAGCTCAGCTGGGGCTGTGGGCCTGGGACCTTGATCCCTCTCCATTGTGGACCTCTCCATGGGCTGCTTGGGTGTCCTCACAGTATGGTAGCTGTGTTCCAAGAACAAGCCTCCCAAGAGAACCGGGTGGAAACTATATTACCTTCGACTTGGCCTTAGACGTCACATAGCATTTTTCTGCCGCAGACGCAATCCCACCCAAATTCAGAGGGAGGGTACCTAGACCCCTGCCTGTCAACGGGAGGAGTGTCAAAGTCATATATTCAGAAGAGCACATGGGATGGATTATATATGGGTGCAGCCATTTTCGGAAAGTACAATTTGCCGAAATACACATGCTTACCTATTAACTAATCAATAACAAGGAGGATGAGACTGCCATGTTTGGCTCAGACCTATCTGGATTTGTGAGAGTGGTGATGGGGCAGGGCATTGGCCAATATGGAAAAAACAGGAAACTGCAGTTAGCTAGGCAACTCAAAGTATTGCATTGGCGGCAGCTCAACAAATGATAAATGTTCCTATCATCGGTCATCTAGTTCTAAGACTAGGTGGATATATATTGAGAATCCTCTGTGCAGCTAGTCAGAGCAGAAATGTCCTCCAGAAAGAGTTTCTTGAGGGCAGCTGTACAAGCTGAGCTGACTTTCCTCCCTAAGCTCCCTGCCCCATTACGAGCTACCTTCATGGCTTGACTTTCCCTCATGCTGGAAAGGCTAACATTTTATTGGTATGGAACATTCCAGCAGGGCTAGTTAGTGGTGAGTTGAGCCTTTTCTGAGGCCATTGTTCCTTCATGCCTGTCTATTTCCTTGTAGCTGTTTTTGGGTGTTAGAAAATTGGATTAAGCTTCAATCGCATTTTCCCCTAAACACAAAAGTCCAAAATTAGTAGCACATTTCTAACAGACCTCACTTCAAGCCACATCAAATTAACTAGAGTCGTTTTAAAATGGTCCTGTATATATTGTGCAGCGTGGATTGGAAAGGTTTATGAAGTGAGGTATGTTTGTAAATATTGGAAAGCTCAAAATTGTTTTGACCTTGTGATATTTGAACCATTTTCTTGTAAATTGTGTTCAACTTGGAATTGACATCCTGTGGATTTATAGCCCTTTTCCCCTCTACATATTGCTTTGGAATTTTATTACAAGCTCATTTGGTGATACTTTGTTTTTATAAACCTTGATGTTATCCAAAGTTGCATAAGATCAAAGGATATTGAAGATAGAAACCTCCTTTGAGAGCTCCTATTCAGCCCTCAGAACTCGCTCATTTTAGGGTTGAGGAAATTGAAGCTCAAGGAGGTGAAATAAGTTATTTAAGCCACATAGAATGTGGGAGTCTGGGCTAAAAGTTGAATCCAAGACTCCTGGATACAGATCGGGTGCATTCTGAAATAGAACGAACACATACATTGCAGGGACATAGGCAGCCTGAACTCTGCACTGAGCTACCTCTCTTAGTAGCTGTGTGACCTTGGTTATGTCGCTAACCTCTCTGAGCCTCGGTGCCCTCTGCCCCTGTGAAGTGGGGATATGTGTCCTTATCAGGGTGGTTGCAAGAATTAAACAAGATGATAACAAGCATGAAACAGAGCCCAAGACCTGGTTCACAGAAGGTGCCTGGTTCCCTGTTCTTTCCCTTTTCTAAATGGCTCCTGGTCTAGTGCTTTATCCTGCTGAAACGGTCTTGGGGGTGAGGAGATTCAGGGGGCGTGGGCCTGGTGGCAGTTGGGGAGAAGGAGGTCTCAGGGGGCCTAGAAGAAGTGAGGGATCCTAGGAGATGGTGTTTGTCACCCAGGGGCTGCAACTCAGGTGGAGGATCCGTGGCTGGAGAGTAGATGGTGCCCCTCGGCACCTTTGCTACAGGAGAGCTTTTGCCATCTACTCAGCCCTCAAGCCTTGACTCCAACATCACTTCCCTACGAAGTCTTCTCATCCTTCTCTCCTCTGTGCTCCTCCAGCTCTGAGCTCTGGCTTAGGGACGGTGTTTGTCCACCTGTCACTAGAGGGGCGGAACCAAGGAGCGTTTCGTGTCCTCTCATTTCACAAGGAGTCTCGATATGGGCCGTCCTGGCGGGGGCAGCAGCTCCCAGGGACTGCTGTTCCCAGGGACCCCGGCTCCTCCCGCCACACCATCTCCAGGGTGTGGCAACCATTAATGCGGTTACTTCCTGGTTACAGGATGGGCATTCCACCCCAAGTCTCCCACTGGAGTTCCAGGAAAAGGAAGAAAGAAGCAACAGTAGAGAAGGACGTACAAGCTTTCCTAGGAATCCTTAGCCAAAAGCTCTGCTTACATGTACTGGGCGGTGAAAGACATCCATGAATTCTTTGCTACTCCCCTGGGCGAGGGATTGGGTCTCTGTGTTCTCGCCTTGAATATGAGCAGGCTCAGGGGCTGCTTGAGCAAGAGTACAGCAGAAGTGGTGTTGAGCTAGTTTCCCGGTCGAGGCTTTAAGGAAGTGGCAGCTTCTGTTCCCTAGCTCCTGGAATCCTCTCTCGGTACCAGGCCACCATGCTGTGAGGAAGCCCAAGTCACCCCATGGGGAAGGCCATGTGAAGAGGAACTAAAGCCCCCAGCCCACAACCGGCACCAACTTGCCAGCCAGGTGAGCGAACCATCTTGGAAATGGATCCTCCAGCCCCAGCTGAGCTGCCCCTGCTGATAGCACTGGAGCAAAGATGAGCCCTGCCCACATTCAGATCCTAAAGGAAATAGATAACGGTTGCTGTGTTAAGTCACCAGGTTTGGTGTTGGTTTTTCTGCACTGCAATGGATAATCAGAACATGTGCCGTTGGCCAGAAGGCTGTCACGTGGGGACCTCTAACTGCAAAAGAGTCTGGGAAATGTGCAGGCACGTTGACACCCAGAGAGAAAAATCAGGGTTCTCTTAGTAAAGAAGAGAACAGACAGAGAGTAGGCAGTTGGCGTTGCTAAACTGGCGTCTGTAATGTTTTATCAGCTTCACGGTTGACATGCCTGTCATCTCTATCACTCTTGTCTCCACTTAAAAAATTTGTTCACCCCATAAATCATGCGCTCCACATGCAAAGAGCAGGCACTCCATATGTATTTCTAAATTATATACGTATAATAACTGTAAATGTATAATGAATGTTATAAATCGTACAGTAAAATTTCACAATGGATTTTTAAAAAATACTAAACAAGATTTCTTAAAAGTATACTTTTATTCTCTTCATTCCCAGTGCTAAAACAAAAATTATTAATAATGTTTTGGATGCTTTTTAAAAAACATCCCTTACTCTGTGAAATCTGTAGTTAATGTCTCCAGGCACAATATATAATCATTCGGAGAAGTTTGTTGCTAATGGTAGCAGTTGTGGATCCATATTTAGCTTGTTTTCCTGATGAATTTCTCTCAATCTCTCTCTCTCCCATTTCCTTTGCCTCTGATGAGATGTCAGGGTTTCTACCTAAGGGATGACAGAGAGCTCGTACTTGGAAGAGGAGCAGTGTCAGAACTGCTGTTTTCTGGCCCACTCAGGCTTACCTGTTGAGTGTTGTCTGCAATCTGTGGATTCTCTGCAGGAATTTTGTTCAGCTACGTGTGCTTGTTAAATTTCATGTAATTAGCAAGATGATATGAAGTTGCAAACCTACTTTACCTGGTGCAGGTAACTACACTGTACTGGACAGGCCAGTGGAAGATCCGGGATCACCACGAATCCTGCCCATCCGCACCCTCCACTCCCGGCATATTCCACCATGTGATGACTAGTTCTCCCTCTTTCTGCGGGATGCTCACGTGGAGCCACCAGACACAGGTGGGCTCCTGGGCACCAGCATCCATCCACATATTAAACGCAGCAGAGCTTAATCTCCTAAGTCCTGCTAACTGTTAGATAAGAAGAAATAGAAGTAACAATTCTTACCCATTTTCTTACATCCCAGTGCCATTGTGCACAGCCCCAGGTGTGCATTTTCCCCACTTTGGAGAACATCAGCCGCTTAGGATGTGAGCTTCTTGTGGGCAAAACTTATGTCTTGCACATCACTGAATCCCCAGTGTCTGGGGCTGTTCTGGCACCAAGAAGTTGCTAGCTCAGTGTTTACTGAATGAATGAATGAATGAATGAATGAATGAATGAACAGGATCGGTCTATGAGTAGCAGGGCTCTGAGCTCTAGGACAGGACTCAGGGGTGAAATTCTGGAGCCCGGGCAGGCTGTCAGATTCAGGGACGTACTACTCCGAAACCTGCTTCATTAGTTCCTGCCTAGTCTTTCCATCTGTAAACAGAGAATTGGAATCAAAACACATTCATACCCATTGTCCACAGGAGTTCACGAGATGATGCATGAAAGAATGAGTGAGACTCTTCCAGGGCCTGACACCATAGTTGTTCACCCAGGGTATGTTCCTTTTCCTGGAAAAAGAAAGTAAGACAGAGTGGCAAGGCCATTGCCTGGAGGCAGCTGGAGTGTCTGTGTTGGTTTCCCATTGCTGCTATACCAACATAAATTTATTGTTTTACAGTTCTGGAAGTCAGAAGTCCCATGTGGGTCTCACTGGGCTAAAGTCAAGATTTGGGCAGGGCTGGTTCCTTCTGGAGGCTCCAGGGGAGAATCAGTCCCTTGCTTTTTCCAGCTTCTAGAGGTCACCTGACTTCCTTGCCTCGTAGCCCCATCCTTGCCTTCAAAGCAAGCAATTGCATCACTCCAACCTCTGCTTCTGTTGTTACATCGCCTTTTTTAAAAAATTCGTGCTCTTGCCTCCCACTTATAAGGACTCTTGTGATGACACTAGACCCACCCTGGTAATCCAGGATAATTCCCCATCTCAAGATCCTCAATTTAATCACACCTGCAAAGTCCTCTTTGCCATTCATAGTTTCCGGGGCTTAGAATGAGAGCATATTTGGCTGGGAGATGCTGTGATTCAGTCTATCAAAGTAAACTACCATCCCAGTTTGCCTGGGGCAATCAGTTTTAGCCCTGAAAGTCTGGTGCTCTGGAAATTTCCTTAGTCACATGCAAACTGGGACTGCAGGTTTACTGACAGGCAGCATGATATTAATGGTTAATACGTGCACTATAGAATTAGACCTGGATTAGAATCTCCTTTCAGCCACTTACCAGGTGTAGTACATTGTGCAAGTTGCCTCAGTTTCTTCATCTGAAAAGCGGGAATAATAACAGCTAACTTTGGGCTTCCCTGGTGGCGCAGTGGTTGAGAGTCCGCCTGCCGATGCAGGGGACACGGGTTCGAGCCCTGCTCTGGGAGGATCCCACGTGCCGCGGAGCAACTAGGCCCGTGAGCCACAACTACTGAGCCTGCGCGTCTGGAGCCTGTGCTCCGCAACAAGAGAGGCCGTGATAGTGAGAGGCCCGCGCACCGCGATGAAGAGTGGCCCCCGCTTGCTGCAACTAGAGAAAGCCCTTGCACAGAAACGAAGACCCAACACAGCAAAAATAAATTAATTAATCAACTCCTACCCCCAACATCTTCTTAAAAAAATAATAATAACAGCTAACTTTGAGGGTTGATGTGAGGATTGAATAAGAAAATGTGTGTAACGGTGACACATACAAAACTGGTAGCTGTCACCGTTATTGGTATTCGATGGAGAGGTCTGCATGGAGTGCAATGGGGCCGGAGGAGCTGTCCCCACTCCCTAACTCATCAGTCCTGAGCCTGCCGCACCCAAGCCCAGCGTGATCCCAGCTCCTCCACGGGCACTTTCCCAAAGATACCTGTGCAGGAGGGGAAGGGCTGGAGCAGGTCAACATGCTCTGATCTGCTGAGCTAAGCCCAGCTCCCGGGGGCTTCCTGATTTGGGAGCCCACCAGACCCCTCAGTCAGAAGTTCAGGGGGTGGACAGCGACCTTGGCAAAGCATAGGCAAGGTGGGATCTTCCTGGGCTTCTCTCCTCCCTCCAGAACAGTGCGGGGAGAGCCCCCCATCCACACGTCCAAACAACAGCTTATTTAAGTTTATCGAGAGGTCCGTGTATTTTTTTTTTTTTTTTTTTTTTTGCGGTACGCGGGCCTCTCACTGCTGTGGCCTCTCCCGTTGCGGAGCACAGGCTCCGGACGCGCAGGCTCAGCGGCCATGGCTCACGGGCCCAGCCGCTACGCGGCATGTGGGATCTTCCCGGACCGGGGCACGAACCCGCGTCCCCTGCATCGGCAGGCGGACTCTCAACCACTGCGCCACCAGGGAAGCCCCGAGGTCAGTGTATTTAACTCTGGGCTGTTTTGCTGATTGGTATTTGTTTAGGAGACAAATTTGTTCTGCATGAACAAGTCGGGGGTATTTCGTTCCCTGACTGGCTCAATAGGAGATGGCTGCAGAGTCTGGGTACAGTGGGATTTTGACCTTGGAGGAGCGGTTGGCCTGAATTAGAGAATTCTGCATCTGCCTTGTGATTGCATCTCAGTTGAATTTTACTTCCTGCCTCGACTTTTGGAAGCACTGGGCATCTGAGGCTGGGTTCCTGCATTAGAGTCCCCGTGCCAGCAGGCCTTAGGAATGAGAGTCTGCCTTGATGGAGCCAATGGCTTCAGAGATGCACAGTCTGACGTATCTGGACCTGTGGAGCAGGGTGCCAAGGGAGGCAGAGCAGCTAGCAGAGCCCAAAGGTGGCTAGCTAGGTGGACAACGAGAATAAGTTCCAGAAGTTTCCTCTCAGTATGCACTGGGCTGGCCGCTGGGCCAGTGGTTGAGAACAAGACATACACATAGGCTGTCCTCCTGGAGCCAACAGTCAAGTAGGGAGACCCCTGATTGCAGTTACACAAAGAATTCAATAGAAGTATTGCCCCGGGGCCCTCTCCAGCCTCACTCCTGGCTCTCCCAATGCCCCTCCCCACTCCGGCCATGCTGAGCAGCTGGCCATGTCTTTGCTTGGGCTGTTCCTACTGTGTGATAAACTCCTACTCATCTTTCAAAATTCACCCCAGGCAGCCCCGATCAGGAAGTGTTCCCTGCCTTCTTGATGCTCCTATACTTTATTGTCCCTTCCTCTGTGTGACCTGCCATGCTCTTATCACACTCTATTGTATTTCATGTGTTTACCCAATGTCTCTCATATTAGTTTAGAGTAAGTTTCATTGCGATATAATTCACATAACATAAACTTCACTATTTGAAAGTGTACCATCAGTAGTTTTTAGTAGAGTCACCCTGTTGTGTAACCATCACCACTGTCTAATTCAGAACATTTCCATCACCCACCAAAGATCTTCCATACCTATTAGTAGACCCTCCCAAAGTTGCCCCTCCCTCAGCCTCTAGCAACCACTAATCTGCTTTCTATCTCTATAGTTTTGCTTATTCTGGCCATTTCATATAAATGGAGTCATACAATATGTCACCTCTTGTGACTGGTTTCTTTCACTCAGCATATGTTTTCAAGGTTCATCCAGGCTGTAGAATCAGAATTGCGTCCCTTTTTTGGCTGAAAAATATTCCATTGTATGGATCTATCACATTTTGTTTATCCATTTATCCATTGATGCACATTTGGGTTGTTTCCACTTGTTGGCTACTATGAGTAATGGTACAATGAACATTCACGTACAAGTTTTTGTGTGGACGTATGTTTTCAGTTCCCTTGGGTATGGGCCTAGGAGTGGAATTGCTGGGTCACGTGGTTACTCTTTGAAGGAGTGCCGAATTGTTTGCCAAAGCGGCACTGTTGACATTCCCAGCAGCTGTGTACAGCGTTCTGATTTCTCCACATCCTCACCAACATTTGTTATTATCTGTCTTTTTGGTTATTTATACCCATTCTAGTGGGTATAAGGTGGTATCTCATTGTGGTTTTGATTTGCATTTCCCTAGTGATTAGTGATGTTGAGCACCTTTTCTTGTGCTTATTGGCCATTTGTATATTGGCCATTCTCTGTTGAAGAACTGTTTATTCAGATCCTTGGCCCATTTTTAAACTGAGGCTTTTTGTTGTTGTTAAGTTGTAAGAGTTCTTTATGTATTCCGGACACTAGACCCTTACCAGATATATGATTTGCAAATATTTTCCCATTTGCTCTTTTTGCTTTCTTGTCAGTGTCCTTTGATGCAAAAAAGTTTTTAAGTATGGTGAAGTCAGTTTATCTACTTCTTTTCTTTGGCTTTTTGTGCTTTGGGTGTCATATTAGGAAACCATTGCCTAATCCAAGATCATGATGATTTACACCTATGTTACCTTCTAAGGGTTTTATCTTTAGCTCTTACATTTAGGTCCTTGATTTGATTTACTTTGAGTTAGCTTTTGTATCTGGTATGAGGTAGGGATCCAACTTTATTCGTTTGCCTGTGGATATCCAGTTATTCCAGTGCCATTTGTTTAAAAGACTCTTTTCTTTCCCTCACTGAATGGTTTTGACACCTTTGTTGAAAAGTAAATTGATCATAAATGTGACAGTTTATTTCTGGACTCTCAATTCTATTCCTTTGATCTATATGTCTATCCTTATGCCAGTACAATAGTATTTTGATTATTCTAGTTTTATAGTCATTTTAAAAATTAAGAAGTGTGAATCCTCCAACTTCGTGCTTTTAAAGTTTGTTCTGGCTCTTCCGGGTCCCTTGCATTTCCATATGAATTTTTGTAATAGCTTGTCTTCTCTGCAAAAATGGCTGTTGGGCTATTGATAGTGATGGCATTGAATCTGTAGATTAATTTGGGGAGTATTACCATTTTAAACAATATAAGTTCTTCTAATCCACCAATACAGGACCTCTTTTTATTTATTTAGGTTTTCTTTCATTTCTTTCAACTATGTTTTGTAGTTTCAGCATACAAGTGTTATACTTCTTTGCTTAAATTTGTTCCTAAGTATTCTATTCTTTTTGGTGGTATTGAAAATGGAATTGTTTCCTTAATTGGATTTTCAGGTAATATTATGAGCCACTGGAGGGCAGAGTCAGTTGGCATAGACAGCCAGCTGTGCACCAAACCTGGTCTCCTTTTCCCCAGGCACTGGGGTGGGGCCCTGCGCCTGCATCACTGGAATGTGAATGGGACTGATGTGGCCACCTCCACACCTGGCCTGCAAGCCTCCTGGCATGGTCCTCACACCATCTTTTCCCATCTCTCGGCCAGAGGTCAAAGCCCAGGATGACTATGGTAGCCACTGTGGGAGATGGCAGTTTCCCCCTGAATAATCCTGCAGAAAAGAATGGATCCTGCCCCCAGCAGACAGGTACCTCTGCGTGGGACTCCTATGGGAGTGAGAAACATTTCATAAAGTCACTGCAATCGGGGAGTATGTTTGTTACAGGAGCTAATATTATGCCCACCTATATGGTCGCTATTGTTTCTGAAAATGTATCATAGATAATAGCTGCTCCATAAATTTTTTAAAATGAGTCAATTTTAAGCCTCCCTAGCTTGACACTTCCAAGGTGTCTTTTTTTTTTTTTTTCCGGCTGTGCCACACGGCATGCAGGATCTTTGTTCCTGACCAGGGATCAAACCCATGCCCCCTGCAGTGGAAGCTTGGAGTCTTAACCACTGGACTGCCAGGGAAGTCCCCTTCCAAGATGTCTTGGATTTTCATCTTTTCCCTTTGCTCCTAGCAAATATCTGTTGAGTGAATGAATTCATTCCAACTTTGCCTGGAGTACAACAAAATAATATTTGGGGAAAGCATCAAAAAGTAGAAAATTGGAGGGCCTCCCTGGTGGCGCAGTGGTTGAGAGTCTGCCTGCCGATGCAGGGGATACGGGTTCGTGCCCCAGTCTGGGAGGATCCCATATGCCGCGGAGCGGCTGGGCCCATGAGCCATGGCCGCTGGGCCTGCGCATCCGGAGCCTGTGCTCTGCAACGGGAGAGGCCACAACAGTGAGAGGCCCGCGTACCGCAAAAAAAAGAAAAAAAAAAAAAAAAAAGTAGAAAATTGGAGATAATAACAAGAGCCCTTTCATTTGTAAAAACGTTTTTGGTGGGACTTCCCTGGTGGCGCAGTGGTTAAGAATCCTCCTGGTCAAGGCAGGGGACATGGGTTCAAGCCCTGGTCTGGGAAGATCCCATCATGCCGCGGAGCAACTAAGCCCGTGCGTCACAACTACTGAAGCCCGCGTGCCTAGAGCCTGTGCTCCGCAACAAGAGAAGCCACCGCAATGAGAAGCCCGTGCGCAGCAACGAAGACCCAACGCAGCCAAAATAAATAAATTAATTAATTTAAAAAAAACCCTTTTTGGTGGAGTTTAAAAATTGCTTTTACCCATGTTTTATCACTTGATCCCCGTCATATCCCTGTGAGATAGGTACACCAGCTACCTCATTTCACTAATGAGGAAACTGAGGTCCAGGAATACAAAGTAATGAACCCAAAGTTCTATCACTAGGAGAGCTGAGACAGGACTCGAATGGACAGACACAGGCCCTACTCTCATCCTACCAGCTCTCTCTGCCTCTGAGCATCAGGGGTTGCACCAGAAGGGGTGACGACTTGAGGGGGCCCCCAGATGCCTAGATTAAACGTTGTTTCCGGCTGTGTCTGTGAGGCCGTTTCCAGGTGAGATTAACATTCGAATGGGTGGATTCAGTAAAGCAGAACACCCCCCTCCCAGCCACCCCACAGGAGGCAGGGGCATCATCCAATCCACTGAGGGCCTGAACAGAACAAAAGGTGGAGGAAGGAGGAATTTGCCCCTTTATTTGGCCTCACTGAGCTGGGACGTCTCAGGTCCTCTTCCGTCCTTGAGCTGGGATTTACATCATCGTGTCCCTTGTTCTCAAGCCTTCAGACTCGGACTGAATTACACCACTGGCTTTCCTGGGGCGCCAGCTTGTAGATGGGAAACAGTGGGACTTCTCGACCTCCGAAGCCAATTTCTCATTCCCTCTCTCTCTCTCCCCCGCCCCCACGATAAATAAATAAATAAATAGGAAAATTCATATTTGTTCTATTTCTCTGGAGAACCCTAATACAGATGCCTTCCTCTCTGTTATAGTATAGGCTGTTCCCTCAGCCCAGAATACCTTCTTACCCTTAGCTAACTCCTACTCTGTCCATACCATTCTGCACAGCCCTCCCACTTCCAGGAAGCCTTTCTGGATGCCTCCTCCCCACCTGGGATGGGGTAGCTGCTTTCTCAGAGACCATATCACCCAAGCTTCCGGCGTCAGAGATGTGGCTACAGTCTATAAGAGTGTGGGCTCCAGCTCTGACCTCCAGGATTTGAATAGTGACTCCAAGTGACTTCGTTGTGTCTTGTTTTCAGCTGCCAAATAGGGATGGTCCTGGCAGGATCCAGCTTGCGAATCTGTCCTGAGGGCTAAATGAGATGACACGTGTACAGAATTGGAGAAGTGCCTACTCGAGCAAGAACTGAGCTACTGGCTCTTCTCTATGGCACTATGTTGCCAACACTGTCCATGCATCTCCTCCGGACTAGACCCTGGGTGAACTCCTTGAGCGACCTGACATACAGTAGGTGCCCAGTAAGTATGAGTGGAATTGAATTAATTGCAAAATGGGCAGAGCTCCCTCCTACCTGGTTTACCTCTCAGCATGTTTAGATTAAATGCAGCTCCGCAGCAGAGAGCTCTGTGCCATTGGTCAAGTCCCTCAAAAATGGAGGTGATTTTACATTAGATCATTAGAGAGTGTTTATATCAATACACCATTGCTAACAGAACCTTTATTTAAAGGCTTATTGAGCTTATTTAAGCACCAACTTTTTTGTACTGTCTAACACTCATGAAAATGATGTTCCCAAAGGCAGAAATAGAAATTAAGAACCAACATTTTGATTCAGCTTTGGTTAAAATGAAAAAAACAAAAACAAACAAACAAAAAATGATGTCACAATTTAATTGGACAAACCTGGGACGGAAGAATTTGATTTTTTTAAAAAATTTTATTGGAGTACAGTTGATTTACGATGTTGTGTTAGTTTCAGGTGTACAATAAAGAATCAGTTATACATATATATATATATCCACTCTTTTTAAGATTCTTTTCCCATATAGGTCATTATAGAGTATTGAGTAGAGTTCCCTGTGGTATACAGTAGGTCCTTACTAGTTACCTATTTTATGTACAGTAGTGTGTACATATCAATCCCAATCTCCCAATTTATCCCTCCCTTCCCTTTCCTCCCTGGTAACCATAAATTTGTTTTCTACATCTGTGACACTATTTCTGTTTTATAAATAAGTTCACTTGTACCATTTATTTCAGATTCCACATATAAGCGATATCATATATTTGTTTTTCTCTGTCTGACTTACTTCACTCAGTATGACAATTTCTAGGTCTGTCCATGTTGCTGCAAAGAAGAATTTGATTTTGATGAGCACTTTGTAATTTCAGAGTGTCTTGCTGGTAAGGTGAGGCTGTTTACATTCCATGACCAAGGGAACCCTAAAAATAAAGGAAGTTTCACCAGACAGGAAGGGAAAAGTCAGTTTAAATTTAATTTTATAGAAGCCCTTTTGTCCATGTTTTTTGAGATGAAGCAAAAACTTCTTGGAAAAACAGTAACTACAACTCCACTCTGGATTTTCATCACTGTTAAATACAGAATTCCTGCTAAACATCTTCAGAATATGTCACCCATCCATCTTGAAGCATGTGCATCATTGCACATTGTTATTAAATATTTTATTTGCACATTAAATACTACTTTATGGTAGGATATAGAACTTGTTCACTTACATTGTAAGTAGACTCACCAGCCTCCAATCACTTGCTGCATCTCTGGTATAAGATCTCTGAAAATATGGGATCCCTGCATCTAGTTTTTCTCCTTCTGTGCTGCAGATAACATCACATAATGCCCTTAGCATATTCAAAAGTCCAAACACAATGGCCACCAAGGTCCTTGGACATGGGATTTCAGGACACTTTGGAGGAGTTATTTTCCTGCTGTAAGAGATGTGAATTAAGCAGCTCAGTTGGACATGAGCCATCAGATGAACCTAGGACCAAGCTCACCAGCCAGAGGTAGTCAGGAGGTCCAACACACTTGCAACACAGAGAGGAGGAATTTCCGGTTTTCTTTCAGACACAGGCTAGTTTTAATTCTGTCTCATTACTCACCCGGGAAGGCAACTCAGAACCTGCCAGGTGACAAGTGTTTTTCTCCAGTGGCCCATTCATTCTTTATTTTATTCATTTATTCATCCAAAAAATATTTGCTGCATGTCTACCACACATGTCAGGCATTATGATGGAAATAGCAGGGAATATAACAGACCAAAAATCTCTATTCCGAAGGCGCTTGTATCAAAATGGAGGAAAAGGAAACAGACAGTAAACCCAAACCAACATATAATGTACAAGGTGGTGATAAGTGCTACAGAGATAAATAAAGCAGGTGAGGGGTAGAGAGCCCCCTTCTCCACATGAGGACCAGGGAGAGGACGGCCATCTATGAGCCAGGAAGCAGGCCTCACCAGACACTGAATCTACCAACGCCTTGATCTTGGACTTCCCAGCCTCCGGAACAATGAGAAATAAATATTTGTTGTTTATAAGCCACCAGTCTATGGTATTCTGTTATAGCAACCCAAACAGACTAAGATGATTATATACAGAACTTGAAAATTTACAAAGCTTTTTTTATAATAGTGATCATAATAGTAGCAGTTTGCTCTGTGCCCACTGTGTGGGAGATTTGTGTTCATTCAATTCTTCCAGCAAATAATCTGTTTGTTTATTCATCCATCCATCCATTCATTCATTCATTCATTCATTTTGTATTGGTAATTATTGTTTTACAAATGAGGAAGCTGAGGCCCAGTGAGTTGAAATGATTTCTCAGGTAGCCAAAGGAAGAACTGAACCCAGATTTGTCAGACTCCAGAACCCAAGATTTTTCGCGATTTTTTTTCTCTCATGGTTTGTCACTTGTAACTTACTTTTCCTGTAGAGACAGTGGGTCCCGCTAATTCCCTGGCCTTGTAACACATGTAGCTGTGACTCTGACTTCTGGATCCCCGGTGTCCCCTGCCTGAACCTTGGCTTTGCTTGTCAGCCTCCCCCGTTGGACTAGGATGTGCCTGGGGACCAGGGGAGACGTCACTGGTCTCTGAGTCCCATCAAATCAATGAGATAAAACTGAGAGAGGTCACTTGTCACAAGGGCACTAGGCTGGGAGAACCCCACCAGCACATGAGGCACCTTCGTAATTAGTATTCGTGGGTTTACTCATCTGCAGAGCAGTCACGTTAGTTGGGAGAGGGTGGGCAGTGCCAGGTGCCAAGGTAACCAGGAATCTCAGGGGCCTGACACAGTGAAGGTATACTGTAGTTGGGTCACACTCCAGTGCTCTCCTGCAAGTGGTGATTGGGGGATCCTGGCTTCTTCCATCTCAGCACATCATTATCTTAAACACGTGGCTGCCAAGGCCACCTTGGAAGGAGAAGGGAAAGGGTGCATTTAGGATCAGAGCTGAGAGTGGCTTCCATCCTCCCTGCCCATATTCCACTGGGCATAACTCAGTCCTATGGTCTTTAGCTGAACTGCAGGGAAGGCTGGGAAATGTAGACCAGGATGTGTCTGGGAAAAAGAAGTGAGGTGGTGGACCCACAGCCTTGTTTATGCCACAGCCACCAGATTTTCCCAAATCCTATATCTGGACAAGAGCCCAACAAACGTAGGCATCTTTTGGCAAGAACAGGGCAGGATTTTGCAGTTGGTATTTTAGGACAAATCACTGCTGGAAGCACTGGGGCAATTCTCTTTCACCTTTTGAGACTTAATTTTCCCATCAATAAAATAGATGGTTGTTCCCAATCTGTGGACTGTGGATCCTAGGAAGGGGAGACTGAGTAGTTACTCTGAGTCTTGGAATCTTCAAGCAAACCTAGCATGGTGGCAGACGGAATGACTTTTGATACTACTGGAACTAAGAAGAAACATTTATTTGAAAACCTCACTGTTTCTGTCACGGATATTCTCAATTAACATAAACATGGAAATATAATTTCTATCAGGGGAGGATTTATGAAATACTTTCTTATGTAAGAGGTTTTATAATGAAAAATATCTGGAGCCACAGAATAGCTTATTTCTGTCAACGAATTTGATTGAGAACCTTCCCTATGCCAAGCACTGCCCTTGGTTACTGAACTAGAAAATAGAACCCCGTCCTGAAGGAACTCAAAGTTCAGGGGCATGTGTGTATATTGGTGGGAAGGCCAATTATAAAATAATAGGATAAGTATTCTGATTGAAGGAAGCCCCTCATCCCTGGGAACACAAGAGGAAGGGCACCTACCTATTCCACGCTGGGGCTATCAGAGAAGACTTCCTGGAGGAGGTGGCATTTCAATTGAGACTTGACAGTTACTAGGAGTTAGCCCAGCTAAGACATGAAGGAAGCGCATTCCAGGTGGAGAGAACTGGTAAAGAATTAGAGGCAAGAATGATTAAGGACAACAGGCAACCAAGGAAAAAATAGATACATTGAACTACATCAAAATGAAAACCTTTTGTGTGTCAAAGGACATTATCACCAGAGTGAAAAGGCAACCTATGAATACAAGAAAGTATTTGCAAGTCATATATCTGGTAATGGGTTAATATCCAGAATATATAAAAAACTATGACTCAACAACAAAAAAACCCAAACAACCCAATAAAAAAATGGGCAAAGGACGTGAGTAGACGTTTCTCCAGAAAAGATACAAATTGTCAATAAGCACAGGAAAAGATGTTCAATATCACTACTCATCAGAAGAATGCAAATCAAAACCAAAATGAGATACCGCTTCACATCCATTATCAAACAAACTGGAAATAACAAGTGGTGGGGAGGATGTGGAGGAATTGGAACCCTTGTGCACTTCTGGTGGGGTTGTAAAATGGTTCAGCTGCTATGGAAAACAGTCTGGCAGTTCCTCAAAAAACTAAAAACAGAATTACTATATGATCCAGCAATTCTACTTCTGGGTATATACCCCCCAAGAATTGAAAGCAGGGACTCGAACAGATATTTGCGCACCCAGCTCACAGCAGCATTGTTCACAATTAGCAAAAGGTGGAAGCAGCACACATATCCAATGATAGACGAACAGATAAACAAAATGTGGTCTATGCACACAATGGAATATGATTCAGGCTTTAAAAGGAGCGAAACTCTGATACAGGCTACAATACGGATGGACCTTGAGGACATTATGCAGAGTGAAATAAACCAGTCCAAAAGAAGACAAATAGTGTCTGATTCCACTGTTATACGAGGTGCCTAGAGTAGTCAAATTCATAGAGACAGAAAGTAGAATGGTGGGTGCCAGGGACTGGGGAGGGGAGAATGGGGTGTTAAGTGTTTAAGGGGGCTATCAGAGAAGACTTCCTGGAGGAGGTGGCATTTCAATTGAGACTTGACAGTTACTAGGAGTTAACCCAGCTATGAGGTGAAAGAAGAGCATTCCAGGTGGAGGGAACAGGTAAAGACTTAATCCTGGAGATGGATGTTGGTGACAGCTGTACAACAGTGTGAATGTACTTAACGCCACTTAATTATGTTAAAATGATAAATTTTATGTTATGTATATTTTACCACAATAAAAAACAGTAGTGGGGGAGGAATGATTAAGGGCCTTCTGGGTGGTGTCTGAGGAGCTTTGGGACTCCATCTCCCATTTTGCCGCTGCTGAGAACTCACCAAGGGCTTGCTGGCCTGGCCTATTGTCTCAAAGGCATTTCTGAAATACCTGACTGGGGGGCACCATTCCTGCCCAGTTATTGGGGAGGGGGGGGGAGAGGGATGGGAGGATGGGGGGGGGGATCCTCCCGGGAAGCTGGCCCAGAGCGTTGACCTCTCTGGCTGGTTTCCTTCTGTCCGGTGCCAGGAGTCATCTGGAATCTCTAAAAAGTTCATTTAGCACAAAGGCAGAGGCTGTGGCATTCAGGGTCTGCCCCTTATTGGGAGACCAAACTGCCCTTTAAAAGAGGCATTAATTCAAAATAAGTCCTTAGGATCACAAATCATTAACAGACATGTTCCAAAAATGTCCAAATAATTGCAACTTCAGGGGGTTCTGAAACCCTCTGCATCGTAAATGGGAGAATTGTTCAGGATGAAAGGAGGGGAAAAGCTCCGACAAAGATTCCAACTTCAAATGTGAACTGGCTCTTTTTTCTTTTCTTTTCTTTTTTCAGCTAGAAGAGGTGTCTATTGAAGGAATTAATTTTTGTTTCATTTTTCTTTTTGGATTTTCTGGCTGGCAAGAAGTTAAAACCCAACGGGAGCTGCTGCCCTTGTGATGTTTCAGCTGTTGCAGACAGAAGGGTACCAGGAATCTATGGAGGTGGAGGAAGCAGGTCTCGACTGGAATTCAAATTCGGATCAGAGAGTCATGTCAGGCGTGTCAGGACGCCATGGTCCGCACTTGACAGCTTAGGATAGTGGCGATTTTCCTCCAAATAAACTGGCTTTAATGTCCTCATTTCCTGGCAAGAAAGAAGGGTGGCGACTGAAGGTACATGGGGTCCCCCTTGAGCTAGAATGGCCTGGATTGCAATCCTGGAGGCCCCCCAGGAGGAGGAGCTCATTTGATTCCCAATGAGCTATTGGGAGCTATTCCTCCCCACCCCCACCAAGCCCTTCCTCTTCAGAGCTTCCATCCACCTTTAGCCAGTTTCTTTAAGAGGCACAGATGAGGTTTCAACTTCAGAAGGGGTGGCAGAGCGGGGGGGCCTTTATGAAACTGTGACCCCTCGGGGCTGCGCGAACCAGCACCCCTCCCTGTCCTGCCCTGCTCCACCCCCTCCTGAGGACCGCTGGGTGCCACGCAGCAATTTCCGCCCCTGATCTGACAGTGACAGTTCGCGGGCCTTTCCCCCTCTCTGTTCCCCTTGGTGCCGGGCCTTCTCAACTTTAAGGCCGATAGGGTCTTGTCATAAAGTCTGGCTGGAATAGGCTGAAGGGAGACAGAAACTGATAAACTTCCTTTTGATCTCTGATCTGCAAAGCCACTCCGAAAAAATAAATCACAACCGTGTGCCCACTGGGGTGGGTCAGAGCCGGTGGAAGCCAAGAAATATTCCCTCTGGAGCTCAGGGTCTGTTGATCCGCCCCTCCACCCCCCGCCCCTCCACCCCCCGCCCCACCCCCATCCCCCCCGGCACGTTACATTTCAGAAGGAGGGGGGCGGCAGGGAGGGATACCCCACACTCAGAACAAGGCAGGGAACCTAATTAGGTGAAAATCATTTAAATGGTTTTCAAGGCATCGCTTGATTTAAAGCATTTATCACCACCTAACGCATAATTAACAGCAGGACAAACGATTGAACAAAAGCTCTCTTCTATTCAGAGGGATTATGTTAATTTTCATTAATCTTATATATTACCATCTCCCTCCAAATGAATGTTATCTTAAAGGCCCAAATGCCTCCTTTGATCTTGGGGAAAAGAAGAGAGAGAGAGAGAGAGGAGATTGTAACCTGTGTTTTTTGGAAATGACATTTTAACAGCAGGCTCCAAGTACAGTATCAGAAGTTTTCTGTATTCAAGAGTTAATCCGCTCACAGAAAAGAAGGAAATTCTGTTGGGAGGAATGAGAAACTGTGCTTCCCCTGTAAACTGGAGAGGATCTGCTGGCTCAGTTATTTAAGGTTCTAACAGAACACACTTGGGTTCTGTGATAACGTTCCGTGATTCCCTTATTCGACCTTCCCTCGGTATCCATCGGGGAGTGGTTCCAGAACCCCCTCAGATATCAAAATCCGCGGATGTTCAAGGCCCTTGAATAAAATGGTGTAGTACAGTAGGCCCTTGGTATCCACGGGTTCCGAATCCACAGGTACGGAGGACCGCCTGTACAATTTTGTGATTTTGACATGTTTGCTCACCTTACCTTTCCAAGCCCACAGGGTTCCTCATGATAATTTTAGTTTAAAGAAATCAGTTAAGACCATGCCACTAACTAGTAATAGCAACTGGCTTAACATTAATAATGTTAGTTTGTTAATTGCTTTACAATGGACATCATCAAATCTTTACTGCAGCCCAACTGCCATTCCCATTTTGCAGATGCGGCAGTTGAGGCATGGGGAAATTTAGGCCACTTGTTTCAGTCAGATGCCAGTAGTGGGGATACTTGCCCAGGCTGGCAGCCTCCAGAGCCTGTGTGGTCAACCACGGAAAGAGGTCTGGTTTATCAATGGCCAATGCATGCTGGCCTGTCAAGTAGAGTATTACTGCAGTCCATCTGCTTGAGCTCCCACCTCAGCTGTGCCTCCAGCTTGCTGTGTGATTTTGATCAAGTATCTTTTCTTCTGGGGCCTCAGTTTCTTCATCACTAACTTCTGGAAGCCGTACTAACAGCTTGCATTTATGGGATTCTTTATGGAGTGCTGGGAGCTGTTATTTTCTCATTTTACAGATGAGGAAACAAGAGACTAAAGAGGCACTGCCCAGGGTCACACAGCTGTAATTGCAGAGCAGGGATCTGAACCCAGGTGGGCAGGTCACTGAGCCCCTCTTAATCTATATGCTATGTTGATGCGTAAAATCAAACTAGGGTGCCTTTCTAGTTTTAAAATGATAGCATCCCGACACAAAGGGCTTTCGTGGTGTTATCTTGACTGTGGTGGATACGCAAATCTGCACAGGTGATAAAATTGTTCACAACTTCACACACACACACAAATGAGAACAAATAAAACTGGAAAATCTGAATAAGCTTGGTGGATTGTATCAGTCAGTATCCTGGTCGTGAATATAAAAAACATTTTGTAAAATGTTAAACACTATTGTTTTGTAAAATGTTAACATGGGGAAGTGTACAAGGGGTCTCTCTGTGTAATTTCTTACAACTGCACATGAATCAGGAAATCCCTGGTGGTCCGGTGGTTAAGACTCTGTGCTTTCATTGCCAAGGGCCCAGGTTCAATCCCTGGTTGGGGAACTAAGATCCTACAAGCTGCGCGGTGCGACGAAAAAGTAAAAAAGAAAAAAAAAAAACCTGCACATGAATCTACAGTGATCTTAATAAAAAATGGTATTAAAAAATAGAAATGAACTAAAATTGTAAGATTCTACCAACAATCACGTTGAGGAGCTCCATTTTGTGTATGCAAAGTGTTGGGATTAAATAAATTATAAGTTCTTGCCTAAACGAATGTAATGAATTAATAATAATGATAATAATAATAAACTACCATTAATGAACTGCCTATGAATTAGGTGCAATGCTCAAGCACTGTATTAACTTTTGTAGCAATGTTACTATCCCAAGATTATTTACAAGCTGAACCTGAGAAGGTTAATGAATTTGCCCAAAGTCACCCAGCGCATAAACAGCATGTTTTGAGCCAAGCTGGACCCTGGATCCCACCCGGCCATATTCTCTTCAGACCAAACTAGGGCTCCCTGAACACCTACTATGCCAGTGCTTCCTGTTAAAATAATCTGGCACAGTCTGGTGAGGCAACATCATCCCACTTTGTAGATGAGGACACTGAAGCTTAGAGTAGGAAGAGGCTTGAATCCAGCCGCCTCTTTCTCCTACAAGGCGGGTCTCCCATCCCGTGGGGTGTTATGGGGCTCAGGGCACACCTCCAAGAAGAGGGCGCCTGGGCAGCCCCGGGGTGAAAGGCAGGGCCTAGATAAGCCCAAATGGGTTTCAAGAGCTAAGAGCAGGGTGTGAGTGGAGCCCGGGCTGTTTATTCAGCTTTAGAGGGAGAGATTTCATCCAGGGCTCTGGTTGGTGATAAAGCCATTCTGTTTTCAAACCAAACACGTCCTTTCCTTGGAGGACTGGGAAGTTTGGGAAGAAAGATATTGCATGTCTCTCCTGTGGATCTTTCCAGCCATATCACCAACCAAATATCTCACTGGGGGAAAGTCAAGGGGATCCCAAAGAGGCTCAAACCACCGAGGGTAACTTCAAAGGATAGTCATCCAGGAAGCTGAAGTTTAAAAGGCCTATGATGAGTCCATTAGAAAAGATGATCTGGACACATCGCTGGCCTGGCCCCCATGGTCCCTGACCCTGACCGAATGCCCTGCAGGGCTGTAGAAGTATTTGTGGAGAAGGCTGGCTCTAATTCAGCCCTGAACAGAAAACTTGCATCTCACCGTGGAGGGAGCCAGCACCAGGCCCTAGGAATTTTCTGTATGTGTTTAAGATTTACCACAGTCCTGGGAGGGAAGAATTCTGATACCCATGTTATAAATTCAGAACATAAGGCACAGAGAAGGGTCTTATTCAAGGTCACAAGGCTGGTAAGTGGTAGATCTCAGATTGTCCATTTCCAAAGCTGGTTCCATCACACTGAGTGGTATTGGCCTGGGTAGTTATAGATGATGACAGTGATGACAATGACCCCTTCTTCTTCTCCTCCTCCTCCTCTATTATTATTATTATATTGTGGCAGACAGTACTTTCTAAAGATGGCTGCCACAATATCTCCCATTCCACATGTCCTTCTGATAATGTGACATTGACACTGCTCCTACTGAATGGTGGGGTCTATGTTCTCTCCCTTTGAACCTGGGTAGACTTCTGATTATGGCAGAAGTGACACTGTGTGACTACCAAAGCTAGTTCATTAGATCATAAAAATGCCACGTGTGCCTGCCTTGCTCTCTTGGGTCACTGTCTCTTGAAACCCAGCCGCCATGCTGTCAGGAAGCCCAACCTAGCCCACAGAGAGAGGTCACATGTGTCCCAACCAACAGCCCAGCTGACAGGTGGCATGAACCGCCAAACGTGGGAGTGAAGATGCCTAAAGATGATTCCAGCCTTCGAGCCGCCATCCATTTGAGTCTCCTGGCTGAGGGTCAGAGTTTGGGGAACAGAGACAAAGCCTGCCCAAGTTCCTGACCCACAGAACCATGAGTATAACAAAATGGTTGTTTGATGCTGCTACGGTTTAGGGTTTGTTTATAACTCAGCAGCAGTAGTAGAGCAAATGCAACCACCATGGTGATAGGAGCTGACATTTACTGAGCACTCGCTGCCTGCTCTGTATTCTCTAAGAGCTTATAGGGTCAGAGGTGGAAGGGGCTTTATGTCTGGACCCGTGATTCTCAACCCTGGGGAGATGAAAAATTTAGGTTTCCAGGCTCCATCCCAAACCTGCTGAGTCAGCTTCATGCCCAGCATCCCAGTGGCCACAAGTTCAATGGCTAAGGCAGGGTCAGAACGAGCCCAGGAGAAGGGATAGGCCAACCGGGGTCAATTGAATGCAGCAAATATTACTGATAACCCTTACCATGTGCCAGGTGCCTGGGCTCAACCACCCTCACAGTCTTGTAGAAGATGGAATACATGGGTGTAGATGACATAATGCGAAAGGGTGTGGCAGCCAATGATTATTTATTGGGCTCTTCCGTGACACTTTCCTGGGTGCTTTATATACATAAGACTATGTTATGACCCCACAACTGCTTCTTCTTCTTCTTCTTTTTTTTTTTTAAGACACACAGACTGAGAAAGTTTAAGTAACTTTCCTAAATTGTTTAGCTGGAAAGCAGCTGGCCAGGATCTAAATAAAACCAGGTCTGTTGGATTCCAAAGTCTGTCTTTCCTTAGCCCCTGCTGCCTCCTGGAGTAGGAGCCCAGTGTTATGGGAGATGCATTGTGAGCTCAGAGGAAGGGGCTGTTATTGCTAGTTATGGGATGCTGGGCTCTCTCTCAGTACCCATTCTCCCTTCTTGCTTAGTAATGGGCACATTACTACATTTCCCAGCCTCTTTTGCACCTGGGTGACCAAGTGGACAAGTTCTGGCTAATAAGATGCAAACGGAAGTCCTGTGTGGTATTTCTGGAAAGCCTCCTGAAAGAGAGAGCATACATTCTTCTTCCCATCTTCTTTAAAACTCTTCTCTCAGGAATGTGGATGCAATGTCTGGAGCTCTAGCAACCATATTAGACCATGAGGATGAGTATTCATCCCAGGAATGGCAGAGGAGTGCCAGAAGAAGTCTGGATGCCAGATGATTGAAGAGCTACCATACTAGTCCCTGGATCATCTACCTCAGGTCATTCTCATGCAAGAGAGAAAGATTTTACCTTGTTTAGGTCATTGTTATATTGAGTCTTGTTTCTTCCCAGCTGAATCTGATCCTGAGTGATACAATGGGCAGCACAAAATATTTTGAGGAAGAAAATGAACTGGGTTGGGTTTTGAAAGATGGGTAGGACCAAGATGTGGAGATGGGGGAAGAAGTTCCTTAAGGGTGCTGGGAACAGCAAGAGTGATGAGTGTCCTTGGGGCAGTGTCTGGAGTATGACAGGGGGATTTAGGAGCTAACAGGGTTGGAGCAACATTTTGGAGACAGCGCCAGGGGGAGGAGACACAATTTCAGTTGTTAAGCACTGGGGCACCACTGAAGGTGTCTGAGTAGAAGAGTGAGGTGTTTGGAACTGTATCTTTCTTCATAGAGATCTGTAGGAAGACGTGGAGAGAGGTGAGCCTGCACCAGAAATGGGGCATGGGAATTGGTTGGAAAGGAGGTATGGAGACAGCTTTTGCAACAGTCCATGGAACAGCTAGTTGATTAAACAATGGTGTGATAATACTACAGATAGTTTGACATCCATTAGAATAACAATGTACAAGAAAGTGAGATAACATAAAGTTGCTTATGATAGGTTGTTATATGACAAAAATAGGTCCCCCAAACTGTGTAAGAATCTGATCAGTTCCTGAAAATTAAAAAAAAAATTAACTCTATGCATTTTTTTTTCCCTTCGGTACGCAGGCCTCTCACTGTTGTGGCCTCTCCCGTTGCGGAGCACAGGCTCCGGACGCACAGGCTCAGCGGCCATGGCTCACGGGCCCAGCCGCTCCGCGGCATGTGGGATCTTCCCAGACCGGGGCACGAACCCGCGTCCCCTGCATTGGCAGATGGACTCTCAACCACTGCGCCACCAGGGAAGCCCTATGCATTTTTTTTTTAAAGCCAACGACGTTATTCTCCAAATGTTAACGGTAGTTCCTGCTAGGTGGGGGAATCTGGGGGTTATTTTTGTTTCTTCTTTTTGCTCACTGTTTTCTAGATTGTTAGTGATAATAATAATAGCTGCACTCTCCTGCAGGCTCACAGAGGTCTGGGCCCAGCTTAATCCTCACATTTTTTCATGCATTAGCTCTTTCAATCCTTACAATACCCTGTGAGGGAGAGACTTTAATTTTCTTATTATTATATTTGAGGAAACTGAGGGGCAGAGAGTAGGGGCCTTGGTCAAGGGGAGGGAACAAGAGGAGAGAGGGGTGCTGATGCGGAGAGGGAGTGTTAGGAAGTCCCAGCTGGAGGGAGTTCCCAGGGAGGGAGAAGAGATGGGACAAAGGGGTCAGAGGATGCATGGCTCTTTCTCAGTAATCTCAGCGGACATCTGTATGGGCCTTGATAGTTTCTAAAGCACATTGTGTGCATATTTCCCTAACAATGTGCTTGTTAGGAACGATGGTTATGCTCTTATGGAAAAGGAAACAGTTCTCAGAGAGCTTAGCAAAGTGCTCAAGATAACAAGGTGTGTGAGTCAGGATCTGAACCCAGAGCTCTCCGCCTGATGCAAAATTTCTTTCTTATTTCTCTACCACACTCTGCCCCAAAAGGTGCTAGTTGCAGTCTATACTGGAAATCTGTCTATTTGGCCTTCCTGGCTCCCTTCAGCCATGAGACTCTGTACCTGCAGCTGGAACCATTGAAGAAGAGACCTTTGATGGCCTGCCTTTTGGCCAGAGTCTTGGTCTTGACCTGTCTGCATTTCTTGGCCCAACTGGACCCTGATTTCACCTGCTTCTGTTCGTGGTCCAGCTTCATTCCTCAGTGCTGATCATTCACCTTGCTTCCTTGACCACCTTCTTGACCAAAGTCAAAGCTGCCTTTGACCTCCTGGGATAAGGGTTCTACTCCACTCCACCCGGTCCCTGGGCTCCACCCTCTCCCCGCAGGTAACCCTGCCCCAGCTGGGCCTCTCCAGCCTGTGATCTGGCCCTCCCCACCCTCCACCCTCCACCCTCCCCTCCTTTGCCAGCCACCTCCTGCACCTGCCAAGGCCACCCCTCCAGGGGAAAAGCCCCTGAGAACACTCTGTCCCTCGTGTCAGACACTTCCCTAATTCCCCTGATCTTTCGCTGTTTCAGTTTATCGCAAATGACTTTCCAAGCCAGTGGATTTAATTACATTACACTTAGGGAAATTGGTGCCATTTCTTAATTACTTTTATAGTTGAAAAGCAATTACTTAGCAATCACACGAAGGTCTTGTGTTTCCTGGGGCTCTGCAGCCTTAAAAAATGTCTGCAGGGAAGCAGACAGACTTTAAGAGATTGGGTGTGCTCTTTTTGGGAACTGGGGTAATTGGTTCTGGGGAGAAGGGTACGTTTATTTCTTTTTAATTTTGTATTTAATTTTTATTTTACACTGGAGTATAGTTGATTTACAGTGTTGTGTGAGAAGGGTAAGTTGTGTGGTATAGAATTGGATGAAATAAAGTTTGTTTTGTTTTGTTTTGTTTATTTTGTTTTAATCATGATCCACCTAGTTGTTTAAGCCAAAACCTGACAGTCATCCTTAACTGTGCCCTCTTCCTCAATTCTCTGTACCTGGTCATGCATGACATCCTTTGGATTCCATCTCCCGATAACCTCTTAAACCTGCCGAGTCTCAGCTTTCCCCCGTCTGGTCCAGGCCACCATCATCACTCACTGAGTGATAGCAGTAGCCTCTTAACTGGTCTCCCTGTGTCCACCCTGGACCCCATGGTGGGTTGAACGCTGGCCCTCAAAAGATATGTTTATCCAGAACCTGCAAATGTGAACTTATTTGCAAAAAAGGGGAGCAAGTGAAGGATCTTGAAATGAAATCATCCTGGATGACCCAGATGGGCTCCAAAGCCAATGACAAGTATCCATAGAAAAGAAGGGAAGGGAGAAGACACACAGAAAGGTCATGTGAAGATGGTGGTTGAGATTGGAGTGATGTGTCTATAAACCAAGGGGTGCCAAGGATTAAAGGATACCACCAGAAACCAGGAAAGAGGCCTGGAATGGATCCTCCATGGAGCCTCCAGAGGGAACCAACCTTGCTGACATCTTGATTTTGGACTCCTGGCCTTCAGAACTGAGAGGATGAATATCTGTTGTCTAAAGCCACCCAGTTTGGAGTAATTTGTTATGGCAGCCCGAGGAGACTAATACATTCCCCTTCAGCCAATGTTCAGTGCTTGTCACTTTTGTGCTCAAAACCCAATGGCTCACATCTCATGTGGATAAAATCCAGGATCCCGACCATGACCTCAGGGTGATGGGTTTAGACCCCAGCTCCCTCTCTTTTCCAGCTCTGCTCTGGCTGCTTTGGCTTCTCTGCTCTTCATCAAATACACCAAACCCATTCTTGCCTCAGGGCCTTTGCACATGCTCATCTAGCTGCCTGGAATGATCATTCCCAGAGACCCACGTTGCTCCCCGCCATGGTGGCCTCTGCTCCAGGTCACGGCTACAGAGGAGCTTTCCCTGGCCATCAGACATAGACGTAGCCCCACTCATCCCTCCTGACCTTGCTCCATTTCCCATTAGAGCCCGTCTCCCTTGCTCCATGTTTTCCTTGCTCCCCTGTGCACTGTTCATCCCGCTCCACTAGAATGACAGCCTCCCTAGGGCAGGGCAATGTTGCATCCCCAGCACCTACAACAGCACCTAGAACAGATGCTAAAAAAGTATTTGCTGAATGAAAAACACTTGTCATTGGGTGAAGAGCACATGAAGGCTCCTGGCTCTGTACCCTCTGAGTGGGTGATGCATCCTTTAACGAGCAGACTTGTGTGACCTCCAGAAGTTGCATCCCCTTCTCTATGTGCCTTGCACAGAATAGGGGAGCATGTGATGGGCTAAGCTGGATGGAATGGGCTAGATGTGGATTAGAGGAGCACACACCTAGCCAGGACTGCCCCCAGACCTGGGTTTGAATGCTGACAGCTTCACTTACCTGCTGTGTAACTTGGGTAAATTATTTTCTTTCTCTGAATCTTTGCCCTCATTACCCTGTGGGAGAGGAGGTGGCCAGTTCCTCCCTGCTCCTCATCCTTCGAGCTTAGCTATTTCTTAAATACTGAAGAAGGGAAGAGGAAATGAATGATATAAAAGGATGTTAAAGGAAAAGAGTGCATCCATGACATCATTACCCTGTAATATCCATTTCCTTTTCCTCCTCTTCTCCTGGTCCATACTTAGGTTTCAAGCACTTGTAAGCATGTTATATGTGCAGGTTTTATTTTATTTTTAGAAAACTAATTACAATAAACACTGAAAGGTGCACATGTGTGTAGTGTGCTGCATTTTCACTAACTGAGCACACCTAGCACCCAGAACCCCCTTGAACTTTCTTGCACTGACTGCCTGTCTGTCTCAGCTGCTGGCACCCTGATCTTGAACTGTGAAAAATATCTGTTGCTTATCTGTCACCCAGTCAATGGTAATTTATTATAGCATCCCCAACGGACTAAGACAGTGGTGGGGTAAATTCCCAGATATAGAATTGCCGGTCAAAGGCTCTATGAATTTGCCCCTTTGATAGCTATTTGTAAAGTGCCACCATAGGGTTGGACCCGATGGACTCAGATATGGCAGATAGATGGGGGCGCAGGGTGGCAGGACCAGAGATGGCAGGAGACCACTGCAGGTTCCAGCTAAGGGATGAAGGTGGCTGATCTGAGGCCACAGTAGTGAGGGGAGGCAGGGGCAGAACGAAAATACATTTTTGAGGTAAAAATCAAAGGACAAGGAAGTGGTGATTGGTTAGAGAAATGTTTGGGAAGAGCGGAGAGTGAGAGTGCCTCAGAATGATTCCAGGGGGAGGCAGAGTAGGCCCACTGTCCCCTAATATCCATTCTGTCCTTTTCCTACAGTAATTGAGTTCTTAGCTGGGCATGTGACTGCCCAGCCAATGCCTACTTGCCCAGACTCCCTTGCAGCCAGGTGTGGCCATGTGATCAAGCTCTGGCCAGTGGGATGCAAGCAGAAGTGAGGCACACAACCTCCAGGGCACATCCTTAAATGCAGGAGCCTACCTTCCTTGGTCCCCTTTCATTTCACTGGCTGGAGTGTGGATGAGAGGGCAGGAGCTTAAGGTGTCATTTTGGTCATGAGGTAGAAGTTTCCTATTAAGGCAAAGGGAGAAGATAGAGGGAGTTTGGATCCCTGATAAGAAAGAAATGGGTCTCTATCTTGTTAAACTGCTGTTTTTCTGGGTCTCTGTTAGAGCTGCCAAACCTGAATGGCTGGTTACACTGATTTGTATCTTTCACCAAAACAGGGCTGCAGGGAAGCAGCTACAGTTCATCTTTCCGGATATTGAGAATCCCTTCTGTGCCAGGTGCTGGGTGCTGGGGTACAGTGTGGCCGGGGCAGAGACAGTTACTTCACCAGGGACCCCCAAACACATGGGGCCTGCAGGAGGGGCCGAGCTGGACCGGATTGAAGGCTTCCCTGAGGACACCTGACGTTTAGGCTGATCCTGGCAGGAGGAATAGCTGTTAGGGCTAAGGCACGTGGGGAATGGAGTTTCTGGCGGAGGGAACAACAGAAAGCAGCATATTTGAGCCTCAGCAAGAAGTGCGGTGTAAAAATGAGACTTTTATACAGGAGAACATGGCCTGTCCCAACTCTCCTTCTGGTGGGTTGTGGCCACTGGGGAAACATTAAGTTATTGGCTGTTGAACTTTTAGAAAGAGTCTTCCTTGATTCAGGGCTCAAAGATATTTTTCCATAAATGAAACACCGACCTGCCTCTGGAACTTTCTTCCCAGAATCAATGTGAGGACGTTCTCTGGTGGGTTCCCTCTGGGTCCTTCCAAGCTAATTGCCTTCAGGGAATTAATTGGATTTCCATCCTTGCCAGCAACACTATTCCCTCAGGAGAAAGCAAACGGGCAAAGACACAGGCTGATAAGGTGGGTTTGGAAACCCATCAAGGGAGGAAATGTTCTCCAGCCAGACAAAATACAATTCTCTTACACAAACACACCAAAAACAAGGGTTCAGACAGCGTGTTTCAGGTCTGACTTAAATGGGCCAACTTAGGGAATTCAGAGGGTTTTTCTCTTTATTTCTCTTTGCCCTTCTAGGGGACAGCAGGTCCTGCTGGGGTGTCCCTTCCTATTTCTGTTCCTATGGGGGGCCATGACCCTTGAGGGGATGTAGAGTTTCGTGTGGAGGACCCATCTGGGGAGGGCATTGGGATCCACCCACTTATTTATTAGTCGCTTTTTCATTCCACACACGTCGGAGCATGGCGGGCCTGCGTGTGCGCTCCAGGTGGGCCATCTGTGACGCCTCCCTCACGGTAGTGAATCCGGCAAGTGACAATGACAGTAGAAGGTGACAGGTGCTGTGTGAGGGGCTCTGGGGTCACAGAGGGAGGCCCCGAGTCAGGCTGGATGGGAGTCAGGGAAGTGCTCTTGGAGCCTGGATGAGGCACTCGGGTCCTGAGAACTGGGTGAATTGGCCAGGCGTAAAGGAAAGGTGGGCTCCGGGAGGGAGGACAGCCTGGGGGAAGGGCTGGGGGCCGGCTGGGCAGTCAGTCCTACTTCCAGTCAGGGAGCTGCAAAGCCCCAGGGTAGCTGAGGCACAGAGGAGGAGGCCTGGGCAGCCAGGGATGGAATCCTAGAGGCTGGCAGGGTGGCCCCGGGCTTGGCCGTAGCCCACAAGTCAGCTGAGCATTTGCAGACTTCAGTGCTGTGTGCCAGCCAAGAGGACAGGCACAGCCGTGGAAGTCGCTGCCCCGTCATCCGGTTCAGATGCTTGGGTCCAGGTGGGAAAACACAGGTGGTTAGTGCTGAGGTTTTAGGAGGTGTATCCGTTTCCTGGGGCTTCGAAGCAAAGTACCATGAACTGGTTTAAAACAACAGACATTTATTCTCTACAGCTCTGGAGGCTGGAAGTCTGAAATCTTCCCTCTGAAGGCTCAGGAGAAGGCTCGTTCTGCCTCTCCCTGGCTCCTTGCTTACAGGCATCACTCTAGTTTCTGCCTCTGTCTTTGCATGACTGTCTCTCTCCTCTCTGTGTCTCTGTGTCCAAATTTTTGTCTTCCTCTAGGCATACCAGCCATCAGATTCTGGTCCACCCGAACCAGTATGCTCTCGTTTTACCTGGATTACATCCGCAAAGACCCGATTTCCCAGTAATAATAAGTAATAACAGGTACTGTTGCAGCCACAGCCACTGGGGGTTAGGACTTGCACTTATATTTGGGCGGGGTGGGGGGGACACAATTTCACCTGCAACAGGAAGCTAATCAAGCACGCTCCTCGGCTCTCCACCTGAGCTCTGAGTCACCAAAGTCATGCGGACAGAGTCAGAATTCCAGCTTTGTGGCTTGATGAACGTTGTGTTAGTTATGCTGCTCCAGTGAGCTTCCTCTGGCCACCCCCGGAATCTGGCAGCTTCACCACCCAGTCCAAGCCACCCTGCAGAGAAGGGGGCTGGAGAGGGCCACACATGTTGCTCTGATGGCACGTGGAGCACAAAGTCAGGGAGGAAGATTGCCCAACAGTGCAGGTCCCAGGGGGACAGAGAGCAGAGACAGGATATCCACGGAGAGGGTCCAAGCAAAGGGACTATGCACACTGGGACAGATTGAAAGGAACCAGAGAGTGGAGTGCAGAAGTGAACTTAGAAGGAAGTCTGCAGGGGGTCAGTGGGGTGGGAGCAGCCCCCATGCATCCCCTCCCCCAACCCTGCATTCCCACTCCTAGGATGGATTCCTAAATCATCAGAACGCCTTGGGCTGGATTAAAGGAGGCAGCCAGTCATTTTGATCGGTAACCCGTCCAAAATAAAACAAACCCATCAGACGCCTGGGAAACAGCTAGGCCCTTGACCACGCGCGCTTTTTTAATGGTTTCTGGTCTGCACTTCTGGCCTCCACCCCGCAGGCCCAGCGTCCCAGAAGGAGGCCCACTCACTGAAGTAGCCTATGCGGCAATGTTTGGCTGTTTGCATTTCTTGACAAAGGAAATTTGTTGGGCTTAAGCTGCCAAGGGTTTGCATCTGGATCCTATGATGTTTGGCTTCGGGAGGGCTGTGCGCAGAACCGGCTCCGGGGCCTCTGCCGGCCTCCATGTAATTAACTTAAGTGCTCCGAAGATGAAAGCTTATTTGCCTGATCCCGGATTAGGGCATCGGCAGAGAAGGTAGGCAGCAGACTGTATGAGTTATCTCCCACTATTGAAGTTTCTAGAGATACCAGCGGTGGACAGTGGAAGTCAGGAAGTTTGGGCATGTTGGAATTTATTAAATTTGCAATTAAAAAAACCCTGCCCCCAAGTTCTGGATGCCAGCGCAAGGAGGTTAAGTGGAAACATAACTTTACATAATAAAGTGGTTAATCATATTCCACTTTAGAAACACTAATATCATAAATTGGCCTCATACTTTCGTGCTTCCAGCTTCGACAATAGAGCTGAGACATTAATTTCCTGGTTTAGTATAACTTCTGGGGTTTTCCTCCTGTGCCTCATCCTCCTCCCTCCTTCACCCCCTCAGCTGGAGTGGGGGAGATAACTTTGATCCTTGATGCTCTGGGGGCCTGGGGAGGTGGAACGGGAAGGGGGTGGGGATTCCTACAGGTGATTTTTAGGCCTGAATTCCATTGTGACAGCAATGATTTATTTTAACTACTAACTCAGGAAAGCAGGCGCCACCAGGATGAATACCTCCACTAGCCCCTAGCAGACTAATTTTACTGTTTATGAATCACTAATATGTTTAAGAACCAAAAGAAAAAAGAAAGAAAGAAAAAAAAAAAAAGAAATGGAGTACCATTTTAGATAACTAAAAATAAGACTTCCAGCCAAGACCCCATGGTGCCCAAACAGTCCTACATGGGAAAGATGACTTTGTATTACAAGATAGAGAACACATGGGGTCCAGATAGCTGCCCCCCACCTCTGCAGCAGGCAGAGGCTACTGGCAGATGAAACACTTTCATCTCTCCCAGGGAGATAAACTGGCTGGTCTGGATGGGCCTCTTTATTTACAAAAGAAAATTAAATCCGTTTTAACACTTGCACCGTTCATAGGAAACACATGTGGGCTGGTAATTGTTTTGAACTCAATTTCGAGCCGGCCACACCACATTGGGTAGCTCTTGCGATTTCACACTGGCTTGGGATGGCCGAGGAATTTGCACGGAGTTTCTTCCCAATTCCAGAGGATCTGTAAGGGGACATTCCTTGGCCGAGCTGGCAGAAGACTGCTGTTCAGTTTCCTGACTCCTGCAGGAAAGCACCTTCTCCTTATGGCCAGAGGGCTCCTCTCAGTGCTCCTCGCGCCAGTTCTTATCAGAGATTGGAACGGATCAAAGGGACTCAGAGCCCTGATTGAACCCAAAGGGCCTCCCTCCTGCCTGGGAGTCTTCACAGAAGGAGAAATAAAAGGTTGGGTGATTTTCCCAAGAGCGCCTGATAGGGCTTTACAGCTGCCAGGAGGTGTCACTCAGAATCCGGGTGTCACCCAGTTATCAGACTTCGCTTTGCAAGAGTCAATATGCAGGCAACCCCTCGCAGATCTTGTGGAAAGGAAGATTCTGATTCTGTAGGCCTGAGCTGGGGCCTGAGAATCTGCATTTATACCACGCTCCCCAGTGATGCCAGTGTGGCTGGTCCCAGGGCCACGCTTGTGGTAGAAGACCTCTCCCAGGCATCAGCATCCCTGGAGGGTTTGTTAAGACACAGTTGGCTGACCCCACCCTCAGGGTTACTGATTCCACAGGTCGGGGGTGAGAGTTTGTTTCTGATAAGCTCCCAGGTGAGGCTGATGCTGCCAGATTAGGGACCACACTTTGAAAATCACTGTCCAAAAAATGCCCTCTCTGGGTAAACTGAGACTCAGAACGATTTTCCCAAGGTCATGTTGCCCAAGGTGGCAGACCTGGAGCCCGTACCCTGGTCCAGTGCTCGTTCTTTTATCCAAGAAAAAAAGAAGCCCATCCTACCAAGGGGACCCCTCACTGCCAAGGCACTAGCAATGAACCTGCTTGAGAACAGAGGACAGCTTCGAAGCACCTGGGCTGCAGTTTCTCCCCTGGGCAGCAAGGCAGTCCCTTGCTCTGAAACACCCTTCTTCCTCTCCTTCTGAAGTCCTCATTTTCAAAGCTCAGTGTCGGAAACACCAGAGAAACACCAGAGAACAGGACAGAGGAAGCAGGAACAGGTATTTCGTAAATGAATGAGTGAATAAATTACTTCCCAGTGGCATCCTCTCCTGCTGTGTGTCCTTGGACAGGTTACTTAAACTCTCTGAGGCTTATTTTCCCCATCTGTAAAATAAAGATGCTAATGTCTGCCCCATAGGGTCAGCGCTAATAGCGGTAAAGCACCAGGCAAAGATGAGTGGTAAACGAAGGGTCACTTTTGTTGTTTTTTGCCATTTTTATTATTTATTACTATTTTTGCCTTTGGGGACGGAGCAATCTTTTCGTCCTTACTGTCACTCTTTTGACTCAGGTTTTGCCTTTCAAGAAGTTCCCCGTCGACATGCAAGTGTTCTTTGGGAAAGTTAATATCTTAAACTGTTGTTAAGAGACGTGATGATGACTCAGCGTGACGATGACTTATAATTATTCAGCGCTTTACGGTTGACCTGATAGTTTCCCCACAAGTTGAGGCATTTAATTCTCCCGCAACTCCAGTGCAGGAAGTGCTATGAAGTTGAGGTTTGGGGAGGTTGAGGTACTTGCCCTCGTGCCCAGAGGCATTTTTTCCCACCTCACTGCCTCTCAGGGCAGCGGCTGGGGAAGGCAGGGGGATGCACCTACCTGAGGATGGAATCTGTTTTCCCAGGATCACATCTTGAGGGGTTGAGGCCACATATTCCCTTCCAGCTCAGAAAACAGCCCCTGCAGAAAATCACTCTCCATAGTTCCAACATGTTTTCGGAGGAATGTTTATCCTGCAGAGGCTTTTTGGGGTCAGATACACTTGGGGGCACCGTGTGTGCTCTCCCACACCTGGACCTTCAGAAGGTGCAGCGGCCAATCAAAGCCCCCAAAGGCCCCTGGGTGAAGAAACCTCCTCACTTTGTCAGGGTGCAGCATTTTCTAGACCTCGTTCCTGTGGCCTTCTCTTTCCCCTGCACCACTGGGCATCACTGGGAATTGGCTCTGGCCTCTTCTCCATCATTCAGCAGCCAGCATTTGCTCCATCGTTTTTTTTTTGTTTTGTTTTGTTTTTGCGGTACGCGGGCCTCTCACCGCTGCGGCCTCTCCCGTTGCGGAGCACAGGCTCCGGATGTGCAGGCTCAGCGGCCATGGCTCACGGGCCCAGCCACTCCACGGCATATGGGATCTTCCCGGACCGGGGCACGAACCCGCGTCCCCTGCATCGGCAGGCGGACTCCCATCCACTGCGCCACCAGGGAAGCCCTGCTCCATCTTTAAATGCTTCTTTCACTCAGCCTTTAGGATTGCTGTTCTCTGCCTGGAATTCCCCATTTCCCCGACCTCTCACTTCTTTCAAGTCTCTGCTCAGACACAATCTGACCAGAGGCCTTTCCTGACCACCTGATATGAAACAGTGAGCCCCACCCCTGTATCTATCACCCCCACTGCTTTCTTTCTCTTCACAGAACTCAAGACCATCCAGCTGACACTGCTGACTTTTTTTTTTTTTTTTTTTTTTGGTGTCTGACTGCCCAGTAGAATACAAGCTTCATGAGGGCAGGAACATTTCTGTTTTGTTCTCTACTGTTTTCCCAGTGACTAGAACAGTGCCTGGCCTAGTGGGCGTTCATAAACATTTGTCGATGGAATGAATGGCAGAAGGAAGAAAGGAAGCTGGACTAGCCGTGTGACTGGTGCTCGGCATCTTCCCGGTCGTCGCCCTTGCCATAGGCATCTGGTACCCAGGTCCTCAGCGCTGGCTCCGTCCAGGCCTGGGTTTGGCTCCTGACATCAGGGATGTGTCAGGCATGAGCCCCACCCCAGAGGCAGAACTGCACGTCAGTGTGACAAGTGACGGCTGCTGAATTTGAAAGGCAGGAAGCATATAACAGTGGACACTCAGGAGTTCTGGAGTCCGGAGGACCTGAGTTCAAATCCTGCCTTAGCACTGATCGTCCATGCAGCCTTGTCAAGTTACTTAAATGACTTGAGCCTCAGGACCCCATTGTTAAATGGCAGTTAACAATGGCCACCTTGCACGCTTGTTGGGGGCGAACAGCCATCAGGGATTAAGTGCCTGGTGTGTGGGCATGGATGCATGGGGACTACAGAAGTGGCACAAAGAGGGTGGAGTCCCATTTTGCCATGGTTAGCAGGTGGCCAGGAGAGGCTTCTGAGAGGAGATGGGGCTTGGACTTGAGCTTACGGAGTCCCCAGGCAGATGAGGCAGAAGGCAGCGCTATAGTCAGAGCCCCAGTGCAGACACTGGAGCCAGAGTGTCTGGGTTCAAGTCCTGGCCCTGTCTCTGACCAGCTGTGTGACCTTGGGCACATCGCTTAAGCTTGCTGTGCTTCCGTGTCCTGATTTGTAAAATGGGGGTTCAGTCTGGTAAGTGCTCAATAAATGTTAGTGGTCTCCGTCTTTATTATCAGGGGTGAGCCAGCAGTGGCAGGTTCTGGGAACTTTAGGAAGGCAGTCGGGGTAGAGCTCATGCTGGGTCTGAATGAACAGGAGACAGGTATCCTCCAGACCATGGAGTGACCCTCCCTCTTAGAAAGGTGAGGAAGGTACTCTCTATTCCCTGTGGGAACCCTGCTCATTGACCAGGAGTGGATGCTGTATCCAGTACCTGGTCACTCACGAGCTTCCAATGACCCCCCGCCCCTTGTGGCCCTTTGAATCCTCAGGAAAAGCACAGCATCTTGGCTCAGAATGGGCCTCAGAGCTTGCAGAATTAGAAGGAATCTTCTCCCAGCAGGCGAGACACAAGCCCCTAGCTCCATTTTACAGATGAGGAAGCTGAGGCTCAGAGAGGCGCACACCTGGGTCACACTGGGGCTCCGGTATTCTGCCCCTCCCTCACCACTTAGGCTAGAGTTTGCATATATTTGCAGAGGCTAGTTGATGACATCCTGAGGAAGGTGGGAGCCTGGCTTGTGATGTGGAGACAGAAACCCCAACGTAAAGAGTCTGAGCATTCCCAGATTTTTTGAATTAAAAACTAACATTAAAAGCTTGTTTTTCCTTTTGATTTTGGTTTGCCTGTTTGGGGGCTGTAGAATTACGTCTCCTCCCCTAGTAAGCTTTTCCCTCTGGAAAGGCATTTCCTTTTGGAAATATCTGATTGTATCTGATCCTCCTAATCGACACGTAAGGGGAAGCCCAAGGTCATAGTAGTGTGCACTTATGGGGGGGGATGGGGAGATGGGGTGCAGGGCAGCGAGTACCTTGTGAGCACCTGTGTTAACTCCAAGCTGGGGCTTCCCTGAAATGAGGGTTCCTGACTCCTGCCTCTGGTCTCTTTCTCCCACCCAGACCACCTCCTTAGATAGAAGGCACCTCTTCTTTACAAATGAGAACATGGTGGAAAAGTTAAGCAGAAATGACCTTGAATGACTGTCCTCTCACTTCATAGCTGTGTGACTCTGGGCATGTCACTTATTGGGTCTGGGCCTCAGTTTCCTCATCTGTAAAATGGGGATAATATTCAGCTTTCGTTGGGTTGTTGTGAGCATTAAATAAGACAACACAGGTGGGGATATAACAAATGGTCAGTTAATAGCAACAATAAGAGAAATTATTATCGTCAAGGATAACAATTCCCTTGGATCTGTAGGAAACAGTGGCTTTACATCCCATGTCTTTCTAGCCAAACTGCCGTGGGCCTCTATGTTTAATAACATCTCTGTCCCAAGGCTGTGTCTGGGATTAGCAGATTTGAATTCAGGAACTGAAGACACAAATGCCAACTGGGGCCAGAAAACAAGGGTCCGGGAGGGAGGCCAGGTGGGGCTGATGCCTCTCCGAAGTGAACAGTTACTGCCAGCTTCAGCCAGGAGGGAATGAGCCCACGGAGGCCACGACTCACAGTTTTTTTTTGTTTTTTTTTCTCGGTACGCGGGCTTCTCAGTGTTGTGGCCTCTCCCGTTGCGGAGCATAGGCTCCGGATGCGCAGGCTCAGCGACCATGGCTCACAGGCCCAGCCGCTCCGCGCATGTGGGATCCTCCCGGACCGGGGCACGAACCCGTGTCCCCTGCATCGGCAGGTGGACTCTCAACCACTGTGCCACCAGGGAAGCCCACAGTTTTTAAAGAGAAAATAGAAATTTGGATTTCTGCTTGAAATCTCCCAATTTTAAAAAATTAACCACTATATGAGTGGCTTAAACAACAGAAATTTATTCTCTCACAGTTCCAGGGGCTGGAAGTCCAAGATCAAGGTGTCAGCAGGGTTGACGTCTTCTGAGGCCCCTCTCCTTGTATAGACAGCTTCTTCTCCCTGTGTCCTCACGTGGTCTGCCCTCTGTGCGTGTCTGTGTCATAACGGTCTATTATACAGACACAAGTCATATTGGATCAGGGCCCACCCTAGTGACCTCATTTAACCTTGAATGCTTCTTTAAACACCCTATCTTCTAATATTGTCACATATTGAGGTATTGAGGGTGAGGACATCCACATATGAATTCTGGGGAGACAATTCAGCCCATAACTTGCATGTTTTGGAAACCCTGCCCGAGCCACACACCAGGATCTATGGCTCCTGTCTGAGACGTCTTCCAGGGAACATGTTTGTCTGGGTCCTGAGGTCCAGACACAGAAAATCAGTTCTTATGAGCTTATCCTCCTGTCAATTTCCCACTTTCTCCTAAAAGTCAAATTCTGGTGGGCTGAGGGTGCTGTTTGCTGGTTCCTGCTCTGGGTGTGGTCAGTGAGGAGGGCTGTCGGGAGGGCTGCCTTCCCTCTCACCAGGTCCTTATCTGATGCTTGTGGGGCCTTGATTGAGGCCACCTCTTGCCTCCTGCACTGGGCTGCTTCATGTCAGGGCCTGGGAACCTAATCACCAGTATTATTCTACAGCCTCAGGTCATCTGAAAAAGTTCTGCTGGGGATCTTAGGGACCTTGTAGCTGGAAAAGTTGCTGTAAATTAGCAGTTTACTGACCACTCCTCCCTGGAAGCATCGGCAGAATGGAGTCTGCTTATCTGTTTGCAGAGGATCAGCTGTGGAGTTGGGGGTGGGGTGTATCTGGGCTTCCAAGGCTCTGGAATCCATAAGCAGAGAGGAGGCCCGAGGGCAATATATTCCTTGTTATCCTCCACCCCAGATGCCTGCCTTTGTGGTCTGGCGAGCATCATTCCTTACCTTTTGTTCTATGCACAGGGATGTACATACGTCCACCTTTCTAAAGCAAGAATGAGATCGTACCTATGAAGCTTCACAGCATGAAGTCTGCCTGAGGTTACACAACAAGCAGCAGCATTGGGATTCAAACCCTGCAACCTGCTTCCAGAACCCCAACATTAAACCACTTATTATACTGCTTCCCACCTGCGGTTTTGTGGCTTTTTTTCCCCCCCAGTAAACTATTTATCAGGATTCTCTGTGTTAACCACACCAATACCACCACTCTTAAGGGTTGATACTATTTGATATTGGGAGAGATCTGAAATGCTGGTGTTCAAGCTGTGAAATTGGGCCCTGGCTTCCCCAGGAGTGGGTCAGAGACCTGACATTGACTGCAGTTACCTCTCGGCGACCTGCCAGCACCTGGTCTGGGTCACGGGGAATCTCTTGACATGTTTTTTCATCCTATTTGTTTTTCTGAATTCGCTGACTCTGATTCTTCCTCTCATTAACTCTCACCCTCCGATAATTTCCATTTCCCTGAGGAAAAAGGCAAAGGCCTTCCGAGCCTGACCTGATGTGGGCCTCATTGCCACCTGACCTCTCCTCCCTTGACCCCCCTTTGCTGACTTTGTCCAGCTCCACTGGGCTCCTTGCTGCTGTTTGTATCACACTAGCCACAGGACCTTTGTACCGGCTGTTCCCTGTGCCAGGAATATGTCTCTTTGAACATCTGCATGACTAACTCCCTTCCCTCCTTCAAATCCTTGCTCAGCCTCTGTCAGGACTACCCTATATTGAAAGTATAGGCACCCCCCACCAGCCCCCTTGGAGGCCCCTCTGTTTCCCCCTTGGCACCTGCTCCCCTAACCTATTAGACAACTCACTGTGTCTACTGATGGTCTGTCTCCCTCCCCTAGAATGCAATCTCCACGGGGACAGATTTTTTTGTTGTTGTTTGCCTAAAACAATGCCTGGCCATATAGGAACTCAGTTTAAATTTATTGGATGAATGGATAAATGTAAACAAACCCCAGTTTTCCAGAACTCTAGGGGCCTTAGAGCTCATATAAACCACTACTCCATGGTGGAATTTCTGCTCCCCACTCCCAGAAGGAAACAAAATACACACACACACACACACACACACAATCCCTTAACACACTGGGTTCCACTCAAAGATATGTACATGAAGCACGCAGCACAGTGTCTGACATGTGGTGGGTGCTCAACAAATCTGGGTCCTTTTTCCCTTTCCTGGGAAATGTGTCTTTAGAGCATCTGGTGGGTGCAGCTTCTCAGAAAGGACTACCCAAGACCCTGGAGACAAGTCAAATCTGTGAGCACTGCTATGGGCTGAACCGTGCCCTCCCCAAATCCATATGTTAAAGCTCTAACCCCCAGGACCCCAGAATGTGACTGCATTTCAAGATAGAGTCTTTAAAGAGCTAACTGAGGCCAAATGAGGTCATTAGAGTGGCCCTGATCCACTAGGACTGGTGTCCTTATACGAAAAGAAGAGTAGGATACAGACATGCACAGAGGGACGACCATGTGAGGACACAGGAAGAAGATACTTTCTACACGCCAAAGAGAGAGGCCTCAGAAGAGACCAACCCTGCTGACACCTTGATCTTGGACTTCCAGCCTCCAGAACTCTGAGAACATAAATTTCTGTGGTTTATGTTGCTCAGTCTGGTAGTTTTCTAGGTGGCCCAAGCCGTCTAATACAAAGCTCACACATGAGTGGGCTAATTTCTCATCTTATGAATGAAGACCCTGAGGTTCAGAGAGGTGAGGAAGCTTCTCTGTAACCCCCAGCTGGCTTCCAAGCCCACCTCCAGCTCCCAAGACCATGTTCTTTGCACCACACCGAGCATGGCTAGAGCTAAGTCCTGAAGTGGAAGCTGGCAGAATAATAGCCTTTGCAGGGGAGTTGGACAAGGGGGATAGTCCATGCGTGGAGGCTTCCTCAGCCCTGCCTCCGCAATGTGGTTGCCCTCCCAGAGCAGAAGTTTCCATCCATTCAAGAGGGAGCCTTTCTCTCTGGTGAGTTTTGAGGAGGGGGTGTGTGGGCTTCTCCCAACACCCTGGCTCCAGAAAAAAATGTGCCTCATGAGAGCAGCTACAAGAATAAATCCTGGAGATGTTTATCCTGAGAATTCCAGGCTTAATTTATGACCTCCTCCAAACAGCATCGGCTCACCAGCCATTAGATCATTATAAGAACAGCGTCTCCAGGTCCCAGAGCATAAATACCTGCTGTCAGCTGAGTCAGGAGAGGGCGGGCTGCTTATGGGTGGCGGTGGGTTGGGGGCCTGCTGGGCTCCCAGTTACTTTCCAGCCCCTCCAGGGGACCTGAGGCTGCTCTTATCTACTCCCAACCAAGATGAGATTTAAACCTAGTCAGCCTCCAGGACTGCATCAGGCTCTGAATTTATTGACAGCAATTTGTAGGATCAGGTAGAACACCCACAAACCAACCCAATTAGCAGGAACCTCTGCCTTGTTAGATAAAGATGCACAAAGGGCCAGTCTGAGGCACCACCTTTAGCCACCATTGCCGCAAACCCATCTGGATTCCTGGGGAAATTCTCCAGGGTTCAGGGGCTTGGGGCAAAGACACTGGTATTTTCAAGAACTTAGCAGCTCAGGAGTTTCACAGGGATACCTGGAGAAGGGGAGTGGAAAGGCAGACAGGCCTGGATGTGAGCCCTGGTCCCCTACATACCCGTGTAGGATGGTGGTATGTAACCTTTTGCCTTGACTCTTGAGTACTCAGGGTCGGTGACTGGATCTTACATGGACAGAGTGCCAGGCACACAGTGGGTCCTCACACTGGCAAGCTCCTCTTTCCTGGTACAATTTTTTTTCTAGAAACCTCATCCTTCCACCTGCCAGGTGAATGTGGTCATTAATTGATTGGTTATGCATTCACTCATTTACCTTTCAATGCGTTGATTTATTCAGCAAAGGTTTACTGTGTGCCTGCCATGTGCTGTCGCTGGATTAGATTATGGGCAATATTCCAAGTGTCCAGCTCTTTCTTTATCACTTGAATACTGCTCTGACTGCAGTGAGGACCTTACTGGCAGGCAGGGAGATGTAGTGTAGCAGGAGCAGACAGGCATCCGAGTTTCCCCATTTCCAACATGGGGATGGCGCCTGGCACACAGTAGGGGCACAGCTTCTTTTGGACCTGTTTATTATGTTTATTATGTTTACATCTTTTCCCACTAGAATGTAAGCTCCAGGAGAGAAGGAATTTTGTCTGTTTTGTTCACTGATGCCTGGACCAGTGCCGACATAGTAGGTCCTCAATAAATATTTGCAGAATTAATGAGTAATATTAATAATAACTCATGGACAACTTTCATGGCAAGAATGTTTGCGTCTGTTTCTCTCATTTAAAAAAGTCTCGGAAACAACTGTTCTCCATTCTAACCCCATCTCTACAGCATAAAAAGCCCCATTGGTTAGATCAGTCGTTTATTTAGTTCTGAAAAGCTTTTGCTTGGCTCTGCCTCCTCTCTGAGCCCTTTCCTTCGGCTTTCTTTGAATATCCGGACTGGCTTGTTCACCGTAGAAAGGAATCTGTATTTTTCACTCTCTGAAGACTGCCTAAGAGCGCACACTAAAGCGCCTCTGCCAGGAGTCCTGCCCTGACCACACCCGTCCTCCTTCCAGGCCACGCCCATCCCTCGTCGTTGCCGCGCCCACCTCATCTTCCACTCTGGGACTCTGGTTCCCCGCGGGCTCTCTTGGAAGCCTCCTTTCTGGTTGCAGCTAAGGTATTTCTCTGCACACATCATCCTGATGCCAGTTGAGACCAAGTTTCCTCACCACCCAGTAAATTTGAAAATTATTTTGCTCAAGGAGAGAGCAGATTACCTATACTTGTTGCTCCGATCCAATTACCTAACTCCACCCACCACTGTCAAAAGAACACGTGTGTACTGTAGGAAATTTGGAGAGAACATAAAAATATATAAAGCCAAAAAACTCCTATCCATTATCCCACTACTCAGAGGGCTGGAAGTAATGTTTTGGCCAATTTCTTTATAGTAGTCTCTCTAGCTGCTTTTTTTCTTCATGAGCTTATTAATAATTTGCAAACACCATTTTGTGTCGCTTTTATACTGTAAAATGATATTACATGTTATCCATTTCCTTAAAACAATTTTATAAATCTCATTTTTAATGGATGCATGATAATCTGTAGTGTGGATGTACCATCATTTCTCCATCAGTCCTCATTTTTGGACATTTAGGTTGTTTTCAGTAAACAGTTGGGTGACGAGCATAACTGTGCATAATTCTTTGCCTGCATTTTAGTATATTTCCTAAGGCTTGATTGCTCTAAGTAGCTTTATAAGGGGTCAGAGAGCACCAATCTTTTTATTTCTTAATTGTGGTAAAATACATATAACATAAAAGTTGGCATTTTAACTTTTTTAAGTGTTCAGCAGCCCTACATTCACATTGCTGTGCAACCATCACCAGCATTGAGAACTTTTTCCATCTTCCCAAACACAAACTCTGTATCCATTAAACACTGACTCCCATTACCCCTCCCCCACTCCTGGCGACCACCGTTCTACTTTCTGTCTCTATGGATTTGGCTATCTAGGTATACCTCATATAATTAGAACATGCAGTATTTGTCCTTTTGTGCTGGCTTAATTCCCTTAGCATAATGTCCTCAAGGTTCATCCATGTGGTAGCATGTACCAGAATTTCCTTCCTTTTATGTGGAGAAAAGAGAATCTTTGTACACTGTTGGTGGGAATGTAAATTGGTAAAGCCATTATAGAAAACAGTATGGAGATTGCTCAAAAAAATTAAAAATAGAACTACCGCATGATCCAGCAATCCCACTTTTGGATCTATATTTGAAACAAAATCAGTGATTATGAGATATCTGTACTCCCACGTTCATTGCAGCATTATTTATAGTAGCCAAGATGTGGAAACAATGGAAGTGTCCGTCGATGGATGAATGGATAAAGAAAATATGGTATATATATGTGTATATATATATGTATATATACATATATTTACACACATATATATGTATACACACACACACAGAGAGAAAATGGAATATTATTCAGCCATAAAAAAGAAGGAAATCCTTCCGTTTGCAATAACATGGATGAACCTGGAGGGCATTATGCTGAGTGAATTAAGCCAGGCAGAGAAAGACAAATACCATATGGTGTCACTTATATATGAAATCTAAAAAGAAAGTCAAACTTGTAGAAACAGAGTTGAATGGTGGTTGCCAGGGGCTGGGGTGGGGGGTGTGTGTGGGAGAAATGGGGAGATGTTGGTCCAAAGGCAGTTTTAAGTTTCAGTTTTAAGATAGGTTCTTAGGATCTAATGTACAGCATGGTGCCTATAGTTAATGATATGCATTGTGTACTTGAAATTGCTAATAGAGTAGATCTTAAAGAGTTCTCACCACACACACACACACACACACACACACACACACACGCAAAGTAACCATGTGAAGTGGTAGAGATTTGTTAAATTGAAACGTATACGTATCAAATCATCACTTTAAATATGTACAATTTTATCTGTCAAGTATACCTCAATACAGCCAGAAAAACAAAACAAAATGAAACCAAAAACGATGTCCTTGGCCACCAACGAGAAATTAAAAGGGCATGTGGGTGAAGCTTTTTCGATCCAGGGACATTCCTGGGAAAACAGTTCTCTGCCAGCTACACTGTGTTCACACGGAGAGGACCAGCGGCCAGCATTAGCTTGACAGCAAGTCTGATCAATATTCTTACGTTTTTAGTTGAACTATTAAAAATTGTTTTAAAAAAGCATTTCCGTTCCTTTTAAGGCTGAATATTCAGTTGTATGTATAGATCACATTTTGCTTCTCCATTGGTCATTTGGGCTGTTTCCACCTCTTGGCCACTATGAGTAATGCTGCTGTAAACATTGTTGTGCATCAATCTTTTAAATATTCTCGATAAGCTTTACCATTCGGAAAAGTTGTACCCATTTACATGTCCACTAGCAGTGGGTATAGAGTACCTATTTTATTATATTTAGTGCTTGATGGCAATTTTTAAAATAAAAGACCTGTGAATGTGGAAGGGGGGATGCTGTAATGAAATTACGTATAAAAGTGGGAAAAGTCTTATTCTATTTACCCACCTATCCATTCATCCCCATAACCACCCTTCTCCTTCCATCTACCTAACCACTCACCTACTCATCCACATCCATCTGTTCATTGTTCTATCCACTCTCTCACCTCTCTACCCACTCACCTACCCATTCATCCATCCATCCATCCTATTATTTGCAGTTCTGACTCCCTGGGAGCTACTCCCACATTTGTTTACAATACCACAGAATAAAAAGATGAGGATATCTAAGGATCTGTCTTTCTCTGCCTTTTATTCTGCCAGAGCTATCTGAGTTAGCTACTATTAGTTCTAAGTCACCGTCCTGCTCCCTACCCGTGGCCCCCAGTCTCACTGAAATTTCTTCACTGAATCTTTTCAGCGGAGATTAAACTCCCCGCACCTACCCACTGCCCAGTTTCCACCATGTTATGAAAGCACGTTCGATTGTCAATATGGAGTTTCAGTTTCACCAATGTGCAGCCTCTGCTTTTGCTCTTTACCAAGCAGGTGGTTTAATGAGGTCGCTGCCTGGGATCCTGGAGTGGCTTTTAGGGGGGCATTTTGCATGTCCCTGAGCTCTGATACATCTCCCCTTGCAGAAAGCATCTTGGGCCTGAAGCTAAGAGAATTAGGAGGTATTTACAGTGATTTAAAACTAATTGTACATCCTGCTGTGTTCCCACTTTGTCCTGCAGTTTGTAAGGGGAGGTTTAGGGGGGTTTGTGTTTGTGTTTTAATAGAAATGGAAATGACAGGTATATTGTATGGGGACATTTCTATGAAAAAATAGAAAACAATCATAATATTTATAGGTCTATCAATTCCCTAGAAATCACTCTAAAATAGACATAGGAAGAGAGGTTTTCTCAAATAAATGGAATAAATAACAAGGAAAGAAAAAAGCACTTTAGAATTAGGTCCAAATGGTATCTAAAAAGAAGAAATCAGAGATGACAAGTGGACCCCAAAGTTGGCTTAACAAAAATTTTTTTAATTAATTTTTTAAAATAATTACAATTTAATTTAAAAATTAAGAAAAACTACTTTCTCACCTAAAAACAAAATAAAAGGTTTACTGTCATAGAGGCGATGTTCACATTGAAAAGTGGACAATGTCAGAGACGGATGGAGGCTGTGGTGGTCCATCTTCTGGATCCTGGGTTCCTGGGTCTTACACACTCAGGGGTGTCTTGCCACCACCTTTTATAGTAGCTCTACTGCTTCCCCAGTGGCTTCCTTTGAGAGCAAAATTGTCGGCATCGGTCCAATGGACACTTTAGAGAGAAGCCTTTTCATAAGATTTAGCTGAGGACCAAGCCAAAAATACCACTTCGTGGGCAAAGATTCAGCCTGGGAAACACTGCCCGTGTGTGTCTGTGCTCAAGCCTCCAGCCTTCTAACTGCCACGGGGAGTTCACGCCACCACCACCCCTTTCCAAGAAGCTGAGCATCTGAGCATCGGGGCGGTTGGCAAGAGCACATGCTTATTTTAGAAACAACTTTCCCGCCTATACTTCTCCCTTTCCTAAAAACTCTCTTGTCTTTGGGCTTTCCTGGGGCTGTTTCAGTCTTTCGAGCCCTCTGACCCCCAAAATTAAAACATGATTTCGTTGATTTGAATTTTCTCTTTTCAAATAACATTTGGAGAAAAGAGGAGGGGAACGCAAATGGGACAGTCCTCTGAGAGCCTACATCTTCACCTGATCCTAGAAGGACCAGCAGAATATTTCCAGAACTTTCCAGAAAGTTCTGGAAACCCATTCAGAAGATTCTAACAGCCTCGTCTTCTCCGGAGGAGTCACATCTTCTCTAGAGCTAAAGTTAGGCGTCTTCCATGGGTGCCAAGTATCACAGCTGTCCTCACGTGTGGGACATCTGGGCAGTGGCTCTTGCTGAAGAAAGGCAACTTTGTGAGCACATGTGTATTATGGTGAACATTTTCACATTGGTCTCTCTCCTTACTTTCTCAATTTCACTGTTGAATGTCCTACTCTTTAGTTGTTGTTTTCATTCCTTCTTTCTTCTCTCTCTTTTCCTATTCTTAAATTCTTTTGTAAATGTTACTGGTAATTATGGGTTCTTTATGACTTGGATCATATCTGTCTCAAGTCATTCCAAGTATACTGCCTGTCTCCCCACGGAAAGAAGCTCTGACTTGATAAGAATTTCCTTGGCATTTGAGCTGGGGATCCTCATTCTTTGTTGGCCTGAGAGGGGGCTCCCTCTCTGCTTGGGGTGCAAGCAGGAGCTGGGTGTGTGTGTTTTCCTGGGGGAAAATTTAAATTTAAATCGACCTTAACAGTGAAGCCAGTAAAAGTGCCTGGGGATGCCTTGCCTTTGAGGTTAGAAACCTCTTGTATTGATATTTGTGCTTCTGAGTCACCAGTAGTCAAGTCTGCAGAACTGCCTTTTCAGAGGCAGGAAATCCTCAGGCTAAAATGTAAATGCCCTACCTGAACATGCTCCTCAGTCAGGCTTTTGAAATCCAGAAAGGAAACGAACTCACAGATTACTTTAAAACACGCTTATTCTTCTGGTGGAGTCTCGATGCAAAAATGTCTGTGCCGAATTAACACTCCCACTCCCACCCCTCCCCCTAACTCTGGTCCTGTTCCAAGTATGTATTTAAAAAAGAAAAAACTTTTTAAATTGAAGTATAGTTGATTTACAATGCTGTGTTATTTTCAGGTGTACAGCAAAGTGATTCAGTTATACATACATATATATCTATTTTTTTGCAGATTCTTTTCCCTTACAGGTTATTAGAAAATACTGAGTATAGTTCCCTGTGCTATACAGTAGGTCTTTGTTGGTTATCTATTTTATATATAGTAGTGTGTATATGTTAATCCCAAACTCCGAATTTATCCAAGTCGGTCTTCCCTTTTCCTTAAAAACAGGAGATCTTTCCTCCTCATTCATTGTGCAACTCAAGCTGGCAGTTGTGATTACTGAAAATATCAGAGTAGGTTCATTACTGTGAACAAGTGATTGTCAGCCTATAACTCAGTTCTTTCCATACTCCCTCTTGCCATACTCATAAGAATCCCGTGCTTATACATGTCTTTCAGGCATTCTGCATGGGGTCTGAGATGCTTATGGTTGATAGCAAAAGAAAAGGTCTTAGGAAACATACTTTGCAGAACAGAGGTAAGGGGTGTGTTTGGCCAGTGATGTCTGGGGTGGGTTTGTAGTTCTCAGGTTTTACACAAGAGGGAGCTTTGGTATCCCATTGCACAAGACCCTGAGGATTACAGGGTGTTGTGTGGGGTAGCTTTCAGTAAAAGTATTTCATAACCAGGGCCTGCTAACTCTTGGCCAAATGACTTCTGACCACAATTAAGAAAAAGGAAAGTTATATTTGTGCAGATTCCTTGTCTTGTATACTCAACTTGAATGGAATTTTGCAGTCCCATGACAGTTCCATAGAGTTCGGGCCTTCTAAGGAAGGAATCAGGTTGTCCAACGGGAGTTGTATCATTTTGCACAGCCAGAGTCCACAGTTGGCAAAACTAGGAAATGGCCAAAGATTGTCAACCCATCTCAAAATGTTACCAGGTGGTAGAAGTTCCAAAATGAGCCCTGCCTCTTTCCTGTTCTTCATTCTTTATCTCATTAAAACCATGGTCCATCCCATCCCCTATACTCCAGATTCAGTTTCTGAGGTAGAGCTTAGCAAAGTTCTGTGAGAAAAAAAATCTGATTGAATTAATTCCCCACTATGACATGAATTAATCATAGTATTCCTACCTGAACTCTTTCAGAATTAACAAAACCAACAAATAAACAAAAGTTAGTTGACAAGAGGGCACCCAATTTTGGCTATAGTTGATAGAATTCAAATGTTGGTACAGTGATACCAACAAAAAAAAAGTGGTTATGTTAGCTAGATGTGGATTCAAATCCAGATCTTGTCACAGGGTGACTTTGGAACAGTCACTTCAATAATGTACTCAGTAAGTACTTATTAAGTGCCTACTATTTGCAGAGCACCAGAGATGCAAGCATGAGCAAAACCAGACAAGGACCCTCTTTCCAGCAACTATAGTCTTAGGGGAAGAGGCTGACATAAATTAGTCATGGAAATGCATGTCAATTCACAACTGGGGTAAGGGCCACTGTGGCAGTTAGTAGTGATGTTCTCTGAAGAGTCGTCCCCTTATCCCTCATCAGACACATGGTAGGGCTGCACTTTCCCATTCCTTTGAAGTTAGGCCTGGCCTTGACCTGCTTTGGCTAATGAAATGTGACCATAAGAGTCATGTGTCTCAGTGATGAGTGGAAGATTTAAAAGCCAGGGCACCATTGCCCCATTCCCTTCCCACTGCTTTGGGGAATGTGGGAGCCTGTGCCAAGATGAAGCCTCTGCTAGGCCTGGGTCCCAGAGTGACCATGATGAATTAGCCCCACTCCCCACCTCTCATTGTCCCACAGTGAACCTGTAGCCCCAGAGAGAAATAACCTTTGATTAACCACTGAGACTGGGGCTTGTTTGTTACTGCAGCAGAGCCTGGCCTATCCTGACCAATACAGCCCCACTAGATAGGTACCCGGTATTGTGAAAGTGTATAGTAGGGGAATGGGCTGGGTAGGGGAGGTTAGGAGGATGTCTCTGAAGGTGTGACAACTGAGCTGAGATCTGAGAAAGATAGGGAGGGGTCCTGGAGGAAGAGCCTTCTAGATTTTGGGCTGGGGGCAGATATGTAGATGGAAAGAACTGGATGGATTAACCTCTCTGAGCTAATTGGCAAAATAGGACTGATTGATTTATTGAGAGGATAAGCTGTAGCCGAGCGAGAACCCCCAACTTAGAGCCTGGTATGCAGTAGGTGCTAGTGAATACTAACAGCTACCACTTATATGTGTCAGATACTGCATAAGGGCTGTGCATGTAAAAATTCATTCAGTCCTTACACAGTCCTATGATTTAGACATATTATTATCCAGAGTAGCAGTTGGGACACAGAGAGGTTAAGTAACTCACCCAAGGTCACTCAGCTAGTGAGGGATAAAACTTGTATTTGAATTCAGAGGCTTTTAGCCCCTTTGCTGCCCTGCTTCTTAAGGTTGCTGTTTTTGTTATTAATATGCTTTTAGCATAAAGGCAAGGAACCTTTTTCCTCCGCATCAAGCCATACCAGGAACAACTCAGTACCTATTTAAAGCCCTGTGTGTGATGATGTACAAGCACTTCTAAGGCCCACTAATATCCTGTATCAGTCAACTATGGCCTTATGATGCTGTGTAACAACCAACCACAGAACTCTGTGGTATTCAGTAATGGACACAAAGTGTGTGTGTCATCTGGGGCAGCACATTCAGGCTGGGCTCAGCTGGGTGGTTCTGCTTCAAGCTGCCAGTCCAGCTGAGCTGGGCTGGAGTGGCTCTGCCCCCTGTGTCCTCATTTTTGGTTATTTCTGAAGGAACAGCAACTCCTCAGGGACACTTTTCACAGGACGCTGGCAGAGTGCTTAATATGGCACTCTGCCAGAGTGTCAGAGCCAGGATCTCTGGAACCTGGGTGCACACCTGTGTCTGTTGAACTGCAGTGCTGGAGAACTTTCTGTGGCATCTTGCTCCCTTGCTTAGGGGGAACCAGACCCCTTAGAGAGGCATTCAGGATAGAGGTGACTGGAGGTGGTGATGTATATACATCTATTTGCATGTCTATGTTTCTGTAAAATGACTGGACGTGAAAGCATCCGGGATTCTCTGGGTAGGGGCGGGTGTGGAGGCGCTGTGAATGGAGCATGGTCTTCGGAGTCTAAAGCTCTTTACCCTGTTACTGAGTCTGGGAGACTGTACTGCTGTTACAGTGCTGAGAAACTTGATCTTGACCCTGACTCCATGGCTGCAAAAAGTCCTGCTGACTTGAGCACCTCATGCTCATCCTTATGGAAATGCTGCATTGACTCTCACAGTAGAACAGGGCACCTGATTTCTTTAAAGTTTTACACTTTTCCTTTTCCTTCATTTCTATCGATTGCCTCTCTTAAAAGCCACAGTTTCATTGGCTAAGACAACTTGGCAAGTCATTGCATTTCAGTTGGCCCCGCCATTGAATGAGAATAACACATCCAGGCTTGTTGTGAATTTAAATGAAATGATGTGCCCAGGGCAGGTTGAGTGTATTCATTTCCTAGGGCTGCCATAACCAATTGGGTGGCTTAAACAACAGAAATGTATTTTCTCACAATTCTAGAGGCTAGAAGCCCAAGATCAAGGTGTTGGCAGGTTGGTTTCTTTCTTTCTTTCTTTCTTCTTCTTTTCTGGACACACCGTGCAGCTTGTGGGATCTTAGTGCCCCGACTAGGGATTGAACCCGGTCCCTCGGCAGTGAGAGTCCTAACCACTCGACCACCAGGGAATTCCCAGGTTTGGTTTCTTCTGAGGCCTCTCTCCTTGGCTTGCAAACGGCCACCTTCTCCCTGTGTCCTCACATGGTCTTCTCTCTGTGCATGTCTGTGTCCCAATCCTCTTTTCTTAGAAAGATACCAGTCAGATTGGATCAGGGCCCACCCTAGTGACCTCATTTTACTTTAATTTCTTCTTTAAAGGCTCTATCTCCAAATATTGTCCCATTCTGTGGTACCAGGCATGAGGGCTTCAGCATATGAATTTTGGGGGGTTACAATTTGGCTTTTAACAGCAGGTGATGGAAGGTCATGGCCCCAGTTCTGGCCCTTTAACAGCTAGGCGTCCTTGAGCGAGTTCCTTCTGCTGCTGGGACCTAGTTTCCTCATCAGAGAGGTGGGATTGGTCCTTCGAGGCCTCAGAGGAGGAGGTACGAGGAGGGTCAAGTACATTAGGAGTGCTGTAGCTCTGGGAACAACAGGGAGCATCCCTCAGGTGGTATCCTTCTCCGTCAGGTTCTGTTGGGACTGGCTCTTCTGCACGCTCTGGCCTAAAGGGACCTCTGGAGTCGGGGCAGATGGCTAGGGGACAAGAGATGGTGGGGACCTGGCAGTCTCTTTGTGAGCCGTCAAGGCAGCTGACACTCTCCTTCCCAGCCAGGCCCCATCAGCCCTGCCTGCTTCAGGAACGGAACTGAGCTGAGGGCTAAGGGCTTGGGCTGCAGGACCTGACCCCCTGCACCTAATGCCCAGCTCTGCTACTTACCACCAGAGACAGGGTGAGAAACTTGATGGTTTTTATTCCCTTCTTTTAACCTAAAAAATTTGGTGGAAATAGCTTATATAGTCACATGAATCAAAATCCAAAAAATCTAAACAAACCTACAGTGAGAGAACTTTCTCTGCGGCCCTCTCCCCAACTCCCTGTCCCCTCCTGACAGGCTTCCAGTGTTCCGAGTTTCTCATGCACCCCTCTAGAGTTCTGTGCACACAAGCAAGTGTGCACAGGGGCTCACCTTCCCTACCTGCTTCTGCTCTGTACTTTGCTTTTCCCACTTAACTCTCCATCCTGGAGATAGCAAGATACCAGCTCATGAACTTCTGCATTCTGGTTACTGTTGTCCCGTCACTGGGTGCCACTGTGGGCTATACTACAATTTATCATCAACACCCTATGGATGGATATGTAAGTTGTTTCTAATATTTTGGGCCAATTACTTTAACTCTATCTATCTCAGTTTCCTTATCCGTGAAGAAAAGAACAGAGCCTGGCACAAGAATTGTTCAATACATGCTAACTGTAAAGGGTGGCGCTTTGTGTCACTGTTTTCTTCCCCATTTCATTTTCATTCCTTTTTTCACTAAAACTCTGAGACTAGTTGCATGCTGTTCCCTCTTCCTTTCCATGCTGTTCCCCTTTCCCTTTCTTTCTTATCCATTCGCCTGTCCTTGTGTGGCTCAGCTATGCGGCTCTATAGCTTTGTCCTTCTCACCAAAATCAAAGAAACGCAAGCACGCTAAGCAGATACCAGTGAAGTAATTGACAAAAAGAAATAAACCATAAAGCTCTCTGGAGCCAGCCTAAGCTGGGGAATGGGGAGTCCAAGTTTAAATTGAAATTCGGAGTTTTGGTTATTACTTGGGATTAGATCTTCATGTTGAATCAAGACCATGGTTATGTCTTCCAGTGGTGATGGAACTTTCTGTTGCCTACAAGGGAGCAGGAAATACTTGGGGATGATCTGAGCTTTCACCGGCAGTAGATAAAGGGCAGGTAGGAAGGGACTGTGAGAAACAGAAACACAACCGTTTTTCTGATTTTCCTCCATGTTCAACACCCTGGTTACATGACTTTATGCTAACGTGTATCATTCTTGAACTAACGTGGGTGTCATTCATCACACCCTCTGCTCCCTGAGGGCAGGGTTCTGTCCACTTTGCTCACTGTTTGTCCCCACAGGCTGGCACGCAGCAGACACTCAACAGCACTTGCTGAAAAAATGGATGAAATGTGGTGGCCCAAACCTCTGGCTGCCTGAGAGTTTATTCCTTGGTGTAAATTGGTCTGGATCCATTGAGATGGACGCCTGGGTGATATGGTAGGTGGTACCTGCCATCAGGTAAGACTTACCTCAGGGTTCAGGTTTGCTTCTTCACTCAGGTAAGTGGGAAACATTCAGACAGATGTCCTCGGACTGATGTGCATGTGGTCAGGGAAGTGTTCAGGAAAACAGCCTGCATTTCTTCTTTTCCAGCTTTCATCCATTTTCCTTCTCCTCTGCCTCCCCCTGGTATTCTTTCTTCACTTCTAAACATTTCTCTTTTCTGAGTTCAAAGCATAACATGCCCTCCCAAGAAAATCTGGCAAATTTGAAGACTCACATGTAAAATAAAAAGCTGTGATTCCACTACCTCTATATTTTATTTAAGCAAAGTTCTTTCCACTCCTTTTCCTCTGCACATATGTTTTCTTTTTCTTTTTTAAAAATATTTATTTATTTTTGGCTGTGTTGGGTCTTAGTTGTGGCACTCAGGATCTTTCATTGCAGTGCGTGGGTTTCTGTCTAGTTGTGGTGTGCGGCTCCAGAGCACGTGGGCTCTGTAGTTGCGGCATGCACGCTCTGTAGTTGTGGTGCATGGGCTCTCTTGTTGTGACGTGTGGGCTTAGTTGTCCCGTGGCATGTGGGATCTTAGTTCCCTGCCCATGGATCAAACCCATATCCCCTGAGTTGGAAGGCGGATTCTTAACCACTGGACCACCAGGGAAGTCCCTGCACACATATTTTCTTTGAATAATTATCATGCCTCTATTCTAGCATCCTTAAAGCTGCTTTGTAAACACCAGTTTCATTGACAGCTGCATATTACATGTCTGTGGTGTTATTGATTTTCCTATCCCTATTCCTGCCTTTGTAAATCACCCTTGGGTTCTCATCAATTTCACTGGTTCTCTCCTCCCTGGCTCCACATGGCTTTCCCATCTCTCCCTTCCAGTGAGTCACCTATTCCTTGAGCCTACAAATTGGTCGGGACTCCTTGTTCTTAGAGAATCACAGAATTTTAAGTATGTGTTTTATTTTATCCCAAGGGCCTCAAAGCTGTTGAAAGGAGGGGATTGCTCCTCGGAAAGTGACTTTGCCTGGGAACCCCATTTTTATTAATCCCCGGGCGACTCCATCAAGTGAGTAGGTGTAAAATACAATCAGCCCCATTTACAGATGGAAACACTGAGGCACAGTGTTTGCTTCTCCTAAGGTGACACATGCATTCTGAAAGTCAAAGGAACTGGCTTTTTCTTTCCAGTTGGCTGATGTCCTGGGCTAACCAAATTTCATCAAGGCTAAGTGCCTTAGTTGTTTTTCTTTTTAATCTAAACAAAGACCAAAAATAATGTACCCCCAAACACTGCATTCTTTATAAAAATATTCCAGGAGAACAGGCTGGAGAACTACTCCTGAGATACATCTTAGGAGTCATTTCCATGGGAAGCCTTCTTGTCTTTCCAGGTTCGAGTTCAGAGCCCCCTCCCCATGCTTGTCCCTGGTCACACCCAGTTGTCAGCATCTGTGCTCATGTCCCACCCTGGCTCTGCAAAGACCTAGAAAAGAAGTGCCATTTTCTTCTTACTTCTGCATTGCCTTTATCTAACGTGCCTGTGACAGAGTCAGCACTCGAATATGTCCAAATGAATGAATCCACAGTCTACCATGTGAATTTTGGGGCTGAGAAATGGAAAAGGAGACACAGGGAGATAAAAGTTTTAGGAGAGAAGGCAAAATTAAGTCAAACTGAGACAATACTACATGCACCAGCTGATTCAAACTGCTGGCCCACCTGGCAGTCACCTTTCTCATTGTAAAGGACACGGTGTTCAGTTCATCCATCCATGTCATATGAGTGGGTACCAGTGAGGTGGTCCTCACTTTGTCCTCCGGCCTTACCCAGGCTGATCACCTTTTGGAACTCTGAGCCAGGTGATTCCATCGGGATCCCAGGACCATGTGAAGCTGTGTGTGGGCAGCCAGATGGCTTCCCTCAGGGACATCAGTCTCTCTTCCCCTTTCCTTTTTCCTTTCTTCACCCAGTTGTTCACGAAGTGTTTGTTAGCACCTGTAGTAGATGGCCCTTGGTGATCCCCACTTCTTGGTATTCATGCCCTGGATAAGCCCCTCCCCTTGAGTGTGGGCTAGACCCAGTGACTCATTGCTAACCTGAGGATATGGCAAAAATGATGTGAAGTCACTTAAGTCCTCAGGTTCTAAAAGTCTGATTTCATCTTGCTACCAGATGCTTTCTATTGACTTCTCAGTGTGTGCCTTTGAAGAAGTCGGCTGGCACATGGCAAGAAACTGAAGGTGGCTTCCAGCCAACAATGAGTGAGAAACTGAGGCCCAGCCAATAGCCATGAGGAGCTGAATGCTGCCAACAGCCACTGAGTGAGTGGCTCCTTCCCCAGTGGAGCCTTCAGATGAGACCACAACCCCTGGGCTGGTACATTGATGGCATCCTGGGAGAGACTGTGAAGCAGAACACCCACCTAAGCTCTGCCTGGATTCCTGACCCAGAGAAGCCATGAGATAATAAATGTTGTTTCAAACTACTAAGTTTTGGGGTGATTTTCTGTGTAGCAGTAGATAATGAATACAGCACCCACTCTGGGCCATTGTCTTTGATACTTTCTACTGGCACTTTGCATTCATTTGTGCCCCCTCCCATGATCTCCCCACCCTGATATTTCCCAGGGGCTGGAAGGATAAAAACTGTATCACCAAACTCCCTTCCTGCTAGTGTTCTGGATATAATTTAGATTCTGCTAATGAGATGAGCTTGTGAAAGATTTGGAAAGCAGGATTTTTGCTGTGGCAGCTGATGGACAGGCTCTGGCAGAAGTGAGCTTTTGCAGTGGCCACACTCCATGTCCCACTCTCTATTTATCAGTTCATGGGTGTTGGGCTGCTGGGACATCTGCAGGGATTTCTAGCTGTTTCCTGAGTTCAAAATTGAAGCAGTGGTGAAAACTGAAGCTAAAAACCCAGTAGCAGCAGCATAACTTCTACTCATCCAGCTTGTCCAACAATTTTGTAAGAACCTATTCCTTCATACTGACTACCTTTCTGCCAAAAATACCTAGACACATTTCTGTTTCCTGCACTGAACCCTGCTGATGCAGCCACTCACTGTTCAAGGCCCTGGGGCCACAGGTGAACTTGACATAGTTCTAGACCTCAAGATACTCACACTCTAGTGATGGAGACAGAACATTAGAAAGTACTTTCACTATAATGTACCTGTCTCTTAACTCCCTACTGGTTTACTGTGAATTTAATAAACTTAAGCTTCAGTGTCCCTCACTTGGCATGGACCCTTTCCAAGGGTCTAAGAGAGGCCTTGCAATTCTGGTTTCATAATTGTGTGGTTTTTTTTCCTTAATAAGCATCCCCATCCCAAATTGTATAAGCTCCTGGCCCATAGACACCTGAATCAGGTCCTGGCCCTAGGGAATCTCATCCACTTGATGCCCATCCGCCTTGTAGCAGAAATTTCTCAGCAACACCTTATCAGCCAAGACTGAGCTCCATAGCTCCCCCCACCCCCACTCACTGGATATCACCCCTGGATTGTCCCTCTGGCACTTTAAACACAACACTTATTGTTTCACCAAAACTTCCTTCACCCTGGGGGTCCTCTTTGATTGACTGCCATCACTGTCCACCCACTGGCCCAAACCAGACCCATGGGTGTCATCATCGACTCCCCCTTCTTGGCCCTATCTTATTCATGGGAATGCTGCACTGTAGACTATTCATGAAAGTGAGAGTAAGGGAGAATGAGGCAGATTTGGATAACCTGTCACCGGAAGGGTGGCCTCATGGGAGGGAGCTGCCTGGGCTCAGGGTCCAGGGAACAGCATCTACCTGAGTAGAAAACATGACACGGGAGCCTGGAGAATGACCCCAGAGTCTAATCCCCGCAGCAAGGTAAGGACAGAAGTGAAAACAGCGCCAGGTCCGTATCCAGATAATTAAGAACGAGGGGGAATCCAGTGAGGAGGAGTTGAGAATGACTCAGAATTAAGGTTGTGAGGGCAACAGGGGCCTGGAGCGCCCCCTTTACAAAACGCCTGTTACTTCCACGGTCATGTCTATGTGTAGGTTCCCCCAAAGCAGATCCTGAGACAAGGATGCGATTCAGGTAATTCATGGGTGATATGTATAATATATTATGAGATGGACCCAGAAAAGGGAAGTGAGGTAGGAAGAGAAGAAGAGGCAATAAAGGGGGTGAAGTGGGCAGGTCCCCGCTGTGGGCATCCTGAGCTCAGTCCCCCAGAGGGTCCAGAGAGTGTGCAGAACCCACCCCAGAGCTGCCCCCAGAGGAGGGGAGCCTGGGGGATTGGTCCTCCAGCTCTTGTCTGGCACTGGTTAAGCGTGGCTCCTGGAGTGTCCACTTTCTAGCGCTCTGGCCACCCCATTGGCCAAGCCAAACGAGCCCCTGCAGCCAGAGGAGCCCTGGGCCTTGTCTGGGAATGTCTGCAGTGGCCTCCAGGGTACATGCGAGGCGCTATGGATGGGCGTTGATGGCCCTTGCTCCGGGTGCTGCCTCTGCTTTCTTAAAGGCTGGACATCTTCCCTTTGGCACAACCTCCTCCATCTCTCTGGTGGGGAGTGAGGGGGCACATCCGTCTCCTTGGGCTCAATGAGGGCCCAGCAGCAGGCATGGGGCACACTGAGGCAAGAGTTCACTGGCTTTGAGTCCCAGAGACCTGGATTGAAAACCTGAAATTGCAGCTTGATCTCCGTGTAACAGAGCAATTTCCTTACCCTCTGAGCATCACTGTTCTCATGCATAAGATGGGAATAACAGTACCCGCTCTGCAGAGCTATTGTGAGAATTAAATCGATCCCCAGTAGAATCCCTCTCCCCCGCAGCACTGCTGCTGAAGAGCCACAGGGATTGGTGGATTCTGCTTACTCCCTGATTTCCCTGGCCAGCCCCAGCTGTGACCTTGGCCTGGGGGCGTCCCCCGATTCCTAGCTCTTGCTGGCACTCAGCTCTTACTCACCCTTCCTTTGCTTCTTCCAAAGCAGCCCTTCCAGGGCAGGAAGTCCCTCCGGGCAGGCTGAGGGAGTCAACGGGACTGTTGGACAAGGACACATGAGCACCTTTGAAGGGTCTTAGCTGGCAGAGCTCCCTGCCATCACGTGGCCGTGTGGTTCACTTTCTCAGCTCATGAATGACAAGACTGCAGCAGGCCCCCGTGGGCTTGGCAGCCTGGCCAAGGTTTAGACAGTTTCTTTTGCTGTTTGAATAAGAGCCGTGCTGAAACTGCATCTTTGCCTCGTTACCTCTCCCGTGGCCAGGCAGCCAGACAACTGGAGCTGCCTGTGAAGTTCCCCTCAGCTTCTGCAGAAGCCTCATAGGTGAGGAATCTTCCAGTGGGTTTCAGGGCTTGCTGCCCGCTCCCCTTCATGTGGGCAGCTCCCTTTTGAATCTCCTTTCTTCCACATTTAGGAGGTACCTGAGCCCCCAGGATGGCTCTGAAAAACCTTGGCCCTGGAAGTTGTTCTCCCCAACTACCATAAACCTAAAAGGTGGAATGACCCTTGCGTGTTATTTAAGAGGCTCAGAGAGGTTAAGCAACTTTCCTTAAGTTGCATAGCCAGTTAGTGGCAGAATTAGTTATAGCAGCCAAGTTTGCTGACCTCAAGTCTTCCAGTATCTGAGTATATGAGAGAGTTTTAGACTCCAGATGAAGGCAGGACTCACCTGGACTCACCTTCCTACCTTATTGAGGATTCATGAGAAATTGAGTAGAAAATCCTGTGAAATCTCCCATAAAGGTGTAACTGATCGTGACCAGGGCCTTTTTTTTTTTTTGTCTGTGTAATCTGGGAGCCAGCGGGAACTAGTGTGAGAAAAAAGATTAGGTGCCCAAGTCAGACACCCCCAAGTTCAAATCCAGGTTTCTTGAGTTCTATGCTGCGAGATCTTGGGCAAGTCACTTAAGCTCTCTGTGCCTCAGTTTCCTCATCTGTAAAAGGATGATGTACTTACCTCACTGAGTTGAGTTAAAAGGCTAAGCAAAATGTCTGGGACATGATAGACCCCAGTAAATGTTAGCCGTGACTATTATTAAGATTATTATCACTGTTATTATCATCTCCACGAAGGTTAATTCATTAATAAATATGACATCAAGTAAAAGCTCAGTAACTGATAACCATGATGAATACTGTTGCCCTTAGCAGTATTAAACCTGGGATTGGCTCCCTGATCTCCTAGGTGGGGAGGCTTCCCTGGAGGAGAGGAGAGAATATGGTCTTTAGAGGAGATGGGGATGGGTCCTCGTGAAGGCTGAATGAGGCAACACCACACATACCTCAGGCCGGACATGAGGATACAGGGCAGGGACCCTGGCTGGTATGATCCAGATTCTCTGCTTCAAGTTAAGTCACATCCCAAGTGTTATATGACATGAGGAAACTTAAAGGGAGAGAGGGGCAAGGTTAAAAGGGCTGGGGGTCCTCAGCCCTGGGCCTAATTAATTATGTGGCCTTGAGCAAGTCACTTCCCACTTCAGGCCTCTGTTCACTTGAAGAGGAAGAGGTATATGGAGCTGACCAGCCCCTCTCAGCTCTGAAATTCTGTCTACCCACCAACCCATCCACCCATTCATCCTTCCATCCATTATCCATTCATGTATCCACTCGTTCATTCACTCATCCCGCATCCATCCATTCTTCTAGTCATCCTTCCCATACTTCCATCCATCTTTCCATCCATTTTTCCTTTCATCCATTCATTCATCCATCTACCATCCTACATACCAGGGCCCCAATTGCTGAGGAGTTTGCAGCTGGAGTCAAGGTTCCACTGTTGGTCCGTGAGCCAGGCTTCCATCCCAGGGCTGTCTGACCCCCAGAATCACCAGGCCTCCCTGCGTCTTGACCTTATGGCCCTTCCTGCTTCTGTGAGCTGTCAGGCAATGAGGGCTGTGAGTTCAAACCATTCTTCTGCACTATTTTGTGTCATGTGCTGGGAACCCCACTCCACGTGCATTTCCACTTCTAATCCTCATTCAGTCCTATGAAGCAGGGCTTCCTATACCAGTTAACCCAGCAGAGGACTGAGGTGCAGAGAGATGAAGAGTTAGCCCAGGGCCCCCTCTGTGATGTCTGTCCCGAGGCCTTCTCACAGAGCTGCCCTCTGCCCTCCTGTGCCCGGCACTGAGAGTCCCATGACAGGTGTGGACACTGGCTCTGCATCTTGGGAAAGTTACATCCCTCCCGTCTACATTTCCTCATCTGTGACGTGGGCTAATGATAGTCCCTAAGAATTCTGTGGGTGTTATCTGGTGTAATGCATGTGAGTGGTACAGAGTAGACACTCCAGTGCTAGTCAATACTATTCTTATGCCCCTTATTTACTACCTGTTAAGTTCAGACAGGTCGTAGGTAAATTTTAAGGAGAGGACTGACTTCCCAGTAAGTATTTGATAGGAGGATGGAAGGGAGGAGGGGGACCATCCCTCACACTCAAGGCCAGTGGGTCAGGAGCTGGTCCACCAATGCGCAATCTGAGGCCCCTCTCTTCTACCGTGCGAGGTGGGCACTGGAGCCACAATTAATTTCTTTGACCACAGAGCAGCAGGCATCAAGCCTCATTAACCCGATGAGTCCAGGAGGCGGCGAGATTTGTGTATTCTTGTTTTTCCTTCAGCTGGCTTCCCGGGACGACATTGTGCTGGTGCCGAAGCCTCGGTAACTCCAGTAAATTCCCTGCACCGGGCGGAGGTCTCGCATCGCTCACTAAGCCTTGTCTGCTCGCATGAGAGGTCGCACATCACTTCGTGCTCAGCCGGCCAGGCGCTCCTCGGCCCTCTCGGCCTCCTCCAGCCGCATTCCTCCTGGGTCAGGTGAGGTGGAGTGAGCCCCTGCCTCCCCACGCACCACACTTGCTGAGACACATGGAAGCACTTTGTGGAACTCTCCAGGCCACACAGAACAGAGGAGGAATGAGAACTGATGTTCTCTGAATGTCCCCACATGCCAGCAGCTTTATACCCACTAGAGGTCCATCCTCTAACTACCATGAGGGGACCCCCTTTGGGGTGACTTCAGAGACTTGAGGGGGTCTGCTGGAACCCCAGAGGATGGAGAAGCAAGAGGTCACGGAGGCGCACTGAGTTTGTGGTTGTGCTGCTTGGATTCAACTCCTGCTACCCTGCTTCTCGGCCCAAGAGATCCTGGGCAATTTCCTTGTCTGTTTTCTCATCCATAAGCCCTACGCTCTGGGGAGTCAGGAGGAGGGAAGGAGATGCTGGCACACAGTAGGAGCTCATAAAATATTGGTTCTCCTCTTTCTCATTTATTCATTATTCATTCATTCAGTAATTCGGAACTTACTAGATGCTGGGCCTGGCAGTTGAGCAGTGACAGGACAGAGGTGAAGAACACTTCCCCTCGTGAAAGTTACTGTTTAGTTGGAATGACGGTCACTAAATTATACTAATAATTTTTTTTTTTTTTGCGGTACGCGTGCCTCTCACTGCTGTGGCCTCTCCTGTTGCGGAGCACAGGCTCCGGACGCGCAGGCTCAGCAGCCATGGCTCACGGGCCCAGCCGCTCCATGGCATGTGGGATCTTCCCGGACTGGGGCACAAACCCGTGTCCCCTGCATCGGCAGGCAGACTCTCAACCACTGCGCCACCAGGGAAGCCCTAAACGAATAATTTATAGTTGCCACTGTGATACATTATACAAGGGAGAATCTACAGGGGGCTCTAAGAGCAAAGCCAGGGGGACTGACATTAGGTGGAGAGGTTACCTTGGGGGAGGCCCAGGAAGGGTCTCCGCAGGGAGGTCAGTTTTACACAGAGACCAACCTGCAGGTTGAGGGGACTTCGCCCCTGACGTGGGCGGGGGCTGGGTTGGGGAGCCCTCCACCCAAAGGGCGGCGTAGGCCAGGCCCATGCAGTGCTGGGAGGGGACAGAAGGCTGGCGTGTTGTAGGGATGGGGAACGGAGGGGGAGGGGTGCTAGGCAGAGCAGGCCGGGTGGCCGGGACGTCACAGCCCTCCCCCGCGGCTGCCTCCCCAGTGGCTGAAATGAAGCTGGGCAGAACTTAGGAAACATTGTCAGCATAAAGCTCCTATTCCATTAAAATCCATCACTGTTTATCCTGATGGGTCGTGGCTGGCAATAGCCCCCTGGGCCTTTGGCTGTGGGTGTTTGCAAATCATCCTTTCAAGGCTCTGCAAGTCCCTGTTGTTAAAACCAGATATTTCGTGCCAAAAGCACAGAAGCAACAGGGTCCCAGTGGACCCTGTCCAGGTGTCTAGGACAGAGGCTGGTGCAGAGCAGAGGGATGAGCCAAGACGGAGCTTTCTTTCACAGCCTTTGTGAGCCCAGAACTGTCTTTTCTCCTTTCTTGATGATGCTCATTTAGCGGAGAGGCGTTTCCCTAACAGGTGCGCAGTGCTTGATGGCGCTAACCTCCCGGCGTCCTCTCAGCAGCCCCCCTGGGTTGAGACTGTGATTATCTCCAGTTTGGGGGGGAGAGAACTGAGGTTGAAGGTTAAGCAACTCACTGGGGGTGGGGTCGGGATTCCAACCCAGGCCTTGGGCTTCAAGCTCTTAGCACAGCTTTCAGCACGGCGCTCTGTGCTAGGTCAGTCAATGGCGAGTCATTTTAATGGCAACAGTTTAGTACCTCCTCCCGTGACACCCGGCTTTGGCTTCTGGGAGTTACCAGGGTCCCTGGGGAGGCTGAGAGCTATGTTTGGGCTCGTTTCACAGAGAGAAATGGTCAGAAGAGTGTTTACTAGAGCGATCAAGTGCTGTGGTCTCTCAAGCTCAACCATCAACCCCTCCACATGGAATTTCAGAGCTGGAAGGGACGTAGTGTTCCTTCAGTTTGAGCTTCTGCTTTCCTTGTTGATGAGGAAACCTACCCAGAGTGGTCAGGGGATGCTGGTTGGGCTGGAGTCCAGGATGTCTGCGTCCCATTGGCTGGGCTTTCACCTCAACTCAACTGCGTTAATGTTGACCCTACAGAGGCGACCACTTCCCACTTCATGCTCTTCCTGGATGAAGTATCCCCACAGATAATCCTGCCATGAGACTCTTCATTAAGTGACATTTCATCCCTGGGATTGTTCTTTAAGGAACACTTGATTTTAGGTTTTCAGCTCTAAATCCCTCATCTGTCAAAAGGTATTTCACACCGAAACTTGAAACTAGGGGAAGATTTGGCAGATAAGAAAGCAGGTGGCCGAGTGATGTATCTTGAAGGGTGGGTCCAGTTCTGTCCCACCAGTTGCATGAAGTCAGATGAGACACTAAAACCCCCGAACCCCCAATTACTCATCTGTGAAGTAAGGATAAAAATATTTCACTTCCCCTTGACCTCACATGGTAGCTGTGACCATGAAATCAATACACAGAGGCAGCATGTGCTGATCATAATCATGGTTTTCATGTGAATAATGACTTTTTAAAACATTAATAGGATCAAGTTACTCCTTTTATTGAAATGCACCAGTGGTTTTCTAGTGTCCTCATTCATTCATTCATTCAACACAAACTGAGCATCTCGTATGTGTTAGGCACAATTTTAGGCACCAGGGACACACTGAGGAACAAGGCAAAACCCTGGTCTTCTGCTCACAAGATAATATACAAACAGGATAGAATAGTAGAGAACAAACGGAATAAGCAAAACATCAAGAATATAGAGATAGTTGGAGTGTGTTTGGGGAATACAGGATGCCCTTGGGCATAGAGGGAGGGAATGGGTAGCAGTGTTAAAGGTGAGCTCTCAAAGGGGCCGGGGGGTGTCAAACCTCACAGCTTTACTCTCTATGAGATGGAGAAGCAGTGGAGGATTTTGAGCAGAGGAGAGATGTGATCCGATTTTTTTTTTAACAAGCTCACTCTGATCATCAGGGTTGACCATACACTACAGAGAGGACAAGGGCAGAAGCAGTAATCCCACCCGGAGGGAGTGGTTTCAGGAAGGTGATGAGAAACAGTAGGATATGACAATTCTGTTATTAGTATTTGGCTGTGTCTGCCAACTCACTCCCATTGTTTTGTGATTGTGGAGTGTGAGCTCATTTTTGGTGGACACACTTTGCTGCTGGGGTTGAGGGTTGCTGTTTGCACGTGCTTCTCCCAGGCACCCCAGACACCCACCCCCATCACCACTGCTACTAACTTAATTTTGAAACAACCAACAAATATGGATTCATGATAGTCATGATACTAGTTGACCTGGCCTCTTAGGTTAATTTCTCTGCTTGAAGGTTCTTCCACCACATGAGGAGTGTAACTGCTAACATAGAGGATGAATGCAGACAAGTTATGGGAGTGAGTTCTTAAAGGACAACATGGCTGAGAGAGACCAGCTTGTCAGTCAGCTCCCGGGGCTGGTGGGAGGATTTTTCTAACCCATCCCTCACTGAAGTTGTAGTCTGTTGAGAGTTCCCGCTTCCTGGTGGGGTCCTCAGTTCTAACTCCCCATCTTGCATGGGCCTAGGGCCTCATCTCCTGGCCCCAATTAGCCTACTAACACCCCAGCCTCTAAGTAACCAAAACTCTGCACCTCCCTCACCCAGGGCCGACACAGGTCACCTGTGCCATTGCTCTGGTTGTCAGTTCCCACCCCTTCTTGGAGCCCTAGAAATTTCCTTTATTTGTTTCTATGAGCTTAGCTCTACATTTAAATTGTTCTGTATGTTCTTTCTAGCACATAGCAGGAGGATTATCTAGTCCCACTGCATTGCTAGAAACCTGCCTGATCCCCTGTTTCACCATGACCTTCTCTCTACAGGGCCCATTTAAGATCTGTTAGCATCAGAATCACCTTGGGAATGTATAATCGATCAAATGCCTATTCCCTAGCTTCACCCCAGAACTATCAAATAAGACTTGTGGGCATTTGGCCTGGGAACCTGCATTTAAACAAATGCCCAAGGTGATTATGATGCACATACAAGTGTGAGAACCTTGGTCTGTTCAGTGGTTCAGGTTCATCAATTAACCTGGTCCACATTTATGAAACACCTACTGTGTGCCTGGCACCACACAGGCCTCACAGGATATGGAAGTAAATAAGACTTTTTCTTTCTTCAAAGGGCTGCTGGCATAGTTCAGGGGTTGGCAAGCTTTTTCTCAGATAGTAAATATTGGGGGTCTTGTGGTCTCCCACCATAGACAATATGTGAATCATGGGCGTGGCTGTACAACCTTAACATTTTATTTACAAATACAGGTGGAGGACTGGCCCACCTTGGTTTGCCAAACTCTAGTGTCCTTATGAGAAACATGCCAAATAAAGGCTCATAATGCAAGCAGTTGCTATAGTGGAGACGTGAAGAGGTGTGGTGGAAACAGGAGAGGATGGGGGGTATCCACAGGGCTTCCCAGAAGAGCTAATCCTGAGTTGAGACCTGAGGGGTCCAGAGGGCAAGCTGCAGGCTATCCTTAAAATTCAGGTTGTTTACATTCTTTTCTATTTTAAACAGTGGACCGTCTTTGATGTAAACTTGTCTGATCCTTCCTTAGGATAAAGACACTGCTTCAGGCTTTGCTAGCACATTCCCAGGATGTCCTGGGAAAAGGGAGGTTTGTACTACCTCCCACACCCTCCAGGGGTATGCCCGCAGGCACATCTTCCTCCACTCTCATCCCCACTATGTTACTAACTGAATTTCTAAAAACACAAACAAATACCAATTTATGATAAGACTTAGTCTGGCCTTTAATCACAAAATTTTAAACCTAGACTGGATAACTTTGCTTGCCTTATTATTTTCATGAGATGGCCCAGAAGCTTCTTTTTTTAAATTGAGATATAAGTGACATATTGCATTGTGTAAGTTTAAGGCATACAACATATTAATTTGATATATTCATAAATGGCAATCTTATTACCACTTTAGCACACCTTAGTCTGAGCTCAAGGATGTTCTAGGTTTGTTTCTGAGTGGTGGGCAGCATCGACTGTAGGTTCTGGGAACTTGAGAGTTCTCCCTGGGGAGGGGGGTGTGACTCCTGGTGTCTGAATCTGGAGGAGGCTTGATGCCCCATCTCTTCGCTGTGTGAACCGTGCAGTCCACCAAGCCCACTCTGCTCAGGAATCAGCTTTTTACACCATGGCTAAACACACACCCCCATCAGTAGAAAGGAGACCCAGGGAGTCCGTTTGATCTCAGTAGAGATCTGGCCCAGGCTGGCATTTTGACATTTGGAAATAGTAAATACATTTACCCATCTGTGGACCAAAAGGAATTTTTTTTTCCTTTAAGGGAATTGAAGGTATTTTGCCCATGGTAGTGTTTCTCCCTAAGAGGCCATTTCCGACTTGAGCAACGTGGAGAATCCTCCACAAAGTTTAATTCAAAAAAGGGCACGCTCCAGGAAGAGAAGCTGGGCTTCTGTGCCAGAGTTATACCTCCCTCTGGAGCCAACATTCCAGCCAGAGGAGGATGAGAGGCAGAGAGCCACCAGTGTTACCGATCAGGGTTCTTGTCCTCCTTAATCAATAGAAATTGATAAGAAGCCAGACAAGAAATTCAGGCAAGACTTTATTGGGGCCACTGCTGCAGCAGGGGGGAGCAAAAGCAAGTAACAGATTTCCTTGCTTGCTCCCCAAAGAGGGGTGCTAGTTCCTCATATGAGGTGAGGCTGGGAGCGGGTCCAGGGGTTGGGCTGGAGGGGTGATGTGGGCCCGCCCCTTTGACAGTGTCGTGTGCAGGGGGCAAGTGCAGTACCCTGCTTTTGCTCCCAGCTCTTCAGAAATGGCAGTTGGGTTTTGCTGGTCTTTTTGTATCTTGTCCATAATTTGCCCCAGCTGCACATGCACGCAGGTTCTTTTTTTTAAGTCCCTTCGAGTTTCTTTGTATTCTGTTGCTAGAGGAGACGTTTGTCCAGGTGCAAGCACTGCAGCAAAGGCGCCCAGGGCCCAGGTTCCTGCCTGTCTCACCAGGGCCCTTCCCAGTTTGCTCGAGGCCTTTGCCAACAACCCCGGGAGCTGGTGTGGTTATTTCATCCTTGAGAAATGAGGTCGATGAGACCAGAAGTCATAAGATTGTCCAAGATCACACAGCCAGCGGGTGGCAGGGCTGGGGCGTGAACTCGCGTTTCCTGATTTCAAATTCAGTGCTTGTGATGGGTTGAATTTTTGTCTCCCCACAGTTTTTACATTGAAGTTCTAACCCCCAATACCTCAGAATGTGACCTTATTTGGAAATAGGGTGTTTGCAGTTAGTTAAAATGGGGTCATACTGGAGTAGGGTGAACCCCTAGTTCAATATGACTGGGGCCCTTATGAAAAAAATCCATGTGGAGAGATAGAGACACATACAGAGGGAAGATGATGTCAAGACGTAAGAACGTTATCCACAAGCCAAGGGATGCTTGAGGCTATCAGAAGCTGGGAGAGAGGCATAGAACAGATTTTCCCTTGCAGCTCTCAGAAGGAACCAATCTTGTGAGATCTTGCTCTCAGACTTCCAACCTCCTGAACTGTGAGACAATAAATTTCTATTGTTTAAGCTCCCAAGTCTGAGGTACTTTGTTATGGCAGCACAAGGAAGCTAATATACCATTCATCATAGTAATGGAAATTGTAGTTCTTGAGGATCTACTCTGTGTGGCAATGTAATTTATTAAGACGTGTGTTTTTTCTCCCCATACTTTTTCCTCCCTATCTCTCCAAACTAGGGTGGAGATGGCTAATTGTTCTCCCTCCTTTTAATAATAGAAACCTCCTCCCCCATTTTAATAGCCAGAAACATCTCCCAGTTTCCCTTGCAGCTAGGTGTGGCCACGTGACCACGTTCTCACCAATAGAAGGTGAGTGGAAGGATTGTGTGTCACTTCTGCAACACTTCCCTGAGAGGAACTTTCTAGTCCTCCAATTTCTCTTTTTTCTGACTTCTTAGAAGCTGGAATGTGGCCATGGATAGCCATGGTCAACTCCCATCATGTGGGCACAGAACAAGATGGAAGGAACTTTGGTCTCTGAATGACTTTGTGGACCCCACCCACCCTGGGCTGCCTGCCTTCCTCTGGACTGTTATGAGACAGAGGAAGAAGCTTCTCTCATGTTGGGGCCACTGTGTCTTAGGAACTTTGGGTTATAGCAGCTTTGCCTATATAGCCTAACACGTGTATGTGTTTGCCCTTTGCTGCCTTTGGAGATAGTTATGTTGCTGGCCTGAAGCAGAAGTTGCCATCTGACCACCTGATTAGCTCCTTTTAAAAACTGCTTTCTGGACATACAAGAAACTGGGCATAGTTAAGGTGCATGATTTGATAAGCTTTGACATATATTTATGCCTGTGAAAACATCGCCACAATCAAGATAATGAACTATCACCTTGAAAAGTATTTATTTATTTTTTTTTGCGGTACGCGGGCCTCTCACTGTTGTGGCCTCTCCCACTGTGGAGCACAGGCTCTGGACGCGCAGGCTCAGCGGCCATGGTTCACGGGCCTAGCCACTCCGCGGCATGTGGGATCCTCCTGGACCGGGGCACGAACCCGTGTCCCCTGCATTGGCAAGTGGACTCTCAACCACTACGCCACCAGGGAAGCCCCCCCCGCCATCTCCTTGAAAAGTTTTGATTACTTTTTTTCGTCATCCAGAAGCCTTAACTCCTTGATGGGGAGAGGAGAGAAGTGAGTGCTTTTGAGAAAAGTTAGAGGCGAGAGAGACCTGGAGCTGGGAATGGGACAGAGAGAGCAGGGCCTTATATTTGGAGGCTGAGAGTCTGAGGGCCTGACCTTCTGAATTCTTAAGAAGACTCTCAAGTGATTCCAATACAGTCATGTTGGGGAAAATCTGGTCTTGAGCCTTTCCTGGGAGATGTGGTGAGTCTAAGGCAAGCCAGGCTTCAATTTTCCATCCTGTTTTCCTTCCACACATCCATGTGGCCTTCCTCAACAGAGTATTAACTTTATGTTCTGCAAAGAACACAAGGAGAAAAACTTTGTTATTCTTCTGATTAACAGGGAAGTGGTCCAGTTGGCTATACTTGAATTATATCCCCTGAATATTAAACTTGGGCTTCTTTAGTTTTCATTTATTTTATTGTTTTGTATGGATTTGTTTTAAAAAAGGAAGGTGAGGGTGGGGTGGGGAGGATTCTGGGATGGTGGCCATTTTTGCCACATGCAGAAGGCCAATTCTGCTCCCAGGAGACTTCAGTACACAAGGATTCCTTCACTCAGTGGAAGGTTTTTTCTTCCAGAGAATACCTGGGTTCAGAATTTATAACACGTCGAAGGCTTTCCTGGTTCCCTATTTAAACAACGATTCCTCACTGTGCACTTCTAGCTCACAGCTTCCTTCCTGAGGCCGCAGTGTGGATGCTTAGAATATAAATTCTTAGAGGATTCGCCAAAGACCACAGGCACTTATGTTCGCCGCCGCTCTTAAAATGTGGTGATTTTCAACAAATAACCCACAGCCAAAGCATGGGGTTTTGTTTCGATTTGTCACAAAGAGTTGTCCAGCCTGTTTTTATTAGTCTAAAGTGAAAGCATCTTCGTTCCCAGGAGCAGATTCTGGTGAGCTAGCTGCTGTGTTAGGGATGCCCGCTCAGTCTGGGAAGGTCTTTGGGCCCCGCAGGCATTTGTCCCGCAGGGAACCCACAGACCCTAGCACCACATGCACCTAGCAGAGTCAATGCTGGCACGTTGGGGTAAACTTCCAGCAGAGAAGTAGTAGAGAGTGCAGGACCGGTGGCCTCTAGTTGACCAGTGCACCACCTGGATGGACATACCTCGGAGAGGTTTCTGGAGAGGGACCCTGCCCTAGGGCAGCTCTACAGACAAAGAGAAGGGGAATTCACAGGAAGCAGCCAGGCAGCAATCATTCTTGTTAGAAAGGGGGAGGCAGCTGTATTTCCAGCCTTCTGAACAAATGCAGATCTGCTGACCTGGCCGAGCTCTCAGAGCAGGAAGGAGGGAGCCGCATTGTCTTTTGAGTTGTCTCTCCTCTGTTTTGCCTTCATGCGACTTTGTGTGACCTTTCCCTGATGGTACTGGGCTCATAATCCAAGCACCTTGTGCATAGAATGTAGGCACCAGGGGGGATCTCTATGGTTCTCTAGTTCAACTCCTGTCTTGCTCCAAGGGGAAAGCGGAGTTAAGAGAATTCATGGGACTTACCCCAAGGTCACATAGTGAATTCGAGTGGAGCTGGGATGAGTTTTCAAAATTTTAGTATCTAGCTAAAGGCCCTTTGCCATGACAACCAAAGCTGTCGTTCTAGTCCTGGGCTTTCACCTAAGCCCAGAATGAGATTTCTTTTGTTTGTTTTTTCCATGATTGCAAAATGCAACCTATATCCTCCTTCTTTAAATTTTATCAAAATTTACATGTATCCAATGTAAAGGGTCAAATAATTTTCCTGTGCTTGCTTTGAAAAAGAGCAGCCTCCTGCCCACCCTTTTCTCTTTCTTCAGAGATCATAATTTTTAACTCTTTTGCCTGTTTAAAATTTTTTTTGGAAATTATTTTCCTATTATGAGAAAACGTGCTTATGTTACTACTTCCAGATTTTTCCATTTTGCCTTTTCACTGTGGAAGATTGGGTTTAGTTTTCCTTCAGTCTCCTCTCTCCATCCACCTCCCTCTTCAACCTTTGAATCTTTCCAGCTTCCCAAAACATTTTATATTAATTTTGCTTAGATTAATATTTGCCTTTACATTATTATAATTATGTAAATGTTATTCCGATATATCGGGTATTCTACGCATTTTTCTTCCTAAATAAGCCTCTCCTGGAAACTTCTGACTCAAGCCAGTCAAGGCTCAATGCAGAGTTATATTCTGGGCTCTCCCTTCACCAGCATAAAGGGGGTTCCCATGGCCTCTCTCCTGTGATGGATCCTGTTTTCCTATATGCTGCATCTTTTTTTCTTAATTAGTTTATTCCTTTTTCTAGAAACAAATTGTGCGTTCTTGTGTAGATTTCTGAGATAGGTATTTTTCAATTTAAAATTTTATAAGACAGCATGTCTGAGGATATTCTATGCTCACACTTGATGGAGAATAGGGCTGGGTGTAGAATTCTGGGTTAAAATTTACTTCCTTCAGGGACTTCCCAGTTGGTCCAGTGGTAAAGAATCTGCCTTCCAATGCAGGGGACGCTGGTTCGATCCCTGGTTGGGGAACTAAGATCCCACATGCCACAGGGCAACTAAGGCCATGCGCCACAACTGCAGAGCCCACGCACCCTGGAGCCTGTGCACATCACAACTAGAGAGAGAAAACCTTCACGCCACGACTACAGAGAAGCCTGAACGCTGCAACAAAGAGCCTGTGTGCCATAACGAGAGATCCCACATGCCTCAGCAAAGATTCCATGTGCTGCAACTAAGAACCGACGCAGCCAAAAAAATAAGGAAAATAAAATAAATAATTAAAAAAAAAACGTTACTTCCTTCAGAGTTAAAAGGCTTTGCACCACTGCTTTCTAGACGTGGTTTTGCTGTGGTGGAGATGCCCAATGCTGTCCTGGTTCTTGTCCCTTTGTATGAGATCTGCTTTTTCTCTCTGGAAGATTGTAGCATCTTTTCTTTGTCTCTAGTGTTCTGAAATTTCATGATGGTGTGCCATGTAGTGAGTTCCTTTTTGTTCATTGTGGTGGACACTCAGTGGACGCTTTCAATCTGAAAACTCATGCCTTCGGTTCTGGAAAATATTCTTGAAGGTTATTTCTTTGAAGATATCCCTCTCCTATTCTGTTTTTTTCCTTTTTGGTAGTTTCTATCATTTATATATTAAATTTCCTGGACAGGACTCTAATTTTCTTTCTTTTCTCCCCTTTTCTTCTTTTTATTCATTTTCTCTAGTTTCTGGGAAATTTTCTCAAATTCATAAATTTATTTTCAAAACTTTAATCTTATTATTTCTACTATTATATTTTGAATTTCCAAAACAACTGTTTTTTTTTTTTTTTTTTTTTTGGTTCTCTGAGTGTTCCTTTTATATAGCAGCTTCTTCTTGTTTCATGGATGCAGTACCTTTTTTCTGTCTTCTATAGTCTGTTTCCTCAAAGTTACTTTTCCTCCCTGTTTGATTGTGTCTCTGTATTTATCTTCAAGGTTTCTTTAAATGTCTGGTGTTTTCCTCCCGTTCTCTCCCCCTTCTGCCTGCATTGCTATAATTATCTCTGAGCTGACCTACCAACATTTGGTCTTTCTCATCTTCTAGTTCATTTGGCATATCCTGTCAAATCAGTCTTTCTTAAATGCTGGTTCAACACGTTATTTCACTGATGAAAAGCCTTCAGTATCTCCCTATTTCCTACTTCATCAGACCTAAACTTTGCCATTTTTAACATTTCCTAACTCTGACTCCACCAAAGCCATGCATCACATCTCTTGTCCTTTAATGTGGACACTCTTACGTGGTCAGAGGTGGAGATCAGGTAACAATAATACTAATAATACTAGGAGTAATAGTAATTAATGATGATAAAGACCGTATACATTTCCAGACATTATTTATTTATTTTTAAAGGAGAGGTTTTTTAAAAATAAATTTATTTATTTATTTTTGGCTGCGTTGGGTCCTCGTTGCTGCGCGCGGGCTTTCTCTAGTTGTGGTGAGTGGGGGCTACTCTTCGTGGCCATGTGCAGGCTTCTCATTGTAGTGGCTTCTCTTGTTGCAGAGCACGGGCTCTAGGCACGTGGGCTTCAGTAGTTGTGGTTCATGGGCTCTAGAGCGCAGGCTCAGTAGTTGTGGCGCACGGGCTTAGTTGCTCCACGGCATGTGGGGTCTTCCCGGCCCAGGGCTCGAACCCGTGTCTCCTGTACTGGCAGGTGGATTCTTAACCACTGCACCACCAGGGAAGCCCTCCAGACATTACTGACTTTTTCTAACAGCTCTGTGATGTCTACATCATTATGTCCATCTTGTAGGTAAAGAAATGGAGATGCATACAGGTGAAGCCGCAAACCCAAGATAACACAGCAGGTAAGTAGCAAAGCAGGGGTGCATCCACCATGCTGTCCACTGATAGACTCAGGTGATTCACCCGAGTGATGAAGCTTTATCAAAGCCACTAGCTGGTAAGTGGCAATGCCACATTAATTGATGAAAGGCTCCCATGTCTTTTTGCTAAGTGCCAGCTCGTTTCTCTACATACAGGGATCTGTTTTATATATTTTGTACCTCACTCGCAAGTATGTGAAAATCCTCAGCTGTTCTGGTGCCTGGGCTAATGGAAGTTGCTTAAGGTCTTCAAAGAGCATCAGGCTTGGCTTCCTGCCTTACTTCCATAGAATTTTTAAAAAACCAGTAATATCTCTCCAAGCGTCGCAGACCTCTGGCTTGAACCAACAAACCTGGAATTGCTTAAGAGAGCAGTAATTTCCTATGACCTGGGATCACAGTCTGTGTAGAACTTCTTAATGAATAACTACACTGCCTTTCTGAAGCATGAGTGTATTTGCCAATGCAAATTGGAAGGTTGCCCTAAGGTTGTCTTTTCTGGAAATTAGGGGCTTCTAGAAGTTGGCCAGTGATGGACCTGGTGCTTGGTCACTTCTTTGGTGAGACTTCAGGACGCCTTTGCTAGTCTTCTCCCCTTCATATGCTCCCCTACATCTTACTCTTTTATTTTTATGGGTTTTTTTGTAATTGAAAAATTTAAAGATTCAATCCTACCATTTCATTGAAGGCAACAAAATTTGCCTGAAAAAAATCAAGTTCAAACCTTGCTTTATTTTATTTTTTTCAGCTTCTTTTCCCTTGGACTGGACTAGTGGGGAGACGACTTGAGCAAAACCCAGAAAACCCAGGTTCAGAGTTGATGTTAAATGGCTGAATGATGTTGGACATGACATGGTGCCTTTGAATCTCAATTTCTCGATGAGGGTTTAGCTAATGATTCTCAGAGCAGCTCTGGCATTCTATAAATTAAACATACTTGCTTCTGATTTTGAAGTTTCCGTGGAATCAGGGGATTGAAATGGCAATGAACCCTCCTTGATGTCACCTTAAGACCCTACATTGAAAGTGACGAGGATGCTATTGAGAAACTCCAGTGGCGCCTCCTCCAGGGAGGAAAGGTGGAAGAAACTTTGCAAGAGAGACTGTCTTCTTGGTTTTTACCTCCTTCTGATTTCAAACACAATGGTTCTGCTAAGCTGCTATTTTTTTTTCCTGTGAAAATAATTTTGTGAGAAAATATAACCAGTGCTGAACTTTCTGAGCTATACTGAACTTTCATAAGATGACGTGTTAATAAAAATGGATGTTTGACCAATAAAATACCTGATGCCAAATTAAATGGGCCTGAAGGAAATTCTGCTTTCGAGCAAACTCCATGGGAAACAGGATGAAAAGAAAAGTAATATTTTTAAGCAAGTATAAGAATTTCTCCAGAAGTAAAAATATATAATTTGCAATATCTTTGGCTTGCCTGGAGGGACTGAAACATAGTTGCCAAAGATGTGGATGTTGACAGATTTCCCAAGTTCAAATCCCAATTTTGCCAGCTCTTGTCTGCAGCCTTGGGCAGGTTACTCAACCTCATTGTAATTCAGATTTCTTGTCTGTACGTTGTGGCTAATAACAGTATTTTCCCCATAAAGTTGTTGTGAAGGGTGGGTTTCTACATATAAGGCAGTTAGTAATGCTTGGTGCCCAGGAAGTGTTCGGTCTACATTACTGATCATTATTACAGAGTCACTGACTTGGAATAAAATCATTTTTGAGAGATTATGTGTTCTGATCCCTGCCCTGAGCACAAAGTTTGGTTCCCTATTTGATCCAGGAGACATCGGGGACCTTGAGCTGTTGAAAGACTTTCCCAAGGTCACACAGCTGGTCTGCAATGGGAAGAAAGAACGTTAGGGTTCAGCATGAGTGACCTGTAGGGTTCAGCAATTCCTGCTCCTTTGTATAGCAACAAAGAAATGATGACCCAGAATGCTTGGGAAAAAAGATTCTGGTTAGTTAAGCCAACAAACACCTTTTCCAAGGGTAGTCCAGAAGGCAAATTAGGGTAGAGGCTGCAAGAAATTATGTTCTGGCTCATTGTACCCTGCTGCCAGTGTTCACTCCCTTCCTCTTGTACCTGGATTCCCCCATCCAAGAGTCTCTGTGGGGACACTGTGGCCAGGCCACCAGGCCCTTCACGGTCACTCCCTACGCTCTCCTTCAGCCTCATCTACTCCTTGGAATCCAAAGCTCAGGACACAGCAAACTACCGGGGCTTCCCAGCATGAAATGTGCCCTTGCATTCCCTTAAGAATGGGGCTGTATGATTGTCTTTTATGAGAAAGCCCAAGGCTCATCTCCTTTGAGAGCCTCTTCTGCCTCCTTCACGATGTTATTCACTTGCCCCCCTGCCCCCCCGGCATCATCTTGTAAAACTTGTTATAACACTTGCCACGTGAAATTATGAATTTTTAAAAAACAAGCCCATCCCTACTACTAGTTGGAAACCTTCCTGAAGACAGGAACCAGCCTGCATTCTTCCCTGGACACCTGGCCCAATGACTGTCTTCACCTGCTTGCTTAGGAAAGTTCAATGTAACCAACAAAGTGAAATGTTCCTTGACAACCAAGACTCATGTTTTCTTTTTCATTTTTTTCTTAGAAAATAAAATTTTAAATCTTTTTACGGAAATATAATATACACACAGAAAGTACATGTATTATAAGTATACAACTCGATGACTTCTGCCAACTGGTTACAGCTATGAAACCAGTGCCCAGACCATTACCAGCTGCCCAGACCCCTTCTCAGGTCGCTTCCAGTCATTATCTATCTCCCCTCTGCTTCTAGGGAACAACTATCTTGATTGTGATTAATTTTACCTCTAATTTTTGTATAAACAGAATCATACAGTATGCCCTTTTTTCTGTCTGGCTTCTCGCACTCAGTCGCTTGCTGTGGAGGCTCTGTGATTTTTGACAGTAGGTACAAAAGGCACAGGGTACTGCGGTGTGAAACCATATTGATCTCTATAGCCTTCGTTTAACAAATCACTGAACTCTGGCATAGAGTAAAGGAAAGAATATGAGATAAACTGATTTGGCTAAGGTTTCACAGCTGCTTATCCACAAAATTTAGGTTAGAAACTGAGTTTCTCCTTTGTTCAGTCAAATATGCATGTTGAAGAATTAAAGGATAACTCCTAAAATAATGGAAACAGAAGATGTAACTTTCAGACAAGCAAAAAGGACCAAATATATATATTTGGTCAGCAATAGTTCAATACAGTCAGGAGAGGATAAAAAATAAGGATTAAAATAAAAAGTGAAAAAAATTACCAAATAATGATAATAGGAATAAGTCCAAAGAGAACAGCAATTACAATAAATCCAAAAGGATTAAAGTTTATTAAATTGCAGGGATTCTTGGACAGGAGTTCTAAAATCTTGTTCCATGTTATTTATCAGAAACAAACCTAAAATGTAATGAGACCTAGAACTCAAAAGTAAGGGGATGGTACAAATGAACTGGTTTGCAAGGCAGGAATAGAGACACAGATGTAGAGAACAAACGTATGGATACCAAGGCGGGAAAGCGGTTGGGGGTTTGGTGGTGGTGGGATGAAGTGGGAGATTGGGATTGACATATATACACTATTATGTATAAAACAGATAACTAATAAGAACCTGCTGTATAAAAATAAATAAATAAATACAAGTAGGGGGAAAGGAAGAGGTAGGCTAGGCAAACATTCTTTTCCTCTTACATCCCACATCCAACGCACTAGCAAATCCTGTCTAACTGTGTCCTTGGAACAAGCATCACTCACCTCCTCTGCTGTTACCATACTTGTCCAAGCAACTATCATCTCTGCCCTGGCTTACTGCTGAAGCCTCCTAGCTAATCTTTTTATTCTTAAGATTAAACCTCTGGTTTAATTCTTAAACCCTCTGGTTTAATTCTTCACATAGTAGCCAGGGTGATTCTTTTCAAACACATCAGATCATGTCACTGATCAAAACCCTCTGGTAGTTTCCTATCCTTCTCAAAGTAAAATCCCAAGTGTCACCATGGGTTTGAAGCCTTATGTATTCTGGTCCTTTGTTTTCTTTTTGACGTTTTCTCATGTGACTTCCCACGTGATCAATGCACTCTAAACCCACTGCAGCTATGGGGGAGGAAAAATCCTTTATCCCTGGGTAAGGGGCAGGAAGACATCCTGGACTCAGAGATTTCCTACTGCTCAGGGAGAGGCAAAATCACTAAGAAAGTCCCATTTATGATCCCCAAGAGCACAGGGCATGCCTAAGATTGAGCCTGATCCAGGACATAAAGGAATATTCCCTGCTACCTCAACCAGGCTAGCAAACACCGAGTAACCAGCAGCAACAATCTACCACTGGAGGTTGAGCAGGGGTGTGGGGAGAGACCTCTCTGAGACACAGGCTCACTGAGGAGCCTTAAAGCTGAGGGCGAAGCAGGGATACTGTGAAAAATCCTAGTACAAACCAGGCTCTACTCTTAGTAAAATGTAAAACCAAAGAAATTTGAATCTGCTGATGCACTGAAGACAATCACAATAACAACAGAACCTAAAGCCAGTTCAAAATCAGACTAGGTTGAATCAATCTTGACAATAACAGCCTGCTAGAAGAAGTGTGCCCATTTCCAGGCATAAGGACTATTTATGTCACTCTCTCTGATTCCAAATATGAGGACTATCAATCAATTAAAAAAAGGAAGCCCATAAAAAAGCAAGGAGAAAAATTTCAGTCAAGAGAAAATGCCATCAACGTAACTAGACTAAAAGAGGACCCACATTTTGTAAATATCAGAGAGGAAATTCGAAATAACTATGATTATTTATGTTAAAGGCTCTAGTGGAGGAGGTATAAGTGAACAAATGGGGGCATTTTAGCAGAGAGATGGACACCAGAGAATCAAAAGAAAATGTTAGAAATAAAAATATTAGTAACATTAATAAAGAATGTTTTCAACAGGCTCATCAGTCAACATAGATGAAGGAAGAATCAGTACACATGAATATAGGCAAATCGGAACTACCCAAACTGAAACATGAAGGAAAAAAAAGAGTGCAAAAAACAGAGTAGAGCATACAAGAGCTGTGGAACAATTCGGACGGTCTGTATGTGCATTATTGGAGTCCTAGAAGGAGAAGAGAAAGAGATCAGGGCAAAGGAATTTTGAAGAGATAAAGGCTGAGAATTTTAAAGGTAATGAATGACAACAAACCAGAGATCCTGGAAGCCCAGAGAACTTAAAGCAGAAGAAAAAAAAAAAAATCTAGGCACATCATATTCAAACTGCTGAAAACTAAAGAGAAAATCTTGAAGGCAGCCAGAGAAAAAAGACACATTACATGCAGAAGAACAAAGGTAAGAATTACAGCAGATGCCTTGTCAGAAGCTAGGTGAGCCAGAAGACAATGTGCAACATCTTTAAGTGCTGAAAGAAAAAAAAAAATCTGTCAATCAGAATTATCAGCCTAGAGAAAAATCACTCAAAAATGAAGAAGAAATAGACAATTTTTTTTTTCTGCGGTACGCGGGCCTCTCACTGCTGTGGCCTCTCCCATTGCACAGCACAGGCTCCGGACGTGCGGGCTCAGAGGCCCAGCCGCTCCGCGGCATGTGGGATCTTCCCAGACCAGGGCACGAACCCATGTCCCCTGCATCGGCAGGCAGACTCTCAACCACTGCGCCACCAGGGAAGCCCAGAAATAGACAATTTTTAAAAAGAAACAAAAACTGAAAGAATTAATAAATAACGCCTTGCAAGAAAATAACTGCCAACTGTGAATTGTGTAGCTTGCAAAAGTACTCTTAAAAACTGAAAACAAAAAGATAACCCAAATTCACCTAATCTGTAAATAGATAAATGAAATGTAACATATCCATACAATGGAAGCTATGCAGCAATGCAAAGGGATGAACTGACACGTGCAACAACATGGATGACTCTCCAAATCATCAAACTAAGTGCAAGCAGCCAGTCACGAAATTACTACATACTACGTGATTCCATTTGTTAAATTCCACAAAATAGAAAATTATAGTGATAGAAGAGATTAGTAATTTCATGGAGCTGAGGTTGTGGGAGGGGGTTGATCATAAAGAGTCAAGGGAGACCTTTTGGGGGGTGATGAACATGTTCTTCAACTTGACTGTGGTGCTTGTTGCCCAGCCGTGTTTACTCATCAAAGCTCCTTGACCTGCACCTTTAAAACAAGTTCATTTTATTGTATGTGAATTTATATTTCAAAGCTGTAAAAAATAAGTTGTCCTCTACTCAAAATCTAGCAAATGATTCAATCAAAATACAATAGTAAAATAAGCCTTTGCGTCTTGAAAGTTTTATGAAATATACTCTGGATCATCAAAGTATTTTAATGATCTAAATTAAGCTTGATAATTTTGGGGAAAATATGCATATAAAACAAACACATTTCTAGACCCCCCCCCAAAAAAAATCAAAAGAAGAAATGATGATCAAACCTACACTAAAAGAAATGTTAAAAGGAATTCCTCAGGCAGAAGAAACACAGTCTCAGATGGGAACACTGAAATTCAGGAAAGAATAAAGAGTGATGGATAGGGTAAATATGTGAGTGAGTGTAAATGAATATTGACTGCATACACAGTTACAGTGCCCTATGGTGTTCAAAATGTATGTAGAATTAAAACATGTGACAATAACACAAAAGGTGGGAGAATATTAATGGAGTTAAAGCATTCCAAGTTCCTTTTGTTATCCAGGAAGCAGTAAAAATACAGATTTATATTAGATTCTAATAAGTCAGAGATGTATATTGTAATGTCTAGAGCAAGCATTAAAAACAACAAAGGAATGGATGACAAACGTGTACAGAAGGGGGAAAGGAATAAGAGAATATTTGATTAATCAAAAGTAAAGGCAAGAAAGAGAAGAAAGAATACTATAGAATAGTTGGGACAAAAAAAGAAAACAAATAGTAAGATGCTGATTTAAACCAACTATATCAGAAATCGTATTAAATGTGAATGAGTTAATATTCCAATTAATAGAATAAATGTCAGACACGATAAGATAAATAACACCCAATGATATGGAGCTTACCAGAGCACACATTAAAGTGAAGACAAAAAAAGTTGAAAGCAAAAGAATGGAAAATATTTACCATGCAGCACTAACCAAAAGGAAGCTACTGTGGTTATACTAATATGAGACAAAGTAAACTTTAAAACAAGAAGCATTATTAAAGATAAAAAAGATGTTTCATAAAAGGGTTAATTCACTAGTAATTTATAGCAATTCTAAATTTATAAGCATGTTTAATAGCATAGCTTCAAAATTTATAAAGAAAAATTTGAGTACTAAAAAGAGGAATAAAGTAATAAAAAATAAAGAAATAAAGTCATAGTGGATGAGTTTAGTGAACTTATTCAATAATTGATAGATACATAGATAAAAATTCGGTAAGAATGTAGAAGAATTAAATAACAGAACTACAAAACTCAGTCTGATTGACATAAATAAGTCACTACCCCCCTCAAATGCAACAGTAAGTATCCACCTAAATAAGTTAGGAAAAGGACAACAAAATAAGCCCAAATAGTGTAAAAGGAAGGAAATAATGCAAGTAAGAGTAAAAATTACTAAAATAGAAAATAAACATTAGCATTAGAATCAACAAAGACAAAAGTCTGTAATTTGAGTAGTTTGATGGAATCAGTGACTCTTGTAAGACCGATTAAAAAAAGAGAAAAGGCACAAGTAATTAATCTCGGGAATATCTACAAATCCTATAAACAAGAACACTGAGAAACCAGCAGCAAATATGCCAGAGTATTATTTCTTGTTAAATTTGGGTAAGAGGAACATAGTTATTACATTAACGTGTGTATTTGGTTTTATATTTGAATAGTTCAGTATTGTAAAACAAATAAATACACTAAAAAAAACAAACTTGGTTTTCTGATACTTAATCCAGACCTTTTTCTACTATTAATAGTACTGCTCATTTCCTTTTTTTGGTAATTATTGATGAAAATAACAATGACACATTGAGCGTCTATGAAGTGCTATCACTGCTGTGAGAAGTTTCCATGTTACTTCACTGCATCCTCATGACAGCCTGACGAGATAGTACCGATCTCCTCTGTGAAGCAGAGATGCCAAGGGAGACTCAGAGACCAGCTGCCCAAAGTTACTCAGCCACGGTAAGTGTAGGAGCTGAGATTCGTACCCGGGGAGTTGACACCTGAAACCCAAGTTCTCATGGACGAAGGTGTATGAGGCAACTCCATATTCTCCTCGCTCCGGAGATATGGAGCCATCAAGGCCGATGTGGTCCTTACCCTGTGCCTAGACAATCGGCTCCCCTGGGAGGGGGTGCTGAGCCCTAAAATAGGAGAGAAGCAGGAGCCTCTGGTGGTTCATGGTTCTGCTTGGTGGAGAGACAATGTGTTAGGGTTTCCATTTGCTGGGGTTTGTATTAGTGTCCTGTAGCTGCTGTAACAAATTACCACAAACTGGCAGCTTAAAACAACAGAGATTTATTCTCTCACTGTTCTTGAAGCCAGAAGTCTGAAATCAAAGGGTCGATGTTCCCTCCAAAGGCTGCAGGGGAAGGTCTGTTCCTAGCCTCTTCCAGCTTCTGGCAGCTGTGGGCAGTCCTTGGTGTCCCTGAGCTCGGGGGCACATCACTCTAACTTCTGCCTCTGTCTTCACATCCCTTCCCTGTGTGTGTCCAATCTCCCTCTGCCTCACTCTTATTAAGGACACTTTTTATTGAATTTAGGGTCCTCTTGGGTAGTCTAGGATTAGAGCCTCCTCTCAAAAACCTTAATTTAATCGCCTCTTTTGCCATATAAAATAATATTCTCTCTTTTACCATCTAAGGTACAATTCACAGGTTCAGGGACTAGGATGTGGACATGATTTTGTGGAGGAGGGGCCACCATTCAGCCCACTAGAGGGTCCCTGGGTTGTTGGGTTGTAGCTGAGTCAAGCTCGACAGTGTGTAGCAGATCAGCTGGGTGGCAAAGAGGAGCAGAATGAAGTATGACATCAGAAGTGAATTTGGAAAGTACATCAGGTATAAGTGCATAGGTCATATTTTGCGCCAGGGGCTCTTACCACTAAAATATTTGATCTGTAGCAATCTGTTGAAATATTCAGATTCAAGGAAGATGTCTGGGCATATGTTGTTTTCCCCCCAAACAATACAATTATTACAAAATGATGGCCAGTTGGAATTTTCTAAAAGCAGTCTTGAATGTAGAAAACATATATAGTATAAAGTCCTTTTGTTCCAATGATATAGTGGACGGGAGTACGTGACTTTGAGTCAGACCTGAAATTGAATCTTGGCTTTACTGCTTACTTGTTGTGGAACCTTAGGAAAGTCTCCTGGCCTTTATGAGACTCGGTTTTCTCATCTGCAAAATGGGCCATTTGCCTTGCAGGGCTATTGTGAGGTCCCCAGCATAATTTCTGGTCCACAGAGGTCTTCACGCATGCTTGGCTCTTCTCCTGGCATCTTAGATGCTAACGGCCTAACACAGAAAGAGATCAGCCTGAGACTCAGATTGTGCAAGGAGGAAGTACCCGGAGTTTAACAATCGTTCAATATCCCTGTAGGGGGAGGAGGTGTAGACAAAGCTTTTAAACCTGTTTCTTCTGATGGCAGGCTTCCTCCAGTATTAAAGAGGATTTATTGGGATGATGGGAGGGGTGATTTCTCATGCAAACAACAGTTCAGAAAGCACCAGCTCTCAGAATAGGTCCAGCAGGAGAAAAAAATTCCATCTTTAGCTTTACTAATCTCGAATTGAAATTTAGCCATTTCCTTCACTCATGAATACAGACAATGAACCACTGAAGCATTAGCAGTTCCTGTGAATTTGTTGCTAACAGAAGTCATAGATATTTCACATCACATGGTTATTACCACTTGTGCCCATCACTACTTAGAAATGAGGTTTTTTTTCTAACTTTACTGAGATATAATTGACATACAGCTTTATATAAGTTTAAGGACTATGACGTGATGATTTGCATACACTTATATTGTGAAATAATTACCACAATAAGTTTAGTTAACACACTCATCAGCTCACATAGCTACCACTGTGTGTGTATGTGTGTGTATATGTGCATGCTGAGAACATTTAAGATCTACTCTCTCAGCAACTTTCAAGAACAAAACATGGTATGTTTAACTATAGTCACCAAGCTACACATTAAATCCCAGAACTTATTCATCTTATAACTGGAAGCATGTAGCCTTTGACTAACATCTCCCCATTTTCCCCACCCCTTAGCTCCTGGCAACTACCATTCTACTTTGTTTCTATGAGTCTGATTTTTTAAGATTCCACATTTAAGGGAGATCATATGATTTCTGTCTTTATTTGTTTGACTTATTTCACTTAGCATAATGGCCTCAAGTTTCATCCATGTTGTTGAAACCGGCAGGATTTCCTACTTTTTTATGGCTAAAAGATGAGGGCTCTCTTCTTTCCCATCATGCACTGCTGCAGCAGCATGTGGTCATTTTTTTTAAATTTTTATTTTATATCGGAGTATAGTTGATTAACAATGTTGTGTTAGTTTCAGCTGTACAGCAAAGTGATTCAGTTACACATATACATGTATCTATTCTTTTTCAGATTCTTTTCCCATTTAAGTTATTACAGAATATTGAGCAGCGTTCCCTGTGCTATACAGTGGGTCCTTGTTGGTTATCCATTTTATATACAGGAGTGTGTACATGTTAATCCCAAACTCCCAGTCTATCCCTCCCTCCCCCACCCTTCCCCCGGTAACCCAAAGTCATTCTCTAAGTCTGTGAGTCTGTTTCTGTTTTGTAAATAAGTTCATTTGTGTCAATTTTTTAAAGATTCTGCATATAAGTGATATCATATGATATTTGTCTTTCTCTGTCTGACTTACTTCACTTAGTATGATAATCTCTGGGTCCATGCATGTTGCTGCAGTGAAAAGATGCTCAACATTACTAATTATTAGAGAAATGCAAATGACAACTACAATGAGATATCACCTCACACCAGTCAGAATGGCCATCATCAAAATATCCACAAACAGTAAATGCTGGAGCCGGTGTGGAGAAAAGGGAACTCTCCTACACTGTTGGTGGGAATGTAAATTGGTATAGTCAATATGGAGAACAGTATGGAGGTTCCTTAAAAAACTAAAAATAGAGCTACCATATGATCCAGTAATCCCACTCCTGGGCATATATCTGGAGAAAAACTTGGTTTGAAAGTATACATGCACCCCAGTGTTCTTTGCAGCACTATTTACAATAGCCAAGACATGGAAGCAACCTAAATGTCCATCAACAGATGAATGGTAAAGAAGGTGTGGTACATATATACAGTGGAATATTACTCAGCCAGCTGGGTGTGGTCTTGCCTCTCTCTGGAGCACCTAAGGGTCCAGCAGGACACCAAATTCTGCTCTTCCTCAAACATGCCAGGCATACTCCTGCCACAGGGCATTTGCATTGCCTGTGCCCTGTGCTTAACAATCTTCCCATAATATCCACTGCACCCCCTGTTGTGGGTTGAATTGTGTGGGTTGAATTCACCTGTGAATGTGAAAAAATGACTATTTGGAAATAGTCTTTGCAGATGTAATTACTTAAGATGAGGTCATCCTGGATTAGAGTGGACCCTAAATCCAATGACTGGTGTCCTGATAAAAAGAGGAGAGGCACAGAGACATGGGAGAGAAGGCCATGTGAAGAAAGAGGCAGAGACTGAAGTGATGCAACTATAAGTCAAGGAACACCATGGATTGCCAGCAGCCACCAGAAGCCAAGAGAGGGACATGGAACAGATTCTTCCTTGGAGCCTCCAGAAGGGACCAATCCTGCCAACACTTTGACTTTGGACTTCTGGCCTCCAGAATAATGAGAAAATAAATTTCTGTTGTTGTAAGCCACCAAGTTTTGGTAATTTGTTAAAGCAGCCCTTGAAAACTAATATATTCAATTGAACTTGCTTTTATTTAATATATTTTTTATGTTAATTTTAATTTTAAAAAATTTTTATTGAAATATAATTGATATACAATATTGTATTAGTTTTAGTTGTACAGCAAAGTGATTCAATACATATACATATTTTCTTTTTTAGATTTTTTTCCATTATAGGTTATTACAAGAGATTGAATATAGTTCCTGTACTATACAGTTGGTCCTTGTTGTTTATCTATTTTATATCTAGTAGTGTGCATCAGTTAATCCCAAACATCTAATTTATCCCTCCCTCCCACCACTTCCCAACCTTAAGTTTGTTTTCTATGTCTGTGAGTCTATTTCTGTTTTGTAAAAACATTCACTCGTATCATCTTTTTTTTTTTTTTTTTTTTTTTTTTGCGGTATGTGGGCCTCTCACTGTTGTGGTCTCTCCCGTTGCGGAGCACAGGCTCTGGACGCGCAGGCTCAGCGGCCATGGCTCACAGACCCAGCCACTCCACGGCATGTGGGATCTTCCCGGACCAGGGCACGAACCCACGTCCCCTGCATCGGCAGGCGGACTCTCAACCCCTGCACCACCAGGGAAGCCCTCGTATCATCTTTTTAGACTCCACATATAAGTGGTATCGTATGATATTTGTCTTTATCTGACTCACTTCACTCAGTGTGATCATCTCTAGGTCCATCGATGTTGCTGCGAAATTCTGAAAGCCTTAGAGCTATTTAGCCCCTCTGGCCTCGGTTTCCTCATCTGGAAAATGGGATAATCCTAATCCTAATATCCACCCTTTGAGACTGCTTGGAAATGAAGCGACATAATACAGGAAACTCCCAGAACACTGTCAGGCAAATGAGAACAGAATGGGGCCAGGAGGGGCGGGGCTGCCTGGGGGTGCAGAGGTGACTCTGCTCACAGCATTTGGGGAAGACAGAGAAAAAGGGAGCGGAGCCCTAACACAAGTCAGGAAGAGGCTGATTCGGGCTCCCGGTAGATCCATCAGCCCCGAACATGCAAGTGGCCTTGGAAATGACAACAAAGAGGCTATTCCAGGCCTCCTGCCCTGCAGGCATCTCTGTTATGACTTACCAACGGGTTTTGAAGACTCTAGCAAAGAGCTGAATAATTGATTTTGAAATATTTGCGTTCTGGAACATAAAATGGAACCCCTTAAGCTTTTCATGTACCTTCCTCTCCTCCATAACAACATGGAGCTTATTTTAAACTCCAGAAATAACAAAAAGAACCCGGGGACCACCCCCTTAGAATAACTCCCAGCAGTCGATGAAAGGAAAGCATATCAAATTCGCTATGGGATAGAAAGGATTCTAAGAAATGCATTTTCACAATGTCAAAAACGGGGTTGGCCTATGGATTTTCACGAGGATTAGACCAGCCTGCTTTGCCTTAGGATGAATGCAGATGGTCAAATTCATTTCACTGGAGTTACGAAAAAACTAAAAAACTTTTTAGGAGGGTTTCATGTTTTAAAACAATGAGAAATTCTTGAATAAAAGGGCTTGTCAGTAAAACATTTTTTTTACATTAATAGACTTTATTTTTCAGAGCAGTTTTAGGTTTATAGACCAAACTGAATGGGAGGTACAGACCCCCACCCCCATAATTTCCCCTGTTATTAACATCTTGCATTGGTGCTACATTCTTACAATGGATGAGAGCCTATATGGTTTCATTAGAATTACTTGAAGGCCATAGTTGACTTAAGGTTTATTCTTTGTGTTGTACATTCTTTAGGTTTTGACAAATGTATATAGTTACGTACCCTCCATTACAATATCATACAGATGTGGTGTTGCCCTAAACATCCTCTGTGCTCTGCCTGTTCATTCTTCCCTCCCCCCAAGCTCCTGGCAACCACTGATCTTTTTACCGGCTCCATGATTTGGTCTTCAGTTTTGCCTTAAGGTGTTTCTTGTATCTTGGGATATTAGCCATTAATTGTAGGACATGTATTGCATTTATAAAGAAATTAACATGTATTCATGGTGCAAACTTGCTTTTACTAAATGAGTACCAGGTCAAAACAATTTGGAGACCACTGCCCTAGAGATGAACTGATAGATAAACAACTTTCAATGAGGGTCCAGAAGCTTCCAGTCCTCAGTAAAACACTTATTTTAAAAAATTATATTTCACAACTGGAGAGTGTACTTTTGAGTTTGCAAAGTGCCTTCACTGCTGTTTTCTCCTCTTGTTCCTCTGGGGGCTGAGAAAGGGAGGTATTTGTACTTCCATTTTAGTTGCAGTATTAGGTGAGTTATTTGGCCTACCTGCTTCTCTTCCTGCCTCTCTTTTTCTCCTTCTCTTGTAGTGATGGGCTCAAGAACAGAAGTTTTCTTCCACTGAAATCAGCTTTTCTTACAAATCTCCCAGTTCCCTTGTTGGCAGAAGTGTTTTCTCGCCGATTCAAGGTAACTCAGTCTCTTCTGGTTTAAAACAGCCTTTTGGGGGCCAGGACTCTACTAATTCTGGATTCTTACCTTCCTCCCAAATTCTTCTCCCATATCCTGTGGTGATATAAATTCTGGGGCTTGGGCTGCCAGTATATTGTCTAGAATTGCGTTGTCAATAAATCCTTCATGTCTAGACTCTTTCTCATGCTCAGGAAATATCGAACAATTGACAACTGTCTGTTTCGTCTCAGCCATGGAAAGTTAGACTCAAAAACTCCCCCAAATGAGCTCATATCTTCCTTCCTACTGCTCCTCTTCCAGGGCTCCCCAACAGAGGCATGTCCCCAACACCGACCCAGTTGCTCAAGCCAGAAACCAGGCATCAGGCTTAGGAGTCAGCCCTTGGGTCCCTGCCAGGTCTTGGCTTTCATTCCCTCCTTTTCATTGGGGCAATATCTATGGGCTATAAAATAAAAATTCTCATCAGTAATCAGCTCACAGAACAGCAGAGACAGCCATTTGTGCAGACTAATATTTTTGTAAACCTGTTTATGTAAACGTCTATCTCTGGTGTAGACTTGCATGTGGGACATGTGAACCTTACGGTTGGCTAGTCCTTACCTCTGCCGGACCCGGAGAGACGGTGTCCAGGACAGAGGGAGAGAAGCTTTAGATGACTATTGCCACTCTTTGTACTAGTTTTAAAGAAGATCCCTCCTCCTCCCTTTGGAATAGCAAGTTCTGGCTGCCAGGCTCAGAGAAGGCCCTGCCCTGGACAAGTGGGAGCACATTCTGCTGGTTTGCTCATTCTCTACAGAAGGACTGCTATTTGCAAAACCAGGCGTTGTGCTGCCCTGGCCCCAGCACCCTTGGCCATACGGCTATTCCTTTGCCTTCCACTTCCCTTCTTCCGGGAGTTCGTATGGCGTGTGAGGGGCAGGGCATTTGGAGGGATGGAAATTGATTGGAAATTTGATCTTAAGAATCTTTTCCAGTTTTAGGCCTTCCCAACGCTACTAGAAAGAACTCCCTGTGCTCCTGGAGGATGGGCGTTCCGGGCTTGGCGAGATGAGCATCGGACTCGGAAAAGGGGAGCAGAAGTGGCCAGGCTAGAGGTAGAAAACTTGCCCCGTGGTCCAGCTGCAACTCTGCCCATCTCTGCCTAATCAAATGGCCCTCCTCTTGCTCTGTGACACAGAGGCTGGTGCGAACCCTCAGTGGAACAGGCACCCCCAGCAGTCTGGAATGGATGTGCGGGGAGGGCAGTTTTTGCATGGAAACCTTGCAATGGCCAAAGAGGGAGTGGGGGGCTGGGCAGCCAACCTTGTTTTCCAAGAGACTCTGCGGGTGGAGTGCTCGGCCTTGTAGCTTTGTAACGTGTTTTTTTTTTGTGTGTGTGTGGTATGCGGGCCTCTTTCTGTTGTGGCCTCTCCCATTGCGGAGCACAGGCGGCTCCGGACGTGCAGGCTCAGTGGCCATGGCTCACGGGTCCAGCCGTTCCGCGGCATCTGGGATCCTCCTGGACCGGGGCACGAACCAGTGTCCCCTGCATTGGCAGGCGGACTCTCAACCACTGCGCCACCAGGGAAGCCCTTTGTAATGTTTTAAAGGAAGCTGCTTCATATTTTCATGGTAGGCTTCGACCTAGCGTTATCATCCCTACCTTACCAATGTGGAAAATGCACATAAAGAGAGGCCAAGATATTAAATGAGTTGTCCAAGATTTCATAGCCAATGGTGTGAGCCAAGAGTAGCATCTGGGCCTGGTAAAAGCTCCGATTATGAAGGTGTTACCCATATTGGGCCACAGAAGGGCCTTGTGGCCTCTGTCTCTCCAGAGCAAACTTCTACCCCTGGGGGAGCTCCGGGGAGTATCTGCAGGAACAGAGCCTGATGGACCATGGGACTTGGAGGGGACTTAGTGTGCTCCAGTTACGCCTCTCGTTTTTCCTGGGACTCAGAAAGATGAAGTGACTTTCACCATGGCATATACCTAGTTCATGCCAGACTTATCCCAAAGATTTGGGACACAGTTAGAACTTTCTGCTTTTCCATAACCACCAGATGGAATAAACTCTGAGTTCTCTATAAACTTTATTCAAAAGGCAGAACAAAGAAAATTATTACTTTTTCCAATCTAGCAGAAGCATGGCAATTAGGATTTCTGGGTCTCCATCCATTTTTCATAAAGGGATGGTGGGGGAACAATATGATAAATAATGGATATTATCAAGTTTTCATTTCAGTATCATAGTCAACTTTTGCTGGAAGTTAATAGCTTGGCATTGCTCAGCACACTTTCTAGAAGCTGTTTTGTTCCTGGCTAATCAATCCAAAAATGATTTTAAAAGTTTGGAGCATAGTTTTGACCCAAGACAGCTAAAATAGACTGGAGATTAAGGCACAAATCCAATTTTACTTTTCTATTAAAAAAATAACATTTTTATTTAAAACATTAATATGAACTTTGAGGGGCATATTAGCTTTGCCACTGACCCATGTTGTGACCTGGAAGAAGTGACTCACTTTGCCGGACCTCTTTCTCACTGTGAAATGGACAACACCCACCTCTCAAGATTAGCAGCGAATCCAATTAGGTGAGAGAATCTATGTAAAGCACACTTAGTAGGAACACAGATGGTCTTGTCTGTGATTACTTCTGGTTGCCAAAATCCAGCCTGGGATTCTTAGCCCTTGGGAGATGGAGCAAAGAACTTCTGAAGAACCTGAGTTTGTAAATATAAGGCAGATGGGCCCTCATTGCTCAGACCACTTTGCTTACATAGTCCAGGGAGTCAGTTCCCTGTGTCCGTTCTCTGAAATTCCAAATTGAAGAATGCTATCAGGAAAGACTGAGCTCACCCCGATCAAGCTCTGAAGGCAGGAAAAAGCATCAGAGGCCCTGGTCAACACAGAGATGGAGGATGTATTTGTCAGGGTTCTCTGGAGAAACAGAGCAAATAGGATGCGTGTATATATAGAAGGAGATTTATTTTAAAGAAATGGCTCACACGACTTTGGAGGCTGGCAAGTCCAAAACCTGCAGGGTGAGTTGGCAGGCTGGAGACCCAGGGAAGGGCTGATGCTGCAGTTTGAGTTCAAAGACTGCTGTTGCTGGCAGAATTCCCTTTGGCTTGGGGGAAGTCAGACTTTTGTTCTATTCAGGCCTTCAGCTGATTGGGTGAGTCCCATCCACATTATGGAGGGCAATCTGCTTTATGCAAAGTCCCCTGATTTCAATGTTAATCTCATCTTAAACCACTCTCACAGAAACATCCAGACGTTTGACCAAACGTCTGGATTCCAGGGCACAGCCAAGTGGACACATAACATTAACCATCACAGAGGGTCAGCAGGGAAAGAACTGGTCTGGGCAGAAGTTAAGACCTGTTCTGAAAAGTCCTCTGGACCCAGTCACCCTTGTACAGTGGTTATGTTTGGGGGAGCAAAGGTTGAGCACAGGAACGTGGGAATGTGAAGCACGAGACTTGTTGGTGCCTAGAGTCGGGGCAACGTCATAGCCCCAAGGAGTGAGGGTGTGTCGGCAGCAGGGGCAGGTGTTAGCCAGACTGCCCTAAGCCTCTCTTCAACAGTGACCTCTTGTGGCCACTGGGAGCAATGACAGCAGTGGGCAGCTCAAGACTCCCCTTCCCAAAGGGACCTCAGAGGCAAGAATAATCCATTCTAGGCTGAGTAAGCCTCCAAGGATCCAAACAATTATGAGACAGCTAGTGGGGTAGGTTCAGTTGTGCAGAAAGGGATCCTCGAGGAGATAAGAACCTCGTGCTAGTTGAGCACACATCCTTCAGCGGTTCACTGGAAAAGTAGGGAAGTGTCTGCTGCACCCTGAGCTGCTGAAGCAGAGCGTACAGGTTGCCTTGTTAGAATTCATAAATGCTGCTTCCCACTGCCAACATATGCAGACGTGGCAGAAGCCTCACAAGAGTCCCCTCACGCTTTAGGTGACAGAGTTTGAGCTTCAGCTTCTTACTGTTTCTCTTCTGGCTTTTCCCAGGAGACAGTTTAAGTTTGAGGTCAGTGAGGTGAAACACAGTTTCATTTCACCTCTCTAGACAAGGTCAAACACGTTTAGAACTATGGGCGCACTCCTCCTCCAGAGCAGAAGGTGTCCCCTGGGTGGTGGGGAAGGGGCGTGTGTCTCTGAAGGTCAGAAAAGTGACATTGATCAAAGCCTGCTGTGGGTCAGGGGTGGGCTAGGTGCTTTACCTCTGTTATGTTTTTATATACTCTAACTACCCTGGCAAGTGGGTCTAGAAGCCCCTATTTTACTGAGTCACAGGGAAGTTTAGTAGCTTAGCCATGGTCACAAATCTCACAGGAGGCAGAACCTTGAAACGAAGATGGTTCCTCTCACGGGAGTTGCCCAAGAAACGGGATGAATTCTGTGGATATTTTCTTGGGAAGCATAGGAATGCTTCCCCTTCGGCCCCCCAGAACTCCATGGCACAAAGACAAGTTTTCCTCCACCACAACAATTTGCTTTCAGGACTTTTCTCTGAGGCCGGAACATGGGTCTGATCGCTTTTCATGGCTCGGTTTCCCCACACTCTGCAATTACACGATGGTGGGAAAGTTCCCTCTTACTCTGTAGTAACTTGGAGCAAATCCTGGGCCTCTCTCTGAGGACCGGGCTCCGTGGCTGGTGGTGGGCTGTATCGACCTCCCCCTCAGTGCCTCAGCCCTCCAAGTAGATACAGAGGGTCTCATCACAGAGAATCACACAAAAACAGCAAAACCACTTCTGAGTCTGTTCTGGAAAGGAAATACCTTACAATTTTGGGTAGGTTCTTCATATTAAAAGCACCAAACTGCTTCCTACCCATCATAAAATTTTTTAAAATATTTTTTTCCTCTAAATAAAAAGTCTTATTCTCACGAGATAATGCTTACATAAGCTTTGAGTTTAGGCTTCCTTGAGTGAAAAGTCTGACATTCCTACACTGTGCAATATTGGGCAGGTCATTTAACCTCTCTGGGCCTCAGTTTCCTCAGCTCTGGAAGGGGTCCAACCCCTTCTGCACTCGGTTGCTTCAGGGGTTGATTGCATTCCTCGAGGTAATAGGTTGGTACTTTGTAAAGAGCTGAACCCATGTGAAGTATTATGATTATTCTCATAGTTACATTAGATGGATCTTAGGACATGATAAAGGAATTTTTGCCCTTCTGGGAACTGGCTGAATAGATCACAAAATTCACGGCAACACAGGCATCTGAAATTCTCAACAAAGGACAAGCAGAACAGACACCGCAGGGTGTGGACCAGCACCAAGCATCTCTTCTATGTGGAGAGCGGGGTGGTGTGGAGGCCCTGGGACCCTTCCTGGGGAATTTTTCAAATCCCACGGGATCAGGAAGCATGACTAGGAGGCATGGTCTCAGAGTCCGCCTTCCCGGGTTCGAGTCCTGACCCTGCAGTTTTCTACATGTAACTGAGCAGCCGATCTTTACCTCTATGTCGCTGCCTGGGTCATCAGGAAGCGAGGCTGGCCGTGGTGAGGAGAGACTGTTCTCCGGCGGTGGTTGTGAGGGTTAAGAGCTTCACTGGGCAGAGAGAGGAGTGCAGATGCTGGCGCATTGTGGATGCTGAGTGGCCGGATTGTGCACAGACCTTTCTGGCATGACCCATCCACAGCGAAGCTCACAGCCCTGCAGGTACACGGCCCCTGTAACTCTTGCCCAGTGTCCACCACAGGCTAGGTCCTTCTGTCTGTGACAGTCTGGAAGGTGAGGGACAGAGCCTGCCCCCTCCCAGAGACCCCCACCAGCGCACACAGGCTTTGGCGGAGCTGCTGGAGGTGAGACTGTCTGGCGGGTGTGACAGCCTAGAAGGGGTGATGCTCAGTATTTAATCTGATCTGGGTTTCTCTTGTGTTGCCCAGAACTTGGGCCTTCACAGGAGGGAAGCCCTCACCCCTGCCCCACCGCCCTGCCCTGGCCCCAGACCCAGTTCCTTCTACAAGTCTCTCGGTATGAAGCTCCCTCCCTCTTTCTGGAAACATGGATTCACCCAACAGCGTGAGTCTCACCCTTGGACTCACCCTGGAGCTGCCCCGAGCCCTGCGGTTGGGGGACGTGTCTCAGCCTTCAACTGGGTGGGCTCTGATGCCTTTTCCCTCCCATCTCTCTGGGTTGGACTGGCTGACCAGCCAGGGCGGACACACACTCATCCCCTTCCACGTCCCCCCAGCCCAAGTGGCAGGTCTGGGCCCCCAGCCCATCTTTCAGAGCTGGGTGATGTTTGTCTTTGGTGACACCACACTCCATTTCCATCTTGAGAAAAGATGCTTTCTTCTCCTGGTAAGACTAGAGCCTCACCCTAGGAAACAATAGGCCCCTTTATTCCATTTGATTACTCTGTCTGAGCGTTTTGATGGGTGAACGAGGATGGCTCTGAGTGTATCCTTGAGCCCAGAATCTTTTTTTTTTTTTTAAATAAACTTATTTATTTATTTTTGGCTGCGCTGGGTCTTTGTTGTTGGGTCTTCGTTGCTGCGCGCGGGCTTTCTCTAGTTGTGGCGAGCGGGGGCTTCTCTTTGTTGTGGTGCGTGGGTTTCTCATTGCGGTGGCTTCTCTTGCTTCGGAGCTCAGGCTCTAGGCACGCAGGCTTTAGTAGTTGTGGCACATCGTCTCAGTCGTTGTGGCTCACGGGCTCTAGAGCGCAGGCTCAGTAGTTGTGGCGCACGGGCTTAGTTGCTCTGCGGCATGTGGGATCTTCCCGGACCAGGGCTCGAACCCATGTCCCCTGCATTGGCAGGCGGATTCTTAACCACTACATCACCAGGGAAGTCCGAGCCCAGAATCTTTGTCTGATGGTGCTGGCTTGCGGAGTGGAGCAGGTACGTGGCCAAGGCTGACATTGCTCCTTACTGCTGGCTCCCTCTCCTCTGTGCTTCATCTGGGTCAATGTCACCACCATCTGTTGGGTCATCCAAGTCATGACCTGGCTGTCATATTTGATTCTTCCCCCTCCCTGGCTCCATATGCCCAACTGGGCAGCGGCATCTCTTGGATCCGTACTTAGTCCTTCGACAAACTTTGAGTCCCTGCCATGGGTCCAGCACTGGGCTCTGGGGGTACCACTCAGTCCCTGGGCTCAGAAGCTTGCAATCCAGAAGGGATCAAGTCACAGAGAAGGTCACTGAATCAATAAGCCATACACCATGCACCTCGAGCTGTGGGGGGCAGAGTGGGAAAGAGAGAGTGTTGGAGAGGCTCACAAGATCACACAGTGCCATTGACTGAGCCCTGTATCCAGCCATGGATACAGGCTCCATGGCTGGATACAGCCATATATCCATCCGTGGACTGTGGTGGGTCCACAGGGCACAGAGCTAGAATGGGGCCCTTTTCCTGGCTTCACAGGGGTGGGCTCAGCCATCCCCATGGGCTGTTCCAGCCCTGGCATTCCCTGGGCCAGGATTAAATGTTAATTTATAATGGAGTCCGCTGAAGGCATCTCTGGTTGCAGGCTGCGAGGCCGATTACTTTGGAATCTTAGTGGAATGAATCAGAGGCCTGCTTTTGGCAGTCAGCATCTGAGACTTAACCAGGCAAAGATGACAATTTACGCTGTGTTGAAGAGAGTGATAGCTCTCTTGTTTTACTGCCAGAAGAACAATCGTGGGGCAGGGGCCTGGAGATGGAAAACCAAAGTGTGTCAGCTGGAAAACTTTTGTTTTCATTTATGAGACTGATTTGTATATGTTAAGGTCAATTGGTAGAAATTGGTCCATTTGCAAATTGGCAGACAGAGACAAATCTTGATTTAGGATGAGAAGCAATGAAGCTAAGGCAATAAAAAGAGAATCACTTTCATTAAGTTAAAAAAAGCAGACAACTACTCAAAACTTTTTTATTCCTTCTTGAATTCTTAACTTGTCTCATTGCGAAAGAGTTTGAGATAGTTTACAAAGACAAAATATGATGGGATAAAAAGAAAAAGATTAAGAAATCAGGAAGAAGGAACAATAAAGATAAATAATAGAATAAAGTCAGGGAAAAGATGATACACTGAACTATATGATAATCTAAGGAGCATTAAAAATAGCTCATTTCTTTTTCATTTTTAATTGAGGTATAACATACATATATTATGTATAAAAATCTTAGATGTTCAAAACAACCTAAATGTCCATCAATAGATAAATGGATAAAGAAGATATGGTACATATATATAATGGAATATCACTCAGCCATAAAAAGGAACAAAATTGGCTCATTTGTAGAGATGTGGGTGGACCTAGAGTCTGTCATACAGAGTGAAGTAGGTCAGAAAGAGAAAAACAAATATTGTATATTAATGCATATATGTGGAATCTAGAAAAATGGTACAGATGAACCTATTTGCAGGGCAGGAATAGAAACCCAGACATAGAGAACAGACATGTGGACACAGGGAGGGGATGGGGAGGGCAGAATGAATTGGGAACTTAGGTTTGACATAAATACACTACCATGTGTAAAATAGATAGCTAGTGGGAGCCCCCTGTACAGCACAGGGAGCTCAGCTCAGTGTTCTGTGATAACCTAGATGGGTGGGATCGGGGGGAGGGAGGTCCAAGAGGGAGGGGATATATGTATACATATAGCTGATTCACTTCATTGTGCAGCAGAAACTAACACAACATTGTAAAGCAATTATACTCCAATAAAAAATATAAAAATAGTATAAAAAATCTTAGATGTTTGTCAGCTCAGCTTGACGAATTTTTGCCCGTGTACATACCCAAGTAACCACCACGTAGATAAAAACAGAGAACTGGCCGCATCCTGGTAGCCTTCTCCTTCGACTCAGCACCACAGACAAGATAAGCAATATTTGGACTTTTTTCACCATATATTTGTTTTGCCTATTCTTAAAACTTCAGGTAAATAGAACCATATAGTAAGCACTGTTTTGTGTCTGGCTTATTTCTCTTGATCATGCATCTGTGAGATTCATCCATGTTGGTACCTGGAACTGGTTTGTTCTTTTTTTTTATTGTTGTGTAGTATTCCCTCATATGCCAGGATGTACTTATCCATTCCATTGGTGATGGATACCTGGGTCACTTCCACTCTGTGGCAATTATGCAGAAATCTGCCATGAACCTTCTCAGGGGGACATAAGCGCCCATTTCTGACAGGTATATGCTCAGGAATGGGATTGCTGGGACACATGGTATGTGTATGTTTAGCTTTTGTAGAAAATGCCAAGCATTTTTCCCAAGCAGTTGTGCCATTTAAGACTTCCAACAGCAGCATCTGAGAATTGCTCCACATTCTTGTCCACACTTGGTGCTGTCAGTCTTTCACTTTAGCCATTCCCATTGGGGCATAGTGTTTCTAGAAGACATTGTTTCCCTTCTCAGCAATCATTTCCCCTTCACTGGGCAAAAGCATTGAGTTCCAGTGGCATCCACCATTCACTAGCCCTGCGGGGGGGAGGGAGGCACATGACCCAGATGTCAGCCAATTGGTGCATCACTTTGCCCTGACGTGGTAATTATTTTGCCATGAACCACTTCATTGGACCAATAAGAATCCCCAGCCTTTTGCTGAGAATTTGGGTGCATCTGGCAAGTATTCTTCAGCTGCAAAGGAGAGCCAGTCTAAGATAGTCAACACGAGGCAGTGAACCAAGAGGATGGCAGGGAAAAAAACAACTCCCGAATACACCGATTCCCAATTCCATTTGTGCCTGAAACTACACCTACCTCTACAGGCAATGTTTCCCCCTATATGCGTAAGCCAGGTTGAATTACATTTCCAATTACTTGTCCTATTTAAATGCCCATCAAGTCTTAAAAGCCCACCTCAGCATTGTTGCAAATACAGCTCAGGGCTTCCCCCCACCAGTGAACCTCTGTTCCCCATGCTCGGGGCCTTCCCATGGGCCACTCTCTCCCAGGAAGTGCTCTTTCTCTGCATTCTTTAGACATCCCCTCCCTGAAGCAGCAGATCCAGCTCTGATATTTTCCTGCTTGGTCCCCTCCTTTCTTCTTCGTGGCCCTGTTGTAGGTCTTTCAGAGTCTATTTGTTCATCGCTTATTGATGGAATCCTCCACATGTCTAATTTCAGACAATCTCTGTTTTGTGCCCACAGGAAACGTCATCCCCAGCTCAGTGCCTGGCCCATCAAGGCCTACAGTCAATATATGTTGAATGAATGAATGAATATGGTTGTATCTCAACTGTGATCTGGGCTCCCATCTCCTTGGCACTGGATGACCCACTTGTCAAGTCAGTTCCCCCAGCTCCAACCTGCTCATCTTAGTTTGGATTCTCCCAGAAGCAGAGAATGAGACACAGATTTGAGGCCCAAGGGAAAGTGAGATAGGAAAGGGAAGACAGTCGATGAAGAATACATTATAAAGCAGATTGTGGCTCATGCCTGCTGAAAACTCTGAGAAAGAGTATAGACAGGCAACTCAGAATTACCCTACCCAAGGGAGAGGGAGCTGAGGTATTTATACCCCAAGTTCTCTGAGGTACTGCCCAGGGGCTGCTCCTGGGAGGTGTGAATTCCCAGCACTTCTAGCTCTGTCTCTGGCTGCCAGAGAAAGCCCTCAGACAAGGAAATACAAGTGCTGGTAATGGGAAATAGGGCAGCGTGCTCCAAGATGGTGAAGGCGTTAGGAGATATATGTGGCAATGCTAGTGTCTTTCGCACAGCCTGACTCTGGCTCCTTCCCATGGCCCACTGTCCTAAGGAAGCCATTTTGAAGGACTGAGCACCTGCTCTGTGCCCTGTCTGCCTCCTTTGTTGTTTTGTGGCTTCATGCAATTTACCAGAATGTTTTACCGGGCTGCTTTGCCGAGTTGAGCTTCTATTTACTCATCCATGACATGGGATCTCAATCTACACCTGCAGGTTGGCTGGCAGGACCACACACTGTGATGTCCGCTCAGCTCCTGGTGAGGGGTCTGGTCCACAGCAAATGTTCCTAGCAAAAGTTTCCTACCTCTCGGCCCCAGTGGCTGTAACTTCAAGCAGGCTTGCACCATATGCTCCAGGGCCAGATAGCAAAATAGAAGTTCAGTGTGACAAGTCTGGAGCGAGGGTTGTTGAAAATGCAGGATGGCTCCTGGACCTCTCATCTCTAACCTCTTATAATCATGTTTTACTGGAGGACACACCTTTCCCACTGTGTGCACCAGGGGCCCCATGGCTGGGTATGGCCCGTGGCCAAGAGAGAATCAGACCATTTCTGAAAAATCTTAAGCAAACAAATAAATAACTATTTCCCCCAAGCCACCCAATGGAGAATGGCTTCTCAGTTTAATTTCAAACAGCCCCTCTTTGTGGGCCGGGCAGCCACAGGGACCCTGAACAGGCTTCCCTTTGGATCCTGTCAGAAGACGGTTAGAAATGCCTGGGGGACAGCTCCCAACCCCAGGAAGGGTAAAATTGCCATGACACCTCCAGGGCTCAAGCCCTCTACAGTTGCAAAGCCTTTTCATGTCCAGCTCTCCTTTGATCCCTGAACTAGCCCTACTGTGAGCAGACCAGAGTGGCCTCATTATATCCATTTTAACAAGGATCAGGGAGGCCCAGAGAGGGAGAACTACCCATCCGTGGTCACACAGCATGGTACAGCAGAGCCAGAATGGGGACCCAGACTCCAGACTCCCGGAGGGGCACTTTCCCCTTTGTGGCCTTCTGCACCCTAATATCAAGCCCTGACATTCTGGAAAGGAGATGATGCCAGTCTTTTCCTGCCTTTAAAGAGACCTCTCTTCTTGTCCCCACCTCCTTCTTTTTAGTAAGTAGAACCATTAGTTTTTATTGACGGGACTAATGCTTTTCATTTAGGGCCAATTACAATAGGAAGGGAGACGCTTAAGGGTAACTGGGTGATGAAAGGCCCCCATTAGGGAACAAGCTCGAGAGCTGCTGTTTCCCATTTGTAATGCTGGTTCCACAGGCGAGTCATATTTAAGCCATAAGCGCTGGCGCCCAGGGAGCACTCGTAGATTGTCTTGAGAAACCCAATACTTTTATCAAATCACCAGATGGCCCCGTATTAGAGAAACCATTTATTTAATTTATTTTTCCCCCTCAGAGCTGCTTAGATTCTCAGAAGCCAGCTCCACCTAACCCCATGAACCTTCCAGTAGCATCTATGCTCCTGCTTGAAATAATTGTCCTTTGGGTTTTACTGGTGCCCCCATGGCTGCTTGTAAACTCTTGCTCATTCTCCCCCGCCCCTTTTTGGAGCAATTTTGTTCAAGAGGAGAGAAGATGAATATGCACTCAACACTTACCCAGACCTGGGTGCTGGTTGCAGCCTTCATTTACCTTGAATCATCTGGCCCTTGCAGAACTGCTTCAGATGTACCCATTTCACAGATGAGACCATGGAGGTTCACCGTAGCTTCATAGCTTGCCAGGATGTGGCAGAGGAAGGATGCCAGTGCAGGGTTGTCTGCCTCTTTTCAGGGCTGCAAATAATTTGGAATCTACACTGAAAATTCCTAATAGTCTGATATGTATATTTACATAGTATTTTTTTCCCTTTAAACCAGAGACTTGGCAGGATCCGTGATTACGTAGAAGAGCCTCAGATGATTATGGTGTGGTGTCTGGGCTTCGTGGAAGCGTTTGGCATTTGTGGCTCCTTTTTTCTTCTCTCAAGGTTTGCGAAGGGAAACTGGCACTTACCTTAAGAGGGCTGAGTAAGTGGGGGCTGGAGAGCAGGGTTGAGGAGGGGGGATAATGTGGGCTGGAGGCCTGGGAGGGGAGGGTGAACACAAACAGAGAAATGAGGAGCGTAAACACAAATCAGCCCCGGACAGAGGCTCGGAGGGATAGGCAGGCTGGGAATTCTAGCTGGGGTGGGTGGAAAATGAAGAAGGAGGTTGGAATTCGCTTTGAATCCTGCAGGCGGATTGACTCCAGGGCGGTGGGAAAGTCCAGGGTTTGCGGGGGAATTCTCCTGCCTCCCCCTTGAGATGTCTTTCCCAAGAGGAGGGGGAGAGTCCACATCCACTGTGTCGGGAACAGCCCAGGCAAAGCCCAGGAACAGCAGTGCTGACCCCAAATTCCAGGGAGCGGGTGCAAATGAGTAACAGAACAGATGCACTCAGTGTGCAGTGGGGCAGAGAAGAGCTGCCCACTGTTGTGTTCCTATTTCATCTGAGTCACAGACCTTTACAGTCCTGGGATTAGCCTCATTTTAGAAATGGGAAAGTTGAGGCTCAGGGAGATGAAGTCACTGACCAAAATCCCCTAGAGAGTAAGTGGGAGGCTGAGGTTTGAACCCCTCTTCGGATTCCAGAACCCAGCTCTCACCACTGCACAGAGATGCCTCCCAGTTAGAGGCAGGGGATGGGAAAGAGGCACCAAGAGGGAAGAGTCAGCCCAGCTTGACGAGGTCAGGGGAGGTTCCCAGGAGGTACTGGGTCCAAGTGTCGGCAGATGAATTCACCAGTCAGATGGGAGGAGGGGGCTAGGCAGAAGGAATCGTGCAGGCAAAGGTGTGGAGGCTTAACTCCACTCAGTGTGTTTGGGGACCTGACTGGAGTTTGGTGAGGCTGAGGCAGTGGGAGTTTGGGGGGATGGAACAGAGAAGGGAATCGTACGTAGCCCTGCCTGTCATCAAGGCTGGAGATGCGAGTTCCTGATTTTATTTTGAATTTGTGTTTTGCAAGTGATCTCTGATGGAACAACAGAGTATGCACATGAACAGAGGCGATGTGTACAATATACGTATTTCCTGGTGCTCTTCACCGCCCCATTTGTGTATGGCATCCGTGAGGCTCCAGTAGTGCAGCATTCTGATGGAGCCAAACGTATGGAAGGTCAGTGAGACTCAAAGCAAGTACGAAGTAAGATGGTTACAGCTACAGACTGAGTAAGGGGGAGTGTTAACAGCTCCAAGAAGCTACAACTTCTGTTCCAACAAGAATTTCTTTCAAATGCAGGAGGAGGACAACCACATTCTAAGAAATGAAAACGATCCATGATATCCTTTCTGACTCATGTTATTTCCCTGTATTAGCCAACGAATGCTGAAAGGATGGCATGGGAGGAAAAGGAAGGCTGGGTAACCCCCCAGTTCCTTTTCTCTTTCGTTTTTCTTTACTGGTGAGGGAGCTGAAGGTAGAGAGTGGTAGTAGATTGTGCGTACGTCAAGAAGTGGAAAAAAAAAGTTGAGTTAGTTTTGTGCTGTTTCCACTTTTCTGGTAAGAACGAAATACATATGCTACATACGAAATATATATGAGCTACGAGATGTGAATGTGTAACCCCTGCCGTTTCACCTACGAAAGAGTCAAATACTCTTAAATTTGCATTTAAAGCTAGCATTGCACACTATGAAGATGAGTGGTAAAATTCATGCTAATAATAGAAAATAAAATTGTTTTTTCGTAGAGCATCATTAAATAGCAAATTAAAAAACACTGTGTCAACTCGAGAGAAAGACTGTGGAGGACTGGGGAGAGCTTATTATTTCATTATCAGACATGAATGGCACTTTCCCCCTGCTTCTTGAACAGGGGGCTGTAAGCCACCTCTAGAGCAGCTTAGCAATGGAGGGGCTATTTGGTTTGGCGTCATTCAATTGTCTGTTGGGACAACCACCTGCACAAGACCTGGTACCTCCCTGGCCTCAGTTCTCCCGTTGGTCAAATGAAAGGAACAGAAAGTGGGTCAGAATTGTAGACAGAGACCAGGCTTGGTCAGGCTGACCTGGGTTGGAATCTTGGCTTTACCAGCTCATAGCTCTGGCCTTGGATACCTTGTTTAATCTCTGGAAGCCTCAATTTTTTCATCTGAACAGCAAGGACCCCAACGCTGACTACACGGTGGCTCTGAGGGTGTGACAGGGAGAGTGGTGAGTTTGGCAGCAACCTTGAGCAAGTTGCCTCACCTCTGCCTCAGTTTCTTCAAGGAGAAAATGAGGAAAACAATACTTCACGGAGTTCCTATGAGACTGGCTTGGCAAGATAGATGGCAAAACAGTGACTAGTTGATAAATGATTGGCTATTGTTTTAAAATTAGTATTATGGCACATAGGTGTACAGGGTGGTGGGCACCCTCTGCTTTGTCTGCCCCGTCCCTGCCCGTGCCACCTCTTGGAGCAGCACTCCTCTACTTCCGGGAAGTGCTCCTTTCCCCTCAGCACATGGTTTCCAAGGTAGCCATGTTCCTACGTGACTCCTCCCCTCAGTCCCTTGTTGATTGGCCCATAGGTGTCCTGTGTCCAAGCCCTGGCCAATTAGCTGCTGCCACCAGGATGTACTGAACGGAAACCTGGCCCTTGTTTCCTGTGGTCTCTACTTTAAGAGGCAAAGCATGGGAGGCATCAGGGCCGGAGTTTCCTGTCTGTAGTAGGAGCTTTCACAGGGAGCGAGAGGAGGAGAGGATAGACAAGAAACACTGGAGAGTGCAGGTCGCTGGCAGTCACCACCAGGCCCAGGCTTTTGCTGCCCTGCCTGTGGAAGTTGCCTATCTTTCCATGACTCTGGAGAGACAATACATTGCTGTTTTTAAATTTAAATTTTTTCCTTAAAATGGTTTATTGGTGCCTATTGCTTATAATGCAAAGACTGCTGCTTAATCCATTTAGTAAAATGTCCCTTTTACTTCTCAGCGAAGATATTGGGCAGCTTCCACCCAACCTGGAGAGTGTGCTTGGAAGCCTGCCTTCCAGTGAGGCTCTGATATTCCCCAGATTCACCCAGGAGTGGCCTGGAGTCCTATCAGTGGGCAGGCAGCCATCACACCATCAGAAAGGAAGAAACGAAATCACCTTCATTTTTAGACAGCATGATTATATATGCTGAAAATCCTATGGAATCTACAGAAAAGCTGCTAGCACTAATAAGTGAGTTTGGCAAGTTTTCAGGTTACAAGATCAATTCATGTCAACATACTGTATTTCTATGCACTAGCAATGAGTGATAGGAAACTGAAATTTAAAAAGAATACTATATGTCAAGAATCAGCAAACTTTTTCTGTAAAAGGACCAGATAGTGGGCTTGTGGTCTAGAAACAGTCTTTGTCACATCTGCTCTATTCTGCAGTTGTAGGGCAAAAGCAGACACGGACAATATGTAAATGAATGGGCGTGGCTGTGTTCCAATTAAAGTGTGTTGAGGAAAACAGGCAGTGGGTGAGATTTAGCCAATTGGCCAATCCCTACCATATACAGTAGAGTAACAGATAAAATTCCTAGCGATACAACTGACAAAAGATATTAAAATCTGTATGTTAAAAAAACCCACAAAACACTGTTAAGAAAAATTAAAGAGGACATAAATAAAGGAAGAGTTATACTGTTTTCCTGGACTGGCAGACTCAATATCCATAAGATGTCAGTTCTCTCCAGACTGATCTATAGATTCAGTGCAATCCTAGGCAAAACCCCAGGAGGCACTTTTGGTGGAATTTGACAAGCTGATTCTAAAATTCATATGCAATTGCAAAGGAGCTAGATTAGTCCAAACAACTTTACAAAGAAACAGAGTTGGAAGACCCACACTGTTTGATTTCAAAAATTATTATAAAGTTACAGAACAAGAGAATGTGCTGTGGGCATAAAAATCAACAAATAGATTTTTAAAAAACCCTCAGTAGAATCAAGAGTCCAGACGTAGAGCCCTCCATACTACCCACATCTATGGTCAACTGATTTTTAACAAAGGAGTAAGGGTAATCAAATTTCTCCAAATAATGGATTAAATATCCAGATGCAAAAAATTGAGCCTCAGTTCATATCCTGAAACATATGGAAATTTAACCCAAAATGGATCATAGACTTAAACGTAAAACCTAAAACTCTAAAACTTCTAGAAGAAAACATCATGGAAAAATCTTTGCGGCCTTCATTTAGGCAAAGATTCTTAGGTACAACACCAAAAGCACAGTACATAAAGGAAAAAAACTGATAAACTGTACTTCATTAAAGTTAATGACTTCTGTTTTTCAAAAGATGCTGTTAAGGGGTTAAAATGACAGTTTGAAAGACAGTATTTATAAATCACATATTGTTACGGATCTTGTACCTAGAATATATAAAGAACTCTCCAAATTTGATAATAAGAAAATAACTTTAAAAATAGGGCCACATATTTGAATAGACACTTCACCAAAGAAAAGAGACATGTGGAAAATAAGTGTATTCAAAGATGGCCCCCACTATTAATCATTAAAGAAATGCAAATTTAAACCATAATGAGATACTAGTACACATGCATCAGAAGGGCTAAAATTAGAAAGGCAGACAATACCAAGTGCTGGTGAGGATATGAAGCAGTTGGTACTCTCTTACATTGCTGGTAGGAAGGTGAAAGGGTGAAGTTCTGGAAAACAGTTTGACAATTCTTGAAAATTTAAACATATAGCTACCATATTACTTACTCATTCTACTTCTAGATATTTACCCAAGAGAGATGAAGACTTATGTCCACACAAATACTTGTACACAAATGTTCACAGCAGCTTTATTTGTAATAGAAACTGAAACAACCTAAATGTCCATCAACAGATGAATGCATAAAAAATTGGTCGTCTATCCATACCGTGGAACACAGTCAACAATAAAAAGGAATGAACTATTGATACATGCAGCAACATGGATGAGTCTCAAAAGCATTGTATGGAGTGAAATGTCAGGCTCAAAAGAGTATATATGTATGATTTCATCGATAAAAATCCTAGAGAATGCATACTGATCTATAGTGACCAGAAGCAGATCAGAGGTTGTCTGAGTTGGGGGTGGAAAGGACACGAGGGGCATAAGGAAATTTTGAGGGTCATGGATAATTTTGATTGTGGGGATAATTTCACAGATGTAGGACTATGTCAAAATTAATCAGATTGTATACTTGAAATATGCACAATATACTGCATGTCAATTATACCACAATAAAGGGATAAAGACAAAATTAGAACAGTGCTAAGCACAGTAAATGTCAGTTGTCATACTTTTCCTGTCGTGCTAACTGAAGCCCAGAGATAGAAAGCAGCTTCATTCCACATCTATCCCAAGTATTGACTCATCCAGCCATTTATTCACTTCTTTGCCTGCTGAAAATATTTATGTGCACATACTATGTCCCAGGCCCTGCTCCAGGGGCCTGGAATGCAAAGATGGATAACATGCCATCCTTTCACCTCCAGAACTCACAGTGGCCACAAGTTAATGATCCTAAATGACAGGTGACCCTCAGCATTTCTGGGCCTCAGATTGGGTTCGTGGATGAGACTTCTGGAGGGCTGTTTTCATTCAGATCCATTCCTTACCCATCCCCTGCCCTGCTCTGTGTCTCCAGGAGCTGATCCCCACAGGCTGCAATTCCCAGGCTCCTGTCAACGGGGTTCTGGCTGGGTTCAATGAATGGAAGGCCCTGGAGGGAGGCCTGAGGGCAGATCAGGGAGGGCAGTTGGTGCAGGGTTTCTTTCCTCATCTCAGCCTCCCAGCATCTCCAGAAGTAGCCTTGCCTCCTGCATGACTCAGCTTCTAACCCGCCCCCTCAAGCCCACTGTGGCCCTGGCTCCATCGGGTGGCGCTGGCCCCCCACTCCATCCTAGGGGTGCCAGTGGTTCCTGCTATTGCTGGTCTCTGTGCTACCTTGCTGCCTTAAAAAGTCTGAAAGTGGCTTCTGCTTTCCTGGTTAAACCTTGACAAACACAAATAATTTTCAAGGGCTTCTTCTGTTAGAAAGAAAAAATCCAAGAATTTAATAGTGGAATTTCAGGCATGGTGACCGGCAGTGAGGGAGATATTTGGGGGTCGGGAGAACCTCCTGGAGGCCTCTGCATGCTCACCTCACAGGTAGCTGCATTCCTCTGTGGCAGGATCCATGGGATCATGCACGTGGGAGCTGAATCCAGCCCCCAGTCCTAAGTTCAGGGGAATATTTGACAGGGAGATCAGATGCGTTTCCATTTAGAGTCTGACACAGATCAAAGTGAAGTGGCCACACCGTGCTTTGTCATCCCAGTTAAAGTGATCTGAGGTGCTTTGGACGGACACACAGTCTGATCAGACTCTGCCGTCAGCATCACTTGGGAATTTCAAGGGAAACAGCTGCTGTGTCTCTGTGCACACGTGTGTCTGTGAGAATGTGTGTGTCCTCAAATCTAGGGTCCTATTGTGTCTGTTTAACTCTTCTGCATCTGGGATGCCAAAATCTGAATGTACATGGAATGTTTTGTGTTTTTTTTTCCTCAGAAGAAAAGCTGTTACTAATTCAGTGAAACCTCTTATCATTGGTCTTAGAATTGAGGAAATACAGGCTCCCCTCCCCAGAACACCACCCCACTAATGTTCTCCCAGGAGGATGTCTCTCTTTTTTTAATATCCAAATTTTATACACTATCTGTGTCTTATAGTACTTTACTTTTTGTCGGTGTTTATATAAGAAAAAAATATATTTACATTCAAATAACATTTCTCCTAAATAAAATGATGAGTGGGGAAAGTCTCTAGTTACATTCCAAATAAAATCCACAGGATGTCAGAATCACACATACACTGTCAACAAAAGGAGAGTGTATTTCAGATGATGTTGATCCCAGAGGCCTTCCAGCTTCTTCTCAGTAGGAGCCGTTCCCTACTGCTGTGTGCTTGTCAACAGTGCCACCCTTGTTTTTGTCTCATTTGAACAATATGCCCCTGAAAAGTTGAGCATGGGGCAAGAAAAGTGATTATGGTGGAAGAAAAGATGCTACCACATAGGAAGTATATCAGCCAGCTATTGCTGTGTAACAAATTGCCCCAGAAACTTTGTGACTTCAAGTAGCCATCATGTATCTGCAGGGTGACTGGAGGTTGGCTGAGTTAGGCTGGGCTCAGCCAGATGTTTTAGGATACACTTAGTACTGACTTGGGGAAGATGACAGGAATAATGGGTTTGAGGAGATGGGGACCCTCAGTGGTTGGGTTAAGGACATGTTAAACTTGAGGGAGCTATTAGATGTCCAAATAAAGGTGTCAAGCAGAAGCTGGACATTTGAGCCTGGGCCTCAGAGGAGAAGGAAAGCCTGGAAATACCAGTTTGGGGACCATCTGCTGGTATTTAAAGCATGAGATGGGATGAAGTCGGCGAAGGAGGGAATGTGGACAAGGAGATACCTGAGCATCTCCAAGGCTGAGAGGATGGGGTGCAATGTTGGGTGCATTCCTTCACCAAGGATCACCCAAAGGCAACGAGAAGTCATGGCATCTGTGTCTCCTCAACTGGTCTCAAAGTGATGGTCCAAGACCAATAGCCCAGACATGTTTTGTCAAACCACGCAGTGTTTTTCAAAAAATCTGAATGAGCCACTAACATTGAAAAATTGAAGAATTTCCAGAAAAAGTCTAGAAAACATGAATAGTTTCACCAAAATGTCTAGACTTTCAACTTCTCTTGACAACTCAGAAGATCTGAGAGCCTGGGCCTGTATCCTGCCTATAGCAACTCTCAGCCAGAGCTGAGAACAGGTGACCCAGGGACATGCCTGGCCCTCCACTCCACCACAGTCCCCATCACTCCCTACCTCCTCATGCTGACCTCACTTTGCTCACTTATGTTTCCTGCCAAACCCCTGGTGGGCCCTTGAGTCTGTAACCCCCTAGCTGGGTCTCTGGAAATTCTCCACATATTCCTGCCTCCTGGCCTTAGGATTCCTGTCTTAAGAGAAAACTTGGGGCTTCTTGAACCTGCTCTGTCTGTGGCCCTGAAATCTGATAGGAGGTCACAGCCCCGGGATAGCCCACAACTTATCTTTGATGGTTTGGAGCATGGCTTCGTCATCAAGGACCTGGAGTGCAGGCCTGTGTAAAATGTTTTACATGAGGACTGGGGAGCTTTTTTTCTTGGGTGTAACTGGGTTAGATCAGGGCCAAGTCTAGAGTTCAGGTTATGGATAAACTCTCCCAGAGGCTTTTAGGAAATGAGGAGGGGCAAAGTAAGGAAGAAGGACGAGGGCATTCCTCTGTAGCCCCAGGCCCCTGGCAGGGCCTGCTGGCCTTCCCTGGGGCCACAGTTCTGCTCTGGGCGCACTGGGGTCTTGAAGGACCACAGCAGGGAAATGGCAAAGCAAATGCTTTTCCCAAGTGCTGTCCTCAGGCCCAGAGGAATTTTAAATGGCTCTGGGTTGGTGTACTTGGCATAATTTGCCTCACTAAACACAAAACAGATTTCAGCAGCTGCAGTTACAGAGCCTGTGCTGGATCCTGGGCCTGGAATGTCGGTGGGAGCACAAGCTGTCGTTCAGCTTGCGTTGGACAATCGGGGAGCACCAGTGGGAGACTGAGTGGTGGAGGAGTCACAGCGCTACAGTCACAAGTCACTTTGCTTTTCTGCACCTCAACTTTCTCATCTTTGAAATGGGAGAGTAGTTGTAATTGATAATAGAGGATTACAGTAGACTCAAGGAAGCTCTTTGGGGAGGATTCCCACCTCAGCCCTATGAGATAGTGCAAGTGGTGTTTAGGGGGGGATTTGGTACCAGATTGCATGAGCCTGAGTGCTGCTTCCATCACTAAGGGCTGTGTGGCCTTGGGCAACTAATTTGACCTCTCTGTGCTTTAGTTTCTTCATCTGTAATTAGGGATGGTAATAGTCTTACCTTATAAGCATTGGGATGCTCATAGTCCTGCCTTATACATTGGTAGTAAGGATGGATTGTAGTGATGAGAGTGTGAATACTCCCCTGGGTCCCAGGCTTTGTTCTAAGTGCCCTGCACAGCAAACATGGCTAAAACCTGCTGAGTTCTCAGCACAGCGCTGGCACTTCAGATGCACTTAATACTTGTAAGCCATTGCACTTGGTTGAATGGTGTCCCCTCAAAATTCCTGCCTGCTGGGAACCTCAGAATGTGACCTCATTTGGAAATAGGGCTTTTGTAGATGTAGTTAAGGTGAGGTCACATTGATTAGGGTGGGCCCTAAATCTAATGACTGGTGCCCTTATATGAAGGTCCTGTGAAGACACAGAGAGACACAGAGGGAGAAGGCCACGTGAAGACGGAGACAGAGATTGGAGTGATGCAGCCACAACCCAAGGAACACTGGAGCCACCAGAAGCTGGAAGAGGCAAGGAATTTTCCCCTGGAAACTTTGGAGGAAGCGTGGTCCTGCTGACCCCACGATTTCTCAGCTACCAGAGCTGACAGGATAAATTTCAGTTGTTTTAAACCACCCTAGTGTAGATACGGCAGCCCTAGGGAACTAACAGAGCCGTAATTATTACTTTATGGATAAAGGGAGGGGTAAAAATCAGAGATGCAGTCGGAGTAGGGTCGGGTTATACATTAAAAAATGACTTGTAACTTACCAGGTATTTGCAAGCTAAAACCAACCAAACAAACAAACTTGGCAGGGAAGGAGGAAGAGAATTGCTATTTTTTGAGTGTCTCTGAAGCATCAGGTATTTCACTAGATGTGACTTTATCCCTGTTACCCATAAGGAAATCAGGGCTCAGAAAAGTTAAGCAAGTGGCTCCTGGTCATACGGCCAAGAGAAGGGAGACCAGGTTTCAAACTCTGCCCTGGCAATGCCAGTGACCCTGGACCTTCTACTGCACCGCGCTCCCCTTCTGCTCCGCTAGAGTGCGGCTCCACGAAGACCAGGCCAGACTAGAATCCCTGGTGCTGGCCCAGTGCCTGACACAGGCCCTCTCTTAACGTTGGCTGATGAATGAATGAATGAACGAATGAACAAACTAAGGCCTTGAGTTCTTCATAGCACTGATGTTCTAGGCGTCTGATTTCCTCTCCTGCTCCGTTCTGAATTTGATTCCCAGCCTTCAGTCTCATGGTCACAGGAGACAGCAAAGGGATTCATCCTGAATGGAATTGTGCCCCCAAAGTTGTGGCCGCTCTGGGGACAGCTGCTCAGATCTCCCCTCACAGGGGAAATAGCCAGGAGGAGTGAAGTTGGCCACAGCCTCCACCTGCCACCCCTTTGGGACAGCAGCATCTGCCTCAAGGCCACACCCCCTCCTTCTAGCCAATGACCTCTCATGGAGCTGGCCATTCCTGCCCCATGCTTCATATAGAGTTCTGATGAATAACACAATATCAATGGCATTACATTAATGCACTGTAACGTTTACTTAAAGAGCCAGTGAAGTTTTGAACACAAACACTTAAAAGAAGGCGTTCTGTCTGAGAGACTTGCTTTCTTTGCTTCTGAAGTAAATTTATTTCTGATATCTGGAGTCTAGTTTTGAAAGGAATTCTCATTCACAGAGCTAAATAGTGGCAAATGGTAACACATCTGTCTAGTGGTCTTAGGTAACTCATTAGTTACATAGAGAGGGGAAGGAGAGTTATTTTTTTCCCCTCTTTTTTCTTAAGTCTGAACAAAATCTAGTTAACCTGACAGTCCAAGTTATAACACATCTGTGGTACCCTCCAGGGTGTTAAAATCTGGTCTCCATCTATGTGAGTCTGTGATATTTTAAAGTTTCTTTTCTGTAGCCGTTAACAACTATATTAAAATATTGAAATATGAAACATGTGTCTGAAATGGTCCTAAAAAGAGCAGTTTAAAATCACTGGGTGAGATCTTAGTAGGGTCCTTCCTAGCTCAGACAAGCTCGTGCGAAGGGGACTGTTACTCATTGCCATGATAATGCAGCTTAACAAACCCCTCTCACACCCAGTGCCTCTAACAAGTAAGCATCTCTTTCTCCCATTAGTGGGTGGGTGATTCCGGCTGGGCTCAGCTGGACGATTCTTCTGGGCTCAGTGGGGGTCTCTTTCATTTCTGGCAGCTAGTGGCAGGCTGGCTGATCTGGAGTGGCCTCAGCTGGAACAGCCAAGGGCAGGGAATGGGGCTGCCCAACTTGTGTCCTACTCCAGCGGGCCAGCCCTGGCAGGCTCTCACAGCCAAGGCAGAGGAGTGAGATCAGAAGGGAAACACGTCTTCCCCTCTTCGAGTTTGTGCATGTGTCACATTCCCTCACATCCTTCTGGCTAAAGCGCGCCCAGTGGATGAACTCAGGGGTAGGAGCATACAGGCAGACCTCAGGGATACTGCGGGCTTTGTTCCAGACCACTGCAATAAAGCAAATATCACAATAAAGTGAGCCACTTGAATGTTTCGGTTTCCCAGGGCATATAAAGGCTTACACACTACTGTAGTCTGTTACGTGTACAATAGCACTGTGTCTAAAAAGACAATGTGCATACCTTAATAAAAAAATACTTTATTGCTAAAAAATACTAACCTTCACCTGAGCCTCCAACAAGTCATAACCTTTTTGCTGGTGGAGAGTTTGAAATATTGTGAGAATTATGAGAACATGACACAGGGAAAGGAAGCGAGCAAATCCTGTTGGAAAAGTGGTGCTGATACACTTACACCGAGCAGGGTTGCCACAGACCTTCAACCTGTAAAAACTCAGTATCTGTGAAGCCCAATAAAACGAGGTGCGCCTGTAGACTCAGTTCCTTCGGCGAAAGGAACTGCAAAGTCTCTGCAGCAGAGGAGACAGGAAGGGGTGGAAATCAGGGCCATTGGTGCAACCCTCTACCACGCTCCCCTTCCCAAGTCCTGCCCTGGCCCATCAGAGGACCCTGCAGGGTCCCAGGGGGTCATGGGGAAGGAGTTGTTTCCCTTCTCTGCCCCCTTATAGGTAAGTACCCCTTAGCAGTTCCTCTGCAGCACATGCCTGCTGCACACACACCCCCAGTAACCATCAGACCTGTGACTAATGTTTGGGATTTTCATGGTCAAAAGAAGCAGGCTCCACCTCCTCTCTCTCTGTGGTCCTTGCTCTCTGGGGGTGCCGGTCCTGGGGCAGAGGGAATTCATCATGCCCTTCCTGTCTCCGGAAGGAAGCCCCCTGGGGCCTTCCCACCCTGTAGAAGAGTGGGTCCCCACGCTCCAGCTTCCCAGCCTGTGACTCAGTGGGTAAGACAGGTTCAGGTCTAAGCTCTAGTCCTCCAGCCCATTCTCTCAGGGGGTCCTGCTTGTCCTTGGGTCATCAAGTCCACACCTCAAGTGGGAATTGGCCCAGTTCCATGTGGATCTCCTTCCTGGTAGGTAGGAGGGTGACTGATAGGGCTCCTCTAATTTGTACTAATTTCATGACTCTCAGTGAGAAGGAAGCATCTGGGCACGTCCAGGATGGGTTTCTCAGATGCTCCCGAGTTGGTCAGTGACGAGAACTCCCACTTCTCTGAGCTCTGCTTCCTCGCTCCCTGTGATGACGGCTATGTGGTCAGGAGTCCTGGCTGAGCTCTGGACGAGTCACCCAAGAGCCCCACGCCCTGTTCCCTCCAGCCTCTGATGCTGCCTGGGGAAGGGCAGCGCTGGCAGAGCCGTGGGAAACACTGGGATGGAGCCATTTTTGGTATCAGACATAATCATCTTCTCTTAATAAGGCTGTAACACAATGGAAGGGCAGGAGGAAAATTAGGCAGTGCCTGGAATTCTTCCAGAGCTCTTAGTGTCATTTTAAGGCTAGGAGGAAAAATGAAGAAATCCTTTGGGATGACCGTGTGGGCTCTGGCAATCGTGGTGGCCGTGCAACATGGCTCTTTTCATTCTCCATCCCTCCATATGCCTGGCTCATTGCTGACCGTTTAAAAAACTGATAGGTCTCATTAGGATATTTGTTAGAGCAATCTTTAGGAATGGAGGAGGGGAGGGGACTGGAAGCAGAATGTGAGGACAGGAGGGTTTAATGGACTTATTTATATTGCATTTATTTTTAGGCTTCTGCCTCACATTAAAGAGGATTTGAGACATTGTACTAAGATATATTTTGTGCATAAGAAAGGGGAAAAAATGAGGGCATCTGGGTGCAATAGGAAAGTAAGGTGGAGCCAAGCTAAGTTCGGTCTGTGGAGGGTGCCATAGGTGGAGCGTATTTACGCAGCTGAACGGCAAGGGTGACTGTGCTTCCTTGTGGCCAAAGCAAAGAGGTAAACACGATCACGTGCTAGATTCACAGGGTCTGTAAGACACACTCATTGGCTCAGGGACTGCTTTGCTCTTCCTGGTACAGATAACTGAGAAGAAATTTTTCCCATAGATTTTCAAAAAGGGGAGCCTCCCCAGCTTAGCTCAGTGGAACTGGGAAATCAGGCCTGCCCCGCCTTTGCCTGGGGAGGGCTGAATTGGGGTAAGGACAACCTGGGCACAGAGAGGTAAGGGGGTGGGAGGGGTTATAACCACCCAGATGCAGAGCCCGCCCTGCTTGGGGGTCACCCTGGCTGGAGCTCGGCTTCCAGCCCATTGCTTCAAAGTCAGCAACTTTCTGAACCACCAAGGAGGAGGGAATAGGTCAGGGGAGCCTATGGGTCTCTAGAGCCTTCTAGGTGGGGGGAATGTCAGCCCCCTGACCCCAGGCAGACAGAAACAGTTGGGCCTGTGAGGTTTGAGGTGGGGAGGGGTCTCTCTCTTGGCGGGACGGGAGAGTTTGCTCTCTGAGATGAGCCATTTATAGAATACTTGGTGTCCAGAAGGGTGGACCATGAAAGTCATTACCAACACCCCAGCTCCCCTCCTTGGAGAGTTCACCCAGTCCTCTCTTCCCAGCCCACAGCATTCTCAGGGCCACGTGACTGGTACTGGCCAGCGCAGCAGAAGTGGATGATGGCCACACCCACAGCCACGCCCCTTCCCCAGGCGTGACCTTTCGGTTGATGCTCTCCTCTTCCTCAGCCCAGCACGCTGGATGCTCAGAGTTGAGGACGCAGAGACGCAGGCTGGAAGCTGACAGAGTCCCCAAGTCACAATGTGAAAGGGCTGCTTGGAGAGCCACCAGGTCTGTGACAGACTGTGTCTTTAAGATTTAGGATTAGGGCTTCCCTGGTGGCGCAGCGGTTGAGAGTCCGCCTGCCGATTCAGGGGACGCGGGTTCATGCCCCGGTCCGGGAGGATCCCACATGCTGTGGAGCGGCTGGGCCCGTGAGCCATGGCCACTGAGCCTGCACGTCCGGAGCCTGTGCTCCGCAGAGGGAGAGGCCACAACAGTGAGAGGCCCGCGTACCGCAAAAAAAAAAAAAAAAAAAAAAAAAAAGATTTAGGATTAGTCTGTTACTGCGGCAGATCCAGTGGGATCTAAGGCAGGAGAGTAAATCTCAGGGCTCCCTTTCTGTGGGACTAGATGGGAGCGTTTCAGCGGGCTCAGGAGTCTGTCTGCCTCGGTTTGAGTCTCAGTTCTGCCGCCTACTAGTCTGTAACCTTGGGTAAGGAATGTACCCTCAGTATCTCCACCTGTAAATGGGGATAATAATAGTACCAGTGGGTAGGAGGCAGTGAGAATTTAATGAGGTCCTAGATGGGAAGCAGCTAGTGCCACATGATCTTTCCATCACGGACCTAGTGTCTAGCCCTGTACCTGACATGTGGGAAGGTTGCACACCTGTTAGTTCCCGGCCTCCACCCTGACACCCTGCTTCTCCAGCCTTCCCTGACCCTACTTAACCTCATCCTGTGCTGAGTCAAAGGTCAACAATAAATACAGCGAGCCCCAGGGGGTGTTATGTGCTAATTGCCCAGCAGTGGGCTCAGAGTGGGGGACTTCACTGTGAATGGGCCCCGGGCTCAGAGAGGTGGACCTGCCTGGGTTCACATCCAGGTGGCACCTACTTGCTGTGTGACCTTGGACAAGTCACATGACCTCTCTGTGCCTCAGTCGTCTGTAGAATGAGGACCTGTGCATGGATGATACCTCTCTTCAGGTGCTCCAAGGTGCTCTGGCTTTGCCCATCTCCTCTGTGACTGACAGCAGGTCTGTGAAGGTGCTTTGGGAGCCCTGGGCCTCCGTTGGCTTCATTGCCTTCACATAGTCCATGGAGGGTGGTCCAAAGTCATGCCTGACACGATAGGGGTGAGACTGGACTCAATCTCTGGGTGGGCCTGCAGCTGCCCTCATGGCCCTGATGGGGAAGTGGGAGGAGCCTTAGTTTCTGGGGGTTGGCCCCCAGCACCCTCAACCTCCCCAGCTTTGTGGGCACCAGGGTTGAGGCACCCCTTGTATCCTGCTTTACCCATGAGCATTACAGCCCGCTCTTCTCATGTCATTACAAATTTATTACAAAGATAAATATTTAATGAATGCTTAGCATTCCATTGACTAGATGACCCTACGTTTCTTTAGCCAGTCCCCTATGTTTGGACGTTTATGTTATTTCCAGTCTTCTCATATCAATAACACCGGCATGGATACTTTTATCCCTAATCTTTATACAAATATGTAATTCTTTCCATAAGATAGATTTCTAGAAGTAGAATTCCTGAATCAAAATTATCTAAGACTCTTTGTACAGATGGTCAAATTTCTTTCTAGAAATGAACCTTTTTTTTAGGGAAGCAGAAATGGGCCATGAGCCCCAGAGAAGGGCTGGGACTGGCCTATGGTCATGAGGTGGGCGGGAGCAGAGGGGGTAAGAACTCGGCGAGGCTGACCCTCTGGCCAGCACTCGCCTGCCATTGCCCACCGGCGTGGATCCAGAGCCTCGGGTTTTTCTGGACCTAGGTTCTGACAGCGCCGGGGTTGGGGGGCCATGCGGTGTGGCCAGGGCAGAATGGAGGGAAACAGCAGGACCTCATGCTGTGGGCATCATTACCGTCTCCCAGGGGGTCATCTCAGGAAGTTGTTGTCAGCATTTGCTTTGGCTTCAGAACCAGGTGTGTGTGTGTGTGTGTGTGTGTAGATCAGTTCATTCATTGAAAAGAGGAGTAAAAAAGCATATTTGGACAAAGGGTCATCCCGGTGTTATCTGTAACAGAGAAGGATTGGAGATCACTTCCACGCGTCGCTCTGGTGGTAGAGATGGGGCCTGGACCCCTGCTGCCCCGCCTGGAGCGGTCCCTGCCTCTGCTCCCTGAAGCTGGCCTGGACCCCGGCTTCCAGGCCTCCCCAGTGCAAGGCTCAAGAGGCCCGGAGCCAAGGGGACAGCTGCCCACACCAGCCTGGGTGTGTCCTAGTTCCGGCTGCCTCCCCCTTCCCATTCAAACAGCCCAAAGACAAACAACACAGCCTTAATTTATGGTCCTGTTAGCACGGACAGCAGTGAAGAGACATCCCTTCTGTGCTGTGCAGGGTCCCTGCAGCCGTCCCCTCCCGTTGGAGAGGTGTCACCAGGGTCAGCTGGAGAAGTGTCCCACCAGGGCCATCCCCAAGGCATTGTTCTGGGTGCACAAACCAAACAGCCCCTTGGCAGTTTGTGGGTTTAGGGAGAGGCGAGAAACAACCAAAGTCAGTTGTGCGGAAAAAACCAGGACGCGATCGATTCCCAAAGGCGGTGTTTTATTTGCAGTCTTTCCTTCGAGTCTGAGGCCCAAGGCAGGCGGGAGTAATATATTAGCTCCGTTGGTTTAACGGGACAGCAGCATGAGCTTGTAATAAGGATGTGGTAATACACCACTAGAATCTGTAGGCTCATAAAAGTTGACCTTATAAATCTCCATGTGTATCAATTCCATACACCAGCCACTCCCCGGGGTGGAAGTCCCAGACTTTTAAGGCGGCCGTTGATAACAAAACAGTTTATTCCCACCCCAACTCCTTTCTTTTAAATTCCTCAAGGCTGACTAATCAGGGCACATTCATAATTTCTTTTCTAAACACGAATGCTCCATCAAAACACTTAAGACCCAAACTGTTCGCTCGGATCAGGGAGTAGGACCCTGAGAGGTTATTCCCTGGTGGCGCAGTGGTTGAGAGTCTGCCTGCCGATGCAGGGCACACGGGTTCGTGCCCCGGTCCGGGAAGATCCCACATGCCGTGGAGCGGCTGGGCCCGTGATCCATGGCTGCTGAGCCTGCGCGTCCGGAACCTGTGCTCCGCAACGGGAGGGGCCACAACAGTGAGAGGCCCACGAACCGAAAAAAAAAAAAAAACCAATTAGGATAAAATGTCCCTAAGCGGCTTCCTCTGTCCTCGCCCACTAGCGCTCGGGGTGTGTGGGGTGTGTGGGGTGTGTGGGGTGTGTGGGGTGTGTGGGGTGTGTGGGGTGTGTGGGGGGAGACTGTTTGACCTTCCTACTCTAAATCGGTGTTGGCAACTGTAAAGCGCCAGAGAGTGACTATTTTAGGCTTTGAGGGCCTTGTGGTTTCTGTCACAATAGGCATTGACAATATGTAAACCAGTGGGCGTGCCTGTGTTCCAATAAAACTTTATTTACAAAAGCAGATGGGCTGGATTTGGCCCAAGGGCTAGACTTTGCTGACCCCTGCTCTAAACAGCGCGTCGTCCTTCCTGAGTGTCTTTGCACTGGCAGCCTTATTTCTGAGTTATAAGGGCGGGGCCACCTATAGGATTTAGGTTGGCACCTGGGATTCCCAGCCTGGGCTACAGATGCCTAACCATGTGCCAGACAGTTTCCCATACATCAACTCATTTGACCCCTAGAGAGAGGGGTCACTGCCCTCTCCAATTCCACAGATGAAAATACTGAGATCCAGAGAGGTTAGATGGCTTCCCCAAAGTCATATAACTAGTTTGGGCAGAGGTGGGATTCGAACCAGCAGCTCTGGACTCATGTACACAGAAGGGCAGAAAAGTACCATGTGCAAGGCACTGCAGTTAAACTCTTCACTTCAGTCTCAGAACAGCCTGCTTGGCATATGCTGTTACTGCTGTCCTAGAGGTCCCCAGGTCCTTGCTCCTAGCTGCGTGGCCTTGGGAAGGTTACTAAACCTCTCTCACCCTCGTCTACGAAAGGATGATGAAGAGCCTTCCTGCAGGATTGTCACAAGGATTAAATAAAACACGTGGGAAACTTCTTGGGAGACTCTAAAACGCTGAGTAAATGTTAGTTTATCTAATTTTCTTAAGAGTCCAGGCAAATGACTTGACAAGACTTCTTTTCTGAATTAAAAGTCTCTATGTTGGCATCGCCTTCGCACAGTCCCCGATTTTGGCAGGAGTTCCCTGCAGGTGGAGCTGAATGTGAATCTGATTATAGCTCCCAAGTCTTAGCTGAAAGTGGACTTGAGCTCTGCCAGCCCAGCTGGCCCCAGAGGGAAGGACTTTGAACCCATTTGAACAGACAGGCGGGTGCAGGGGGCAGCTCCCTGCCGGCCATTTAGAGGAGGCTCCCGGCAGCATGGGGTTCTATTTAGGGAAGCCGTTTCCCTGTCTGGGCAGATGGCCTGCAGGAATGGGGGCCGGCTGATCTGGTTTCAACTAATTCTATTAAACGAAAAGTTCTGTAGAGCAGATTCCTTCGTGAGCCTCTGTCCACATGGTGACTTAATCGAGTAAATTAAAACATCCTTGCTTTCTGTCCGCCTTGCTGCTTTCTGCGGTGGCCTTGTAGGGAAATGGGGCGGGGGGAGGAGGGGAAGTCTGGAGTTGTAGGGGCTTTGGCCAGAGGTGGGGTTCTGGAAGCCCCTGGGGCAGAGGCAGGGCTCAGAGAGGGTGACAGGGGCATGGCAGGAAGAGGGCCTTTGTGAACTGAGGATTGGGGTGGCAGAACTCACAGGGTATCCTCAAACCATCCAGTTCACCCCCGATGATGCAGATGGGGAAACTGAGGCTCAGAGAGGAGAAACGACTTAATCAAGCTCACCCAGGGAGGCTGGAGCCAGGAGAGCTGAGAGCTTGGAGGGATTCCAGCAAATCAAACGCCAGGAGCACTCTTGTTCCCGGAGCATCGCTCTCCCAGGAATCTCAGGAGGCCAGTGTGGCATTGTCATACCCTGGGAAAATGGGATTTGTTTTTCCCTTTTTACTTAGCAAAGAGCTTGGCTTCTTCCTCTGGGGTCCTGCCTGGGGTTGTTTATGGGGGTCTGTCTCCCTGACAAGTCTGCCAATGGCACTTTGTGGCTTTCCGTCTAGGGCTAGAATCTTTCTGTATGGAAATCTCACCCATTTTTAAAGCAGAAAAGAAAGCAGAGCTGAGCTGGTGGACCCCGCACTCTGCCCCCCGGGCTTCCTCCTTTGCTGCCCCTGAGGGGTGAAGCGCAGTTGGAAACTGACAATATTTGGAAGAATACACACTCAGGATCTGCTCACTCCTCACGACCATGTTGGGGAACCAAGTAAAGATATGTTGCTTTACATTCTCTGATTCCACAGAATTCCTGATGAAATAGTGTTGCCTTTAAGGTACGTGCACTTTACAGTTTGCAAGTCCTTTTCACCCATCGTCTCATTTCTTCCCTCTCCTCGTTCTTGTGCGACAGCCAGGCCTGCCTTAGGGGACAAATGGTTGTCCCCATTTCCTGGATGGGGAAGCTGAGGCTTGGAACAGTGACCTGACTGGCCAACAAGCTCTAAGAGGCGGGGCTCAGGTTCCCACCTGGTTGCTGTCCTCTGGGCCGGTTGTCCACAGCCAGGATTGGAACTATCACCCCGTCACAGCCACAGGATGGGATGGATACCAGGGTGCGGGGTTGGTGCAGGGTGGGCCCTGGACAAAACTGCAAATCAAAAAGATTTGGGTTTTCGTCCCTCTGACCGCCCATGCCCATCATCTATGCCCCACTCTCACCAAGTTTCCTGTAGAGTTAGTTGAAACAAGGCTGCTGGTGGTTGAGAAGGGCTTAACAAGACTCGAGGTGCGATTGCGCTGTCCTGACAGGTGGAGATGCCTCCTCACCAGCAGGGGCAGAGGTCACTTGGAGAAGTTGGCCAGCTCAGGGTCTCCTGCCTGCCCCTCTCGTTCTCCTGGTGACCATGAGAATGTGGCAGAGAATCTTCCCAGGGTTCAAGGACCTGCCCCCAGGGCTTTCACGAAGACTCGCCTAACGAAATGGGAAACATGCTTCCACCTCCACCCTTAGACCCCAAAGGGCGCTTTGATCTTATCGTCATGAAAGGTTCAGTGGGATGACGCCAATCTGCTCATCCTACACCAGATTCCAGCTGACAGCACACCTCTGTTCTTCTTTATACCAATAAGGGTATATTCTTAGCTTATGCTTTACGTGAACCAAGGGCATCCTCTGAAGCATCATGCGTGTGCAGAGGGATCCCAGCGTGGACCCACAGAGCATCCACTGCTGATAGGCAAACCTCTCTGGGCTCATCTGGCTAATGGTTGAGGAAGGTCCTGGGGTTGGTGCCTGGGCAGGTAAGGAGGCTGCTGAGGAAGAACACATTCTAGGATCCGTTATTTGCTTAGGCAGGTACGGCAGTTGGAAGAAAATTACCTAGTGACAAAGCCCAGGTCCCTAGAAGAGAGTGACGCAGGATTCTGACAGCAGCCTCACTCAAATCTATCCCCTGGACAGACCCCCATGTGGTTCCCTAGAGATAACAACTTCTAGAAAGGAAAGCGGCAGCGCTTCACCCTGTGCCCGTGGAGTCCGGGACGGGGGACCCTCTAACAGTGTGTCCCACAGCAGGAGCAAGGGTGTTGTTCCCCCAGCTCTGAAGCTTGCCACAGAGCACCCTCTGTGTGGGCACCCTGAGAACCCAGGGCTTCGCTGGTGACATTTGTTGAATGAGCTGGAGTCAGACTGTGGACACAGATGCCAAGTGGATGAGGGGGTGATGAGCTTTAGCAGAGACTGGAGAAAGACGACGTGCTCCTGAGATGTCCCCGCAAGACTCTCAAAAGTGCTGGGGTCCCTTCGGAGGCCACTAGGGCCGGAACCTCAGCAGACTGCCTGAGCTGAAGGTGAGGGTGGGGAGCTAGGGACCTGTGAGGGCTGACGATGGTGAGAGTCCCCTGCCCCTCAGAGGATCAAGCCTTGGGGAAGCCAGATCACTGGGATTTGGAGGAAATCAGGTTCGCACAGGGATGTCATTGCTAAGCCTTGCAACAATCCTGCAAATTACAGATGAGGACCCCGAACTCATCCATTTTGGGGAAGCAGGTCATTGGAGTATCTTTGTTCCCCTGGCTGTTAGCACAATATTCGTCACGCTGGCACAGAGAAGCAGCAGAAGGCAGAAACTGCGAGCGTGGGCTTTCCAGTCAGAAAAACCTGGATTGAATCTTGGCCTGCCCCTTGCTACGTAGAGACCTGAGCAGGTTCCTTGACCTCTCTGAGCTCGGTAGCCTCGTCTACAATGCAGGGGTGCTAGTCTTGGAGTGGACAACCGACACAAACTGTTAACTGGTACCTTGGAAGAATGGAGGATGGGAGGCAGCGCTTTTTCACACACCTGTAGGCAGACAGCTGGACTTGGCTGTTGGAGATGACCCTTGGTATTCCTACTCTTTTCCTGCATGACATATATGCCCTCGTCAGCAAATCTGGACAAACCATCACTCAAAGAGCACATTCATCCTTTGTTGCTGGAAGGGCTCAGTTCAGATCCCTCTGCTGGCCCAAAGGAGGCCATATTTATGCTCTTGGCTCAGACTCCGAGAAAACAGAAGAGAGATGATGTTCCTGTTGATTTCGTCAGATCCATCATAGCCCTAATTATCCCCGAACTGTCCACAATTAATCAGTGAGATCCCGACCGTGTCCAGGCCATTGGGGCAATGGAACTGGGGAAGCTGGCACCTTTGATGGCGGCTCTCTAACCACCTGGGCTGCCGAGAAGAATCCCATCTCCACAAGAAGATGTTTTAGGATGGGTCCTTAATTCTGGACTTGTTCCCTCCATCTGGACCGGTTGGCCACTTTCTGGGGAATTGAGTCACAACAGTGTGGATTCTCTCAGGCTTTCACTTGTTGGGATCTATGGTGGGCTAACTGTGCTAAGCTAGCCTGAATGGAGTCAAGACCTTGCTCTGATGACGCTTTAACTTTTCTCCTTTTGGAATTTGCGCACCTTGTACACCGCCCAGGTCCAAAACAAGTTTCTAGGTCCCCGCTCCCAAGGGCCTTAAAAGAGGTGCCCTGGCTGGTCTGTGGAACCACTGCTGTCAACGCCTTCCAGGCCTCCCCTGAGCTTCATTCCACGCATGGACGGAGGGAGGCTGGTTTAGAAGAAAAACGACCAGTTGCCCAGCCCTGCCACTTTAAAAAGTTCTGCTTCGTGTTTGAATACCTTTTCCTTCTGTCAAATTTCAAGCACTAAATTTACTCAACATACCTTTGGAGACTCATGTTTTATCCTTTTTTAATTAACTCATTTTGAAGCTTTCATACTTGCTCCCCCAAATATTTTATTGGCATTTCATTGCCATTGTTTTCCTTGGGAAGGCCTCCGATTCCACGGAGGAGGGTCACCAAGCAACATGACTTGGCATTTGGACCTGCTTTTGTTCCCCTCTTCCCGCCAGCCCTCTCTGGGGCTCTTGCATTTACTGTTAAAATATTACAGAGGCCCACACTCTGAGCAGCCATAATCCCTGGTGCTAGACTGTCTCTAATTGATTTAATTATTCATAATTGCTCAGCTGGGTTTATGCATACTTGTGCGTGATTATGGGGAACAGGCAGGTCTCAGAGTCACTGGGGGCCTCACACGGCCTGTGGACATTTGGACGACACCCTCAGAAAGTAGGGGTGGAGCCCCGTAGAGTGTTGGCTTTAGAGCAGTGCCACCCTAGAATGTTTGCTTAACAAGTTTGGGAATTTAGAATGCTTGGTACCCATGGAATTTCAAAACAAAGGGCAGATAGACAACGGCGGCGAGGGTGGCGAATGGCCGGAGAAGTTAGGTTGAAGGAAAGTAGAAAAGCAAGACAGGCAGTCAATGTAAACAGACAGACATCAACCTGACCCTCAAGCCATCACCTCTCAGGGCTGTGTGTGCCCCCAAACGTCTGGAGGATCACTAATCCAGTCCTACAATATATCTGAGACACTTTGTTTGGAAAAAACCAAATCTGCCAGGATCTGGGGCATTGCAAGGGAGACAGAGTGGATGCAGAAGCAAATTCCGTCACAAGGAGATGTCATCAGCCTAAGGTTTCTCTAATTGTCCCCATACCGGTCTTCTTAATTAATTCAAGATGAGGAAATGATACGCGAGGCTTGTATGCTTCATGGGGCGGCTTCCTGGTGACTAATATTTGAAGCAATAAAAGGAACCGGAGCATTCCTGCTTCCTGACGGTCCGCAGTCATCCTCAGCCTCAACCCAGCTCAGAACAGCCTCCTCCAGCTTATGTCTATCGGAAAATAACTCGAACTGACTTTGTGATGTTTATGGCATTCTGGCCATTTACAAAGTGCTTTTGCATCCTTTTGCTTAAATGAACCTTGGGTCAGCTCAGGAAAAGCCATGAGATTTGGCAGCGCAAGGGATGACAAGTCCCATTTTACAGAGAAGGAAACTGAGGTTTGCAAGGAGTAAAGTGACCCAATTGAGTCATACTGCTGAGAAGAGCAGTGAGGACACAAGCCCAGGCCTGGGGACACGTTCCCTCACCTACAGCCCCTCCAGCTCACCAGAATATCTCATTCTAGGTTCTGTGTTCCTAGGCAGTGTTTGGGGTCTAAGAAGCAGGTAAACAGAAAGAGACTGAACACACACCCTCCAAAACCAAGAAGGGGGAGGAGGGACGGGAGGAGGAGGGAGTTTCCAGGTTACAAAGTACTTTTATCCTCACTTTCTCCTAGTCTTTTCAACAGCCCTACAAGGCAAGTATTTTTGTAAGTCAGAGCTCCATAACTAATGGGGGGGAGGGGGGTTGTGAGTCGATGAGCCCCAGGGTTGCTGTTGGGGAAACTGAGATTAGGAGAAACCAGGACAGTCAAGAGGGACTAAAGAGCCCGGTCCTCTGATGTTACCCCTCCGCTCCGCCAGGGCCGGGGCCGGCAGCCGTTTAATCTGAACTAAATCCTAAAATAGTCCCCAGGACGACAAGCAGATCCCAGCTCTAATTTACCCTCCGGTGCCTCATAGGATCTTTTCTAACAAAAACACAGAAATGGTTTTTACAGTCCAACCAACCACACGGCTCCACGAACCTCGAGAGAGACGGACAGGCAGCCGCGGCCTCTGCAAACTGAAATGTATTATCAGAAGGATGTAATTACAAGTATTTATGTAAGCGGATTCTGAACCAGAGGATACTGAGATGGCGCTGGAGCCAAAACGAGAAAATCAAAAAAAAAAAAAAAAAAAAAAAAAACGAAAGGAAGAAAAGAAGAGGAAAAAAAAAAAAAGGCTGAAAAACTCCTGACAATAAGCAATTCTTCATGGAACAAAACTATTACAATAGCCAGCCTTTGATCTTGCCCGTCTCCTGTTGCCAATTGTATTTTGTCACCATTGGGCTGTCACCAGCGAGGGAGCACTTTTGAATTAAGCAGTCTACAGCAATTTAGGGCGCACTGGCTTTGAAGTGCCAACATCAGTCAGGCCAGGACTAACTTTTTTCATTAAAAATTTTTCAACTTCTCTAAGGGCGCTTTTTGCCTTTTTTTTTTTTTAAGCCTGCCGGGGCACCGAGATAAGTTGAGCCTCCAACCCGCGGCCCCAAGACATCAAAAGGCACTCGGTCCAGTAATGCTTGAGGCGGCCGTCATTAAGCCCTAATGGAGTGCTTCATTAAGGCCCCTTCAAAGGCCCCCGTTTACAGACTCAGAGATTGACTAATTTACACATTGTGGGAAAATTGCTACCAGCTCTGCCCACACCAGGCAGGGGGAGAGACGCCCTCTCTCTTTGAAAGGTGGGAACTGCAAATGGGCCCTCTAATTGCAGGGAAAACCCCCCCCAGGCCCGGCCCTGACTTTTGGAGCTGGCTGAAGCGTCTGCCCACCGACCTGGAGGGGGGTGTGGGGGGGTGTTTGTCCAGAGGCAGCGTGGGACACATGCAAGTGTGCAAATTTGCAGCCGGAAACTCCTAAACACACTTGGGTTTGAATCCCAGCTCTGCTCCTATCAGCTGAGAGAGAGCAACCGACTCAACCTTCTTGGGCCTCAGTTTCTCTCAACTGAAAATGGGTGTGATCAACTCACTGGTCGGGGCTAGGACAAGAGGTCGGATAAGGGGAAGGGGCCTGATGTGTGCTGGCTGTTCTCACCTTAGCATAAGCATAAAAGAGAGCCAACGGGTATCCTGAAGCAGTGACCACCATTCCTCAGGCTCCCTTTGTGGAATTACTGATCTGTGGGAAGATGCTGGCACATGGATGGCACAGCAGTATTTACTGCTATGAGTCAGACCCATTGGCTGTTTGGAGAACCACGTTACGTGGCCTCAAGGGTAGCACATGATGGTATCAATTTGTGTACTTTTTCCTTTGTCATCAATGCAATTTGGGAAGGGAGTAAAGAAATATGCTCTGTTTGGGATGCTTTCATGTGGATACACCCACTGTCTGAAAATAAAGCTCTCGGACAGTGAAGGAAGGTGCGTCATCAGAGGTGTGGCGAGGAGGTCACCCCTCAGCCTGGCTCTGCCTCTGGGCTCCTCCCACCTGTTGCTACCCACAATGCAGTCCAGGGACCAGTGGCCTCAGTATCACTAGGACCTTGAGAGAAATGCAGTTTCTCGGGCCCCCCAGACCTCCGGAATGGGACTCTGCACTCTGACATGATTGTGGTGGTTTGGGCACACGGTACGGTTGAGGCCACTGCTCTAACACTTCCTTTGGCCCAGGAAGACCCTGGTGACTGTTGTTTCACACAAGGGGGTCCAGCCTTGTGACTCTGGCCTGGGAAGTCATGATTTTGGAGACAAACAGCCCGGGCCCTCACCTACCACCCAACTGGGATCCAGTCTCTTCATGTCAGAATCCTATCGCTTTTACTCTCTGGGGTCATCTGGGAACTTAAGCTAGTGAAGGAACCTCCGCATCATTAGTTGAACACCTACTGTGTGCTTGACATCCTGCCATGCACATCACAGCATCACATGTGGTAAGTAACTGAGGTTGTTAGTGGTTTGGTCTTTCGGTTGAGTCGGCTGAGCAAGAGGTCAGGTGACTTGCACAAGGTCACACAGGCTTCCTCCCAGGGCCCCCTGCACGACGCCCACTCCAAGCTGCACAGAGGAAGCCTGGGTGACCCAACTCCTGGAGGTCCGCCACAGGCTGGTTAGGATGGAACCAGAGGGGCCGTGAACACGTGAGTCCTGTGGGATGGTCACGTCACCCTCCACTTTCTATTTGCCCATCTTCCTAATTATAGAAAGTAAATTCTACAGTCACTTCCTCTCTTCAACCTTTCACTGAAAAAAAGGCGATTCCCACCCCCTCCATTCCCAACCTCGCGGGGAAGCCGCCCGGCCAGGGGCAAGCATCGCAGCAAACCACTTAGCAAACCGCAAATTTCAGAGGCCTCGTCACATCTGCGTTTTATCAGCTTTTTCCGGATAGTATTACCCCGAGCAATTGTCTGCAGATCGGCCGACAGCTGAGACGTTCAAGCTCTGAATTACGGAGCAAGGGCCGGAGATAAAGCCGAGCACATGTATCCCATCAAAGTAATGAAAGCCTCCTGCCGCCAGGCCGCCCTGCGGCCTCCTTCCGAGTCTCCCAGCCGCCCAGCAGGAAGGCCGATTAACCCTTGCGGGGCAGAAAAGAAGAGCAGGGGTCATCCAATACCCAGGCTAATCAGGGCCCCAACGGTGGGGGTGGGGTGGGCAGGAAGGAACAGCCGGTGCAGAGGGCCACTCTGGCCTCCGGATCAGCCCCGCTGCATTTCCTGGGGCAGGACAGCGCTTGGGGAGCAGGGGTGGTATGTGCAGCTTCTAACAAACCCGAGAGAGACTGGAGCCTACGTTAGGAGCCTAAATAAAGAACTCAGTGCCCACAGGGTTGCAGGGACGTTGGCTGGGTAGCAGGAGATCCCAAGGAGTGAGGGCAAGCAGCTTCCTGTGCGTGAGCCTTGCCTTGCTGCCGATGTCATGTTTGCAAAAGCTGATGACTACTGTTTACTGAGCACCTACTATGGACCCGGCCCTGGGGGTGCTGTTGCTCCAGGTCTCAGCTAATCCCTTAATCTGCCAGAGGAGACAGAGGCTCGGGGAGTTCGCCTGCCCTCGTTCAGACAGCTAGAAAGTGGCCAAATAGGGGTTGGACCCACAAATGCTAGCCCTGCTTTGTGACCTCAGATCGTCGCTGTTACTCTCCTTGCTTACCACGTGACCCCATGGCGTCACACACCTGGAGCCCCAACCTTGACCATTACACACGTTCCCTAGAGAAGGGCAGATGCCAGGTTGTCCCCTGTCCCCCTGTTCCTGTAGCCAGTGCCACTTGGGCATCTGTGTCCTGCCTGGAGAGACCTATGTGATGGCTGCCTGGCATCCTGCATCGATACCCCAGAATGGGGGCTCAGGGACCTGGGCCAGCCTGTCCCACTCACAGCGCATGAGGGTGCCCTGCTCTCTGACACATTCCCGCCAACATTAGCCCAACCACTTAGTAACGGGCCTTTCTACAGGCCCATAACAAGTCTAAACGCATGCTTGTCTTTACTGATGAGTTTGAACATCTCTCATTAGGCATTTAGGGCTGTCTTCCGCCCCACCGTTGTGTATTTTTCTCTCAGGCCTCTGTCCTTTTCTTACTGTTCTGTGAGAGTTCCAGGATGTTCTAAGTCGTAACCGCTCGTCAGTCGCATCGGTACCGCGCGCCCTGTGTGCTGCCTTTGCCTGTGGCTTCCTCTGTGAGCAGGAATCCTTAATTTCGATGCTGGCAGAGCCATCATTTTTTTCTCCCTTCTGTCTGGCACTTTTAGGGTCTTTTGGAGTAGAATCATTCTTAGGCACAAAGATACCTTCTTATGCTTTCTTTGATTGGCTTTGTTATTGTAACATTCACGTCTAAGGCTTTAGTCCATCTGGAGCCCACCTTTTGAAAGGCTTAAGGGAGAGATTGTCAATTTTTATCTAAGTAAGACAACTCTCTGCCGCAGTGTGCTGTTGGCTGACTCGGGCCTTGGTTTCTCAGCTTGCTGTGAGGCACCGTCCTGCACACCAAGTTTGCCATCAAGACACTGAGGAGAGGGGCATTATCCAGAGCCTCATTCCCAGCTCAATCCTGTCCCCAGTCCCACCACCTGAAGCTGCTGTGTATGTTTGGGCATCATCTCTCTGTTTTACATCAAACCACAATGAACACAAAGTAAAGGAGGCCAAGATGACAGAGAGTGTCCTGGGATGTACACCTTCTAGAGGTGATGCTCTCGTTGCGTGTCCCCCAGCAGCTCTGTGAAGCCCCTGCCCCGTAGAGGACGGATGAAGCATGCTTTCCACTTCATGCTTTGCCCGATGTTGAGTTTCAGGCTCAGTTTTGAAGTCAGGACTCCGCCCATTCCCCTTTGCTTCAGCATTCCGGCCAGCATGTGGATTCCTGGGGATCTTTGTTGGTGGTGATCTCTCTGCTGCCAGTGTCTTCTCTTCCTCCCGCCCTTCCCAACTGATTGGCTGTCTCTGCCCTCAAGACGGGGCTCATTTGTTCACCCATCCACAAATCTATTAAAAAAATATGGATGTATTGTATCTGCCAGAGTTCTTTGGAGGTAAGCAACAGAAACGGGTCCTGGCAAAAGTTTATGCAGTAAAAGACTTTTATTTCCAAGATTTGGGGTAGTTCACAGAAGTCAAGAGACCCTGAACCACTAGGCCTCAGAAAGACAGGACCTGGGGAAACTCTGGGCTTCTAGGTACCAGGAAGTAAGGAGAAGTCAGAACAACTTGGTGTCAGCTCTTATCCCGCCTTGAGTCACTCTGTCATGCCTGAAATTCTCAGGAGAGGACATCTGATTGGCCCAGCTTGGGCCACTTGCCCAGCTCATGGCCAATTGCCTCAGGCACCATGATTGCCTGTCCATCAAGACTGCGCAAGTTGGGGAAGGCTGGATCCCAGAGGAAAATTCAGTGCAGACACCACCATCCCTTGTGGGCACTTTAATCCCAGACACAGCCTGGATGAGTACTAGGGACCCCAAGATGAACCCCACAGTTCCTGCTCAAAGAACTCACAGCCCAGTGGAGGAGCCTGGTTAAATAGAAGGTGCTCAAAACAGAGTAAAGAGTACCGTGACATAGGGGCTCCTGGAGCCAGGGAAAGGATTCCCAGATCCAGGTGGGGCATCAGAGAAGACTTCCTGGAGGAAGTGGTGCTGAACTGAGCTCTCACAGATCTGTAGAAGCAGATTGGATGAAGAAAGTGGGGAACGGTGATCTGGGCAGAGGGTACATAGAGCACGAGCAAAAGCAGAGCAGTGAGAAATGGACAAGCGGTTGAAATAGAGTCAGAGGAGCCCTGGAATGTTCTGCATGGCCACAGGGGTTTCTGAGGCCCACTCAGGGCAGTGACAGTGGCTGGAGAAGCCTAGGATGCAAGCAGGAAGGGAGTTCCCTTATTTCTGATCTGGCTCAAGAGCTTGTTGGTGGCCAGGAGGGCTGGGGGCTCAGCTTGAGACATTAACATGTCAGCCCCGAAAAGCTAAATTGATCAATGGGGACAGATCCTTCACAAACGTGTACCAGATTCCATGTATAAGAAGAAAAACTCCAGGTGGAGGCAGGTCCACCCAAATGACTCATCTTCTCTTCCTCTGGTACCCAGGAGAGGATCTGCATGGCTCCATTCTAATGGCAACACGTCTCAGGCCTATTTTCCCTGCTGTTAACGCACAGGTCATGTGGGAAACACTAATCCAGACCAACCAGGTTCTGTGATGGGGGAAACTAAGCCCAGCGAGGGGAAATCCTTGGCCACAGTCCATCCTCGTCTAGAGCTTGAGCCTCCTTGTTGAGCTCACAGAGTGTCAAGGTGGAGGATCAATGCTTGAGCAAAAAAAAATCACTTTTTTTTTTTTTTTTTTTTTTTTTTTGCGGTACGCGGGCCTCTCACTGTTGTGGCCTCTCCCGTTGCGGAGCACAGGCTCTGGACATGCAGGCTCAGCGGCCATGGCTCACGGGCCTAGCCGCTCCGTGGCATGTGGGGTCTTCCCGGACTGGGGCACGAACCCGTGTCCCCTGCATCGGCAGGCAGACTCTCAACCACTGCGCCACCAGGGAAGCCCAAAAATCACTTTTTAGCTTTGTTTGAAAACCACATTGTTACTCCCTTCACACCCACTAGCGTGGCTATAATCAACAAGTGGAGAATGACATGTGTTGACGAGGAGGTGGAGAAATCAGAACGCTTGTGATTGTTGGTGGGAAGGTAGAATGGTGCAGTCACTATGGAAAACAGTTCAGCGATTTCTCAGAAACCTAAACATAGAACTACCGTATGATCCAGCAACTTCACTCCTAGGTATACACCCAAGAGGAAGGAAAACAAATATCTCTACAAAACTTGTACATGAGTGTTCACAGCAACATGATTCACAATAGCCAACAGATGTAAACAACTCTAATTTAACAAAATGTGAGATACACACACACACACTCACTCACACATATATACATATTCACGCAGTGGAATATTATTCAGCCAGAAAAAAAGAATGACGCACGGAAACATGCTACATGTGGATGAACTTGTAAATATGATGCTAAGTGAAGGAAGTCAGATATGGAAGGACAAATATGGTAGGATTCCATTTCTATGAAATGTCTAGAAGAGACATCTTCTAGACATCTTCTAATCCATAGGAACAGAAGGCAGATGAGTGTTTGCCAGGGGCTGGAGCAGGAGAAAATGGGGAGTGACTTGTTAATGAGTACAAGATTTCCCTTTGGGATGATGGAAAGGTTTTGGAACCAGATAGTGGTGACGGTGGCACAACACTCTTAAAGCACTCAATGCTACTGAATCGCACACTTTAAAATGGTTAATTTGATGCTGTGTGAATTTCCCCTCAGTAACAATAATAACCCATTGCTTATGGCTAATGATGTTGGGACATTTGTATTGGTTAAGGACAAGATGATGCGATAACCCAGCACCTGCTATAGGGGAAGCCCTCTTTTAAGCCCTTGACAGCAACCTGATCTTGAAGCTATCATTGTTGTTGCCATTTTGCAGCTGGGGAGACTGAGGGCTCAAGGTCATATGAGGAGGAGTGGAGCTGGGATTTGAACCCAGGCTGTCCAGCTCCAGAGCCCATGTGATGAAGCACAAGGGAGAAGCCTCCTGGGTCACAGGACTGGCCTCAGTGCCAGGGGGACCTGTGTGTGAACCCAGCACTCTCTGACTTCGGGTCAGGCCCGTAAACTCTGGGAGCCTTGGAGTCACACCTGTTGAGCAGGAGTGAGCGTGCCTGATGCTGCCGGTGGCGGTGAGGATGAGGTACTGTGGGAGGACCATGTGACCATGGCCACGCCCCCCCCGCCTCCTCACGGGTACCTCTCTTGGGCTCCACGTGCCTTGAGACATTTTGGGAGCCTCCGATCCCATCCCCCAGGATTCTCTAGGCAATCACCATCAACGAAAGGACCGGGCTTTTCATTTTCGCTAAGGGCCCTGCTCAAAGGGACAAGCCCTGCAATTACCCTCTTGGTCCCCTGCTGCGTGGTGGGCAGTCACTAGATTCCTTTATGAATTCTGCAGGAGATGGATGGATAGGGAAGCCAAATCTCAAAGTGGATTTATAAGCGGAAATCAGGAATAAAAGTGGGGGAGGGGAGAATGGACCACATGTACCACTAAATCTGGTTCCAAGAGGGGCGTGGTCTGTTAGGCTATGTGCTGGCAGCATCTGCATGAGCCACTTGGACCTGAGCATCTCTCTCAAACCACTGATGGAATTGTGTTTGGTCAATGAACGTTTCTAGGGATGCTGGGGTGGTAATCACTGGGGCCTAGTGTAGTACATTTAGACAGGAAAGCTGACGTGATCCCAGGAGTGGGCAGTTTTCTTTAACATGAAAAGTTTGTTCTTCCGTCTTGTGGGCACGGAGACTTTCTTGAGTGAAAATGTATGTAGCTCACCCACAAAATGTACATTTTGTTGGAAAGGAAGGATGAAACCCCTGTTGGTTGGATGCCTGCCTCCTGGCATGCTCTGCCCGAGGCAGGCCCATGAGATGAGCACGTCAGTCTGGGAAGCGGTTATTTTTGCAGGTGGGAACCTGAGGCTCAGGGGTAGGGGTGGGGGAAGTCCCATGTTCTGAGAGTCTGAGGAGTGAGTTCCTTCCACTTTATCAGGGCTCCCCTGCCTGGGGCTGGGAGACGGCTGGTGTCATGGGCCTGGGGGACGGCCAATCCCTTGTTTCCTTTGCTCAGATGGGTGATGTGTTTCATATATGACAGTCCTACTATTCTGTGGTTGTATGTGATACTCGTAGCCAATAGAAGTTTGTTTAAAAGGATCTGGGACTGGAGGGGAAAATTACTGTAAAGGGCATTATTGGGACAACTGGTGAAATTTGAATAAGGATTGTGGATTAGATAATAATATGATGCCAATGTTAAATTCCCTGACTTTGATAACTGCATGGTGGTTATGTGAGAGAACGTCCTTGTTCTTAGGAAATGCACACAGAAGCACTCAAGGATTCTTTCCATTGTCTGTTATCATTTCATAGCATAGAGGCCTAAGATGGCAATGATTTATTACATCTCATGATCCTGTGGGTTGGCTGCATTCAGCTGGGAGCTCGGCTGGACCAGCACACTCCAGAAGGCCTCACCCTCTCCACATGGTCTCTCCCCATCCAGTAAACTACTCTGAGCTTCTTTATATGGTGGCTGGGTCTTAGGAGGGCTACCACTTTACATGGTGGCTCTTAAGACCTGAGAACTGGCAGACCTCACCCAGGGATAATGATCTTTTTTTTTTTTTTTTTTTTTGCTATATGCGGGTGTCTCACTGTCCTGGCCTCTCCCGTTGCGGAGCACAGGCTCCAGATGCGCAGGCTCAGCGGCCATGGCTCACAGGCCCAGCCGCTCCGCAGCATGTGGGATCTTCCCAGACCAGAGCACGAACCCGCGTCCCCTGCATCGGCAGGCAGACTCTCAACCACTTCGCCACCAGGGAAGCCCCAAAGGAATAATGATCTTTGGCCTTCAGGGGCTTAAACTCCAGCAAGCCATCCCTGGGCACGGCTCCGCTTAGGGTGACCCCCAGGGATGCCTGCCACCAGCTGAACAGGAGGGTCTTGTAGTCAAAGATGCCCACCCCCTGGGACTCGGCCACCTTAGAGTCTTTAAGGGGGAGCTATGTTTCCGCCATTCCTGGGGGCAGTTTGTCTTTGCGGAAAGCCTGAAGGTCACCCAAAGACCTGGATTCCAGTTCTGGTTCCATCACTTAATTTTGGGCAGGGGACTGAACCTTTCTGAACCTCAGTTTCCTCAGCTGTAAAATGGGAAGAATAACACCCATAAAGAGGTTTGGTGTGAGAATGACATGAAATGGTAGAGTTCAGGCTCCTGGCACCATGATCGTCACTGTCAAGCTAGGGAACAGGCTCCCAGCCATCCTGGTTTGCCTGGGACTGAGGGGTTCTCGGGACACTAAGGCCAGGGTAGTGGGGATGAGTTGGTCACCCTACATGGCAGGTCTCCTTGCCTTCCCTTCTCTGTGCCTCGGTTTCCCCAGCAGGCAGATGCGGGCAGGGCTTCATCCTTGTGACACTGCCACAGTGCTGAATGGGTAAAGCACGCATGTTACATAAACTCAAAACCAGATGCCTGCACGTACATAGGTGGGTGTGCACATGAGGGTGGGCATGCACGAGGGGCAGGCCTGGCTCGGTGGGAAGAATGCCACTGCTAGTGGCCAGAAGCCCTGGTTTGGGTCTCAGTGGCCCTGTCACTTGAACTGTGTAAACTTCTGCCCCTGAAGCCAACCCCCCAGGGCCTCAGTACCTCCCAGTGTCTGGTGATGACAAGAGAGGTGGTCTCATTTGGTTCGGGGAAGAGGTTGGGTGCTTGCTGAGCAGGAGAGGGACCGCGTGGTGGTGGTGGCTGAGGTTTTCTTTTCTTTTTTTTTTTTTCCACCTCAGAGCCTGGGCAGTCATGTGTGCTCTTCCCTTGCTGTTCCAGGCCTTCCTCCCTAAAGGGGCTGGGTGGGGATGGAGGGACCATGCCCAGCAAGCTGGCTCCATCTAGCAGGGAGGGGAAGAGAGGGGGACCACCCATCCTGGTGTGCCTAGTTCATTGCTAAAACTGGGGAAGTCCTGGGCAAACTGGGTCCGTTGGTCACCCTACTCATTAGCTTGCTCCAGCCTCAGTCCTCTCACCTGTGAAGTGGGGACAGGAGCACCTTCCTGTCTCAGTGCATTCAGTATGCTTTAACAGATAGATATCAGAGAGCAGGTGGCTTAGAAACAGAAAACATTTATTCCTCACAGTTCTGGAAGCTGGAGGGCCAAGATCACGGCACTGGTAGATTCAGTGTCTGGGGAGAGCCTGCTCCCTCACTGACAGCCATCTTCTCACTGTGATGTCACACGGCAGAAGGGGCGAGGGAGCTCTCTGGGGTCTCCTTTATAAGGCAATAATCCATTCATGAGGGCTCTGCCCCAAGTCTCCACTTCTTAATACCGTCATGTTGAGGATCAAGGTTTCAACATGTGCATTTTGGGGGGGACACACATTCAGACCACAACATCCCCCCAATTCAACATTTCTTGGATGAATATTAATTGAGTCCTTACTATGTGCTGGCATAGCACTGGTCTCTGGGGATTCATGAATGGACAAGACAGACCTGCCCCAGTAAGGGTAGACACAGGCAACCCATGAGTAAGCAAAGAGGCAAGATGCCTTCAGGTGGTGACGATAGGGTGGAGCAGGGTCTGTGGCAGAGAGGACTCTGAAGGGGCTGGGAGAAGGCCTCTGTGAGGAGGTGACATGAGCTGAGGACCAGAAGAAGCCCACTTCAGGCAGAGGCTCTGAGCAAGAACACAGCAAGTGCAAAGGCCCTGTGGCAGGAACAAGTGTGTCTGGCTTCCAGAGAGAAGGGGAGGGTGGTGGAGGTCAAGGACAGAGAGGTGGGCAGGGGCAGCATGTGAGGGCCCAGGAAGCCATTCTGGTCCGAGTGTCACGGGAAGGCATGGGAGGCGGCGTGGCTTCATGGCTGGGAACGTGGGCCCACAGCTGGACTACGTTCAAATCCCAGCTCCACCACTCACAAGTTAGGTGACCTTGTTAACCTTTCTGTCTTCCCCCATTCCAAAATGGAGTTGTGCATAGGAAGTAAAAGGATGGGTTCAGCCAGGCCTAGAAGGCCCATAGGCTGATCGAAGAAGGTAGGACAAACAGGCAAGTAAAGAAAAGAGAAGTAAAGAGAAGGGGCACAGACCCTGGGGCAAGGCTGCCTGCGTTCAAACCCCAGGCTCCACTTCCTGGTGTGTCACCTAAGCTCTCTGTGCCTTGTTAGTAATAATGACCATCTTATGGGGCTGTTGAGAGGATGGCGTAGATCAACACATGGCAGTTAGAGCAGGGCAGCGTAAGGGCTGCTGTCACGGTTATCATTGCAGGAAAAGGTCACCCACCTTAGGCCCTTGCACCCCCAGCAGGGCCACACAGCAGCTGTGTGACTTTACCCAGTCACTTGACCTCTCTGAGCATCAAATTTCCATTAGTCACAAAGGCCTAGTCATCTCCCACTCCCCTGTCCCCGGAGGCTGTGGTGAGGAACCAGGAGCCTGGGCCAAGGCCTGGGACATAGTGAGGGGTCCGTTCCCTGCCTGCCACATGCCCAAAGATAGATGCTTCTTCTCCTCCTCTCCATCTCTGGGGCCTGCTGTCCAGAAAAATCTGACCTCTCCAAGCATAAGAGAAGCAGTGCAGTGTGGTGGGAAGACCCTCAGTGTGAGAGTACCAGGAACCCACATGCCAATTCTAGCTCCTCCCTTCTCTAGTTGTAAAAGCTTGGGCAGGAGCTTCGACCTCTCTGAGCCTCAGTCCCTGATGGGAACGCTGGTCCTGCAAAGCCAGGGTGGGGGTCAAACCAGACAGCAGGTGCTGTAGCCCCTGTCCCTCCTTCCCCATCTCTACGTCTGCTCTCCGCTGAGCACCACCCCTCCCATTGCACCTCCCAACACAGACACCCAACATGTGAGATTCTCTTAGCTTCCACTCTGGGAAGCCTGCCCCCCTTGAGTTGGCTGCAGTCAGCATTCCGCTGAGACCATCTCAGAAAGCTGGCTTGGGGCTGGATGGGGTGCAAAGAGGGGGTGGCAGGGGCTAAGAAGAAGGCAGGGTGAGGCCCAAATGCCCAGCTTGTTGTCTTTTGAGGCCAAGCTGCTTCCCTCTCCTGGCTCCCCAAGGGGATCCTTGGATTCTGGAAGTCAAACTGGCAAGGCCATATACCTGCTCATCAGCCCCAAGCTCCTGAAACCAGACAGAGCCTGGGAGGACAGACCTGGAGTCACATCTTTGCTTGGTCACTTACAAGCTGTGTGACCTTGGGCAAGTTACTCAGCTTCCTTTATCTACAACTCCAAACCCTGACTTCAGTCTCTTGCTAGCCTAGGTTTAGTTCCAATAACAAACTGAGGAAAAGAAAAAAAGAGAAAAGAAAATAAATTACTCTTGGGACAGATGGAAAGAATACAACTCAGCCACTCACCAGCTATGTGCTTGGGCAAGTTACTCAGCCTCTCTGGGCTCAGTTTACTTATCTGTAAAATGGGTATGATATGTCTATCTCTCAAGTATTACTTCTCATCAAATGAGATGACACATGAGAAGCACTTAGCACAGCTCCTTGCATATGGTTGTTGCTAAAAAAATATAATACGTTTATTGTCATCATCATCACCATCATCATTATCACTATAGTTACCAGTATCATCATTGCCATCGTCTCCACTATCATGGTTAGCATCAGCAGCAGCATCTTTATTATCGTAATTATCATTGTCGTCACCATTATCATCATCATCATCATCATTATCATGACTATCATCATCAACATCTACATCATTGTCACTATCATCACAATCAGTATCAGCATCATCTTCATCACCACTGTCATCACTGTCATCATCACAACAACCACCACCACCACCAGTAGATGGGCTGCTGGTGTCCCCATGTGACAGATCAGTATTGGTGAGTCTACTTGATGGTTTTAGGACTTAGAGCTGATTTTCTCTGACTTGTGGTAGTTAAAACTACCACCCTGGCATTCTTTCCACTGTTTATTGTTTTAGAAAATAAACCAGAAAATTGCTTTCTTCCCAATATGGTTTCCAAATACCCAGCATCAGGATTTTCCACTGGCATCTTGGAATGTTCTCATCAGAAATCTCCTTCAAGGCATGATCCTTGAGGCTGGGAGCTTTGCCCAAGGGCTGTCTGGGAAAGGAGTTTCTAACACTAATATCGTCTGCTCATGCCCAGTTCTTTCCAACTAACAAAGGACTTTCAAACCATGCAAACCATTAATACAAGGGCCTTGGGAGGAAAAGGGTATGGGGAGGGAGTATTAGCCTGCTCAGGCTGCCATAACAAAATACCACAGATGGTCGGGGGGGTGGGGCTCCAACAACACACATTTATTTTCTCACAGTTCTGGAGGCTAGAAGTCCATGAACGAGGTGCCAGCAAATTTCTGGTAAGAGCTCTCTTCCTGGCTTGTAGATGGCTGCCTTCTCACTGTGTCCTTCATGGCCTTTCTTCTGTGCTTGCTGGGAGAGGGACGGTGGGGGGAGAAATTTCTGATTTCTCTTCCTCTTCTAAAAGGACACCAGTCCTATTAGATTAGGGCCCCACCCTTATGATCTCATTAACATTAATTACCTCCATAAAGGGCCTATCTCCATAGACAGTCACGCTGGTGTTTGGGGCTTCAACATAGAAATTCTGGGGGACACAGTTCAGTACATAACAGAAGGGAAGATATATGTCTAAAAAGCCTACTACATGCCTGGCACTGTATCAAAAACTTTCATAGACGTTGTTTCATTTGAGTCTCGAGACAAACCTGCAAGGTAGGTAACACAGTCCTCATTTTACGAATGAAGAAACGGAGGCTCAGAGAAGTTGAGTGGCTCAGTATCACACAGCACAATCTGCAGTTCTATCTGACTTCAAATACCATATGCCATCTTTTTTTTTTTTTCGTATCAGTGGTTCTCAAAGAATGGCTTACAGACCTCTGGGGGTTCCCCGAGGTCCTAGATAATACTAATAGTATTATATATTAGTAATGTTAATACTATATAGTATCCTAGTAATATTAATATTAATACTAATAGTAAATGGGGTTTCACTCTGTTGACATGTCACTGACAGTACAAAGCCAATGGTGAGTAAAATTGATTCCTTAACTGGAACAGAAGCACTGGCCCCAAACTCTATTAATAGTCATTCTACGGTTCACCGCTATGCACTCACAATAAAAAATAAAATAAGAGTCATTAATTTTCTTAAATCTCAGCCCTCAAGTACACATCTTTTTAATATTCTGTGTGAAAAAATGGAAAGTATACATACAGCACTTCTTTTGCAGACTGAAGTGTGACAGTTGCCTTGAGGAAAAGTTAAGTGTGCAGTTGTCTGGGTTTTGAGCTGAACTAGCTGCTTTTTTCATGAAGCACCATTGTTTAGTCAAAAGAGTGATTGACAGGCTAACCATGATCATGCAGACTTAGATTTGAGGCAGGTATTTTTTGAAAATGACGGAAGCGAGCCTTTCACTTCAGGGTAGACAACAGTGTTTGTTGCCAATGAGAAGATTTGACCTTTTGACAAAATACGGAATTTCGGAAAACTTGATTCTACTATTGTCAGCTTGCTCCTTAATTACTGAAAGACTTTTTTTTGGTGGTGACATGATTGAGATTGGTGGTGAGATGAATGAATGTGATTTTTTTTTTGTTATATCATTTAACCTGTCAATATTTGGAAGATTTCATAAGTCCGTGATCCAGCGTTTTATAAATGGCCAACAGATGTTGTTTCAAAATCACACCTAGGTAAAGAGATCCATTCAAAGTGCTGTGTAGACCAATGGATGTTAATGTAACAAAACCCAAAAAGTTCATCAATACGTTTTCAAATTTCACATCACAGCTAACTGTTAAAATACTACCACTTGTCAAGTTTTGTGTAGTATCAAGAAATTAGCTGAAAAGTCTATTAAAATATTCCTCCCTTTTATAACTATGTATCTGTGAGACCAGATTTTCCTCATCTACTGTTAGCAAACAACCTATTGCAACAGGAGGAATGCAGAAGTAGCTATGAGAATTCAGCTTCTATTAAATCAGACTGTAAATAGATCTGCAGAAGTGTAAGACAATGCCACTTTTTCTCTGATTTGGTTTTTTGAAAATTAAAAATATGTTAATTCATGTTAATAAATGCAAGAGATTTATTGTTATTTTTAAATAAATTAATAAATACTCTAAAACATTTTCAGTTTTAATTTCTAAATGTCAGTAGATGCAACATACACGAACAAAAGCTCTTTGATGTCCTCAATAATTTTTAAGAGGGCAAAAGGGTCTTGAGACCAAAAAGTTTGAGAACTACTGCTCATGCCATTTTGAGGTTGAGGAAACTGAAGCTCAGAGAGGTTAGGCAGTTTGGCTGAGGTCACAGAGCTAGAAAATTGCCCAACTTGGTGGACCTTGTGATGATTGCTGGGTTCCCCCAGCTGCTGGAAGACAGACCTTGGCTGAAAGCTTCCTTCGGGACCTCTTGGGCTGAAAAATACTCAACCTTGACTTGGGTTACATGGAGGAGCCCAAAGTCACAACCCTTTCCAGGGTCAACTTCCATCCAATGTCAGACTAATGGGGTCAGGGAGGGGAGGGACTGGCTGGGGCAGCTCAGGCTTCTGAGAAGTTTGGATGGGGGTTTGGAGGGAGAGGAGGCTGGGGAGGGACCAGGTCTGGGCCACAGACAGCCCTGATGTGGGCAGAGGAATTTAGACCTGGTCTAATTGTGCTATTCTGCCTTTGTCAAGATCTCAGCTGGCCTCTGCCTGGGTTTGAGAAAGTTCAGGGTTAAGGACAGAGCGCACCTACAGCAATGCAGAAGAGCAGCATTGAGCTTACAATTCTGGGTCTTTCTACCTCCATTCAAAGTGCCATGAGAATTGTGAAATGAGCACTGTAACGTGATTATATGTCAGAGGGGGCGGCTATCGTGATCAGAACCTCTATCTTCAGGGGTAGAAGACTATGCAGCTGCTCTGGGATGCACGAATCCTCCCTAGGACTATCCAGTCACAGGTTCATGCAGCGCTGCTTGCACACCTCCAGGGGCAGTGAGCTCACTACCTCCTGAGATGGCTCCTTGCTTTTCTGTCTATTCTCTCGTGGAGGCCGAGACCTTCTCTTTGCTGAGAGCCTTTCCCTTTGTTTCTCTTATCTCTCTTGCTTTTATTGCAACCTGCTTCCCCACCAGACTTGCCTTCTTATTGACTTTCTTGCCATATCTTTTGCCATTTTACTCTGCTTGCTTCCTCCTTTCCTGTGTTCCCCAGTCCACCTCCGCACCCACACGCCCTCCCACAGCCAACTCCTGGAGCCTCATCCACTCACCATTTCCGGAGGTCTCCTGTGTGCCAACCATGGGAACAGATGGGTTCATCAGATCAGTCCCTGTCCTCACCAAGCTCATGATCCAGTGGGGCTATTGCCATATGGTCTCCGTGTCCATACAGGGCCTTATGGTGTGCAAGGTGTTAGGGAGGGGTAAGTCACCATTTATAAGTTTCCTAACCACAGGCTGGGGAATCCTGTTCTAAACACGGAATTTAAACCCAGGTCTGCCCACCCCCAACTGTGTATACAAATGACTTCACCTTTCAGAGCCTCAGTTTCCTTATCTGGAAAATGGGTCTAGTATAACCTACCTCTCTGACCCATTGTGAGGATGAAAGAAAATGATGTGTGTGAGCCCCTGGCACACAGTAGGTGCACAGGACCAGTGAGTTGGGGTCCTACTGTTCCCACTCAGCAGGCCCTCGGAGCAGCTCGTGTGTTCCAGTGCCGGGCAAATGGCCGGTAGGTCGGATTAGGGACATATGTTAGCAACTTTCCAGTCAACAGAGGTCTGCCCAGCAATTGGCCCTGCCAAACCCTAGGCTTCCCTTAACTGATTTGGACACAAGCAACGGCTGCAGCGCAGACCCCAGAGGCTCCTCCCTTAACCTCCGCTTCCCCAGTGCCCAGGGAGGAGCCACAGCCCTCCAGAGACACGGCCAGGCTAATTGAGGTGGGTGGAATTCGGGCCTGGACCGCAGATCCTAGGAGGCGAGCCCCTGCTTCTGTTTGTTTAGGGGCCAGAGTTGTTAGCCTTGTCCTTTATCAGCAGCTTTGGGGTGGGGGGCTGCTCCCCACCACCTGAGAGGAAGTACCTGGGCTTTGGTGTCAGGCACACCTGGATTTGAGCCCCGTGCTGCCGCTTTCTAGGTATAGTCCTTGGGGGCAAGTCATGTCACCCCCTGAACCTCAGTTTCCTCTTCAGTAAAATGGAAGTAAAATGACCCCCATCCCACAGGGTTGTGATGAGGATGAAATCAGACCAAGGACGCCAAGAGCTGCACATGTGACAGTTTGGGAAATGTTATTATGGTCATTTCCCACTGAGACCAATGCCAGGGGCAGAGCTGAAGAGAATCAGACCTCTCATGTGCACATGAAATGATAAACAAGGGGCAGGTGCTACACACCATGCCCCTGGAGGAAAGGTGGATGGATGGCAGTGCTTGGTCTGGAGCGGGCCTGGCAGGTCGGGGCCTCAGTACACATTTGTTGACTGAAGAAATAAGGGGTCACCCAGGAGGACCTGGCCTTCACTTTCAACTACGTGTAAGGTCGAGATGCCAACTCACTCTACGGGGGGCTAAGGTGGGGCTCGGGGTAAAGAAATCTCTTCCTGCAGCCAGGGCAGTCCAAAGATAGAAGACAGCATCTCCGGTGGGAGTGAGCTCCCCATCGTAGTGGGTGTGCCAGGTTGGTTGGGAGAACTGTGGGCGGAGATGTAAAGGGATCCCTGCACTGGGTAGGAACTTGGCCTCTATGATGTCCAAGTTCCTCTCCAACCTGAGGGCCTCCGATTCTCAGAGAAGCTTTCTTTTCCAACTCCTCTGTCAATTATGGTGGTCTGCTGCTCTGCAAACAACCTCTACACCTCAGTTACTAACGTGGTGGAAGCTTATTTCTTGGCCAAAAAACAGCCCAATGCAGGCACTTGCCTCAGTCTTCCTTTGGGCAGTGACTCAGGCACCAGGCTCCTTCTATCTTATGATTGCACTATCCCTCCAGCCTCTGAATTCTTTACCAGATCCTCTGCATATGGCTAGACAACGGGGGTAAGGAAAGAGTGGAGGATTGCATGGAAGATTTTTATGAACCAGCCTTGGAAACAGTGCACATAATGTCTCTCCATGTTCTATTGGCCAGAACTTCAAGGGAGTCTGGGAAATGTAGTCCAGCTGAGTGTCCAGGAGGAAGAGGAAATGAGTGTGGTGAACTGTCAGTCAGTCATTGACACAGGAGCAGGGGGTGCACTCATTTAATCAATCATTCATTCATTCAATGAACAGTAAGCAACTACCTTGTGCCAAACCCTATTATGGGATATAAACATGAATCAGATGCAGCCCTGGTCTCCAGGAGTCCACAGCCTCAAGTTCACAGCCTGGACACATCAGGCAGCGATAGCCATATAGTTTGGCAGAGATGAAGGATGCCCTTCATCACAGCACCACCATAGTGTATGAAACAGGGCCCCTGTTCCCTCATCCTTAGTTAGGAAGAACACCACCTACCTCAAAGAACAATACATGCCAAGCTCTTAGCACAATCCAGCATATGGTGAGCCCTCTAAAAATGGGAGTGAATATTTGTATTAGTAACTCTATGCTTTGCAACGTCAGTCCTTTCTGAGTATTTTAGGGTTGGGTCAGGAGATGCTGGGGACCACAGTGCCATAATGGTGGCATTCCAGGAACCCTGGCAGGGTGGAGGGAGGACTAGCATCTGGTTGCTGACAGAGAAGCCCGGCTGCCCTCAAATCCTCACATGTAGTGGCCCAAGCAGAGCCATCCAACCCAGGCTCCGTTCACTTCGAGGGAATGCCTGAAGCAGCTGCGTGTTTTCTCAATTCCCCAGCGTGACAGCCTCCCTGGAAATAATAATTCAGGGGAATTTCTCTCTCCTTCCCTGAGGTAAAGCAAAAAGAACTACAACCCTCCACAGCTCTATGAGAGAGATTCCGGAATGGGGAACTAAGGCTCACAGAGGTTGAGCAACTTTCCTGCAGTCGCAGAGCTGGGTGGCAGGGCAGGGATCCCAGCCGACGTCAGACTGCTTACTAACCCAGCTCTAGGGACACAAGGACAACATTTGCAGAGGAGACCCTAGTTCAAGCTCAGCCTCCTGAGTAAGCATGAACTGCTTTCTCTGAAAATGGGGGTGACAGCAATACCTTCCCATAGGGAGCTCAATGAGAAACACTGTGTTTAAGATCCCGGCCCCTGGTCTAGAACTCAGCAACACCAAACTGGACAGAGGCCCAGTGTGGCAGTTAGGAGCACTGACTGAGAGGCAGCCTCCACTGCTTAGCAGCTGTGGCTCATTGGGAAAATCACGTACCTTCTCTGTGCCTCAGTTTGTTCATCTGTTGAAAGGGGATGATGAAATACCTGGTAAGTGCCATGTAAGTGTGATTTTTTTTTTTTTTTTTTTGCAGTATACGGGCCTCTCACTGCTGTGGCCTCTCCCGTTGCGGAGCACAGGCTCCGGATGTGCAGGCTCAGCGGCCATGGCTCACGGGCCCAGCCGCTCCGCGGCATGTGGGATCCTCCCGGACCGGGGCACGAACCCGTGTCCCCTGCATCGGCAGGCGGACTCTCAACCACTGCGCCACCAGGGAAGCCCTGTAAGTGTGATTTTTGTTATCATCTGTGCACTGATGAGGTGAATTCCTAATGGTTTGTTAAGCTACCTGATCTTTACAAATGGCTAAGAAGGTGTTTTTTTTTTTTTTTTTTTTTTTGTGGTACACAGGCCTCTCACTGTTGTGGCCTCTCCCGTTGCGGAGCACAGGCTCCGGACATGCAGGCTCAGAGGCCATGGCTCACGGGCCCAGCTGCTCCGCGGCATGTGGGATCTTCCCGGACCGGGGCATGAACCCGTGTCCCCTGCATCGGCGGGCAGACTCTCAACCACTGCGCCACCAGGGAAGCCCTAAGAAGGTGTTTTAAGCTAGACTTTTGAATTTTTTCCTTGAGGGGCTGGGAAAAATCCAGACAGCTTAGCTCTGGGAGGGTGTTTGAATTGAGAGAACATTGAGTCTAGGAAGCCAGCTACCTTCATATTACAGATGAGGAAACTGAGGCCTGGAGAAGGGAAGGGGTTTACCCAGGAGCTCTGGCTCACTCAAGGAGTCCTAGTGCCCAAGCCTGTGTGCCTTGCCCTCCTCTTCCTGTTTCAGGAAATGGAACAGGGCTTTCGTTAATCTGTGTGATGGAAATCACAGAGGCCCAGATGAAGCAGATCCTGGGTCATGACTGGAAATTCTCATTGGTATCTGGCTGTCGCCAGGCTTTGCCTTATTCTGGAATATGAGTCCCCTTCTCCTCTGTCTGCCCTATGCCCCACTCATCCCCTTTCAGACTAAGGTACCTACACTGGAGAATTGTAGCCACAACTTCTCTGCAGCAGCAAGGGGTCCTAGACAGCACATTTCAATTCCACATATGTTTATTAGGCACCAGGCCCTGAACTAAGGGGATTCAGTGGTAAATGAAACAGCCGTGGTTTCTGCACTTATGATCAAACAGGAAGACAGATGCTAAACAAATCATTACAATCAGGCCCTGAACTGAAGGCTGTGTGACCATGAGCAAGTTATGTGACTCCTCTGAGCCTCATTTCTCTATCTGTAACACAGGATGAATGACACCTATTTAAATCCCAGAGTTGACATGAGGATGAAGTGAGGTAGGGATGACAGCAACTAACACCTAAGTAGAAGTTCTAGAATGTGGAGCTCTTTCCCCTAATTGGAGAAAGAAACACTGCACTTGTATTTCTAAGAAGAAAGAAGAAGAGGATGTGGATGGACCAATAGATGATCATACTAAATGAAGTAAGTCAGACAGAGAAAGACAAATATCATATGGTATCACTTATCTGCTGAATCTAGAAAAAATGATACAAAGAACTTATTTACAAAACAGGAACATACAGACATTGAAAACAAATTTATGGCTACCAAAGGAGGTGAGGAGGGATAAATTAGGAGTTTGGGACTAACAGATACACACTACTATATATACAATAGATAAACAGCAAGGACCTACTGTATAGCACAGGGAACTGTATTCAGTATCTTGTAACAACCTATAATGGAAAAGAATCTGAAAAAGAAAAAATATAGATCGATAGATAGATAAACTGAATCACTTTGCCGTACACCTGAAACTAACATAACATTGTAAATCAACTATACATCAATTTAAAAAATTTAAGAAGTAAAAAAAAGAAGAGGATGGTAAAAATAAATAGGAGAGCGTGCACTGTGCCAGCCAGGACAGCGTTCTCCCAGCTTGGTGATTCAATCAGGTCTGAGGAGTTGAAAGCAAAGGTTACTGGCTCATAATGCACCACTGAGCCTGTCTATTCTCCAGATAATCCACTTTATGTATCTGATAAAGTGGGATCAAAATCAGAAACACATTTCCCAAAGATGTTGGAAATGCACAGTCCTTCCTTTAGAGCGTTTGCAGCTGCAAAATCACTGTGATTTGGTCAGGTTGGGCGTGATCAATCCCAAGACCCAGTGGAGCACAGCTCTGCCGGTGTCCAGGCCATGGGAGGCCCTGCTCCACCACGCTCAGGCTGGGCGGCCGAGAGGCCCAAGCTTCTCTGAGCCTCAGCTTCCTTATCTGTGAAAATGGAACCAGTCCCAGCTGCTGACCCACTGAATTGCTGGCGTGTAACTGAAACCCGAAGGAAACTGTCTGTTTCACGGAGATACCTGCAGTGCCTAAAACAGAGCTTAGAGCATAGGAGATGCTCATTAAACTGTTATTGAATGGACGGTGCAATAGGAGCTCAACCAATATTTGTTGAATGGGCAATTAAATAAATATAGGTACAGAAGAAGTATGTCTTTCCAGCCTTACAGCATTCCTGGAATTTCTCCTTCTTTTCTTTCTTTCTTCCTTCCTTCTCCTCTCCCTCCCTCCCTTCCTATATTTCTGTCTTTCTTTCTTTCTCACTTTTTTGTAGCTGAGACCTTTGGATACAGAGAGGTTAAATCATGTATCCAGGCTCATAGACCTAATTAGAGTCTGCCTCTGATGTTTGGGCCTAGTTTTGTCTGGCCCCATGTGCCTTATACTTTCCACTGTGTCTGGAAGTTTCTTTGAAGCCTCTGAAAGTATCAATTAGGAATGCTTTGAAGAGTAGCTTAAGCAATAAAGATGTGTATTTCTCTCCCACCAGGAGTAGCAGAGGGTGGCAGTTCAGGGCTGGAGCAGCCGCTGAACGTAGTAGCACAGAACTAGGCTCTTTCCATCCTCAGACAATTAGCTTTTTGTCTTAATGTGTGTTGCTTTCTGGTCACAAATGGCTGCTACAGCTCCAGGCATCGCAACCAAGTTCAAGGCAAGAAATGGGAAGAAAGGAGGGGGAGGGCATTTCCCAAAGTGGTTTCTTGTTTTTGTCAGCCAAGGAAAAAGGTATCCAGGGGCAGATACCTCAGCAGACTTCCCCTCCTGTCTCACGGGCTACCTTGGTCAGCTGGCCGACCCTTCCTGCAAGGGAGGATGAGAAATTGAGCCCCCAGCAGAGGCTGCTGGGCTGGCCGGGGCCGGCCCGGATCAATTGTTGTCTCTTGGGAACCGGTTCACTGCTGCTCTGAACAAAATCAGGGTTGGGAGAGTAAGGGGAGAGGAGGGAACTCTTGGGGAGTCCAGACCTACTGACTTCCTCACTGGCGAGTGAAGAAACTGAATCCAGGGCGCTCCTCAAGGACAGGCTCTGGGTGTTACCTATCATTGTACCGACTCTTTGAAGCAATATAGCACAGGACAGGGTTTCTCGAAGATGCCACATGCACACGAGACAGATGATTTACTGTGATCTGCTGGCGCAGTAGTCACAGTAACCACAGTAACCGCAGTAACCACACAGGGAGAGAGAATTCCCGTCCTCGATTTGCTTTCAATTCTTCCGATTACATCTTGGAGAGATGATAAAGTAAATGTGATGAGTGGTCCTTGATTATATCCTGGATTTAAAAGAAACAACAAGCCCTAAAGAACATTACTGGGTTAATTGGGGGGCATTTGAATGTCGGTTATAAATTAAATAATAGAATTGAATCAATGTTAAATTTCCTGAGTGTGATAATCAAGATTCTGGTTATGCCCTTGTTCTAGGAGATACACACTGAAGTAGTTAGCAGTCATGTCACTGATGTTCACAAATGGTTCACCAAAAAGTATTTATACATGTATGTGTCATACACTTATACATGTATATACATGCGTATATAACTACTCATATACATACACACGGTATGTATAACTATGTACATAAATATACAGAGATATATGTATATAAATATACATTATATATATAAACAGAGAGAAAGAAAGCAAATACAGTAAACGTTAACATCTGGTGAATTTAGACTCTAAATGAAGGGCCTATGGGTGTCCATTCATGCAACTTTTTTTTTTTTTTTTTTTTTTGCGTTACGCTGGCCTCTCACTGTTGTGGCCCCTCCCGTTGCGGGGCGCAGGCTCCGGAAGCGCAGGCTCAGCGGCCATGGCTCACGGGTCCAGCCGCTCCGCGGCATGTGGGATCTTCCCAGACCGGGGCACGAACCCGTGTCCCCTGCATCGGCAGGTGGACTCTCAACCACTGCGCCACCAGGGAAGCCCCATTCATGCAACTTTTTGTTTTGCTTTTGTTTTGTTTTGTTTTTTGCGGTACGCGGGCCTCTCACTGCCGTGGCCTCTCCCGTTGCGGAGCACAGGCTCCAGACGCGCAGGCTTAGCGGCCATGGCTTACGGGCCCAGCCGCTCCGCGGCACGTGGGACCCTCCCGGACCAGGGCACGAACCCACGTCCCCTGCATCGGCAGGCAGACTCTCAACCACTGCGCCACCAGGGAAGCCCCATGCAACTTTTTTATTTTTATTTATTTTTATTTTTTTGCGACATGCGGGCCTCTCACTGCCGCGGCCTCTCCCGCCGCGGAGCACAGGCTCCGGACGCGCAGGCCCAGCGGCCATGGCCCACGGGCCCAGCCGCTCTGTGGCACGTGGGATCCTCCCGGACCGGGGCACGAACCCACGTCCCCTGCACCGGCAGGCGGACTCTCAACCACTGCGCCACCAGGGAAGCCCCACCATGCAACTTTTTAATAAGTTTGAAATTTTTCAAAATGAAAAGTTAGGAAAATAATAAATTAATATTTTGAAGAGGAAATTTCAGAAAATTATTAAAGAAATACATAACGTGTTAGTGAGCATTACACCAATATTCAAAATCTTTCCAGTCATCCCTAAAGCCCCAGATTTGGGAACCACTGATGTCGATTTAGGGGACATCTTTCAGCATCATTTATCCTTAAGCTTTTATTCCCTCGTACATAAAATGGGACAGTTTTTACAGCATCCTGGGATGGCCGGTAGTGGCCTTCCGGGAATGTGGTGAGAATTGTATGAAATAATACACACAGAGTTCTTGGCACAAAGGCTGGCACAGAAGCCAGGTTATGGGGAAGGCTCACTGTGGTGTGCACCCCCAGTAAGTACCACTGGGCCTGGCACACAGTAGGGTTGTTGAGAACTGGATGTAGCTGATTCAGGCAGGTCACATCACCATGCTCGGCTTTCCTGGCTCTTGCTGCTCTTGCCTTTGTTCCTTTCCATGTCTCGTGGCCTAGGAGAGGCCTCCTGGATAGGTCATCTGGAGACTGAAGCCACAAAAAGACACCTCCACCAACACACACACACACACACACACACACACACACACACTTTTTATGTCATTATCATTTTTCCCGGACAGCAATTCTGGCATCTCTGGGCCCAGAGATCCTTGATTAGCAGAGTCCAGGGCTGGGTGAGGCAGCCAGCCTTCAGTGCATTGGGATGGGGCTAATTCCATTTTCCGGTCCCTGCATCCATCAGAGGCCGTGGGGTGCACTCTCACCCCCCTCCAGTGTCTGGAGCCGGGCAGTGTGGAGGGGCCGAGCAGCCCGGAGAATTCTTTCCGGCCATCACCATCACCATCAGGGCTGCCAATCCCCACTGCCGCCCCGAGGCTCCGCCGCCGTGAGCCATGCTAATCCCATTACCCACAAATGAAGATGTAATCACAGCTCTTTCAAAGGGCCTCCGAGGCTGATCCCTCTTTGGAAAGAGAAAAGAAAGTGCAATTGTCCAAGCCACTGACTTCTGAAGTTCCCACTGCGATGAGGGGACACAGAAGTTATCTGGGGCGGCAGCTGCTCAGCTGGGAAGGGGTGGAGGCTCCCTGAGTGTGGCGCACAGAGCAGGGCGGGGTGGGGTTGAGTGTGCCACGGGCCAGATCCCACACCGACTTGCACCGTGTCCTCGGCTAGACCTCCAAACTCTCTGCACCTCGCCTGCGCATCTTTCAAATGGCGGCAAAGCATCTTGCTGGATCTGGTGGTTGGGCGGCTGTGTGTGGAGGTGAAGTACACACGGATGTGAGGGCATTCTGGATGCTAGCGGTATGTTATGTTATTAGTGGTGAAGTTTACTGAGCACTTACTAGGTGCCACTTTTCTGATGTTACTGTCATTCCCATTTTAGAGACCAGGAAACTGAAGCACAGAAAGTTCAAGAGACTTGTTCAAAGTTGCAGGGCTGGACGGTGGTGGCCAAGCTCAATGGCCATCTAGAGCAGGAACATAAAGTTCCACCTTGCACTATTGTTGCTTTTGAACAGAAGCAGTGGTGTCTGGCTGATAGCAACGAATCCTGTTTTTTCACGGGAATAGGGTCATCCTGCCCTTCGGCCATGCTCTTCCAGGTTCTGAGTTTCAAGACCATGAAATTGACCCATGGCTTGGAGTAGAAGAGGCCCTCCGTCCCCTGGGCCTGGGATCCATGTGATGACTCTCATCACTGACCGTGTTCAGAGCACTGTGTACCAGGCACTGTCTTGTGTACAACACGTACAATAAGTAATCAGTGACACAATGGGAAATGTTTAACAACCAACTCTCTGGGGAAAGCCCTTCATCTGTAGCATTTGTCAGTTTCCATGGTGCAAATGCTCCCACCTCCCACCATGGCCAACAGGGAGTTGGGAAGGCATGGGCAGAATTTGTGCTAAGAGTGGCCCCAGCGAGGGTGTAGAGGCAAGGGAACCCTCCTACACTGTTGGGAATGTACACTGGTGCAGCCACTATGGAGAACACTATGGAGGTTCCTTAAAAAGCTAAAAATAGAGTTACCATATGATCTAGCAATCCCACTCCTGGGCATATGTCCTGAGGAAACCATAATTCGAAAAGATACATGCACCCCAATGTTCACAGCCGCACTGTTTACAATAACCAAGACATGGAAGCAACCTAAATGCCCATCAGCAGATGAATGGATAAGGAAGATGTGGTACATATATACAATGGAATATTACTCAGCCATAAAAGAGAATGAAATAATGCCATTTGGAGCAACATGGATGGACCTAAAGATTATCATAATAAGTGAAATAAGTCAGAAAGAGAAAGACAAATACCATATGATATCACTTATATGTGCAATCTAAACTATGACACAAACAAACTTATTTATGAAACAGAAACAGACTCACAGCCATAGAAAACAAACTTATGGCTACCAAAGAGGAAAGGAGGTGGGGGAGGGATAAATTAGGAGTTTTGGACTAGAAGATACAAACTACTATATATAAAATAGATAAATACAAAGTCCTACTGTGTAGCCCAGAGAACTATAATCAATATCCTATAATAAACCATAATGGAAAAGAATATGTATATATATGTATAACTGAATCACTTTACTGTATACCAGAAACTAATGCCATATTGTAAATCAACTATATTTCAATTAAAAAAAAAAAAGTGGTGCCAGCACACCAACAATCAATAGCTCACAGCAGCCGGATGCCCTCTGAGTCCAGGTTTGTGTTCTAACTTCTCTCTTCCTGATTTCCCAGGGCCAAGTCCACCCCCAGCCAGACGATGATCTCCTCAAGGGCAAGGAGCCTGACGCAAAGCATTAGAACCAGGCACACACTAAGTGAGTGTCCAGTAAATATCTGGAGAGTTGAACTGAATGCTTTGATTTCAGTGGAATCAACTACTTTGTCCAAGGTCACACAGGTAACCCGTAGCAGAGGCCATGACTGGAACCCATGACTCTTGGCTTGGGGGGATTACACCTTTGGTATGTTTCAGTGTGAATTCTGAGGTTATTGCCACATCTGAGAAAGGAGGTGGAATATTCTGATTATTCCTGGGAGGAAAGCAGAGGGGCTGTGCTTTCACACTTTGCATCATCAATGTCCCTTTCCTCCTTTTCTTTTGTTATCACCATTCACATAAATATGTACCTTCTATGTGTTGGGGAGTGGACAAGAACAGGGCACTAGGACTAGGTTTTTAGAGCACTTTATAGTTTTTAAGGTTTTTTCACTTGCATGATGTCAGTGTTTCCTAAGTTCTGGTAGCATTCCCTTGGCGGCAACCAGGATGACATCATTGGTCATGAACCTTTTAGAATGTTAATACTTGGGCATTTATTTTAGTATGCCCTCAGAAATATTTCTAGTACATTATATTAGTTAGGCATAGGTCACTGCAATTGACAAACAGCAACAAACGAGTGACTTCAATAAGAAAGAAGTTTACCTCTCCTTTGGTAAAAGTCAAGGGCTGGCATGGCACTCTGCAAGATCAAGGCCCCACCTCCTTCCATCCTGTTAGTCTGCTGTGCAGGACTTCCATTCTCAAGGTCACCTCAAGGTCTAATCTGGTTGCTGCAGCTGCAGCCATCCAGCCTACATTCCAGACAGCAAGAAGCAGAACAGGAAAGAAAAAAAAAAAAAAAACATTCCTCTCCTTTAACTCATACCTTCTGTTCCCATCCATTGATCAGGACAGGTTATAAAACCACACTTAGCCAAAAGAGAAGCCAGGACAGTTTTTATTCAAAGCATCCCAGTGGCCAGGCAAGGAAATCAGAGTTCTTCCACAGGGAAGAAAGGGAGAGTCATTTTTGTGGAAGAGACATTGGTCTTTGCTATATACACACCCAAACTTTGATTTCATTGATATTGTTGCTTAGGATGAGATTAAAGTTTTTAAAAGATGAGGCAATTGAAAGAAAATTGTTAAGTAAATTAAGTCCAGGTGGCACGTGGATGTGGTAACAGTCAGGAAGGTGGTAAGAAGTGGGGAAGGTGGAGCAGCCTGCAGGGGGTCTATCCGTGCTCGTCCAGGATGTGGAGACTGGTGGTCAGTATGGTGGCATCACTGCCCTCCTCCTTCAAAGGAGGAAAGGCCAGGGCTCATGCTCACTGTTTCTCAGAGACTTCCTTGGGATTATGACAGCCACCGTGATGGCTCCCCCAGCAGCACCCCCTTCCTGCTGACCCATCACCTACCACAGAGGCTGCAAAGATGGGGCACTCACTTCCTCAGCATCCTGGCAGCTCAGGGTTACCCAGAGACCCAGGTCTGGCCGATGACATGTAAACGATAAAAGCACAAAACAAGACAGGGAGCTGTTCTGATGTTTGGGACTATTATTAATGTCGATATTGACTCTGAGGTCCCAGCTGATTTCAGGGCCACCCCCCGCCACCAAGGAACTAGTCTGAAAAGAAACTCAATCAGTAACTTGAACCTTGAATGGTAAAATGGAAAACAAGTGCCAAGGGTAATGCCGGCCACATAGTAGGCACTTAGTAAATATTTATTATCATAAATATTCCACATGAGTGCCTTCTACCTGTGGTCCTTCTTCTATTAAATGTGTTTAAGGCGTGGAAAGGCTCAGACAAGTGCCTGAACATGGCCAGTGTTCCATTAGTGTTATTTACAATTCTTTTTTTTTTTCCTTTTTTTGAGGTTTATAAAAAAATATTTATTTATTTTCTGTTTTTGGCTGTGTTGGGTCTTAGCTGCCACGCGCGGGGTCTTCGTTGAGGCACCTGAGCTCAGTAGTTGTAGCTCGTGGGCTTAGTTGCCCCCTGACATGTGGGATCTTAGTTCCCCAATCAGGGATCAAACTTGCGTCCCCTGTATTGGAAGGCGGATTCTTTAGCACCGGACCACCAGGGAAGTCCCTTATTTACAATTCTTGTTGTTATCATAGCATCCTGGGGATTGTCATAGTGCATTCATTCAACAAACATCTAATCACGCACCCACGTGTGCCGAGCACCATCTTGACACTGCAGAGTCAGCAGTGAAAAAGGCCGAGTCTCTGCCCTGCCAGGAGCCCAGGCCCTAAACAACTCATCCCACATTTAATTAACGAGAATCGTGGTACATGCCAGGTGCCATGCAAGCATAAAGTGGAGGCACTGAGCTTAGCCTGGGGTGCCCTAGGGAGAAGCTGTCACAAGCTGGGACCTCAGGAACAAGCTGAAGTCAGTCCAGCTAAGAGTAGGGAAGACATATCCAGGGCTGCTCAGCAAACCTGGCATGAAGGCCAGCAAGCCAGCTCATCGGGCCTCGGCTCCCAGGCTCAGAGTTTGGGACAGGGCCAGGCTGACTCAGAGCGGGCCAGGCATTGGCAGATGCCTCTGCACTGCAGTCTGGGCAGCGCTGCCCAGCCACCTCCCTGACCTCCCTGGGCGTCCCCTTTGTGTAACAGCTGTCCCCCATGCCGAGACACTTGGGATCCAGTTTCTGCAGAGGCTGACTTGCAAAATCTAGTGCATTGTCCTGAAACAGCAGGCTCTGGGGAGAGCTCAATGCAGTCATGGCCGCCACGTCTCTGTGTCCCGCCCTGAAAAGAATTACCTTCCATCAATAGATGGTGCCCATTATGTGCCAACATCCAAGGCTTTTAATTGACTCAGGCTTAATTAATGATTTGGAGAACATTCATGGCTAGCCTGGGGCTCCAAGAGAAGGGAGTGGGGCATGGTTAATAATGGGACGGACTTTATGTGGATGTTCCATTTAACTGTCGCTAGGTCCTGGGTGGAGATGCCTCTGAAGTGTGACAACACAGGATGGAATGGGAAAATATTTGATGAGAAATGTCCAGATTTGCCCCCCATCTTGCGTCTTCTTTCCTGCTGCTCAAGTCTGAAGATTCAGCTTGACTCATACCTACTGCCCACCTTCTCATTACATTTGGAGAAGAAGCCCCCATTTCTTTCCCCATCCCGAGCATCCTCTGACGGAGACCCCTGAGGACTGGACCTGTCTTGTTCTTGATGGTTTTGAGAGGCTTCAGTTTGTTTTTGTTCCCAGGGAATTCTGCAGGATTGCTCTGAGTGTCCTTTGCGGTTTCTAAGATAATTGAATGCAAGTTCTGCGAACATTTCATGGGAATTTTATTAGCATGCCATGAGAGTTAGTTAAAAATTCCATGGAGGGCTTCCCTGGTGGTGCAGTGGTTGGGAGTCCGCCTGCCGATGCAGGGCATGCGGGTTCGTGCCCCGGTCTGGGAGGATCCCACATGCCGCGGAGTGGCTGGGGGCCCGTGGGCCATGGCTGCTGAGCCTGCGCGTTCGGAGCCTGTGCTCCGCAACAGGAGAGGCCACAACAGTGAGAGGCCCGCATACCGCAAAAGAAAAAAAAAATATTCCATGGAAGTTGAAGGAACGTTTCTAGTAGAATTCCATGATATTTCTGTGAGAATTCATCAAGGATCTCATGGCAGCTCTGGAAGGTTTTCATGAAAATTCATTGAGAATTCTGCAGGGCTTCTAAGACCTTGCCATGAGACTTGGAAAAGAATTCCGTGAGGAGGAGCAAGTGACAGGAGAATTCTGGGAACAGCCCAAGAGAGTGTAGCAGGACCTCCAAGAGTGCTTAGGAAATATTCCATGAAGATTCACTGCAAAAATTCCATACAAAAGGTTCTGTAATTCCACTGGAGTTCTTCTTTGAGAGTGTTGTAAGAATTTTAAGATAATTTTCTGTAGGAGTTGCTATTGCTTTAGCCCCTCTTTACACTTGTGCCAGAATTTCAGCTTCTGAATCAGTGAGGCTCCCAAGAAAAATGGCTCCTAGTTTGTCTTCTTTTTCTCTGTTTCATTAAAAAATTTTCTCCACTGGAAGCATCCTCACTTTTGATACCTGCTGAGGATTTGAAAGCAGTAAGTAGATGACTGACTATGGAAAGACGAAACAAAAAAGTGGAAGGGTTGGGATCCCTTGGAAGAGGAAAGAATCATCAAATCTCCTTCCTCTCCCTAAGAATGTTTGTTATGAATAATGTTTGTTGCTCAATGTATTTCACACCTGGTCTGGTGTCTGGGGCAAGAACACTGGAGCAGGGGTCTGGAGTCCTTGGTACCAGCCTTGCCATTAACTCACTGCTTAATCTTGGACCAGTCTCTGGTGTCAGTTTCTCCTTTTGTGAATTAAGAAATGTTGGGCTAGGAAACCTCCAAGGGTTCTTCCAACCCTGACAGTCTGTGATTCTGCAACATGATGGTGGTGATGATGATGATAATGGTGCTGATGGTGATGATAATGACAATGGTGATGGTGATGACAGTGTTGATGCTGATGGCGATGATGATGATGATAATGATGGTAGCGGTGATGGTGATGGTGATGATGGAGACAATGGTGATGGGGATGACAGCAGTGATGCTGATGGTGGTGATGGTGGTGATGGTGGTGGTAATAGCAATAATGGTGAGAATAATGATGATTTCTGAGCTTGTGATGAAGGTGTTAATGATGGTGGTGGTGCTGAAAATGATGGTGGGGATATTGATGATTGTTGAGATTATGAAGATGGTTGTGATGATGGTGGTGGTGGTAATGGTGATGATGGTGACAATGGTGATGGTAATGACTGTGGTGATGATGGTGGTGGTGATGATTGTGATGGTGGTCATGATAGCAATAATTATCATCACTGAGCACTTATTACTATTATGTTCTGATATTATGTTAAACACCTTACCTTCTGTTTTTCAGTCCCTACATCAATCTTATGAGATAAGAACTATATATTTTTATATCTTCTAATTTTTAGATAAGGAAACTGAAGTTCCCAGATATTTATCAAGATCACATGGTTGATAACCAGTAGAATCAGCTTCCAACCCATAACTGTCCCAGCCCACCCTTAGGCACCATACCACGTTGTTCCTCTACCACTTGCTGCCCTAATCTTTAGACATGGAAGAAAGTTCTCCAATGTCTCATGCAAAGGAAGCAAATAGGACCTGTCAGAGCAGAGGTTCCCTGATGTTTTCAACCTTCAGGAACTCCTACTTCTCACATCCCTCCTCACTTCTTCATCCCTGTTCCATCACTTCAGTTTGACTTGCTTCTTTTGTTTGCTCATTGCTGCTCCAGGATCCCACTGACCACATTCTCCTTGTGATCCATCTTGCACACACTGCTGAGTGATTTTCTACAAACCATGTGGTCTCATCACAATGTTCTTATGCTCAGAAATCTCCAGCAGCTCCCACTAATGGCTAAGAAATGAAAACCCCTTAGTCCATCCTTCCAGGACCTCCAAAATCTGGGTTATTCTAGCCTAACCCGTCTCATCTCTTGCTGTATCTCCTTCAGACCCTGGGCTAAATTCCATCTCTGTGACTTTGCCATGAAGATCCTTCTGCTTAGCATGGCTTCCTCCTCCTCCTCTTTCCTGCTTCCCCCTACACTGAGGTCTCCCAGACTTCTCCAGTGGGCATTCAAGAACTTTCACATTTTGTTCATTACAAAGTAGCATGTTCTGATGCAAGGATGCGTAGTGTTTGGGCTGCTCTTCTCTTGCAAAATGAACAGGGTAAGTCACTAAAGGTGAGAACCATGTCATCACCCAGACCTGGCCCTGCAACTAACTGGCACATGACCTTGGGCAAGATACTTTACCTCTCCCAGCCACTGTCCTCATTTCATAAAAAAATGAGATTGGAAACAATAAATCCTAGTTGGCAGAGGTAAAGAGAAATATGAAATGGGATAAAAGAGAAAGATCTTCCTGATAAGCTTTAAGAGTTTTAAAGACAAGAGTGCGTGCATGGGGCCCGGTGGGGCAGAGGTGTTTCGGAAGGTGAGTCAATTCAATTCCCCCACCCCCTCCACTTCCCCCAGCACACTGCCAGCACCTATAGTATAGTCGCCTGCATTTGGAGCTTGGCATCATGGGCACTTTAAATTCTTCTCATCTCCTTTAATGATCCTAATTCCTTTCAGGAAAGTGCTGCCATGATCCCTTTGCTGCAGTGGAGTGTACTGAGGCTTAGAGATAGCACTCGAGGCTGCATTGGTCCATGTGACTTACTCGTAGCCACCTGGCTCCACTGCCCCTCCACTAAGTGGTTGAACGTTCCTCGACTGAGCAGACCTCCCGGTTCCCCCAACCTGGGGTGTCTCTGTGCACATAAACAGACCACGTCCTTTTCCTCAAGGAAAGCCTGCTGTCCGAACTCCCATGAGAGGTGGGTCCTTATCAGCAACGGGACAGACCGACCTACAGGTCGAGTCTAAATCCCCCTTGCTCAGGAGGGGGTGCCATGAAATTTCCATGTACCTGTATAGGAATAGATAGGGTAGGTTCGTAACGGCCACTGTTATGAAGGTAAGGAGAAAGTCAAAGGTAAGGAGAAAGTCCAAGCTGGAAAGGACTTTAGCTGTTTTATTCTGATGGAAACGTGGGTTCAGAGAGGAGGAGTGATTTGCCCAAGCCCTTGGCAGAGCCAAAGGTGGATCTGGAGCCTGAGTCGCAGTTCACTGCCCCTTGTCATGACTAGCCTCTCCGTGTCCCACTTCTGCAAGGCCTTGCCCTCTGCAAGGACTAACCTCATCAGCTCCTTTGTGCTTTAATGGGTGATAATGTTGTGTCTTATTATACTTTCCAAGTAGCATCTTCTGTCATTTTCATTTACAATATTCCCACCATGTTTCCAGCCCTGTGCTTGTCACCATGAAAGTTACAGTGAAGGAGTCAAAACATGAAGGAGACAAAGTCTTTTTTCTCCTTAAGGAATTCAATGAGACGTGGCCACCTTACAGGCGTGGAGTCAAATAAAGATTTGTTTTTCTCTCACGTGATAATTCCAAAAAGAGGAGGTGAAGGATCCAGGACTCATCAGAGCCCATACCTCTTTCCCTATCGACTCAGCCATCTGCAGCCTGGGTTCCTTGTCCTCATGGTCACAGGGTATACCTTCCTCCACTCCCACCCTCATGGTGTCTTTCTGATCAGGAAGAAGGGGTAAATGCCAGGGGCAAAAGTGTGTATGCCAGCTGGTTCATTCATGCCTAAGACCTTTCCTGGGAAGCTCTTCCCCACACATTCCTTTGGCCACTGCAAACTTAATGAGAGGCTGGGAAATTGTGTTTAAGTTGGTACATTGCTGCCTCCCCAAAAGGTTCAGTGCTCTTAGAAAGAAAGGGAGTAGATATTGACTAGACTACCTTCTATTTCTGCCACAACAGAATCAAAGAGTTCCTAAAATTGTATGCAAAATTAGGAATATTTAAACATGATCTTCTGGGGAGAGAGTCTGTAACATTCCCTAAATTTTCAACAGGACCCATTGGATTGAATATATTTGATCCAAATTGGGACTCATGAAACAGCAATTCTAGTAGCTGAACTTGGATTATTCATGCCCACCCTTAGTCAACTTCTTGAGGGTTATCAGCATGGGGGTAGGGTGGGGGACATTAGGGAAATGACACAAGCTTCCAAGGCAGAGGATCTCGTTTGTGCTTCCACAGCCCAGCTGTGTGACCATGGGAAAGTGTCATAACCCCTCTGAGCCTGAGTTTCTTGGTCAGTTAAAAGGAGGGAAAAAACTACCTTAAAATGTTATAAGAATATTTCTGCTTCTTGCACAGCAGTAGTAACAGGAATAAGATTTAACCTCCCCTAAAAACCCAGATAAAACATGAGAAACAACAGTTTTCAGATATTGGACATCAGGCAGTGCAAGAAGCAATCCCTGAAAAACTGAAAACAAACAAGAGGTTCCCTACAATTGCCCAGATTTTGGCCTGGAGACCATTTCCAGAGAGCCGTGCAGGGAGGTGGAGCCCAGGCAGAACTTGGCAGTGTCCATGAGCTGAGGAATGGAGTTGGGAGTTCAGGTGTATGACATGGCTGTAGTTCACAGGGCAGAATACTAACAAGGAGAGAATACACAGAGAGATCTGCAGACAGTCCCTCTGGAGTCTTCATCTGTGTACTGCTTAGCACATGCATGGGAGGAAACCACCCTCCACCAAAGAATTAGAGAGGAAAATCCCTACAGCAGAAATGGGCCAGGAATAGAGTTTTCATCGGCCAGAGTGGGAAAACCTGTCAAAGGACAGGTCTAATGTCAAAGGACATTAGATAGAGTATGCAGAAGGGTATTTATTGCCTTGGAAGTGGGTAAAATTAGCTCTAGACTAAAGGCTTCCCTGATATCATCTAAAAGATTAAAGGCCAGTGACAAAAGGAACAAATGGTTTCCAAGTCACTTAACTGTGTCACAGAAAAAAAAGCTCAAGAATACTTAGAATATAAAAATATCCAGCACACAAGAAAATAAAAATCATAATAAATGGTACAAAAATTACCAGGAATGCAAAGAAGCAGGAAAATACAATCTAAGATGAGAAAAATCAATCAGTAGAAACAGAACAAGAAATGGCAAAGATGATACATTAAGAGGCAAGCATCCTAAAACAGTAAAAATAACTATGTCCGAGAAAGCAGAGTAAAGAATGGGCATATTAGGTCAAGATCTGGAAGATATAAAAAAAAACATAAATCAAGCATCTAGAAATGAAAACTACAATATCTGAGATTTTAAAAGCAAAACACTTCATGGTATTAACGGCAGATTAAAAACTGCAGAGAAAACAAAAAAGGATTAGTGAACTTGAAGACATATTAATAGAAACTATCCAAAACTGAAACACAGAGGGGGAAAAAAAGACCAGGAAAAAAATGAACAGATCATTGGTGAGCTGTGGTACAACCTCCAATATGTTAAAATAGGTGTAATTGTAGGAGAGGAGAGACAGGGAATAAAAGAAACAATATCAGAAGAACTAATAGCTAAAAACCTTCTAAATTTGATAAAAATTTTAACCCACAGAGTTAGGAAGCTCAATGAACCCCATGTGCAAGAAACATGAAAACTTCAGCAAGGCACATCATAATCAAATTGCTTAAAACAAGTGATAAGAGAAAACCTTAAAAATAGTCTATTTTTTAAAAGACACATTATGTATACAGAAACAATGAGAACAGTAACAGCAGGTTTCTCATTGGTAACAATGCAAGCCAGAAATAAGTGGAGTAAAATCTTTGGAGAATTAAAAGAAAAAAAAACCTATCAAATACATTTTTATACCCAGTGAAAATATCTTTAAAAAGAAAGGTGAAATAAAAAAGGTTAGGGTTAGGGAAAAGGACATACAAAAATTACAAGCAGCAGAGCAGAAAGCAATACTACAAGAAGTATTAAAGGAAGCCACTCAGGCAGAAAGAAATGTATTGAATGGAAACCTGGATCTACACAAAGGAAAAAAAAAAAGCACCAGAAATGGTAAATATGTTGTTAACTATAAGGGTTTTTTTCCCTTATCTTTGTTGTCATTAAAACACAATGTACAGTTTATAGCCAAAATTATTATGTGTTGTGTGGTTTATAACATGTGAAAGGTGAATGTATGATAACAATAGCACAAAGGCCAAGAGGGGGTTGATTCTTATCCTATATGTGAAGTGGTATAATATGACTTGATGGTAAACTGGGGTACATTAAAAATGTAAACCATCAACCCTAAAGTACTGCTAAAGAAGCAAAAAGAGTTAAAATAAGCCAAAAAAGGAATTAAAAAATCTTCATAAAAATAAAATTAAAAAGATGACATAAAAGATGGGAAAGGGAGGACAAAGAACAGATGAGACAATTAAAAAAACAAATAGTAAGATGGTAGATTTAAACCCAACCATATAAGTAATTACATTAAACGTAAATAGTCTAAACACTCCAATTAAAAGTCACAGATTGTCAGATGGGATTTAAAAACAAAATCCAACTATTCTTGCCTACACAAAAACCAGTGTAAATATACAAATTTGTTTTTATAAAAAGGATGGGAAAAGAACATGTTAACACTAAGCAAAAGAAAGCTAGAGTTAGCTACATTAATATCAGACAAAGTAGATTTCAGAGTAAAGAATATTACCAAGGATAAAGAGAATAATTTCAAAATGATAAAGGGGTCATTCATCAGGAGGAAATAACAATCCTAAATCTTAAATCCTAAAGCCTTCTATTAATAAAACTTTAAAATATATGAAGTAAAACTGATAGAGTTGAAAGGAGAAATAAACAAATACATAATTAGTGACAGATTTGACCACCCCCTCTCAATCATTGCTGGAACAAGTAGAACAAAAATCACTGAGAACATAGAAAGGCTGAATAACCCTATTACCTAAGTTGACCCAACTGATATTTTTAGAGCCAACAAGAGCAGCATATACATTTTTTTCAAGTGCACATGGAGTACTTACCGAAATAGATCATATTCTGGGTCATAAAACAAGTCTCAATAAATTTAAAAGGATTCATGTCATATAAAGTATATTCTCTGTTCATCCTGGAATTAAATTAGAAATCAACAACAGAAAGATATTTGGAAAGTAAGTAATGCTCTTCTAAACAATCAATGGTCAAAGAGGAAATCTAAAGGGAAATTAGAAAGTATTTTGAGATGATTGAAAAGTAAAACACAACTTATCAAAATGTGTGAGATGCAGTCAAAGCAGTGATGCCCATTTTAGACAAAGAAGAAGGGTCTCAAATCAATGGTCTCAGCTTCTACTGAGACTTTGCCATGCTGGTCAAGTGTGTTCCACATATGCTCTGCCGTTGGTTAGTATTGGTTACCCTGGGACTTGGGTGGTCTATTTATTAGATTAGTTCTCAAAGATATCATGCATAGGATAAGATCTGCACACTCATAGGTCAGGGGGTGAGAGGAGGGAGGTAAATCCAGGAATTCATAAACAGCTTTATGAGGTCACTTTTCAAAGTTCTTCCCCCCCCATGATTTCCCAAGTACTTTCCAATTCCCTGGAGCTTCCCTTCTCAGTCTGCTGGCAGGAAAGATGGGACTCAATTACTCTACTCTTCCTCACACTCTACAGCTGTACCCACATTTAGAGCCAAATGGCAGAAGGAAGGAGAGAGGAAAAGGCCATGAGGGTTGACCACACTCAAGACCACAGCTCCAGCAATGGGAAGAAAACATTCCACCTCCTCAGCTTTGGCTCCTCCAGGTTCTTACTACTGGCACTTCCACAGCTGCCTGAGGTTTCCTGGGGATTGGGAAAGGGGTGTGGGAGAATGGAAACTTCAGGGCATTTCCACACTTGCCTGGGGGTTGGGAGTTCTATTTCTCACTCCACAAGCTGGAGATAAGGGTGTCTTCGAGCACCCTCTGGGCCACAGGGCTCACTTTCAGGATTCCAGATGCATTTTAAAAATGGTAAACTATTTCTCAGTGGCACTTCAAACTCTGACATGCTTCCTCCACTACCACCTCCTTTTCAGAGCCTCATGTAGCTGCTGCATTATGCATTCTGTCCAGGTTTTAGGGTTGCTTTCTGTAGGAGAGACAGATGCTTCCTTTATCTGAGCTGGAACCAGGCCCTACAACTGATTTTTGCAAAAGTGCCAAGGCAACTCAATGAGGAAAGGATAATCTTTCAATAAATGATGTTGTAACAGTTGGATAGCCATATATGAGAAAATGAACCCTGACGTTTACCTCAAAACACATGCTAAAACTAAGTTGAAATAGATCATAAATCTACATGTAAATGTAATCTAAATGTAAGAGCTAAAACTATAAAACTTCAAGAGGAAAGCATAGTGATTGTGGATTTGGCAAAGAGTTCTTAAATAGGGTACAGAAGCCGCAAACTATAAAAGAAAAACATCAAACTGTATTTTGTCAAATAAAAAAGTTTTACTTTTCAAAAGACGCTCACAAATGAAAAGACAAGCCACAAACTGGGCAAAGTGTTTTGCAAAACACCTATCCAGAAGAGGGCTTGTATCTAGAGTATATAAAGAATTCTTACAACTCACCAATAAGAAATCAAACAACTAATTTTTTTTAAATGGGCAAAAGGTGTGAATAGCCACTTAACTAAAGATATGAATATGAGAAATATTCACATGAAAAGATGCCCAGGGTCATTAATCATTAGGGAAGAGCAAATTAAAACCACAAAGAGATACTACTGCACACCCGCTAGAACGGCTAAATATAAAGAGAGAGACTATGCCAGGTGCTGGAGAGGATACAGAGCAACCTTAGTTTCACACACTGCTGGGAGGAAAGTGAAAGGTTTCAGCCACTTTGGAAAACAGTTTGGGTGTTTCTCAAAAAGTTATACCACTATATGACCCACCCATTCTACTACCAGATATTTAGCCAAGAGAGATGAAAACATATGTCCAGACAGACCTATACACAAATGTTCATAGCAACTTTATTTGTAATCGCCCCAATCTAGAAACAATTCAGATGTCCATCAGCAAGTGAATGCATAAATGGATTGTGGTATGTCTAGTCAATGGAATGCTACTCAACAAATAAAGAAGGAATGACCTTTTGATACATGCAACAACATGGATGAATCTCAAATTCATCATGCTGAGTGAAGGAAGTCAGACAAAAAGGGTACATTCTATATGATTCTATTTACATAAAATTCTAGAAAATCTGTGGTAACAAAAGAATAGTGGTTGCCTAACGGATGGAGAGAGAAGGAGCAGGAAGATTCCAAAGAGATAGCAGGAAACTTTGAGGGAGTGATGATTTTTATGTTAATCAGCTTCATTATGATGATAGATTCAGGGTCATATACATATGTGAATATTTTATGAAATTATACACTTAAAATATAAGCAATTTATTGTATGTCAATTATATATTTAAAAAGTTGTTTAAAAAAAGAAGAATAAAAAGGTTGTTAGAAGAGAAACTGAAATAATGGATAAGAAGGCTGTAACAACGTGAGTTACAAATTCCAAACATAAATCCTTTTCAGTAAGAAGAGAATAGTCCAAAAGTAAAATAGGTTCCTAAGGAGAGGACTGACGAGATCAGATGTCTAAATGCTTTTCCTGTGCAAAGGCTTGGCCTTAGAAGTCTACAGGAGCCAACCCAGTACATCATCTCAACAACCTCCTAGGTAGAGTGAGGAAACAGACTCACAGAGAAGTGAGGTAACTTGCCCAAAGTCACACAGCTAGAAAGTAGTCAAGCCCGGAATAGGAATCCAAGCAGTGTGACTCACGATCTTGGGCTCCTTACCATGACCCTTTACCGCCTCCCCTCCTGGCTCTAAATGCTTCTCATTCAGAGAGCTGAAAGCAGCTGCAATTCTGTTCCCCGGCTTACATTTCGTATGGGTTCTCTCTTCTCTGTGGGAGGCTCCATGGCTCTTGTCACCACCCCTACCCCCAACCTAAGCTACAGTGTACTTTCCTTCCCCTCTTTCCTGGTCCCCCCACTACCACTGCACCCCTTTGGGACAGTTTAGAGTTCCAGAACCTTCCTGGTGGTTTCATGCCTCTGTGCCTACACTCTTGTGAACGCCCTGCCTGATCACGCTCCCTGTCTTGCCAGCCACACCAGCACTTCATCTCAAGATCAGCTCATCTGTGAAGGGCTCTGACCCAAGCCCCCACCCCGCAGAATGGCTCCCTCCTCCTCCTCTTCTCCTGTCCTGTGCCTCTGCAAGACTCTGGGCCTGGCCACCGTTTGCAAGCTAGACAGCCTGGCTCTCAAGGATGCAAGATTCTGGGATAGGCACCAAAAAGTCATAGTAAATCATGTGGGACAGGAAGAGGCTAATTGGGGTCAATCTTGTAAATGAAATTTTAAATTGTGAAAACCATTTAAAAAATGTAGTCTATTAAAACTATGGACTAATTCCTGGGACTGGTCCAGACAGATGAGAGTTGACCCTTCAGGAGATCTTGACAAAGTGAGGACAACAGGACACACCACATAAATAGCATCATTTTTTACCACAACATTGGAGGAATTCATCAGTGCTCCCAGGGGCCTCTCCCAAGGTTTTGCTATTCAAATCATCCTTGAAAGCTCCTACACTGTCCTCACTGCAGTGGGTTTGCTCATCAAATGTTCTCTGATTTAATACCACCAGATCCTCATTCAATCCCCATTTGGCTTGTGGCTAAAGAAATTCTTGAAAACCAGTGGTAGGCAGAATAATGATCCCCAAGATGTCCATGTCCTAGTCCCTGGAACCTGTGACTATGTCACCTTCCATGGAAAGGGGAACGTTGCAGATGTGATTAAGGTTAACAGTCCTCAGAGACAGAGGTTACCCTGGATTATCTTGGGTAAGCCCAATGTAATCACAAGGGTCCTTATAAAAAGGAGGCAAAAGGGTCAGATGTAGAGAGAGAGAGATAAGCATGGAAGCCGACACCAGAGGAAATAGAAGCTGCTAAGCTGCTGGCTTTGAAGATGGAAGGAGCCACAAGCCAAGAAATGCAGGCCACCTCCAGAAGCTGGAAAAGGCAAGGAAGCGGATTCCCCCTAAAGCTTCCAGAAGGAACCAGTCTCAGTTTTAGCCCCACTGAGACTCACTTCCGATTTCTGACCTCCAGAACTGTAAGATAATAAATTAGTGTAAAGTCACTAAGTTTGTGACAAGGTGTGGCAACAGCTACAGGAAACTAAGAAAAAAAAATTTCACCCTTTTATCTGTCTCCAGGAAGTCACGCATCTTCAAAAACTTTATACCACAAACTGAATTATGACCCCCTCCCCCCAAATTCGTGTGCTGAAACCCTAACTCCAATGTGACTGTATTTGAAGATAATTAAGGAGATAATTAAGGTTAAATGAGGTCATAAGGATGGGCCTAGTCTGATAGGATTGGTGGCCTTATTAAAAGAGAAGGACCTCTCCCTTACCCCCAGCTCTCTCTCTCTCTCTCTCATCTGAGGACACAGTAAGAAGGTGCCTGTCTGCAAGCGGGGAGGAGGGTTCTCACCAGAACCTGACCATGCTGACACTTTGATCTTGGATTTCCAGCCTCCAGAACTGTGAGAAAATAAATGCCAGTTGTTAAGCCCCCAGTCTGCGGTATTCTGTTACAGCAAAATTTCCTTTGCAACTGCAGTGGATGCTGTGATATGTTACCAATACCTGTGTCCCTCCCGTTGCCCCACTCAAGTCCTCCTCGCCCTGCTGACAGGAGCCTCACCTGGGTTACACCCCCTCCACTGGGGCAGACAGAATGGAATGGCTGGTCAGTGCCAGGCGGGCAGGAGCCTGGCCTTGATTCTGGACAATCTGAAGGTCATCCCAGCCGCAGAGCTTCCCATGGATAGCAAGGCCTCTGCTGAGGTTGCACTGAGGTTCAGCTTCTCCTCCCGGGGCTCCTCCCCTCACTCCCTTGATCCAAAGGTGGTGTTGGCTGGATCACTCCTCAATAAATTCCCTGTGTGCAAATCAGTGTCTCGGAGGCCATTTCCTGGGAACTCCACTTAATACAGCAAACGTTGAGATTGGATTGCTTGCTGCCAGGTGGGTCAGGTGGCCTCAAGAGCTGATCTGGCTTCAGCAGAGAGGGATACACATTTGTGGTTTTAACCAAGTGAATTCTGGAGTTGAGTACAGACGGCTGCTTGCTGGAGATGACATCGTAAGCGATCATTCCATCAGAGTCTCTCCCTGTTTGGAGATGTTTGCTTCCCTCTGATACTCCATACCTGCCAGGACTTGGATAACGAGCCCAGGTATAAAGGGGATCGCCTTGAATTTGTCTTTCATGGCTGCACATCACCTTCAGCTTAGCCCAGCTGCCTGCTGAATACCAGCCAAAGCCACATGGAGCTTGAGAATCGCCCCACAAACCCTGCCCGGATCTCTGACTCCCAAATCATGACATAGAACAAAATGAATGTTTTAAGTCTGTAAGTTTGGGGTCATTTGTTACCCAGTGGTAGCTTATGGGACCATGATTCCCTCTACCTTCAGACAGTTGCTTCCTCAGAGACATGAAGTCATATTAGATGACTAGCAAATACTACTGCAGGAGTTGGGGAGAGATCAGAAGGGCAAGGAAAAAAGTTCAAGGCCCTAATAAGTGTCAGGCCCCGTACCAAGTGCTCCCACCTCTGTAATCTCCTGGAGTCTTACTCTGGCTGGACGAGGTAGCAGTGCCTCTCCCCATTATACAGAGCAGCACACGGAGGCCTGGAGAGGGGTAATGTGACTCACTCAAAGTCACACCACTAGTTAGTGGTGGCCGGTACTCCTGTATTCATTCATTCAGCCAACGTCTGTTGAGTGTCTCCTGTAAGCCAGGCTCCAGATGATGTTCTGGGGACACACAGGTGAATAAAAAGAGTACAGTCAGTACCAGGGGTTGGCAGTGGCTGTGGGGTGGAGGGTACAGATTTCAGTGGGGTAGTCAGAGTGCGCCCATCTGAGAAGGGGAGGTTTGAGTCAGTATGGAAGTGGTGAGGGCTGGAGCCAGTCAGTCTGGGGCCCAAACTCTGTAGCCAGCAGCGGACAGACGCCCCATGATCTCCCTAGCGTGACTTGAGAAACTCAGGCTCCTCCAGCTGTGCTGGGCACCAACCAGGGCCCTCGGTCTGGGGCAGGGCCGGGCAGGCTGCTTGGCACCAGATAATGATGCCTTCGCGTCACCCACGCAGGCGGGTGCCCCAGCTCCGGTGCTCTGTGTTAATTGCTCCGAGCACAAAGGGCCATATAATTTGGATCAAAAGGCCCTTTCTTCTTGGTGAAGTCTTAACTGTGGCACGTCCTGCTGCCCGGGGGTGAGCTGAGGCAGGAGCACTGCCTCTGGAATCGTGCAGTCAGTGTTCTGGTCTCAGCTATGCCACTTGCTGATGTGTGTTGCTTAAACCTTTTCTGGCCTCAGTTTCTTGGCCTATAAAATGGGAGTGAAATCTGCCCCCTGACTATGTTATGGCACTATAAGTGAGGATCAAGTCAGGAAGACGGTGTGAGAATAATTCCATAAATATGTCCCAAATTCCACGCTTTAGCTATACCAGACAATTCGCTGCTTTTTGAACTCACTTTGCATATTCATCCATCCATCTATCTATCCATTCAGCATTTCCTATGTGCCCACTTTGTGCGAGGCATGGGTTCTGGGGTTGCAGAGATCACTAGGATGGAGTCACTGGCCCGTAAAAGCCAATTGTCTGGAGAGGAGATAGGCAAGGAAATAGAAAAGGATAAGTAGAGAGCCACCACCGTGTAGGAAAGGGGAATTTGGGGCTGGGCTTTGACGTTTGAATAGGAGTCTGCCCCTCAAAGAAATATGGGAAGACATACAGTGCAGAGAGGCAAGGCAAGTTGCAGTGTGTTGGGAATGGCCAGCAGCTGAGGGTAGCCCAAGTGGGCGGGGGAGGATGCATAGGTGATGAAGCTGGGAATGCAGCGTCTGGGTTAAAGGGGCCTCTGCAGGCTGGCAGAAGAGTCTGGACTTGGTCCTTCAGCCACATGGAAAGATTCTTAGCAGGGGAGAGATAGCATGAACTTTACTGTAGGGGAAGGGACCCCTAGAGGCAGTGTGGAGGGTGAAATGGTGAAAGGCTGGGGGCAGAACAATCTGTGAGAGGCAGTTTCAATGGTTTAAACAAGACTCATTCATCCGCTCAACAAGTGCTCTTTGGGCACCTACCAAAAGCCCTGCACTGGGTAGGTCCTGGGGGTACATTCTCATGAGAGAAGACCATATACACATAGGGAAGTGTGGGATGCTGACAAGGCCCACAGAACTGCAGCGCAGATGGATGTGGTTGGTTGGCCCCCAGAATCCCTGCTCATCCCCATCTGCTGCTCCTTCCTCAACTGCAGGGACTGGAAAGCCAAAAACTACATCCCCCAGACTTCCTTGCAGCTGGGGCTCCAAGACAATTAGGTTCCACTGAGTGCATACAGTTGTTGGAGCAGAAGAAATGGCAGTGAGGCTGGGCCTTCTTTCCACTGCCTTGAGCTAATTTTTGTTGGCACCTAGGGTGCTTCTCTGCAGCCAGCAGCCTTACAGTGAGTCTGGACAGGGACAGAGAGCAGGGACAGTGTCCGTCCTCTGTGTTCCAGTGCACAGCACTGTGCCTGGTGCATCAGGTTTGGGGAACAAAACTGTTGACCTATCAGCCTCCCTGGCTAGATGGTGAGTTGTGGGTCTGCAGGGACTGTATCTTAGTCACCTGAGTCCCCATGGACCAGCATGGGGCATCCCATCCCTCCCCTCTGGCAGGGAATGTCAGGAGCCTCATGGCCCAGGCCAAGGTGGCAGGTCTGTTACCCAGAGCTGCGGGTACCGTGGGGAGGCGCATCGAGGAAGGAGCAGCGGGGGCAGGCCAGCAGAGTGGCCACCTGGCCGGCGCTGTCACCCTCACCGTCTTCTCCACGCTCCATACTTCCCTGTGCATGGGAGGCCCACGTGTCTGGTGGGCTAGGGGTGGGCTGCACCACGTGGGTACACAGTGGGCATCTGCCGATGCTGAGTGCACAACACACCTCCCTGGGAGCGAGAAGGCCTTGGTTCCAAACCCAGCTCTGCCAATTTCCAGCTGCGGGCTGCGTGCGAGTTTCTCAGTTTTCTGTGCCTCAGTTTTCTCATCTCTGAAGTGGGATAGCTACTCTTAGGGTTTGTCACAGGTCCATCCTGGGTAACAGACTCTGTGATTTACGTGCAGATGGAGAGAGAGAGAGAGAGAGGGAGGGAGGGAGGGAAGCAATACCCAGCAGCACTGTAGATACAACACGGGCTCAGGAGAAGGGCTCAGGAGGAGGGATGGCCCTTCAGACAGAGCTGGCCCCTCCCTGGATTGGGGCTGCTCCTCCCTCCTCCTCTTGACTAAGATGGGTCTGTAGCTGAGGGCATGTTTGGAGAAGGACTCAGGAGAAAGCCTTGGCCACCAACACTCCCCAAAGCTGAGAATTGAATGTCCCCTCCTGAAGGAGGACTGGGGCCGGGAACCTCGCCATCCACTACAGGCTTGCTGGGAGAATTAGCTGTTGCTGTTTCTCTGTGCTAATGAACTCAGCAGTGACACCTCCCCCGGTGTGAAAAGTTACTATTATATTTGTAGGGGAGCTGAGTTTGGGGCAGGCTGCCCAACCCTACAGGTGAGGGAGGTGAGGGAGGCAGTGCCCTTGGGTGAAAACAACCTTGTTCCCGGATTCTGGAAAGTGTCTCCACTGCAAACAGAGGGATCCGTTGGAGCGAACTCGGGGGCAATGCCAAGTTGAGAGCCGGGTGGCTAGGGCTGCCTTGGATCCGTCCACGTTTCCCAAATAAATAAGCTGCACACCATGCAGTTCCCCACTTAAAATAAACCCCATTTCCCCGTGGAACAGAAACTACAGCTTAGCGTTTCTTGGCAGCCAACAGTTTCCAGAAATTCATGCAGGTTAAAAATAAAAATGCAAAGCATTATGATAATCCCTCCTGTCCCTGTGGCACTTTGCAGTTTGCAAAGTATTTTCCCAACCATATTTCACCACACACCTCCGCAAGCATCTTTGGAGGGTGGTTGTTTTATTCCTAATGGTAGACAAGGAAACTGGGGGCGGGAAGGCAAAGTGGGTGAAGCAAGATCGCCAGGAGTAGCGCAGGCCCATGCAGCTCCGTGTTGAGTGCCCTTCCACTTTGCAAGTTGTTTTCATTAAGGAGCAAGGCATTGGATTTAGAGAATGAGCTACCTGTGTGTGATGTTCTTGTTAATGTATTAGGTGAGACTGGGAAAAACTTTCAACCTCAGGCCCAAAGCTCATTGACCTAAATAAGGTTGGAATCAGAGTTCTCATCATTTGAGCCTAAACCTAGGGGACATTTCTCAGTCTATATCTTACTTGGTGTTGATACCAGTTAGGGTCCAACAGGAAAGAGATGGTATTTTTCATGTATGGTGATTTGAGAAGATTTAATCAGGAGACTGCTTACAGGGTGGGCAGTGTGACACAGGGATCAGTTGGTGGCTCAGTCTTGGTTCCAGACCCATTTGGGGGCCAAGTTCTGAAAGCCTGTGGGATAGACCCATCCTGGAGGAGAGAGAGAAGGGGGTCCTCTTTCCACTGACTGGGGCTGTGTAACCTGAGAGGCCAGACCAAGGTCACAGCTGGACTCAGGCAAAGAGGTGTGGAACAATAAGACTTGACAAAATTCAGGCCTCCAGAAAAGTGACTTGATGAAAGGCCTCTCCCACAGGTAGGACCCAGCAGAGAATGGGATCGGAGGTCTGTGGCCATCACTGCCAGCCGTTCACGGGGCTGTGGACCACGGCAGCTGGAGTCCCCTGGCTGGAGTCCCCTGGTCTGACCTCATGTCTTGAGGAGCTGTCAGCCTCAGGTTTACCATTTGCTCTACCATCTGCTAGCTGGGTGGTCATGGGCCTGTTACCCACTCTCTCTGAACTCCAGGTTCTTAATCTATAACAGTAGACCCTTTACCCGTGGTTGTCAATCTAGAGTGAAAGCAAGGTATTCCCAAAGTGTGTTCACAAATAAGCCTCTGAGAAAGAAATGTTGCAATGGGACGTGCTGCGATGATGCCATGGGGGAGCTCGGCCATGCCCAGGCACAGCAAAAACATGTAATGCCTGTCTCCTCTTCCAGGAAGTCCTCTGCGACTGATGTCACCTTCCTGCATCCCCTTTGGGCTCCCAGCTCCCTACCCTAGAACATCTATCATGGCATTTTCCAGCCCACTTCTTCAGGGTCCCTTCACCTGCTTTCTGTCAAGACTGTGAGCTCCTTGAGGGCAGGCCCTTGAGGTTTTTCTCCCTGTAACCCAGATCTGGCACACTTCCTGGCACCTAGGAAGCCAATAGCTTATTGTGCCCATGACTCGGCCAATAGTTGTTGAATGAACAAATGAATGAACTTGATCCCCTAGCACTGCTGTGAGGCAGTTGGAGCAGTCAGTGTTACCCCATCTTAGAGGAAGGGAAACAGGTTCTCTAAGAGTTGAGATGACTCACCAAGGACACAGAGAGGCCAGTCAGCGGCTGACTTTGGGTGAGAAAGTTCCAAGGACTTTTGAAGGAAGATAAATCCTGGGGCTGTCTTGTTTCTAACTGACTATGGAGGGCAGTGCTCCATGACCCTCAAGAATGCCTCCTGGCCTGAGAAAAGCCAGAGGAGGCCCACGGGCCTGTAACCAGCCAAGGGAGCAAGAAAGGGCTGTTTCTCAGAAAATAATGGCGCCCAAATCCCCGTTTGCCTTATTTAATGCTCCAAATTTTCTGAGAGGCCTAACTGAACATTCCTCCGTGGAACCCTCTAGGTGGAACAATTAACCGGCCTCTTAGCAGCAAGCAGCTCCCTGGGCAGGCCCCAGATTTATGTCTCGTGGGGAGGCAGCCTATTAGCTGTGGCCATAAATCCCAGGGCCCTGGCTGGCAAGGTGGATTTTAATAAAATCATAGGGGATGGAGGCAGGCTGGGGTGGCAGATTTCCGGGGGGAGAGCCAATGTTTGCCCATAATTAATCGGGACGCCTTTGAGCTCTGGGGAAATGCCCAGGATTTTAATGAAAATTCAGGATCTGGAAACAGTGACCAGTTGGCAACCAAGCCAGTATCCCTCCTGAGAGGGGGATCAGGGAACTGGGGGGGGGGCCAGGTCACCCCTGCCAAGGGGTCTTGAAGTTGGTGATATTCAGTGGACTCTGGGACAATTATTCAGGTTGTTTAACTATGAGAATACTTTCGTAACAGTTGGCAAATTGCTCCTCCAAGCCCCTAAGGGCCTCCACTTTCCAGGGACCCTTGTCCAAGAATCTCTGGAAACAAGAGGGGAAACAAGAGGGGAAATGCCTGGCCTGGCAAGGGTCTTCCTGATCCTGATGGAGGCCTTCATTCCTCTTGGTCAGTGCTCAAGGCCTTCCTTTGAACTTGGCTGACCCATTAGACAAGCCCTCCCACATTGGAGCACCCCAGAGGCCCATCCCAGAGCCTCTTTTCATCCCTCCCCTTCTCTCTTCTCTGCCTTCTCTTGCACGTCTATACCTCCAGTCCACATCCCTCTCTTGAGCTCCAGACTCACAAATGCATCTGTTCCCTTATATGTCTAATGGGCATCTCCTCTCGAACATGTTCAAAACCGAATGGTTTCTCCCCACCCCTTCCTCCTTGGCCCCTCCATCCTCATCTTAACAAACAGAGCTACCTTCACCCCATGCGCACAGGCCAAAAACACAGGAGAGTCCTTGATTCCTCCCTCCATTTCCTCATCCCTCAATAAGTAGCCAGACCTTCCTCCAAAACTCATGTCACCATCTTCACCAGTTCTGCTCCAGTTCAAGCCCCTTGTCTCAGTGAGCATGGGCTGCCACAACAAAATATTGCAGACTGGAGGGTTTAAACAACGGATATATATTTCTCATGGTTTTGGAGGCTGGGAAATCCAAGATCAAAGTGCTGGTTGATTTGGTTCCTAGTGAGAACCCTTCCTGGCTTGCAGATGCCCACCTTCTCACTGGTGGAGAAACATAGCTCTCTGGTGTCTCTTCCTTTTCATATAAGGGCACTAATCCCACCATGGGGGCCCCGTCCTCATGCTCTCAACCAAACCTAATTACCTTCCCAAAGCCCCACCTCCTAATATCATCATCGGGGGTTAGGGCTTCAACATATGAGTGGGGCACCATAAACATTCAGCCCATAGCACCCCATAGGCTCCTGCCTGGATGACTGTGTCAACTCCTACTTTATGTCCTTGCTTCCACTCTTGCCTGCCTGTTTTCTCTACACAGCAGCCCAAGAGAGCTTTTAAAAATGCAAATAAGGTCACGTCACTCCTCTGTCAGGGACAATGAAGGGTCTGGGATTTTAACCTACTTGCCAGCTAACGAGTTAGCCTGTCACAGTTTCATGGATATTGGCAGAGACAGGAGACTCTTGGGTGAGAGACAGAGAGCTGTGTATTACTGACACCAATGGCCATAGCCAGGGCATCATTATTTTCTTGAACCATTTTTCTAAGCCCCAGTTGTCTGATTCCCACAGGGTGATGCAACAGGGCCAAGAAATTAGTGCATGGAGAGTGGGTTGCATTACAGGAAAGGAACCCCAAACTTAGGGAGCCCCAATATTTTCTAATGAACTACAAGTAGACCTGCCCTAACTTTGCCCCAGAGGGAGATGCTTATCTTCATCATACTAGACAGTACGTGAACCCACCCTCTGCTTGGGAGGCAGACACTCTCTTTATCTTCCAAGACTGTTCATATACAAACATCTGTGGAAAGATAGCATGGAACAAAGGCAGTCAGTGCTTCTGATTGTCAGAAATGGACAGACCCATAGAGGAATGTCATTGTGTTAGTTATCTATTGCCATGTAACGATATTGCTACAATCATAGTGGCTTAAAACAACCTATATTTATTATCTCCTAGTTTCTGTGAGTCTGAAGTCTGGAGGAATTTTAAGTGGGTCCTCCGCTAGGCTGGGTTTTCATCTGGAGGCTTGACCAGAAAAGGAACTGCTTACAAGCTCACACAGTTATTGGCAGAATTTAGTTCCTTATGGCTGTAGGATGGAGGGCTTCTGTTTCTTGCTGGTGGTAAGCTGGTTGCTGCCCTCAGCTCCTGGAGGCCATCTGCAGTTCTTTGCCCAAATTTGGGCTTCCCCCAAATGGAAGCATGCCTCATCAATGCTAGCAAAGGGGAGTCACTTAGCAAGATGTGTGCTTCAGACTTATGAAACCTAATCATGGGAATCACATACATCCCATCAGCTTTGCCATATTCTATTGGTTAGAAGCAGGTAACAGGTTATTCCCACATCCCCAGTCCCATAGGGGATTACACAAGAGTGGGAATACCAGGAGGTAGGGATCATGAGGACCATCTTAAGAGCCTGCTACCGTAGTCTTCCAACATCCTGGCTTAAAACCCAATGGCTTGGGACTTCCTGGTGGTGCAGTGGTTAAGAATCCGCCTGCCAATGCAGGGGACACGGGTTCGAGCCCACGTCTGGGAAGATCCCACATGCCGCAGAGCAACTAAGCCCATGCGCCACAACTACTGAGCCTGTGCTCTACAGCCCACAAGCCACAACTACTGAGCCCGTGTGCCATGACTACTGAAGCCCATGCGCCTAGAGCCCATGCTCTGCAACAAGAGAAGCCACCGCAATGAGAAGCCCGTGCACAACAAAGAAGAGTAGCCCCCGCTCGCCACAACTAGAGAAAGCCTGTACGCAGCAATGAAGACCCAATGCAGTCATAAACAAACAAACAAACAAACAATTAAAAAAACAATGGCTTTAAGAGTGTGCATTTTATGGTATGCAAATTATATCTCAGCTAAAACAAACAAAAAAACAACAAGGGCATCTCACTATTCTTACGCTTAAAGCCAACCTCTCTGCCCTGACTTACGACACTCTATGGGCTTTGGCCCCTACCTATACCTCTGATCTCACCCCCCTAAGGCTCTCTTCCTCACTCCCTCTGGCCATTTATCCTTCTGTTTCCCAAACAAGCTGGCAGCTTTCCTGCCTCTGGGTCTTAAACTTGCTGTTCCATCTGCCTGCCACACGCTTCCCCTCCTTTCCCATGGCTAACACCCTCATCATCTTCACCAGTTCTGCCCTGGTCCAAGCCACCATCGGCTCCTGCCTGGTCACCTGCAGTCAACCCCTACTTTGTCTCCTGGCTTCCATTCTTTCCTCCCTCTCTCCTCACAGCAGCCCAAGAGCTCAATGTTACTCCCACAAAAGGCCTCCCCGACCACCCTGTAGTTATAATAACAGCAGCCGATACTTCCTGGGGACAGCACACTCTCCCAGCTGCTTCACAAGCTCCTCATTTAACCCACCAGACAACTTAATGACAGTATGTGTGGCTGTCATCCTATATTTCAAATGAGGAAACTCATATGGCACAGAGAGGTTAAATAATTTGCTTGAGGCCACGCAGATGGTCTGCTTTAAAGGCCATACTCCTCCCCAGGGAGACATACCCAGCCCAGGCCCCTCCCACCCTGGCTCTCATCACATCACTCCAGTTTCGCAGGCCTGCGCCCAGCCCTATCTACATACGTCTCCTGCGCGCACCCGGATGACGTCTGCCTCCCAAAGCCTGCAGCCTTGCGAGAGGGGGACCCTGGCTCTCTGGTCTCCAGCACCGGACACACAGTAGCTGCTCCACGATGATATATTAACGTGAATCCATTTTGTTCTCAGCAAATAGTGGGTGGGAAACCATTTTGGAAACCACATGGGCCCCATATGGGTCTGAGATTAGCCAAAGCGTTCTCCTCTCCGGGAAGGAATCCGCACCTGCCCGTGCCACGTGGAGCGATCCCAACACTGGGACTTGGTGTTTTCTCTTGTCACTTCTCACTGTGGGGAGGGTAGCAGGGAGACGTGTACTGTCGCAGATCAGAGCATGGATTTGGCATCAACCCCGACTCTGCCTCTTGCTAATAGGGGGACGTGGCCAGAGACCCTTCACTTGTGAGTCAGGGTTCACCCAAGGTCGGGGGTTACAGGGAAGGTGGGCTGTGGCACCACCTCCAAGAATCCATCTAAGCCCCAGCAGGTGTGAAAGCGCCGGGCACTCAAGAGGGCTCGCTGACTGGCTGTTGCCGGCATGGCTCAGAGCAGCGTCGAGGCCTGACATGGCGCTGAGAACTTTGGGTGAGTCGTCACATTTCATTATAGGAACCGTGTCCTGCAGAGGTCATGGCCATCCCCACTTGCTCTGTGAGGAGAATCTGACATTCTTCAACTGGACCAGTCATAAGCATCACAAACCACAAAGGAGTTCTGTCTGATAGCTTTGTTTGTGGAACATCTTGAGGAGATTTAAATCCAGTATAAAGTGTACATGCAGATTCCCGATTTCCATCTCCAGAGGACAGGGGAGATGTCTCAATCATCTGGGGACTTCTGTGCCTGGGAATTGAAGGTGCCAGGTGGATGATTATTGGAAGCAAAGCATTCCCTTCAGAGGAGAGCTTTTACTAAAGCCTAATAGAAATTTCTCACCTCTTATTGGGCTCTTGGACCATGAAATGGACAGTGTTATAGGGAGGACTGGATTGACCTACCTTCCCTTCCCCATAATCCCCTGACCTCAGTTTCCCCATCCACAAAAGGGGAGCAAAAGTCTCTAACCCTCGGTGCACTTGTGAGGATGAACTAGTTAGAGGGTGAAAGATGCTTCATTTGTCTGTCCCAGGTGCAGAGCTGGGGCACCATAAACATTGGTCTGATCCCTACCTCGATGTTGACTCCTTGCTTGGAAACAGGAGGGCTGGTCCGGCAACAGGGGTTTCAGCATGGAGATGGAGAGGCAAGTCCTTTCTATGTCTGTGCGTGACAGTCCTGGGAGGAGGGCAGAATTAATCCTTCAGGTGGGGACTCTCAGATGTCCCCAAGACAAAGAACATCAGGAATTTGGGCGGGGGAGGTCGGCATCAGCAGACAACCGTTTTCAAAGCAATTCCCAATCTCTCAGCCCAGGAGTCTTACAGACCCTTCAAGACCTTACTCCTCATGCTCAGGGACCTCAAAGGTCATCTGGAGTGGCTGATTTCTCTCATTTTTACACACGAGGAAACCAAGGCCCAAACAGGGTGAGTGATTTGCCTGAGGCCTGGAATTCCCAGAGGCCTGCCCCTGTCGTGGGATGGAGTTGTAAATCAACGCCTGCTGTGGATTTGTCTTTGAGTCTTCTGCTAATTTAAGCTGTCACTTAAATGTCACTTCTCAGGGAGGTCACTGCCAACCTCTCTGCAGGGGACCCTTCTATGAGCCCAAAGCAGCCTGCTCTGTGAAGCCTCACACATTTTTCTGGAAGCTTCTCCATTCAAGTCTGCTTCGCTGGTAGAACATCAGTCCTCTCTGTGGCTGCTCATCTCTGGTCCTGAGGGCCTGGTACAGTGGTGCCAAGCAAGCAAATGTGTGAATCTTTTTACAAAGCATAAATCCAGCAGTGGGAGTTGGAGCAAGTAGGTTCTTTAGTGCTGTGTTTAGTACAAAGCCCTCCTTTGATGTGTGCTCCTTGTCTCATCACATCACATCCTCTTGGATTCCGGTGGACACACCCAGCTCCCTCACAGCACTCGGAGAGCTGGACCTTGTCCACCTCACCTGTTTCTCCTGCAACTTCTGCCATGGTTCCCTGCGCACAATAGGTGCTCACGGAGCTGCGGGTGCAAAGTGGTAGAGTGTGCAGGGGGCCTAGGTTTAAATCCAGTGCTGCCACATAAGAGGTGTGTGGGTTCGAACTCCAGAGGCTTCAGCTTCCTTGTCTGCAAAATGGGGCGCACATCCCTGAGGAATGTGGGTGGATTAAACGAGGTAATGTTATGACAGGGCTTAGCAGAGTGAATGGCACATAGTAGGTGCTCAGGTGCACGAGTCCTCCAAGTGCCCTATTTGGTATCTGGTCTTTAAACATCCCCCCCCACCGCCGCCGCCCCGCACGCATCCCCTCAGGCTTCGTCCTTCCATGATGACCCCCAGGCTCTGCACCTTCCACCCCACCGGCAAATCGCTTTCCCTCCTTCAAAAAGAACAGCCACATCATCTGCCAGCAGCCTCTTCACGCTGGGACCTCTGCCCACAGGGCCTTCCTCACTCTCCAAGCAGTGAAGACCTTTCACTCTCAAGTATCACCTCCACTAGGAAACTCTACCCAGCCACCCTCACAAGTGGATCCAGTCACCCCTCCAGTGGATCTAGTCACCCTATAGGTAGATCTGACCGTGTCCCCAGGTGGACCTGGTTACCCCACAGATAAATCTGACCACCGCCACAGCTCTGACTACCCCCATAAGTAGATCTGGTCACTCCCACAGCTGGATCTGAGCACTCCCTCCCTCTTCTGCTCCCCATCAACCTGTGCATACTTTTTTTTTTTTTGCGGTACGCGGGCCTCTCACTGTTGTGGCCTCTCCCGTTGCGGAGCACAGGCTCTGGACGAGCAGGCTCAGCAGCCATGGCTCACGGGCCCAGCCACTCCGCGGCATGTGGGATCTTCCCGGACTGGGGCACGAACCCATGTCCTCTGCATCGGCAGGCGGACTCTCAACCACTGCGCCACCAGGGAAGCCCCTGTGCGTACTTTGGTCTGCATGTCTGTCAGTCCTCCCGTGTCTGCCTGGTCCCTGTGTCTCTAGGACTCAGCACAGGCCAGGCACACCCAGGGACCTTGGGCAGCCTTTCAAAAATCTGAAAGACTGAGAGACAAGCCCCAGGAGTGGGTACCCCTTCGATACCCCCCCTTGATCAAATAATTTCAATCAAAAGCAGTGACACATCCTGGCTCCCCAGTTCGCCCACTTAGCTTTCCCTCCCCGAACCCGACAGAAATCCCCACCGCGTCACAATGAAGAATCAAGCCTTTAACAAGCTGCCGGGCTGCCTAAGAGTAAAGCAGCATAATTATATCTTAATAGTTGTTTTGCAGCATAGGATTTTAATTACTAAATGTGTGATAACTGCTCCTTAAATGCCCATGCTCTTTAAAAAACCTAATTTATAACTTAAAAAGCTGACACTTCTCCAAGCGCTTTATTTTATCTTGTCGGGAGTAATGGAAGAAGAAGTTATTGAAAACCTTTATTTTTCATTAGCCTTAAATTCAACGACAATTAATGTGCCCAATTTGATTATAAACTGCACAAATTAAACAATAAAGAGCTGTCTAATGAGAAATTAATTATGAGGAAGGGAAGGGGAGCAGGACTGGATAAAAGCAATAACTTATAGCCCGTGGCAGGATGTGTCAGGTTTTAAAGGAGATGAAGGGCCCTCTCCTCAATGTGTGTCTTTGCTGATAGGACCCATCACAGATCAGTTGATCCAGAAACCATAACAGGCTAGTAATTGAAACTGCCAAAATCAATAGTGCTGACAGCCTTAATTAAATTAAATATGGCTGTGATGGGCTCCCAGTGCCCGGCGGCAGCCGGCCACTTGACCCTCCGGCTGAGCACGCCTGATCGAGTGGCGTGATGGATCTGACCCCAGGGGAGAGTTGGGGACCGGGCTCCCGAAGAAAGTGGCTCTGGGAGGATGGGGGCCGTCGGCTGCCCCGCCCCCTGCTGCCCGGCTGGGCCTGGGAGGGAGGATGGGGGACCAGGATGCATTCCCCCTGCCGGAAGTTGGGAGGTCTGGGTCCTAGTGGGGCAGAGAACCCTCCTGAGTTAGAAGACGTGGGAGCAGAAGAGGAAAATTAGAATCACTGGTGAATCCCTCTTTGACAAAGTGTTGGCATTTCCCACCCTTTCCCGAGAGGCATTTTATGGACCAGAAGGAGAGACTAATCAGACAGGCCTGGGTTCAAATCCCAGGTCTGCCACTTAGGATTCCAGGGACCTAGGCCAAGTGACTTGACCTTGCCAAGCCTCACTTTCCTCTTCTGTCAAAAGGGTGCATGTGCTCAGAGAGTTTTAAGCGATGGATGCATAAAATGCACAGCATGGACGCGATGCTGAGCCCAGCAGGGGGTAAGCATGTGCGCTCAACGTGCCCTCTGGTTTTGCAATGAATGAGCGGAAGCCCAAGAGGTAAGATAAGCCGTTCAGATCACACAGACTTGGAATCAGAACCTCTGACTCGGACCCAGGGCTCTTTCCTTATTATAGTGGTGCTGCCCAAGAACTAAACGTGTTAAGTGTTTGGCAAGTGTTTCTTTTCCATATGGAACCCTGACCCATGAGAAAAGTATAGGGATTGTCAGCTTCGTTTTACAGAAGAGAAAACTGAGGTTCAGAGTGGCTAGGAAAATTGCCTAACTTCACACACTCAGTGAGCGCTGGAGCAAGGGCTAGAACCTTGCCAGCCAGGTAGAACAGGGCCCCAAGATTGAAGCCCAGGACAGATGGAGGAGCCCCAACCCCTGGGGTTCCTGGTGAGGCCCTGGTGGTCACCGGGCACTGCCAAGCTCCTAGAATCTGGACCCTTCCCTCTATCCCCCAGCCCTGATGAAGGGGCCGACTTGCTAAGAAGAAGAAATATAGAACCATCAGCAGCAAGTTTTGTTTTTGTGGCTGTTCTTATAATTCCTTTTCTGAAAAAAACACTATCAAGTTGATGATAATAAAAAAAAAAAAAACTCAGAAAGATCTAGGACACACGCTCCCACACCTGTCACTACTACGAATTTGGGTTAAAGGCATTCGGTTCCTTGGATGCCTTGCAGGAAGGCACTACTGCACAGGGTAGCCGCAAGAACTGTGGATTTTTCCTCAAAAGCCCGGGGTGGGTTCCTACGCCACTCCATCACGCATCCGTGGTGTGATCTTGGATATGTGACTAAACCTCTCTTCTATCCTTCTCCACATCTGTGCATGGGGACAAGCTTGGATGTCCTTCCTTCCTCTCAGAACTGACATGTCACTGAAGCAGCAGTGCCCAGGAAAGAGCTTTGTAAACCAGACAGCCTGGAGCAACTACTATCTCCTGTGTTTATTATTCACTGGTGTTCCATTTGCCTTAGCCCTAGGTCGACTGAAGGAAAAAAACATACGTGATCACTTTCTGAGATATTGTTCTTTCCTTACCAAAAAAAAAAAAAATCAACGACTACAAAAAAATCCTGGCTTCATAAACATTGGTTTTCACCGTAGGAAGCTGAACAAATAAATATCTTCACAGTTTGCTCGGCTGTCGGCAGGCTTGAGCTGACTTCTTACACGACATGAAATAGACAGCTCGGGTAACCCAGTGTTTATGTCAGCGCTAACAAACTGTCCCTTCATTACCGGCCTGCCGGAGATCAGAGGCCCAGATTATTGAAGGAGACGCCTTTGAGATGCCCAAGCAGTTGCTGTGACAACCCCCAGAGGGCGGGAGGTGGCGAGGGAGGCAGCCTGACTGTTGGATGGGGACAAGGCTCCGGGCTCTCCAGGCCACAGTGGGGATAATCCCAGCCCGGGCTGCTGAACGGAGGGCTCCCCGCACAGAGATCCCCTCTGCTCGCCTGCTCTGCCAGCCCCATCCACAGAGGCCTTGGTGACCGTGGAATCTCGGAGAGCAGCTGGGAAGCCAACGGGCCATACAGCTCGAGGATGACCCTTTTCTTAAAGCTGGTGAAAGAGCAATGTGGGTAAAATTTCCCATCCATGGTGGCTGCTAGTTATCGTTCACGGTCATGGCTCCCGTGCAGTGCCAAGAACTCAAGCTTTGTTTGCATCAGAGCCACGTGTGTTGAACCCTGGTCCAGCTGTGCAAACTTGAGCAGTCACTCAACCTCTCTGAGTCTCGGGCTGACAAGTTCTACCTCGCAGGTTTTCTCCTGTCCCAAGCACCTCCCAGAGGTCAAGTGTGTGGGCTCTGGGGCCACAACACCAGGGTTTACACTTCAGGTCTGCCACTCTTGAGCTGAATGACCTTGGGCAAGTCACCCATCTCTGTGAGCCTCAGTTTCCTCATCTGAAAAATGGAGATAATAGTACCCAACTCAAATGCATTGATATATGTAAAGCATGGATGCAGCTGATAAGTATTTATTATTCAATATCCTCAGGACCACCAGATGAGGAGGGTCCTGGTGTCCCCAGCCTACACTCCAAGAGGAATCCAAGGCTCCCAATGGTTGGATGCCCCTTCTGAGGGTTCATGGGACCACATCTCAGCCCTGGAATTCACATGCCAGCTTGTTTGAGTGCAAAGCTGGTGCTGGTTCCTCTGTGAACCACGGTGGCTGCTACGGGGAATAATACATCACACACACACACAAGCACACACACACGCGTGCGTGCATGTGCCAGCATATATCATGAATTGCCAGTGAAATTATGGGTCCACTGGGGAAAAATTACAACAGGGAAAAAAAGTCCTCATTGAACCAGAGCCCTTCACCTGTGCACTACACTCACCAGCTTAGGGAGGGCCGGCCAGGCTGCGCTCGCCCTTCATCTTCTCCAGGGCTCCGGGATGGTTGCAGCAGATGTGATTTGCTTTCCCAGTCAGAAGCTGTGCGAACTGTAGCAAAGAAATGCAAGGCAGATTACTTTGATCAGGCAGAGGGTTTTTAAACCGAGCTTGGCTTCCAGAATTCATCCAAAAATCTCTCAAGTAACTAACTCATTCAGCACGTTGTGACTGGGTTCCTGCTCTGTGGGGCATTGAGTAAGTGCGGGGGATGCAGGTAGATAAAACGTGGTGCCTTCTCGGGGTACCAGGTGTGAAACGGAGCCTGAAATCAAGACTACAACGAGATATCACCTCACCCCCTTAGAATAGCCGCTATCAAAACCGTTAAACAAAACAGAAAATAACAGATATTGATGAGGATGTGGAAAAGATATGGAGAGAGAGAAAGAGAGGGAGAGAAAGATGGCTCAGGGAAGGTTTCTCAGATGCAGTCTTAAGGGCAGTTCCTTCCTCTTCTGCAAACCTCAGTCTTTGCTCCTCAGGCCTTCAACTGATTGAGTGAAGCCCACCCACACTATGGTGTGTCATCTGCTTTACTCAAAGTCCATTGATTTTATTTTTAAACTCTTTTATACAATTTTTAAAGGTTACTTTCCATGAACGTTATTACAAAATATTGCCTCTATTCCCCACGTTGTACAATACATCCTTGAGCCGATCTTACACCCAACAGTTTATAACTCTCACCCCACAGGTAACCACTAGTTTGTTCCCTATGTCTGTGAGTCTGTTCTTTTTTGTTGTATTCACTAGTTTGTTGTGTATTTCTTAGATTCCACATACAAGTGAGATCATACAGTCTTTGTCTTTGTCTATAAAGTCCATTGATTCAAGTGTTAATCACACTGAAGAAATACCTTCGCAGTACTCTCTAGGATGGTGTTCAACCAAACAGCTGGGCCCCGTAGCCTTGTCAAGGTGATGCATGAAATTAGCCATCACACCACTCACCGGCTGACGGCTGAGCTGCTCTGGGCCTGAGCACCCACCTCTGTAACATGAGGATAATCAAGTCCACAGTGAGTGGGAGCCCTCAAATTGGAAATGAATTAAAGTGCTGAGCATAATGCCTGGCACCCAAGAAGTGAGAAGTAAGCATCCCATCCTCCCAGCCTCCTTAGAGGAGATGCAGCTTGGGCACCAGGTATCACAAGTGACTCTAAGTGTCTGCGCTCAGGGAGCCCAAGAAGATCGGGGACAGGGAGAACCAGGCCCAGACTTACAAAGCAGGGGGTCTTCCCTGGAGGGAGGGTGGTGGCTGCATCACCTTCTGGAGACAGAGCCACTGTAGGAAGAAGGAAAACAATCCCAGACACCAGAAAGAGGGGCTGCCCCTGGTGTGTCTGCCCCTGGTGTGGCTGCCTTTCTCCACCTTAACTGTTGCCAAGGAATAAACTTGCAGTGTCAGGGCTGCAGACGTGCTGGTGAGGATGAGGCCAGAACCCCTTGAATTCAGACAGCCCTGGGATGCAAATCGGAGATGCAAATCAAGACCCCTCTCTACATTACTCTGCAAGGATTTCCACTCAGGATCTCCCACCTGTGTTCCGTGGACCGGGGACGTGTGTTTGTTGACCTTGCAATCCGGGACCAAGGCTCTTTGCATAGCCTACAGGCTCCCACGGTCTGGCCTGTGCCTCCCCTCTCCAGCTAGGTCTGCTTAGCACCCCTCGTTTATCTCAGATGAAAGTCCAAGTCACAATGAACCATTCGCAGTCCGCTCTGAAGTGAACATCGTCTCCCCTAAATTCATCTTTACCTGGCACCTGTGAAGGTGACCTTACTTGGAACTAGGATCTTTGCAGATGTAATTAAGATGAGGTCAGACTGGATTAGGGTGGACCCTAATCCAATATGACTGGTGTCCTTCTGAGAAGAGGAGAAACACAGACACAAGGGAGAAGGCAGTGTGAAGACAGACACAGGGGTTGCAGTGATGTGTCTACAAGCCAAGGACTCCAGGAAGCCACCAAAAGCTGGGAGGAGGTAAGGAAGGATCGTTCCCTGGATTCTTCAGAGGGGGCACAGCCCTGCTGACACCTTGACTTTGGACTTCTGGCCCCCGGAACTCTGAGGGGATAAGTCCCTGTTGTCTGAAGCCCCTCAAGCAATGGTTCCCTGTTACAGCAGCCACAGGACACGAACACACAGTTCAGTGCAGTCCCCCGCCCACCCCGTCACAGCACCACCCCCAGACTATCTTCTTCTAATGCTCAGCAAAGATGCCCCCCCACCAGGCCCCCAGCCCCAAGTCCAGGTCCTTCTTTGCCAATACTGACTGCATCCCATTGTCACTGCCTGGACCCGCCTGTTGCCCCCAGACAAGTGTCTCCAGGGTGAAGGTCCCTTTGCATCATCCTTGCCTCTCAGCACTGCCTGGCACACAACAGGGGCCCGATAAATGAGTGTGGCCCCCTTCCCCCAGGACCCAGAGTCTGGAGGGCAGACCTCGGCACAGCACCTTTCTAGGGCCTGGGCTCAGCTTTGATGCTGTGACAAAGTGTTTATTTCTGGCCTCACCGACCTGGAGGTGTAAACACATACCTGGCGAGACACCACCATTCCTATCTTGGTCTTCAAAATAAACTCATCTCAGTAATTGATAGTCTCCACACATCACAGGCCCTTATTAAGCCTGGCAGGGCCTCTGAAGGGCAGGAAGGTCACCCAAGGGCCTGGAGAAGAGACTGCTGGCTCCCCCAGGCAGAGTTCCTTCACCACCACCCCCATGAGGAAATCAGTGCCTCCTCCTCCATCTTCCCCCTCCTCCCCCTCCTCCTCCACTTCCTCTTCCTCCTCATCGTCCTCATCCCCTTCTCCATCCCTCTTCCTCCCTCTCCTCCCTTTCCTCCTTTTCCTCCTCCCCCCCTTCTCCTTCCCTCCTGTCCCTCTTCTTCTCTTCCTCTCTACTCCTTTCTCCTCCACCCTCTCCCCCTCCTCCCCCTCCCTCTCTCTCCCAGGCTTTCCTGCCTTTGAAGGGACCACCGCTGTCCACAGTCACTGCCACCAGGAGCTTGGCAGTCCTTCCCTACACACTCCATTCCCGCCGTACCCACATCCAGGCAGTCACCAAGCTTTGTCAGCTCTCCCTTCCCTGTATCTTTCAGAGTTTACCACCCCTGCCTGCCCCAGCACGTCCCCACAGCCCTCCCTATATTATGAAACAGCTCCCAAACTTGCTTTTACTTCCTTTCTCTCTCCTGTTCCACCCTCTTCAGTGATCCACAGGCGTCTCTACCTAAGGAAGTCAGTCTGGGTGCCTCCCCCTGCCTCAGCCTTTCACTGGCTCCCCATTGCCTCTGGGTTAAAGATCTAACTGCCCAGCCCCATCTACAAAGCCCTTTGGGATGTGGCTCCTGCCCCTGTCTACCCCCTTAGCCATCTCCAAGTGCTGCCTTCATGGTCTATACTCCACTCCATCCAGAATGAGTCACGTTGCAGACAATGCAGGTCAAAGCCCAGGCTTTTGAAAATGCTCTTCCCTCTGCTGTGAACTTTCCTAGTCTGTTAAACTCCTATTTAACCCTTCCAGGCCTGGGTCAGACGTCTGCTCTTTCTTAAGTCCACCTGATGTCAGGGTTATGTATCCCATCTGCAGCCTTCCTTGGCGGAAGTAGGATTATGGGTCCAGAACTTGCTAGTAGAGGGCCCCTGTGGGCCAGCCCCTCATGGGTAGGTAAACCTGTTCTTACGGATGGGTCAGTCCATGTAAGACAGTTTCCTCTGGCAGGTGAGTGGGTGCCCATGTTGTCATGACAACAAGAAATGGTTGGCCCTGAAAGCCTGGCCCGTCCCTGGCCCAGTGTGGATATTTTCCCCCTCCTGGAAGGTGAGGAGTAAATGTTTGATTTATCTTTGCATCCCCAGGAGCTAGTCCACGCCTGGAAAAAACTGTGTCAAAAATGTTAACTGGGGCTTCCCTGGTGGCACAGTGGTTGAGAGTCTGCCTGCCGATGCAGGGGACACAGGTTCGTGCCCCGGTCCAGGAGGATCCCACATGCTGCGGAGCAGCTGGGCCCGTGAGCCATGACCGCTGAGCCTGAGCGTCCGGAGCCTGTGCTCCGCTACGGGAGGGGCCACAGCAGTGAGAGGCCCGCATACCGCAAAAAAAAAAAAAAAAAAAAATGTTAACTGGATAAACAAGAGAAAGAATCAGCAATGTAAAGAGCAGATAAAACACATACTCAGTTAATCTCATAGCGTCCTTCCACGGGGCCCATTATGGTACCCATTTTATAGATGTGAAAACTGAGGCCCAAGGAAATCTAAGTGAACTGCCCCCAAATTATACATCTGTTTGCATCTGTGACACAAACCCATATCTCTCTTATTTTTTGAACGGTTTGTGGTCACTTTCATGAACGTGTGTCAAGCTGGGTTTCTCCTCTCCCATTCCTGTGCAATTCAGTTTTCCAGTGCTGCTTCTAATCTGCAAATACAGGTTTCTTTCCTCTTTATAAAAGTAGTGTGTGCTGATTTTAAAGAATTAGGAAACTAAAGAAAAGTATTATTTAAAGCAACAAATATAATTTCCATGAACCCCATCACCCCAGGACAATCCCTCTTAAAATTGTTATGTTTTCTAGTCTTTTCTCTGTGTTTGTTGTATATGTGGTTAGAAGTAGCTTTCTAATGCCATTTAAAATCCTGACTTTTTCTTCACGTAATATTGTATCTAAAGCATTTCTCCATATCATTGGAAACTCTTAGTAAGCATAGCTTTTAAACTTTTTTATTAAGCACTTACTAAGTGTCAGGTACTGCCCTAGACCTGGATTGACATTCATAATATACTTTGTAAACACACCATAATTTATCCAGCCTTTCTCCAACGGTTAGGCATTTAAGTCGTTTTGTTTTTCACTATTATAATAATTCTGCAATAAACTTTTATGAGCATAAATTTTTATCCACACTTGGATAACCAATGAAGTTTTAAAAGTTAGTTATTGCAATGGACTGAATTATGTTTCCCCCCAGATTGAAGTCCTAACCCTCAATGTGACTGTATTTGGAGATAGGGCTTTTAGGAGGCAATTAAGGTTAAATGAGTTCATGGGGTGGGGCCCTAATCCGATAGGGTTCATGGTCTTATAAGAAGAGGGTGAGAGGGATCTGCCTCTGTTTCTATGCCATGTGAGGGCACAGGGAGAGGGCAGCTACGTGCAAGCCAGGGAGAGGGTCCTCACCAGAACCTGAGCATCCTGGAACCCTGAACTCAGGCTTCCAAACTCCAAAGAGGTGAGGAAACAAATGTCTGTTGTTTAAGGACCCCCGTGTGTGGTGTTTTGTTGGGGCAGCCTGAGATGACTAAGACAAATGTCATGTTCAAGATCTCCATTATGATGAAGTCTTCGTACGTGTTTAAATTTGTCAAAGCTTAATAAATCATACCCTTTAAATACGTATATCTTATTGTATTCGACTATACCTCAATAAAATTGTTTTAAGTAAATATCAGTGTTTAGATTGAACTGCACTATACTTCATCTTGTTAATCCTCTCTTTTTTGGAGATCCCTGCAGGATTCCACACACAAACCTCCTCACTCACATCAACATCATTTACAGTTTGGGTCACTCATTACATCACAGAACTTGAAACCGAGTTCCCCAAAGTCTCCATCACTCCCCAGCTGGGTGCACTTGGGCAAGACCCATCCCTCTCTGAGCCTCAGTTTCCTCATCTGTAAAGTGGGGATGCAACATCTTCCTCTTGGGTCACTATGAGCAGAGACCTGCTAGCCACCCTGGCAGAGAGCTTGGTGCACGGCAAGTGCTTCAAACTGTTTTCAGTATTATTGCTGTGAGAAAATCACGAGCCCTCCTGTCAGATGTCAAACTAAATACAGGTGGATCAAGCCTTCCACCTTCCCAGAACTGATGATAGATCAGGCTCAGTGAAAACAGGTGAGCCTTCTCAAGCCATTGCATCAGATCACCCAGGAAGCTCCTTTAGAATGCAGATTTCTGGCTCCGGGTCAGGTCTACCAGACTAGACCCTCTAGGACTGGGCCCTGGCGTAGGAATTGTACCATGCATCTGGAGAAATTCTGAAAGCTACTCCCTGGGCTACATCAATCACGTTAACGAGAATATCATCAGCTCTTGTTTGTGAGCATTTACCCAGCTCCAGGCACAGTGCTGGGAATGCAGGACAGTGTTCTCAATCCACCTGTGGCACACCCATGGGAGATGGGGCTCATTGTGTCCCCATTTGACAGGAGAACAAAGTGAGGCTGAGACAGGTTGTCACTTGCTCAAAGTCATTCTGCAGAGCTGGGTTTTCAGTCTGGGTCTATCTTATTTCAAAAGCCTGTGCTGTCACTCACTGCACTGTCTGATGTATCCATTTATTCAGCAGACATTCATTAAGTACTTCCAAAGTGCCAGGTTTGGGTCTAGGTGCTATGAACCAACAGTGAACAAACAGGCAAGGTTTCTCCCTACATTGCAATAGTGGGAAATGGGCATTTTTAAAGTGTAGCAGTCAGGATAGGAAAGGTTATGCTGCAGTAACAAACAGCACCTCAATCTCCATGTTTAACACAAGTTGATTTCTTTCTCAGTCTGCACATCCACCACGGGTTACCAGGGGGCTGCTGCTCATCACTGGGAACAGACTGATGGAGGAGTTACCTCCAAGACACTGCTAGTCACCATGCCTGGGAGGAAGGGTGTTCTCTAGGATCGCACAACAGCTATGAAGTCTTTCACCAGAAATGACACAAGTTACTTCTGCTCACAGATCACTGGCTAAAACCAGTCACATGGCCCCATCCACTGATGAGGGGCCAGGAAAGGCTGTGTGGGGACCTCCCTTATGCCTGAGGGCAGGGAGAACAGGCCACTGACTACCATTAAAAATAAACTCCTGGCAAAGGAAGCTCATTTACAATCAGGATGACTGCTAGAAAGAAACAAAAACAGGGTTGTGGGGTAAAGAGAAGGGAGTGCAAAGGGCAGGAGGTTCTCTAAATGGGACACTCTGGGTAAGTGATATTTGAACTGTTGGAGGAATATTAACTTTAGGTTAAGGGAAGCGACTGCTTTGATAAACTTTTCTTTGTTTTGGTGAATAATCTGGATTTATCAGGTTCAAGTTGTTGAGAAACCCCAAAAGATGTTAGCTCTATTCCTGGTTGTGTCACTTCTCCTGAGTAACCCTTGAAAAGCCACTGAACTTTTTGAACCTCAGTTTCCCCATCTGGGAAATGGGCACTGTGGGCCTGCTAAGAGGTCCTCAATTGGCTGCCCCCAGGACGGATGGAGCCTGAAGAGCTGTTGTTGCTTTTAGTTAATGACATTAGCCAGCGTTTTTACATTGGGAAATTCCTAATAAAAGTTTGGGTCTCTAGCATCTCTTAAAATTGCAGTAGGGTGGGTAAGTCCCGGCCAGGACTCTCACAGCACCAGCTGCTGCACTGTGTTGGCTTCCTCCTCCCCAGGGGACCAGAGCTGTGCTGGTCAGCATAGTCCCACCCTGCTGGGGTCAACCTGCCCCGGGACCAAGTGCGTTTGCCATCCCCGGACCGGAGGGCCTCTGAGGTTCCCTTGTAGCATCAGCAATCTTGGGAGTCTGTATGTTTTCTCAGTTAGAGCTGGGGAAATCCTGTGTGTGTGTGTGTGTGTGTGCACGTGCACGTGAGTTGTGTGTGCGTATATGTGTAGTTTGAGTGTGTGACTACACGTGAGTGTGCATAAGCTTGTGTGTCTGTGTGTGTGAGTGTGTAGAAGCGCTCAGTATGTATGCAAGCGTATGAGTTGTGTGTGCGTGGATGTGAGTGTGTGTCCATGTCGAGTGAACATGCCAGTGTGTATGTGTATGTGTTTTAGGAAGGAGGGCATTCAACAGTAGAGTTGGGGGTTGCAGCCCAAGACTGTGGCTGATTGCCTCAGAACTGGAGTAAAAGCATTCATTTTTAAGACCCAGAACAGAGGTAAGAAACACTAAACCCCGTTTCCTCTATTTCCTTAATCAAACCTTTTAATGTAATCTTATCCCCTATCTTGCAAATCCTCATCCTTCCTTACTGGCTAAACCTCAGGACTGGATGAGGAGTGGGGACAGAGGTGTTTCTCTCTCTAAGGGACCCAAGTGACAGCATGATGGCGGGTCTATCTCTGGGGAGGGGGAAGGATGACGGGAGAGACAAGTCTCCTTTGAGGAAAGAGGCCGGATTAAGCCCCTTGCCCCACACTGTGTCTCTGAGTAGCCCCCAGGGGAGCCAGAATCAGGCAAACAGGTCTTGATAGGTGAGCTGTCCGGGCTCTGCACTGCCTCAGGGCGGCTCCCCACCTCCAGCTTCCTCAGATCCCGGGCCTGCTCACCATAAAACTCCGCTGCTGCTGCTGCAGACAGGGGGCCTGGAGACGAAGTGCAGCCCCAAAGCCCAGGTCAGGGCAGCCCAGTCCTCCCAGACCAGCCTGAGTCACGTGGACCTCTGACCCCAGGGCCTGGGGGTGTGTCCTAGCCCCTCCTCCACCGGGGCTCAGGCCTGGGAGGGGTGCTGAGAGAGGGCATCCCAGGCTGCCCTTTGGAAGGCTGCAAGGGGCACCCGCCCCCGCCCCGAGGAAGGAGCCTCCTTGCAAGGATTTCAGGCCTGTGGTTTCCTCTCCTATTTGTAATCATCTGGATAAGGTCAGAATTAAAATCAGTTTCCATGGTGAGAAAGGACGGAGAGCCTTAGAAACAGACCCAGGCAGGGAAACACAGAGAGAAACAAGAAAAGGGACAGAGAGGGAGAGACGGGGGCAGGGAGCCAGGAAGGAGAAAACAGAGAAGAGCAGAGGGGCTAGGGACTGAGCGTTATCGCCAGGCGCGGTTGCCACTTTAGGGACTGCATTGACCTGGTGCTTGTGACGACCAGGATGAGAGGTGTCCTGGGAGAAGGGGCAACGAAGGATCTCTCCCCACTGTGTGCCCAGGGCAGAGGGTGGGGAAGGAAGGGAGAGAAGAGGATGGGAGAAGACACACAGGAGAGGCAGGGAGGGAGAAAAGGGGGGCTGGGACCAGACTGAGAAGTCAGGTGGCGAAGGGGATGAAGAGCACAGCCATCTGAAGATGGTGGAAGGTGTGGGCGAGGAGGGCCTCCAGCCCGGGCAGGGAGGAAGGAGGACCCACTGCCCTTGGCCTTGATCACCACTGCCCTCCCCAGACCCAGGGTCCTGCGACCAGGCCTCAAGGTACCTCCCAAGAAATAGGGCAGGAGAATGTGCAGGGGGTGGGGGCGGTGATGTGATGATGGTGGGCAGGACTAGGGGCCGTCTCCCCAGAAACCCCGGGAATTCCTCCAGCTCAGCCCCCGCCTCCATGAAGTCCCTGCTTTGGCATACTTGAGCTGTCACCTGAGTGAGCCCACTGAGTGTGGTTCTGTGGAGGCGCTTGGTTCAGTTATCCACCAACACGGACATGTGGCTCAGAGAGGTTGAGAAGCTGACCCAAAGTCACACAGCTGACCAGTGGCAGAGCCAGGAGTCAAATCAAGGTCTGGTTTGAGAGCCTGCACTCTCCTCACTGCCCCACACAGCCCTTCCCGAGCCAGGGGACTGCACGGACGCCTCAGGGGGCATGGATGCCAAAGGCTGTACAGACCCAAACTCAAGTTTGCAGACTCTAGTGCTGGCCAGGTTGCTTGGGGATCTTGTTAAAATGCGGATTCTGTCTTGGCAGAGCTCTAGACATTGCTGACCATTCCCAGTGAGGCTGCTACCACCATCTGGGGACCACACCTGGAGTAGTGGGGGAATCAGCCGTCCAGAGGATGGGAGCTGTTCAGGACTGAGTTTCCGAGTTATTCAACCAGAAGAACAGGAAACTGTGAAAGGACCCCTGAGAGAGATCCTGGGGAGCAGGGAGGGGGAGACAGTGAGGAGGAAGAGGGTCCTGGGGTCAGAGGTATTAGCACCTGTCCCACGGGGAGCCCAAGACAGGAGCAAAGAGAAAGAAGTTGCAGTCATGCCCATGGATGGGCACTTGCCCGCAGCAAAGCTACACTGGGAAAACACACAGTGTTTGGGTGCAGACACATCTTGTCTGGGATCCTGGTGACCCTCGGGCGCTGACTGACCCTGGAAAAAGCACTACACCTTTCTGACCCTCAGCCTTCTCATCTGTGTAATGGGGAGTAATACACCCTCCTCAGAGCATTTCTTGTGGGACTAAAACAAAGTCTGTATTCACTTCCTAAGGATGACTTAGCAAAGTACCACAGACTGGAGGTTTTAAAGAACAGAAACCTTGTCTCTCACAGTTTTGGAGGCCAGAGTTCAAGATCGAGGTGTCGGCAGGGCCGTGCTCCCTCTGAAGGCTCCAGGGGAGAAGCTGTTCCAGGCCTCTTTCAGCCTCTGGTGGTTGCTAGCAAGCAGCGTTCCTTGTCTTGTGGCTGCATCATCCCCATCTCTGCCTCCGTCGTCCCTGGGCCTTCTCCCAGGGTCTCTGGCCCACAGTAGGAACTGTCAGCCCTTCCCCGCACCTCTCCCAAGTGTCCAGTGTCAGTTACCTGCACAGCTCTAGATCCCAGCCCTCCTTACAGGCAGGAAGTGTGCTACCCATCTCTCTCTGGCCAGACACAGCCTGGATGCAGGGGAGCACAGATGACCCGCTGCATTGCTTCTCACGCAGCGTTCTGCCCTCTCTTCCTGAGGCTTCCTCAGGGTCTGCTTTGAACCCAGGCCTGTTTCCTTCTCTGGTTGCCTCTTCCAGCGTCCCCCCAGGTGGGGCCTGCCCCAGGGGCCTGAGGCTCACAGATGCCTTGGGAAGGGAGGGCGCTCTGCAGATCTGTCGGATCTGTCAGCATTTGCTGCTACAGAGCCCAGATCACACGCTTGTTTTCTGGCCAGCGTCTTCCTGTCAGAACAGTACCCACAGTTTCATCTCAGCATGCAGGAAGGGACGAGGAGTCCCCACTGCCTCTCTATGCCAATGCCTTCCCTTGCAGTATCCCAGGTATTGCCTCAGCAGTACTCTCCTGTGCATCAGAGTCCCCTGGAGGGCTTGCCGGACCCCATCTCAGACTTTCTGATTCAGCAGCAGGTCGAGGGTTGGGCCTGAGCATCTGCCTTTCTCACAAGTTCCCAGGCGATATTGATGCTGCTGGTCCAGGTGAGAACACTGTACTAAGGTGGGTGTTATTATCACCATAGTATACGTGAGAAACGACAGGTTCAGAGAGGTAAAGTGATTTGCCCAAAGCCGCACAGCTCACCTGGGTTATAAGCTCACCTGGATCATGACACCGGTCCCCACCTGATCTTCCTTGTTGGCCCACGACCCCCAACACGTTAGCTGCCCCACCTCAGTGCCCGCCCTCCTGCCCCTACTCCCCGCGGTCAAGCCCACTCCCACAGAGCCTCTGCCCTTCAGAGATGGAGGCATCTCTGGTGCCGGGTGGGAAGGGTACACTCCCGTGAACAGAAGGACCAGCCAGGAGCTCTGGAAATCCATTCGAAAGGAGAATCAAGGCAGGCCTCATGGAAGAAGGGCATCTGAGCTGAGTCCTGGAGGATGGCTAAGCTCCCAAGCTGGATCCGGCTTAAGCATTGTTATGGATCCTCCACTTTCTCGGTAAAGCCCCCTCCCTTCCTATCAGCCACCTCCCTCAACTACCCCAAGGACAGAAAGGAGAGGGAAGGGAAGAGAGGAGTGAAAGGAGGAGCGGGGAGCTGGAGCTGGAGGGAGGAGAGAAGGGGAGGGGGAAGGCAGGGTCTCAGCACAGGGCCGCTGCTGGGGTCACATCCAGAGCTCTGAGGCACAGTGACTTTGCAGACAGCCCAGGAGCCAGTGCGGGTCTGCATGATGGGTGGAGGTTAAACGCAGCCACGAGGCTCAAGTTGGGAAGCCATTCTTCAATTTCCAATAAAAACCCTGAAGTAGGGATGACACACGATAAATCAACCTTCCACGAGTCCCATCCTGGGATAATCTTTTCAATTATCTGCTTGCTCAGTGCTGTCTCCTAAGAGGATCAAAAATGTGCAGGGTGGATGCCCACCCTGGCCAGGAGGCGAGGAGGCCTGAGAGCAGCGTTCGTTTGGCTGATGGGCCCCCGAGTACCTGAAAGGCCAGTCTGTCCAGAGTCAGAAGGCAGCTGGTTAGGGAGGCTTCCAGGGAGAAAAGCACTTCAAAGAGTGGGCAGGAGGTCAGGGACCAGGGAACCATCTCCTGGCCCAGGACTGGTACAGTCACGGCATCTCAGGAAAGATATCTCTGAGCCCCAACTATGCTCCAGGGGCTGGCGACAGAGCAGGGAGCGAGGCAAGGTCCCTGTCCTCGTGGAGCTGGCCTTCCAGTGGGGGAGAGAGACATCAGACACAGAAAGGACATGGCGTGAAGGAAATAGGCACAGTGTGACATGCAGAAGTGGTCCCGGAAGGCCTCTCTGAGGAGCTGAGACTTGAGCCTCTCAAATCGGCTCTACCACTCACTAAGCTGAGTGACTTGGGGGAAGTTACTTAATCTCTCTGAACCTGTGTGAAGGCTCCGCAAAGGGGAGGAGATATCAGCACGTGGTAGGGGCTGTGGAAGGGTGTGTTGCTTCCCAGTTGCCCCTTCGCTCACCTCTCCTGCCCAAATTCCCCTCCCCCAAGAACCCCCCCCCTTCTGCTCTTACTCCTCCCAGGAGCCTTCCCTGATTTCCATTTATAGCATCACTTCTCCATCTACTGTGGGCCTCCAGTACCTGGCCTTCCCCTCTTTGAAATACCCTCCCTTTCTCCCGTGCATAAGGGGTATTTCTATTCATGTTTTCTCAGCCCTGCAAGACTCAGAACTCCTTAGGGCCAGGGTCCTCATCTGACTTGACCCTGTGGGCCCCGCAGACCTAGCATAGGACACGGCTCAGAGGTAGATCCTTGGATGTCTGCTGCCCTGATGGGTGGATGGGTGGGTGGTGAATGGGTGAAAGGGTGGATGACTGGTGGAGGGATGGATGGATAGATAAACAGATGACAGGATGGAGGGAGGGAGGGATGGAGAGATAAATAGATGACAGGATGGAGGGAGGGATGGATGGATGATGGAGGGATGGATGGATGGCTGGATGATGGAAGGATGGATGTGTGGGTGGATAATAGAAGGATGGATGGATAGATACATGGGTGACAGGATGGGTGGATGGATGAATGGATGATGGAGGGATGGATGGATGACTTGCTGAATACCTGGGTGGGTAGATGAGTGAGTAGATGAATGAAAGTCAGGATCTAGGGAAATAAGAGATTAGAATTAAGGACACTGGGGATGGTACCTTTGCAGAGGAGGAGGAATATTTCTTCCTCAAAGACAGGAAAAAATTTTTCTGAGGAATAAAAAGGGAAGTTGAGAAAACACCTTCTTTATTCCCTTCATTTATTCAAACATTTTTCTGGCACTATGCTGGGCTCTAGGGATCTAAATAAACGGGGTTCATGGCCAAATAGTGAAAGCAACAAGTGAACAGGCAGTGAATGCACGCTGTGGTCAGCATTATTTGAGCAGAACGTTTAGGAGGCTGCGGGGAAGAGCCGTTCCCCTCCTGCTGGTTGGCACAAAGGGGGCCGCTAACAGGGCTCTCCGTCACCAGGTGACGGTGCTGTCTAAGCAGCCTCAGCTCTTGGCAGCGAGGTAGTTTGGCACTATTTCTTTGCCACCTCTGGCAAGCCTGCCAACGCCTGAGCCCCGACTCTGGAGCTGATGCCTGGGTTCCCTGGGGACCGCTGTTTGGCAGATGCTTGCAGAGGCCAGGGGATTTTTTTCGGCTGTTCCATTTAATCTACAAAGGAATGGACTTATTCTCCCCCATCTTGTGGAGGCAGAAGTTCAGGAAGGTGTGGTGTTTTACTCAAGGTCACCCAGCTGCAGAGCTGAGGGGCTGGAATTCGCACCCAGGACAGCATGACCCCAAGCCTCATGCCCTTCCTACCAGGCTGTGCCACTCCTCTGCATGGATGTCCTGTCTCTGTTGCTAGGGTAACCTCCCTCCGGGCCTAGCAGTCACCCCTCCTGGAGCGTGATTCTTGCACCTGACATCATAATCCTCCGTGACATCTTAATCAGCTCCCAGGCAACTGACGGTGCCCACAGGGGGCAGAGTAGCGGTATTAAGGCCCAGCAACTCAGCAGGGCCTGGACTGGGCCCACCTGCCCCGCCTTAGTCTTAACCCTTGCCTGCCCACCCCACTCCCTGGGGACAGTGGTTAGTTCTAGAGTCATACAGATACTATTTCTGAATCTTTCTAAGCTTCAGTTTCCTCATCTGCGAAATGGGTATAAGGATGCCCATCAGGTAATGCACAAAATTGTGCAAGGGCTTTGAAAAAGCACATGAAGGTACTGTGTCCTTTCAAGGAGCTGTGGGACCCAGGAGTCGCTATGGTTGTCATTCTGCTCTGAGTTTACTGCTTTTAGAGCCTGGGTGTCCAGCAGCACCACAGAGCTCCCTGGGCAAAGAGGAGGACACACATACATCCTGTCGTAGGTTGCATTCTGTCCCCGTAAAAGACATGTTGAAGTCCTAACCACCCATACCTGTGAATGGGACCTTACTTGAAAATAGCATCTTTGCAGAAGTGATCAAGGTGAGGTCCCACAGGAGGATTGTGGTACCTTAATCCAATATGACTGCTATCCTTTTAAGAAGAGAGAAATTTGGACACACCCACACAGAGGGAAGACCATGCGAAGACATACATGGAGGAGACAAAGCAGAGATTGGGCTGATGCAGCTGTAAGCCACAGAACGCCGAGGATGGCTGGCAACCACAAAACCAGGAAGAGGCAAGAAAGAATTCTACCTAGAGTCTCGGGGACAGTGTAGCCCTGCTGACACCATGATCACCGGCTTCTCGTCTCTAAAACTGTGAGAAAACAAATTTCTAGTCTCTAGAACTGAGAGAAGACAAATTGTGTTCTGGGTACTTCACAGGAAACGAATACTAGGAAACGAATACACTCCCTAGTAGGACAACTTCAAACCAAAGTCTGGTGTACAGTGGGGATACCACTTTGCTGAGTGACCTTCAGCAAGTCACTCAACCCATTCTCCCAGAAATACGGGACTATGAGGCCACCTCGCAAGTCGGACATGAAGAATACATGGCATCCAGTCTGTGGCGTGTCAGCACAGTTGATGGGATTACTGAAGCCATGGCTTGATTCCGTAGCATTGAGTTTTATTTTGTTTAAGTTCTCATTGGGAAGCCCTGTGTCTCCACTCAGGAGGGCGCTGGCACCCAGGAGAAGGAGGCAGAGCTCCTCAAAGTTTCCTCTTTGAAGACCCCCATCCCACCCCGGGGGTTTACACATGCACAGCACACCCAAGCAGAGCAAGTGGGAGGAGCCACTTCTTTTTTTTTTTTTTTTTTTTTTTTGCGGTATGCGGGCCTCTCCCGTTGCGGAGCACAGGCTCCGGATGCGCAGGCTCAGCGGCCATGGCTCACGGGCCCAGCCGCTCCGCGGCATGTGGGATCTTCCCGGACCGCGGCACGAACCCGTGTCCCCTGCATCGGCAGGTGGACCCTCAACCACTGCGCCACCAGGGAAGCCTGGGAGGACCCACTTTGATGGACCCTCATCTCCTCCTCTTCCTGCCCCTCTTCCTCCTTCTCCCTTTTCTCTGGGCTCCCGCCCTTGCTGAGACCCAGCCGCTGGCTTGGGATTGTTCTGCCCCAGATGCACCAGCTGAGCAGAGGGACCTGCTGCTCCCACCTTTGATGTCAGAGCACGTGTGGGGAGGGAGAAGGCAAGGGGGACTCTTCCTGTGAGGGGTGGAGGTAGGGAGGGCATGCAAAACATTGGTTTTCTTTCCTTTGGCTTTCACAAGCCTCTGCAGTCTTCCCCCCAACGCTTGCACTTTTTGCAAGGTTCAAGTCCTTGCTCACCCTCCAGTAGCTGAGTGACCTTGCGCAAGTTACCCCATCACATCATCCTCATCGCTTTGGCCATCTGTCAAATGGAGACCACAGCACGGACCCCATGTGGCCAGGAGGATTAAATGAGGTAACGTGCCTGCACATCGTGGGTGTTTGGCAAGTTTCATGGTGGTGATTACTCCATCATTAATATTCTCCACGTGCCTGAGGTCAGAAGCAAACACTAAGCCCCTCACCTCAGACCACAGCTGCTTGGTGCCTCTGTTTTCCCATCTATTAAATGGGTTAATGGTGCCTGGGTTTAAGGCTGTTGGGTGCATAAGATAATTAAAGCACTTAACACAGAGCCAATATCACTTACTTCTCTGCCTTCCCTTCTCATTACCCTTCTTTGCATCATGAGGGTAAAATCTTAACATTAGTCCAAAAAATTCTTCCAAATTTGCCTTCCAAGTTGGAAAGTCTACAACACACCCTCACAGGCAACCCAGCCTCAGGAGAATCTCAGGGAAGGTTTTTCCTCTTTGCACTCAGAAAAGAGAACTAACACGCCTGCCTGTGATCTGGGGAGAGGCATGCTGGGCTGGCTTTTGTTTTTCTAGAAGGGTTGTAAACACAGGATAATGAGGGCTTGAGAAGACAGCTTTAATGACTGTTATTGCTGGGAAAACAAGAGTCCATGGAAGCCCCAAACTGGCCCATGCCCTCCCTGACCGAAAGCCCAGAGTGTCTGGGAATGCTGGAGGGCAGGCAGGGTTGCCACGGAGCCTTGGGGTCTCACCTCTCTGACCTTCAAACGCTACACAACCTGCCCCTTTCCCCCTCCTGCCTCTGCTCTTCTTCCCACCTGGACCGGCGTATTCTCCTCCACTCAGCATGTCCAAACTGTCTGTTTTCCCACACCCACACTCTGGCACAGGCTGCCCTGTACCCCAGTGTCCTCTGGCACCAGCTCCTGTGAAGAAAACACCCTGTTTGAACCTACACCACCATCCTCCCAAACATAGCACCTGGATCAAGTCCAAGAATGTCAGTTAATGAGCTGCCAGCTTCTGGCTGGGGACTTAGGGCAGGGACAAAGGAGTTCTCTTGGGAATGTGAAAGGCTCCTGAGCTGTGTGACAATGGGGCAATGTCTTGATCTCTCTGGGCCTTGATCTTGCACCTGCAAAAAGCTCCAATATCTCCTGGTCAGGTCAGACAGTCATCACAAGGCTCAGATGAAATAGCAGATGGGAAGTGGTTTTATCTTCTGGGGTGAGTTATCAAAACCTGGCACCAAGGCTGGTCCTTTTGCATCACTCTATTTGCTGACAAGAATCTTCTGGAAAGCCCACTGACCTCTTTTGGTCAGAAAAAAGCTTTCAATGCAGTCTTCCTCAGTGCCAGCCACTGCACCAAATACCGCACATGCTTTGTCTTATTTCTCACAGCAGAAAGTGGGTAGACTTATTAGGCCCATTTTTCAGATGAGAAAGTAGAGATATGCAGAGGTCAGTAACTTTCCTAAAATCATGGCAACTATGCAGGAGATTTATTCAGTCAGTCACAAGTATTTATTGAGCGCTTGCTATATGCTGGGCCCCGTGCTAGGTGACGGAGAGATGGTCGAGAGCAAAATAAAGCATTTGCCCGTAGGGGGCTGAATTTGAAGGGGGAGAGACAGATAACAGAGATAATAATAAAATGTTGGATGGCGATGCATGCTACGGAAAAAAATAAAGCAGGCTGGAGGGAGTGAATGAGTGGGAGAAGGTGTTCAGGGGAGCCTTCTCTGAAAAGGTGACACATGAATGGAGACCGGGAGGGAAGTGAGCAATGGAGCTATGGGGACATCCGAGGGAGAACATTTCAGGTGTCCTGGGGCAGGAGTGTTTGGGCACCAGCAAGGGGCTCAGGGTGGCTGCTCATGGAGCAGATTTGGAGGCGAAGGGAGAGGGGGCGTTGGGAGATGTGGGGAGGAGAGAGCAGAGCAGGCAGAGCCCCATGGGCCCAAGTGAGGCAATCGTTGACTGTGTCACTGCTCTCTGCCCCTCCCCACACCCCACAGGTGCAGGACCCTGACCCTGACCCTGAGCTAGGAACTGTCCTCAGGGCACCATGGGGCAGAAAGAACACGGGCTTTGGGGCCTTAGGGCTGGGTTGGGATGCTGTCTCCAGATGTTGGCCCATCTAAGTCACTGTAGCTCTCAGGACCCTTCCTCACCTATTAAGTGGGCACAACAGTGCCCACCTCCCAGGTTTGGAGGACCCACCTCCCAGATCACTAAATCCCTCCGAGCACTTAGGAGGTATTCCTCTTCATTTAAGCTTCTCCGAGAATGAGAGAGGGAGACAGGAGAGGGTCAGGAACTCCTCCAAGGGCACAAAGTTGGAAGGGATGGAGCCAGGATTTGAACCCAAGGAGCAAACTACCAGAAGGAGGCTGTTCCAGGTGCCGAAGGTGGCTTCCGCCTGGGCTCCCTCACTCGCCTTTCCCCCACTCACCATCTGAGCTGGCCTCCCCTTACCTGGCAATCAGGCTCTGGGCTGGCTCCAGTTACTGGAGGCCCTGAGGGGTCTGTTTAAACAAGTGTGTCTGAGCAGGAAAATCAAACAGACAGGGACCCTCCAGGGCCGCTAAGGGACCACCGCTGGGACCACGCCTGAACCTGATAAGGCCGGATCTATTTTCACTTAATTGGGCTGCGTCCCAGGACCCACGATTTGATCAGATAGGAGGTCTCCGCAGGGATGGAAAGGGTCCGTTTCAGGTGGGGTTGCCCTGTATCCCTGGCTGGGAAGCCCAAGAGCATTGGGGGTGCCCCTGGCTGGAGAGGGCCCCCGTGAGAGTTTGCTCATTCCTGCAGGAAAGGTTGGGGAAAAGGCTATCCGGAGCATAATTCTCCCCCACCAGGAAGGCCCAGGGAGGGAAATTCGGCCTTCCCGGAAGGGTGGGGCCTCCGGCTGAAAGTCACATTGCCACATCCTCCCAGCATCCAGCAGTCACCACAGTCAGTGTCTGACACACAGGGAGAAACACGCAGCCAGGGAAGGTCCTGCTGGGTGGAGGCAGCCAGCTGGCCAGGGGCATGACGCTGGACTTGGAGTCTATGCCGCTGGACTTGGAGTCCATGCAGGCCTCTCTGAGTGACACCAAGCACATGTTGTTTGATCTCTCTGGGCCTCAACTCCCTGTCTTGAGAGGAAGAGGCAGCTAGGACTCAACTTCATGTTTAAAGGAGGTTTAAACTCAGCAGAGCCAGCAACTGAGTGTTCTTTTTAAAACGTCATTCAAGAACTATTTGATCAGCACTAAAATGGACTGTTTTTACCCTTGACCCCAAGGCTCAGGTCTCTGGCCCTAATGTGTCTGACCTGATGGGGATGCTCTGGGTTAGGGGTCTGTCTTGTGCTGAAGGTTTGACACTGCCTGCTCGTCATCCATTCACCTCTCCTCTGAAGTGTCCCCTCATTATACCAGGCCCTGTTCTAGTGCCAGGGGGCCCACACAAGCTTGCTCTGGAGAGCCACCCCAGAGGGTACGCCCAGGGACCAGAGCTGGGGCAACTGGAAGCACCAGGCCCTGGGGGTGGGCCAGGCTTTGCAGCCTGCTTGCCCTTTCCCCATCAGGGAGTCCAGAGCAGGAGGCTCCAAAGTGATGCACATCCATGCAGTGGGGCACCCTGAGAATCCTCTGGGTGCCATGAGAAATCTTATTTTTTATGTTGGTTTTTGCTCATAAACGATTTAACTCCAGCGTTCCCATATGTAAACCAAGGATAAAAATAGAGTTGTCGTCAAGATTAAATGAATTAAGACACATTAAGAGCTCAGAACAGTGCTTTGCAATAGTAATTGTCAATAGGTATTAACTATTATAAGTGGGACTTAGGATTCCTCATCCTGGCATTCAGCTCCTCAGTTCTCCAGTTTCCTTGGACTCAGATCCTCCTCATACAACCTCAGGGAGGACGGCACAGTGGGGCTTGGCACATCCGTTACACGGATGCAGCAACTGAGGTCCAGGCGGGGGTTGTCATTCACCCTGTTACACACCTCCTCTGAGGTCATGGGCAGGGCCAAGACTCCCCGGATTCCAGAGGGGCGTGGCATGGCGAGGGGCGTGGCCCTATTGGGAGTAGTGGCTCTGCCCCTTCCAAGCGCACTTAGCACTTGCGGGTGTGAAGAAGTCTAGTCCGGATCCAGCCCAGACTCGCTGGCAGTGGGGGAAAAACAGAACTGAATCAAAACCGCAGGCATTTACAACACCCACGGCCCATCTACGCCATGCAGAGGCTGAGAGTGGGACAACAAAAACTCCCCCTCTTCTCTACATGCGTGGCGCAGTGGAAATGAGCAGTGACGCCGTTTCCAGTCTGGTGTCCCCGATGCCCAGCTGTGCGGCCTGGAATGTGCTCGGTTTTCTCATCTGGAAAGTGGGATGGCCATCTCGGGAGCTGTTGTGAGCATTAACTGTGGTGATGCATTGAAAGCACCTAGCACATAGTAGGTATTCAGTCAAAGCGGGTTCACTCCAGCCCGCCCTGGCTCCAAGAACCAAACCCTGTCCCAGGGCTCCGAGAGCCCATGCCCCAGGCCTCGCTGGAGAGAGGGGACAGACGCTCCCTGAACCTACCAGGGTCAGAGTGCACCAGGATGCACCACGCTTTACAGTCTTTTGCATCTGAGTCCTCGAAAATGGACAGGGTCCTCTGTGAGATCGCAGAGGTGCAAGCCACTGGTCACAGTTGGAACATCCGGGTTTCCTGACCTTCCTGGGGGCTGGGAAGGACGAGCACTAGGTAAGGCATTGGGCAACCTACATTTAGTGCCAGTTCTGTCCGTTTCTGGCTCAGAGACTGTAGGAAAATGACTCCTTTTTGGGTCTCAGTTTCCCTATCTATGGAACATGTGTTCCATAATGCGCTGATTGAGTGCCTACTGCACGCTGGAGGCTTTCCAGCCACTGTCTCCCCTAGCCCTCCGCCCTACCCAGGAGGGTGGCACCCAGCTCATTTCAACTGATGAGCATCCCTCGTTCATGCTCATGGGCAAGGAAAGAGAGGTCCAAGGATTGCGAAGGCAGGAAGGGAACAGTATATGGTAGAGGCGAGGCACCGCCTTTTCCGAACAGCTGAGGGTAGTAAGAGTACAGAGACCTGGGGCGGCCTGGCTCGTGCCCCTGCAAGCCCTTAGGAGGAGTCTTGAGTAGCCAGGAGGGAACTGGCTGGGGTCGGGTCTAAGTGCCCTGCGCTGGGTCGAGGGCAGGGGCAGGGCCAACTGCTTCTCCCTACAGACCTGCTGCCTGCTGTTCTCCACTGTTCCCCGTGGGTTCCCCGGCCACTCCTGCCCTCTCCTCAGCGTGCCCTGCATTTGCACACCGTTTCCTCCCTCAGATTCTGGAACGGTGGGAGTGAAGGACTCTTAGCTGGCATCTTGAGGTCTGCCGAGCCTGCTGGGTGCCCGCAGAGCCCCATTCAGACTCTGTCGCCCTCCTTTTCCATCCTCCTGACAACCCTAGAGGGAAGCTATATTGTGCGGCTCACGATCCAGATGGGGAAACTGAGGCTCAGAAGAGAAATTACTAGCTCCGGGCCATGGGCAGTAGAGGCAGGAGCCCGGTGGGTAGGGAGGAGCACTTCCTGCAACTCCAAAGATGCCAACTGCTGCTCCAGAAATGGGAAACTATCTGCAGAAAGAACTCGCTGGAGTCGCATTAGCTTCTGAGTGACTTGAGGGCAGTGATTCCTACTGAATCATGGGTCAGGGGGAGGCGAGAGGCTGCAAAAAAGACAGAAAAAGGGAAAGAGGAGGGAAGGGGTGGGAAGAAACATGGTAATAGAGACGGAACGACACAGACAGCAGAGAGATGAAGAGATGGAGGCTGCCGGATCCACCGGAACAGACCAAGAGAGACACACTTGAGACCAAGACCCACCCCAGAGACAGATGAGAGAGACTGAGGGAAAGAGGATGCAGAGGAGGAATGTCAAAAGCCAGGGACCCGAGGGAGAGAGACCACGGAGAGAAAGAGGTGTGGAGGTGGGAATCGCCATGAGAGGGGGCCCGGGGGCCTCCCAGACCACCTAGTCCCACCCGCAGCCCCACCCCCGTTCCTCTCCAGATTGTAGGGACCCCTCCTGGTCGCGGAAGGGCCGGATCCCTTGCCCGAGAACTCGGCACGGTCCCGTCAGCTGCCCAGCCACGGCGGGGTGCGGGCCACACTTAGGAGGACACTCCTGAGCTCCCCTCGACTGCTCTCTTTTCCCGTCTCAGCTCTGGCCTTCATAGGCATCCTAAACTCGCCGTCCATCCCACTCAATACCTAGGTCTTTCAAAAGTCCCAGGATCGTAGAGGATCTTCGGCTCTCGGCATCGCTGTATCCATCGCTGTATCCTCCGCCATCTCCGAGGCTGTGTGTCTTTTTGCCTGTGTCTGTTGATCACTGTTCCTGCCCATCTCCGCCCAGTCTGGTCTTTCGCTCAGCCTCTTTCCCAGGGTTGTCGAGCTGGGGGTGAAATACGAGGTTTCCCACCTGCACAGGCACCTTAGAGGAGGAATTCGCAAGTCGAGAGGAAGTCCCCAGAACCCCCTGGATGCCTCAGAGCACCTTCAAGTGCTCACAGCGCTGGGAACCTGCCACAGCGCGAAGTCCGGCGGTATGGCCAACAGCGGGAGGGCCAAGCTCAGCGTCTCTGAGCTGGGGAACAGAGTTCCCATTTTAAAGCCGACAAACCGAGCCTCGGAAAAAAATGGCCTTCAGCTGGTGAAGCAGCTCGCAGCCCGGATCTGTTTTCTTCTCCGAGACACCTGAGATCCTCCACATTTGATAAATTCATGGGAAATCTGGACAATTTTTAAGACTCGAGAATGTGGTGGGCAGGGGGAGGGGAGGAGCAGGAGAGAAGAGTAGTAAGTGATGGACCCAAAACCCATTTTCTGGATTGGGGGCGGGACTGGGAGGCGGTGCCGCCAAATCCTGACAGCACCCTCTGTATTTTAATGCATTTCATCTTTTGACAGCTCAGTGAGAGGAAACCGCTACAGCGAGTGTAAAGAGTGGTTTGGGGATTCAGACCACCTGTGTCCAGATCCTGGCGCCACCACCAACTAGCTGTGTGACCCTGGGCAAGACACTTAACCTCTCTGATTCTATTCTCTCATCTGGAAGGGGGAAAAACGCCTATAGTAATACCTATCTCCCAGAGTAGAGAGGATTAAATCGGGGAAAGTTTGTGAAACCTCTGACAAGAGCCCTGACACCCAACTCAAAAAAAGTCAATTCTCTTCCTCCCATTCCTTCCAACCCTTGCACGTTCAGGCCCCTGCCGGAACTGAGATGGGGGCCTCGATGGGCTGGGCAGAGCCTGGGGGGAGAAGGGCGAGCCTTCCTCAGCCCAGGGTGGGCAGAGCAGGGATGGAAGATGTTTGGTCGGCCCCTGGAGCCTCGGGGTCTGCCTGACATCTCCAGGCTTAAATAACCGTGCGCCTTTGTTATTCGTCGGCAGCAAAGTGGTTCGTTACGCCTGATTGGTCTAATTGCTTTGAAATGGGATATATTATCTATAATTATAGAGCTCTAGGAGGAGCCGGCCGGCCTCCGCTTTCATCTTCCCCAAGTGCACCCTCATGTCGCGATCACATTAATTTGGGCCATTTGAAAGGGGGAGCCCTCTCTCCCCCGCGGATCTAGACGCCCTCACCCCCTTCCGAATTTAAAGACACAAGGAAGCCCCGGCCGGCTCCGGAGGAAAGAACTAAGGGGGGGAGGGGTGGAAGGGCAGGGCGGGAAGGGGGGAGAAACAGGGAGTCGGGCTTGTCGATTTCTCCCAGTGAAATCCTCCACTCTTGGGCAGTTCCACCCACAAGTTGGGCCCACTTAAGCGGAGGAACGAGCAAGAAGGAGAAAATGTTTTTTACTAGTAGCTCCCCCCCCCCCACTTCGCATTGAAAAGAGCACCACAACTCTTAAAAGGTATAAGTTCTGCCCAGGTCCTGGGAAAGCAGAAAGCTTTTTGCTCCGAATTTGTGCCGTGGATATTCAGGCAATAGCTGGAGACTCCCTGGAGTTCTTAGCTCTCCGGAGTCTTTCTCTGGAAAGCTGTGAAATCTTTCCGAAGGATACCATCAGTGACTCCCGGACAGTTTCCCAAACCTCTGACTCCTAGCCGTTCACTTCTAGGCGACGGAGACCAAAAGACTGGAGAACTCCGGTCGGGAGGCCCCCTCCGCAAGTTGGGGGATCCCGGGGTGGTGCTTTCTGTCTACCCGTCAACCCCCCTTACCTCCAGGACAAAATACCTCCCCTCTCTCCCCCTCCGTCGCCCTCCTGGAGATTGGTGAATTCCCACCAAAATAAATCGTTCCGGGTAATCGGTTTTCATAGCACATTCATTCTATTAAAGAGGACTGTTTGGGGCTCGCTAATTGCCGGGGGATCCCACTGAGCTGCACATTTTTAAAATGCACGCGGGATTCCTGGGTCGAGGCCACAAAATGCATTGGGAAAGGGGGGAGGGGACGTAAACAAAAACCCGACGGAGGTGACAACGAATGCCGAAGTGAGGGACCAGCCTGCAGGCTCTTCGAATCCGTGCGCAATACCCAGATAGAGACGGCGGTCTTTACAATGGGGTCCCTCTCAAAACAAATCTCTGCCCACGAGGGGGGAGTCTTAAAACACCACCCTTTCTCTGCAGCCACGCAGTCCCGTAAAACAGGCGTTTTGCGGGAAAAAAAAAAAAAGACCACCACCACCAGTTGCCCAGAGAGTGGCCGCAGGACACACCCTCTTTAGAAACCGAAATGCTGAGGTGATCTGTTCGGGGCATGGAGAGTGCTTTAAGATGCCCCGGAATGAGGGAAGTAGGAGCCAGGCGGGAGAGGTGGGGAGGGGAGCGGAGTGCGCGGGGACGGAAGCCTAGCGCCAGTCCCGGAGCTTTATCTGCTGCGGGCCAGCCCTGCCCTTGCCAGGCATGAATTACAGCCCGGCTTTCTTGGCTGCAGCGGCCACGCGGAGAAATGCCGGGAGTAGAAGCGCCTGGGGGTTAGTGCTGGCGGCGAGATAACAGGCGCAGCCCCCGGCCCTGTCAGCTCTCGGAACCCGCCAACCGGGAAATCCGAAAAGGCCCAGACGAAAATAAACGCAGAGAAGGCTCCCTCTCACTGCCCCAAACTTGTGCCTTTTCTCCCGGGGGAACAACGCGCCCCGGGAGACAGATGGATATTTTGGTTTTTTTCTCTAAGTCCCTTCTCTGAGACCGTGGGTATCTTTTTCCCGCAGCCCAGTGGCGGATCGGTGGAAGAACCCCGAGCGATTCTGAGCACGGACTCCACGTGGAATCCACTCTGAACCCCTTTCCCTCTGCAGACACTCTTCTCGCCATGCACGGGTGCTGCGGTCAACCCGCCGCGCCGAGCCAGAACAGACACGAACCCAGACCGAACCTAAAAAGATGCCGTGGGGTTCGGGACGGGTTCGCGAAGCAGAGGGGCGGGCGGCAGGGCCGGGGGCTGCGGGCGCAGGCGGTTTGCTCCCAGGAGGCGGGGGCGCGACTTCAAGGGCCCCTGCGCCGGCTGCTGCCTTTGATCGGGCCGCCGCTGGCGCCTAAAAACAACATCCTCGTCTGCCTATTAGGCGCGCTGAGGGATCGTGACAGATTGTTTATCCCCGCAATTAGCGATGCGGCCCTTCTCCCGCCGCCCGGCCGCCCGGCCGCCCGGTCCCCGGCCCGCGGCCTGGCCTTGCTGCGCCCGCCGGACACAGCCCTGAGCCCCCTCTGCGCCGCGTGCCTGCACTCTCGGGGTTCGAGCCCCAGCTCCGCCCTAAAGCAGGGGTTCTTATCTGGCGGACTCCAAGTGGGTACAGAGTCTTTGAAGTTGCTTTTGCTGATGCGCATTTTCTAGTTAGAAAGTCCTTAGTTATATTAGATTTTCAAAGTGACCTGGGAGCCAAACATTTTGCTATGCGGGACGAGGGCGGAACACAGCAAGTCCCAACCGAAAGTCACACTGCTCGCTTTTAAAATGTTGACCCATACAGCCTAGGGGCCTCGGTTTCCTCTCCCTCTTTCAACCGAGTGCAGAGTGAGATTCCGGCTCGCCCGTTCCAGGGAGAGTTTAATTGGAAAGGCGGGCAATAGAAGTCGGCCATCCGGTCTGGGCTGCTAGCAAGGTGCTCGGCCTACAGCCTTGCTGAGTGTCAGGTCGCTCAGCTCTGGCCTTCTATCCTTTGCACCCTCAGGCAAACCTCCAGGGCCTAGGTTTCCCTGCCTGGAGGAAGGACTCTCTATTCTCCGTGCCCCCAAGAGGTACGGTGCCTTTAGAGAGGCCGCGTCCGTGCGCCGCTCCTCCAGCTGGGCCGGACGCGAGCTGGAGGCCCCAGACCCTGCCCAATGCTTGTGTTGCAGTTTCGGGAGCGCAAGAAGTCTGGAGAGGCTGCGTAAATTTCACAGACGAGAGTATTCCCGAACCCGCCCAAGGTTCCGTCGTGGAGCCTGCGGACAGATGGGAGGCTGCCAATGGCCCCGGCGTCCGCAGCCCGACCCCTCCTGCCAGACCCCGGACGCCGTCCGGGTAATAAAGTTCCCTCTCTAGTAATTCATTTTCCTTAATCTGGATGCCCCTAATCTACAGCTTTTATTGCGCCCAGTTAAAAGGCGAGGGAATTCGCTGTCCCTCCGCGCTCGGATAATTACCCCTAAATGGCCACGGCAACCCCTTGTGTTTCCTGGAGATTAGAACCCCGCAGCCATCAATGGCCGGTCCCGGTGAGCCGCCAATCACTGCCGCCAGCTCCCCGGGAGCCGCCGGCCTGGGGCCCGGGATAAGAAGCCATAAAGAAGAGGTTCAGAAAACCGCCGAGCCCCGGCCCGAGTTTGTGTAGATCCTCCGTCTCCCCACACCCCCAACTCATTTTCCTCTATTTTTTAACAGCAAAAATAAAATCACGTTTCCTCCGAAATTGGCAAAATAAAAATTCTCAAGCCCAGCACCAAGGATCCGTCCCAGGATCAGTCCTCTTTTCTTGGCCGTCTCTCCCAAATGCACCTCCCCCTACCCCCAACACACACACACACACACACACACACACACACACAAGATCAGCGATCCAGAGATAGGGACTGTTATTGTTTTTGCGGACACGCTGATCGAAGTTACGTTAAGGCCAGATCAGTGTTTTGTTGACGTTTCTGTTGGTTTTATATTCAATAAGTTCTATATCAAAAGGATTGCCTTCGTCCCCGAGCCGGTCGTTGGTATAGGTGCTGTAATCCTCCTGAAAGTTCACAGCTGGAAAGTACACATCGGGTATGAAACTCGATTATCCATTCCAGATAACATAATGTATTCTTATTGTTAACATCCATAGCACCACGGGAGCGTGGCTTCTTGGGCAAACTTCAGTCCAGCGCTTAGGAGACAAAGGCCCACTTTTACGCAGAGGTAAAGTTTTGAAGATTGGAACAGAAGAAAATGAATGCTTAAAGAAGAAATTAATGTTATGTCTTTCTACTATAATAAATAACCCTGCAGATTTTTTAAACTATAAAAAGAATATATAAGAAATGGCTTCAACACAAATTATCGTGGTAGAGAAGAGGGGAGGCAGATATTCGAGGAGGACTATCCTCCACTATCCACTGGGTAGAAACAGACACAGCAACTGACTGAACAGAAAGGTAAGGGGAGAGGTAGGAGAGAGAAACAGGAAAGGAGTAGAGAAAAAAGGGAGGGATTGGGAAAGAGGGGCGATAAAGGAAGGGGAGGAGAGGGAAGAGCAGAAGAGAAGGACTGAGAACAAGGGAAAGTCCCCCAGGAACACAGTAAAATAGAGACCCAGGAGGAACCACACAGGGACAGGCGGGCTTTAGCGCAGAGGAACGTTTCTCGAGCGCCCCCTCCCCTCCTCTGCCCTCCCGGGGCCGGACCCAGCCCTGCGCGCCCCGAGGCCCAGCGCGCCTCCGAGCGAGTCCACCGGAGCGGGGCCCAATGGATCGCGCCGGGACCGCCCCCTCGCTCTCTGATTGGCCGCCGCCGCACTGGCCTCGCCTTATTAACAAGTTCTCTGGGGAGCTGCGGCCCGACCCGGAGCCGGCTGGTGCGCCCGGGAACTCGGCCTGCGCGGCGGCGCCAGCGGATAAGCAGGCCCGGAGCGCCGGAGCTGGTCTTCTGGGGAGGGGCGGAAGGCGCGCGCGGGAGGGCCTGCCCGGCCAGGGCCCCGGGCAATCCCAGAGGCCGGCCGCGCTCCCAGCCCGCCCGAAGCTCATGCCCGGCGGCTGGCCGGAGCTGAGGCTGGAGGGGGGGCCCGGCTCTGCATGGCCCCGGATGCTGACATGACTTCTTTGCCACTCGGTGTCAAAGTGGAGGACTCCGCCTTCGGCAAGCCGGCGGGGGGCGGCGGGGGCCAGACCCCCAGCACCACCGCGGCCACGGCGGCCGCCATGGGCGCAGACGAGGAGGGGGCCAAGCCCAAAGTGTCCCCTTCGCTTCTGCCCTTCAGCGTGGAGGCGCTCATGGCCGATCACAGGAAGCCCGGGGCCAAGGACAGCGTCCTGGCGGCCTCCGAGGGCGCACAGGCGGCGGGCGGCTCCGCGCAGCCTCTGAGCTCCCGGCCCGGGTCGTTGGGCGCCCCGGATGCGCCGTCCTCGCCGCGGCCGCTCGGCCATTTCTCGGTGGGAGGACTCCTCAAGCTGCCAGAAGATGCGCTTGTCAAAGCCGAGAGCCCCGAGAAGCCCGAGAGGACCCCGTGGTTGCAGAACCCCCGCTTCTCCCCGCCCCCGGCCAGTGAGTAGCCAGAACCCAGGCGGCGGGGGAGGGGGCCGGCGGGGGTGCGGGACCCGAGGGCGCCAGGCCGCGCGCCGGCGCCTGCTTGTCTCGGACGTCTGCGTACCTGCAGCCGGGTACCCGGAGCCCGTGCTGCAGATGGGTTGGCGGGGAGGCCGGCGGTTGATGCCTCACCCCACTCCCACCCAGGAAGAGGGTTGAGGCCTGGCTGAGGCCCAGCACTCGGTCCACTTTCGCGGGCTCCTCGCCTTGGCTAGGCGACGCTGCGGATAGGAGTTCACTTGTAGGACACGGGTGTCTGGGCACCCTCTCCTCTTGCCCCTCCCACCCCCCAAACGACCCCAGGAGTCCCGCCTGGCTCCTCTTTCAGACCCTAAGCCCTGTTACTTCGCCGTTCCCGCAACGGGTGGGTTCTAGGGGTGCGGACACCTTTCCAGTGCGCAGAGTTTCACTTTCTCATACTAGAAGCCTGGTGCGCCCCCTCCCCTTCTCCAACCCCTCCCCCAAAGTATTTCTTTGCCCAAAGTATTTCCGAATCTCTTGCAAAATCCCACCCCCCCCCCCACCTTCGTGTTTCAGGTAGACACTTGGTGCTCTGGGTGGATGGATCATTTAGGGGGAGGGGGCGCTCAGGTTCCAGTGGAGGGGGCGGGGCACCAAGTCAGTTAGTGGGAGGCGCCCCCTCCAACACGGTAGGGAGCTCCTAAATGTCTCGGACTGGGTCATGGAAGCTGACTCCAGCCGCCAAAGACGCCTCCGGGGTCGTTCCAAGGCCTCCTGGCCCCCTGGCTTCTCTGCGCAGCGAACACACTCGGAGATATTTCAGGAGCACGGGAAATTCCCAAGTTTTCCTCGTTTCCTCTGATTATTTTGCGCGGCATAATAGCAACCCGAATTCAATGGCGTGATGCTGAGGAATGATTTTTATCTGGGGATTAAACGTCTTTGAAAGGCCAGCCCCTCCCTGGGCCTAACAGCCGGAGAAGGTGGCCCAGCGCTGGGCTGTTGCTACCGAAGGGAGTGACGTTTCCCTCGGCGCCCGCCCCTCGGGTGGCCCGGCGGAAAGCGAGTCAGGGGCCAACTGCTTCCCGGACTCTCAATGGTCTCGACCAGGGAAGAAGCGGGGATGTTAACACGAGATTTCGTTTGACTCACATCCTGGTGGCCTGAGAGCCCAAAGGATCTTTTTTTTTTTTTAAGCGTGCAAAAAACATTGCATAATTAGGCAAAACCCGCCTGGTGAAACATTCTCGATTTGAATTAACTGCTCCCCCGAGAGCAGCTGCTGCATAGGCAAAGCGTCCTTTCCAGGACTTGAGGATTCTTTTAGGGCCTGGGTCCCGACCCAAAGTCGACGGGATCTCTGTTGTCCTGGGAATAATTTTGGTCCCTGTTTTAACTGGCCGCAGCTGCTGGGTGTGGCAGGGGTTGACTGGCCCAGCAGACCCTGTCCCAGGAAAAGACACCTCGGCACCAGCAGTGTTGATCTCTGCGGACTGAGGCACACCCCCCCCCACACACACACATTTGAAAGTGACCAGAGGCCAAGGCACTGGTGGTGGGAGAGGCGCAGGAGACAATCAGAAGCAGCCCCGTTAAGATGAAGTGCCTCCTCAAACCATGGCACTTTTTATATTTGAGACTTGGCCGTGGTGTGACATTCGTGACATCCGGGGTTGCTCCACCTCCAGTCAGGAGGGACCGAGCTTAGAACCCTGTGGGAACGCATTGTTCCAAGGGAAAGAGTGGAAATCAGAGATCTGGATTCCAGGCCACAGAACGGCCTAGCTCAGCGCTGACCACTTAGTGGGCACAGATAAATGTTCGGCCAACGCCTAAAACTAAACGTGATCCCGGGCTGGGTGCAGGGCCTATTGACACGCGTTTCACCATTTTAACATCCACTGTCCCAATGTGCGTGGCGTGGAGGTGGAGAAGGCCCTACTGAGAAAGGCCTTCTTAAGCGGCCATCTAGCTTTAAGGGCTGTCCCGCCTCTTCCCAGTTATTTCGGGCCTTGAACATGGGTACGTGTCACCTGGAATCTTAGTTTCCTCATTTGCAAAAGGTAGACAAGAAAGTCTACCCTGAGGGGCTGCGGTGGGAATTGGAGAAATATTTTCCAAGCGCTTCTCATGGTGCCTGGCGCTGAGGTGCTCCACACAAATGAAGAGCGGGTGTTGTAATTTAATATTATTCCCATTTATGGGCCGATGACTCTCCCGCGCGGGTGTCTTAACCTCCTGCGTTTCTCTCTCTCGGCCCCCTAGGGCGGCTGAGCCCCCCGGCCTGCACCCTGCGCAAGCACAAGACCAACCGCAAGCCGCGGACGCCCTTCACCACAGCCCAGCTGCTGGCGCTGGAGCGCAAGTTCCGCCAGAAGCAGTACCTGTCCATCGCCGAGCGCGCCGAGTTCTCCAGCTCGCTCAGCCTCACGGAGACGCAGGTGAAGATCTGGTTTCAGAACCGCCGCGCCAAGGCCAAGAGACTGCAGGAGGCAGAGCTCGAGAAGCTGAAGATGGCCGCCAAACCCATGCTGCCCCCCGCAGCCTTCGGTCTGTCCTTCCCCCTCGGCGGCCCCGCGGCCGTAGCGGCCGCCGCGGGCGCCTCGCTCTACGGTGCCTCCAGCCCCTTCCAGCGCGCCGCGCTGCCCGTGGCGCCCGTGGGACTCTACACAGCCCACGTAGGCTACAGCATGTACCACCTGACATAGAGGGCCCAGGGTCGCCACCTGTGGTGCCAGCCGATCTCTCCAGCAAGCAGCAGGAGCCTTCCCCCAAGACGCTCCCCTGCTCGGCCCGCCTGGCTCCTTCCCTTTAACCCCTACACTGCTCTGGTTTCTCCTCTCGGTTGACCCCTGAGTTCACTCTCTGAAGTCTGATCCCCTCCCCCAAAGCGGCTAGAAGGGTCCCATAACGCTCTTCTAGAAGCTAGATCTACCCCCTCGAGTTATAGATGGGGGAACCGAGGCCAGAGAGGCTGAGAATTGTATCCACAGTCCCCAGCAGAGTTAGTGGTTGCACCAGAATTAGAGGCTGTGCCTCCTGCACCAGGCAGGAAAAAGCACAGAGAAATTCATGTCTGAAGATGTCGGAAATGAGAACAGTGGGAGAGAAAGAGAACTTTCCAGGGGAGACGGATCCCAGGTCCTTCCACTGGAAAACTTAAGAGAACTTCAACAGCAAAACATTTGCTTTTGGGGGGAGGGATACACAGATGCGTGACAAAGGTAGGTTGAAAGGACCTCTCTCTTACCAGTACCAGAAAGAAATTGTAAAATAAAAATTAAAAATTCTGTTTCTATTTAACAGTACATTTGGGTGGCTCTCAAGATTCCCTTTGGAAGGGATTGTTGTAATATACTGTATATTTGAAATTTTATTATCATTTATATTATAGCTATATTTGTTAAATAAATTAATTTTAAGCTACAAGAAATTATCTCCTTATTGATTTAGTCTTTTAATTTTACTTCTTGCCATCTCTTCACATGTACAGTTGCTTTCAGTTTGATGGTAGTTTGATGCCAGCAACTTTTCAAAGGTGACAACGGGATATTCAGGGACAGAGGGGGGTGTCTTTTTGAACACACAGGACAGATCCGCGTTAGCAAAGTCAAGTGGAGAATTGAAGCAATTACCTAGGATAATTAGGCTCAATTTTCCAATTCACTTTAAGCTGAAATCGACACTTGCTCAGGCGACCCATAACCGACTCTTTCTTTTTTCTCCCCTTTTAACCTGTCTATGAAAACAAAGCGAATCACCCAAATGGTTTGATGACTGCAGACAGCTAATCCAGACAATTCCCACCCCCGCAAACCTGTTTTTCCCACAGGAGGCCAAGTGGGGGATGGAGAGGCATTGCTTTGCTTCTCTAACTCGCCGCGCCGGTGTAGACGCGGTTTTCGGAACTAATTTTTGAGCTCCCAGAATGTGAGCGCCTTCACACTTCCTATTACAACCCTTAAAAAAAAAAAAAAAAAAAAAAAAAAACTACTGAAAACCCAGGGCGACCATACACTTCCCGCCTTGGTGTGTCCTTTGCATGAGCCCTGCCTACAAACTTGGTTTTTCTTTTATATAGTAGGTTATATTCAGGCTACCAGGAGAATATATTTGAACAAGCGCCAAGTTTAGCCTTCTGGGGGCAATTCTGTGAGGATGTTGAAGGCAGAAAATGACCTCCAGCAAATAAAGCTTACTATGTTCCAGGCCCCGCTCTGTTCTCTTTCGAGTTGGGGGCCCTGGCTTAATTCTCACCAGATCTGCGCCCCTCCCCCCTCCACCTCTGTCCGGCAGTGACGGTGCCTCCAAACTCCACGCTGGGCAGCCCCCCCCCCCCCGGCAGCCTTTGCTGGAGCCTTTGCAACGGGAAACCAGCAAACCAAGGGTTGTCAGAACCCGAAGTACCTGGCGTTGGACTCGGGGAGGGTGGACGCCTCCATGGATAGAGACCGTCTCACGATTGTGGAAACCGAGTCTGTGGTGCACTGCGCGGCTTCTAGCCCTAGGGGAGGTCAGCCTCGAATTCCAGGAGAGCGCAGGGTTGCACGCACGCACCCCAGGTGGGCTCTCGGCTAGTGCCGGGCAAGTTCCGGGGTACCCTGGGTCTCGGATCCTGCAGTCTAGGTAGCTCTGGCAAAGGCTCTGTCCCCGCGGCTGGCGCTGCAGCCTGAACTTGTTACAACTCACCTCCCTAAGAAAAGAGAGCAAGCTTGCTGTGGAGTGCAGTTCCGATGACCAGGCAGTCCCCGGCCTCTGGGCTGGCACAAGCACCGCCATAACCCGAGTTGGGCCTCTTCATCCCCAAGAGAGGGGAGTTACATTTTAAAATGTCTTGTACTCCGTATGCCCACGCGGCCCCTTAAAGGGGCTTAGGTACATCACTATTTCTTGCAGACACTGAAAGGATATTTCCCCCCTCTATAAACACAGCATCCTGAGTGACCGCGTGCAGGACACCCTGGCTTCCACAAATCTTCCGGGTTCCTTTCTGGAACACCCCTGGCGACTCTCCTGTCTTGGGGGTTGTACTGAACTTGAAGTCAGAGAAGCCCATGTGGTTGATCCCAGCCCTGCCACTGCCTGGCTGCCTGACTTTTTGGGTAGGGAAGATCACTCTGTCTCTCCATTCCTCAGTTTTCTCATCTGCGAAATGGTCCTGGGAATCCTTCCCCCGCCCCCAGGATTTTGGGGAAGCGTCAAGGAGCCCTTGCGCGGGAGTGCGCCTGGGTTATACGGGGCGGTCTGAATTTTCTCAGCTCACGGTGCGTCGGCAAACTGGAATCTTTTCCACCCGTGCGGGATAGGTGAATGGCGGGGCAGGATCGGGTATCTCCTTCGGCCTGGGCTCCCGGGCCTCCTGGCTCCTCGAAACTTGGCAATTTAGGGTCCAGGCAACCTTAGAGCAACATAATTGCAGTAATGAGCAACTGTTCGCGCTCAGCAGACGCACCGAGGCTCCAGCTTGGCGGTAGCTGCAGGCGAAGTGGGCGCGCCCCCTTCCCCCACCCAGCGCCTCAGCCAGTATGGAACCGGCCACCGCCCTGGGACCCCCGCCCGAGCCCGCTTCCGCGCGCACCCCAGCCCTTCTGCAAGCCTTGGGTCCGGGTCTCCTTCCACTCCTATGTCCCCTGGTTTCCCCATTTTTGTTTCTTTTCGTTCAGCCTTTTCTTTGCCTCCCTGCTTTTGTTTCTGAATTCCCTCCCTCGATAGGGCTTGTACACATAAGGTGCTCAATAAATGTTTGGGGGATCAGGGCGGCGCGCTGCTGTGGGGTGAGGACCCTGAGCCAGATTCAGCCGGGTCCGGCGGGAATTCGAGGCGGGGCTGGGGCACTGCTTCTTGTTCAGCCCAGTCCTTGGAACGCAGTTGCTTGTTTATCAAGCGAGGGCGGAGTGGGCAGGGGTTCCCGGGTCTGGTCCTTTAAGGATCGATTTCCTTGCCTGGCTGGAAACATCGGATCAATCACGACGGAGTCGCCACCTACCTCGCTTGTACTTTGTGATGGAGGAGGAGCCAGCACTTAACGCAGCCTACTGTGCACTGGAGTTCAGGCGCACGCCACCTCCCCCGCGCCTCCCAACAACCCTAGGAGATTTTTTACAAGGGAGAGCACTGCGGTTCAGAGAGGTTACGCGGTTTTCCCAAGGTCACACAGCCAATAAGGGGGAGAGCAAGGATTCCGAACACAGATTCCACTCGGGGATCCACGCTTTCCCGGTACTGCCCAGCTCCCTCTCGTTGAGGGTCACAGAGTCCGGGCCAACATTTTGGGGCTGGGAAAACCGGCCGCTCAGAACTCAGGCCCTAACTCTACGAATTTAACTCCTTCCAGCCCTGACCACAAGTAAGCGCTGTCCCTTGGGGAACAAGAGGGGCATCTCACCTGCCCTGCACGCTGTCTGTGAATGCGTTTTCGTTTTGCTGGGGAGGAGAGGGACATCTCAATCTGCAAAACTCAGCTTCTGACCACTCTGGCGAGACCAAAGCCCATGGCGTGGAAGCTCGCGGAGAACCGAGATGACCGGGCGGCGGGGGACCTGGGGCGCTCCTAGCTCTGGGTGCAGGTCGGCGGGTCCCGGGCGGCCAGGGACTTGCGAGGCTGGGGTGGGGCTGGAGAGCTCGCGCTAAGAGGGCCTAGTTCTAGGGTTCCTTTCTCTGCTCGATGACCTGAGGCTGAAGGCCCCGCTCTCTTAGGAGACCCAGTGAAGACAGTTACGAGGCACGAGGAGGGAGCCCTGAGTGCGAATCCTACCGCTGTGAGGCTGGCCCCGGGCCACGCGCCGACCGATGCCCCCTAGTGACCCACGGCGCGGAGGTGAGGCCGGCCCGGCCTCGGCCTGCGCCCAGCCTGGAGCCCTCGGGGGCGCAACGGGAAGCAGCGAGGAGAGGCCGCGGCCGCCTTTCAACTAGGTGGCTGGCGCCGGCCTGGCCTGGCCCCCGGGGCCGTGCAGCCTTCCCGGCTCTGTCCCCGCCCGCTCAGCAGCTCACACCGCGGCCGGGCCAGGACACTCCCCCAGCCCCGCCGCCCGCCGCCCGCCGCCCGCCGCCCGCCGCCCGCCGCCCGCCGCCGGGGCAAACACCTTAACCTACCCCCGCCCGGTGTCCATTCTCCAGAGCACCCCAGCAGCCCGCCCGCCCCAGACTCTTGGATTTCCTTCCGCTCCACTCAGCTCCCACTGCCGCCGTGCACAGCACCCCCGCTCCACGCCTTCGGCGACCCTCTCATCACACTGACCTGCCTCCTCCACAGCGCCCTCCCGCGGCCCCGCAGGGCCACAGCCCCTGCTCTCGCCAGCCCCTGTCCCTTGCTGCGCTGGAGCCTGACGCTGGACTAGGCTCCCTCGGCGACAGAGAGCGCTTGCGCTTGCGCGCGCAAGCACACGCACACACACACACGAACATATATCATCAACGCATATACGACACACCAACACACAGCACAACAAACATACATCTAACACACACACAGAACTGACACATGCAAAACATGTTACAACCAACGCAGATACCCAACACACATCCAATCAACACTCATCACACACACAAACAGAACCAGCACACATCACCAACCATACACACCCAGCACACAGACCCACACAGTCAACAAATACACATACACCCAAACGGCACTTCCCAAACACATGCAATTCGACACACACAACACATACACAACCAAGCCACACAGACACCCAACCACACAAAACCAACATATGCTGCACACTGTGTACACATAAAACCAACACATATACCCAACCAAACACACACAGCATACACCCAACGCCCACAATCAACATACACGCATTCCAATGACCACAGCTCCAGTTCATAGAGGCACATCAAGGCTACACTCCAACGTCCTACGGGAGTTCTGTCACTTAGGACCGGGTGACACTGATATTTACACATAATCTTGCAGGTGGGGGAGACCCACTGATAGACATTGATTGGGGGGAGATAAACTCTGAGAAATGATGTACTGAGAGACTTCCAGCCCGCAGAAAGAGACTTCAGGCAGAGGCCGAGAGAAGCCACTCAGAGACTGGGCCACAGGGCTCCACAGAGGAGCAAGCTGCATAGCCTAGAGCACAGCGGATGCGGTTGGGGAGAGATCTGCTGCATGGAGGACACCGTGAGGGAACGTGCCCAGCGCGTGTGCGTGGGATCAATCCCAGGATGTAAAAGCTTTTACTGGGAGGCATCAAGAATTGCCCACAGGAATGCTAGGCACTCCCGAGAACCCCGGGGTGACTTCAGCTCTTCTTTCTCATCCTGGGGGTCCTCCTTGGAAACCCCCTCCCCCCAACCCTCCGTCTCACACACCCGCCTTGCGCCTCCGCAGAGTCTCCAACGCCTTCCCAGGAATCAGATCCGACATCCGGCACGTGCTCCGCTGAACCCAGGCCCAAGATCTGGGATAGCCATTCAGACACCCCCATCCTGCCCCCAACTGAGAAGGCGGTGCTTCTAGAGGTAGCCAGTTTACCGCTGGAATCAGACCATCTGGTCTTAGGAATCCTGGTTTTGGTACTTATTAGCTGTGTGAACTTGGGCAAGTTACTTAACCTCTCTGAGCCTTTCCCCGTAGAGAAAGTGTGGAATGTGGCAACAATCCCTTTGAATTATTAAGAGTATAAAATGAAATAAAGTGCTTGTGAGATGCCTCACACTGCCAGCAATTACCCTTGATTACGAGTACTTAAAAGAGGTGTGTGCGTGTGTACTTTTCTAGAGAATCTGAGAGTCGGGGCTGACGACTCAGACATGGGGACTGGAATCCAGGTTTATGCCTTTCTGGATGGTGAATTCTAGCAAGTTGATGCTCCTCTCGGAACCTATGGAATCTTCCCCTGAAGCCTGGCTCGCAGGGTCTAGAGCATCGTGGCGGGGTGCAATAAAGACCTGTGTTTGCGGGTAGCAAAAGCGAATTCAACGGCCGGACTGGGAGCAGAGAGAATGATCGGCCCCGACCGGAGGCTGAGTGGGTCCGGGCAGCAGCCCCGCCGCGGCTCCCTTTGCTGCCCATATTTTAGGCCAGGAAACTATGGCTCCAGGCGGGCACCGAGCGAGCTGTGGATAGACCCCAACTCGCTGCTGTGGGACCGAAGGGGCTGCCTCCTTCCCCACCCATGGGAAGCGGGTTTTGCAGACGCACGGGGCTGCGGTCTGGGTGAGGTTTTCCGTGCTCGGCGCTGCGAGTCTGTGTGTGCGTGCACGCGGGGCGCTGCAGGCTGTCTTTGCCCTGTTTACCAGGAGCTGGGTGGGGTAGGTTTGGGTAGATGGGGGCGCGACCTCAAAGCCTCCTCTGCGCAGGGCCACTTCCCTGCCTCCCCAGCCAGGCACCTTCAGGACTCCTCGGCCCCTGTCACTTTGTCAACACGCAGGTGAGCTACCCCGAGGGAAGGCTGAACTCTGCGTTTGGAGATGCTACTTAAAAAAAGATACCCCGTTTTCTCTCTGATGACCGGTTCCCTGCTTCTGTCCTCCAGTGGCAGTTGGGGTTCTTCTACCAAAGAAGTGGCCAATGTCAGGGCCACACCTACTGGAAGTAAATATTTGGGGCAAGCTGAGTGACACCCCTCCCCATTCTCTGAGACTCAGGTTCCATGTCTGCTAAGTGGGCACAACAATGACTCCTGGGAGGGTTGGAGAGAGCTAAAGGGAAAGAGCTCTCCCCAGGTCTGTTGGTCTATCACCTGCGTTCCCAAGCTGGGGCTGGGAAATAACGATGGCCCTATCCTTCCTGATGTGACTGCGGTAATGTGTGTAGAGCCCTTGCTTGTACAAGAACCATTCCAGGTGCTCCACGTGGATTATGTCAATGAATCCTCACTACCAGGAGGGCACGCACCATTGGAATCCCCATTTCATAGACGAGGAAACTGCGGCATAGATCGAGTGACTCAGGAAAAAGCACACAGCTAATGAGAGCTGGAGCAGAGCTTCTGAACGAGGCAGCCTTTGCTGGGCGCCGTCACCTAGCCTCTCACTTCTCGGAGCCTCAGTTTTCTGGTCCCGGGAATGGAGTCACATCCAGGCTAGTGAGGAGGAAGCTGGGGTGACTCGACCTGGAACGTGCCTGGGGAGCAGGAGAGCATGCAGCACAGTGGAGGGATGGCCATGATCACGCTCTGCGCTGGTCGTGCTGGTACCCTCTGTGGCTGCTATGGCTGGCCAATTGGAAGTCGGGATGCCTGGATCCCCCAAGGGCATGGGCGGGTGGTCCTAAGGGTGGGGGATGAGTGGGTGAAAAGTGGCAGGGGTGTTCTTGTCCTCGGATGGTGATGGGAAGGATGGAAGATTCTGTAAACCCAGAATTAATCCTTTAATCCTCTCCCTAAGACTCAGACACACTATTAACCCATATTACAGGTGAGGAGACCAAGTCACAGGGTGGGAAGTGACTTGCCAAGGGTCACACAAGTGCTTAAGACCGGATCAGTGTTTTCCACCAACCACTGCTGATACCGCCAGCATGAATGCAGAAACTCATCCGAATGGCAACAAAGCCACCAGGAAGCACCGGCACCTGGGCCAGAGCACTTGGCAGAGTCCCCCTCAGACCACAGTCAGAACGGACCAGGTTGCCTTGCTCTAGGTGCTCGGTGCCTCCCTAAACCCATGTCAGATTTGGAGAAACCATTCTGGACATTGCCTTGGAGATGTGCCGTTGTCGCCAATGGGATCAATGTTCTCATGTACAGATGAGAAAACTGAGGCTTGAAGGGGTCGTGCTATTTGGCCAAGGTCACAGACTGAAAGTCTGTGTCCAGTGTACTTTCATTAATTCATTCAATGGTTGAACAAGACAAACACACTAACAAATTCGAACTTCAGGTAGACATGAATGCTTTGAAGAGAGAAGATAACAGGATAGTGACAGGAAGCACAGTGGGAGCGGTCAAGGTGGACCTCTCTACGTAGGCGACCTGTGAGCTAAGACCCAAAGGGCGAAGAGGAGCCAAGGGAAGTATCTCCCATGGAGAGGGCCAGCAAGTGCAAAGGCCCTGAGGCGGGAAGAGCCTAGCCAAGGCTGGAACTGGCCTCTGTCGAATTAAGAGCAGGAGGCCTACAGGGTCCGCTTTGCAGTTTCTGAAGCTCTGGGACATGTTCGCGAGGAGAACGGTGGGGGGCGGAATAGGAGGGACCGCGGGCCCCAGTTAGAGGGAAAGTGATGGCGACTTGGACCAGGGTGCCCGCTGAAGAGATGCTTTTTTCTTGATAACCTTCCTTCTCTTCTGCACCTCTCCTCCCTCCAACACCTTCGGAGAGAGTTTCTGGAGAAACTTGGCAACCCGGCGGGGTGAGGCAAGCCCTAGGCCCCACTGTAGTTTCTCTTCCCTTCGGAGCTCATTCAGATTCGAGAGCCCGCCCCCCGGCGCCCAGCTCCCGCCCTGGAGTCCCTGGAACCCGGCCGCGCCAGCCCTAGAGCCAGCTGGGCCTCAGCTGTGGGGCGGAGTCCGCCGCGGACACCCCCCGCGGCGACCGCAGCTCACAACTACGCTCCCCCGCCCCTCCCTCTGACACCCGGCCTGGCTCCCGAGGCCCAGCTGTGCGCCAGCTGTGCGGTCCCGCCCCGGAGTGCGCTCCCGGAGCTCAGCCGTCCTCCAGAGCCTGCCCTGGATCCATCTCGCAGTTTAGGAAACTGAGGCCTGGACGCCAGCGAAGGAAGAGGATTGCCTGCTATTGGGCAGGGGCGGGTACATGACTCTGCGCCCAACGCCTGCCTTCCACAGTCCCATTTAATCCTCGCGAGCCGACGACAGGATTCTTATCGTTACCGCTTTGCACACAGCAGCACACTGCTGCCCAGCGAAGTGAAGGTACTTGCCCTGGGCCACGTGGCTAGACAAGATTCTAACCCACACCCAGGAAGTCAAGCCAGGTGCCCAGGGCACAAAAGTTGGGGAAGCACTCACTCTCGGGGTTGTGTAAGTGCAGGGTGGGCACATGGAGGGAAGGGACTACGTGTCCAGAGAGTGAAGATACACCCCCTCAATTATCTGAATAATATCTGCTCCTTTGGTCTTATTAACAAAGGTGCAGCCTGAGCTCCCTGCCCTGACCCCCACTTTATTCATGCTTCAAGTCTTGCACCAAGTACATCTGTCAACATTGTTTCCTCCTGTGAGCTGAGGGCGGGCTGTGGTTTGATAGATTTTTTTATGCCAGCGCCCAGTACAGCCCCGGGTGGGGGAGCAAGTGCCGCATCCCCTAAATGAGCGCTTACTCTGAGCCAGACGCTGTGCCAGGCACGTAACACGCGCTATTTCACTTAATTCACCCTATGACCTTCAAGGAAAAGATTGTCTTTACTCCCTTTCTTAGACACGTCAGCTGTGCTCCACACATGTCAAGTGACCCGTCCAAGGCCACTAAGCAGCTTCCGGGTGAACCCTCAGGAACCTGGACTCTTGACCGGGATACCCAGTTTTCCTCCACACTGGGGCCGGGCAGGTTGGGGGGCGGGAGGTGAGGCCTGAGCTGGAAACTTCACGGCGCATTGATTTGGGCGGGGGACGCGAGGAGGCAGGCACCCTGCGAATATTTCTGCTCTCTTAAAACGCCTGTCGACTGATATCTGAGGCTCTTCCAGGTCAAATCGAACTGCTCAGGGTCCGGGGATGGGGCCGCGGATCCGAGAGGACCGGTCAGTGGACCCCCTGGCCCAGTAAACGCTACCGGGGTCGTGGATGAGAGCTTGGGGCAGGTGCACCGCCTGTGTCCTGGCCTCGATTTCTAGAAGGGGAGCCCTCAGTCTGACTCCATAGGTCCCCTGAGAGCCGGGTGGGAGGAGGCAGGGAAGGGTGGTGAGGACCCTGAAAGGACGCTCTTCTTACCCTTCCTTCACCCCGCCCCAATTCTTTTCCCTTTCTCACCTTTTATTTTCAATGTGATTACGATAATTTCTTATGTTAAAAGGTGTGAAGTGACCACTAGAGACCCTGGGCCACCCACTCATTTGATGAGTGTTCATTGTGCCAGGCAAGCTGGGAGAGGTGTTGGGGACAATGCTGTGACAAGACAAGGTGCTGGTCCCTGAGCAGCTCGGGATGAGAGTGGAGGCTGCTGGTACTAACAATGACATGAAAACAGATGTTGTCAAGCCAGGTGGTATGATGAGGGTGTGACTGGGAGCATGGGATCCCTGACGGGGGATGTAGGGAACATTTTAATAGAATAAAGCACCTCCAGGCTAAGGGACCAGGAAATGCAAACGTCCCCCATCACTGATGTGGGTAGAATTTTGCGGCTTCAAGCATCCTTTAGCAGTGGAAAGGCACTAGCATGATTTGCCTGGAAAACGGACATCTGCTTTTAAACCGAATTCACAAATCTGGTCTCCTTTGATTTTCATCATCTAGCGTGCAGTAGGGACAGGTTCTCACTGTGCCCATTTTACAGATGAGGGAACTGAGGCCCAGTGCCCTGCCATGGCCCCTCAGTGCATGAGAGGGTAAATCTGAGGTGAGAAGGCAAACCTGAGTCATTCCATGACACCCCAGCTGACTCCAGATGGACTGGTTTCAGGTGATTGCTTAGATCTACGTCTGCCTCCCACCAGCACATCCATTTAAGGAAGGACGAGGCATGCAGTTTGGATGGGCCACAAGCAACGTTCCTGAGTTGGCTGAAGGTATCAGAGCATGGAGCAGAGAGAGAGAGAGAGAGAGAGAGAGGGAGAGCACTGTCTTGCTGAGTGGCTTCTGGAGATGCTCAGGAAGTCTTGGTGCCTGAAGATCTACAATTTTACAGATCTACAATTTTACAGATGTTCGTTGATCTTGGGGGTCTTCATTTCCCTGAGTCAAATCTGCTCCTCCTGGGTGGAATTCTAAGTTGCCAGGGGAGTCCTTATTTCCACCTGGGGGTGTGTGCCTACCACTGGTCTCCATCTGCAGCTGGGTGGGTCCAGCACTGCACTCAGGCCCGCCTCACCAGGGTTGAATGGGAGCTCTGAAATTCTCTGATGGAATGAAGCCCACCCCCTACCCCTGCCTGCAGGGGCCATTCTGATTTTGTTCTCATGCTGAGCTGGCTTCATGGGCCTGTGACCAGTGTGGTCACACTGGGACCCACTCTCAGAAGGGTCCCAGGCTGGGGGTTTAATGCTGCAGTCACCGAAGTCTGTAGTAATTTGAACGTTGATTTTACATTTGTAAGTGATGTCTTATGTGCTGGGGGCTTGGACCTGCCTCCAGCTGCCTCCCCAGGACAGTTTTGGGCTGTCTGCTCCCCTCCTTCCTGGTAACTCAGGACCCACCCAGCCTCCTTCTCTGCTCCCTCCCAGTGACTGCTGCTGCTTCTCTCCATCTGGCAGAGGCCAGTGTGCCAGGGTGTGCAGACACGCCAGGGCATCTGGAGGTGGGGTATGGTGGGCGAACGTGTTCCATGGGCAACTTGGGAGGGGTGAGCCTCTTGTCCACCCTGATCCGGGAGCCCAGCACATCCCAGCATAGAGATTGCAACACCCCTGGGGATCACCCATTTGCCAAGGGTCGGGGCAGGGGGTCCGAGGGAAGAGGAGGTACCTGACCGATTCGACTTCCCCATCGCTGGTTAGGTCTGGTGGCAGGAAGGATGGGGGAGCCAGGCAGCTGGTGCAGTGGGCACTTGCAACCAGGTCACACGTGGGGCCCCCCAGACACCTGCCAGTGTCCCTGTGAATGCAAGGGGGTGACACCACATAGGAAACCCCTCTACAGGGCAAGAGTGAGGCCACAGGGAGAGGCAAACACTTTCTACGTGAGCCCCTTTAGCACACTTCCCCCCCCTGCTTTTTGAAAAAGGGGCTGTGCATTTTCGCTTTGACCTGGACCCCACAAACTATGCAGCCAGTCTTGCCCCCGTGTGCCGGGTGGCTCGTGGGTTTTTCTTGCTGGAGGCTCAGTATCGCTGACCCGACCCGCAGAGCTGCTCCTCCAGGGATCCGGGCAGAGGTAAGAGCAGCCTCTCAGCTAATAATCAAGTCTTCGTAAAATGGGATGTCCGGCTCCCACACGAACCCCAGCTTTACAAGGAGGTGTTCTTGGCAGCACACCAGCAGGAACGGCTGCCTCGGTTCAGGGGTGACGTGTCTGCCATGTTCTGGGAGTTCCAGGCTCAGAATCAGAGAGCTAGCTGGACACGGAGACAGCCAGTCATGGGTGCAGGTCCTGATGGGCCATAGGAGGAAACTGAGGCCCAGAGAGCGTTGGTGACAGTCTGGGGGTCTCACTGGGAGAAGGAGCAGAGTGAAGTCAGGCACTCAGGTCAGCTGGTCCAACTTAAGTCCAAAGCAAACATCCCTGCTGTTCCCCTGCCTTCAGAGAGCTTTGATATAATGGTTTCTAAGACCCTTCAGCTTGCTGCTTGGTCCGTCCTGTCCAGTTCTCCATAGCAGCTGCAGGAGGGATCTTTAAAAAATTGAAACCTGATCGTTTCACTCCCCAGCTCTAAACGCCTCAATGGCTTCCCATCTCCTTCACAGTGAAGTGCAGAGTCCTTACCCTACAAGGCCCTACGTGATCTGCACCACTGCCCCCTATGACTTTCCCAATTACTCTTGCGATGGTAACTCCTCTGGCCTTCTGGATGTCTCTCAAGTGCGGCACACATACCCCTGCCCCAGGGCCTTTGCACTTACTGTTGCCTTTGCCTGCAGTGCTTTTCTGTGGGTATTTGTATGCCTGCATGCTCTTTCTCTCTCTCAGGTTTCTGCTCCAGTGTCTCAGAGAAGCCTTCCCTACTCCCCCTGTCTAAAATTGCATTGTTTTCACTGCATGATCATGATTAAGCTTGCTTTGTTTTTCTGCATATAAATCACTACCTGAGAGCAGAGTGTATGTTTACATGTTTATGTATTTCCTGTCTCTTCCAAACTTGACTCTCAGCACCATGAGGCAGTGACTGTGCCCCAGCACCTGGGACAGGGCTCAGTGCATAGTAAGGCTTCAGTATTTATTAATTAAATGAAGACTTCTCGTCTCATACACAGGAGGAGCCCTGAGAGGTTCTGTGGGCAGTTCTAGGCCCTGCAGGTCTGGGGGAGCAGCTGGCTGGCAAACTGGGCCCCTGAACCAGAGCCCAGTTTTTGGTCTCTGTCCACACTGCTGCCCATTTCTCAGAGGAGGCCCTGGGAAACCTGGATACCCAGGAGGCAGGAAGATGGGTGCTGAGAAGTCAGTAGCTTCCCATGTGACAGCCCCGGGAACACAGATTTAGGGGAAAATGGTAAAGGAGGAAAAGGCCATCATTTCCATGCAGGCCTGGCAGCTCTCACATCGTGCTACGTCCCTGTCCAGAGTGAAGGCAGGACACCTTGAGATTCAAAGGAGGGACGGGCTTGGCGTGCACATGGAGGTGATGTTGATGGAGCTGAGTGCCATTCTTGGAGCCAGGAAGCTTGGGTTCAAGTGCTGGTTGCTCACTAACTGGCCACGTGAACTTGGGCATGTTTGTTTGCTTCTCTAGTTAACAGTTTTTTCATCTGTGTAATGGGTGTCGTAATTCCTGCCTCATGGGACCAGTATGGGGATTAAATGAGTCAATGCATGTGACATATTTGGAATAGTGACAGGGACTTAGTAAGGTCTCAAAATTCACCACTACTATCAGGTTCCTGGACTCAGAGCCAGAAAGCCTGAGGCTTGGTTCCCGCTCTCCTGCCCACCCCTGCTGCAACATCAGCCAGTGTGGGAGAGAAAAGAGAAGAGGAGAAATACCAGGGGGAAAGACGCACAGATATGTCCCCCAGCTGCACTCTCCTCTTGTAGACTCTCACCCCAAATCAGCGAGGCTGACAAAGCAGGAGTTATAACTCCCTTTTGCCAAACACGGAGACCAAGGGCCAGAAAGTTTGGGGTATTTGCCTGAGGTTGCCCAGGGAGGAATGGACTAGAATTAGCCCGGATGTTTGGATTCCTGGACCCGTGCTCTGTTCCCATCACATTTTCACACTGGACTGCTTTTCCTAGCATCTGCCTTCTGCATTACAGCTGGCTGCCTTTTTTATTTTTTAGTTTTTTCAGGACTTGGATGAGCTGGAGCCTGAAGACATAATAGCAAGTTGGACCCTGTTTTACCACTGATCCCAGGCCAGGGCATGGCCACTGAAGCTTTTGCCCTCAGTCTGGGATGTCTATGAGATCACTCTTGACAAGGATTTCCCAGAAGTTCTTAAAGTACAGGTGAATGTAGGAGATTCTGCTAGGATGAAATTAAGATAAGGATCATTTAAGTCCTTAGCATTTGGGTACTTTTCTGTATGTCGTTAGGGTAAAGAAAGAATGATTTTTGTTTGCTGAGTCCCTACTTGGTTCCTTACTCCTGTTCTTTAATATAATGTACACATCAATATGTGACATGGCATCCTGTCCCAGTTGTTCAGGGAATACTGGAGCCAAGAGTGGGTAAGTCAGTTGCTCAAGATCATGCAGTTAATGAGCCTGTATCTGGAATTCAAATTAAGCTCTGTGTGACTGGAATGCCCATGTCCATTCAATCCAGCCACGCTTGCTTTAAGTGCCCTTAAACACATTAGTAAGCTCTGAAAGCGCTGGATATGGTTTCAAAATACAAATCAAGTAAAACACTTATAAGAAGAAGAATGTTGGGGAAAATAAGCAAACTACAAACAAACAAACCCCAAACTCTCCCCTGGTGTTGATGGTTTTCACTGGAGATGATACAGAACCAGAACTCTTAAAATCAGTCTTTGGACTTGTTAGTAACAGCCTGGTAAGAGAATGCTAATGAAATGTTATTAGGTTTTTTTTTTGTTAAAACCGCATTTCAAATAATTCGGTTCGTCATCCACTTTTTACGAGGAACAAAAACAAATGTTTTCCAAAGCTTCAAACCAAAACCTCTGTGTGGGTTTCTTGTTTTGAGCCAAATATTTTGTGTCTTTTCCCAGCTGGGAATTCCACCCCCCCACTCCCCCCCGCCACCGCCCCCCCCCCCCCCCCGCCCCCCGGCCGTCTCTCTGTTGTTCCAAGTCCTATGTGTCTTGCTGGTCCAACTTTCCCCTCCCCCATCTTAGAGGCTAGCCTTGCTCCCCACAGAGAGTCAGAGTCCTGGGTTCAAATCCGAGATCCTTTTTTGTTGCCCACTAAACAATTAGTTTTTGTTTTAATATAAGCCGTACTTGAAAGACATTCCCACTGAAAAATAAACAAGAGTACTCAGAGTATAGAGCATATTTCCACTCTTCTCCCCAGAGATGATAGGTTTTTAAAACTTTTTAGAATTAATTTTGACTTTTTATTAAAGAAGTAAGTTTGTATAGTTTTTACAGCCAAATGGTTTAAAAGGCTTACAATGACAAAGAGCAGCCTCCATCCTGCCCACCTCAATTCTTCTGCCCAGATGCAACCATTTTCAACTTTTAGTTGTTCCTTTTGGCATTTTCTTCCCTCTTTCTAAGTAATATCTCTACACTAATAATTCTTGATTTTTTCTGTATCAAACATTATCAATGGACTTTCTGTTACCAAGATGAAATTTGCTCTTACACTAGTTCCCTCAATTAGCCTCCCACCAGTCTAATTTCATTTTTTGTTAAATCAATATTCAGTGTTTATTATTATGACCATGTAAATTGTGTTCACAATCATACCACATAGTATGCTAACTTTAATTACATTTCCTGTCTTGTATAGCTTTTTTTTTTTTCTGGGGTTGATAATTGCCTTTACATTTTATTTAATTTCCTATGTGTCTATAGTTAATTCATCTTCTCACTTTTTCAGAAATGGAAACTCTTCTGGGCAAATTCACACATACCAGGTAATCTCTCAGATCCATTTTCTCCCCCTTGCAGTCATTTCTCCTGGAGAGAATTACTCTCTTACCACTGGTTGCCATCTAGGCTACTACACAGCTGTCAGCCTTGGATGTCTCTTTCCCATCACCCAGGAAGTTCCCTTTGCCCCTCTCCTGGGTTGGATCCCTGATTTCCTGAGTTCCATGCCTTTTTTTTTTTTTTTTTTTGCTTGGTTTATTTCCTGTGTTGGTGTAGATCCCTTTCAGTAACTTTCTGAGGCAGGGTGCATGGAAGATAAATTTTTCAAAATTTTGCATGACTGAGATTGTCTTCATTTCACTCTCACATTCCAAAGATAGTTTGTTTGCGTGTACATTTGCTCCAGCAACCTTGGAACCATTTCTCTGTGGTCTTCTCACTTCCAGCTACTGATGGTCTGATGTCGTTCTGATTCCTATTTTATCTCTCTGTAGGCATTTGGGATCCTTCCCTTATTCCTGTTGCTTGGGAATTTCATCATCATGTACTTTGGTGTGGTTCTTTTCTATTCTTTGTGTTGGGCCCCAGGTGAGTCATTTCAATCTGGAAACCCATGGCCTTCAGTTGTAAGAAAGCACCTGAATTGATAATCTGATCATTTCTCTTTCAGACTTCCTATTATGTCCTATCATTTGGTTGTTAGGCTGCTTAGACTGATACTTTACCTTTTTTTTTTTTTTTTTTTTTTTTTTTTTTTTGCGGTAGGCGGGCCTCTCACTGTTGTGGCCTCTCCCCTTGCAGAGCACAGGCTCCGGATGCGCAGGCTCAGCAGCCATGGCTCACGGGCCTAGCCGCTCTGCGGCATGTGGGATCTTCCCAGACCGGGGCACGAACCCGTGTCCCCTGCATCGGCAGGCGGACTCTCAACCACTGCGCCACCAGGGAAGCCCTACCTTTTTTTTTTTTTAAACAACAGAAATTTATTCTCTCGTAGTTCTGGAGGTTAGAAGTCTGAAGTCAAGATGTTGGCAGGGCCACACTCCCTCTGAAGGTTCGAGGGAAAAATCCTCCTTTGCCTCTTCCAGCTTCCACAGTTGCCAGCAATCCCTGACATCCTTCGACTTGTAGCTGCATCACTGCAATCTCTGTTTCTCATGGTCTCCTAACCTGCATTCCTTTCTTTCTTTCTTTTTTTTTAAAAACATCTTTATTGGAGTATAATTGCTTTAAAATGGTGTGTTAGTTTCTGCTTTATAACAAAGTGAATCAGCTATACGTATACATATATCCCCATATCTCCTCCCTCTTGCATCTCCCTCCCACCCTCCCTATCCCACCCCTCTAGGTGGTCACAAAGCACCGAGCTGGTCTCCCTGTGCTATGTGGCTGCTTCCCACTAGCTATCTATTCTACATGTGGTAGTGTGTATATGTCAATGCTACTCTCTCACCTCGTCCCAGCTTACCCTCCCCCTTCCTGTGTCCTCAACTCCATTCTCTACATCTGCATCTTTATTCCTGTCCTGCCCCTAGGTTCATCAGAACCTCTTTTTTTTTTTTTTTTTTTTTTAGATTCCATATATATGTGTTAGCATACGGTATTTGTTTTTTTCTTTCTGACTTACTTCACTCTGTATGACAGACTCTAGGTCCATCCACCTCACTACAAATAACTCAATTTTGTTTCTTTTTATGGCTGAGTAATATTCCATTGTATCTATGTGCCACATCTTCTTTATCCATGCATCTGTCAATGGACACTTAGGTTGATTCCATGTCCTGGCTATTGTAAATAAAGTGGCAATGAACACTGTGGTACATGACTCTTTTTGAAGTATGGTTTTCTCAGGGTATATGCCCAGTAGTGGGATGCTGGGTCATATGGTAGTTCTATTTTTAGGTTTTATAAGGAACCTCCATACTGTTCTCCAGAGTGGCTGTATCAATTTACATTCCCACCAAGAGTGCAAGAGGGTTCCCTCCCTTTTCTCCACCCCCTCTCCAGCATTTACTGTTTGTAGATTTTTTGATGATGGCCATTCTGACTGGTGTGAGGTGATACCTCACTGCAGTTTTGATTTGCATTTCTCTAACGATTAGTGATGTTGAGCATCCTTTCATGTGTTTGTTGGCAATCTGTATATCTTCTTTGGAGAAATGTTTTTTTAGGTCTTCTGCCCATTTTTGGATTGGGTTGTTTGTTTTTTAGATATTGAGCTGCATGAGCTGCTTGTAGATTTTGGAGATTAATCCTTTGTCAGTTGCTTCATTTGCAAATATTTTCTCCCATTATGAGGGTTGTCTTTTCATCTTATTTATGGTTTCCTTCGCTGTGCAAAAGCTTTTAAGTTTCATTAGGTCCCATTTGTTTATTTTTGTCTTTATTTCCATTTCTCTAGGAGGTGGGTCAAAAAGGATCTTGTTGTGATGTATGTCATGGAGTGTTCTGCCTATGTTTTCCTCTAAAAGAGTTTTATATTGTCTGGCCTTACATTTAGGTCTTTAATCCATTTTGAGTTTATTTTTCTGTATGGTGTTAGGGAGTGTTCTAATTTCATTCTTTTACATGTACCCGACCAGTTTTCCCAGCACCACTTATTGAAGAGGCTGTCTTTTCTCCATTGTATATTCTTGCCTCCTTTGTGAAAGATAAGGTGACCATACGTGCCTGGGTTTATCTCTGCACTTTCTATCCTGTTCCATTGATCTATATTTTTGTTTTTGTGTCAGTACCATACTGTCTTGATTACTGTAGTGATACTTTAACATTTTAAAAATCATTTTTTAATCTTTCCTCACCTATGTTCTACAGTGCTTTTCTAGGAGATTTCTTCTATTTTATCTTTCATTCTTTTCGTTGATGTTTTCATTCCTGCTGTTATGTGTGTAATATTTAAGAGCTCTTCTGTTTTCTGTGAATGTCCCCTTTTTATAGCATCTTACTATGTTCTTATTTCACAGATGCAGTATTTTCTCTCTTTGAGGCTTTGAATTATATTTTAAAAGTTTTCTTCTGCTTGCTGCATTGTCTCTCTTTTTCTCCAAGTTCTTCTTTCCCATTAAGAGGTGTTTCCCAAAGGGCTGGTCATCTTTGCACAAAAAAGTTGACCACAGGCTCTGTGGGCATGGGTGTGTCTTGTGGACAGGTGGGCTACCTGGGTGGGCAGTAAGGCAGTGTTCCAGCCCAAATGACAGTTTCTGTGGATCTTTCCCCTTAAACTGGTGGGTTTCCCCAGAGAAAATCCTTTCAGTTTCTTCCCTGGGAAGGGCCTCGAGGGTAGAGCCTGGACAATAGGTTTCTGAGAGCTGAGTAGGGAAAGGCACCAAGTGGTCTTATCATTGTAAATGCAGAATTTCTCCTCATGCTGTTTTCAGGCAGGTGTCAGCCTGCCTCCTTTAGATGTATCTGGTATCTTGGAATCCAGAGCTGGTTTGGGTCCATTTCTCTAGAGAAGAAAGCTCTAGTTGTTCACTAGAATGGGAGATGAGTGTACATCTTGATGCACGTGAGGGAGGACTTTCTACCAGTCCTCCTCTGCTTCCACCCGTCTCTCACCCAATCTCTAGAGGCACGTGGGCCTCTAATTCTGAGCTCTTATCCTCTGGTTCTGGGTATGACCAGCTCATGTGTAGACTTTCTCCTCTAAGACTTGGCATTCACTTGAGCCGGCTCTGCTAGTTTGCATATCACTTGCCCATTCATTCGCCGTCTTCCCAAACCTTATGGGACATCTCTTGATTCCTGCACCCTTTGTTCTCATAGATGAATGCTTTTAAAAATTCCTTTATTGTTATTGTAGTGGACTGTTGGAGGAAGTAGAAATAAGTGTGTTTCATCTGCAGTGTTTATATGGAGATAGAAACCTTTCTTGAGACATTTACATAATAATAAATCCATTGATGATAACAAAGATAATAATAACTACTGTCCATCACTCAAATTGTTCAAGTGCTTTGTAGGAACTGTCTCATAATGACACAGGAGCTAAGCACTATTTTTGTCCCCATACTACAGATGAGGAAAGGGAAGCTCTGCTAGGCAGGTAATTTGCCCAGAACCAGTGTTGATGAGTAGAGAGGAGGAGTTCAGGACCAGGTCTGTCTCTGGGGCCTGGTCCCTAACCTCCCCCTGTGCAGATCCTCCCGGCACTGTGTGCACAAGAACACACAGGAATGGGTGGAATGTCATACAATCGGGCTGTGAGCATTACTCTGTAGCTTCCTTTTCTAATCCAACCATCAGTCATGGATATCTGTTTTTACCAGCCCATTAGAGCAACCTCATTCTTTTTTTTTTTTTTGCGGTACGCGGGCCTCTCACTATTGCAGCCTCTCCCATTGTGGAGCACAGGCTCTGGACGTGCAGGCTCAGTGGCCATGGCTCACGAGCCTAGCCGCTCCGTGGCATATGGGATCTTCCCGGACCGGGGCACGAACCCATGTCCCCAGCATCAGCAGGCGGACTCTCAACCACTGCACCACCAGGGAAGCCCTTCATTCTTTTTAACAGGAGCATAATATTCCACAACAAAACCTCCCAAAATGTATTTAACCACTCCCTATGGAGGGACATGTATGTCAGCTTTAATCTCCACAACTTTTAGCCATGTGACTTGGGGTATATCAAGTCTCCTCTTGAGCCTCAGTTTCCCTATCTTAAAAATGGAGGCATCACAGAGGGTCCACTCCAGTACAATTCCATTATATAAAGTATAAAAGCCGTTGAAAACTCAAATATGCCACATACAGCGTTGAATGGAAGCCCTCCAAAAGATACGTCCATGTCCTAATCCCTGTAACCTGTGAATGGGGTGTTATTTGGAAAAATATTCTTTGCAGATATGATCAAGTTAAGGATCTCGAGATGAGGAGATCATTCTGGATGACTCATGTGGACCCTAAATCCAATGACAAGTGTCCTCGTAAAAGGCACACAGAGGAAGCAATGTAATCATGGGGGCAGAGATTAGAGTGATGTGGCCATACTCCCAGGAATGCCCACAGCCACCAGGAGCTGGAATACACAAGAAGGATCCTTTCTTAGGATCTCTGGAAGGAGCTTAGCCATACTGACACGTTCTTTTTATTTTTATTTTTTTAACTGAAGTATAGTCAATTTACAATGTTGTGTTAATTTCTGCTATACAGCAAAATGACTCAGTTATACACATATATACATTCTTTTTTATTCTCTTTCCCATTATGGTTTATCCCAGGATATTGGATATAGTTCCCTGTGCTATACAGTAGGACCTTGTTGTTTATTCATTCTAAGTGTAATAGTTTGCATCTGCTAACCCCAAACCCTCAGTCCATCTCTTTCCCCCTCCCCCTTGGTAATCACAGGTGTGTTCTCTATGTCTGTTGAGTCTGCTTCTGTTTCATAGATAGGTTCATTTGTGCCATATTTTAGATTCCACATATAAGTGATATCACATGGTATTTGTCTTTCTCTTTCTGACTTACTTCACTTAGCATGATAATCCCTAGTTGCATCCATGTTGCTGCCGATGGCATTATTTCATTCTTTTTCATGGCTGAGTAATATTCCACTATATATATATACCACATCTTTATCCATTCATCTGTCAGTGGACATTTAGGTGGTTTCCATGTCTTGGCTATTGTGAATAGTGCTGCTGTGAACATAGGGGTGCATGTATCTTTTTGAATTATAGTGTTGTTCAGATATATGCCCAGGAGTGGGATTGCTGGACCATATGGTAATTCTATTTTAGTCTTCTGAGGAACCGCCATACTGTTCTCCATAATGGCTGCACCAATTTACATTCCTACCAACAGTGTAGGAGGGTTCCCTTTATTCCACACCCTCTCCAGCATTTGTTATTTGAGCCCTACTAACACTTTGATTTCAGACTTCTGGCCTCCAGAATCGTGAGTGAACAAATTTCTGTTATTTACAGTCACCAAGTTTGTGGGTAATTTGTTATGGTAGCCACAGGAAACTAATATATGCCATTGGAAAAAAATTTTTTTAAGTGAAAGTATTGCTTAGAACATCTCAGAATTCTCCCATGTATAAAGAAGTGGATATCTCGTGAAGCAGGGCATGGTTTCCGGAGACCCGCACGCCAGTCTCGGGTTGACGTTTCTTTGCACTGCAGGCTTGGCTCATTTCTTGCAGGTTCCGTAGTTTTCACTGTAGGTAGTCACCTGGTCTCCTTCCCAGAGCTACCTCTCTTGACATGGGGCTCAAGCATGAGCATTTTAAACAAGGTTCTATGCAAGACTCAGGTAACACAGTCCCTGAAGAATCACAGCTCTGAAATCAGAATTGACACCCCAGTGTCCAGGAGAGATGCAGTAGGGCCCAGAGGAAGTCTTGGTCTGTTCTTGACCTCAGAGCAGGTCAGGGTTGGAAGGGTCCTTAGAGACCCAACTCTGTTACTGAGACGCTGAACCCAGAAAAGGCAGAGACTTGCTCAAATCTTGGGGCCAGCAGAAGCCTGAGTAAGGGGGTGCCAGGTAGGCAGCCTCCCCACACAGTGGAGTCGGCCAGCCCCAGCTGTGGCAGGCCTGTACCTCCACCTGGATATGCCTGGAAGCAGAGGCCCCCCAGCCCTGCTCCGAGGGAGAGCATCTCAGACCTGAGGAAGGCCCATCTGCCTTCTGGGCTGCCCTGTGTGACCCCCAGCCAACTCCTTAACTTCTCTGAGTCTGTTTCTTCATTGCTAACATGGAAAACCTACTGATTATAACAGTCATCCCTACCTCGCAAGGTTGTTTAAAAGACTGAAGATGACCCTGGGTGAACATGCATCATAAAAACATCAAGGCCAAATAAACAGCAGCTTTCCCGGTCCCACGCACTCACAGAGCTCTAGCAACACCCCTTAGCTCTATTACTGTTAGTTTTAATGCTTGTCTCTACCCTCGGGATAAAAACTCCCTGCCAGCAGTGGCCGGCTGTGGCTGTTCTTTTCACTGCTGAATCCTCCATTTCTACACGATTCCTGACACATAGGTGCTTAATAAATAAATGAATATACTAACACTATTGTTAATATGAGATGGCATGATGTAGGATTCAAAAAAAATCTTTTGTCTTACAGATAGAGCCTTACGTACTAGATTTTGTCTTTATGCGCTAGGATATTTTGCCTATCAATCTCTCTCATTCTTTCCCACCCTCTCTGAATCTCTACCTTTGTCCATCCTTCCGTCTCCAAGTCTGACCTCTCCGGCAGGCCCAGAGCCACTGGCATTTTCTTGGTCTGATCATCTCCAAGGTTGCCCATAACCTCTCCTGGCCAGTTTTGATGGGAGCAAGCAGGGACCCTCCTCCTTGGTCCTCCAGGCAGCCTCCATTCCTCCCCAGGGGCATTTCCAAGCCCAGGCCTGGGGACGTTGGGAGCCTGAAATCCAGGTTCTAATGTGACCCAGTGCTGGTCTTAGTGACAGACTGAGGCTGGGTGCAAACCTCCTGATGGACATAAAAAAAATGTCAGGAATCTGAAAAAGCAATGTTTTGGCTGGAGCCCCACCTTAATCCCTCATGAGCTGTCTTAGTTGAAAGGCTTTTTTTTTTTTTTCTTGCGTGCAGATTATCTGAGAACTGCTTGGCACTTGGGAATTTTCCATTGGCGCAAGTCAAGCTTACCGGTGCCAAGAAAGGAGAGAAGAAGTATCAGACAAAATGGGCCCTGCTCCCCTGCCAGTCTCAATTTGGGAGACTTTTTCCATCCCTGGGGCCATTTGTGAGAAATCAAGCTCCGAGGCCTTCTAGGGAAAATCTTTTGACTTTTTATTCTCCAGCGTGGAAATTCTCCACATTTGAATATTAAGTGGTGACATGAGAAGGGTGTGGAGCAGCCAGGCCAAGAAAAGTTGTATACGCTTATTTTTATTTTTTTTTCTTTTCTGATAGGGAGGCAGTGAGGTTTCTGCAGTCTGAAAACATTATTCAAATTGTGACTCTGTTACTGGTTGCAGCATGGATTGGGCAAATCACATCATCTCCTGGTCCTCACTTTCTTCTTTCTGGTGTGTGTGTGTGTGTGTGTGTGAGAGAGAGAGAGAGTGTGGTGTGAGCTGGGTCCTCAGCTGGGAAGCTGGACTTTGGAGGGTGAGCCTTGGGAAGATGGGGGAAGAGACTGCTCGTATCTCTTCAGATCATCATTCAGGAAGGGCAGGTGTAGATGGCAGGGTGGTCTTCCAGGCAGTGGGTACCAAGATGGAAGCAGGTCAGAAGCCCGGATGATGTAGCCTGCTGAGAAAATATACTTTTATGTTACTCCGTATATTTATTCCCATTTTGAAATCCTTCAGTCTCTAGGGAAAAAAATCTGGATAGAAATCGGCTACTGGATATTCAAGGGAAGAACTTCTGTGAAGAGGGTGACAATGTGTGGGACCCCTGAGCAGGCTAACAATTTTCCTTTTGAACTGATGTTCTCTAAGTATTTACTTTGTAAATATTTACGGGGAGGGGGTGGCAGGCGTGGAGAAGGAGGCCCTTAGTGGCTGTCTTTACATCGCCTCTGCTGTCAGAAAAATTCTGCTCTGGCCCAAACTTGCAGGCTTCACGGAGTAAAACAAAACTTCTTCAGATAACTGGGCCCTACTTAGATTAGAGTTCAGCAACCACCTGTCGGTCCTCAGGCCTACCTTTGGTGGGGGGTCTTATTCCTCAGCCCATGTGGGGATTCTTTCCAGACCCTCCTCCCTTGAGGGATGTTCTGTAAACACAATTACCTCCATCTTACTGTCCCAGGGATGATTGGCCCCTCTTGTGGGTGGGCGTCAGGAAAGTACTCAGCTGTTGGCCCTCAGTCTGGCTCTGTGAGTGTGTCTAAGGGGGGACACTGCCCACCCAACCTCTGCCAGACCAGAGAGGTGGGCCGGGGTAAGAGCAGCCGGCAGCACAAGGTCTGTGAAGAAAGGAGCACTGGGACTGTGATGGTCCCACCCCATCCCACAGTGGAGATTCTCTCCCCATCGTTGCCATCTTGAGAGTTCAGGGTTTCTTTATGTCAACACATATACAGCACAGTGCCTGACACACACTGGGCATTTATTGTGAGGCAATGCAGTGCAATGGCCAAGAGAACGGGCTTTGAATCCAAACTTTCTACTTTCAAATACTACCCCTGCCAACTGTGAGACTTTGGGGAAATTGCTTAAACCCTCCCTGCCCCCGTTTCTCACCTATAAAATAGGAATTATAATAGTACTTACTTTACTTGGTTGTTCTGAGGACGAAATGAGATGATATCTTGAAATGCTAGCACCGGGTGTATCATATTGTTGTAAGTAGAATCATGGCACCCAGAGATGTCCACGTTCTAATCCCCAGAATCTGTGACTATGTCAGGTTTCATGGCATTAAGATGAGGAGTTCAGATGGCAGATAGTATTAAGGTCCTTAGTGTCCTGGAGATGAGGAGATGATCCTGGATGATCTGGGTGGTCCAGTGTGATCATAAGGGTCTTTATAGTGGAAGAGGGAAGCAGAAAAGAGAGAAACAGCATAAAATGGCAGCATGAGACAGTTCTGATCAAAGCTGATGGTCTTGAAGATATAGGGAGGGTCATGAGCCAAGGAACGTGGCAGCCTCTAGAAGCTGGAAAAGACAAGGAAACAGATTCTCCCTTAGAGCCTGCAGAAGGAACCAGTGAGACGGATTTTGTCCTTCTGACCTCCAAAACTGTAAGAGAATAACTTCGTGTTGTTTCCAGCCAGGAACTTTGTTATGCATTAATGGAAAAGTAATATAGCTGGGAGCAGGGGAAGGACTTCCTTTCCTGCAGGCTGAGCTCAACATCTGAAAGGTGGTGTATTTGCCCATTTTCAGAGGGGGAACTAAGACAGCATGAGTTATGTATAACTGTGTAACAGTATTACCAACTCATTTAAACTGGCAGCTTAAACTAACTCACATTTATTATCTCATAGCTCCTGTGGGTCAGGAGTCCGGCATGGCTTCGCTGGGTCCTTTGCTCCAGATCTCTCAATCCAGGTGTTGGCTGGGGATGTTTCATCTGAGGCTTGACTGGGGAGGGCATCTGCTCCCAAGCTCCTGTGGCTGTTGGTAGTTCCTTGCAGACTGCTGGACTGAAGGCCTGTTCTCTTTTTGGCTGGAGGCTGGAGGCTGCCCTCAGTTCATGGCCACGTGGCCCTCTCCATGGGGCAGCTTACAACATGCAGCTTGCTTCTTCACACCCAGCAAGACAGATGTCACAGTCTTATGTAATGTAATCACATGGGCCTAACCACACATATCCATCACCTTTTCCACAGTCTTTATGTCTGGAAGCGCATCACAGGTCCTGCCCACACTCGAGGAGAGGGGCTCCCACATCAGCAGAGGGTGCTGATGCTCATGGGGCACCCTAGAGTTTGTTCTCCACAAAGAACAAACAAGAGATGATATGAGATGACTCCAAGGAGGCAGTGTGATGTGAGAATCAAAAGCATTGGCTCTGGAAACTTTGCTTTGGGTTAGATTCCAACTATGGCACTTCCTGGTCCTGGAAAGCTGCTTAGCACTCTAAGCTTATTTATCTCGCCCATAAAATGGGGATGATGGAGCCCTAGCCTCGTAGAACTATTATGAGGTTTCTAGTTGATCCAGAACTTGAAAGACATAGCCGTAACATTGATTTAGCCAAGGAGAACCTAAATCAATGTCACTTGTGTTCATTGGGTCCCCTTTAAATGTTGGTTGGTTTTGTGTGGTAGAGGGTCTATAGTAGTCTATTCCAGAAAGCAGTTTTATCTGTGGCAGAGGACACCTTGTCTCGCAGCATCCATCCTCCCTGACTCCCTTTGCTGATGGAGTCTCCCAGTATCGGCTGGTGTCTTAGGCAGTTTGTTCTGCTCTAACAAATTACCAGAGAATGGGGAGCTTCCCAGTTCTGGAGCCTGGGAAGTCCCAGATCAACATGCTGGCTGATTCAGTTCCTGGTGAGGGCTTTTTCCTGGTTTGCAGACAACTGCCTTCTTGCTGTGTCCTCATGTGGTGGAGAGATAGCCCTGGTCCCTTCCTCTCCTTTCAAGGACACTGTAAGGGCATCCTGGATACCCCACCCTCATGACCTCATCTTAACCTAATTATCTCCTAAAGGCTCCATCTCTGAATACTATCCCATTGGGGGTTAGGGCTTTAACATATGAATTGGTGGGGGGGGGACCACATTCAGTCCATAGCAGTTGAGGACCTAACGGCCAAGCTAAAACCACTTTTTTTTTCTTTTCTTTTTTGCGGTACGCGGGCCTCTCACTGTTGTGGCCTCTCCCACCGCAGAGCACAGGCTCCGGACGCACAGGCTCAGCAGCCATGGCTCACGGGCCCAGCTACCCCACGGCATGTGGGATCTTCCCGGACCGGGGCACAAACCCATGTCCCCTGCATCAGCAGGCGGACTCTCAACCACTGTGCCACCAGGGAAGCCCTAAAACCACTTTTTAAAATTGCCCCTTGTAGCAAGAATGACCATGTGACCAAATCTGGTCGAGCGGATGTGACCAGAAGTGACGGGTTGCATGCCCTCATAGAGAGCAGGCGTACCTCCTGTCCCTCTTCCCTCTTCCTGTCTGCAGGAAGGTGATGGGAGCAAGTTTGACCACAGGTTGTTGCGATGGCAGAGAACAGGACAGAAGGGTCCTAGCTCCTGACACCCACCAGCCCTGGACCTTCTACCCAGATGCTTACGAGAGCAAAAATTAAACTTTTTCTTCTTGAAGTCACTGTACTTGAAGTTTGCTTGTTAAAATGGCTTCATCAGCATTTTATTTAATACTTGGCTATTTACTGGCTTTCGTTGTGAAGAACACTTGCATATGGAGATGAGTTAAATGCAGTCTGTGTTTACAACTATGCATGAGTCCTGCCTTTGCCTGGATTCCCAGAAAACAGTACCTGAGACAAAAGTCTTCTGTGTGACAACTTTGCCGGGGAGCGTGATCCCAGGCGGCAGGGAGTGAAGCTGGGCAGAAGGATGCGCTGACCACACTAAGGGTGACTGGTGACCCGACCTCCTCCAACTATTTTGTGAGAATCATCTGAGAAGTATCTCCCAGGGGAGAGGGAGCCTTGGCCAAAGGTTAACCCATGCGGTGTTAATTCCTCACATTGCTGGGTAGTGCATGTGTGGGCACAGGGGGTGCTCCCGTGGCATCAGGAGCTCAGCATCAATAGAGAACCCCTGGAGTCAGAGGCGGTCAGGTCTCTGCATCCTGAGGCTGGGCGGAGCCCTTGCAGCCATGGCTGGGATCAGTGGCAGGGGAGTCACGAGCATCTCAAGTGCATGGGAGGGGCTCTGAACATCAGTAGGGGAGATGAGTCAACACAGCAAAGTCCATCCTCCCTCCATCGTCACCCTCCCCTTCGCTAACCGTGATGTCTGGTAGCTGTTCGCACAGCTTTAACCAGACTCCCTGGGTGGGGTGGGGGGAAACGGACAGAGGACACCAGTTGGGTCCTGTCCTCAGCTGCTTAACGTCCTTCCCTGTTTTTTTGCATAATGCCCACTGTGTTAGTTTCCTGGGGCTGCTGTAACAAGATACCACCACTGGGGGACTTAGAACAACAGAAGTTTCTTCTTTCACAGTTACGGAGGCCAGAAGTCCAAAATTAAGGTGTCAGCGGGACCGTGCTCCCTCTGAAGGCTCCAAGGGAGCATACTTCCCTGCCACATCTAGCTTCTGGTTGTTCCAGGTAGTCCTTGGCTTGTGGCTGCCTCACTCCTCTGACTTCACATGGCCTTCCCCACTGTGTTTCTCTCTATGTATCATCTTGTCATTGGATTAAGGGTCCACCCTAATCCAGGATCATCTTATCCCAAGATCCCTATCTTAATTATACCTGCAAAGACGCTTACCCCCAATAAGGTCACATTCTGACATTCTGGGCTGCCATGTCTTTTATGGGCCAGAATTCAACCCACTACTCTTTCATTTAAAAAATTTCTCTGGACATTTTCTGTTTTAGGGGTCTGAAGCCCAACACCAACTCACATAGGAAAGGAGTTGAATGTAAAATAATCAACAAGGAGCTGATTAATGTAAAATAATCAACAAGGGAACTCTACTTAACACTCTGTAATAACCTATATGGGAAAAGAATCTGAAAAAGAATAAATATATGAATATGTATTCTAAATCACTTTGCTGTGCACCTGAAACTAACGCAACATTTTTTTAATCATTGTTATTGGAGTATAATTGCTTTACAATGGTGTGTTAGTTTCTGCTTTATAACAAAGCGAATCAGCTATACATATACATATATCCCCATATCTCCTCCCTCTTGTGTCTCCCTCCCACCCTCCCTATCCCACCCCTCTAGGTGGTTACAAAGCACCGAGCTGATCTCCCTGTGCTGTGAGGCTGCTTCCCACTAGCTATCTATTTTACGTTTGGTAGTGTATATATGTCCATGCCACCCTCTCACTTCGTCCCAGCTTACCCTTCCCCCTCCCTGTGTCCTCAAGTCCATTCTCTACATCTGCATCTTTATTCCTGTCCTACCCCTAGTTCCTCATAACTATTTTTTTTCTTTTAGATTCCATATATATGTGTTAGCATACGGTATTTGTTTTTCTCTTTCTGACTTACTTCACTCTGTATGACAAACTCTAGGTCCATCCACCTCACTACAAATAACTCAATTTTGTTTCTTTTTATGGCCGAGTAATATTCCATTATGTCTATGTGCCACATCTTCTTTATCCATTCCTCTGTCGATGGACACTTAGGTTGCTTCCATGTCCTGGCTATTGTAAATAGAGCTGCAATGAACATTGTGGTACATGACTCTTTTTGAATTATAACACAACATTGTGAATCAGCTATACTGCAATATAAAATTAAAAATTAAAAAAAAATTCTCCCCCCAAATCATCGGGGTGTTCTGGTTTTTGAACAGAAGCCACTCATTCTCCTTGCTTGGCCCTGCCATAAGCTTTTCTCTGCTTAAAAAAAAAAAAAAAAAAAAAAAAAAAGAGTTGACATAAGACTGGGAAGGCCAGGAGCGGAGCAGACCTCAGACATAGTGGGGCAACACCCTTCTCTCTCTTTCTCTCCTTTGCCTTTCTCTGTGTCTTGGCCCCTTCCTATGCTTCCTCTAAGTAGGAGGGAAAAAGCAGAGTCACAGGCCACTCCAACTCCAGCCTTGTCAGATATAAGGGAGAGAGATTTTCTCTGGCAAGCTAGATGAGGTCTTAGGCAAGGATTCTATTGGCCCAACTTGAATCAAGTGTCTATCCCTGGGCCCACCCCTTAGCCAGGGGTGTGGGATACCAGGATTCAAGCTCCACGAGGACCCCATGGAGCAGGGGAAGGACAGTCTGCAAGGGAAGAGAGTCTGCTGTTCCTGGAAGGAGGGCTGGGTGGGGTGCTGGAGGGCTGCAGATGACAGGACGCCATCACTCACCTGCTGTCTGTCCTACTGCACTCCCCACCACCACACCAATGTGTCCTTCCCCAAAGCCTCCATGCTGTCACATGCTCTTCCCTCTGCCTCCACAGCCTTCTTTGGAAGCCATTCTGCTCGTCCCCACCTAGCCCTCCCTGCCTGTAGCCCCCAGCCCTGGCCAAGCTGGCTGCCTTCCATGCTCCCACGACCTACTCCACTTCCATAAATCAAGCCTTACCCCTTTGTGTCATGAAGGTCTGAACATCTCCTTCACTGGACTGGAAGCTCACTGAGCTGAGGGACTGGATCTATCCATCCATCTGTATATTCCCAGGCCTAATACAGAGCAGGAGTTTAGGGAGTCTGTGCTCGCTGAATGAATGAGTGAATGAAAATAATCTCGGATAAGGTTGGACAAGTCATGGCAGGAGGTATGAGTGGACGAGGAGGGGGCAGCTCCTCCCCAGCCGCTCAGTCATGGTGGTGGCTCTGGCGGATGGCTAGTCCCATCACATGCCCTTGGCCTCCTGATTTTGTCCACAGCCCCTAGTTCTCTGCAAGCTCAGATTCACCTCGCTCTGAGGCATCCCTGCTCCGGTCAGCTCTGGGAATCTTTCTGCATCCATCCAGGGCCTTCTCCAGTGTCCTGGCACCTCCTTTGGCTCTGTTGCCAGTGCAAACCAGAGGTGCAGGAAAGTTATCAGCCCCAGTCACCCAGGGAGAGTGGGGACTTCTGCAGAGATGCCCTATCTCCTGTCCCCAGGGGTGGGCAGTTCTGGGAGACTATTTTAGTGTCCTGTGGCTGCTATAAAAAATTACCACAAACTGGGTGACTTAAAACAACAGAAATTTGTTGTCTCACAGTCCAGAGGCCAGAGTTGGGGATCAAGGTTTTGGTGTGGTTGATTCCTCCTGGAGACTCTGAGGTAGAAGCCATCCCCAGCCTCTCTCCTGACTCCTGGTGGCTCCTGGCAATCCTTGGTGTTTCTTGGCTTCCAGACACATCACTCTAATCTCTGCCTCTGTCATCACATGCCTTCTGCTCACTGGGTGCTTTCACATGGCCTCTTATGAGGACACCAGTCACTGGATTTAGGGTTTATCCTAATCCAGTATGACCTCATCTTAAGTAATTACATCTCAAAGACTCTAGTTCCAAGTAAGGTCATATTGAGGTTCCAGGTGGCATGAATTTTGGGGACACCCTTCAGTCCAGGCTCTGTACCCTTCTAGGAGGTCCTGGAGGAATAGAATTCCTGCTGCTTGCAGCAGCCACGTTGGTTATGCTCATAACAGCTTCCCCATCTCCCCTGCTGCACTGTCTCCCTCCTCCCCCTGTGTCCTGGGGTCACCCCCAGTGAACTACCCTTCTCGGGTTATGCTCTCAGGCGACCCCAAAACCAAGACAGACCTCTTTTTAGTGCTAGCTATGAGCTACCTTCTTCCCCAACCCCAGCTGTCTCCCTGAGTCACCGCCAGAGACCAGAGTCCTCATAAACTACCCTTAATGGTGACCAAGGAGTCACTGTGTGTCATGAACTGTTCTAAGTAGTTTACAGGCCTTAACTTGTGAGTTCTCATATCAGCAGCCTAGCTCTTAGCATTGTTCTCACTTTATAGGCAAGGAAACTATGGTCCAGATACATTGTATAACTGGCCCAAGGTCACACAAGCTAAGGAGCCACAGAGCCAGGTTTGAATCCAAGTGGCTCCCCTCTGGAGCCCCTGCCCCCAAACAATGTCTTTGAGGCCCCTGGTGATCACCTGACTGGCTGTGTCCTTGGGCCCCACAAGTGCCATGTAACCCCTGGCCCTCCTGCAGGCCCCTGTGCAGCGCTGATTGGCAGGAGTTTCCACAGTGGTGTCCTCGGGGCCCTCTGGAGGGAGTCTGGGTACTGTGGCTGCTCACTTGGTCTCACATGAATGTCTTACATGATCAGCTTCCTGCTCCATCCATCTTAGGGGACAACCATGAATAAGAAGTGTGGGCTGAGCATGTCGTGGGGGTCTGTGCCACCTCTTTGTTCAGTGTACTTGTACCCTCTGGATGTGTTTAAGCCCAGTCTCAGCTGTGCCATGTCCATCTCATGAAGTGTTGCTTGTGAAGGCCAGCTGGGCACACCTGACAATATGGCTTGGCGAGTCTGAGGGCACGCAGCATGCAATGGGCACTTCTGCTGGGTGGTCACTTGATATTCTAAAGTCAGACACTCTCTACCAGGGCCCAACAGTCTGGTAGGATCTACTTTCCAAATGGTCCCACGTGTTCTTCTGCAGATGGCATTGAAGTAGGAGATAGATAGGCCCCAGGCTGAACAGCTGCAACCAGTCTCCTGCTGACACTTCAAGATGATTGGCCAGAGACCACCTTGAAAACCATCTGCATATAAGCAACCTAAGCCACGCCTGTTGTGCACAACTCACTCTCTGAGTTCGCCTGTGTGCTCTTCCACACGTACTTTGCTTCTAATAAACGCTGTCTCTATTTCACAATCTTGGTCTCTTCATTGAATTCTTTCTTCAGAGAAGACAAGGACTGGGGTCCTTCTTCCAACTGTTCCATCACTGGCATTGACATAGCCTTGCTCCAGAACCCTGGGGGTCTGTACTGTGACTCTATGACTGGAGTTTGTCAGAGCCCTCACCGTGTCTTTTCCCGCTATTGTATCCCTAGATCCACAGGTCCCTGGCCCAAATGGCTGCTTGTACCACAGTCTGAACCTGCTGCTGAGCTTCCCTTGCTCTGGGTTCCCCTCAAAATTAGCCCCCTCAAAACTTTGCTCCACCTGAGAAGTCAGTGAAGCAGTATTGCCAAGTGTGGAATATGCTGACCTCAAAACCCAAAGTGGTCTACCAGTAGCTGTGCTTCTTTCTTACTGGTTGAAGTTGCAAAGTGCAATGGCTTGCCATTTTCTTGAGGGGCTGTCCCAGCATGCCCTAGACCACTGGACCCCTGAAAACTTCATCCATAGGCTGCCCCCACCCTTGGGTGCTCATGTATATATATGTATATACATATATATATATATATGTATATATATACACACACATATATACATATATATGTATATATACACATATATATACATATATATATGTATATATATATATATATTTTTTTTTTGGCTGTGTTGGGTCTTCGTTGCTGCACGTGGGCTTTCTCTAGTTGTGGCGAGTGGGGGCTTCTCTTGTTGCGGAGCACAGGCTCTAGGCACGTGGGCTTCAGTAGCTGTGGTGCATGGGTTTAGTTGCTCCGCAGTGTGTAGGATCTTCCCAGACCAGGGCTCAAATCCGTGTCCCCTGCATTGGCAGGTGGATTCTTAACCACTGCGCCACAAGGGAAGCCCGGGAGCTCATTTATCTTAACAAGGTTTTAGGTCCAAAGAACATGGTGCCATTGGTATGGGGGATCAGTATGGTAATCTGAGGTATATCCAGATAGTCTAGGTTCCTTCAACCTATATTGTGACAGAAAGTGGGAAATTTATCTTGATATGGGGAAAAGTTGTGAATGTATATACTGTCGTCCATCCCATTCCTGATCCCCTTTCTTAACAGGTATCACAAACAATGCATTCTGCACATCAACAGCCACGTTCTACACATCAGAAGCTGGATTACATCTGCTCCAGTAAAGACACAATGTCTGGAGCAATAGCTACAGAGCAATGAATTGGGTGAATTTGTAGTAACCCATGGTCCTCTGCCATGATTCATCTGGTTTTCCCAGAGGCCAGGCCTGACTTTCACATCTTCTACCCTCATGGGATTTGCCATAATGGCACTTTGGCGCTTTTCACTGTCAACTTGAACTGTGTATCCAACAATACTCAAAACCTAGGGGTATTTCTTTCCCCTAGTATATGATTAGCCACACAAATGGTCATAGGTTCTTTTTGAGAAGATCTCAGGAAATCTTTCCTGTATAACCTTGCTATTGCAAGGTCCTTCCTCCTGGGGACTCAAGCTTTTTTCAATCAATGGATTCTTGAAAACCCATTCTTAAAAATCAACAAAGGATTATGACTTTTTGTGAGTCTTTTTTTTTTTTTTTTTTTTTTTTTTGCAGTACGCGGGCCTCTCACTGTTGTGGCCTCTCCCATTGCGGAGCACAGGCTCCGGACGTGCAGGCTCAGCGGCCATGGCTCACGGGCCCAGCCGCTCTGCGGCACGTGGGATCCTCCCGGACCGGGGCACGAACCCGTGTCCCCTGCATCGGCAGGCGGACTCTCAACCACTGCGCCACCAGGGAAGCCCGATTATGACTTTTTATAAGTCATAATGGCTGACATGAGCTTTCTACTCATCTTTCTGCTTAATCTCTTTTGATTATATATTAATTTAATAATTGATGCCTTTTTGGGGGGCTTCTTAGCCTTCTTGTTTTAGGAATACCATGTTCTATTAGGTATATTTATAGATATTTGTGGGTTAGGGGTCCTTGATTGCCTATTTAGGGTAACTATTCCCACCTTCTTTTTGACAGGAAAATGCTGCCGCCACTCCTCTACTATTTGGGAATCCCATCATCCCCCTTGCTACTTTATAACAGCATCTCCTACCATCAGTCCCAGATTACAGAGGATGACCACTAAGGAGCTTCTCATTGATGCTTCTGTCCCTGTTCCAGGGCGTTTCGTATGGACTTGGTAGATGCAGGGTCCTTCAAGCCTTTCTGAAGAACATAGTCAGCCCATTGATCTTCTGGTCTGTTATATCAATCCATTATAACATGTCCTCTTCTCTCAGGTTTTTGCTCCCTTCTTCTAGAAACTTCCATCACAGTCTGACATCTCTACTTCATATAATGCGGCCCATCAGTTTTTTCAGAGCTTCTAAGAACAGCATGTTAGAACCGTTTCCTGGGTCCCTTGTCAAGATATTAAAGCCTGATAAGAACCTGCAGTATAAACAAACAAACAAGCAAACAAAAACAACTAAACTTTCTTTGGGTTATTTGTATGGAAATATGTTAATATAAATGTTTCAGACATTACATGAAATTTCTAAAAATCATATGTTCTGGTATGTTATAAGTCATAATTCTAGTTATTACTTTAAAATGTATATATCAGAAATAACTAAATTTCCTTGTCAATTGCATTATTATGAACTTTCATCAAATCTTTAACCCTGGTCATTTTTAAGTCTTTTGTCATTTACAGACAGTTCTGGGTATACTCTGATGCTTTTGCAAAAATGTTCCTATAAAAGGGTGTCATCTTCAAGGAATTCATGGAAAAGACTCTGACAAGTACAGGTTTCTGGTAACTGACTATACTGCTGAACTGAATGAATAAGCATTTTCAGAACTCTAATGGAAAACTGATGAATTCATAAAAGTGCTAACAAAAGATCAAGATAAAAACAAAATTAATTACATGGGACTGAGTGAACTGATGAGGACGATTATAATTTTTGTGACTTTTTGTTTGAATAAAAAAATATCCCACAAGGACTCAGAGGCAAAAAATATACAAATCAATTTTCACTGCAAAGTAAAGGAGCTGTTACAGTGGAGGATTACTGGACTGAATGTCAGTATTATGACATAGTATGAGTGTGTTTCGTGTTTGGTAATTACAATCATTGTTGCTTTTGTTGTGGTCATCCATTTACAATGCTTGGTGTCGGTTTATTTATCTCTTGTAAAAATAAAATACAGTGTGTGTGTGTGTGTGAAAAAAAAGATTGTGTGAGAATGTACAGATTAAAGGCATGTAAGAGACATACAATAAACTGTAAATAAATAAATAGATAGATAGATAAATAAATAAATAAATAAAAGATTAAAAAAGATATTAAAGCCTGTATATGAGGAGCTTGCTCCCCCCGCCCCCCCCATGTCAACAAAATCCCCCTCGCTCAGCTTTATATTCCATTTCCTTGACCCAGTACCTTCAGGTCCACTGCAGAGGAGACTGTCAGCTTCCTGCTAGAGCACATTAGCCAGTCCTGAAACTCTTTTTGGACTTTTTAGCCTTCTCCTCCCTTAGAACACTTAGCACTTCCCCAGTTGAGGGTCATGCTGAGAACGACCCTAACTATTGCTCTGATGGCTAGAACCCCTTCTTGGGGAAGATTCTGAGGTGAGGGAATTTTGTCTTATAAGGCATCCCTTTCTTGAGGCTTCTAGCAGGAGATCACCATGACCTTTTAATGAGGGGGATGGGCCCCTCTCCAGGTTCAGGGGGTTCAAGGGAATTTCTAAGTTCTCAGCTGTACTTACAGAGGTGTCTCCAATCCAAGTCTCAAGAGTCTCGGACTTTCCTTATTGTTGTCCTGACACTGGCAGAGGAGACTCGCCCAGCTGAGAATTCCACCTTCCCTGCAGTTCTGCTACCTGACAATTAAGCTTTGTCTTGGTCTTCAACTCAGTGTGCCCTCCAGCCACAGAGAAAAGTCTCTGAAACATGGCCATGGGCATCCTCTGACTCCCACATTTGACTTTTAATTGGTGATTAATCAATCTGAGCCTATCACTTTTCTCCCTTTAATTCATTACTGGTGTTTAGCAACAGTCACTCGACTGCACAGATCTTACAGTTACTGTTTCTCCGCTACCTCCCAAACTTCAGTGACCACACACAGGCTAATGCATCTCCCTATTGCTTGTACAGTATCATAATTAACACGGGTGAAATTCTCAGCAACTGTGCCGCTACAGCATGCCGGGGACTCCCCCCTAACTACCAGTGATGGGGTCTTCATCACCATCTGGCTAGGGAGAGACCCAAATCTAGGTTCTGTCCTGAGAATCTGTTTCTTAGAAACTGGTACCAAATGTGTCTGGTTGGGTTCCCCAGGATCAGAGCCTGTGATAGGGACTCTTGTGCAACTGATATGTTGAGAGAATACTTTCAGATGACGTCTATGAGAGGGACAGAGCCAGGGACAGAACTTGGCAAAGATGTAGGTTCAGCTAAATTCTAGCCACGGCTTGATCTCATGGGGAGCTCTTGAGTGTCTCATGTTGACACAAGGTAGATGAGACTTTGTATATACATATTAGTCAGAAATTGGCTGCATACGGACCCTGGCCAGGAAGGGGACAGGGTGTAACTCCTCAAATATATTCCAAAAAGCAAAGAGCAGTGCTCCAGGGAACAGGCAACTCAGAGTCACCAGAGGTCACCATCACAGCAGCAAGAGGGGTGGGTGCCCACCCAGTGAATGGGGTCTGGCTGACCACTAGCAGCATCTACTCCAGTTTACCTTTGAGTAAGTATTATTTAGTTCTCTTGCTTTTTAAAGTCAGCATCTTCACCAGCATTTTTGATTTTCATCCCAGAACTACTAAAATGAGTTCAAACCAATCAAAGGATGACCAGGAAAATAGGACAGAAGCTACAAGAAGAGGGATTGAGCTGGGCCAACGAAAATGTTTTGAATCAGAAGTTGAGTCCAGCTGTTAACTAAAAATTGATTTTATTCCTTGGCACTTTACAGTTTACAAAGCACTCTCAAAGCTTTTTGCCTCAAATGATCCACACAGCAAGTATTGAGTGGGAGAGCCTCCTTGTCATCAGAGGAGTGAAGTGATTATTCTAAGGCCTCGAAGTTGGTAAGTGGTAGAGCCAGAGAGAGAAGCCAGCTTCTGGCACCTTCCATCAGAGTTACCTGACCCTGTCAACTTCTATATGTTCATTTGGGGCCATCACTGGATCTTAAGCACACACGTTTTCTTTAACTCAGAGGAAAATACAAGCCAGCATGGAGTATGATTTCCTTGAACTGTGATGGAATGTTTCAGAGTTACAGATGTGAATGTACGCAAGTTTGAAAGGTAACCACAGAAGTTTATTTCTCTACTTGTATACAGACGATGGCCAGGTAATCAAATAGTCTGCTTCTCTGGCCTCCTATCTGTCCATCCCTTTCTGGGTCGAAATCAAGATCTGCTTTTCCCTCCACTGGGGAAGAGAGTTGGTGTTTTAACTCGTGGAAACATATGGTTCCGTTACCAGCTGACAGACATTTGGCAGAGCCAGGGCAGGTGATGGGCAGCGTGCACAGTAGGCAGGTTTCTCAAAGAACTCGGTCTGGAGGCAGGCAGGGTGGTGCGTCCAGGGAGCTGTCTCATGGCTGCTGCGTTGTGTGCAGCTGCAAATCACTACAGTATCTCCCTGACATGTTCCACCCTTCAAACTGGGCCAGTAACTCTTTTCCCCCTCTCCAGATGAGAGACAACTGTAGACTTTCACTTCCTAGCCAATGGTCCTTCCTCCCACCCTGGCCGTGTAATTCCTCGACTCCAGTGACCTCTGTTTCACAATCTGGACCACATCTTGAAGCTCCTCTCCAGTCATCCTTCTGGAACGGCCTCCTCTCTGCTGGCAACTCTGACATTTGATCATCCTCCCAGTCACTATCTCAACAACCCATTTTAATTCTCTGTCTTGCCCTCATAACCATCATTTTCTAGGTTCTATATTGATTTGTCTGCTTCCTCTTCCCTCCCCGCCCTCCCTTAGAGTGTAAGCTCCGTGAGGGCAGGACCTGGACCTGCCTCGTTCACTGCTGATCCCCTAGTGCCCTGGCACATAGTAGTGTTCAATAACTATCTACTGAAGAACATCTCTTATATCCATGATCCTTCTAAGCTACCCAGCCCCTCCCCACAGGGAGGTAGGCAGTGTGACAGAAGAGGGGACAGACTGAGGGGGTGGGGTTAAAAGGTTCTCCCCAGGCTGCACAGCTGACTCCTCACACCCTCCCCACAAAGCCACAGAGGTGGGGTTTCCCAACCCCCCGTCAGGCCTGGCCTCAGCTGCCTACAACCCCTCCTCTTCCCCCCGGGTGGCCCCCTCGCCACCGCTCTGTGCAGAGAGTAAAATCAGACACGGAGTAGATGGTCAGCCATGTGGAGCTTCGTGATGGACAAAATGTCACCTAAGAGAAGTGAGGCACGGAGGGGACAGTGTCCAAGCTACCATGATGTCCAGGTGACACCAGGTGAAAGCAGGGAACCCCAGGTCGATGGCCATGAGCAGGACATGCCTACAGGCATGCCAGATCCTTGCTCTGTGGAAGGAAAGCCAGCTCTGGCCCTCCTCTACCCGTATCAGTGTGGCTTACATCACGAAGGAGAAGGAGACAGGGAGCAATGTTTGCTGAGCACATGAGGTACCACCCACTGTGTGGCATGTGCCATTTTGAGTCCTCTATCTCCCTGTCTAGTTAGCATCTAATAATCCATCTCCAACTTTCCCTCAGAAGATCTAGAGTGGCTTACAAATACTCAAAATCCGACTTGGTTAAAAAGAAAACACATATCAGGTCAAAGAGGAAACGAAGGCAGGAAAAATCCAAGGCAGGCGAGGTGAAATTGGTCCAAAGCTTGGACAGTGAGGTTCAGGAGAGTTGGCAGAGGTGGGTCACAGGTTTGGGTCTGACCTCATGTGCCGAGGGACACGTGACCAGGCGCATGATGTTGGGTGTCCACAGGGCGAAACGAAACTGGTTGCTGAGAAGCTGGTACTAGACAGAGGGTAACACAACTATTTTTGGTCCTGAAGTGGACAGAAACATCTCCCTCTGGGCTTCAGAAGGATGACTCACTGGGGAGCAGGGAGCCCTGTCCTCAGCCCTGTCTTCAAGGGAAATGCAGTGGCCGTTCCTTACAGCATCCCTGAATGCAGGCGTGTGGCATCACACCAGAGTGAAAATGCAGTAACACCTTTGTGCGGTGGGGATTAAGTGGGATACAATTTAGAGTATTAAGGAGAATGGATAGATGCTAAATCTCCAGGAACTCTTCCATCCACGCTTTGTTTTTCTCTCAACAGGGCTTCTGATACTATCGTGTGGTGGCCCTAGAGTTCTAGTATATGGTGCTAACGATGTACGGGCAACCTGTCCATTTGTACAGCCATCCAAGTTGATCTTTGTTAATCCTCCCACCAACTCTGTGAGACAAGTATTACTGTCTCCGTTTCCAGTGGGAGCCAAGAAGACTAGGTAATTGCCCAAATTACCCAACTAGTAGGTAACAAACTAATAGGGTTCCAAACCCAGGGTTGTCTGATCCCAGAGCTCTGGTCTTTCCCCTGCACCATCCCGCTCAGATTCTGCTCCTCTGGGTGAGCAGGCCTAGTTTTACAAAATGGCAGCCATGTGACTTCCATCGGCTGTCAGGCCCTACTTTCTTTCTCCTACATGGTTCCTGGGAACCCAGGGAACAGCCTGTTCTTTTGGCTGGAAAGAAACCAGGATGAATTTCAACATTTTCTAACCAGGCCTCGCCCTTCTCACTCTTGCCTTTGTTTGCAAATCTCCAGTTTTCCAAACCCAAACCCCCTGATTGACGGTAAGCGACTGCCAAACACATCTGGCGCAAAGGAAGTCCAGAATCACAGTCATCCAGGTGTTGGGGAGGCCCAGCCAATGGGTCATCTGCGGTCAGCCGGGCAGCCTCCTGGTTGGTCGAGGTCTGGCCCTCCCCCCTTATCTTTGGGGCCTTCCTCCTGAGGACAGGCAGTCAGGGGGAGGTGCAGGCAAGGGGACTGGGCCAAACATTTGGAAACGCTTCCCTTGCAAAGACTCAGCCAAGAAAGGAGATTTAAGCATTTCTTCTGCCCACACGATTCAAGAAAGCTTAGCTTGGAATTCCTAATTTTTATGCTTAATTATGTCACGGTGTCTTCGAGGGTGTGTGGAAGAACTTTCACTGGGCTTGTAGAGGTAGGAATCACCATAGACCCCTGACGGGGGAAGCTGGTAGAAACCACAGAAGCTCAAGGACAAACCCTCTTATGTAAATGTGGAAACAGGCCAGAGACAGAAAGGGACTTGCCCTTGATCCTACAGAGAGCGGGCGGCCAAGCTGGCATCTGACCTTTGGCCTCAGGAAAACCAGTCCTTTTCTCCCCACCTCTCAAGCCTGCCCATCAAGTGGGAGGGATGGCTTAGGGTGGAAGGGTGGGAGGTGCCGGTGAGCTGGAGGGGGACACAGAGTGCCAAGGACTTGCTCAGAAATGACAGTCACTGTCTGCAGATTACTGGCCATTCACTTCCAGAAATCGGCATCACCGTGCAGATACTACCTTGTTTAAATTCAGGCTCAGAGCAAGCGTCATTGCCCAGCTACCTTGGCTGGAGGCTTTTGACAGTACCATGAGTCATCATTGGTCCGTTAGCCCTCTGAGGTGACAAATGAGGCAACTGAGGCATGGAAAGATTATGTGACAAGCAGTTAGGGAAGAGCGTGGATTTGCATCCAGCTTTTTTCCTCCTTCCTCTGGGAACCTGCAAGATGTTTTAGTAAATGAATATAACGTTATGTATAGCCAGGGTTCTGCAGGAAGCAGAATTCCACTGAGAAAAGCCCATTCAGTTGTTTTAATGAAGGGCCATGTACAGAGCTGTGGGCAGGGTTAAGGACACTGGCAGCCATATACAGGCTCCTGGCAATCGTAATTCAGGCAATCATTGTCTCCTTCTGGTCTGAAGAGACAAGGGGAGGATGCAGGAACATTGGAGCCCGGCAAAAGCTGTAGCCATGGACCAGGGGCCGCCCTGGTGTCAGTCACTGCTGGAACTTGCCCAGTCCCTGGAGCTGTTTGAATTGTAACCTGGTCATCAGAAAACAACTTCCCTCTCCCTTTCTTCCTCCCCCCACCAACCGCTGCCAGAGCCCCGCACTGGCTTACACCACCCAGAAGCTGGGATGCACAGACCCTTGAATGATGCAGGCTATGGGTCAACTCCCAGAGATATGTCTAGTTTGGACCAAATGGTGTTTTCTACAAACAAACAAAAAAACCTGACTTAGTTGCCAATACTTAAAATTTGGAGCCATCACATAAAAATCTGAATTTCAGGCTTCTTTTGAAAAAGCATTGGTGCCATTGGTCCTACACTTCTGCTTGGCTGGGAGAGGCTAGACCAGAGCTAGCTGCTCCTTTACATAAGGGTGATATGCTTACCAGCCCTACTCCCTCGTCTTATACCCCAGGCCCCCTTTGCCCTTGATGTTCCTGTTTGGGCCTTGGAGTCTGTCATGAGGCCACAGGAAAGGTGGGGGAACCAGAGCCAGCAAGGAGAAGTGACTTCTCCAAAGTCACCAGAGCCGGGACCACTATGCAGGTCCTGCCTCAGTTGGACGTTCTTTCAAGGCACACACTGCTGTCTCGACTGGGTCTGGGTCTCTGTGGGCCATGACCCTTGTAGGACCCACCCTTCTCTGAGTCCACACCAAGGAATCACGTTTCACGTCAGGTCAGCATTTCCCAGGCATCCAGCTGGAGGAGAAGCCAGCCCCCCAAGTCTCCAGAGAGATCTTCAGGAATCTGGGCTCTGTTTCCGTGTGTTTAACAATGAAGATCCCTCCCTTCACTTCCAGTGTCCCTCAGCCAGTGCCCCCTGTGAGCTCCAGGACAGCCCTGCCAAGGCCGTCATGATCACCCTGTTTCTACAAGAAAAGAGGGTCTCAGAAATGATTTGCCAACAGATGTGCAGTGGGGACTGAGGCTGCGCTGGGATTGAGCCCCACTTGTCTTATTTTTACTGCCAGTTTTTACTGCCAGTGTCTCCCCAGTGACGGGGTCCACTGGGTGTGGGGAAGGGTTGCCAATTTCAGGTTTCTGGTTTCCCCAAGTTGGCAGCATGTCTGCCCCATGTCCGTTCACTGAGTGACACAGGGAGCTGCCCCCAGACCCACAGAGAAGCTAGGACAACACTTCTGTGTTCTTGGATGCCGCCACCCTCACCTGTCCCTGCGGTGTGAGGCTGTGCACTGCCCATCCACGCCAGGCATTCTCAACCCAGGCATCCAGAGCCTTCCATCAATGATCTCAGCTCCAGTCTGGAATCTGCTGCCGGCTGAGATAGGGTCAGTGCTGCCCTTTTAGCCACCCCATTCCAAGATCTCCTTGACCTCTTGGACAGCTCTTGTCCTGCCTTGTCCAAGACTGAGATACCCTTACCCAGCTCCAGAAACTTGTCTCTTCCCCATTTCCAGTTCAAGGTGGAACAGTAGCTAGCACCTTCTGTGCATGCTCACTGGGGCAGGGCAGAGGAAAGGTGTGCTTTTGCCCATCACACGTTCTGGGTCCCTGGAGAGCCAGGACTCCAGCCATTTCTGATGTATGATTCGCGCTTGATGCGTCACCGTCAGCAGGGGGATGAGGGCAGTGTTGAGCTGGATGCTGCCTGACAGAGCGGGGGCTCCCTCTGCTCCTGCGTGGTGGGACCCCATCAGGCTCCTGGTGATTGGTCAGCAGGGGGACTGGAGTGCCCCTCGGCACCTGCTTACCCACAGATCTGCCACCTCTCCCGTCTCTGTGAGCCTGGACCCCTGACCTGCATCTGTAAAGACCTGAGATTTGCATTTTGAAGTCAGGTGAGCTTGGGTTTGAATCCTGCATCCGTCTACACAAGCTGTAGAACCCTGGGCTCTTCTCAGAACTGCCTGGTCATCAGCTCCTTCATCTGTCCCGTGGGGACAGGACGTCCTACCTGGCAAGGTTGGGGTAAGGCTGGAGGCATACCTCCCTTCTCTCTTCAGTCATATCTTTGCTCAGAGGTCCACCCTGATCGCCCCCCCACCCCATCTAAAACCCACCTCCTTCACAGCTTTATCTTCAAAACCCTTGTCACCATTAGCCACAGGATAGGTTTATTTGCTTATTTTTTCATTGTTTGCCTCCTCGTCATAAGGTAAACTTTATGAGGGCAGGATGGCACCTGTCACTCAACACTGTATCATCCATGCCCACAACAGTCCCTGCATATAGTAGGCCCTCAAAAGTATTTGTTAAATAAATGAATAGACGGGTATTTGCCCTTCCTCAGTGTCCTGCCCTCACCTGTCCCCACAGGTCCTGCTCCGTGCTGTCAGTCCTGTCCTAACCTCTGGCCTTACATCTACTCAGAACTGAACCAGATGCTGCCAGCCCCCTGATTTTGGTCATTGCCACCTTCTGGAATCCCTGAAGCCATGTTCCCTACTGGGTTGGGCAACATGGGCCACCCAGATTAATTAATAAATGCAACAAAACATTCCCCCTCCAAAGGGTTGGGCTCTGCCCTCTAAGCTTTACCATCTTGGGTTTGCGGCGTGGGGCAGAGAAAGACCAGCAGATAGGCGGACTACCATGTATGAGGTCCCTGCTGGGCTGGGGTTCAGTCCCAGTCCTGAAGGTGCCTCGGGAGAGACCAAGAAGGTCACATCGTTTCAGGAACTGGACCCTGGCTGGTCGTTGTGTGTGAGACTGTGTTTTGGTTGCAGGTGCCAGAAACCAAACCCAACCAGTTTAATTAAGTCCAAGAGGAACATTGTTGCCTCAAGGCATCAGTTACAGGAAGAGCAGAATAGGGACTGGGGAAGGGATAGCCACAATCAGAAACCCCAGGTCCCTCTTTCTTAACCTTGTGTATCTATTTCTCTCGGGGGTCTATTTCCGGGTCTCTCGTATGTCTATTTTCTTCCACTGCGGTCCCTGGGGGAGACACGGCCCTGGGACCCTGAGATCTGAGAGAAAAAATAATCTGTTCTCTCACTCCCACCTGAGAAATCCTAGGGAAGGACTGTGGTCGGCTCAGCTGGGTTGAGAGCTCTGCCTTGGACGTGTCACTTCGGTCCAGAAGGTCAGGCACTAGACAGGACATCCCACGCCCCTCCCGTGACCTGGGCTGTGACCAGAGAGGGAAGAAGCAGGGCTGGGCCAACATGAAGGGGTCTCTCCGGTGGCTACCATGGATCTGGGTCTGCAACTACATCATGCCTCTGGCCCTGTCCTGGAGTCTAGATGCCCTCTGCTCCCACTTCTGCCACAGAAGCTTCCTGCATCCTGCTTCCTGCTTCCTGCTTCTGGCTCCTCCTGCCGCAGCTCCACCTGCTTCCCGGCATGCCCTTCCCTGGGCCCCCTTCCCCAGGGAGCAAACTGCTAAGAGTTAGTTTCTCCATTCTCAGGTGTTCTGGGCTGTGGCTGCCCCTGTCCCCAGGTGCTTCCCTGGGCCTCTGAGCTGGGGCCCCCCCGAGGGACTGAGGCAGGACCACGTGATATCCGTGCCCTGGAGCACGTCTGCTCCCTGTGCTTAGGGGAACCCAGGTAAACGACGTGCAAACATCATGGGGCTAGAAAACTAGTGGAGCTGAAGGGAAGGATCTGGGTGAGGGCTCAGATGTACTCCCTTCATCTGATTATCTCGGAGGCTCTGGGGAGCCCGTCTTGCTAAAGAGGATGGTCTCGTTCTCCAGGCCCTGGTGTCCCAGAGTTCCTGGGAGGTGGACATCCTTGAGAATCCAACTCCTTGAGCAGCTGCGCCTGTATTTACCTCATTCAAAGGAACATAGAGTTCTTGCACCAAGTCTTGCCTGCCAATTGCCGCTCTGAACTGTCCAGAGAGGACCCAAGGTGAACAGCCAGGATGGGAAGCTCTCAGAGGGCAGAAAGAACCAGTGCTGAAAGCGAGGCGGGGGGTGGGGGCTGTGGATGGTGAGTGCCTTTTATATGGCTCTGAGAGCGTGGCAGAAATGGCAGCCACCCAGCCTGTTTGGGCACCCACTGTGGGCCAGGCGTCCAGAAAGCTCCCTCCTTGTCTACAGGGAGCTCACGGTCAGATGGGCTGCTTGGGTACTGAGGCCCTGACTCACTCGCCCCTGTCCAGCCCATCTGAATCATGGCGCCTCTGGTTGCCCAGGCCAGGTCCCTGGCCAAGCCCTCTGCACAGCTGAGTAACATTAAGAACTTGGCATCCCTCACAGCATGCATCAGATCCTCTGGGCCTTTTTCTTATTGTTGTCAGAGGCTGATGGGAGTTTGGGAAGCAAGTGAGGAATGTGTTCATTTAGGGCCAGGTTAAAACTGGGCTGCAGGGCGGGGTCAGTCTGAGGGGAGAGCCTGCAGGGCATCAGGTCCATCTCCAGGTGGTGGGCTCTGGGTGGCCAGCTCCAAGCTCTGGGTGCATGGATTGACTTGTTCCTCTAAGCCCCATCTCCCCATCTACAAAAGAGGGGATAACAGCAGAACCCACCTCCCAGGCCCGTGGGAAGATTGAGTGAGAGCAGGCAGGGACAGTGCCTAGAACAGCACAGAGGGGTTGCCCTGTAACATAACACTGGTGCTCCATGGTGCCTCAGTCTCTCCATCCATGCCGTCCATTTGCTTTCCTCCTCTGTCACCCCATTCGCACTGGCCACAGTGTGAGGACATCTAAGTTCCTCAAAACACCCCACCTGGTCCTTAGCACCCTCTCCAGCCCCTCTCTCACCATACTTTCCCCAACATTCTAGGCCCTAGAACTCTAGAACATTCCAGGCCCTAGAACATTCTAGGCTCTAGAACTCTAAGAACATTCCAAGCCCTGGAATTCTAGAACATTCTAGGCTCTGGAATAGACATGGCACTTCCTATCAAGCACACCTTTGTGCTTTTGTTGACCTTGTTCCCTTCAAATGTGTCCCCATGTTCTTCAGCTGGCTAACTCCTCATCTTCCTCTTGTGGCAGGAGGTGACAGGATGAGATTTTGGCCTCCCATCAACCCAGGCAAGTGACACTCCTCAGCTCAAATCACCTCCTCTGAGAAGCCTTCCATGACCTCACCTGCCCCCCAGATGTTCTTAGCTGAGCCTCCTCTGTGCCCCAGTGAGATGAGGACATATATCCCCCACCAGGGCCCCCATGCCCTTGCTCTGTGCCCACCTCTAGTTTTCTCTCTGGCTGTGAGCCCCAGCACCACAGAGAATTCCTGCATCACAGGGGTGGACCTGTAGGGGGTGTCCTCTGACACATTTAGAGAGTAGATGAAGGACTTGTGGAGATGGGGCAACAATGGCCTCCCAGTTAAGAGAACAGAGCTGCTACCCTCAATCTTTTGCCCAGACCCTATCAGGCCTCACTTACCAACCAAGGAACCCTGGCTCTGAGAAGACCCAAATCTAGCCCTGCTCAGCCACCAGCTGAAAACCTTGGACCATCAAAGAACATTGAACATGGCTTCCTGCTACAATTTGTTATGCAGATTGTCATGGTGAGAGAGAAGAGAGAGGTGTAATTGGAAAGAGTCCTGAGAAAGTCACTGTGATATTTCAGCTGATGAAATCTTTTGCCAGCTTTTCTCTTTGAGTCCTTGTGTGTGTGCATTTGTAGGGAGGCGTGAGAGTGAGGTCGGCAGGGGATATGGGAGCAGGTGGTGGGACTTGCTGACGAACATCTAAGATTCTTCAGGGTTAATTTTTTTAAGTTACTCAAAGATACACCAAAGGTTAGAGTTCTGGAAATGGGAGCCACATTGGTTCCCTGGAAACTGAAAACTAAAGTGTCTGATTTGTCCAAGTCAGACTCTTCTCCCTAAAAGATTGTCAGGCTCTTAGGACCCTGTGAGTTAGACATCTGGGACCCCCAGCCCCGGTCAGCATAGATTAGGGACCCATGCCTGATCAGTCTCCACTTCTTTCTCTTCTTTGTCTGCCCACCATCCCAGGATCCTTCGCTGCCATGAGGGTCCTAATGGTCCCTGGGTGATCTCTGCAGTGACTCTGGACTTCAGTTTCCCCTCTTAGGAAATAGAGAGATAGTCTCTTCTCTGCCATCCTCATAGGGATGCGGTGAAGACTAAATAGCTCAAGCATGAGAAATAACTATTTTCCTCTTAAATGAGAAATGAGTAGTAGAGAAGAGGCAGCGGGCTAGGAGCCAGGACGTGTGAATCTGAGCCCTGGCTTTCTCTGATCCATGGAGAGATGGGCCCTTGGGTTACTCACCCTCTCTGGGCCCCCATTTTCCTTATCTATGAATAAGAGTCTTGACCCTTGGCCTTGGCTGATTTCAAGGGCCCTGGCAGCTCCAACCTTCCAGAAGCCTGCACATCCCATTTCTTCTTGACTAAACTGTACTTTTTTTGTGGGGACGGGGTGGGGCATGGTCCCATTAGATTTGGTGCAAAGTTCTTCCCAAAGGATGCAGCCATGGAATGCTAGCTCAGGACCCACCATGAGGCTGAGACTCCCTCCATATCACTGGTCATGCCAGCTGAGACCGTGGCCTTCCAATTTTCCAAGCATGTTATGGAATCTGACCTGGCCTGGCTTCCCTGGCAGCTGGGCTGCTCCTTCTGACTTGGCTGGTTGAAGGAGGCTGCCTTCCCTGAAACTGACTCAAGGTTTTGAAAGTCATTCATCACTGTTGAGTCTTCATGGGTGGGGTTCTCTATTCCTGCTAGAATTTCCTCCGGGTTTGGTCTCTCATTGTGATGGGCTCTCATGCCAGTGCCACTTAGAGGGCCCATCATGATGAAGATGGGGACTTGCGTTCCAGTCCCAGCTCTGCCACCTCCTAGCTGTGTAGCCTTGGAGAAGTCACTTGACATCCCAAGATCTCTATGTCCCCAGGGACAGGACAATAGGAAAGAAATACCCCTGCCCATCTCATAGGGTGGTGTGAGGCCCAAAGGAGATGATGGGTGGGCAGGGGCTTCCTGGTCTGTGAGAGACTGTGGACTCGTGCAGGGGATGCTATCTCTCTGCCGTGGTTACTTAGCAATGGCAGCACTAAGCTATGACAAGTCCCCGAGTCAATTCATGGTGCTGGAAAGGGGAGTGGTTAAGGTGGGCAAACATTCCCAGTGTGACGCAGTGGAGAGAGCATAGGAATGAAACGCCGCCATACTTGTCACCTCTGCAATCGAGATAGATCCCCAAATCTGGTGGCCCCCAAACATAAAATAGGGGCAGTAGTGAATTTGCCCAGTAATTACGTTGGGATCCCCCAAAGCAGACCCTCAACACATAGATTCAAGTAATTTGGTGATAACCCAGGAAGGATGGGGAAGGGGGTAAAGGAGGGGGGATCCCTCAGAACCTCTGAGAGAGGGTGCAGAACACACCCAGAGTCACCCCACAAGGGGGCCAGGAACCTAGCTGGTGTTTGTCTACCAGCTGTGAGTTGCTCTCAGGGTGTTAATGCCCCAGAACTTCCTGCCTGTCTATGTGTGGGCCACCTATGCCCTACGTGACCAGAGAACACACTTAGGCAGAGATTCAGGAAGCCAGGGAACTCCAGGGCCAGCTGAAGGGATGCAGGCCAGATACTGACAGTGACTGCTATGCCACCTCATAGGCTGTGTGAAGGTGACAGGAGGTAATGGAGGAAAAAACCATGCCTGGCCTTGGCGAGCATCAGAGAGCTGTTTGCTGTCATTGCTATCTACCCACCAACTTCCTCTGTCCCCAGCAGAACCTTCTCCTGCCATCATGGGCTTCAAGGGAGGCTGCCGCCAGCGCAGCCTCAGGGCTGGGGTCTTGGTTGATCTAAATCAATCATGGTGCCCCAGGCCCCTTGCCTGTGATTGGTTTAGGCATGGACCTGGGATGACTTTCTGGTCCATGAGACACAAGGAAGAGGAGGCTGGCTCCTGGGAGGGGCTCAGGAAGATGGTCTCCTGAAAGCCTCTGCATGTTCTGTGTCTATAATCACTCCTGGGGCAGGGGCTGACACCTTGTCATGGTTCAGGTGGTCCCAGGTGGCTGGGGCACCTTCCAGTAACTTCTAGAAAGAAGATGGCTTGAGTCTGATAGCTCCGTATCTAAAACTTCCTTCAGCAGGGGAACCAGAGCACAGGTTTAGCTCCCAGATAAGCCTCCCACAGAATCAATATGCATGTATTTCCTTCTTTATGAAGGAAAAAAAGAATGCTCTGGCATTTTTCCTTTAGAGCCACCCTCTCTGTCTCCACAAACTGATCTAATTTGCAATCAACATTGCATATTTCCCATTCTAAAGGTCTGGGGAGCTGGGCCTGGAAAGCAGAAAGGTAGTCATTTGTGATGGAACTGAGAAGGCTGGAGAAGCTTCCACATTCCTGCATATTCGCACCTCTCTGGGACAGGACTTGGGCACTGCAGTCAGCCGTGTCCTAACGACTTCCAGCTCCTTCTGGGAGCCTGGGAGACCAGATGAAATCATTGGGTTGTGAAGCAATTTTACTTGGAATGAATGGTGAATTTTGTTTTCTTTTGATAAAGAAACACCAGCCTGTATCTGACCTTCTTTTTTTTTTTTTTTTGGTAGTTAATTTTAGGAAGGACTTTTGAACGCAGTTAAGATGAGGTTGGACAAGGTCACACTTGGGGTTGTCTTGGAGCTGCAGAGCCCATCAATGGCTGTAACAATGGCCAGAGGGAAGGTTTATAATTGACCTGAGGCCTCAGCCCTGCCAGAGGGACAGGAGGGCTCAGGTCTAGGATTTGGGGGACCCCAGGGGCTGCAAGCCTTCCCTGACCCCTCCCTGGAGAAACAATGCATCAGGGAGAAAGCCCTTCACTTTGGCTGCTTTAAAATGCTGGTGGGACTTCCCTGGTGGCACAGTTGTTGCGAGTCCGCCTGCCGATGCAGGGGACACGGGTTCGTGTCCCGGTCCTGGAAGATCCCACATGCCGCGGAGCGGCTGAGCCCGTGAGCCATGGCCACTGAGCCTGTGCATCCGGAGCCTGTGCTCCACAACGGGAGAAAATAAAATGGGCTGGCAGAGCTGTGTGAACCCTCCTGGTAAACTTAGGGCCTTGGTCATGATAAAATAGGAGCCCATGAGGGGAGAAATGAATGCTCTTTTTTTTCCCCAAGGGCAGATATGTTTATTTACAAAACACACATACCCTCCCTCCCAGAGTGCAATGCCTGTGGGAGAGGGGGAGGTCGGGGCCTCACACACCTGAGACCCCAAGAGTACCAGGAGGGGCGGGACCTAGGCAGGGCCAGAAGGACACACTGGCGCTGCCTCCACACCGAATTCAGTAGTGGGTAGGGTTGGAGTAGTGAATACTCTTAATAGTAATGATGATGGTTACTTTGCCCAAGGCACCCTTTCTGTTCTCTCCAGCTCCCCTGTAAGGCAGACACCATCATTCCCATTTTTATACGCAAGGAAATTGAGGCTCAGAGGGGTTGTGTCCCTTACCCAGGGTCACCTGTCTGGTAGGAAGGTGACCAACTCTCCCGATTGGCCCGGGATGGTCCTGGTTTTAGCACGAAGATTTCCACATCCCTGGAAACCTTCAATTCTGGGCAAACCAGGACAGTTGGTCACCCCAGAGGAGTCAGAGCCAAGATTAAAGCCGAGTCCAACTGGTCCCCAAGCCCGTTGCTCTCACATCTACACCATGCCAGCTGCTAGCTTCCAGCCCTCATGAGATCTTCACACTCAGGGTGAAGCCCATAAGCAAGGCCATGCTGTGGGAAGATGGGGAGGAAGAACTTGAACCCAAGACTGTCTTTCCCCAGAGTCTCTTTTTCTTATAAGATCACAGTGGTGGAAGGTTCCAGAATGCCTTTTGCCCTGTGGCGTTGCTGTGAATGGGTAGGTAGGCCTAGTGGTTATACCTCTCCGGGGGCTGTGCACACATCTTGAGGGAGAAAGCTGAGTCTTTGCAACAGCTGCCTCCTTGCCTGGCCTGGAGCCCTGCCTGGCAGAGAGCGGGACCCATGAAGGTTTCACAGCGTGAGTGAGAGGCGAGATCACACATGGGTTTGCTTTCATTTAAGCAGCAACACAAACGTTCAACGACTCAATAATTGGCAGACATAAATACAGACATAAAATAAGGACCAATTTTAAAAGAACTCCAAACAAGTACAATGTGGTAACTTTTCTCATTAGCATCAACTGTTGTCCTTCATTATGTGACATAATCTAACTCTGGTGTTCTTCCAGGCCTGGGCTAAGCTGCTCGCTCTTTCGCTAGCTCTCTGTCTCTCTGTCTCTCTGTCTCTCTCTCTGCATGCGTGTGTGTGTGTGTGTGTGTGCGTACAAATCTTCTGTGAATATACTTATATTCACAGAAGTTTTTCAAGCTGTTTCTCCTTCATGGAAGCTGTTTTGAATTTATGAGCAACTGCAGTGGAAAACTTGCTCTTTCATTATGGCTGGCATGAAACATCACATTTAGCTGCTTGTCCTAATTAGCCTAAGACTTGTTTCTGTGTTTTGCTACTCCCCAGCATCTCTGTCTTCCCAGCCACCCTGGTTCCAAGGCCCCTGTATCCTCATTCTTTGTAGCTAGAACAGAGCCCAAGCGGAAGGACGTGCCAGATGTCTATTTTGAGTGGCTTCTGAGTCTTGGCTCTTGGCAAACCACTGGTGTATTCCAATATCCATTCTCCTCTCTTTCTATGGTAAGAGGAGCCTGACGTTTTGGCTGAGCCATGGCCACCCTCAAAGTGAAGACTACATTTCTCAGATTTGCTGCTAGCTGTGGCTATTTGGCTAAGTTTTTTTGCTCAAAAGGTATGAGTGTGATTTGTACAAGCTCTGAGTTGTGCCCTTCAGGGGAGGGCTGTACCCTCTTCAGCATCCTTTCTTCCCTTCCCACTGATTCAAATGTAAGCGTGGTGCTGGTGGACTCAGCAGAAACATTTGCTCATTCATTTAATTAACATAACCAATCAAGACTCCACAAGGGATAACCCACAGAGATAAAAGACAATAGAAATAGACCTACAAATTTGTCAGATGTTGGAAAGATCGGAGGCAGATGATAAAGCAACACCATAGAGATGATCCAACAACAAGCTAGGAGAAGCTTGGGTTCCTTCAGCCTGGTGGCTGCCTGGCTAGCCTGCATATGTGAGAGAGAAAGAAATGCTTATCCTGAGCCTCTGCTCAAGTAACTGAGCAGTAACTAACCCCATATCTGATAATATATGGTCTTTCTGTAGCAGCTGGTTTTGTTCACATGCAAACAATTTTGGTTTAATCATGAACAACAATAAAGTAGTTCACACCCTCCTTTTATGTTCTTCATCATCTACCCATGCTCCTATTATTTATTTATTTCTTAAATTTTTTATTGGGGTATAGTTGATTTACAATGTTGTGTTAGTTTCAGGTGTACAGCAAAATGATTCAGTTATACATATACATATACATATATCCACTCTTTTTTAGATTCTTTTCCCATATAGGTCATTACAGAGTATTGAGTAGAGTTCCCTGTGTGTAGCAGCTATTTTTACTCATAAGTCATTGTCTTCTAATATGGGTGTATAATATCATACTTACTAGCATGAACATTGTAATAGAATAGCTTAAGCTGACACCAAACAAAATCCTCGCTTTTAGGGTTTTTTTTGTCAGAATCATTATCAGAATCCAGCCACTCCTGTCTTTTTTTTTTTGAATTTTATTGTATTTATTTTTTTATACAGCAGATTCTTATTAGTTATCCATTTTATACATATTAGTGTATATATGTCAATCCCAATCTCCCAATTCATCACACCACCACCACCACCTGCCGTGGCTTTCCCTCCTTGGTGTCCATATGTTTGTTCTCTACATCTGTGTCTCTATTTCTGCCCTGCAAGCCGGTTCATCTGTACCATTTTTCTAGGTTCCACATATATGCGTTAATATACGATATTTGTTTTTCTCTTTCTGACTTACTTCACTCTGTATGACAGTCTCTAGATTCATCCATGTCTCTACAAATGACCCAATTTTGTTCCTTTTTATGGCTGAGTAATATTCCATTGTATATATATGTACCACATATTCTTTATCCATTCGTGTGTTGATGGGCATTTAGGTGGCTTCCATGACCTCAGCCACTCCTTTCGTTTTTTTTTTTTTGTGTGGTACGTGGGCCTCTCACTGCTATGGCCTCTCCCGTTGTGGAGCACAGGCTCTGGACACGCAGGCTCAGCAACCATGGCTCACAGGCCCAGCCGCTCTGTGGCATGTGGGATCCTTCTGGACCTGGGCACGAACCTGCGTCCCCTGCATCGGCAGGCGGACTCTCAACCACTGCGCCACCAGGGAAGCCCCACTCCTTTCTTAAATGGAGGCAGTTAGGGGGAAATTACAAGAGGCTACTGACAGGATTTAGAATTGGTTGGATGCAGTCGAAAAGGAGAGGGAGAAATGATGGTGGAGAGGAAGAAGAGGAGGAATAGGAGGAGGTAGCGTGGTAGCACCTAAACTTTATTGAGCACCATATGTATACTTGGAACATACTTACGCTAAACACTATCTGTTGTTTATGTGAAATTCAAATTTAACTGGGTGTTCTGTATTTTATCTGGCAGCCCGATTTCCATCTCAACCTCCTACTTCACCTGGGTATTTCCTACTTATCCTAACAGACTCAGCTCGTGTGCAGATTCCTTAGGGAAAGCATTCCTGACTCTTAGCCCAGACTGGACCCTTGTTACAGCTTTTTCCAGGACTGTGCTTCTGCCCCCAGAACACTTATCTCTGTTTGAATATTTGATTAGCCTCTTTCTCAAAGTAGACTGTGAGTATCTGATGGCAGGTCCACCCCTGCTTTTGCTCATCCCTGTTTCTTCTCCTACCCCTGTAGTGTATCCGGCACCTAGTAGGTATACAATAGATAGATGTACAATGAAATAAAGGCTGACTGAGGAATTTGTCCAAGACCAGCCACTTAACAGGCAGGAGAATTAGGATTCAAATCTAAGGAACAAAGACAAGAGCTGTTTTAAAGGAAAACTGACTCAATAACGTGGCCTCTAGTGTCCCCTGGCTGCTTCTGCAGCCTCCTCTGTGGAAGGCAGCTCAGTGGGTCAGGCAGGGCTTTGCCTGAGACTGAATCCAGGCTCAATGACTGATTATCTGGGTGGCCATGGGCTAGCCACCTAACTTCTCTGGACCTCAGCTTCTGTATCTGAAAATGATGATAAAAAATAATAATAGCTCTCTCATGGAATTGTTGTGAGGATTAAATGAGTCGGTATATCTGGAACCCTTAGAAGAGTGCTAAGTGCTCAGTAAATGTGAGCTCCTGTTATGCCATCTCTGCCTTGCTTGCTATAGTCCATCCACACCCACGGAACTTGTTCCTAACTGAGGGCCTTTGCATGTGCTGTTTCCTCTGCCATGGAAGCCCTTCTCATGCTCTTTTGCCTGGCCAGATCCTTCTGATTCTATAATTAAATCTCGATTCCTTTCTCAGGAGGGCTTTCTCTCCTTCCACCTGTTGATGTTCTGTACTCACCCCCTTCTCCATCCTGTCTCCTCGGGACGCTGACCACGATATGTAGTGAAATGTGTATTTGGTATGTGTTTGTTTAGGGTCTGTCTTCTTCTACCAGACTGTAAGAGGGCAGGGACCTCTTTCTTGTTCTCCAAAGACCTACAGTGGCCAGCACAGTGCCAGGCATACAGTAGGTGCTCAGTCAGTGTTTGGTGAATGAATACATGAAAACAAAACCACCAGGACATGGTAGCTGAAGGCACAGAGTGGGGCAATGGGAGGGCAGTGAAGGGGCCTGGGAAGTGGGGAGCAACATTGCTTTTAATGGAAACAGGGAGTTGGGGGAGACCCGGACTCCGTTAAGTTCAGTGAATGCTTGTCCAGCGTTCTGTCCTTTGTTGTACTTCTCTCCTGTCAGTCACTCACGCTAGTCTATGAAAACATCTCAGGGGCCAAGTAGCACAGACGAAAGCTCTTATGACCTTGAAAGCTATTTCCTCCCATTGTGGCTGCCTTAAGATTTCTGTGCGCATCTAGGGGATGGATGAAAATAAGGATAACCATCACGGCCAGGAACTGCCAATTTAAAAATATACATTATATGAAATACTTCTTTAGAATCCCACAAGGTGTCTTCTCCCAATTTTACAGATGTGCTGAAGAGTCTTAGAAGGAATAAGTGATTTGCCCAGAGTCACAGAAAGGAGAGGACTGCTGGGATTGGAACCCAATCTGACCACCTCTGAAGCCCATGCTCTTGCCTGTCCACCCAACAGCCTGTGAAAAGCTAGAGTTTGACATGATTGGTCCGGCTACCCATCCTAGATCAGCATGAGGCAACAAGGGCCCAGAGGGTCTCAGGGTCCATGCTTCAATACCAGCAAATTGCATGCCCACCAGGCCCTGCTACAGGGGGAGCAAACTCTACCTTGGTAGTAGCTTGAGTTACTCCAGCTTGATACCCTTTCCTTGATTCTTTCATCCTTTGATTCATTGATCAACCTATTCATTCATTCAATAAAATGAATTGTACAAGGCAGACACATACACAGGAAATTGTAGGGAAATATGACTTCCCTGGAGTCACAGGCTTTGGGGAGTGTTGATCTTTGTGTTGCCAAGGTCCTGGGATTCAGCAACCAGATGAGCCCTTGAATCTCTAGGGTGGGGTCCAAGAATGGAGACCCACAGAAGACATCGGCTCCTGTGAGACCACTGGGAGTCCTAGGCACATCTCACCTCTGGTTAATCTTTGTGTCCTCACAGCCTTAACAAAAAGCAATTGCTTTTGCTTTGTGTGTGTGTGTGTGTGTGCGTGCACACACACACATGCACTGTAAAAAGAGTGGCCAAGAGGGATTTAATTCAAAACAAGCATCACTAAAAATATGCATCTCCATTGGGTGAGGGTCCATTAATGATGGGAACAAAGAAGATACAATGTCAACCGTCATCTGTTTATTCAAGAGACATTCACTGAGGAATCCTGGGTGCCAGGGCCTGGGTCTCATGGGCCCCACAGTTTAGAGGATGGAAGGACAATAAACAATGACCTTGAAGTGACCCATGGGCTGGGAAGCGGGTGGATGCGGAGCTGTGAGCCCCAGGTCTGTGTTGTCACGTCTGTCTCACATCTGTCCTCTCTCTGGGTCCTCAACTCCCCGAGGGCAGGAGATGCCTCCTGGTCTTGTCTGTCTCCCTGGGCAGGGCCAGTTGGATGCAAAACACAAATGAGAGGCCCCTTGTTCAAAAAAGGGAAAAAATGCCATTAAAGTTACAAAAATATAGAGTTTCTCTTCTTTTGTGGCCTCTTTCTTAAATTCTCATGGAGTTTTAAAATATTTACTATTTAATAGCCATCTAAGTAAATAAGAATAAAAATTATTAACATGACTTTCATCATTTATCTTTAAATTGTGTGATGCCAGTTTTCAATACAAATCTAAGAGCATTTAACTCTTATGCAGAATCTCAGGAATTCCATGCTCATAGCTCATATGTGAACATGTGGTTCATTCTTACCAGAACAGGGGAACCTGCCCCAAAGTAACTCATCTGTTCTCATTTTGTTTCTTGATGTGCACACTTTGCTCTCAGCCTTCAGCTCACTGATGAGTGAGGAAGGACGGAAAGGTAAAGGAACTGTGGGTCAGTCAGTCCTTCCTTCCCTTGCATGTCATCATTCTCAGCGTGAGATTGGCTAATTCAGGGAAGTGACAAGAGATGGAAGGGATGTAATAGATTTTCTTGGTCATTAGTGTTTCTTAGAATATCATTGCCTTCTTTCTGCATTCGACATAAGTTCCAGTTGAAAAAAGAAGGTGGAGGCTTTCAGAGCCCCCTGCTACTCAGTCACAGATGTAACATGCTTACCTTGAACTTGCATTGAGTCTCACTGAACTCCCGCATAGTGGGTCCACAGGAATTCTGTGCTCACAGGGCTTCATGAATGCTGGATGTGGATGGCCTGGCAAGGAATGGCAGGCATACATGCTATGTGTACGTTCTCTGCTCTATGGCCCCACTGGACTTCACTTATGAAACACAAGTTGAAAGACAAAATTATTAAGAATTTCAAGATGGTGATAGCAGAGCATTCAACCAAGCATGGGGTCCTTCCAAGTGTGAGGGTCTGAGAAACTGCCCAGCTTCCATGTCCATGAAGCTGGCCCTGTCCCCAGGGCCTTGGCCAATTTTGCTGATGAGTGAAAATCTTCCCCAGGGTGATCATATTTGATTTAGGATTGATTGGCTAAATGGAAGTCTCCCAGGCAGAGAAAGGGAGACCTAACAGAGGCAGGAGAAGTCATTGCAGGATGGGGTTTGTGGTCAAGTTGGCATGGCTCCAGTGTCTTGTGCCAAGGAGGGAGGGGCAACAATGAGGCTGAATAGGAGAGCTGGAGCCAGGTTGGAAATGGCTTTGTATTCTAAACTAAGGAACTTGGACCTCTACCATTGGCAATGGGAAACCACTGAAGACGCCATTAGATCTTGGGCTCAGAAAGAGGGATCTGTTGTAGAGCAGGCAGGATGGTAGGGGAGTGGCAAAGAGGCTGGTGCAGAGAGTCAAGGCCAGAGACAATGGGGTCTGGATGTGGGTGAGGCTGCAGGGAAGGGAGGGGGGGGCTCACTTGAGGGAGAATACCCAGGTACAACCCATAGGGCAGGGTGAGCTTCCCGACGGAGGCGGGGCAGCCAGGTGGAGGCCCAGGGTGAGCCTTGGGTTTCTCATTGGGGCAGTTGGGTTTTCTAACTTCTAAACCCAGAGGGTTTAGACATATCACAGGGTCTAGAGACCTCTGATCCATGGCCTGAAAATTCTTCCATTTACTGTTCTCTCCTGTTGAGGACGAGAGCATTAAAACACAGAAAGGAAAACACAGCAGAGGGCATGTTATTTTTAAGAAAACCTGTGGCACAAATAAAAACACAATATTTTAAGTCTTCGTTTATTTGCAGGGGAGAGACCATGTCAGCCTGAAGGTTCTGGACAGTGAGCCAACCCCTGCCAGCCTCTGTAAACACTCCCAGATGATAAATAATAGTAGCACCAGTGTTAAAGCCCCTCATTAGGGTCTTGGCATGAGCATGCCTTGATTTCAGAGCCCCCCCGCCCCCCCGAGTTGTGTGTGCTTCTCTTGAATTCCAAGAGATGAATCTTACTTCTTATAGTTCCCAAGCAGAGCAATGGCTAGAGGAAGGTGGAAAGACTTGTTTGTGCCAACTGAAGCTTGTTGTTGTTGTTATTGTTATTTATTTATTAGGCCTTAAGAAGCACCTATACCTTACCCTCGCAACAGAAAGTCCCTTATGCTATTTGACTTTCCTCACACTCCTGTACGGGAGCCTAGGCCCATTTAATAAATGAGAAAAAAGAGGCTCCTGGAGGCTAGTGCCTTGCCTAATGCCATATGCTGGAAAACACTGGAACTTTCTCCCCATGCTTCTTGGTCCAATGTCCAAGCATTAGATCAGTGCTTCATTTTCTCACAAAAGTACTCCTATCAGAGAGAGGTTGTCTTGGGGGTTCTAGAAGGAAGTTTTCAGTGGTCCCCTCAAATAAGGAAACTGTCATTTAAGTCTAATGTCTTATCTTAATTCATACAAACATTGCATCTTGTGGTATATTATAACCAAATATGTTTTTTAAACATAGATATAATGCATTGAATGTCTTATCCAGTAAGATATATGCTCTAAGAAGACCTGCTGTATTTATCCTGTGTCTTAGCCACTGGGTAGGTCCTTGGTGTACTTAACCGTACATTGAAGGGAACTGCATCACACTATAGCTGCCACTGTGATCTAAAAACAGGATGAGATGATGTACAAGCTACCCACAATAATGCTGGGTAACAAGCAAGCCCAGGATTTCAGTTGCATACAACAGGAAGCATTTATTTAGCTCAAGGAGGTGGTTGGATCATATTGGCTGGGCTTGGTCACGTGTCTGCTGGCCCGTTGGTCTCAGCAAGAATCGGCTGGGCAGCTAGGCTCTGCTCCACATGCCTCTCATCCTCCTCCAGGGTCCAGTGCACCAACCCAGGCCTGCTCTCCTCATGGCCATGGCACAGGGGTGCTATCATGCCATTGCTCATGTCACACCTGTTAACTTTCCATTGACCAAAGCAAGTCACGTGGCTGAACCCAAAGTCAAAGGGTAGAAAGTATTCTTTCTCTGGGAGGAAAGAATTGAGAAATCACTCAATGAAGGGTGTGGATACAGGGAGGGGTAAGGAATGGGTGCTGTTAATGAAAACTCCCACAGTGATGGGAGTACTCATCTAGTTATTTTGTGTCACTCTTATTAACTTGCATCAGGGAACCTGGATCCTTTTCTTTTTTAAATTGAGGTATAGTTGATTTACAATATTACATAAATTTCAGGTATACAAAATAGTGATCCACAATTTTTAAAGGGTAGACTCCATTTATATTTATTATAAAATATTGGCTATATTTCAGGGAATCTGGATTTTAATGGTAGCTCAGCCATGTGACCTCAGATAAGACCTGTGTTCTTTCTGAGCCTCACTTTTCTCATCTGTATAATAGGAGCAATCATTCCTTTTTCCCAGGGGTGTTACTAGGATAAAATATGTGATTCTATGGAACAGCACTTTATGAGAAAGCAGGATGAAGATATTCTTACTATTACTCCATCTAATGTTTCCTGAGTGGCTATACTTAGCTCCAAATAATTTTTGACCTTCAAAACAGTCAAACCAGGCTACTGAATGCTTTGGAACAGGGATCATTATAAAAAGAATGAAAACAACCACCACCACAGCAACTATGATAAAACCACAACAGGAACACTTTGATATTCACAATTGCCTTTCCTAGTATCTCCAACGCTGAGACATAGCGCTTACTCCAACGAGGCTTTGCTGAATGAATAATCAAATCACTAACAGTGATCATGTATTTTAAAAACGTCTCTCTGGTTCTAAAATTAGTTTCCAAAGAGGAACTCTCGAAAAATCTTTGTGTGAGGGATCCCCGTGGAAGCCAAGCTTCACCTGCTTTGAAGAGTAGCTACTCATCTCCCCAGATACATCATGGAAGTTTTCTTCCACCATCCCCAGCACACACAGAGAGCCACTCTGAGTGTTTGTCTTTGCAGCCAAGTTGAACCATTCTGTGAGCCCAAATCCTTATCTTTATTCTCCATGGCATAGTCAAGCCCTAAATCTTGATTATCTTAGGAAAGAGAAATCTGCATTGTATTGAGGACCATCGTTGTGTCAGGCAATTCCACGTGTCAATTTCTCCAGTTCTCTCTGCCTCTGAGGGAGGCATTAGTATTCACTCACGATTTACAGCTGGGACTCTGAGCTCAGAGAGGTTGTGGGATCTGAACTCGAAGGCGAGCTTAGGCTGGCTCTGACTTTTTCCCCGGCCTGTACTGGCATTAAATACTTGTTACTTGATTGCTCTATCAATGAACAGGTTGGAAAAAGCTACTATTAAGGTAACAGTCATTTGGCCGGAGGCAAAATGTGGAACAAGTAGATATAATACCTGTCCACACTCCTGCCCTCAGGACAATATCCTGTCCTCAGTAAGGCTCAGGGACGGCTCATGGTGATGCTCACGCTCTCTGGAAGAGAATTCTGGAACGGAAATCTTTTTATTGAGCTCAGGATTTTAAATTAGGCCAAGCACATCCAGAAATTTCTAAGATTCCTCTGGGTTTGAAAACACTGGATGTAGTCTAAACCCCTCATTTTCCAGATAAGAAAACTGAGTTCCAAAAATGTGAGTGACTTTTAGAGTCACCCAGCTAGTTATTGGCAGAGCTTGAGTTTTGCTGGAAAGTTCTCTCTGTCTTTCTCTATGTCTCTCTGTCTCTGTCTCTCACACACACATGCTCAGCCAAGCCGGGGCAGGGGTGGGTGCTGGCAGCTTCTTCTAACGAGTAAGAATGCCCATAATCACCCTCTGCCTTTCTGAGTGATGCTGAGAAGTTGAAGGCTGAAGGTCTCAGCGCCCTGGAGCCCCAGGGAGTCTGTGAACGCTTAGCACATTTAAACGTCAGCCCTTCAAACCATCCATCTGTGGAGCTTTCCGTGGGATCGATTCCCCCATACCGCCAACGGGATCCTGATTAGAAGCACAGGAGAGCTCCAGAAGCAGCAAGGCTAGCAGGAGAGGGACTCACTTCAGAGCCATGACACAGTGGACAGCTGAGCTGTCAAAACAGGAAACAGATTCGCAGTGCTTGATTCAGGCTGGTTGACTGCGTGTGTGAGGGAATCAGCCCGTGTGCGACAGGCTGTTTTGGCAGGCTCTGGGCCGCTGGGGCGGGATTGTACTCTGTCACACATGCTTTGGGCCTGCAAATGGTCCAGACAGCTGCCCCCTTTTGCATCCTGGAGTGAACAGCTAGGTTGAGCTGCTTCTGCCTAAGGACCAGTTCTGCTCCCTAAGAGAGAGGGCCCTGGGCCAGAGCCCCGTGGTGTGCACCCAACTTCCCCACTCACTGCTGTGGGATCTTGGGCAAGTCACCTAGCCTCTCTGAGCCTCCGCTTCCTCCTCTTGAAAATGGGGACAATACTAGAGACCATATTTAACTCATGGGTAAACAACTCATCTCTGTATCTTAGTGAACCTTAAGACACAGTATTTAATTCACAGTTAAATAACTCAACCACTCACATTAGTGGAGGTTGAATTATGAAATTTAGAATTTGGAGCATTGCAAACGGAAGGCACTCAGCAGATGTTGGTTGATGTTCTCACCAACATCTGACCCTGTACCTTCTGCCCTTAAGACCAATAGAAGGGAGCTCCAGCTGCTGCAGCTTTGTCCAGGGACATCAACCCCGAGTTTTCGAACCTGAGCCTCCTTACTTTCTGCCTAAAATTAACATCTGTCACTAATTGGACACCTGCCGTATGCCCGGCATTGTGGTGGGCACTTGCTCACAGTACCTCATTTTATTGCAAAAACAAATCTATAAAGTAATGACATCAAAATTAAAAATAGCCAATGAGTGTTATTTAAACATTCAAGGTGCACTGTGAACACTTAATATGTATTAACTTTGTTAATTAAGTTTTAGGTCTTATTTCCCTCATTTTGCAGATGGAGAAACCTGACGCTCAGAGAAGTGAGCTGCGCAGACCAAGCTTCAGAATCCCAGACACTGAAGATCTTGGAAAGGCCCAATTTACTCTGGACAGAAGCAATCTCTCTCTCTCTCTCTCTCTCACACACACACACATACACTCTCACCTGTGTGCAACTGTGCACCGAAACTCCATCACCAGTGGTAGGGAAGGGGTTCCATGGGCTTATGACAGCGATCCTCACATATCTGGAAGCCTTGGTCTGTGTCTCACTTTCCTGGAGCCCAGCAGGGGCTATGGAGGTGAACAAAAGGTGCCAAGGGCAGCAGAGACCAGGGCGGGGTGACCACAGGGTGAAGTAGGGGCTGGAAGTACAGTTTTAAAAGCTGAACAGTGGGCTGGGTGCACCGTGTCAGTGGTCCTGCATCACAATGATCCAGAGGCAGCATCCTGGCTCTCTGGAGGACCCACCGGGCTCCTCTCCATTTACTTCACTCGCTGGGCTCCCCCTACTCAGAACACCCCCATTGCCCCCCCAGCCCATCTTTCCCTAGGGAACAACTAGTCATTATTCCAGATCCAGTTAGGGGGTACTCCTCTGGGAAGCTCTTTTCCCTCCAAACAATGGTTCCCCTGATTCCCATCAGGTCCAGAACTTTCTGTCACTGGAGCATCTGCTTGTAGTCTGAGTTCCCCTCTTGCCTGAAGGAGCCCTCTAGGGCATTTCATTTCTGCCCAGCCTAGCACAGGGCCCGGGACAGAGTAGGAGATGAATAAAAGTTGGTCGACTGATTAAAAAGATGAAGTCTGGGGAGGATCCAAAGGGAGTTTTCAACCAAACAAATGGAAGGAGGAATTCATATAACAATCTCATTGGACAGATCAAGAGGCTGGGGCTTGGGAAGTGCTATGGGCTGAATTGTGTCCCCCCAAATTCCTAGGTTGAAGTCCTAACCCCTGATACCTCAGGATGTGACATTATTTGGAGCTAGGGTCTTTACAGAGGTAATCAAGTTAAGATGAGGTTATCAGGGTAGCCCCTAATCCAATATGACTGGTGTCCTTATAGAAAAGGAGACGTTTGGACACAGATTTGTACAGAGGGGGTGAAGGAACATGGGGAGGGGACAGGCAAGGAGGGAGGCCTGGAACAGAGTGCCCCTCACAGCCCCCGGCAGGAACTAGCCTTGCCGACACCTTGATCTCTGACTTCTGGCCTCCAGAACCCATTCTGAGATACTTTGTCACCGTGGCCTTAGAGAGCTAGTACAGCACAATGAAGTAACTTGCTTATTGTCACAGGCCCGTCGGTGGCAGAGCCAGGATTTGAACCTGGATCAGCTAACTCCAAGATCCATTTTGGGTGAAGACTTGCTGATTTCCCCACTCTGTACACCTGTCTTACCAGTTCTCCCGTTTTCCGTTTAGAATAAGAGTTTTTCTTCTGTCTACTAAATTTCTATCTACTGCTTCTCTATGCAGGGTCAATTAGATCTGGGGAGAAGGCTGAACCTGAAGAAGGTGGTGACCGGAGGCATTAAATCAAATGAAAATCACATCCGCTGATCATTTTATGTTGATTAAACTTTCTATTGTAGAAACCATAAACCTGCACTGACACTTTCTGTCGGTAATGAAACTTATCTCTGTAATGAAAGCTTGACTGCTGCATTGGACACACGAGGGAGTAAATCAGCATTACCTCCAGGCCTGAAGTCCAGGACCCAAACTGTGATGGTTCAGGATGCAGATGACAGAAACAGACTGCCTGGGCTCAAATCCCACCTTCACTGGTGTACACTCAGGCAAGGTGTTTCATCTCTCTATGCCTTAATCTCTCATCTTAAACATAGGGTCAAAAATATTATCTATTTCTTATATTTTCTTTGTTTTCCCTGTGTGGATTAAGGGAGGTGGGTAGTAGTACATGCACTATGCTTAGAAGAGTGTCTGGCATACACTAAGTGCTCCATCAGTGGGGGTTATTGATAGAATATTAATAACATTATGGTAGGAATTATAATAACATTATGTATAATCATATATTATAATGCTAATTATAATGATATTGTAATATTAGTAATGCAATTGTTAATTATAATATTAATAATTAAAATAATATATTAAAATATAATATTAATAATACTATTTTTTTTGTGTGTGGTACACGGGCCTCTCACTGTTGTGGCCTCTCCCGTTGCGGAGCACAGGCTCCGGACGTGCAGGCTCAGCGGCCATGGCTCACGGGCCCAGCCACTCCGTGGCATGTGGGATCTTCCCAGACCGGGGCACGAACCCGTGTCCCCTGCATCGGCAGGCAGACTCTCAACCACTTCGCCACCAGGGAAACCCATTAATAATACTATTGATATAACGGTAAAATTGTTGCTCCTACTATTACTGGTAAGCCCTCCATCGATGTGGGTTACTGTTTGTTGTTCTTATTATTGGTATTATCAGAAGTTCCTGAAGGTCTCAACAGGTCAAAAGGGGCTACAAGGAATATTAAAATAATTTAAAAATCACTTCTTAACTGTTTATTCCATCAAACAGCCACACTTCAAATATTTGACTTTGTATTTTGCTTCCAATCATTGTTTATATGGGAATGCAGACATTTCCATGGTTATACCACTCTCCCTATGATCACAAGCTGTGGACCATTTCTGAACCGCCTGTGTGCCTGGAGTTTTACTTGGTACCTCTTTTTTTTTTTTAAAGAAGATGTTGGGGGTAGGAGTTGATTAATTAATTAATTAATTTTTTCTGTGTTGCGTCTTTGTTTCTGTGTGAGGACTTTCTCTAGTTGTGGCAAGCAGGGGCCACTCTTCATCGCGGTGCGCAGGCCTCTCACTATGGCGGCCTCTCTCGTTGCGGAGCACAGGCTCCAGACGCGCAGGCTCAGTAGTTGTGGCTCACGGGCCTAGCCACTCCGCGGCATGTGGGATCTTCCCGGACCGGGGCTCGAACCCGTGTCCCCTGCATTAGCAGGCAGATTCTCAACCACTGTGCCCCCAGGGAAGCCCACTTGGTACCTCTTGTGTGTGATAACTTCCTTCTCAACTTCACAATGGTTCTGTAAGTCAGACAGTCCCGAGGTCCATGTCACAGTGCAGGAAAAGGCTCCGAGACTTGCCTAATGTCCAGCCTTGCTGTGAGGCAGAGCCCAGGGTATGACTCAGCTCTCACTGGCTCCAAAGCCCTTCTTAGGGATTATCACTGTAGGACCAGTTCCAGGAGTAGACAACTTCTCATCCTCACCTTCCAACCTCTGTGGCTCCTCTTGGTGCACTGAGGACATAGTAATTCCTCCAAAACCCAACGTCTGGAATGAATTAATGAGCAAAACAAAGCAACGGGGCCCACTGTGGCTTGGAATGTTGAAAGTTTGTCATCTTCATGCTTTTAATCACTTAAACCAAGTGAAGTTGCGGTAGGGTCCACGTTCAGCTTGAACAAGCTGATTCTGCATCTCTGGCTGCAGGTGGGTGCCCTGGGTGGACCCCACTGTGGAAAGCTGGGCCAGGGATTCGGTTGGGGGAAAGAGTCACTGTTTTGCCTCCGTCAAGCCCTCGTGTGAAGGAGAACAAGGTGCCTACCTGTTTCTGTTTCCCCAAGAGATGTTCTGTCTGTGATTGTCATTTTTTCCTGGGACTAATTGCTCTGTTTTCCCAGGAACAGCTTGGAGATCTGACCACCTCCAGAAGCTGGGAGGACAGAGATACCTTGGATCCCTCAAGGGCAGCTGCAAGGGAGTGGGGGAAAGAGAGATATTTTCCATCAGTTCCCCAGAGAAACCAGGAACTGAAATGTGTGTCTCAGGGAAACAATGTGAGGATCTAAATAAGTACGGCTGTAAAGCCATCCCGACAACCATGAAGTGCTTATAGATAATGAGAATTGCTAGTAATAGGAAATGATGGTATGGGCTAAGAGATATAGAGGAAGATATAATGAGTAAATTTAAGGAGTTTAATGATAATGGTAAAAATAACGACAACTAGGGAGATCAGCTTGGCCTGGGTTTCCTGGAACTGCCCTGGTTTTAAAACTGAAAGGTCAGAGTCCCAGGAAGCCCCTCCGTGTTGGTCACCCCAGTAATGAGCATCTCAGACAACATGAATTCATTCAAAGAAATTAAAAAGGATCCATTTGCAACACTTTTTGAACAATGGCTAGAACATGCATTCTTAGTCGTTTCGGGGAGGGACTCTTTGCTGTCCTTGGTTGGTGGCACCGCTGTGACACCTGGGAAACCTCAGTTGCTTTCAGGCTTGGCAATACATCAGAGCCAGACTCCTCAGGGACCCATCCCCTGAGATCTCAGGACTCACCAGAAACCCTGGCATTCCCATCACAGCCCCTTGCAATCTGCAAAGTGATTTCACCTATTATTTCATTTCAGTTTTCCAGCAGCCCAGGGGAGTGGAAATAGTAGGCACAATTAATCTCATTTTTTCAGATTAGCAAACAGATTCAGAGAGGTTAAGCCACTCTCCCCAGGCCACACAGCTGGTGGGTGATCCAGTCAAGGGCCAGGTCTGTCTGACTCTAAAGCCCGTGATTTTTTACAAATACTGTATGATATCACTTATAGGTGGAATCTAAAAAATACAACAAACTAGTGAATATAACAAAAAAGAAGTAAACTCACAAATATGAGAACAAACTAGTGATTACCGGTTAGGGGAGGGGGGCAATTTGCGGGTGGAGGAGTGGGAGGTACAGACTATCGAGTGTAAGATCGGCTCAAGGATGCATTGTACAACACGGGGAATAGAGTCAATAATTTACAATAACTGCAAATGGAAAGTAACCTTTTAAAATTGTATAAAATTTTTAAAAATTAAAAATAAAAACTACATTCCATTAAAAAAATAAAGTCTGTGGTCTTTTCCCTGTAATATCTACCACTTCTGAGTTATTCCCTCACATGAAAAACCAAGATCTCAGCATCAAATAAGCCAATGCCAAGACTCCACTCCAGAGGGCCCCAAAGCATGTGGCTGAGCTGAACCCCACACACTGGTGCCAAGCCAGAGGGACAATGGCATGGCTTCCAGAACCTCAGTCCTCCTGGTCTGTCACATATGCTTCATGACAGTGGCAGTGAGCAAGGGTGTAGGGTTGGGTACTAAAGAGGGAGAGTGGCTTTCGGAGTGAGATAGGGAAACATTTAAGAGAACGAATGTAAAGCAAGATGACTGTAGTTAATAATACCATCTCCGATGCGAGAAATTTACTAAGAGAGTAGATTTCGGGGGCTCCCATCACACACACAAAAAGGAGAAGATAAGTTAATGAGCTTAATCAACTTAATATATTAAGTAGCCGGACTGTGGTAATCACTTCACTATGTATACGGCTGGCAAATCATCATTTTGCACACCTTTAACGATTTTTATTAAAAATTAAAAATAAACCCGCCTCCATCTCTTACTACGAGCCTTGATTTCCTCACCTGTAAAATGGAATTATGGGCACCTTGCAAGGTGATGGTGAGCGTGAAAAGTAATAAAGTGTTTGTACAACATGGTACAGCCAGGGGACTGAGAGCTACCGTTCATTGAGCCAGACGTGGTTTTAAGCACTTTGATGGATGAAATAATTTAATCTCGAGCATCTCTGTGAGGGAAGGGTAGGCTAGTCCATGGGTCAGATGCAGGTCAGCACACAGGGGGCTGGGGTCAGGGCGGGCACGAACAGGGGCTGAGCAGCTTTGTCAGATCAGATTTTCTAGTCTGAGTGTGTCCCATGCAATACTTGGGACATACTTAGGCTACGTAATTATTTGTTGTTTATCTGAAGTTCAAATCTAACTGGTCATCTCGTATTTTTATTTGCTAGATCTGGTACCCATAGGTCTGAGCCACTGCCTCCAATAAAACCAGTGTTCATGGCTCACGTGGAACATTTCTCAGGCACTGGGGGATGGGGTGTGGGTTGGAAGCTTACATGTACAGAGTCTGGACGGCCCTGTAACGGGAGGTGTGCATCCCCTGGGCTTCAGAGTCATCTTTGGGTCTCCTGTGAGGTTGGTTCCTTTGCATCTAACTCAAAGGGATCACCAGCAAAAGAGACAGGGATTCAGATGATGTAATTACTCTTTCTTTTGCTTTTTGATGCCCATCAAATGATTTGTCTAGCCCCTTCATTTTTTCTGCTAGTCTTTGCCTATATCCCACAATTATTTTGAGTGTGAATAAAGGAAGGAAATGTTCTCTTTCATTATCTTATAAGAAATGTTTTAGGGTAGTGGTTCTCAAATTGTAGTCCTAGGACCACCAACATCAGCATCATCAATGAACTTGTTAGAAATGCAAATGAATCAGAAACTCTGGGGTAGGGCCCCAAACTCGGTTTCCATAAGGCTCTAGGGCATGTTGATGCCTACTCAAGTTTGAGAACCTCTGGTTCAAGCCATCCTCTTTGAATTAAGAAGCAGGAGAGCTTAAAGCCCAGCTCCATGCCTCCCTGGCTGGGTGACCTTATGCAAATCACTTATTCTCTTAGACTGTTTCCTTCTGCTGAGGGCAATGGGGGAACCAAAGCCTCCAGAGCCCCATCCAGCTGTGTGTCATGTTTCCTCCCAGTCCGTCGATAAAGGCAGCCTGCTGGGGGGTCCCTGGGCACCGTGCCACAGGAGTGGGAGCAGTCTGCTAGGTCCCTGCTCCCTGCCACCCAGCCTGTGGGTCCCCAGCCAAGAACAAAACGACATGTGCTGCCACTTGGCCTGGCAAGGGAGGTGGCCCAGCGCCAGCCCCTGCTAATTGCTGATTTGCACTGAAACAGCAAACAAAGCTCCTCATGTGAATGCCCTGGTTATTTGGCCGGTTCTCCCCCAGCCTCCTTTAGTCACCACCCAGGGGGCCGGCCCCATACTCTGGAGCTATTCACCCCAGGATTCCAGGAGGCCACATGGCCAGAGGCACTCACGCAGCCCCCAGAGAAGCCAGCCTCTCTCTCAGCAGCTAATTGGAAGGAGGAGGGTTTGCTGTTGCCCTGTTCTTTTTCTCTCCCATGTTTATGCTTCACCATGAAAAAAAGAATACAATGATTTCTCTCTCAGGGGCACAGAGCTTTCGAGAGAAAACAGGAGAGGGGAGAAAAGAGCAAGAGCCCCAACTTGCAACCTTGAGACCCTGCCAAGACTTTCAGTCCTGCTGGGACTCACTTCCATGCCTGTAACTCAGGGAGCCCTTGGTGCCTCCCCAGCACTTGAGACCCAAGTAATATTGCCTTGAACCTTCATTCCACTGCCCAAGGGCACCCCAAGTCTCCCCAGGGAGTCTGTTAAGCCCTGGTTTTACATTCTCAGGGCCCAGCTCCTGCATCTTCATCCTTTCTCATTCTCCCATGACACCCCGATACCCACAGCTCAGCTCCATCACCAAGTACCATAAGCAAAGAGAAAACCACAGGTCCAAACGTTCTACCATTTTGTGGCCTTGACAGAGACTTGGCGGAGGGTGGAGAGGGTTATGGGGTGAAGTTAAGTGGCACATCCCACCCTCTGGCTACCCAACACCTGCCCCCACCTCATCACATGCAGCTTCCCTAGATCTCAGAAGCCTTGGTGCCAGCTCTCACCTGGGCTTCACAGAGCCTCCTTCACCCCGAGCAGACCCATCATGCCAGTCTCCCAGCAAGGAACTCAGTTCCAAGAGAAGGAACTTTCCCTCATCTTGTTACAAGTCACTGGTGAAAATGAACTAAGTCTCTGACCTCTGGGAGCTCACATTTCAGTGGGAGGAAAAGGGGAAAAGCACACACACAGATAATCATAGAATGGGTCAGGTGGTGATGAGTCACTATATTTGGATTTGAAGTGATTCCCTCAATTTGCACTTTCTTTCCGCCCACAGGTGAAGCTCCCTGAGACAAGATTTTTTGTAAACAGCTTTATGGAGTATAATTTACACACTATAAACTGCACATAAAGTGTACAATTTGGGAAATTTTGACAGATGTACACACTCGCGAAACCACCACCACGAACCAGATAGTGATCCATCTCCCCCGAATGTCCTTGTGCCCCTTTGCAACTCCTCCGCTCCTTCTATTTGCCCCATCCCCACTGATGGTTGGCAACCACTGATCTCCTCTCTGTTACTACAGATTACTTTGCTTTTTTTTTTTTTTTTGCAGTACGCGGGCCTCTCACTGTTGTGGTCTCTCCTGTTGCGGAGCACAGGCCCTGGGTGCGCAGGCTCAGCGGCCATGGCTCACGGGCCCAGCCCCTCCACGGCATGTGGGATCTTCCTGGACCGGGGCACGAACCCGTGTCCCCTGCATCAGCAGGCGGACTCTCAACCACTGTGCCACCAGGGAAGCCCCTGTTCCAATTGTTGACTATTAAAAATAAAGCTGCTTTAAACATTTATATCTAAGTCTTCACACAGATGCATATTTTCATTGATGCTGGGTAAATATCTAAGAGTGGAATGACTGGATCATATGGCAGATTTATGTTTAACTTTTTTGAAAAACTGCTAAACTGATTTCCAAAGTAATTGCACCATTTTGCTTTCTCACTAGTAGTGTACAAATGTTCTAGTTCCTACCCAAAAGTTGCTATTACCAACCTTTAAAATTTTAGACACTGTGATAGGTATGTCTTGGTATTGTTACTGAAAGTGAGGTCCAGCTGCTTCCCGCTCTAAAGCCAATACTACAGAGGCAATGTTGGTGGAAAAGAAAGTTTGCTTTATTGCAGAGGCCAGCATCTGGGGGAGGGCAGACTTGTGTCCAAAGGCCAACTCCCCCACTGACAACCAGTGGGCAAGAGCTTTTAAAGGGGAACGTCAGGGGTGTATAGGCGGAGGGAGGGGGCTACATGCAGAAGCAGCACAGTCAGCTCTGACAGTCACCTTGAAATTGATCACACTGTGGTCTGATCAGCGTCATGTTGATTGTTTTGAGTATAGTTAGTCTTCAGTTCCAGGGTCAGTTTGTTCCCATTTCCTTGAGGCCAGCTCTCGGAATTGTGGCAGCTTATGTCATGCCTACAGTCTGGTCATCTTGTAGTTAACATCTTCCACCTGGTAGGGGTTTCAGTGTCTACAGAACAGCTCACAGGATATGGCTCAGAATATTACCCATAGCCCCTGAAGAGGACCTGAAGGTCCTTGACTTCGTTTAGTGACTAGACTATTACGATTTGGTCTTGTTTGACTGTTTTCCTTTGCTTCTGCATTTTCTCACTTCTCTGATTAAACTTATTCTTTGACTAAAGCTTTTCTACAGACAAAAAGCAGGTGGAGGACATGGAGGGGCAAAGGACTATAGGATCCTGCTTCATTTCAATATCTCATTGTGGTTGAATTTGCAGTTCATAATGACTATGAGAGTGTTGAGCATCTTTTCATGTGTTTATTTGCCATCCAGGTATCTTCCTGAGTGAAGTGTATGTTCAACATTTGACCATTTAAAAAATTGGGTTGTTTGTTTTCTCATCATTGAGTCTTTAGAGTTCTTTATATGTCCCGGATGAAAGTCCTTTATTAGAGACATACTTGCTAAGATATTTTTTCCCGTCTGTGGTTTGTCTTTTTATTCTCAACAGTGTTATTTGAAGAGCCTAAGTTTTAAATTTTAATGAAGTCCAGTGTATCATTTATTTTCTCTTATGGATTGTGCTTTAGGTGTCACATCTTAAACATGGCCTTACCCATGGTCACAAAAATTTTCTTAAGTGTTTTTCTTTTAGATGATTTATGGCTTTAGGTATTAAACTCAGGTCTATGATTTATTTTGGTTAACTATTGTATGTGGTACAAGGTAGAGATCAAAGTTGATTTTGTTGCATAAAGGTATCCAATTGTTCCAGCACTCATTGTTGAAAAGACTATCTTTGTTTCACTTAAATGGCTTTGTACCTTTGTTGAAAATCAACTGACCATTATATGAATGTCTCTGTATATGGACTCTCTATTCTGTTCCATTGGTTTATTTCCCTATCTTTATACCAGTAATGAATGTCATGATTAGTGTAGATTTATAATGTTTTGTGGTCAAGTAGTGTTAAGTCCTCCAACTTTACTCTTTCAAATTTATTTTGGCTATTTTAGGTCTTTTGTACATGAATTTTAGAATTGGTTGGTCAGTTTCTACAGAAGAACCCACTGGGAATAAATTTGGAAAGGGTTGAATCTATAGATCAATTTGAGGAGAGCTGACATCTAATGATATAGAGTTTTCCGATCCATGAACAGTCTATTGATCAATGAACACAGTTTATCTATTTATTTATATTTTGTTTAATTTCTCTCAGCAATGTTTGTAGTTTGTAGTTTATATATAGTCTTGAACACTTTTGACAATCCATTCTGCATTATTATTTCTTTCTTTCTTTCTTTCTTTCTTTTTTGCGGTACACGGGCCCCTCACTGTTGTGGCCTTTCCCATTGCGGAGCACAGGCTCCGGACATGCAGGATCCGGACACGCAGGGTCAGCAGCCATGGCTCACGGGCCCAGCCGCTCCGTGGCATGTGGGATCTTCCCGGACCGGAGCACGAACCCACATCCCCTGCATCGGCAGGTGGACTCTCAACCACTGTGCCACCAGGGAAGCCCCTATTTTCTCAAATTATTTTTCTTCCCATTCTTCTCTCTCTTGTCTTCTCATGACTCCAATTACACATCATAAGTCTGCTTATTTTTCCAGTCTTTTAAAAATCTCTTTGTGTTACTTTGAATAGTTTTTGTGATGTCATAAGTTTTACTAATATTTTTTCTGCAATATTAAATCTGCCATCAATCATATCCAGTGTACTGTTCATCTCAGTCATTGTGATTTTTATCTCTAGAAGTTCAATTTGGGATTTTTAGAATATCTTTTATGTTGCTTCTTAACATGATCAATCTTTTATCTAGACTTTTGAAAATATGGAATATAGTGATAATAATAGTCTTGATGTACTAATTTTGATGTCATTTATGGGGCTGTTTCTATAGATTGATTTTTCTCCTCATTATGTGTTATATTTTCCTGCTTCTTTGCTTGCCTGGTAGTGTTTTATTTTATGGCAGACATTGTGAATTTTACCTTGTTGAGTGCTGGATATCTTTATATTCCAATAAATATTTTTGAGATTTTTTTGGAATACAGGTAAGTTACAAAATTCAGTTATGTCAGGTATAGATTTTAAGCTTCATTAGGTAGGGCCAGAGCATCATTTAATCTAAAGCAAATTTCTACCCACTACTGAAGCAAATGTCTTCTGAATACTCCACCTGATTTTCTGTGAATTATAAGGTTTCCCATTCTGGCTGGTGAGATGAGGAACTCTTCCTGGACATGTGTGAGGCCCAGGGATTTTTTTTCTCTAATCCTTTCTGGTGATTCTTTCCCTAGCTTTAGATAGCTTTCTTACATGCAGGTACAGATCAATGTTTAAATAAAGATTATAGATCCCCAGGTTTCTCTCTTTGTGTAGCTCCCTTCTCTTTGGTCTTCTTCTCTATGAATTCTGTGTGCTTTAGCCTCCCTGGACTCCATCTGGGTTATCCTTTACTGTGCCACTTCATGGAAATTCTCTCCAGGCCAGATTGAATAATGGCCGTCTAAAGATTTTCATGTCCTAAGTGCAAGAACCTGTGAATATGTTATGTTACATGGCAAAGGGGAATTAAAGTTGCAGATGGAAGTAAGGTTGTGAATCAGCTGACCTAAAAATTGGAGATTACCTTGGATTATCTGGGTGGGTTCAATGTAATCACAAGGATTCTTAAAAGTGGAAAGGGGAGACAGATGTAGTAGAATCAGAGAGATGGCAGCTTGAGAAAGACAACACCCAATGTTACTTTGAAGATGGAAGAATGGGGCCCTGAGACAAGAAATGTGGGCAGTCTCTAGAAGATGAAAAAGGCAAGGCAAGGATTTTCTCCTAGAACCTCCAGAAGGGAATGTACTCCAGACAACATCTTGATTTTAGCCCAGTGAGTTCCATTTTGAACTTCTGACCTCCAGAACTGTAAGATAATAGATTTGTGTAGTTTAAGTCACTAAGAATGTATTTGGTTACAGTAGCAATAGGCTATTAATACAGATTTGGTACCACAAGTGGTGTGCTGCTGTAACAAATACTTTGAAATGTGGAAGTGGCTTTGAAATTAAACAATGGGCAGAGTTTAGAAGATTCTGAGGAGTATCATAGAAAATGTCTAACTTGCCTTGAACATATTTTTAGTAGAAATGGCTGTTAATGACTTAGCTGGTGAAGGCTCAAAAAGAAATGAAGAGCACGGCAGAAAACAACCTATATTGTCTTAGAGAATATTTAACTCTTCATAAATAGACCGGTAGTGGAAATATGGATGTCAAAGGTCCTGTTAGTGAAGGCTCAGAAGGAAATGAGGAACATGTTACTGGAAACTGGAATAAAGGGATCCTTGTAGTGGCAGAAGACACAGTGGATTTGGGACCTACAGTTATGTGGAAAAGCAGAACTTGTGAACTATGAAATTGGACATACAGCTGAGGAGATTTCTAATCAAAGAGCTAATGCTCTGACCCAGTTTCTTCTTGTGACTTAGAGTAAAATGTGAGAGGAAAGATAAATTAAGGGAAAAATGTTAGACTAAAGGGAAACAGGACTTTATAACTCAGAAAATTCTCAGCCTATCCAGATTGTAGAAGACACTATAATTAAGATATTCACTGTCAGGAAAGTATGCTTTAACAACCTTTTGCTAATACCTCAGAAAGATGAAAAGGTCAGAATATTCAGTTACACAAAAGGCTCTTTCAAGAGATTCAAGGTGTGACTATTAGATTCCCTCAGCCATTTCAAAAAAGCCAAAAATAGATATGAGATTATCTAGGATGAATCTGTGGAGAATCTTCTTGTCTAATGGAGTGAATCCCTAAGACATACATGGGAAACCTACAAGGTTTTTTTAGAATTTTACAGCAGTAGAAATGCTGCCAGCATTTCCAGCTTTAGCTATTATGAATAAAGCTGCTATAAACATTCATGAATGTATGTTTTTATTTTTATTATTTTATGTTAAATGTATGGCATTAATTGGGGAAAAGTGGGGCCTCAAACATTGGATTATGGACATATAGGCAGATTCCAATGACAACCTTGAACTCCTAAACTTTGCCATGCCTCTTTTGACAGTAGTAGAAGCAGCCTCTCCTTCCCTATCTGAGGAGATTAGCCTCCTATTGCCTGAAACTCCAGTGAGATTTCCTGTGGAAAATTTCCTAGCTGCCAATCCAGGACTGCTGATCCTTCTCAAGACCTCCTCCAACTGCCCCTTGTTGTTTCTAAGTCAATAACCACACTCAAATCCTGGCATTATCCAGTGGGCTAGGTGCAAAGTGTTCCCAGGAAAGAGTACCATACATAACAAACAAATTACAGGATTCTGTCAATTTATTAAAAATAGTCAAAACCTGGGCTTCCCTGGTGGCGCAGTGGTTGAGAGTCCGCCTGCCGATGCAGCGGACACGGGCTCGTGCCCCAGTCCGGGAAGATCCCACATGCTGCGGAGTGGCTGGGCCCGTGAGCCATGGCTGCTGAGCCTGCACGTCCAGAGCCTGTGCTCCGCAACGGGAGAGGCCACAACAGTGAGAGGCCCGCGTACCGCAAAAAAAAAAAAAAAAAAAAAAATTAAAACCCATCAAAAATTTTTTCATATTAAAGGAGTCTATGTAAATTTGGTATTAAGAGAATTTAGTGTTTTAGAGGGATAGTCTTTTAGCTCCACTGAACTGTGCAGTATTTGACTTACGCTTGTGATTTTAAGTGGAAATCTTATAAGGTGTGTGTGTGTGTTTGTATATAAAATTATTAAACCACTGTTTTTATAAGTTTATTTGATTTATAAGAATTATTTCAGTATTGGGAGAGTTTGCCAGACCACTGAAATACTTAAAAGTAAATCAGGTATAAGCAATTTACAAAGGTAATTCAAATTTTTGAAGAAGTTTAATTATTTAATGTGGTTAATAGGACCAAGTATTATTTTTGGATCTCTTGTGAGTGATTGTTTGCTGGTCATAAAAAGGCCTTGTAAACTCTGGTAGAAAGTTCTGGTGGCTTAACAAAATCTGCTTCTCTTCTTCCTTGGTGGATGTTACTTTTTCCCAGTCCTTTACAGTTAGTTGTGGTCAAATGACTGAGTTCTAGCCAAATGGAATCGAGCAGAAGTGATGTGGGCCATTTCCAGTCTTGGCCCATGAAAACCTCTCATGAGCTTTCATTTCTTCCCATCTTTATCCATGGCTGGAATGGAGATGACCAAGGCAAATTTGCAAGCCACTGGTTGGAAAGTCAAAGCCTTGGTCAGCCTGGGTCCCTGCATGACCTCATGGACTATGGGGCATTCCTCACTTGTGCTGTCCCAGCACTGCCATGGCATGTTACATAGGCAAAAAATACACTTCTTTTGTGTTGGGCTGCTCCATATTGGGACTAATTATTACCTAGCCTTCTTTAACTAATACGGTTTACAGAATATTAAAGAAAAGATTAGGTGTTAGGATATTTAACTTTAATAAGTTGAAAATAAACTTTGTAAAAAGCAAAACAGGGGCCTCCCTGGTGGCGCAGTGGTTGAAAGTCCGCCTGCCGACGCAGGGGACATGGGTTCGTGCCCCGGTCCGGGAGGATCCCACATGCCACGGAGCGGCTGGGCCTGTGAGCCATGGCCACTGAGCCTGTGCGTCCGGAGCCTGTGCTCCGCAACAGGAGAGGCCACAACAGTGAGAGGCCCGCGTACCGCAAAAAAAAAAAAAAAAAAAAAAAGCAAAACAAACTTCTGAATAGACTTTGCTTGGCCCAGGAATCTTTCTTTGCAAACCTTCACAGTGGTAACAATTTTCAACTGAGGGTTTATAGGTAACAGATCTGTTGAAGAATGTCAAATTTTTCCTTCTTTTCCATTCTCTGCTCTCCATTTCCTCCCTATGATGGATCTAAACCCTGCTACAAGGGAGTCCTTGGAAAATCAATAATGTTGAGTAAAAATTTAAAATAAACCTTGTTTTTTTTAATTCTTAAAAGTAATATACACTCAAAAATTTTGGAAAATATAGAAAAGTGAGAAAATGTCCCAGAAGAACAATCACTGCTAATATTCCAGTACTTGTTTTTTCAAGCTTATGTTTAATTTTACATAGTTGATATCATATTATATACATATGTATTTAATAGATATTAAATATATATATAATAGGGGCTTCCCTGGTGGCGCAGTGGTTGAGAATCTGCCAGCCAATGCAGGGGACACGGGTTCGAGCCCTGGTCTGGGAGGATCCCACATGCCGTGGAGCAACTAGGCCCATGAGCCACAGCTACTGAGCCTGCATGTCTGGAGCCTGTGCTCTGCAACGAGAGGTCGCGACAGTGAGAGGCCTGCACACCGCCATGAACAGTGGCCCCAGCTCACCGCAACTAGGGAAAGCCCTCGCACAGAAACGAAGACCCAACACAGCCAAAAATTTAAAAAAAAATATATATATATATATAATATACCATAGTGTATATATATATATTTTTTTCTTTTTTAAAAAACATCTTTATCAGAGTATAATTGCTTTACAATGGTGTGTTAGTTTCTGCTTTATAACAAAGTGAATCAGCTATACATATACCTATATCCCCATATCTCCTCCCTCTTGCGTCTCCTTCCCACCCTCCCTATCCCACCCCTCTAGGTGGTCACAAAGCACCGAGCTGATCTCCCTGTGCTATGCGGCTGCTTCCCACTAGCTATCTATTTTACATTTGGTACTGTATATATGTCCATGCCACTCTCTCACTTCGTCCCAGCTTACCCTTCCCCCTCCCTGTGTCCTCAAGTCCATTCTCTACATCTGCGTCTTTATTCCTATCCTGCCCCTAAGTTCTTCATATATACAATGGAATATTACTCAGCCATAAAAAGAAACAAAATTGAGTTATTTGTAGTGAGGCGGATGGACATAGAGTCTGTCATACAGAGTGAAGTAAGTCAGAAAGAGAAAAACAAATACCGTATGCTAACAGATATATATGGAATCTAAAACAAAAAAAGGTTATGAAGAACCATAGTATATTCTTATGTTAGGACTAAAGGAACTTATGTTTAGAAACTTAAGTTTGAAAATAGACTCAGAAGTCAGACAGATCTTATTTCATTGTTGATGGGAGAATTCAGCTTGACTCCACTGCCATAACCAGGTTTGCTGCAGCCTGCAGGAGATTTCACCTGCAGCTTGGACACTCACCTGTACCCCTTTGAGTCTTCAGAAGTGAGTGAGAGAAGGAAGCTACAGGAATAGTAGCTTTTAATATGTTGATACACCTGTTTGAGGAAAGTGGATAAATGTAGGTCAGATTCTCCCTGTAATAAGGAAGGAAGTGGATTACCTTTTCTGATATTTGACTGCTGACAGCTTTAAAGCCTCACGCCTCTCTCTTCTTATCTGGGCAAGCTGATAAGAACATCTGGGAGCTCTCTGCTTTGGCACTGGCGGGAGATTCAAACCAGGCAAGTCCCTGCCCATGGTGTATGGGGATCCTCACGCCAGCCCTACCCCCACTTCCTACCCACAGTACAACCCAGAGCCCGGCTCCTCTCCCTGTCCTATCAAGCCATTTTGGACCCGTTTGAAAGGCTCCCCTGCTCTCCCTAGAGACATCAATTATGTACGTAATACATCTTTTTACACTCCTTTAACGTGTGTGTGATGTCATCAGTCTCGACATTTGAACATTTTGGGTGGGATCCAACTGCCTCTGCAGGTGGTCATAATACACCACCTCACCAATCAGAGAAAACATTTCTATGCCAGTATGTTATGTGTATGCACCCATGTTACATATGTGTGTTTATGTATATATGTATGTTATACAAGTTCGTGTGTGTATACACATTTACATGTGTGTGTTGTTTGTATTATATGTGGTTGCATGGCATATATGTACCTTATAGATGTGTATATTATTCCTCTGTGTATACATGCTATGCATGCATAAGTATGTTGTGTGTGTATCTGTGCTTACACGTATGTATGTTATGTATGTGTATATATTACTTCTGTGTATGCGTGTTATGTATGTGTGTTTATGTGTGTTCACTATGTGTCCATACAACTTTTTAAGTGTTGTGTGCATGTGTATGTGTATTATGCATGTGCACATGCATGTGTATGTGTATGTATATGTGTGTACTTATTTTGCTAACTGACACTGCTGTCAACAACACAGCACATAAAGACTTCCCAGGACTGGCCACATTCCCTTAGAATGATTTGTTGGAAGGGGAGTTTCTGGGGGAAAGGGCAAAATCATTTAAAGACTCCTGATACACATTGTTGGATAGCTTTTCAAAATGTTGAGCCAGGGGCTTCCCTGGTGGCGCAGTGGTTGAGAGTCTGCCTGCCGATGCAGGGCACATGGGTTCATGCCCCGGTCCGGGAGGATCCGACATGCCGCGGAGCGGCTGGGCCCGTGAGCCATGGCCGCTGAGCCTGTGCGTCCGGAGCCTGTGCTCCTCAACGGGAGAGGCCACAGCAGTGAGAGGCCCGCGTACTGCAAAAAAAAAAAAAAAAAAAAATGTTGAGCCAATTTGCTGCAGGGTTCTCAGACAGTATGGAGATCATGAGGCAGTGCCTTGAAGACCTCCAGCTTCAGGGAGCTTAATAGCCCGAGATCCTCAGCCACGTGCTCGCTCTGAAGTTCATCACCATATCTGGGGGTAGCTGAACTTTTCTGACAGCTGACTGTGGCTTGAAGGTCCCCAGTGGCCTCGTGGAACCTTCTTGACACTGCACAGCCTACCTGCTTAGGATGCTTCCACTCACCTTCCTTCACTCTCCTTCACTGAGTCAGACTGCATCATGTTCAGGAGGCTGTCCTAGCCTCCCCGGCACCTCTCACAGGTGGTTCCCCTAAAATATCTTTGCACATTTGATTCTGTCTTGGTGTCTGCTTATTGGGGCATCTAGGCCAACGTAGAGAGAAGAGTGGATAGAGCAGCAGCTCTGGGATCTGAGATACCGAGTCCCAGTCCCAGCTCTGCCCCTCACTTGCTGTGTGGTGTGAGCAGGTGACCTTCCATCTCTGAAGCTCAGTTTCTGCATCTGAAGAATGGGGATTTATGACATGCCCCTTGCAATGCTACCGTGAAAACGAAGTGAAACCCTATTATATGTGAAATGCACAGACGGCCATCTTTCCCTCTTTTCCAGCTAACAGAAAGTTTAGCCTATTTAAACACATGCAAAATTATACACGATGACACAGAAGCACCTGGGAGCCCAGGACCCAGTTGTAACCTGAGCTGTCCCTTGAGGGTACTCCTGATGGGAAACGTTGGAACGTTGCCCTCCAGACATCCACCTTGGGCCAAGCTTAATGATTCACAGGAGCTCGAGCCAGACTCTGCCCAGGAAGCCTCTTCTGCACGCGAGTCAGGTTACATAACCTCTGCTCGTGGTCTTTGTCTCTGAGCTCATCACCTGACCTGGGGTGGGGTTTCTAGGAGAGCTTGTTTGGAAGAAAAATCTGCACAGCTATAAAATTCAGCAAGTTCCTGAAACCTGAACAAGCAAACCAGGGTTAACAGAATCTGTACAGAGGTAGGGCAGAGAACGGTCTGGAAGACTGATTCCAACTCCTCTCAGTTGTGTGCTGTGTGACATTTAGCAAGTCATTCTCTGAGTCTCATTGACTAAATCTGTGTCATGACAAGTACTAGTCACTGCTTATTCTCTGTTGGTCATCTTCTTGTTTTTAAGAAGTCCTGGAGTTTTACCTCAAATTTGAGAGAGAAGTCATGGACAAAGAAAGCATTTACTGTGCTTGATTTTCCTCTTCATAGCTGGTAAATGTCTGGGGTAAGAGTATTATGCTAAAGACCAGAAGGCACCAACGTTGACCGAGAGATCGCAATGTGCCGGAAGCTGCAGAGCTCAGCCCATTTAATCTTCACTACAGTCCCGTGAGGCAGATGATCGATCATATTGTCCACATAGTATGGATGAGGAAACTGAGGCTTAGAGAGGGAAAGTAAACAGGCTTGCTATAGATTGAATATTTGTGACCACCCCCCGAAATTCACATGTTGAAGCTCCAGCCCCCAGTGTGATCGTATTAGGAGTTGGGAGCCTTTGGGAGATGTGAGTGTGGGGTCCCATGATGGGATCAGTGCCTTTATAAGAAGAGACATGAGAGAATTTGCTTCTCTCTCCCACGTTTGAGGATTCATTGAGAAGATGGCTGTCTATTAACCAGGAAGAGAGCCTTCACCAAAACCTGATTATGCCAGCACTCTGATCTTGGACTTCCAGTCTTCCAAACTGTGAGAAATAAAGTCTGTTGTTCAAGTCCCCCAGTCTATGGTATTCTGTTATAGCAGCCTGAGCTGACTAAGACAAGTCCCAAGCTCATGGCACTTCTTGGTTTTCTTTAGCGGGGCTCAGGCTTCATGTGGGGTCTGAGAGGGGCTGCAACCAAGCCATTAGAGGGCTCTGTGGACATTGCTACAGAGTTCTTTATATATTTTCAATACTAATCCTTTGTCAGTTATGTGTATTAGAACTATCTTCTCTAAGCTGTGTGCATTTTCAATTTTACTAAATATTGCTAAATTGTTCTTGAGTGACTGCATCAGCTTTCTCTTCTGGTGTTGTGTGGAATTTGCCACCTGCCCACATCCCATCAATGTTGGTATTATCAGACTTTAATATTGTTTGCCTGCCCAGAAACAGCAATATGACATAATTATTATTTGTGCACTTTTATGATTCCTAGTGAGAATGAGCAACTCCTTAGTGCTTATAGACCATTTGGATTTTCTGTTCTGTAATGCTTTCCCATATATTTTGTCCATTTATTTCCTGTTACAATGTTTGTTTGTTTTTTCTTATAACCATTGGAAAAACGTCTATTCAAGTCCTTTGCACATTTTAAAAATTGGGCTGCTTGTTGTTGAGTTGTAGGATTTCTTTATATATCTGGATAGCAATCCTTTGTAAGATATATGATTTGCAAATATTTTCTCCCATTCCATGGGTTTCCTTTTCATTCTGTTGATGGGGTCCTTTGCTGCACAGAAGTTTTTAATTTTGATGAAGTTCTTCTTATTTATTTTTTCTCTTGTAGCTTGTGCTTCTGGGGTCATAGCCAAGAAATTATTGCCAAATCTAACCATGAAGGTTTTCTACTGTTTTGTGTGTGTGTGTGTTTTAAGATATCCTTACCTGCACTAAACTTATGATATTTTATCGTAGTCTTTTGTCCAGAAAGCATATATTTTTATGAATGGAATGAGAGAAAGATCTAATTTTATTTTGTTTTTCATTGTTACAAAGACATTTTTTACAAAAAAATGTAAAAAACCATTTCATGGTTACAAAACAATTTATTGAACCATACTCTCTTTCTCCAATGATTTGTAATGCTAGCTTTGTACCAATATATAAGGGTGGTCTCTACTTCGGCATTTTATCTGTTGTCTCCATTAATGTATTTCTTATCTCTAGGTCAGCACTACACTGTTTTCATTAATATAGTGTTATAATAAGTTTTATGTCTGGCAGAGTCAGTTTCCCTTTGTACAGAAAAGAGTTAACACAGCAGGCCTGAGACCGATATTATAGAAAGGCCTGCTTGCAAGGTTGGCCCTGGGTTGGCATCTGGGAACTTGGATTTCAGGAGAGTTCCACCATTCTCGTAAGTGATAGGAGTGTCTCACTGCATGGGAACAATTTGTACAAACAATATAGTTCACATTGACCACCTGCTTTTCTTCTGGAAATCTGGAGTCTTGGTATGTGACAGGCAGAGAATGCCTAGGTGACCAGCCCCAGTAAAAACCTTGTGTGCTGAGTCTCAAATGGTCTTTCCAGGTGGACAACACTTCATATGTGTTGTCACAACTTGCTGCTGGAGAAATCAAGTGCCTCCTCATGACTCCACTGAAAGAGGGCTCTGGAAGTTTGCTCCCAGTTTCCTCTGGACTCTGCCCATGCACCTTTTCCCTTTGCTGATTTTGCTTTGGATCCTTTCACTGTAATAAATCATAGCTGTGAGGATGACCATATGCTGAGTCCTGTGATCTTCCTAGTGAATCCTTGAGCCTGGGGGTGGTCATGGGAACCTCAACACACCCTTCCTCCTCCCCCTACTCCTCTCCCTCCTTCTTTTTCTTCAACATTGTCTTGGTTATCCTTGGATCTTTATTCATCTTTATGAATCTTATAATTCTTGAGGAGTTAATTGGCATTAATTGCATTCACAGTTAAATCTGGGGGCAGGGATTGACATCTAGGACTGTGCCAAATATTGTGTGTTAATTCCCAGTACCAGCCTGACCATCCCAGGCTCTTCCTTATACTCAGGATCATGAAGGCTGCAAACTACATTTCCTAGACTCCCTTGCCCTTGGGTCCAGTTAGAGTCCACCTGTGAGTGGCACCAGCATGAAGCTGGGAGGAAGGAAGTGCAGGAGTGTTTATTCTCTAGAGGCTTTGCTGGTGTTACAGAGCACAGAGACAGGGTTTCTTCGTTTTTTGTTTTTGTTTTTGTTTTTTGCGGTACATGGGCCTCTCACTGCTGTGGCCTCTCCCGTTGTGGAGCACAGGCTCCAGATGCGCAGGCTCAGCGGCCGTGGCTCACGGGCCCAGCCGCTCCATGGCATGTGGGATCTTCCTGGACCGGGGCATGAACCCGTGTCCCCTGCATCTGCAGGTGGACTCTAAACCACTGCGCCACCAGGGAAGCCCAGAGACAGGGTTTTGACTGCAGCTTTGCGCATCTTCCTGAACATCACTCACGTCAAAGCCACAAGTATTTTCCTCGTGATCTCTGAACCCACAGAATTCTCGAAAGTGCCCTTCCTGAGCTTTGCTCCCTCAGCTTTCCCAAGACAATGGAAATCTCCAATTCCTGTATCACACCTCTGCTCTTAAAGTATCCAGAGTGGTTTCTGTTGTCCTAATCAATTTGTACCTGATTATAAGACAACACTGAGTTTTTCCAGAAGTTTACATGCTATTGATCTACATTTATTTAGCCCTTTTTAATATCCTTTAACAAAGTTTTATAATATTCTCCACAAGTCCACTGGCAGAATTGGGTTTCCATTGGCCACCGTAGTACCCACAGCAGATCCTTGTACTAGTTTTTCTTCCTTTCTTGTCTCACTTTCTTTTTTCTGTCATTCCTGCTTCCTGGGATTATCTTCCAAATAAAGGGCTTCTGTCTGTCTTTGTCTCTGCTTGGGGGAAACCCCAATGAAGATGTGCATTTACTCAGACATCCTAACACCAATAGCTGCCATTTCTTTTTTTTTTTTTTTTACATCTTTATTGGATTATAATTGCTTTACAATGGTGTGTCAGCCTCTGCTTTATAACAAAGTGAATCAGCTATACATATACATATGTTCCCATATCTCTTCCCTCTTGCGTCTCCCTCTCTCCCACCCTCCCTATCCCATCCCTCTAGGTGGTCACAAAGCACCGAGCTGATCTCCCTGTGCTATGCGGCTGCTTCCCATTAGCTATCTATTTTACGCTTGGTAGTGTATATATGTCCATGCCTCTCTCTCACTTTGTCACAGCTTACCCTTCCTCCTCCCCATATCCTCAAGTCAGCTGCCATTTCTTAGGCGCTTACCATCTGCCAGGCATTCAGGTTATAATGAACATACACCCTCTCAGTTAATTCTCCCAGAATTCCCACTATACAGCGCTGCTATCATTTATTTTACAAAAAAGCAAACCAAAGCATAGAGTTGAAACAACTTGCTTGAAGTCAGAAAATAAGGAATTGTTTCAACCCAGAGCTCTCTGACTCCAAATCCTTGAGCCGGTCTCCTCCACCATGATGCCAAAGGCCAGGTCTTTCCATTAACTTGTTGTATGACCTTGACTGAGGCACTGAAAACCTCTGAAATTACCAGATTGAAGTAGATGATCTCAAAACCTCTTTCCAGCTTTGCAGGCTACAGCCCAGTGACCCCGGGGTGCAAACACCCTCCCAAGCATCCCTTCCACCGTGGGCTTGCTTGGAGCCTAGGAGATGGTTCCGCTTATGCTTCCACAGCCCTTGCAGACCACCTTCACCTTGGCTGCCTGCCCCACAAAGGCTGGAGCCTGAGCCTGGAAATCCACAATCCAAGCAGAGAGATGGAACGAGCTTGGGAAGAGGGCATGAGCTCCCTTACTGGGGCCCAGTGGCACCAGGAGCCTCTTAACGTTCCAGCTCCCACTCGGGACGGCTTTTATGATTTTTGCAGAGGGGCGGATGCACAACATGCATACATTCAGCACAGTTCAGTATTTACTGCCATGCCAAGGCTTGGGGGTGCTGTTTTATATGTCTGCGTTTGCACAGCTCTAGCATCATATAGGCTAAAATTAATTCCACGAGATGGGCTGCTCACAGGCAGAACCAAGAATTTCCTGGGAAGGGTTTCCATCTGACTTTGGCAGTTGGCAGCTGCTCTGTGCAGTGATAAAGCCCTTTCAGACCATCTCACATGGCCACGGGCATCCAAGGGTATTGTATTCTTTGGCCCCCGAAGGCTATTTCTCCCTTTTCCAGAAAACGGAGTATGGAGTGTGGGCTTGGAGTCAAGGCTGATCACAGCTGGCATCCTCCCTCATCCCACTGGATGATTTGATTGATGAGGTTAGTGAGTTCCAAACGGGTCAGCTAGCACCCCTGCCCCGGGGCACTGGAGCCCATGGACCTGACCCCTTGTCCAGACAGCAGACTACTTACTGCTCATGAGGTGGGTTTGGTTGGTCCTTTGATTTGTGAAGAACTTCCTTAGGCATCATCTTACCTGGTCCTCCTCAGAGCCCTGGGAGGTAGGCTCCATGATACCATCACACCTCCTCTTCAACACAATCATAGTGGTGATGACAGAACTACTGAGCATTGACTCTGTAGCAGTTCCTGTTGGAAGTACTTGATGCCCATGAACCATGGCTTTGCAGATAGGTCCGGAGAGAATGAAATGACTTAAGGTAGAGACATTCCCTGATCATCTAGTTCACCCCAGCCATCATCCTCCCTGGAAATTTCACAATCCGGCAATATTGCGAAGGATGCTGCTTGTCAACCACATTGTGTTCGTCTCCATGGCTTTCTGCAGCCTCTTCAATTTTTCTAGTGCTCCCTGGAAAATGCCTATTCATCCCTCAAAACCCAGCTCAGGAGAAGCTTCTTCCAGTGCAGTCCCTCAGACCTCATCAGACTGACTGCATGGACCCAGTCACTGCCCACGAGCTCAGTTTAGTGGCCACTGAGTATGGTCCACTTCTCCCACAGAGCTGCACGGCTCCCTGCCCTTGGGCCAGGAGGCTGATTTTGTCGGCTGGCCCCCTTGCCCTCTGCCCTCCTGCTAGGTTTGGTCAGTGGGCAACATCAGCAGGTGATGCCAGGGCAGGAGGAGAGTGAGGGGTGGGCATCCATCCCCCTGGCTCCTTCTCTGTGCTGTGCATTAACCATGTCTTTTATTTCTCTACTCTGGTGCTTTGTTCACCCTGGAGGACTGGGCTAGCCAGTTCCTAGAGATAATAATCAGTTCACTCACAAGTGCACTTCCCAATGCAAACCAAGCAACCCAGAGCTCACACCCTCCAACCACCTCTTTTATGGGGTTCACACACTCCGGACCACTATCCACCTGTCCTAATCCTCAGGTACCAGACAACTGGGGCTAGCCACTCTGCCAGAGCCTGATGTAATCATTCAAAGCAGCCCAAGTCATCTTGCCCTGCCTTACCTGTTCCTTCCATTGGAAACCACAAGAAAGGCTGCTTCCCAGTTTCCCCACTCCCTCTACCTCCTGAGCAGCCCTGGTGCTTCCCCGTGTGGCCTGCCATGCTGTGGCATGTCCCCTTGTTTTGGAATCTCTGAGTATAGCAAAAATCTTTTCTCTCTTGATCTGTTGGCTTTACTGTACCTACATAATAATAAAATGTAAATTAAAACATAGCTGCAGGGCTTCCCTGGTGGTGCAGTGGTTAAGAATCCTCCTGCCAATGCAGGGGACACAGGTTCAATCCCTGGTCCAGGGAGATCCCACATGTGGCAGAGTAACTAAGCCCGTGCACCACTACTACTGAACCTGCACTCTAGAGCCCGTGAGCCACAACTACTGAAGCCCACGCGCCTAGAGCCCGTGCTCCGCAACAAGAGAAGCCACTGCAATGAGAAACCCGTGCACTGCAATGAAGAGTAGCCCCTGCTTGCCACAACTAGAGAAAGCCCACGCATAGCAATGAAGTCCCAACACAGCCAAAAATAAAATAAATTATAAACAAAACAAAATGAAACAAAACACAGCTCCTGTGGGCTAGCTGCTTCCCTCTGCTGGAGCACTGCCCCCCACCCCCCGACCCCAGCCCATGCTTCTGCCTCAAGTCCAGTCCAGTGTTCACACCTCCCCTGCACTTCAGGGCAAGGAGCAGTAGCAGCTCCCCCTGCTATTAGCCCCCAGGTTCTGCATTGTCCACACCTTTATGAGTAGTGTTTGTATGAACATCTTCTCAGTTACACAGTTTGAGAGTGTCTGTTTCCTGCCAGGACCCTGTCTGGTACCTGGGGGTCAAACCTGGGAGCAGACAAGGTGAATGCTGTCCCCTTGGCCCATCCAACCATCTTGAGAAGCATCTTAGGGTCCTTTCTACCGCACGGCGCCTGGCCTCACCTGCCTCCAAATTGTGAGATCCCTGGGCCCGGCCTCTGCTCCCTGCATCTCGGCACCCCCACCTGCACAGCAGGCACCATCCTGCGGGAAGCCGGGACAAGAACACCAAGGACAGATTCCAGGACACTTGTGAGCACTTGTGGCTGGTTGAAGGAGAAGTCACAGATGACACCCAGGTTTCTAATGTCACCAATGGTGTTGCCAGGCAGAGCAGTGGGCTTGGGGGAGGGCGAGGTTATTACTGGGAGTATATTGAGTTGGAGGGGCCTATGGTGTCCCATGGCCAGTGGATCAGGGAACAGTGAAGCTATGGTGTGGAGAGACCCTCCAGGGACTGTGCGGAGAGAGACCAAAGCGGGCCCAGGGAAGTCGGGCTACATTTGGAAGCAGGGGTGGGAGGCCATTGCTGGGGGGCATGGGAGGAGGCTGGGAGGAGAGCACAAAGGTGCAGAGCCAGAGGGGTGAACTCCAAAGGGGACGCGGCGGGGACGTGGGCCGAGAGGCGCCTTTGGATTTGCCGGCTGCAGTGTCCCCTTGGGCTGAGGCTTTGTGGTGAGGCGGCAGAGGGGAGTCTGCAGGGGTTCGGATGGCGGGGGTTGGTGGTGAGCCCAACCTCACTGTGCTCAGAGGACAGGAGGGTGTGAGGGAGACATTCTGGGAGGGGTGAGGCCCCCCACCCCGCCCAAGATGGGGTCAGGCAAGGATGGGACGCAGGAGCAGAGAGCTGAACGGTGAGGCCAAGAGGAGGGGCTGAAGGGGTGGGAACAGCATTCCAGGCAGAGGGAACAGCATGGCCAGAGCAGGACGTGGAGGACATGTGGCTCCTTTATGTGGCTGAAGAAGGCAGTTTAGAGTCAGATGTGCTTTATGTATGAGAGTGTGAGTGTGTGTGTGTGTGTAGGTGGGTGTGAGTATGTGAGTGTTTAGAGTTCTTTTTCTTTCTTGTTGGCCCTCAGGTGCAGATGTCGAGGTGGTCAGATCCTCAATACCTGACACTTCACTTCATCTGGCTGGGAAAGTCTTTGCATTAGTTTTTTCCCTTTTAGCCTCATACCCCACTTCCAACTCCTTCTGTATGTACATGTGTGCACGTGTGTATGTAGTCTTATTTGGACGTCTTATAAAATATGTGCTGTAATTTGCATAGATACAGTTTTAATTTTTTGTAAGATGTACTGGGTCATGGGTCACAATTTCTTCCTCCTTCCTTTCTTTTTCTTTCTCCCTCCCTCCATCCCTCCTCCCTCCCCTCTCTCTTTCTCCCTCCCCTCTCTTGCTCTCTCTCCTACACAGCCCTGGATTTTACTGCGTAGTCAGTACACAGTAGTGGGTTCATCCCTTCTGGCTGCTACATTATGCTCCAGGGGTGCCCACCTTGCATTTCCCGCTCTCTTCCCCCAGGGGTGGACCCCCAGGGTGCCTTCATTTCCCTGTCCTGGGAGCTGATTTGTAAAGAGTCTGATGAAGAAGGGAGGGAGATGGGAGGCTAGGAGCCCAGGGGCCACAGAATGGGAGAAGAAGGAGGTACAGAGGTTCTATGTCTGCTGACTCTCTTGGGGGAGAACATGAGGGGGCTTTGGAAATGGTCAGGCCCCAAGGAGTGATCAGGAAGGAGCAGGTGCCAGAGTCTCAGAGTCTTTTTTTTTTTTTGCGGTACACAGGCCTCTCACTGCTGTGGCCTCTCCCGTTGCGGAGCACAGGCTCCGGACGCGCAGGCTCAGTGGCCATGGCTCACGGGCCCAGACGCTCCGCGGCATGTGGGATCTTCCCGGACTGGGGCACGAACCCGTGTCCCCTGCATCGGCAGGCAGACTCTCAACCACTGCGCCACCAGGGAAGCTCCATCAGAGTCTTGCAGACACCTTTCCATTACCCTTCAAAGAGCCTGTGAGCAGGAGGGGTTAAGCTGAGCCTGGCCTGCTGACCGGGCATTTGCTGGATGCTTATTTGGTGGGGGGAGGAGAGAAACATTTTCTATTAATAAAAATTGCATGCCTCTCTCTGTTCAAAATAAGAGATTTATTATGTGCCTTTATTATAGGTGATTTTCTGAACCAGACGGCATCTTGAGAGGTATATAAAAAAGTTTAAAATGTAGATAATAAAAGAAAGCCCTCGTTTGGGGTAAGCAGTGCTACATAATACCTCATTCTGTTTCTGGATCGCAGTTGGCTGGGATTTGCAACCTCACAGTCCCTCCCGTTGGCCAGAGCCTGGTGCAGAAATACTCAGCAGGGGTTGGTCATCCACCGGCAGAGACATGGGTTTCTTTCCACTCCAGGCAGCATCCAATTTAGCAGCGCCAGGGCTTAAGTTCCCATTCTGCCACCTCTGTATGGACTCCTGCGCAGAGACTTTCACTAACTGGCACTGGTTTCTGATTTATGAGAGTGATGTTTTCATGCCCTTATTGGTCAGTGCCCGAGGCAGATGCCCAGCTGGTCCCACTTAATATGCCACTAGAGGCAGCTACTGCAATCCTCATTGTACAGCCAAGGGATGCTAAGTAACTGGCTAAAAGTCATATAACTAGTAAGAGATGGGGCTGGCTGATTCCAGAGCTCTTTTTTGCCTTGGGCCTCAGGGTGTGTTAACCATATCTTCTATTTTCTGTATTCTGATGCGTTCACCTCTGGGGTCTTGCTGACCCTGGAGGGACTGTCCCTCCCAGGACTAGCCAATCACTATAGATAATAAACAATTCACTCACAAGTGCACTTTCTAAATTCAAATCCACAAACGCAGAGCTCACACGCACACCTCCCCCCCACATCTGTTTCTCACATTCAGGGCCATTATCCCTCACTGTCTTCCTCATCACCCCAGGCCAGGTACCAGACAGCTGGGGACAGCCCTGCCCCCGGGCCTGCTGAAATGATTCAGACCAGCCACTCCCAGGCCTGCTCACTCCACCTCCCTGTTCCTTCTCAGTAAAGGCTCTTGGCTCCCCCATTCTCCCTGCCTCCTGACCCACGCTGGCACTCCTTCAAGTGGCCCTGCAAGGCATGATGTGTCTCACGTCTCCAGAATAAAAACTTCTTCCTTCAGGAGAGCTATTTCTGCATCTGCATGTCTCACCACACCCATTAAAACAAATACTGGTGCCCTTAAAACACACGGATTTCCTAACAATCAACAGCCAGGAGCTCATATTTTGGCTTTCACTTTACCTTTTCTTTTTTAAGTATAAATACATTCAGTAAAAAGCCACACATGTGTTATCCCCATCCGTTCCTGCCACTTCTTCATCCTGCCCATCTTACCCACGAGGGGATTGGATAGCAGAGAGAGGTTAGGAAGCTTCTCTGAGGACAAGAATAAATCAGCAGCTGAGGAGGGAACTGAGTCCACATCTGGTCAATCCCCCAAATTTTGATGACCAGATGGGGCAACAACCCCCCATTGCATAGTCTTGCATCTGACTGGTGCTTCTGAGAGAAGCCTCTAAGTTCTACCTGAAACACTCATTCATTCATTGATTCTGGCCTCTGACTTTGAGCCAGGCGGGGCCCTGGGACTCGGGTGATAGAGAAATGACTTGAATGTGGTCCTCATCCTCCAGACCCTCCAGGCCAGGTGGGTGGGGCAGGCAGAGGCTGCTGAGTCTGAGTGGGATGCAGCTAGAAACAAGGGAGCACAGACACTGGGGGCTCCCCAACTCCGGAGATGGAGGGATGTGAAGCCGACAAGCCTCTAGCTGGGTTCCCCCTGTGCCTTTGTGCTTAAAGCTTCCATATCCTCTCTTGTCCTAACATGCGGGGCATTCCAGCACGTCCTATGACCTGGAGGCAAAACTCCAGCCCCTCTGCCTCCCACTGCTTCCCTCTCGCCCACGTACCCTTTGGTCTTTCCTGTCTCGTCCTGAATCTCATTTGGTATTGTCCTCTGCCCTCTGTCTCTCTGCCTTGAGGTCTGCTGGTTGGTTACATTTTCTCAGGGAGATCTGGAAAGAGATCCCAAGGTGTGCCGGTACTGAGTTTAGTCCTCACTCAGTCAGGGGAAGGGAGCCTTATTAACAATTTCACTTAACCGGCAAGGAAACCCAGACTTAACCTTGACCACATACGGTGGGTGGCTGAGAGGGGTTCATGGCCACAGCATCCTGGCTTTGCTCCACACGGAAGGTGGCGATGGGTTCTGATTTCTTGGAAGTCGAGGCCCGTCTGGGCTCCCTGCCATTCTGCCTGCAGTTAAAGGGCTCTTGCAAACAAGGACACGCTCCTTAGTTACAAGGCTGTCCAACTCTGCGTTGTAAACCATTGCAAAACTTTAAAAACAACCTAAGTGTCCAACTGAAAGGGAGTGGTTAGAAAATGTCTTGCTGTAGCCATACAATGCAGCACCCTACTGCCATTAGATATGCTGCCCAGAATATTAACTTGTGGGGAGTTGTCCATCGTAGTTATTGACCAAAAAAAACTTACAAAGAATAATATACACGACGATCCATTTGATATAAATATCTAGAAACGTATGCAGCTATGTCTTTGGGTTAGGATTCAGGTGATTTTAATTTTCCTTGAGTTCATCTGTGGTATTCTCTACTTCTATAAGAAGAGGTGTTACCTAAAATAATACTTTTATTTGAAACAGTCTCTTTAGTAACTACGGAGTCTGTCTTCTCTGGCACAGAGATGGGCCTGGAAGAAGAGAGATCCTAGGAATAAATGGAACTTTCCCAGGACCTGGGGATCTGATTGTCCACCCTGTTCCCTAGGCTGGGCTAGGAACCCTGACACAGCCTCCTCCGAGGTGTGGGAGATGCCCACACACAGCCTCTGCTGTAGAGGTTTATCTCTAAAATAGACACCATAGTCTCCACTGTCCTGGTGTGAGAACTGAACGGCTATAAAAGTGTGAGGCACCCAACCTGGTGCAGAGTAAGGACCAGGTCTTGTTTACTCTAACTGGGCTCCTTCTCCAGATTGACCTGTGCCTCTCCGCTTGTCTTTCTCATTTTCCATCACCCTGCTTCTTCTCACCTCTCCTGTCTCCTCCTTCCTACCATAACCCCTCCTCCATTTCGCTCTCGGGCAGGAAGGGACCCCGTCTGTCTGGGCTTCAGCCCAGCCATCTTCTCAGAGCTGCTCTTCACCAGCGTATGCTCACTGAGGCCTCAGAACCTCACAGGGAAACAGAGTTATCATGCCTGGGTTTTTTTTGTTGTTTTTTTTTTTTGCGGTACGCAGGCCTCTCACTGTTGTGGCCTCTCCCGTTGCGGAGCACAGGCTCCGGACACGCAGGCTCAGCGGCCATGGCTCACGGGCCCAGCCGCTCCGCGGCATGTGGGATCCTCCCAGACCGGGGCACGAACCCGTGTCCCCTGCATCGGCAGGCGGACTCTCAACCACTGCGCCACCAGGGAGGCCCCCATGCCTGTTTTACAGAATGACGCTGGGGCGCAAGGTAATGAGCTGGACCAGGGAGGATCAGTGCAACGACGGTGGGAAAGAGTGTTGCCCCAGTGTAGACAGGGTGGTCGGACCTCAGCACCAGCGACTAGGTTCAGATGGGACTCCCCACCTCCAAGCCAGCTTTTCCCCTCTGTAAACTGGGGATAACAATAGTCCCATGCCCCATGGGCTGTTGTGATGATTAATGAGAAAACCCACAAAAGGGGTTTCACGGGGTAGTCTGCCCGGCAGGAGGGGGCTCCGGACTTGGAGGCAGGGGCCCAGGGCGGGGCTCTGGGTTGGGTAGCACGAGGACTGGGTGGGCGCCTCACCTGGGGCAGTGACCCTCCCCCCAGCCTTTCCAGCCTTACGTTCTAGGGGAGAGAAATGCGTGGGGTTGAGGGCTTCGCAGCAAGTTCATTTCCAGTCCGTCTCTCAGACCATCCGCTGACCCCTTTCTCACCAGGACCCATGAAAATCCAGCCACATTTTTTCTTTGCTCCCGATGAACCAATAACCTTGAAAATTTGAAAATAAAATGTCTACGACCGCACAGCCAACTAAGGCTGTGTGGCTTTGCAGACATTATAAAACATCAAATTAGATGGAAAATTGCCCAGGGTCCCTATAAACGAAAATTTCTCTTTTTATAGGGGGAAAATGACCCTTATAATAGCAACAAACAATTTTGGGCTCTTCCTTTTATTAGCTGGCTCACAGGGAGAACAGGCTTTGTTCATTCCACTGCCCTGGCCCCGGTCAACACTTTTACACAGTTTTTACAACACTTTGCTTTGCACATTTTCACAGCATTATAACAGGAAAATGAGGTTCTGCCTGTGTTGGGATAGAATTTTTTGCCCCCCCTCCCCAAAGGTTATGCCTCCTGACTGGTGCTGGCTGGATCCAGGCTTGGTGTGGGGCAGTGGAAAGAGTCCTGGGTGGGGAATGAGACAAGGAATTCTGCTGTGTGATTTCAGGCTGGTTGCTTACCCTCTCTGGGCCACATTTCCTTCCTCCATGAAAGGAAAGGGTTGGACTGGATCAGGGACACTCAATGCCTCTAGGAGCTGGCACAGTGATGGCCTTGTGTGATGGCCAGGGGGGGAAGTGCTACCCCAGAGTCACGCCAGGGCCTGTGTCACCCATTAATGTGCATGTTCTAACATTAAACTTAACAATATGTCTTTTTCCTGCTCCAGGACCTCACAAGAATATTTTGGGAGCAAGGCAAAAAGGGAAGATGCCACTGGTCCTAGCTTAGCGGTTCTCAACCGGAGGGTGATTTTTGCCTCCACCATAAGACATGCGAGAGTGTCTGAGATGTTTTTGATTATCATGAGTGGGTGATCATCTGATGATACTCCTGGCATTAGTGGGTGGAGGCCAGGGATGCTACCAAACATCCTAGAATGCACAGGAGGCTCACCCATGACAAAGGATTAACCAGCTCCAGGTGTCCACGTGCCCAGGCCAAGGCAGGCACCCTGCACAGAGTATTTGAATGGAGAGTTGAGACTGGCTGGTCACGGACTGGTCCCTACCACTGGCCCTACTCCCCACGATGCAAAGCAGTGCTTGTGGGACCCTGCAGTGCTGGCTGTCAACCCCGGGGTCACCACACCCTACTACATGCCTGTGGCCTGACCTTCGTCGGGGGCGAGAGAGCTGCCGTCTGCCGCCAAGCCAGAAGCAAGGCCTGGAGAACTGGGTGGGGGGGTCAGTGTTGAAGGTCCAGGGACGAAGCCCCAGAGGTGAAGGTGGCACCTGGAGGCCGCAAGCTGATTTTGATGAGTTCTAGCTCTCTCTCCTCCCAGATTCTCATATGGGGAGAAAAAACCTCAGTGGAAACAACCACCCCCATTCACCCTGTCACACTGGTTTCCTTCTTGCAGGTAGGAGGAAATACACTGACCTTTTAAAACCTCAAAAGCGGAGCCTAAGGAGACCGAGTGAGCAGGGCCCTGGGCGTCAGGGACCTTGGGCTTGAGCTCACGTGGACGTGTCTGTGGACGTCCACCATGCTCTCTGACCCACTGTTTTCCAGTCTGTAAAGTGGGCAAGTGGACACAGGCTCCTTGAGTCCTGTAATTCGAAGGGTTTAGACGTTTCCTGATGCAGAGTGGGAATCCAGGCTGGGGCCTGGCATACTTGGTGTTTCCCAGGTACCACTCTGGTCTGCCTACCTTGGGTCATCTGAGTCATGAATTATGGATCTGCAATTTGGCCAGTAAGGATTGCCTTGTCCTACAACAAGGCTCTACTGTACAGCAGAGGGAACTATATTCAATATCTTGTAATAACCTGTAATGGAAAAGAACCTGAAAAAGAATGTATATATATATATATATATATATATATATATATATATATATATAACTGAATCACTGCTGTACACTTGAAACTAACACAATATTGTAAGTTAACTACACTTCAATTAAAAAAACAAAAAAGGACATGCAGATGATGACATGTTGAACGAGGAAGCACAAACCACCTACACAGGGTCCACAGGGAGTTCCCCCTGCATACAATCTCCCACTCTCGGGAAGTGAAAACCCTGGGTTGTTTCGATCAAAGGCAGAGTTTCAATACATCCACACAAAGGAAGTCAAGACACAAGATTTATTATTTATACATCCCAGAAACGGGGGTGGGGAGCACAGTGAGCTAGGGGAAGGGCCGTCCTCCATCCCAGGTCATGGGCAGGCAGAACATGGATAGAGGACAGAGTGGCAAGCACCCCTTACAACATGTTTGGGGTGGAGGTCACCAACTTCTCAGGCGCAACTCTAAGTGGTTCTTTTAATTTTAAAAATGTACTGTTTATTTTTAATTGAGGTAACATTAATTTACAACCTTGTATGTTTTATGTATACAGCACTGAATTCCCTCTCCTGCGTGCCCTACAACATGCTCACCACCAAAAACTTAGTGTTCATCCGTGACCATAGAGTTGACCCCCTTTACCCATTTAACCCTCTCCCCCAGCGCCCTCCCTCCTGGTAACCACTATTCTGTTCTCTGTATCTACCTGTTTGTTTTTGTTTAGTTTGGTTTGTTCACTTATTTTGGTTTTGTTCATTTCTTTGTTTTGTTTATCAGTTTTTTATATTCCGCCTACTGTGTTTGTATTTCTCCATCTGGCTTATTTCACTTAACATAATGCCCTCAAGGTACATCCATGTTGTCACAAATATCACGATTTCATCTTTTTTTGTGGTTGAGTAGTATTTCAGTGTGTGTGTGTGTGTGTGTGTGTGTGTGTGTGTAGTAGCTTCTTTAGCCATTCATCTGTTGATGGACACCTAGGTTACCTCCATATCTTGGTTATTGTAAATAATGTCATGATGAACATGGGAGTGCAGGTATCTTTTTGGATTAGTGTTTTCACATTCTTTGGATAAATACCCAGAGTGGGTTAGCTGGAGCATATGGGTTCTGTTCTTTGTTTATTGTTGAATAGCCATACTGTTTTCCACAGTGGCTGCACTGATTTACGTTCCCCCCAACAGTGCACAAGGGTTTCCTTTTCTCCAAATCCTCAACAACACTTATTTCTTTTTGATGTTAGCCATTCTGACAGGTGTGAAGTGATATCTCATTGTGGTTTTGATTTGAACGTCCCTAATAATTAGTGATGTTGAACATCTTTTCATGTGCTTTTTGGTAATCTGCATGTCTTTGGAAAAGTGTCTTTTCAGCTCCACTGACCATTTTATAATCTGTTCTTTTTTGTTTTTGAGTTGTATGAGTTCTTTATATAATTTGGGTATTAACTCCTTATCTGATATATCACTTGCAAATATCTTCTCCCATTTGGTAGGTTCCCTTTTTGTTTTACGGATGGTTTCCTTTGCTGTGCAGATGTTTTTAGTTTGATGTAATCCCATTTGTTTACTTTTGCTTTTGTTTCCCTTGTCTGAGGAGACATGTTTTCTTCTAGGAGTTTTATGATTTCAGGTCTTATGTTCAAGTCTTTAATCCATTTCAACTTACGTTTGTGTATGGTGTGAGACAGCAGTCTAGTTTCATTTTTAAGACCTGAAAATTATAAGATGTGGTTGATGGCAATTGAAGAAGACACAAGTAATTGGAAAGATATTTTGTACTCATGGACTGGATGAATGAACATTGTCAAAATGTCCTTATTACTTAAAGAAATCTAGAGATTCAATGCAATCCCTACCAAAATCCCAAGGACATTTTTCAAAGAAATAGAACAAAAAATTATACAGAACCATGAAAAACTCTGAATAGCCAACGCAATCCTGAGAAAAAAGAACAAAGCTAGAGGTATCATACTCCCTGATTTCAAACTATACTACAAAGCCACAGTAATCAAAACTGCATGGTACTGGCCCCCAAACAGATACACATATGGAACAGAACTGAGAGCCCAGAAATAAAGCCACACATATATGAACAATTGATTTACACCAAAGGAGCAAAGAACATACAATGGAGAAAGGATAGTCTCTTCAATAAATGGTGTTGGGGAAACTGGAAAGCCACATGCAAAAATAGAAAAAGAAAACTAAGTGGTTATTTTAAAAAGTGTCCCAGGAAAAGCAAAGTGGGAGTTTGTGGCAGGAGTCCTAAGCTCAGGTCCTTATTTAAATATCCAGGCTCTGGGTGTGAGCTGGTGTTATACTGTAAAATGCCCAACTCATTCTCAGGGAGAAATGCTGGTGGCTTGGTCCCATGTGAGAGCTGTGGGTATGGCGAGAAGGGGCTGAATTGGGGACATAGGTAGGTAGTTATGATGGCTAGCTGCAGCTAGGAAGACATTTGATTTTTAGCCTAATTTTCATGATGAAATGGAGACCAAAAAAAGGTTAAGAAATGTGCCCAAGCTCACAGAGCTAAAGGCTTTGTATGAATCCATAGAGTCCACGAATCTGTGCCCTTGAGGCATGAATTTTCTGGGGTGGGGCATGTCTGACCCATCACTGAGTCCTGGTACACAGCAGAGACTCAGTGCCATCAAATGTGAATTTCGCTGCATCCTGCAGGGAGCCCTCTGGGCGCAGCCATAGTTCATTCTGGCCAGTGGCCACTAGAGGGCAGCAGTGCTTTTTCCTGCGCGCAAAGTTTCAGGACACCAGCTTCAGCTGAGTCAACCCCATCTGGTCCCAGGTCACCTGGGACTGAGAAATTTGGGGATGGAAGGGCCCCACTGATGACCATCCCTCCACCATCCGCAGCCTCCTACCCAAGCCAGAGGAAAAGAACACGTTTGAGGACGCTGGCGGGAGACTGGACAGGACCATCAAGACCTGCGTCACTACCCCTCTCCCTGGCCCCCACCTCACATCTGAGAAAGGGAGACCAAGAAGGGGAAGGGACTTGCCCAGGTCACACGGAGACTTGGTGCCATGTGATCACCCTGTTCTCTGAGACCCGCTCCAGCCCTTCTCTCGTATGACCCCAGGGTCTTCCGTCAGTCCAGCTGACACTGGGAGGCCGTTGGGGGTGGTGGTGGTGTGCGTGTGCAAAAGATCAGATTAGTGTCCCAAGGAGGGAGCAAGGGCTGGAGGGCCAGTCAGGGAGGAGAACTGCTCCAGCAGACTGCTGACCCCTTCCTGGTCTATATTTTCAGTCCACAGACCGGAGAGCAGTAATTGTGAGAGGCAAATGATGCTAAGTTTCTCAGCCTCAGGTATCCTGGCATCAGCCGAGTGTGGATTGATTATTATTATTATTATTTTTTTGCGGTACGCGGGCCTCTCACTGTTGTGGCCTCTCCTGTTGCGGAGCACAGGCTCCGGACGCGCAGGCCCAGCGGCCATGGCTCACGGGTGTGGACTGATTTTTAAGCATCTACACACCACTGCAACTTGACCTTTGAGAATCCTCTCTTGCTTCAGACATGCACATAGAAAGGTCACATTGATTGTTTCCCAAATCCCTGCATAAATATTTGCTTGGCTGGCTGAGAACCTCGTTCGCCTGTGTAAATTAATATAATTTATAATTAATTGCATTTATAATTAATTTATAAATTAATTAATTTATAATTAATTGCATTTGGCAGGGCTTCCCATCCACAGCCCGATGCCAGCTTCGGAGGCTCTGGCTTTTCCAGATGGTCAGCACGTCCAGGCAAAGCTTTTGGGCTTCTCCAAGCAGTGCTCCCTTTCCCTGACTCATGTCCACAGGTGAGGCCTGGGAAGGCCCCACCCTGCCCTCCAGTCCCATCTCCCTGCTCCCTTGATGTGTCCTAGTCTTGGATGTTGCTCATACATATCGAGCACCATTGATGGCTGACGTAACACTTGCTGTGAGCCAGCCTCTTTCCCAAGTGTTTTCCATACCATCACTCATCCACAAAACTCTTGGCAGAGCCCTATTCAGTAGTTGTTATTATTAACCCCATTTTACAGATGTAAAGACTGAGGCCAAGAGATGCTTGTAACGGACAGAAATAAGATTGGAACCAGGCATCTGGCTGGAGAGTGTATCTCCTTTACCTGTACGTGGTACGCTGTTGGGCACTGAGCCATCTGACAGTGTCCTGGATGCTCTGGGGTGGGTCATGCCACCACACATCTGCTGGAGCAGTTCTCTCCTCCCGACGCCTCCTTGCCCTTCCTCTCTTCAACTGGCAACTCCAATTCCTCTTCCACGTTTCTTCTTAGACCCTCTATTCCAGAAGTCTTCCTAGGATCGGGCCCCTCGCTGGTAACTGTGGGGAATTCTCAGTTTGCACCCAGGGTTCGTCCACCGTTGGAGGAAGATTGCTTCTCATCACTGCTTTTGGCCAAGCATCCGCATCCCTTTGCTTTTGTCCACGGCAGACCTTCCCTGTCTCTTCCCCAGGCCCCACCCCTGCCCTCTGGTTGGCCACCCCAGCTCCCTGCGTGAGACTGGAGCATAGTCCATGGGTTTATCCTGTTTGCTTATGTTAGCAGGAGAGTAATCAGAGGTGGGGTGACTTCATGATCAAAACAAATCCCACTTTGTGAGCAGCCAGGACGTTTGCTCTGGGGCCCTGCCAATTACCTCCACCCCACCTCTGCTCCCACTTCTAGCCTAGGACTGGTAGTATCTGACCATTTCATTCCCCAAACAGGAGCCATGAGAGAACTTTGCCAAATGATATTTTAAAAACATGCAACCACAAGGAAGGAGAATTATTCTACAGCGGAGAGTCCCAGGTGCTGCTGAGAAGCCGGTCACGTGACCCCAGGTGCAGGAGCTGGTCCAAGGCTGTTTCTGCCCAACTACCTGCGTTTTCAGGTAAGTTACCTAATCTTTGAAGACTCCCCTTTGTCATCTTAAAGATGGAAGAATTCATTTTGTTCTGAATACATCTCAGGGTCGTTTTGTATCGTGGGTCAGTGTGTCCCCTGGGCTCTGTCAACTGCAGAGCATCACAGAAAATACGGGGGCCGTGAGAATGGGGGTGACCCCAGGTCTGAGGTGGGACGGAGAGAGTTGGACTCCCTCTTCAGATGGATCCTTCGGCTGTGTCCACGCTCTGAAAGGGACACATTCCAGGGCCCAGTATCCTCGGAGGAAGCACAACCTGTGGCCGGAGATAAGCAAGAGCTATAAATCCATTTTACGAGGCCTGGAATCGCTGTCTGCACAGGCGGCATCCTGGCTGCAGCGAGGGAGGCTTATCAGCGATTTCAGAAGGCCTGTGACACCGATAAGACGGAAACCAGGGCTGTGAGCTGCCTGTGACAGCAGCGGGGCCTGCGCTGGGCGCCTGGGAGTCACAGCTCAGCAGTGCCAATGGCAGTCAAGAGCATCCTTTCCCGGGGCCGTGATCCTCCGCCGGGATGCCCCTCGGAACTGGGTTTTCAGTTTGTCAGTGTGGTACTGTGGTTCCGCATACATTTTCCAGCATTGAAACCTGTGCATCCGAATTTATTATTATTTTTTTGCTCATATGTGTCATAACCATGGGCCTTCCAGAAAACGAGCAGGATCTAATTTTACAGTAATGATTCCTTCATTATCTCTTCACTTTAAATCAAAACCACACCATTCTTCGTCTTATAAATATGTTGCTCCAGGGGATGAACTTGCTGAATCACTCCAGAACTTTCCGTTTGAAACTGGAGGGAAGAGGAAGAGGTTTGGGAGGGACGAGGTGTGAGGAGTTGGCAGTTTGGGGAGTCTAAGAGGCAGGAAACCTCGAGGTACACAGTGGGAGACCCAGAGGAGCTGGTCTAGAAATGTGAATTCGGGGATGAGGGCCAGGGCAGGAAGAGGAAGAAGGGATGGAAGCTGATCTGCCTGGTGGGAACTTTCTGTTGAGTCCGTGGGCTGGAGCAGAGAATTTTCTGAAGATGCCAACGAGAAAGGAACACAAGGAATAAAGACTATGTGGAACAGAAAACACAAATCACCTGATAGACATTTGAAGGGATGTCAGAACAAGAAAAGATGCCAGGGACATCACTTCTGGGCCTGAGACCCTTCTACCTTTATTTTTTCCTTTTCTCAGAGAGCATATAGGATTTCCAGGTGAGGAGTCGTGAGGATATCAGATAATGTTCTTCCATCAGGTCGCCAGGAGATGGGCATCCCACACGGATGTCTTCTTCTGATACTTGGAATAGATCAGCATACAGTTCCTGCTGGGGTACAGTGGGTAGTGGGGGACCCGGACCTCCTCCAGGCCCTGGCCAGAAGCTAGGGTGTGGGGTGTGGGACTGTGCTGCTGTGGACTAGTCCAGAGCACTCTGCTGGGAGTGGGGAGTGCAGACCAGGGAGGGGAGTATTCAGGCTTTGGAGGTTCTGTAATGAAGCAGTTGTGTGGCCCCGGCTAGTCTCTTTCCCTCTCTGAGCCTTTTGAGCAAATGTCTAAGTTCCCGCCTCGCCCCTTGAGCTCCCACATGCACAATGCAAGCCCTGAAATGTCCTCCAAAGGAGTCTTGTCAGGTAATTCCTCCACCAATGGAAAGAGCAATGGGCTCGGTGTTTGGAACCCTTGGTGTGAGCACCAATCCTGCCACTTCTTGGCTGGGTTACCTTTGGCAAGTTACTAAACCTCTCTGAGTATAGTTTTCTCCCCAAAGTTCTCTCTGGTTCTGCGTCAAACAGCAATGTTCAGCTATACTCTTCACAGGAGGAAATGGTACCTTATGCTAGAAAAGCGGGGGGGAAAGTAATCATTGAATCATTGAATCATTTACTGAAAGGGGATTTCAGTTATTCCAATGAATAGAATGGTTATATTCACATTTTAAATTCTGGAATATTGGAAACATACTGAAAAAAAGACAGAAAATTATAAACAAACAGCACAACTCTGATTCAGTAAATGTTAACCTTTTGTCATGCACGCTTAAGCTTTTTAAAAAATCCAATATTACTGATAAAGTTGAAGTTCTGTTTCCCTCCCTGTGCTGCTTCCTCTTCCCCATTCCCAGAAACAACTAGTCACATGAATGTGATGTGTTTCCAGTCCATTCTCCTATGCTTCTAAGGAGTTTTTGATAGTCTTAAGTACATACAGTTATTCTGGGGGACATACACTGCTGAAACTTTTTTTCTTATTAGACAATAGGTTTTTTTTTTTTTTTTGAGGTATGTGGGCCTCTCACTGTTGTGGCCTCTCCCGTTGCGGGGCACAGGCTCCAGACGTGCAGGCTCAGCGGCCATGGCTCATGGGCCCAGCCGCTCCGCAGCATGTGGGATCTTCCCGGACCAGGGCACAAACCCGTGTCCCCTGCATCAGCAGGCAGACTCTCAACCACTGCACCACCAGGGAAGCCCGAGACAATAGGTTTTGAGATCAGGGCTTGTTGAATCATGGGCAGCTGATTCATTCACATTAACTGCTCTGTAATATTTCATGGAATGAATATATCAGAGTTTACTCATTTTTCTGAGGGACTTTTAGGATCTTTCTTTTTCTTTTTTCCATTAGAGCCAATAATGAGGTGGTAGTGAACATCCTCGTTTATATCTCCTTGTGAGAGTTTGCCTGAGATATATTCCCAGGAAAGAAATAGCTTGACCAAATATCATGAAATTTCTCTTTAAATAATTTGTATCAATTTACACTTCTGAAAGCAGCCCATGAAAGGTCCTGTTTCTCCTTGTCCACACTAACCATTGGTATTATGAGACTTCATGTTTCTTCCTGTTTGATGGGTATAAAACTGTATCACATTGCTGTTTTAATGTGCCTCTCTCTGGTTGCTAGAAAGGTTCAACATCTTTTCATATACTTAAATGGCCATTATGGTTTCCTGTTCCAGATTATTCAGTCCACATCCTGCCCATCTTTCTATATCTTTCTTATTGATTTGTAGGCAATTTGGATAAGATTAGATATTAGTTAACATACTATTTTTCAAATCGGCAGGGCTTTCCTTTAGCTTTGTTTATTGTGTCTTTTCAAATCTTATATTTTTTAATGTTTTCTTTATTGAATATATTCTTTGGATCTTGTTTAAGAATTATTTTCTTATTCTAATAACACAAAGATAGTCTGCCATGTGTTGTTCTAAATATTTTAAAATATTGCTTTACTTATTAAGTCTGTCATCCCTCTCAAATTTACTTTTGTGTATAAGAGATAAAATTTCCATTTTTCTAAGTGGATATGCTATTATCCCAGCAGCATTTATTGTATTGCTTATTATTTTTCCACTGATTTGTCATGTATTCTCAGCAATAGACCAAATTTCATTTGTTCTGTTCCACTGGTTATTTTTTTTCCCTGCATCAGTAGGCCAGCATACTATTTTTTACAATATTATTTCAAGTCTTGATACCTGGTAGGGAAATTTCCCTCCTTCCGTTTTTCTTTTTCAAAATTTAGTTAATTTTTTACATTTTTCTATAAATTTTAGGCTCAGCATATCAAGATCTGTCCTGTTGGGATGCTCATTGAATACACTGAACTTAAGGTGAGATTCATAATCATGGTTTATCTCTTTATCTATATAGGACATTCCTTTATGTCCTTTAATAAAGTTTAAGAATTTTCTCCATAAAGCCTGTACACATGTTTAATTATATTTATTCCCAGGTACCTTATGGTTTTTGCTTCTATTGTAAATGGGATTGGTTTTTTTGTTGTTGTTGTTGTTGTTGATTTTATATATGTCCATGCCTCTCTTTCGCTTTGTCACAGCTTACCCTTCCCCCTCCCCATATCCTCAAGTCCATTCTCAAGTAGTTCTGTGTCTTTATTCCTGTTTTACCCCTAGGCTCTTCATGACATTTTTTTTCTTAAATTCCCTATATATGTGTTAGCATGCGGTATTTGTCTTTCTCTTTCTGACTTACTTCACTCTGTATGACAGACTCTAGGTCTATCCACCTCATTACAAATAACTCAGTTTCGTTTCTTTTTATGGCTGAGTAATATTCCATTGTATATATGTGCCACATCTTCTTTATCCATTCATCCGATGATGGACACTTAGGTTGTTTCCATCTCTGGGCTATGGTGAATAGAGCTGCAATGAACATTTTGGTACATGTCTCTTTTTGAATTATGGTTTTCTCAGGGTATATGCCCAGTAGTGGGATTGCTGGGTCATATGGTAGTTCTATTTGTAGTTTTTTAAGGAACCTCCATACGGTTCTCCATAGTGGCTGTACCAATTCACATTCCCACCAGCAGTGCAAGAGTGTTCCCTTTTCTCCACACCCTCTCCAGCATTTATTGTTTCTAGATTTCTTGATGATGGCCATTCTGACTGGTGTGAGATGATATCTCATTGTAGTTTTGATTTGCATTTCTCTAATGATTAATGATGTTGAGCATTCTTTCATGTGTTTGTTGGCAGTCTGTATATCTTTGGAGAAATGCCTATTTAAGTCTTCTGCCCATTTTTGGATTGGATTGTTTGCTTGTTTGCTATTGAGCTGCATGAGCTGCTTATAAATTTTGGAGATTAACCCTTTGTCAGTTGCTTCATTTGCAAATATTTTCTCCCATTCTGAGGGTTGTCTTTTGGTCTTGTTTATGGTTTCCTTTGCTGTGCAAAAGCTTTGAAGTTTCATTAGGTCCCATTTGTTTATCTTTGTTTTTATTTCCATTTCTCTAGGAGGTGGGTCCAAAAGGATCTTGCTGTGATTTATGTCATAGAGTGTTCTGCCTATGTTTTCCTCTAAGAGTTTGATAGTTTCTGGCCTTACATTTAGGTCTTTAATCCATTTTGAGCTTATTTTTGTGTATGGTGTTAGGGAATGATCTAATCTCATCCTTTTACATGTCCCTGTCCAGTTTTCCCAGCACCACTTATTGAAGAGACTGTCCTTTCTCCACTGTACATTCCTGCCTCCTTTATCAAAGATCAGTTGAACATATGTGCGTGGGTTTATCTCTGGGCTTTCTATCCTGTTCCATTGATCTATCTTTCTGTTTTTGTACCAGTGCCACACTGTCTTGATTACTGTAGCTTTGTAGTATAGTCTGAAGTCAGGGAGCCTGATTCCTCCAGCTCCGTTTTTCATTCTCAAGATTGCTTTGGCTATTCGGGGTCTTTTGTTTTTCCAAACAAATTTTGAAATTTTTTGTTCTAGTTCTGTGAAAAATGCCAGTGGTAGTTTGATAGGGATTGCATGGAATCTGTAGATTGCTTTGGGTAGTAGAGTCATTTTCACAATATTGATTCTTCCAATCCAGGAGCATGGTATATCTCTCCATCTATTTGTATCATCTTTAATTTCTTTCATCAGTGTCTTATAATTTTCTGCATACAGGTCTTTTGTCTCCTTAGGTAGGTTTATTCCTAGATATTTTATTCTTTTTGTTGCAATGGTAAATGGGAGTGTTTTCTTGATTTCACTTTCAGATTTTTCATCATTAGTGTACAGGAACGCTAGAGATTTCTGTGCATTAATTTTGTATCCTGCTACTTTACCAAATTCATTGATTAGCTCTAGTGGTTTTCTGGTAGCATCTTTAGGATTCTCTATGTATAGTATCATGTCATCTGCAAACAGTGACAGCTTTACTTCTTCTTTTCCAATTTGGATTCCTTTTATTTCCTTTTCTTCTGTGATTGCTGTGGCTAAAACTTCCAAAACTAGGTTGAATAAGAGTGGTGAGAGTGGGCAGCCTTGTCTTGTTCCTGATCTTAGTGGAAATGGTTTCAGTTTTTCACCATTGAGGACGATGTTGGCTGTGGGTTTGTCATATATGGCCTTTATTATGTTGAGGAAAGTTCCCTCTATGCCTACTTTCTTCAGGGTTTTTATCATAAATGGGTGTTGAATTTTGTCGAAAGCTTTCTCTGCATCTATTGAGATGATCATATGGTTTTTCTTCTTCAAGTTGTTAATATGGTGTATCACATTGATTGATTTGCATACATTGAAGAATCCTTGCATTCCTGGAATAAACCCCACTTGATCATGGTGTATGATCCTTTTAATGTGCTGTTGGATTCTGTTTGCTAGTATTTTGTTGAGGATCTGTGCATCTATGTTCATCAGTGATATTGGCCTGTAGTTTTCTTTCTTTGTGACATCCTTGTCTGGTTTTGGTATCAAGGTGATGGTGGCCTCGTAGAATGAGTTTGGGAGTGTTCCTCCTTCTGATATATTTTGGAAGAGTTTGAGAAGGATAGGTGTTAGCTCTTCTCTAAATGCTTGATAGAATTCGCCTGTGAAGCCGTCTGGTCCTGGGCTTTTGTTTGTTGGAAGATTTTTAATCACAGTTTCAATTTCAGTGCTTGTGATTGGTCTGTTCATATTTTCTATATCTTCCTGATTCAGTCTTGGCAGGTTGTGCATTTCTAAGAATTTGTCCATTTCTTCCAGGTTGTCCATTTTATTGGCATAGAGTTGCTTGTAGTAATCTCTCATGATCTTTTGTATTTCTGCAGTGTCAGTTGTTACTTCTCCTTTTTCATTTCTAATTCTATTGATTTGAGTCTTCTCCCTTTTTTTCTTGATGAGTCTGGCTAATGGTTTATCAATTTTGTTTATCTTCTCAAAGAACCAGCTTTTAGTTTTATTGATCTTTGCTATCGTTTCCTTCATTTCTTTTTCATTTATTTCTGGTCTGATTTTTATGATTTCTTTCCTTCTGCTAACTTTGGGATGTTTTTGTTCTTCTTTCTCTAATTGCTTTAGGTGCAAGGTTAGGTTGTTTATTCGAGATGTTTCCTGTTTCTTAAGGTGGGATTGTATTGCTATATACTTCCCTCTTAGAACTGCTTTTGCTGCATCCCATAGGTTTTGGGTCGTCGTGTCTCCATTGTCATTTGTTTCTAGGTATTTTTTAATTTCCTCTTTGATTTCTTCAGTGATCACTTCGTTATTAAGTAGTGTATTGTTTAACCTCCATGTGTTTGTATTTTTTACAGCTCTTTTCCTGTAATTGATATCTAGTCTCATAGCATTGTGGTCGGAAAAGATACTTGATACAATTTCAATTTTCTTAAATTTACCAAGGCTTGATTTGTGACCCAAGATATGATCTATCCTGGAGAATGTTCCATGAGCACTTGAGAAAAATGTGTATTCTGTTGTTTTTGGATGGAATGTCCTATAAATATCAATTAACTCCATCTTGTTTAATGTATCATTTAAAGCTTGTGTTTCCTTATTTATTTTCATTTTGGATGATCTGACCATTGGTGAAAGTGGGGTGTTGAAGTCCCCTACTATGAGTGTGTTACTGTCGATTTCCCCTTTTATGGCTGTTAGTATTTGCCTTATGTATTGAGGTGCTCCCATGCTTGGTGCATAAATATTTACAATTGTTATATCTTCTTCTTGGATCGATCCCTTTATCATTATGTAGTGTCCTTCTTTGTCTCTTCTAATAGTCTTTATTTTAAAGTCTATTTTGTCTGATATAAGAATTGCTACTCCAGCTTTCTTTTGATTTCCATTTGCATGGAATATCTTTTTTCATCCCCTTACTTTCAATCTGTATGTCTCTCTAGGTCTGAAGTGGGGCTCTTGTAGACAGCATATATATGGGTCTTGTTTTTGTATCCATTCAGCCAATCTGTGTCTTTTGGTTGGAGCATTCAGTCCATTTACATTTAAGGTAATTATTGATATGTATGTTCCTATTCCCATTTTCTTAATTGTTTTGGGTTCGTTATTGTAGGTCTTTTCCTTCTGTTGTGTTTCTTGCCTAGAGAAGTTCCTTTAGCATTTGTTGTAAAGCTGGTTTGGTGGTGCTGAACTCTCTCAGCTTTTGCTCGTCTGTAAACGTTTTAATTTCTCCATCAAATCTGAATGAGATCCTTGCTGGGTAGAGTAGTCTTGGTTGCAGGTTTTTCTCCTTCATCACTTTAATTATGTCCTGCCACTCCCTTCTGGCTTGTAGAGTTTCTGCTGAGAGATCAGCTGTTATCCTGATGGGGATTCCCTTGTGTGTTATTTGTTGTTTTTCCCTTGCTGCTTTTAATATGATTTCTTTGTGTTTAATTTTTGACAGTTTGATTAATATGTGTCTTGGCGTATTTCTCCTTGGATTTATTCTGTATGGGACTCTCTGTGCCTCCTGGACTTGATTAACTATTTCCTTTCCCATATTAGGGAAGTTTTCAACTATAATCTCTTCAAATATTTTCTCAGTCCCTTTCTTTTTCTCTTCTTCTTCTGGAACCCCTATAATTCGAATGTTGGTGCGTTTAATGTTGTCCCAGAGGTCTCTGAGACTGTCCTCTGTTCTTTTCATTCTTTTTTCTTTATTTTGCTCTGCAGCCATTATTTCCACTATTTTATCTTCCACCTCACTTATCCGTTCTTCTGCCTCAGTTATTCTGCTATTGATCCCATCTAGAGTATTTTTTATTTCATTTATTGTGTTTTTAATCGATGCTTGATTCATCTTTAGTTCTTCTAGGTCCTTGTTAACTGTTTCTTGCATTTTGTCTATTCTATTTCCAAGATTTTGGATCTTGGAAATAGAATCTTGGATCATCTTTACCATCATTATTCTGAATTCTTTTTCAGGTAGACTGCCTATTACCTCTTCATTTGTTAGGTCTGGTGGGTTTTTATCTTGCTCCTTCTCCTGCTGTGTGTTTTTCTGTCTTCTCATTTTGCTTATGTTACTGTGTTTGGGGTCTCCTTTTTGCAGGCTGCACGTTCGTAGTTCCCGTTGTTTTTGGTGTCTGTCCCCAGTGGCTAAGGTTGGTTTAGTGGGTTGTGTAGGCTTCCTGGTGGAGGGGACTAGTGCCTGTGTTCTGGTGGATGAGGCTGGATCTTGTCTTTCTGGTGGGCAGGTCCACGTCTGGTGGTGTGTTTTGGGGTGTCTGCAGACTTTTTATGATTTTAGGCCACCTCTCTGCTAATGGGTGGCGTTGTGTTCCTGTCTTGCTAGTTGTTTGGCATAGGGTGTCCAGCACTGTAGCTTGCTGGTCGTTGAGTGAAGCTGGGTGCTGGTGTTGAGATGGAGATCTCTGGAAGATTTTCGCCGTTTGATATTATGTGGAGCTGGGAGGTCTCTTGTGGACCCGTGTCCTGAAGTTGGCTCTCCCACCTCAGAGGCACAGCACTGACTCCTGGCTCCTCAATTTGGGATGATTTGTTGTCTATTCATGTATTCCACAGATGCAGGGTACATCAAGTTGATTGTGGAGCTTTAATCCGCTGCTTCTGAGGCTGCTGGGAGAGGTTTCCCTTTCTCTTCTTTGTTCTCACAGCTCCTGGGTCTCAGCTTTGGATTTGGCCCCGCCTCTGCGTGTAGGTCGCCGGAGGGCGTCTGTTCTTTGCTCAGACAGGACAGGGTTAAAGGAGCAGCCTCTTCGGGGACTATGGCTCACTCAGGCCGGGTGGGAGGGAGGGGCACGGAGTGCGGGGCGAGCCTGCAGCGGCAGAGGTAGGCGTGACGTTGCACCAGCCCGAGGCGCGCCGTGCGTTCTCCCAGGGAAGCCGCCCCTGGATCCCGGGACCCCGGCAGTGACGGGCTGTACAGGCTCCCGGAAGGGCGGTGTGGACAGTGACCTGCACTCGCACACAGGCTTCTTGGCGGCGGCAGCAGCAGCCCCAGCGTCCCACGCCCATCACTGGGCTCCGCGCTTTCAGCCGCGACTCGCGCCCATCTGTGGAGCTCCTTTAAGCAGCGCTCTTAATCCCCGCTCCTCGCGCACCAGGAAACCAAGAGGGAAGAAAAAGTCTCTTGCCTCTTCGGCAGCTCCAGAGTTTTCCCGGACTCCCTCCCGGCTAGCTGTGGCACATTAGCCCCCTTCAGGCTGAGTTCTCGCCGCCAGCCCCAGTCCTCTCCCTGCGCTCTGACCGAAGCCCGAGCCTCAGCTTCCAGCGCCGCCCGCCCCGGCGGGCGAGCAGACAAGCCTCTCGGGCTGGTGAGTGCCGTTCGGCACCGATCCTCTGTGCGGGAATCTCTCCGCTTTGCCCTACCCAAGTATGTGGGGAGTTTCTTGCCTTTTGGGAGGTCTGGGGTCTTCTGCCAGCGTTCAGTAGGTGTTCTGTAGGAGTTGTTCCACGTGTAGCTGTATTTCTGGTGTATCCGTGGGGAGGAAGGTGATCTCCGCGTCTTACTCTTCCACCATCTTCTGGGTCTTGTTTTTGTATCCATTCAGCCAATCTGTGTCTTTTGGTGGGAGCATTTAGTCCATTTACATTTAAGGTAATTATTGATATGTATGTTCCTATTCCCATTTTCTTAATTGTTTTGGGTTCGTTATTGTAGGTCTTTTCCTTCTGTTGTGTTTCTTGCCTAGAGAAGTTCCTTTAGCATTTGTTGTAAAGCTGGTTTGGTGGTGCTGAACTCTCTCAGCTTTTGCTTGTCTGTAAACGTTTTAATTTCTCCATCAAATCTGAATGAGATCCTTGCTGGGTAGAGTAGTCTTGGTTGCAGGTTTTTCTCCTTCATCACTTTAATTATGTCCTGCCACTCCCTTCTGGCTTGTAGAGTTTCTGCTGAGAGATCAGCTGTTATCCTGATGGGGATTCCCTTGTGTGTTATTTGTTGTTTTTCCCTTGCTGCTTTTAATATGATTTCTTTGTGTTTAATTTTTGACAGTTTGATTAATATGTGTCTTGGCGTATTTCTCCTTGGATTTATTCTGTATGGGACTCTCTGTGCCTCCTGGACTTGATTAACTATTTCCTTTCCTATATTAGGGAAGTTTTCAACTATAATCTCTTCAAATATTTTCTCAGTCCCTTTCTTTTTCTCTTCTTCTTCTGGAACCCCTATAATTCGAATGTTGGTGCGTTTAATGTTGTCCCAGAGGTCTCTGAGACTGTCCTCTGTTCTTTTCATTCTTTTTTCTTTATTTTGCTCTGCAGCAGTTATTTCCACTATTTTATCTTCCACCTCACTTATCCGTTCTTCCGCCTCAGTTATTCTGCTATTGATCCCATCTAGAGTATTTTTCATTTCATTTATTGTGTTTTTAATCGATGCTTGATTCATCTTTAGTTTTTCTAGGTCCTTGTTAACTGTTTCTTGCAGTTTGTCTATTCTATTTCCAAGATTTTGGATCTTGGAAATAGAATCTTGGATCATCTTTACTATCATTATTCTGATTTTTTTTTTCAGGTAGAGTGCCTATTTCCTCTTCATTTGTTAGGTCTGGTGGGTTTTTATCTTGCTCCTTCACCTGCTGTGTGTTTTTCTGTCTTCTCATTTTGCTTATCTTACTGTGTTTGGGGTCTCCTTTTTGCAGGCTGCAGGTTCGTAGTTCCCGTTGTTTTTGGTGTCTGTCCCCAGTGGCTAAAGTTGGTTCAGTGGGTTGTGTAGGCTTCCCGGTGGTGGGGCTAGTGTCTGTGTTCTGGTGGATGAGTCTGGATCTTGTCTTTCTGGTGGACAGGTCCACGTCTGGTGGTGTATTTTGAGGTGACTGTGGACTTTTTATGATTTTATGCAGCCTCTCTGCTAATGGGTGGCGTTGTGTTCCTGTCTTGCTAGTTGTTTGGCATAGGGTGTCCAGCACTGTAGCTTGCTGGTCGTTGAGTGAAGCTGGGTGCTGGTGGTGAGATGGAGATCTCTGGGAGATTTTCGCTGTTTGATATTATGTGGAGCTTTGAGGTCTCTTGTGGACCCGTGTCCTGAAGTTGGCTCTCCCACCTCAGAGGCACAGCACTGACTCCTGGCTCCTCAATTTGGGATGATTCGTTGTCTATTCATTTATTCCACAGACGCAGGGTACATCAAGTTGATTGTGGAGCTTTAATCCGCTGCTTCTGAGGCTGCTGAGAGAGATTTCCCTTTTTCTTCTTTGTTCTCACAGCTCCCGGGTCTCAGCTTTGGATTTGGCCCCACCTCTCCAGGTAGGTCGCCGGAGGGCGTCTGTTCTTTGCTCAGACAGGACAGGGTTAAAGCGGGATTGGTTTTTTTTTTTTTTTTTGCTGTACGCAGGCCTCTCACTGCTGTGGCCTCTCCCGTTGCGGAGCACAGGCTCCGGACACACAGGCTCCGCGGCCATGGCTCGCGGACCCAGCCGCTGCGTGGCATGTGGGATCTTCCGGGATAGGGGCACGAATCCGTGTCCCCTGCATCGGCAGGCGGACTCTCAACCACTGTGCCACCAGGGAAGCCCGGGATTGGTTTTTAAACTACATTTTCCAATTTGTTTTTGATGTCACTGCTATCCATTTTTATTTTTAATTTATTAAATATTGACTAAGTAATAATATTTTTTCTAAAAAAGGCCTATCTTCTGTCCTGAATTTTATCTTAAGCACTTTCATGAACTAAAAAGCTTTATCCCATATGTTTCTATCCCCCAAAATGTATTTTATGCTTTGCCTGCTTTTGTCCATTACATAAACGAATTCATTCTGCATGTCTTCCGCTACTTATGTTTCCTCCTCACTGTAGGTACCTGAGATTCAGCCGTGTTATTATGTGCCATTGTAATATATTCTGTATCATTATCATTATCATTATATGACTCTACAACAACTTATTTTTCCATTGATGGACTTTTGGGTTGTTTCCAGATTTGCTATTGTAAACATTCTGTCATAAACTTAGATATATTTGTGGCACACTTGTGCAAGAATTTCTCTAGGGTATGTTCTAGGGTTAAAATTGCTGGGTCATAGGGTATACACATCTTCAAATTTACTAGGTAACATCAAGTTGTTTTTCCAAATATCTGTCCCACCAGCAGTATGTCAGTTGCCTCGTGTCCTCACCTACACTTGATATTGTCATATTTTAAATTTTTAGGCATGTTTGTAGATACAACGAGTATTTAATCAAAGACTTGCTTTTAAATCTATAAATGGAGATCACTTGTCCTAATCCACCCATCCTTCAGTGTTGGCATAAGAACTAAAGTTAACAAAGGGGAAAATAGATTTGAAAATATTTTGTAAATTACGAAGTTTTCCACATACTTAAGAAGCTATCATCATCAGTAAATTGAGAGTATCCTAGAGAATCAATAGACAATGTTATAGCACAACTCCAGACCCTTCCCCTCTCGAGCTAAATGATTTACAAGCTCAGAATGTCTGTAGACCTATAGGCCAGAGGAAGGATGCCCATTGTGGTGACAGTGACAGTAATCTGAGCCCATCTTCTGAATAATGAACATCTTCCAATTTTATAGCATCTTCAGCTGGGTTGATTCTGGAACCTTGGGATCAAGATGAAGTGAATTAAAAAACAATAACTTGAGCATGTTTTCTGGTTTATGGGTGGCAGCCAGAGAATTCTTGAAAAATAAATGGTGCTTGCATTTTAGGAACTTGATTACAAACGTTTTGGAAATGTATGTCCAATGCCTAAATAATTCCTGGGATACTTTCACTATGAAGGAATGTAAACCTAAGTTATGACTGCTGACCTGGCCATTTTCTGCACATTGTGCTCTATTTTTCCATTCTTTCTTCTCCTCCAACACTTAATTGATTTCAAGGGCAGTTCATTACTCTACCTTGTAAGTTTTTTTTAATTTATTTTATCCAAGTATAATTGACTCACAATGTTGTATTAATTTCTGCTGTACAGCAAAGTGATTCAGTGTTTTATATATATATATATATATATATATATATATATATATATATATATATATATATATATATATACACATACACATTCTTTTTCATGTTCTTTTCCATTACGGTTTATTACAGGATATTGAATATAGTTCCCTGTGCTATAGAGTAAGAGATTGTTGTTTATCCATCCTATATATAATAGTAGTTTGCATCTGCTAATTCCAAACTCCCACTCCATCCCTTCCCCACCACCGTCCCCCTTGGCAACCACAAGTCTGTTCCCTATGTGAGTCTGTTTTGTAGATAAGTTCATTTGTGTCACATTTTAGGTTCCACATATAAGTAATATCATATTATCCTGTGAGTTCTTGATCTATGTATAGACCTGAATATCCTGCAAAGGCAGAAGGTGATTTCACATTATTGGCACTTTTGCAAATCAACAAGGCTTAAACTATGAGGAGTTTTGCCTAATAATTCTCAGTTGGTTGACATCGCCAACCAACTGGTGTGAAGGTGCAATGCTGATGTCAGCAAATTGCTCCAAGACAGCACTTCCTTGGTGGTCCAGTAATAAAGAATCTGCCTTCCAATGCAGGGGACATGGGTTCCATCCCTGGTCGGGGAACTAAGATCCCACATGCCACGGGTCAACTAAGCCCTTGTGCCACAACTAGAGAGAAACCTGCGTGCGGCAAGGAAAAATCCCACATGCCCCAACGAAGATCCCATATGCTGTAACTAAGACCCAACGCAGCTGATCAATCAGTCAATCAATCAATCAATCAATAAAGAAATAAGTTGCTCTGAGACAGCTGAGACTGATGACTAAATTTTTTCTTTTAATTTTTATTGGAGTATAATTGATTTACAATGTTGTGTTAGTTTCAGGTGCACAGCAAAGTGAATCAGTCATACATAACATATATCCACTCTTTTTTTTTTTTTAGGTTCTTTTCCATATAGACCATTAAAAGAAAGATAAGGTTCTGTTCACATCTCTGCTGCCGGCTCCAGTCCAGACAGTCATGTTTTATGGAAGACCTTGGTCAGAGCCCTGTGAGAATGAGTGCCAGCAAGAGGTGGGTCTGGGTGTGTGTGTGTGTGTGTGTGTGTGTGTGTGTGACAGAGATAGAGACAGAGACAGAGAGTTACAGAGGTTTTGAAGTTGACCAAACAGTAAGAATCACAAAAACATAGGAACCAGGCCTCCAAGTCTGTGAATATATCAGTGTTGTAAGTAATATATACTTTATGAAGAAAGAATGGGCATGGACAACTTGGAATTGCCAGATCTTAACTGTTGACTTTTCTTGGTCTTCCCAATAACCAGTATTCAGTCTCCATAAATATCCAAAACATAGTTACTGAGTATCTACTAAGTGTCAGGAATGGTGCTAGGTGTGGGGGATAAAGTGATGAAACAAAATGACATGGTCCCTGCCTTCCTAGAGCTTACAGTCTAGTGGGAAAGACAAATAATATGAAAATCAACAAATGAACATATGATCAAGCACTGTAATGTCATAGGATGCTTTGCAGAGACTGATGGTGATGATGGTCAATAAGGGGTTTGTAGACCAAGGTGAGAACTTCAAATTTCATTCAAAGTGGAAAGCTGTAGAAAGTTTTTCAACAAGGGAAGGACATGATCTAATTGATGTTTTAAAGAAGATTATTCTGGCTGCTGAGTGGAAATTGGATGGGAGGGGGCCAGAGTGAAAGCTGGGAGGCAATTGCAGTCCAGGTAAGAGGTCATGATGACCTTGACCAGGATATTGATAACAGGTATGGAGAAAAGAGCACAGGTGCCAGGTATTAATCAGGGTTCTCCAGAACCCTGGATATAGTTATACATTTACAGATATAACATATCATATTTATTTGAAAAAGGATTTGTTATAAGGAATTAGCTGACACAATTATGGAGGCTTAGAAGTCCCATGATGTGTCATTTATAGGCTGGAGACCTGAGAAAGTTGATGGTATGTTTCCAGTCTGAGTCCAGAGGTCTGAGAAATGGAAAGTCAATAGTATAATTTCTGGTCTGAATCTGAAGGCCTGAGGACTAACAGTGCCGTTGGTGTAAGCTCCTGTCCCAGGGCAGGAGAACACCAATGTCTCAGCTCAGCAGTCAGGCAGAGAGAACAAATTCTCTCTTACTCAGTCTTTGTTCTATTCAGGCCTCCAGTGGATTGGCTGAGGCACACACCCACATTGGGGAGGGCAATCTCTTTACTCAGTCCATTAACTCAAATGTTAATGACTTCTGGAAACATCCTCACAGACACAACTAGGATAATGTTTAATCCAGTATTCTGCACACTCTCTGGCCCAGTGAAGTTGACACATAAAATGCTTTGGAGGCACAAAGTACAGGACTTGCTTCTTAGTTGCAAAGGTGGGAGAAAGGTGAGGAAAAAAAAATCAGGGGACACAAGCCCACGTTTTTCAGGGAAGCAAACTGTGAATGATGGGGCAATTTTACAGAGACAGGAAAGGCCAATGGGCAAGAAAAGCAAGAGTTACCTTCAGAGAAGTCAATTCTGAGGTACTTGTGGGGACTCTAAGAGAAAATGTAATAACAAGGTAGTTGGAAAATTAGCCTAACCCTCCTCGGAAAGTCTGAGTAGGAGGTGTGAACTTGGGGGTTGTTTCACTAGGTGGGTTAAGTCAGTTGAAGAAAGAACATGGGCTCTAACAATTAACAAGCACATGAGAGAAAAAAAATAAAACCTTCTGTTGGGGAAGCCTCAGGGGAGAAGGATCAGTGATTGTCAGAATCTCACTTGGGACAAAAAGAACTAATGGTGGAAAGATGGCGGAAGAGTAAGACGCGGAGATCACCTTCCTCCCCACAGATACATCAGAAATTCATCTACACGTGGAACAACTCCTACAGAACACCTACTGAACGCTGACAGAAGACCTCAGACCCCCCAAAAGGCAAGAAACTCCCCACATACCTGGATAGGGCAAAAGAAAAAAGAATAAACAGAAACAAATGGATAGAGACGGGACCTGCACCAGTGAGAGGGAGCCGTGAAGGAGGAAAGGTTTCCACACACTAGAAGCCCCTTCGCGGGCGGAGACTGCGGGTGGCGGAGGGAGAAAGCTTCGGAGTAGCAGAGGAGAGCACAGCAACAGGGGTTTGGAGGGCAAAGCGGAGACGTTCCGGCACAGAGGATCGGTGCCGAACGGCACTCACCAGCCCGAGAGGCTTGTCTGCTCGCCCGCCGGGGCGGGCGGCGCTGGAAGCTGAGGCTCGGGCTTCGGTCAGAGCGCAGGGAGAGGACTGGGGCTGGCGGCGAGAACTCAGCCTGAAGGGGGCTAATGTGCCACAGCTAGCCGGGAGGGAGTCCGGGAAAACTCTGGAGCTGCCGAAGAGGCAAGAGACTTTTTCTTCCCTCTTGGTTTCCTGGTGCGCGAGGAGCGGGGATTAAGAGCGCTGCTTAAAGGAGCTCCACAGATGGGCGCGAGTCGCGGCTGAAAGCGCGGAGCCCAGTGATGGGCGTGGGACGCTGGGGCTGCTGCTGCCGCCGCCAAGAAGCCTGTGTGCGAGTGCAGGTCACTGTCCACACCGCCCTTCCGGGAGCCTGTACAGCCCGTCACTGCCGGGGTCCCGGGATCCAGGGGCGGCTTCCCTGGGAGAACGCACGGCGCGCCTCGGGCTGGTGCAACGTCACGCCTACCTCTGCCGCTGCAGGCTCGCCCCGCACTCCGTGCCCCTCCCTCCCACCCGGCCTGAGTGAGCCATAGTCCCCGAAGAGGCTGCTCCTTTAACCCTGTCCTGTCTGAGCAAAGAACAGACGCCCTCCGGCGACCTACACGCAGAGGCGGGGCCAAATCCAAAGCTGAGACCCAGGAGCTGTGAGAACAAAGAAGAGAAAGGGAAACCTCTCCCAGCAGCCTCAGAAGCAGCGGATTAAAGCTCCACAATCAACTTGATGTACCCTGCATCTGTGGAATACATGAATAGACAACAAATCATCCCAAATTGAGGAGCCAGGAGTCAGTGCTGTGCCTCTGAGGTGGGAGAGCCAACTTCAGGACACGGGTCCACAAGAGACCTCCCAGCTCCACATAATATCAAACGGCGAAAATCTTCCAGAGATCTCCATCTCAACACCAGCACCCAGCTTCACTCAACGACCAGCAAGCTACAGTGCTGGACACCCTATGCCAAACAACTAGCAAGACAGGAACACAACGCCACCCATTAGCAGAGAGGTGGCCTAAAATCATAAAAAGTCTGCAGACACCCCAAAACACACCACCAGACGTGGACCTGCCCACCAGAAAGACAAGATCCAGCCTCATCCACCAGAACACAGGCACTAGTCCCCTCCACCAGGAAGCCTACACAACCCACTAAACCAACCTTAGCCACTGGGGACAGACACCAAAAACAACGGGAACTACGAACGTGCAGCCTGCAAAAAGGAGACCCCAAACACAGTAACATAAGCAAAATGAGAAGACAGAAAAACACACAGCAGGAGAAGGAGCAAGATAAAAACCCACCAGACCTAACAAATGAAGAGGTAATAGGCAGTCTACCTGAAAAAGAATTCAGAATAATGATGGTAAAGATGATCCAAGATTCTATTTCCAAGATCCAAAATCTTGGAAATAGAATAGACAAAATGCAAGAAACAGTTAACAAGGACCTAGAAGAACTAAAGATGAATCAAGCATCGATTAAAAACACAATAAATGAAATAAAAAATACTCTAGATGGGATCAATAGCAGAATAACTGAGGCAGAAGAACGGATAAGTGAGGTGGAAGATAAAATAGTGGAAATAATGGCTGCAGAGCAAAATAAAGAAAAAAGAATGAAAAGAACAGAGGACAGTCTCAGAGACCTCTGGGACAACATTAAACGCACCAACATTCGAATTATAGGGGTTCCAGAAGAAGAAGAGAAAAAGAAAGGGACTGAGAAAATATTTGAAGAGATTATAGTTGAAAACTTCCCTAATATGGGAAAGGAAATAGTTAATCAAGTCCAGGAGGCACAGAGAGTCCCATACAGAATAAATCCAAGGAGAAATACGCCAAGACACATATTAATCAAACTGTCAAAAATTAAACACAAAGAAATCATATTAAAAGCAGCAAGGGAAAAACAACAAATAACACACAAGGGAATCCCCATCAGGATAACAGCTGATCTCTCAGCAGAAACTCTACAAGCCAGAAGGGAGTGGCAGGACATAATTAAAGTGATGAAGGAGAAAAACCTGCAACCAAGACTACTCTACCCAGCAAGGATCTCATTCAGATTTGATGGAGAAATTAAAACGTTTACAGACGAGCAAAAGCTGAGAGAGTTCAGCACCACCAAACCAGCTTTACAACAAATGCTAAAGGAACTTCTCTAGGCAAGAAACACAACAGAAGGAAAAGACCTACAATAACGAACCCAAAACAATTAAGAAAATGGGAATAGGAACATACATATCAATAATTACCTTAAATGTAAATGGACTGAATGCTCCAACCAAAAGACACAGATTGGCTGAATGGATACAAAAACAAGACCCATATATATGCTGTCTACAAGAGCCCCACTTCAGACCTAGAGAGACATACAGATTGAAAGTAAGGGGATGAAAAAAGATATTCCATGCAAATGGAAATCAAAAGAAAGCTGGAGTAGCAATTCTTATATCAGACAAAATAGACTTTAAAATAAAGACTATTAGAAGAGACAAAGAAGGACACTACATAATGATAAAGGGATCGATCCAAGAAGAAGATATAACAATTGTAAATATTTATGCACCAAGCATGGGAGCACCTCAATACATAAGGCAAATACTAACAGCCATAAAAGGGGAAATCGACAGTAACACACTCATAGTAGGGGACTTCAACACCCCACTTTCACCAATGGTCAGATCATCCAAAATGAAAATAAATAAGGAAACACAAGCTTTAAATGATACATTAAACAAGATGGAGTTAATTGATATTTATAGGACATTCCATCCAAAAACAACAGAATACACATTTTTCTCAAGTGCTCATGGAACATTCTCCAGGATAGATCATATCTTGGGTCACAAATCAAGCCTTGGTAAATTTAAGAAAATTGAAATTGTATCAAGTATCTTTTCCGACCACAATGCTATGAGACTAGATATCAATTACAGGAAAAGAGCTGTAAAAAATACAAACACATGGAGGTTAAACAATACACTACTTAATAACGAAGTGATCACTGAAGAAATCAAAGAGGAAATTAAAAAATACCTAGAAACAAATGACAATGGAGACACGACGACCCAAAACCTATGGGATGCAGCAAAAGCAGTTCTAAGAGGGAAGTATATAGCAATACAATCCCACCTTAAGAAACAGGAAACATCTCGAATAAACAACCTAACCTTGCACCTAAAGCAATTAGAGAAAGAAGAACAAAAACATCCCAAAGTTAGCAGAAGGAAAGAAATCATAAAAATCAGACCAGAAATAAATGAAAAAGAAATGAAGGAAACGATAGCAAAGATCAATAAAACTAAAAGCTGGTTCTTTGAGAAGATAAACAAAATTGATAAACCATTAGCCAGACTCATCAAGAAAAAAAGGGAGAAGACTCAAATCAATAGAATTAGAAATGAAAAAGGAGAAGTAACAACTGACACTGCAGAAATACAAAAGATCATGAGAGATTACTACAAGCAACTCTATGCCAATAAAATGGACAACCTGGAAGAAATGGACAAATTCTTAGAAATGCACAACCTGCCAAGACTGAATCAGGAAGATATAGAAAATATGAACAGACCAATCACAAGCACTGAAATTGAAACTGTGATTAAAAATCTTCCAACAAACAAAAGCCCAGGACCAGACGGCTTCACAGGCGAATTCTATCAAGCATTTAGAGAAGAGCTAACACCTATCCTTCTCAAACTCTTCCAAAATATATCAGAAGGAGGAACACTCCCAAACTCATTCTACGAGGCCACCATCACCTTGATACCAAAACCAGACAAGGATGTCACAAAGAAAGAAAACTACAGGCCAATATCACTGATGAACATAGATGCACAGATCCTCAACAAAATACTAGCAAACAGAATCCAACAGCACATTAAAAGGATCATACACCATGATCAAGTGGGGTTTATTCCAGGAATGCAAGGATTCTTCAATGTATGCAAATCAATCAATGTGATACACCATATTAACAACTTGAAGAAGAAAAACCATATGATCATCTCAATAGATGCAGAGAAAGCTTTCGACAAAATTCAACACCCATTTATGATAAAAACCCTGAAGAAAGTAGGCATAGAGGGAACTTTCCTCAACATAATAAAGGCCATATATGACAAACCCACAGCCAACATCGTCCTCAATGGTGAAAAACTGAAACCATTTCCACTAAGATCAGGAACAAGACAAGGCTGCCCACTCTCACCACTCTTATTCAACCTAGTTTTGGAAGTTTTAGCCACAGCAATCACAGAAGAAAAGGAAATAAAAGGAATCCAAATTGGAAAAGAAGAAGTAAAGCTGTCACTGTTTGCAGATGACATGATACTATACATAGAGAATCCTAAAGATGCTACCAGAAAACCACTAGAGCTAATCAATGAATTTGGTAAAGTAGCAGGATACAAAATTAATGCACAGAAATCTCTAGCGTTCCTGTACACTAATGATGAAAAATCTGAAAGTGAAATCAAGAAAACACTCCCATTTACCATTGCAACAAAAAGAATAAAATATCTAGGAATAAACCTACCTAAGGAGACAAAAGACCTGTATGCAGAAAATTATAAGACACTGATGAAAGAAATTAAAGATGATACAAATAGATGGAGAGATATACCATGCTCCTGGATTGGAAGAATCAATATTGTGAAAATGACTCTACTACCCAAAGCAATCTACAGATTCCATGCAATCCCTATCAAACTACCACTGGCATTTTTCACAGAACTAGAACAAAAAATTTCAAAATTTGTTTGGAAAAACAAAAGACCCCGAATAGCCAAAGCAATCTTGAGAATGAAAAACGGAGCTGGAGGAATCAGGCTCCCTGACTTCAGACTATACTACAAAGCTACAGTAATCAAGACAGTGTGGCACTGGTACAAAAACAGAAAGATAGATCAATGGAACAGGATAGAAAGCCCAGAGATAAACCCACGCACATATGTTCAACTGATCTTTGATAAAGGAGGCAGGAATGTACAGTGGAGAAAGGACAGTCTCTTCAATAAGTGGTGCTGGGAAAACTGGACAGGGACATGTAAAAGGATGAGATTAGATCATTCCCTAACACCATACACAAAAATAAGCTCAAAATGGATTAAAGACCTAAATGTAAGGCCAGAAACTATCAAACTCTTAGAGGAAAACATAGGCAGAACACTCTATGACATAAATCACAGCAAGATCCTTTTGGACCCACCTCCTAGAGAAATGGAAATAAAAACAAAGATAAACAAATGGGACCTAATGAAACTTCAAAGCTTTTGCACAGCAAAGGAAACCATAAACAAGACCAAAAGACAACCCTCAGAATGGGAGAAAATATTTGCAAATGAAGCAACTGACAAAGGGTTAATCTCCAAAATTTATAAGCAGCTCATGCAGCTCAATAGCAAACAAGCAAACAATCCAATCCAAAAATGGGCAGAAGACTTAAATAGGCATTTCTCCAAAGATATACAGACTGCCAACAAACACATGAAAGAATGCTCAACATCATTAATCATTAGAGAAATGCAAATCAAAACTACAATGAGATATCATCTCACACCAGTCAGAATGGCCATCATCAAGAAATCTAGAAACAATAAATGCTGGAGAGGGTGTGGAGAAAAGGGAACACTCTTTCACTGCTGGTGGGAATGTGAATTGGTACAGCCACTATGGAGAACGGTATGGAGGTTCCTTAAAAACTACAAATAGAACTATCATATGATCCAGCAATCCCACTACTGGGCATATACCCTGAGAAAACCATAATTCAAAAAGAGACATGTACCAAAATGTTCATTGCAGCTCTATTCACCATAGCCCGGAGATGGAAACAACCTAAGTGTCCATCATCGGATGAATGGGTAAAGAAGATGTGGCACATATATACAATGGAATATTACTCAGCCATAAAAAGAAACGAAACTGAGCTATTTGTAATGAGGTGGATAGACCTAGAGTCTGTCATATAGAGTGAAGTAAGTCAGAAAGAGAAAGACAAATACCGTATGCTAACACATATATAGGGAATTTAAGAAAAAAAAATGTCATGAAGAGCCTAGGGGTAAAACAGGAATAAAGACACAGACCTACTTGAGAATGGACTTGAGGATATGGGGAGGGGGAAGGGTAAGCTGTGACAAAGCGAAAGAGAGGCATGGACATATTTACAGTACCAAACGTAAGGTAGATAGATAGTGGGAAGCAGCCGCATAGCACAGGGGGATCAGCTCGGTTCCTTGTGACTGCCTGGAGGGGTGGGATGGGGAGGGTGGGAGGGAGGGAGCCGCAAGAGGGAAGGGATGTGGGAACAGATGTATATGTATGACTGATTCACTTTGTTATAAAGCAGAAACTAATAATTTAAAAAAAAAAGCTAATGGTGAGTGAGGATAAGGGGACCGAGTTCTCACCTTGGTCTACAAAACCCTTATTTAGCATCACCAGCATTAGTGTCTGCAAAGCATCTTATTACAGTTCCTCACCATTAGCTCCATCCTCCATCAGAGAAAGGAGTCCTGGGCAAAGGTTGGATGTCATGTTCTGAGAAGGTTCTGAACTAATGTTTAGGTGGTAAAGAGCAAATGGTGAAGTCAGGAGATGCAAAGAAGGTGGGGTTGACCAGTTGGCTATAGAGAAAGGAGAAGGAGCCCAGGCTGCTACCCAGATGTCTGGCTTGGCAATGGGCTGGTTCACAGGGGAGGAGCCATGTCCTCATTTTGTTGTTTTTGAAATCCAAAGCAGAGGGACCCCTTCAGGAATTGACAACTTCCAAACATTGGGTCCCAGTCTTTCTGCCTAGAAAAGGAGTCTCCTTTATGTGACCCTGGTTATTACACAACAGGGGTCAGGACAGACACCCTCTGCCTGCGTGTCCCTGCCAGGCCTCACCATGATCCACACCGATTACATTCTTTTTTTTTTTAAAATAAATTTATTCATTTATTTATTTATTTTTGGCTGCGTTGGGTCTTTGTTGCTCTGCGCGGGCTTTCTCTAGTTGCAGCCAGCGGGGACTACTCTTCATTGCGGCGTGCAGGCTTCTCATTGCAGTGGCTTCTCTTTTTTCAGAGCACGGGCTCTAGGCACGTGGGCTTCAGTAGTTGTGGTTCATGGGCTCAGTAGATGTGGCTCTAGAGCGCAGGCTCAGTAGTTGTGGCACATGGGCTTAGTTGCTCCACAGCATGTGGGATCTTCCCGGACCAGGGGTTGAATCCATCTCCCCTGCATTGGCAGGCAGATTCTTAACCACTGCGCCACCAGGGAGGTCCCACACTGGTTACATTCTGACCCCACTATATTCTCAGCTCCACTTCCTGACTTCCCAACCATGCACCATTCATCTCCATGAGGGTCTCCGTGCCTTTGGCTCTGCTCTATCTTCTTCCTCCACTCCTTTCCATCTTAACAAGTTCCCAGTCATACAAGTCAACAGTTTCATCTCAACAAGTCTTGAAAAGACCTTGTTCAAATTCTGAATCCTCTAAGAAATTGAGGGAGTATTATCTGCTCTTTCCTCTGCCGTCTCCTTGATTTTGCATGTGTCTTCTCCGCTAACTTAAGAGGAAGAATTCTTTACTCTGCATCTCAGTATTTGCTGAGTTCATAATAAGCACTCAGTCAATATGGAAGAAATGAGCAAACAAAGAAATGCCTGAAATGTGTAAATTAGTCCTTGTCTTCACTGGTTTACTTTGCTACCAAGAAATAGCAAAGACTTAGCAGAGCCATGAAATGGACACTTCTAGTGCTTGTCTGTTTATCTGGAATCCCCTTGCCACTATTTATCAGCTGTCTGGGGAAATCGCTTAACCTTTGAACCTGAGTGTGTTTCCTGCACTGTAAATCGGGGTTGAGAACACCCACCCAGCAGCAGCATCATTGTGAAGGTTCAGTGGGCTAGTGTGTGCTATGTGCCTGGCATGCATGTTTAGCACCTGGCAGGAAGTGGTAGATGGTGGTGATGGTGGTAACAAAGGGTTAGTTTGTTGCATCATTTTCCTTTGTGATGGGATTATCCCTTGGAAGAATGATTGTTGTGTGTTGAATTTTGTCTCCCAAAAAGATATGTTGAAGTCCTAACCCCTCATATCAATGATTGAGACCTTTTTTGAAAATAACATCTTTGCAGATATTATCAAATTAAGATGAGGTCATACTTCATCAGGGTGGGCCCTTAACCAATAACCGGTATCCTTATAAGAACAGAAAAATTTTGTTTCTTTTTTTTTTCAGCTTTATTGGGGTATAATTTTCAAATAAAATTGTATATATTTTAAATATACAAGGTGATGATTCGATGTAAGTTATACTTTGTGAAATGACTCCCACAATCCAGTTAATTATTACATCCATCACTTTCCATAGTTACTTCTTGTGCATGTGTGTGGTGAGAATGCTTAAAATTACCAAATTTCAAGTGCACTGCACGGTAATATTAACTACAGTCACCATGCTTTATGTTACACCCTCAGAGCTTATTCATCTTATAACTGAAGGTTTCTACCCTTTAACCACCATCTTCCCATCTTTCCCATGCCCCAGTGCCTGGTAACTACCATTCCACTCTGTTTTTATGAGTTCAACTTTTTTTTTTCAGGTTATACATATAAGTAAGATCCTACTGTACTTGTCTTTGGCTAATTTCACTGAGCATGATGTCCTCTAGTTTCATTCATATTGTTGTAAATGGCAGGATTTCCTTGTTTCTCATGGCTGAATAATATTCCATTTTATATATATCCATATAATTCTTTATTCATTCATCTATGAATGAATGGGGGTCCAGATACCTCTTCAAGATACTGATTTTATTTCTTTCAGATATATACACAGAAGTAGGATTGCTGGATCATATGTAGTTCTATTTTATTTTTATTTTTATTTTTTGGCTGCATTGGGTCTTTGTTGCTGTGCACAGTCTTTCTCTAGTTGTGGCACGTGGGCTTCTCATTGCAGTGGCTTCTCTTTTTGTGGAGCACACATCTAGTTGTGCAGGCTTCAGTAGTTGCTGCGTGTGGGCTCAGTAGTTGTGGCGCATGGGCTTAGCTGCTCCGCGGCATGTGGAATCTTCTAGGACCAGAGATTGAACCCAGTCCCCTGCATTGGCAGGCAGATTCTTAACCACTCTGCCACCAGGGAAGTCCCGGTAGTTCTATTTTTAATTTTTTGAAGACCCTCATACTGTTTTCCATAATGTCTGTACCAATTTACAATCCCACCGACAGTGTACAAGGATTCCCTTTTCTCCGCATCTTCGCAAAACTTACCTGTTGTCTTTTTTATAAAACCCATCCTAACAGATATGAGGTGATTTTTCGTGGTGGTTTTGATTTTCATTTCCCTGATGGTTAGTGATATTGAACACATTTTCATGTACCTGTTGTCCATTTGTATGTCTTCTTTGGTAAAACATCTATTCAGATCCTTTGCCCGTTTTAAAATCAGATTCGGGATTTTTTGCTATGAGTTGTAAAAATTTCTTATGTACTTTGGATATTAACCCCTTATCAGATACATGGTGCAAATATTTTCTCGCATTCCGTAAGTTACCTTTTTTTTTTCATGGTTTCCTTTGCTGTGCAGAAGCTTTTAAGTTTGATGTAGTCCCACTTGTTTACTTTTGCTTTTGTTGCCTGTGCTTTAAGTGTCATATCCAAAAAATCATTGCTGGGACTTCCCTAGCAGTCTGGTGGTTAGGACTCTGTGCTTCCACTGCAGGGGCCCAAGTTCCATCCCTGGGGGGAACTAAGATACCACGTGACACATGGCACAGCAAAGAAAATAAAAATAAATAAATTTAACCATTCAAAAAATATTTAAAACAAACAAACAAACAAAATCATTGCTAAGACCAATGTTAGGGAGATTTTCCCCTATGTTTTCTTCTAGTAGCTGTATGATTTCAAGTCTTACATTAAGTCTTTAATCCATTTTTGTGAGTGGTGTAAGACAGAGGTCTAGTTTCTTTTGTGTGTGCATACCAATTTTCCCAGCACCACTGACTGAAGAGACTATCCTTTCCCTATTGTGTGTTCTTGGTGTCCGTGTCAAAGTTATGCATGGGTATATATCTGGGTTCTCCTTTTATATCTGGGCTCTCCGTTCTCTTCCACTGTTCTGTGTGTTCTGATCCATGTGCCAGTACCATCTTGTTTTGACTATAGCTTCTAGTATAATATGAAATGATGTGATACTTTGAGCTTTGTTCTTCGTCAAGATTGCTTTGGCTATTTGGGGTCTTTTGTGGTTCCATATGAATTTTAGGATTGCTTTTTTCTGTTTCTGTGAAAAATGCCAGGGGAATTTTGATAGGGATTAAGTTGAATCTGAAGATCACTTTGGGCAGTATGGACAATACTTTTATTTTAATGGTATTAATTCTTCTAATCCATGAAAAGGGGATAGCTTTCCATTTATTTGTGTCTTCCTCATTTTCTTTCATCAATGTCTTATAGTTTTCAGTGTGCAGGTCTTTTACCTCCTTGATTAAATTAATTCCTATGCATTTTATACTTTTTGATACTATTATAAATGGGATTTTTTCTTAATTTCTCTTTCTGAAAGTTTGTTGTTAGTGTATAGAAATGCAACTGATTTTTGTATATTGATTTTTCTCTCCTGCCACTTTACTTAATTCTAACAGGTTTTCTTTGGTGGAGTGTTTAACATTTTCTATATATAAGATCATGTCATCTGCAAACAGAGATAATTTACTTCAAGAAGAGGGAATTTTGGACACAGGGATACAGATGCCAGGTAAATACCATGTGTTGATGGGGACAGAGATTGAATCGATGTGTCTATAGCCAAGGAATGACAAGGATTACCAGTAACCACCACAAGCTAGGAAGAGGCAAGGAAGGATCCTCTATCCTAAAGCCTTCAGGGAGAGGATGACCCTGCCAACACTTAGATTTCAGAATTTCTAACCTCTAGAACTATGAGGCAATAAACTTCTCTTACTTTAAGCCCAGTTTATGGTACCCTGTTATGGCGCCCTAGGAAACCAGTACTGTGATGCTCTGGTCTTGTGCTTCTAAATATAAAATCATAAGCTACTAAATCATTCTCATAAATCATCTAAGTCAAAGACACCTAAGATCAGGGAGGAAAAGTATGGCCCACGTGTACAGAAGGGAGTAAAGGAAATAAAAAGACCACAGTGTAGCATGTGAACTTTTAAAAAATCAATATTTGAAATCTTTTTCAACAATCCAGTTACTTAACTGAGATGTTACTGTTGTGTTCATGAATTAATTAAACAAGCATGCTTCACCTGCAGAGAACCAGTGTGGGACACAGGGGAGAGTGTGGGCTTTGGAAATCTTTGAGTTCAATCCAGCCTCCCCACTTAGCAGCTGGTGACCTTGGTCAAGTTACCTAATCTACATGAGCCTCAGCATCCTACGATGCCTGTCTCTGGGTCTGTTATGATGACTCAGTGAACTGATGTTTATGACATGTCAGGTACTGCACTGCCGTGGGTACGATGCAGAATACAGTCTGTCCCCAAACATAAATTAGAGCATCTTCTGATGCTTTAAAGACAGACATTCACACAGGTGGTTCGAAGCAGACCCAGAAACACCTGTGCTCGATGGAAAGAGGAAGAAAGACATATCTTGCTAAAAGCAGCAACTTGCAGAAAGAGCATGAAATAAACGCCCTGACACCCACCTTGAACAAATACAGCAGGACACATGTTTCTCACTGTAATGATAGTCTTTATTTGATTTTCATCATCTTTCAATGAAAGAATCGTTCCCATCAGCAGTATGTAATTATGAACCTCGCAAATACATCTTATAGATAATGAAATTTCCTTAAAAAATGAAAGATAAGTGTCAGGAAAATTTGTAGAGAGAGAAGGTATAAAATAGAAGCTTGGTTAAATGTAAGCAGGTTTTTACCAAGAAAGAAAAATCGTACCACTACTCCGTTAAAGTGGTACTACAAACATACTATTTTGCTTGTTCTCAAGCTAGTTGTTCATAAAAAAGAAGCTGGTTTGCCCTTTTCTTCTTAGTGATCAAATCAACATGCTTGTGTACCTAACCATCCTGGTAAGACAAAACAAAGGGGAAGGAGAAGCAAGGCTTCTAACTATGTTAAAAATCGGTTCTAGGGTAGGAGCACAAGCCTTGCTTTCCAGAAGGTGGAGAGACACATGACAGTTTCAGGGAGACCTGTGGGGGCCATGGCTTTAGCCCATTGTGTCTGGGCAGCTGACATAACTTCAGTCCCCCTGGGGTCTCTCGCTGGTCTGAGCTGCCTTAGCTCTGATGATCTGGCAGGACCGTGGTCACTAGGATTGGGTATTCCAAGGCATTGCAGTCATCCGAAAGGAACACCAAATCCTGGAAAAGATGTGCAATGAGCAGGAATGTCACTGAAGGTGGCCACAGAGCCCATGCACAACTATAGGACTCCTGGTTATCCTCAAAGACTGTTCAGTTGTTCCCTTTTGTGCAAAAATTTCCCAACATTCATTCCCCCAAGGAGAGCTGGTTACATCTTTCTTCACCTTCCTATTGAATCTCATATAGTCTTTTATTATTGAATTCAGTTGTACATTGGTTGACCAGATGGATCGATGGATAGATGGGCAAGGGAGTGAATAAATGAATAAATCTCAATTACTGAGCAACAACTCTGGCCCAGACATCGGGGATACCATGAGTAACAGCACCAGGTCTCACCTTCAAACACCTTAGAGTCAATAGCAGCACTTTTCAGACTGTATTATGTCTTCTTCTTGTCTCCCCTCCACGACCAAGGGGAGAGGGGAATGAGGAGGGAAATGGGTGTGGGACAAAATGCTTGTCTCATCTTTGATGCATAGTAACAAACAAATCTTAATAAAACTTAAAGCTAAAAAACTTAATAGCTAATTATAACTTTCCTGGGCCAAGCCTGGTGTTCGGTATTCTATGTTTAGTCACCTTGATAGAGATCTTAGCACCGAGGGAGTTACTACAGCGCCCAGCACACACACGGTCAGGGGGTGTAAGTAGTATTATCCTCCCAATGCTCTCCTGACATGGGTATCATTCACGAATGAGGAAACTGTGGCTCAGAGAGCGGAGGGGACACTGGCATTTAGGAAGCAGGGAGGTGAAGACAGGGGCTCAGGTCTGCCTGATGCTGAAGCCTGTGCCTCTAGGACCAAACAACTCTGCTTTCTGCATCTTAACCAGTGCTGATTCTCTGCTTTTCCCATCTCCCTCCCCTCTGCTGCCAGATTCCTCCCAACACAGAGCACACCCGAAGCCCCTCCCCCAGGAAGTCTCCCCTGACCCCAGGGCTCCGGGAATTCTCGGAATTCCAGAGTCCTCTACCCACAATCCCTGCCCCATTTGACCCTCAGCCTGTGGTCTTGGGTGTTGGAGATGGAGCTGGAGGACAGGAGGAGCCTTGTTCTGAGTCCTCCAGCACTCAGCAAGAGCTATAGGGTTGAGGAAGGGCTTTGTGACCTGGAAGCACCCCATAAGCTTTTGTCTTCCTCCTCCTCATCCCCTCATCTCCTAACCCTTCTCTTAAGTTCTTGACTGATGACAAGTAGAAAAAGAACGTTCAATGGTGTCTCTTACCCTCCTGCAGAACGAGTTCATGATGGTGTACAGTTTCCGCACTTTGTCCTTCAAGGCATCTACCCGGGCGACCTTCCAACACTGGGGCGATGCCACAAAGTCCCGCAGCTTGGCCAGCACGCAGTAATTCTGTGAGTGGACAACAGGGACGGGTCTCTTGGGGAAGTCAGTAGCCAGAGACGCGGGAGCTGGGGACTCCTGGCCCTTCTGCACAGAGTTTCTCCCCACCCCCACTCCAAGCCCTCCCCCAGGCAGGCAGACCCCGCTTACGTGTATATCCAGGTACAACCTGGGCAGGTATCTCACACACGGCTCCTGCAGAAAGGGAAACGGGTTTCTGTGTTGCTCACAGGGACACACCCTCAGCCTGGCCACAGAAGGCTCTCTGCCAGCCTCCCCAAAACCAGAGCAGCCCCAGATCCCTGGGGCCTTCCTTGATACTGCCATGTACAATACTTTCTTGTATCATATGCCACATTCCCCCAAAGTAAACTGCTCTTCTAGAATTCGACTTTTAGAATGCAACCATTTTATCATTGACTATGAGCTAGGGAACAGTTTTATGTATATATATATATATACACACACATATGCATACATATATATACAGAGAGAGAGACACACACACACATATAAATATGTGTGTCTATATATGTATATATATTAAAACAGTTCTATAACTGTAATCTAGACATAGTAATTATATAGTATATATTTAGTAATATAAAACTGTATATGTATGTACACATTTTTTTTTTTTTTTTTTTTGCGGTACACGGGCCTCTCACTGTTGTGGCTTCTACCACTGCGGAGCACAGGCTCCGCGGCCATGGCTCACGGGCCCAGCCACTCCGCAGCATGTGGGATCTTCCCAGACCGGGGCACGAACCCGTGCCCCCTGCATCGGCAGGAGGACTCTCAACCACTGCACCACCAGGGAAGCCCTATGTACACTTTTATATTACTATATTTCACTTTTGCTTCTGTGCTGGCCTGAAGGCCAGAAGACCCAGATTCTGGTCCCGCCCGACCAGTAATTGCCTGTGTGACATGGGGTAGGTCTCCTTCTTCTTTGTGACTCGGTTTCCCAGTTGTGAGATTAGAGAGTTAGAACACATAACCTCCACTTCCTTCCAGCTCTGAGCTTATGCATAATTTTAAGCTTTAAAATTATATATTTTTAAAAGATGATTGCTTTACATATTGAATAGCAAGGAATTTGTGGATACATTGGGGCGCAACAATACAGCCAAATGTTGTTACAAAGAAATATTAATTTATTTGACAGCGTCGCTAAGAAGTAAATTGCAGAACTGCTGTGTTGTTGGATCCAATTTGTCTACACACTTGGCTAACTCTGTACAGACCCAGAGCTGAAATCCTATCCTCTGAATGTAATGGCAGCAGGTCACCTCTAGGTGGTAGGATTGCAGTAATATTTATTTTCTTCTTTGTCTTTTGTGCCTTTTCCAACCATTTTCAAAGTATATGACTTCCATAAGTTGAAAAAAATACACATCATTTAACTTTCAAAAAGAAAATACAAAGGAGGTGTTAGGGTATCGTAAGCCCCACATCTGAGAACAGTGCATTTTATTTGAAGGATTCACAAGTGGTAAAGGGATACTTTTAAATTTTACCAGAGCTTTGAAGTTTAATTTGTTTTGTTTCTACACTGGATGAGCAGTCAGGAGGCTGGATTCTAGTTCTGGGTGGCCCCTGTGGGACTGTTGGCTCCGAGCCCCTGGGTCTTCCTCTTAACACAGTGTTGAGAACAGTGTAGACATCCTGGGTTGTCCTCTGTGCAGGTTGTGTCTGCCTCCAAGTCTTCAACCCTCCAGGTGCCCGAAGCCGGTGAGGGGCTCAGCCATCCCCTCTCACAGCTGAGGGTGCTGAGATTCAGGGCTGAGTAATTTGCTCAGGGTCCTACAGCAGGTTAGGGGTGCGGCTGATTCTGAGAGTTGCCCCCTTAGCTCCTGCTGGCTAGTGGGGAGAATAAATAAGCAGAGCTCTTTGGTCCTCCTTAAGTTGGAGCTCTAAACTCTATGGGAGCTTCTCTTCTCCTGTTCCCTTCTCTTCTCTTCTCTCTCTCTTTTTACATTTTAAAACATATCCTCTGATATTTGCTAGCTAGTTATAAACAAAAATTGTGATGTCTTTGATTATATTTTCTTTGTATTTAAAAGGAAGTGCAAACCATCGGTATTTAATAGGATGGGAATAAAACACAAATACCCTTGAAATTAACATTGACCAGAAAAGAAAACTAGCGTTTTTTCCCTGGTCCAAAGGCAATTTTTTGAGAACTGGGTCTGCATGGACCTCCCAGTCCTCAGGGGGGCCGAGGGCACTCACCAAAGTCTCCGTGGCCTGCAGGCTCTGGGAGTCAGCGGTGATCTCCCGGCTCAGGGCCAGCATCCTGGAGTAGCAGGTCGGGGGAGCCGGCTGAGCGGTGGGGGGGCCGGCCAGGAGCAGCAGCAGCAGGGGAAGCAGCTGGGGGGTCATGGTGCAAAGGCGGCCTGACTGCAGCCCGAGGCCAGCCGCCCCTTTAAGCAGAGGCTTGGGGGTGGTCCTCCACGCCTCCATTTCCTGTGGTGCCCAGCCAAGGCCAAGAGCACGCCCACCTGGCCTGGGGACACTGGAGCCTTTCAGACCTAAAGGTCCCCCTTGTTGAGAGGAGGTGCTTCCTGGCAGGGGCAGGGAGGGGGAGATGCCAGGCACCTGGAAGGCAACAGGATCTTCCTCTCACACAACTTGCAATAGAACTTTCTCTCTTGGCCGGGGCTCTTCCTGAAGTGGCAGGATTGGCAGATGAGGGAGGCAGAGGACAAGAGGGAGACAGGATGGATGGTGGTTCAGTCAGAGGGGCGGGAGTGGGCAGTCAGCCCCTTCAGTTAGAATGGGGAACGTTTGGTAAAACTGGCTGATCTCTTGGAGCAGAACTGGGGGAGGGAAAGGGACCAGAAGTGATGGATTGAGCACCAGTGATCCGGGGGTTTGTGGTCAGGCAGCCTGGGTATCACCATCCACCCACCACTGACTGGCCAGGGGAACCTTGGGCAGTCCCTTGCCTTCTGAGCAGCTGCGCCTCTGCATCTGGAAGATGGGCTTGTGCTAGGGCCTGTGATGGGGAATGTGGGAGCATTCCCCTAGCTGGTCCACTTCAAGCTCCCAGCACAAGTCCTGGTACAGAGCAGACCCACTGGAAGGGTTGGTTCTCCATATGTGGGTCTCTTTTAGTAATGATGCTCTGCAGGCTGCTCTCCTGTAAATACAGGAGCGTGGGTACCAGTTAGAAGATTAAGCTCTGCCCTTAGGTGCTCGGTGCATCGTATGGTCACCCACTTCTGTGATGACCTTGGGCAAGTTTCTTAACTCTTTCTTCTCTCTTCTTATCTGTGAAATGGGGATGATAAGAACATAGTGAGGAATAGAAGATGCTGAGCTATTATCACAGTCAGAGCTAATGTCACTATCTCCTTTCCTACAAGCATCCCTGTGAGGCAGGTACTGCAGAAAACAGTCCAGTTTTCCATGCGGGAAAATTGAGACTCACAGAGTTCCAGCAGCTTGCACAAGGTCATAAAGCTGGAGGCAAATGGGTCCAGTGGGGCTTTCTGCCTTGTCTTCATTCCGTCCTCCCATTCTGCAGTGTGGAACTGGGGCAGAGCAGGATTCCTGCAGCCAGAGGTGAGTTTGAGCTCTTGGGCTGCCCAAGACCAAGGAACAAGCAAGGAGAAGGAGCTGTCAAAAGAGAGGAAGGTTCTTACTTAACACCAAGTATCACATATGCTCCAGCAGTGATGCATGAAGCTCATTTATACAACTACACAGCTGTTGTCACAAATGCCATGAGCCTCACAGAAAGCCAGTGAAGTGAGTGGGGTTATTCCCATTTCCCAGATGAGGAAACTGAGGCTCTTAGGGGATACAAGGCTTATAAGGGGAGGCAGAGCTGTGCACCTGGGTCTGCCTGTCTCCAAAGCCTGTCTCACTGCAGGGGAGGGCAGAAGAGCGGCCCGGGCCGGCACACATTCCCAGAACAAAACAACCAAAGTGGAGGACCAGAAGGTTAAGGGAAAGGAGCGTGGTGTCCTGGATATGGGGCAGCATCGAGGATCAACAGCAGGGATGAAAGTTCAGCTCTAGCCTCTCCCTGTCTCTGTTTGCCCACAAAAATCCCTTCCTGACAGGTGCCATTCCCTGTCCGTAAACACAGCAGCATCACCCCAGGCAGCGGGATGTCTCTTCCCGCCCTGATGTTCTATTTTGCTACTTTTCTGTGTTCAAGCCCTGGGCAGGGATCACAGCCTTGCCTTCCTGTTTTGCAGGTGAGAGCATGTTCTCTAAACACCTTTAGCAAGATGGCCTGGGGACCACCTTTTGGGTGCCCTCTCAGGCAGGGCAGAGCTGTGTGTGCTTGGAGGTGCAAGCAGCAAACACAGATGTGTTTTTCTTCTGGATGAAGGGGTCTCCTCACTTTCTGTGGCAGTGCCTGGGGCGTGGACCTCCCTGGCAGACAAACCGGCCCCAGTCAGGGGCTCCAGACTCCTTCGAAATGCTCCAGTGTTTCTGGATGTGCTCATCGAAGGAGCTTCCAATTCAGGACAGGGAGGAAAAACCAGCCCAAGCAGCAAAACAAGTCCTTGGACCATCCGATCCAGGAGACATTGTTGTGCTGAAAAAGCAGGCTTTTCTGTGCACTTGATGGTGAGATAAGTGTGTCGCTGGGAGATCTGGCCTTGTTCCACCCTGGCCACGTGTGTGGTTGTTGATAGGGCTCCTTGGGCAAATCAGAAGCCTCCTCTGCACCCTAAGCCCCAGACATCCCGCTAACCGGATCCCATCTACCTTCCCACCCACCGTGCTTGCCTTCTGCATCTCGGCTTGTCAGCACCCAGCACCCAGCCGGGCAGAGCAGATGCTCAGGAAAGCTTTGCTGAATTAACCTGATGGCTGTTAATCTCGTTACTCAGAGAGAGGCAGGAGCCCATTAAGAAACCCACAGAGCACAGCCGAAGTCATGCCAGAGAGACCCTGCCCTCGATGAAGGGGGTCTCAGGGGACCCGCATGTGTATTTGCTCACAAAGTTCTCCTTTGGCCGTCCCCCTGTGCCCCCAATAGCTCCCTTCCCTGGCCCCTTCCCTGGGTCCTTCAGCATCAGGCTACTCAGTATGGAACGTGAATGCTAAAGATCCAGGCTGGAATTTCCGCACAGACTAAAGCCTTTGTCTTCCTCCAAAGGTTTCTCCCAATCCCCTTAGTGCGTGAGAAGAGCAGGGGTCCCATCAAGGCATGGTACCTCATTATGTCAGGAGAGCTGAACAGCCAGAGCTAATGAGTGAGTGAATGCTTCTCAGCTGGAATGGTATCTACCAGCCATTTTCTTCGAATGGATTCTTCATTCATTCTCCAGACACTTCTTTATTTATTGAGAATCTATTGTGTGCAGGCCTGAGATGGACAATAAGGATAAAACAGTGAGTGAGAGATGCTGTCCTCTGAGGAGAGTAAAGAGGGAAATTAACTCATCGAACACACAGGGTAAGTGACATGACAGTGGGAGCCCTGGTACCTCAGGAGCCTCTCCCTGGCGGTGGCTCCATCAGCAAGTTGAGGAACGTTGTGGGGATGTGGGATGGGCATGGGGATGTGGGCGGGGGCAGTGTATGAAGGAGAGAGAGAATTTGGAAGCTGCTATGCTGCCAGCTTTGAATGTGGAAGAAGAGGCCACAAGCCAAGAAATGCAGGAAGCCTCTAGAAGCTGAAAAAGGCAAAAAAAAAAAAAAAAAAAAAGATTCTCCCCTAGAGCCTCCAGAAAGGAACGCAGCCCCGCCAAGACTTTGATTTTAGTCCACTGAGACCCATGGTGGACTTCTGACCTCTAGAACTGTGAGAGAATAAATGTGTGTTGTTTTAAGCCATTCTGTTGGTGGTTATTTGTTACAGCAGCGACAGGAAACTAATACACCATCTCTCTGGGGTTCAGTAGGATAACAGAGATCATGGTTGTGAGGAACTTGGAAATGATCTGCATCAACTTGCCTGGTGCTTGTGCTTCTTTTACAGCTTCCCTGTCAAGCATTCATCCAGAGTCTGTTTGCATACCTCCCTAGACGGGGAGCTCATTGCCCTTTAAGACTGCCCTCCAGTCTCTGGGCAGCTGTGAACAATACAAATTCTCCCCAAGGTGAAGGTGAGATGCGCTGACTCCCTGGAGCGACCACCTGTGACCTAAATCTTTGTTACCTTCTTCCACAGAACAGCTCTGGGTGATTCTCAGCCCTCAGCCTGTCTACCATTACTCATCCCTGCCCCCCAGACAGAGTCGGCTCTCTTTCTGAGCAAACACCCCAATTTCTTGAAACTTTTTCCATGGGAAGTGGCTTCAACATCCTTTTCCACAATGGCATTACGATTACCATCTCTCTGCCCAGAGTCCTTTCTCCTCCCAGTAGACATTTCTAAAGCAGAAATCCACGCTTGCCTGTTTCACATTCTTCCCTGGTTCCCTGAGGCCTGCAAGATAGTCTGAGGTCTGTGGCCTGGTCCCAGACTACCTCTCCAGCCATCTCTGCCTGTCCTTTCCTGCACTTTTATCAAGGAATGACAATGATGATGGTGATGATGATGATGATGATGATGGTGATGATAGCTAACCCTGAAATGTGGCCTTGCTCCAAGCCCTGTCCAAGGCTTAATGCATTCATTCTAGTATCATCATCTGAGGGCAATGAGGCGCAGAGAGGTGAAGTGACTTGCTCCAAATCACACAGCATTAGCAATCCCTAGTGTTTGTAGTTATAACACCCAAGTGGCCTTTGGCCTTCATACATGCCGTTCCTGCTTCTTGGAATGTCTTTTCCTCACCTTGTTTGTTCCTGGTTCATTCCTTCTCACCGTTCCAGACTGAGCTGAAATGTCACTTTCTCCAGGAAGCCTGCCTTGCTGGATTGGGTCCCCTCCACCTGCCTGCACAGGCTCGCATGGCCCCTGCACTTTCCTCTGCTTTGACAGAGCATTGTCCACTTTGGCCTTTGTCTGTTTGCTTGTCTGCCCCCTACAGGCAGAGCGAGTGTCCTCTTTGTCTTTGTGTCCACAGCATGGAGGCCAGGTCCAACGCAGAGTAGGTGTTCAGTAAACATCTCCCTGCTGAATGGAAGTAACTGCCCCTTTATCCCTGTTGTGTGTCAATGTGTCTCTCACTAGCTGGAACCCAGATTGGAACACAGCCCTCCTTGAGAGGTCTAGTCAGAACTGTTAACCTCCTTGGTTTGGGCCCCTGTTGTGTCAGTTAGGACTAAACATTGTGAGTTACAGAAAACACGGTTTGAGATACCCATGCCCAGATTTTCTGGAAAGTTTAACTGGAACATGTAGTGGTAGTGTGGAGTTCCGGAATGGTTTGATCTAGGAGCTCGATGAAGTCACCAAGAAATCATCTTATTCTGTCTCCCTCTTCCATACTGTGATGGTCTTTTGATGTGTCAACTCTGCCAGGCTATAGTCCCTGGTTATTCAATCCAATGCTACTCCAGGTACTACTGTGAAGGTATTTGTAGATGTGATTAAAGTCCATAACCAGTGGACTCGAAGGACAGGAGATTATTCTAGATATTCTGGGTGGGCCTGATGCAGTCAGTTGAAAAATGTTAAGAGCAGAGCTGATGAAGAAGAAATTCCCTGAGGAAGAAGAAATTCTGCCTGTGGAGTAGCTTCGACCCATCACCCTGAGTTCTAGCTTGCCCGTCCTGACAGCCTGCCTTGCTGTTTTGGACTTTCTTGGCCATGCCGGCCTCCACGACCGTGTCAGCCAATTCCTCACAATAAAATATTCTCTTACTATGTCTCTGCTTCTGGTTCTGCATCTTTGGTCGAACCTGAACTGACACATGTGTCACTGACTCCATCCTAAAGCCAGGTCTCCTTGTGGTCTCAACGTGGCTGCTGGTAGAGTCCGGCACGCCTGCTATCCCATCCCTGTCTGGAGAGGACACGTGTGCCATCTCACCCCCTGACCGCCGAAGTCGGAAGCCCTGAGCTTTGTGCTGCCAGCAGATCCTGCCATGTCTGTCTCGTGACCTCGTACTTGCATAGTCTGGGACTCCTTTTTAGCATTTTTCGATAAAGATCACTTAACCTTTTCCTTCTGGCTATTCAGACTGGCACAGTCTGGTAAGTGATGCAGGTAGCCAGGGAAATACTTTTTTGTTCCCAGCCCTACGGGGTTATGGGAAATTCCTGAGCGGACCATAAGAAATAAGAACTCTTTCATTACCTGGCTCAAACTCAGAATCACACCTTTCCCGAATATTCCCTGTGTTCCTGTCCTGTGCCTGTTTGCAGTGGCAGCCAAGGTTGAAAGGGCCATGGCCAATCTCAGATCTCCTCGGTTACCCAAAGTCCAGCCAGTAGCTGTTTTCGCCAGAGATCGGAAGAGCCCTGCGGCAGTTTCCATCCTTGGAAAACATCACACTAGACACACAAGGAGTCTGAGATGCTGACATCAGGGGCTGGTGGTAGAGGCCACTTCTCTAGCAAAGAGATTACCTCTGAGTTCCCCCCTCCTGCCTGCATGTGAGGTCAGAATCCAGGGCCAGGGATGCCTGTGCTGTCCTGACTGAGCAGTAACAGCCAGGAGATATTTGAGCAAGGGGTGTAGGTTGAACAACTAGCCAGAATGTTGCCTCCAGGGTGTCCTGTCAACAGCAGTGTTCCTTTGGTTAAAAGCCACACATCTCCCCCTGTTTATGTGATGTGTTTTGAGCTTGTTACTTGCGCTCTTGGCAAACCCAAGTGGAAAGTTGGCCCACATAGTCCAGAGTAAAGGAATGAAGACAAACAACAAGGCCAGGTTTTGCTTTGGGGCAGTGATTCTGAAAATAATCCCACATTTTAGAATACAGACCCCTCTATAATCCTTGAAACATGGATTCAAATTTTAATAGGAAACAGTGTGCAGGACAAATTCTCCCAAACATTTTCTTTGGGCCTGTTTATGCAGAAAGGACTCAGAAAAAGTTCTTCAGAAGAGTCCTAGCTTGGCTTCTTAGAAAGAACACAGGCTTTGGAGTCATAGAGACTTCAGTTTAAATCTCACTTCTGTTATGATGTGACTGTGCAAATCTTGTTACCCCTCCTCTTCCTCTGATGTGTGGGATTTATAACGTTTATTGTCCAGAGTTCTTGTGAAGATGAAATAAACATGAAATAGCCAGTGTGACTGTGGTTTTCATTTTCTTTCTTTTCATTTTTTTTCCTGGTTATGGACCTTGTTCATTCACTCCATCTTAGGCCAGTTCTGACCTTCCCACAATGGTTACGGTGAAGGGCACGTGGCCCAGGATGGACCAATCAGCTTCCTTCCCTGGGATGAACTGATGAGTACAGGAAGAAAGTTGCTCTCTCATTCCACCAATGTCCCTACATGGTTGCCAACAGTTATGTCTCCTGGCCTGGAGTGGGCTTCTCTGCTGGAGGAGCAGGCAAGGCCAGAAGCAGAGGCGGGAGATGGATGGAGAAGAGAGTCTGGATGGAGCTCCATCCCTAATTCTGTTCCCAGAGGCCCAGTCCTGGAATTCCTCCTTGGACTCTGTAAGCTGTCCTGGGGTCATTTCTAGCTACAGACTTAGTATTTCCTTTTGGCTAGAGCTGGTTTCAGTGAGTTGTCTTTCTATCTCTTAAAAATAAAAGAGCTCTGACCAATACAGGACCCAGCAAGGTGCCCAACACAGAGCTGGTGCTCAAAGCCGTTACCTTCTCTTTGATGATTCACTATTTGTGGCAATCATTGGTGCTGATCATCAGATACGTCCAGTCTCCTCTCTCCTGGTTCCAGGCCAGCACTGAGCTTCCCTGCTTCCTTGAAATTTTGCATGGCCACGTGAGTCATTCTGTGCAATGACACATAAGAGGATATGATGCGTTTTGCTTCTGGGCAGAAGCTTTAAGAGCCCGTGCATGCTTTGCCACTTTCCCCTTCTCTCTGCTATGGGACCACTGAGTCAGAGATAGTGGAGGCTCTGCTGGCCTCACCCTGAGGTGGAGACCTAGAGCTATACCCCAGCCCACCTCTGCCTTGTTTGTTATGACAGTAGAACCTAGCCCAGCCTGACTGTGGTAGGCAGAATTCTACCATGACCTCCAGGCCCCTGTAGAACCCCATCCCCTTGAGTGTGGGTGGAGCCCATGTAGGAGACATCATTACTGTGGTTTAGTTAGTTATATGGCAAAAAGGATCTTGCAGATATTCTGGAGGTTACTAATCATTTGACTTTGAGTTACTCAAAAGGGAGATTACCCAGGGATCTACCAAGTGTGGAAAGGATTTGACCTACACTGCGGGTCTGAAGGTGGAGGGAGCAACACAGGAAGGAATGGGGCAGCCTCTAGGAGCAGAGAGTGGCCCCTCTGGCCTCCAGCACAGAAATGGGAACCTCAGACATACAGCCATGAGGAACTGGGTCGGTCAGTAACCTGAATGAGCTTGGGAGCAGATCCTTCCCCAGAGCCCCCAGATATGAGACATGGCCAGTGAGACACACAGCAGAGAACCCAGCTGGTTTCACCCCGACTGCCCTCCACAGCCAGTAGCTGATAATGGATGTTGTTGTTGTTGTTTTCCTTTAGTGATATTAATTTTATTTATTTAAAAAAATTTATTTTTATTGAAGTAGAGTTGATTTACAATGTTATGTTAATTTCTGCTGTACAGCAAAGTGATTCAGTTATACATATACACATTTTTTCAATTCTTTTCCATCATGGTTATCACAGGATATTGAATATGGTTCCCTGTGCTATAGAGTAGGACCTTGTTGTTTATCCATGCTATAGATAATAGTTTGTATCTGTTCATCCCAGACTCCCAATCCACCCTCCCCCACTCTTCCTCCCCCTTGGCAACCACAAGTCTGTTCTCCATGTCTGTGAGTCTGTTTCTGTTTCATAAATAAGTTCATTTGTCTCATATTTTAGATTCCACATATAAGTGATATCATATGGTATTTGTCTTTCTCTTTCTGACTTACTTCACTTAGTATGATAATCTCTAGTGGCATCCATGTTGCTGCAGATGGCATTATTTCATTCTTTTTTATGGCTGAGTAGTATTCCGTTGTGTGTGTGTGTGTGTGTGTGTGTGTGTGTGTGTGTGTGTGTGTACCACATCTTCTTTATCCATTCATCTGCTGATGGACATTTAGGATGGTTCCATGTCTTGGCTATTGTGAATAGTGCTGCTACGAACATAGGGGTGCATGTATCTTTTTGAATTATAGTTTTGTCAGGATATATGTCCAGGAGTGGAATTGCTGGATCATATGGTAGTTCTATTTTTAGTTTTTTGAGGAACCTCTATACTGTTTTCCATAGTGGCTGCACCAATTTACTTTCCCGCCAACAGTGTAGGAGGGTTCAAATGGGTGTTGTTTTAAGCCTTCATGTTTGTGGTACAGTAATTTATTACACAACAATAGACAACAAATAAACCGAACAATACATTATTACTTGAGGTTATTCCTTGAGGATTGTAATTTTTCAATTTAATAACACATGTGTGACATCCCCCAGGCTGCCTTCCAGTGGTTTGTTTGCCAATGTCTGTATCAGACTCAGGATCTTCTGGTGGAGGAGCTGAGCTGGTCATCTCTGTGTCCCCGGGCTGAGCAAAGGCCCTGGGGAGACACTCTAAGATGAGGTAGAGGTGACAACTGGCAAAATTGTGAAGTTGATGTAATTTTTTGCACCAAATGTCCACATCCCATCATGCCTGGTTTGGGGACCTTGAAACTAATAACAGCTAATGTGGATACAGAGCTGGCTGAGGGTCTGGTGCCTTTCTTAGGGTGTTGTGCGAGTGAACCAGGGCGATCCTCGTAAGAACCCTACTGGGTTGGTGCTGGTACCATCACATCCCCCTTCACAGATGAGGCACTAGTAAGGCAAGAAGTTAAATAACTTGCTCAAGGTCACACAATTCATTAAAGTGAAGCCCAGGTTCAAACCAGACAGGTTGGCTCAAATCTGAGCTCCTAACACCCCAGTACCCTGCCAACTAAGAGAAAGAACTCAATAAAAATTTGTTGAGGGATGGAGAGAAGGCAAGAAGGAAAAAAATAATTTCTTTATACGCTAACAAGCTGTGTGATACTGAGCAGCTCACTACCCTATCTCTGAACTTTAATTTCCTCAGAAGATGAGGGGTGACTCTATTTAAGGTGCTGTTTTGCATTTTTCTCCATTCTAAATATGGTGGCTTGTTGCTTTTTTTTTTTTTTTATGGTACGCGGGCCTCTCACTGTTGTGGCCTCTCCCATTGCGGAGCACAGGCTCCGGACGCGCAGGCTCAGCGGCCATGGCTCACGGGCCCAGCCACTCCGCGGCATGTGGGATCTTCCCGGACCGGGGCACGAACCCGTGTCCCCTGCATCGGCAGGCGGACTCTCAACCACTGCGCCACCAGGGAAGCCCGCTTGTTGCTTTTAAGAGGTCCATCATGAGCATGGCGAGTCCTCTCTGCCCTGGGCAGGACCAGCCTATCGGCTGCAGCGGCCTGAGTGTGGGCTCACAGGCACATGAGGCTCTGGACTACCATTTTGCAATGTGCTTGATCTCCATGTTCTCAGTGTCCTGAGGTCCCTCATGGGGAGGTGGTCGTGAAGATTGAAGTGGGGTACTTGTTTCAGGCAGAACGGGCAATGCTCACTTATGAGTAATCTCCCTTCCCAGACCCTGTCTCCAGGGAATCTGGAAAATTCCCTGGTTGCTAGCAGATAGCATGTTGTATTAGAGATTGTATTCAGAGGCCCAGATTTCTTTCCCTTTTGTTGTGTTTGTTTTGTTTATAGGATGCTAAATAATTCACTTAACTGATTCTTTTCAATAAATTAACAGAATTGACTTAGCTGAACAAATATGCTTGTTGCTTTGGTGTTATGCATATACAACCAGAATTCTTTTAAATTTAGAACCTCAGACCAGTCGCTGATTTTGGCTCCTGACCTATGAAAAATCTATACAACCGTTTCCATCTTTAATGATTTCTTTTATAATGAAAGATGATCCATTTCTCCTGCAATGTGATGAGTATTTCTAGAGCTATTCTGTATTTCCCTGAACCTATGAAAAAAATTTTATTGTCATAAAATATACACAAGATAATTTTTTGAAACATTTAAACCATTTTTAAATGTCCAGTTCAGTGGCATTAAGTACATTCACGTTGTCGTACAACCATCACCACAATCCATCTCCAGAACCTTTTCATCATCCCCAACTGAAACTCTGTACCCCCTAAACACTACCCTCCACTTCCTCTCCCCCAGCTCCTGGCACCAACCATTCTACTTTCTTTTAGAGGGCCAGCTTGATTTAGAGGTTTCAACTCAAACCACAGATCTAAGCTCTGTCATTTTCTTGCTGTGTGACTTTCTCTACGGCCTTACCTGTAAAATGGAGACAATGGTGGTGATCACCCTTATGCTGGGGGCCAGAGGGGATGAAATGGTTAAGATATGCAAAGCCTTTAGACCACCAGTACCAGGGGTAGACAGAGCATTGTGGGTTTGTACTATTATTATTTATGTGATTTCCAGCCCTCAAAATACAGTTCCCACCCCCAACTCCCCAACACATTGGACTATGAGGGGCTCGGGAGCTAGGACACACCATCTCCACCCCAGGAGCTGGCCCAGGACTTGAGCCTGGTACAAGGACAGAGAATGTGGGTGGAATGAATGAATTAATGATGCTCCAGTCACTTCCTCCCATAGCATGAAGCCCTGGGAAGCCAGCGCCCCAGCACAGCCACCATAAACAAGGGCCCCCTGAAACCCCCATTCATCTTCCCGGTCCCGTGGATTCCAGCTTCTGAGGTGAAGGCTTCCTCCCTCGGGAAGCGCTTTGAGGGTTTTGGCCTCCATCCTTTCAGGAAGCCTCGTAGCCAACACACACCCAGGGCAGGAAGTTGGTGAGAAGGACTTAAACCTTGGGTGGAAAGCATCTCACCCCTTCAGAAACCATTTCAGAAACTGGCTGCACATCCACATTCCTGGCACAGGGAACCAGGTTAAGTGTGACCTCCTAAGTTTTTTTCTTTTTTCTTTGAATAGTTCCTTTTTTCCTTCATGAAGAGGCCATAGTTTCTGAGTGAAGCTCGCTTATGGCACAGAATCAGGAAGGCAAAGAGGGCAGAAAAAGGTCCTGAGCACTTACGGCTGTAGCTCTCAATACTTTCTGAGCAAACGACCACCCCAAGAGATGGGTATAAATCCTCATTTTACACTTGAAGCTCTTAGGTTCAAAGGGGCCATGTGTCTTGCCAAAAATACGGTGCTGGTACTTGATGGGCTGGTAATAAAACCTAGATCATCTGGGTCCCAGAGCTGATGCTCCGCATGGGGTGGGATGTCTCTAAACCATCTTCATTGGCTGGGGGTATCCAGATACACCAAATACACTCACATGGGCTGTGTTTACTTATCACAGACTTTCAGGGTGTTTTTTAAATTGAGCTGCATTCACTGATGCACAGCAGATGTAGGGCCCTAAACATAGTATAAAATTATATCCTTGAAACATTTCAAAACAAAGGAGAAAAGGCAAAAAAGCAGGTGGAGGAATATCGCATATGTTTCCAGACAGGTCATGTTGATTTCACGCTGTTATGTAGTTCTTCCTAATTCTGTTTCAACTATAGGAGCTTTGGATTCTTCTTATTTGCTTATCCATCTGTTCAGCAGAGATTTGAGCAGCAATTGGGCTTCTTACAACTACAGAATTAGTCTTTTGAAAAATGAACCAGAAGACGTATGGAAATTAATCTAGCCTTTCTCAACAAATACACTGTAATAATAACCTCTTATACACGGGCATCACATGTTTATAAAACATGTGCGCCTTACAAATGAACTTATACACTAAATAGAAATAGACCCACAGACGTAGAAAACAAGCTTATAGTTACCAAAGAGGGAAGGAGAGGAGAGGGATAAATTAGGAGTTTGGGATTAACAGATACAAAACTACTATATATAAAATAGATAATCAACAAGGACCTACTGTATAGCACAGGGAACTATACTCAATATTTTGTAATAACATATAAGGGAAAAGAATCTGAAAAAGAACATATACATATGTATGTATGTATAGGGGTGTGTGCATATCTATATCTATATCTATCTATCTGTCTATCTATCTATCTATCTGAATCACTTTGCTGTACACCTGAAACGAACACAATATTGTAAATCAACTATACTTCAATTTAAAAAAAATATGCCTCAAATGTGTCATTTTCCCTGTGATGCCTGGGCTTCTGACCACGCTGTTCCCCTGCCTGGAACACTATTCCTTCTCCCAGCCCTACTGCAATCAGGCTCAGACTACTGAGTGTCTGGACTGCCCTTTCCCTGACAAGGCATTTTCTCACCCCAGGCAAGATGGGCTGCCTGCTCTGTTCTCTCTCCCAGATTCTCATGCTTACCTGTCCAGACGTTAGTCACAGATCATTGCTTGTTTACTGTTCTTCTTTCCTGTACACCTTCTATGTTGCTCACAGCTGGATTGTGAGCAACCAGCACAGTGACTGACTCCAGAAATATTCTACATGCTCTCCTCCTCCCCTGTATTTGATGAATGAATGGCAGATTAAGCAAATTTTATCAATAACTGTTTTAAGTGCCACACTCCTACAGGGCATCCTGTGACAGCTTTCTCATCATCGTTATTCACGTCATCACAGTTTTGCCTGATGTTTTGCAAATTGATCGGCGTGCTTAAAAAACAACTTTATCGGGGCTTCCCTGGTGGCGCGGTGGTTGAGGGTCTGCCTGCCGACGTTGGCCGCGGGTTCATGCCCCGGTCCGGGAGGATCCCACATGCCGCGGAGCAGCTGGGCCCGTGGGCCATGGCCGCTGAGCCTGCGCTTCCGGAGCCTGTGCTCCGAAATGGGAGAGGTCACAACCGTGAGAGGCCTGCGTACCGCAAAAAAAAACCCCAAAAAATCCTCACATCCTTCCACTCATTCAGCTGATTCTTAAGCTGGTCTCAGCACTTGAGTAAATTTGTCAGGTAGCTTGAGGGGCATCTTGGGTTTTCTCAGGCTCCGTCATCAGACATGGGTTGTAGATGCATTTTCGTGGCAACCTTGCCACACAAGTCCTGCAAGAGTCAGTAGCAAGAGTCTTAATGGGGCTTCCCTGGTGGCGCAGTGGTTGAGAGTCCGCCTGCCGATGCAGGGGACACACGTTCATGCCCCGGTCCGGGAAGATCCCACATGCCGCGGAACGGCTGGGCTCGAGAGCCATGGCCGCTGAGCCTGCGCGTCCGGAGCCTGTGCTCCGCAATGGGAGAGGCCACAGCAGTGGGAGGCCCGCGTACCACAAAAAAAAAAAAAAAAGAGTCTTAATGGACTTTTCCATTAATGGCTGATGTCTGCTTTCCCCCCACTGGCCATCAGTGACTTCCTTTGAATGGTCATAAAAATGCATTTTCGTGGTTAGATGTAAATTTCATTCCAGAGTTCCACAGATGTCTGGAAAACTCTGCTCCCGTTTGCAGACTCTACTGGGGGTGGGGTGGATTTTAGCGCATGGCCGAACACTTGGAGTTTGCAGCCTGACAGCCTCTGCTGGATGTGCTTGGCTCAATCTCTCACCAGCGATGGCATTTCAGAACCATGCGCCTTCATATTGCCACTAAATTGTATGCACTACACTTCCTTCCTTCTTTATTTTACTTGTAGCACCTAGCAGTGACCATTTCATAGGAGGTCTTGATGCATTTTCATCAAAGAAATGAATAGATGAATCTGTCTCTGAGCCTTACTGTTCAGGTATTAAAAATGAAAAAATAATCTTTATAGGAGACTTAATTAAATGAATGTTTGTAACATGCTTATTATACTAATTGGCACATAGTAATTGCTCAATAAATGGGTCCTTGTGGGGACTGAAGGGGTTGGCATATCATGCAGACAAGAAGAGGGAGTTATGTAAAGGGGGACAATTCATCCAACAATGCTTCCTTCCCCAATATTTCAGGCAACCCCTTTCCACGTACATAGTGCCTGACCATGGGATGTCCTAAGGGCTGCAGGAAGGTAGAGGAGGAACTCTTCACTTTGTCAGGGTTGAGCAGTAAGCAGGGGGCACTTCCAGATGAGTAGATGCCTCAGCTGGACACTAGAGGCTTGTCAGGGGCCCCCATGTAGGGAGGAAGGGCTGGGCATTCTCAGCAAAAACTTGGACTCATACTCAGAGGGCTAAAAGATCTTTGAGAACATTTACATTCCAAGTTAACAAACTTAGAATTGGCACCTACAAATTGGCACCTGCCATCTACATCTACAAGGATCAAATCATGAGCTGCTGCAGCCGCTGAGCTTCAACACCCCCTGAGAGGAGTTCAGGGTGGAGATCAGGAATGAGGCCCTCTGTGCTCTGGGAAGAACTGGCAGAACAGGTCTTCAGATAGTTAGATATTTTCAGGAGAAGACTTTATGAGCCCAATTCTTGCATCTCCTTGTATCTAGAAAAGCACTAAAAATGTTCATGGTGACGTCTGCCCCTCGAGACTAGCAGCGACCTTCTGCAAAAAGTATGTGCTTGACTGCACGTACTCCCCCTTCGCCAAAATCACATATATATACTGACCTCCCTGCTACCTCTCTGGAGCAGTTCCTCAGAGCTATCTGAAATGTTGTCTGCTGGGCTATAGTCCTCATTTTTTTTTTTTTTTTTTTACAAAGGGCTTCAAATGCTTGGCTTTTTTTTTTTTTTTTTTTTTTTTTTATTTAGTTTTAGCTGTGTTGGGTCTTCGTTTCTGTGCGAGGGCTTTCTCTAGTTGCGGAGAGCAGGGGCCACTCTTCATCGCGGTGCGCGGGCCTCTCACTATCGTGGCCTCTCTTGTTGCGGAGCACAGGCTCCAGACGCGCAGGCTCAGTAGTTGTGGCTCACAGGCCTAGTTGCTCCGTGGCATGTGGGATCTTCCCAGACCAGGGCTCGAACCTGTGTCCCCTGCATTGGCAGGCAGATTCTCAACCACTGCGCCACCAGGGAAGCCCTATAGTCCTCATTTTGCCCCAAATAAAATGTAACTCACAACTCTCACGTTGTACATTTTTTTGGTTGACAGAATGTATTTGCATCAGAAACACAAATTAATTGTAAAAAAATTTTTTTTAATTAGTCTTTGTGCATGTTTTCAAAAACATTTTTCTTCTATCATATTCAAAATTATCTATTAAACTAAAAGAATATAAATTATTGATATAATTAATAATTATACATTATAATAGAAGAAAATTTTAAATAAAAATTCTTTAAACCAATCAAAAATGATTTATTACTTTGAAAATATGATGAAATCTCATTGACTACTTTTATGAAATAAAACGATTTTGATTCCAGTGTTCAACGTCCACCTAATTGCTAATATAAAGAATCTGTATCATGCTTCAGACAAGTTCTATCTAGACTTACACACATTGAAATAAGCACAGAATGAATATTTAGTAATGCAAAATGTTCCTCAGCTACACCATGCAATTCTTGCCAATACCTGGTGGTTCATGAGTGCCTCTGGATCTACCTACTGGAGCCAAAAGGAAGCTAGAAATGGATACTCAGCCCTGCAGGGAAACGATACTCTGTTATACAGGAATCTGACGGTTCATGCACTCTAGAGCAGGGATGCCACGTGTTAACTCCTTTGTCTTTTCTGGTACCCAAACCCTCTGGCTGCTCAAATCCTCCTTACCCTTGGAAGCAGTGTCTGTCTCTAACATCAGCAGTGAATCAACTTACAAATCTTGGAAGCACTGGCACGCAGTCACATTTTGTTTTTAGGAGATAATGCCAGAGATGCAGAGAAGTGTTCCCGGGTTTCTGACCCATCTTTAGGGTTATGGGACATTCTGTGCCAGCTCCCCTGAGAAGGAAGCCCCAGAAGTTCTAACAAATTGCAGGTGTGTTTATGATTTACCAGACCTTCTAAAAGTGGGGGACCCAGTGCAGGAACCTCTCATGCCTTGATCTAAGAGGGATACGCTCGGGCTTCCCTGGTGGCGCAGTGGATAGGAGTCCGCCTGGCAATGCAGGGGACACGGGTTCGATCCCTGGTCCGGGAAGATCTCACATGCTGCGGAGCAGCTAGGCCCGTGCACCACAACTACTGAGCCTGTGCCCTAGAGCCCGAATGCCACAACTACCGAAGCCCGCGTGCTTAATTAAAGCCTGTGCTCTGCAACAAGAGAAGCCCCCACTCCCCGTAACTAGAGAAAGCCTGCGTGTGGCAACGAAGACCCAACACAGCCATAAAAAAGAGGGATACACTCTTTTGTATTAGAGTCTGATTGAGGGTAGTTTCTGTATCCTAGATCAGTTTATTTCAGTTTGAGTTTAAGGGCAATTTCAATTCTTTAGAGTACTGATCACTTCCTGAAACATTTTGTTTAAAAAAAAAAAAAGCATGCTTTCTTGCCTATTTTCCTTCTTAGAATGTAAACTCTGCAAAGGGAGATTTTTTTCTGTCTTCTTCCCTGCCTTGAGCAGCATGTTGTAAGATCTTGAAGAATAAGCAGCGAATGAGTGCAAAACTAAACAAAGATACCTAGATGGCCCACCACATGCCAAGGTGTCGGGGCCACTTAGGAGCCCACACATAGCCTGGCATAGCAGAGGACAGCTGATTCTAAAATAGACTCAGACCTGCTTTGCCTCCCCTTCACTCATTCACTCACTCAACTCACTCACTCACTGCATTTGTCAGTGTAATATGAAGAGTGGTACACAAAACTGACCCTGAGGGCTTAGTTAGGCTGCTTGGACAAGGAGGTAGCAGGGGGTAGGGGGTCCCCTATCCTGGTTGGAGGCTGTACTTTCTCTCCGCTTCCTATGACCAGAGGGACTTTTTTTTTTTTTTTTTTTTTTACTGTGTATTCCATCCTCACAATGTATCTCATATCTCTCTGTAAATTTTTATATTTTTATTGAAGTGTAGTTAGTTTACAATGTTGTGTTAGTTTCTGGTGTACAGCAAAGTGATTCAGTTAAATATATATATATATATATATATATTTATTTATTTATTTATTTATTTATTTATTATTCTTTTTCATACTCTTTTCCATTATAGTTTATTACAGGATATTGAATATAGTTCCCGGTGCTATACAGTAGGACCTTGTTGTTTACCTATTTTATATATAGTAGTTTGTATCTGATAATCCCAAACTCCTAATCTATCCCTCTCCCACACTTTCACCTTTTGTAACCCTAAGTTTGTTTTCTAAGTCTGTGAGTCTGTTTCTGTTTTGTAAATAAGTTCATTTGTACTATTTTTTAGATTCCACATATAAGTGATATCATATGATATTTGTCCAACTTACTTCAGACTTACTTACCTATTTCTCTGACTAACTTTGCTTATTATGATAATCTTTAGGTCCATCCATGTTGCTTCAAATGGCATTATTTCATTCTTTTTTATGGCTGAGTAATATTCCACTGTATACATGTACCACATCTTCTTTATGCATTCATCTGTTGATGGACATTTAGGTTACTTCCATGTCTTGACTATTGTAAATAGTGCAGGTATGAACATTGGGGTGCACGTATCTTTTTGAATTAGAGTTTTCTCAGGATATATGCCCAGGAGTGGGATTGCTGGATCACATGGCAACTCTATTTTTAGTTTTCTAAGGAACCTCCATACTGTTCTCCATAGTGGCTGCACCAATTTACATTCCCACCAACAGCATAGGAGGGTTCCCTTTTCTCCACCAGAGGGACTTCTACTTCTAATGGACAACTCCAAGGTGCCCAGATGCCAGGCAGCTGGCTTTCCCAGACAGCTGTAAGAGCTGGCACCAAAATCCAAATTGGTACCCAAAGGGTCAAATTACTCCTGCATTTGAAAAGTTTCCATTCTGATTGTCCTGCACAAAAGGAAAACAATAGGGGTGGGGTCCCTCTACTGGATGGTAGACCTAGTCTGGATGCCCAGCAGAGTACCCTGGCCCAGGGTACCACCTCTCCAGGGGCGGGTGGGAGGATGCCACCATGCCAACCTTGGTCTTGTAAGATTTGCTTTCTCCAATAAAGCCTATTCCTTCACCTAAATCACACGGTTTTGTAGAGTTTAGATAGAAACCAGGTGCATGGCATTCAAGATCTCCTTGGTATAATACTCTGTCCATCATTAACCCCACTATCTTCTCTACTGTCTTGAGAATTTAAAAAGAAAATGCTGTTCAAGAATTTAGGCTAATGGGGAGGCACTACATAAAGCTACACATTCTAGACAGAATGATAAATTCTATAATATGGGAAAGAACACATCTCGGGGGAAGCACTGAACTTGAGATAAGAATTAACTCTGCCTTGGTCCATCAGAGAAGGTTTCACCAAGGAGGTGGTACTTGAGTGTATCAACCTGGCCACTTCTCTTCCCCAGTTCACTTCCTTATTCCCCTGTGACTGTTTTCTGGGGTCACCTCTCCAATAAGCTGCTGCATTCACATCCTGTTTTGGGGGGTGCTTTTGCAGGACCCAGCCTAAGACTTATGGTTTCTTAAACACCAAATTTATGTCATGACTTACCTATTACCACCCTCCAGAACTGTGCTCCAGAAATTCCAGTTTGGGGAACACTTGGGTGGGTTGATCTCTGAAATCTTCCTGCTCCAACACCCCAGAATAACTCTTCACCGTGCAAGGCAGGTGGGACAAGGCTATGTTAGGGGCATGGGCTTTTAAGTAAAGCAGATATTGTTACTGAGTCCAAGCTTGTACTACTCACCGAATGACAGGCCAATAAATCAAGAGATTGCCTCAGCGAATAGAGACTTTATTCAGAAAGCCAGCAGACTGAGATGATGGTGGACTAGGGTCCCAAAGAACCATCTTCCCCAAGTTAGAATTCAGGCTTCTTTTATATGGGGGTAGCGGGGGCAGGGGATGTGTTTGGTTGTTGCAATCCTCTTGGTGTCAGAATCCTTTGTTCTTGCAGTTTCCACTAGGTCAGGTCATGATGTTCCTATAAACCTCCAACAGGACAAATGTTTTTCTCTGTTCTGCAGCTTTTTATCCCTATGTGAATGGAAAAGTGTTGTACCTTTAAAGGTCAGAGCCTTGAGAATGGGCTATCCTGCATATTTCAGGCTGTAGGCAACTTTCTTAACTTGTAGCAAAAGGAATAGAACACAAAGGTTAAAGCAAAAGAAACTGATCCAATATGGAGTCAGATTTGTTCTTCCCTATTACAATATGCATTTAAGTTTAGTCTACCCATCCTACTAGTTAGTGTGACCTTGGACAATATATTCATTCCCTGTGGTTGCCATAAAAGTATCACAAACTAGGTGGCTTAAAACAACAGAGTCTTATTTTCTCACAGTTCTGGAGGCCAGAAGTAAGTCTAAATCAAGGTGTCAGCAGGATTGGTCCATTTTGGAGGTTTCTGAGGGGGAACCTGTTCCATGCATCCCTCAGCTTCAGGCAGTTCTTGGTAATCCTTGGTGTTCCTGATTTGCAGATGCATCACTCCAATCTCTGCCTCTGTCATCATGTAGCATTCTCCCTGTGTGTCTTTTTCTCTGCATTTCCCTCTATTAAAAGAACAGTCATTGCATTAGGCCCTTTCCAATCCAGTATGACCTCAGTTTAACTTGATTATAACTGCAAAGACCTTATTTCCAAATAAGGTCACATTTACAGGTTGCAGGTGTTAAGACTTGAACATTACCTTTTTGGAGGACAAAGTTCTACCTATCAAGGTGAGTTGCTTAACCTCTCTGGAAACACTGTCCTGTTTGGTTAAACAGGGATGAAAATAAGGTCAAGAGGATTAAATGCTAAAATATGTGTCAGATGCTTAGCCAAGGCCCTGGCAGGCACACATTATACACTTAGTAAATGGTGGCTGGGATTATTGGTGAGTCGAAGTGATCAGCCAGAGAGGCCAGAGCCCTGGGTCTACAAGATGGCCTCGGATATTTCTAAGGCTTTGCAATAAATGAGCTGTCATTTACAGAGATGGAGGCTCAGGTGTTGTCACATGCATATGGGACTCAGAGAAATGTCACCAACAACAAAGGAAAAGCTTGAGGTTTCCCCAATTTTAATTGGGAAATGGGGCCCAGAAGGGAAGACCTGGAGCTCATTCCCATGTATTCCCAGAGGAATAACCAAGGTTCTCATGGAGAGAAAAAGGTATGGAATATGGATCAAAGAGCTCAGGGTTTGACTCTCCATCCCCTCATTTACTAGTTACATGCAGTTGGGCTCGTAGCACCTCTGAGCCCTGGTTTCTTCCATTCCTAGTCCCTCCCTCCTATACCTGTGATATTCTTGTCACTAATCTCATTATTTATATTCTATTATTACCCAATATATTGTTACTCTTATTACTTTAAACAAACGGTTCTTTTCCATATCAATTAGGAATAAGAAAAGTAAAAGATTTTATTTATCTTCATTTGTTCCTTCTCTAATCCCCTCCCTTCCCTTATGTAGATCCAAGTTTCTGACCTATAACATTTTCCTTCTCCCTGAAGATCTTCTTTTAACATATATTGTAGGGCAGGGCTGAATTTCCTCAGTTTTTGTTTGAGAAAGTCTTATTTCTCCTTCATTTTGAAGGATAAGTTCACTAGATATAGAATTCCAGGTTGGTGGGGGTGAGAATGCAGAAAGGCAAAAACAGATTGGAGGCCATTACCGCAATAATCTACCTACTTAATCCACTAATGGTCCATGTCTTGCTCATCATAGGATTTGGGGCTCTGCATTGTGGTTGCCCAGCAATTGGACATATGTCATCGTGGTGTCTGCCCATTATCTTTTTTTTTTTTTTTTTTTTTGCGGTATGCGGGCCTCACACTGTTGTGGCCTCTCCCATTGTGGAGCACAGGCTCTGGACATGCAGGCTCAGTGGCCATGGCTCACGGGCCTAGCCGCTCTGCGGCATGTGGGATCTTCCTGGACGGGGGCATGAACCCGCGTCCTCTGCATTGGCGGGCGGACTCTCAACCACTGCGCCACCAGGGAAGCCCTGCCCATTATCTTTTGAATGGATTTTTTATCTTAGGGAAGGAAATTTCCACTTTGTGAATCCTGCTTAACTCTACAATGGAGAATCAGAATTCGATTTTCCTAGCTTCCCTTGCAGCTAGGACAAAGGACGTGACCTAGATAGCACCAATCAGATGCAACTAAAGGAGATTTGGCTCCAGAAGAGAGAAATTGTCCGCCTTGTTGCAACTTCTTCTGTCCAGCATCTCCAATGCTAGTGCCTAGAAGCAGTGGGATTATGCCTGCAGCCTGTCCAATGGGGAATTATGATCTTGGTTACTGGCTGCATCATACCCTGTTCAATTCTCTGGCCATCCCAGGGACTGTGTAAGTTAATGAATATCCTTTAATACTTTCCTTTTATGTGTATATGACCTAGGGCTCATTTTGCTATTTGCAGCTAAGAATCCTAATTACGCACTTGTGTGTAACTTTCTCACCTCTAACAACTACCATTCCTACTTATTTCAAAGATTTGTGTAAATATAATAATATATGCTAAAGCCATCTGAAAGCAGCTAGGTGCAATTAGCATGGGGGCTGCGTTTGTTTTATTTCCCACTGAATGCCCAACACTTAGCAGTTAGTGCCTGGAATGTAGTAGGTCCTCAATGAATATTGGTTGGAAAAATATGCTAAGATCATCACAGTTTACACTGGTAATCACCATCATCAACATCCCACTCCTTCTCTATACAGCAGGCCCCTTATGGTTCTGATTATGAGGATTGCATCCAGGTGTCTCTGAAGTCAGAAAATAGACTCCACAACTGGAGACCAGACTAGAAGATGGCGCTGTTTCCTGATGAGTAATCAAGTGGACCTGAGCAAGTCAGATCAGGTTCTGCCAGCAACAATTCATACATGGATAGAAGGAACTAAAACTTGTGCTGCTGCTATTTTTTTTTTTGCGGTACGCAGGCCTCTCACTGTTATGGCCTCTCCCGTTGCGGAGCACAGGTTCCAGACGCGCAGGCTCAGCGGCCATGGCTCATGGGCCCAGCCGCTCCGCGGCATGTGGGATCTTCCTGGACCGGGGCATGAACCCATGTCCCCTGCGTCGGCAGGCGGACTCTCAGCCACTGCGCCACCAGGGAAGCCTGCTGCTGCTATTTTGAGGCAAAGCTTCCAAAATTCCAGTTGACAGTCATAGAAATACTGTTTTATAATTATTTATTAAACACCAAAGCAAGGGTAGCATTTTAAATTGCATACTATAGATCTCTAGCAAGAGTTTGAATGTATCATGTGGAAGTTGGTATTTTGATGGACTAGAGCACAGTCTCCCACCACTGGCACTATTGACGTTTGGGAGGGATATTTCTTTGCTCTTGGGAGCTGTCCTGTGCATTATAGAATGTTTAGCAGCATCCCTGGTTTCTATCCACTAGATGCCAGCAGCACTGCTTTCCCCCAGTGCCAGTCATGACAATCAAAAATGTCTCCAGACATTGCCAAATTTCCCCTGGGTGGTGATCACCCTGATTGAGAACTACTGGGCTAGAGCAATATTTCTCATGCTACCAAATCAGCATCTATTCACATGTATTGAGCCCTTGGTAGGCAGTGGGCACTTTGTTGGGTACTTTGATTTGAAGTTCACAGTAACGCTATAAGATAGGAAAAATTATCTTCATTTTACAAATGAAGAAATTGAAAGGAAACTTGTTTGAGCAGAATGACTGAATAACGAATGAGTAGTCCAACAACCATGTGGGTTCAGATCACAACCAGCTCTTCTCACTCCCAGGCTGGAAGTTTGACCCCTCCAGAACCCCACGTTCATTGTTAATCAATCTCGATTACTCCACAGACAAAGGAAGTGCACCTAGAGTGAGGATGCCTTGAGGATTCTGAGAACTGGCTCTGACAGATGAACTTCCCCAAAGCAAATCGGGAACTCCTGATCGTGTTGAAGCTGGTGGAGATAAAGATAGTTCTTTTCTGGAGACCAGCTCTGGGAGACTCTGAAGACTCAAAGATTAAGATGTCACCATGTTTCGCCTGTTTCAGCTTCCACTGCACTGCTTTTATTTACCATTGCTCCCCTTTCTTCATTGGCTTGTGAGGGTTAGCATGTGTATGTGTTCATTTCTGTACCCACTGGTGCCTGGCATGTAACAAGCACATGTTTGTTGAGTGAATGAGTGAATAACTGAAGGGGGGCAGGAGAGAGGATGAAGGGGGTGTGTGTTACATCTCTTTGATCCCTCTTAGAACCTCATCTTCCCATCCTTTGTTTGGAAGACACTTGGCTAAGACAATACCAGTCACCTTGGTGTTCCCAGGTGACCCTCAGTTCTGAGAAACAGCAGGACAGAATTTTAGTATTGGAAGAATACTTAGACATGATATCATCCATATCCAGTCTGGTTCATCCCTATAATATTCCTGACATGCCCATTAAACCCATTCATTTATTCATTCATTCTTTCACTTCGTTGGCCATCTGTTATGTGTTTATTTGTTCTGGATGTAAGGGAAGATGAAGATCTTGGCATTCATCCAATCTGTAGTAGTTAAATAATAGGCTTAACTGCTGAACCAAAGAAACGATGATAGCTATGATCGTTAACTATGATAGTATGTTTTCCTCTCTTAACAGTCCAGAGGTGAGCAGGCAGTCCAAGGCCAGCAGGGCATTCTGCTGTGTGAGGTTATCCAGGGACCTGGGCTCCTTCTATCTGATTTTCCTGTTCCTCCCTAGGGTGTGGTCCTCTCCTGCAGGGTGGAAGCTGGCTCACAATATCATGTCCCTATTACAGCCTACAGAGGAAGGTACAGTCATTATATACATCATTTCTCACATCCTATTGGCTGGAACTTAGTCACATGGTCACTACTCCCTCTAAAGGAAGCTGGGAAATGTAGTCTCTAGCCAGGTAGCCATGTGCTCAGCTAAAACTGGGTGTGTGCATCTTCTGTTTTTAAAAAGAAAGAAGGGACAAATCAATACCAGAGATCAAGTCGTAGTCTGCCATACAGCCCAACTCCTTCATTCTTCTGGTTTACAGATAAGGAAACTAGGCCCAGAGACGGGAAGTAGCTTGTCTGAGGTTGCGAAACAAGGCAGTGACAGTAGAACTTTTAAGACCTGTCTCCCGCCTCCTAGGTCATACACTTTCCATCTCAATACATGGTGCCTTTTAGTAAATTGTTATTATTACTCCTACTCCACTTGGCTTCTGCTTTCTAAGAGAAGGATTTATTCTCTCTGATACAGACTGTGTAGACTGAAAAAAAATGCACAACCTAAAAGTTGAGAGTTATGTTTTATTCGGTGGAAAAAACTGAGCACTTAAGCCTGGGACACAGCATCTCAGATAGCTCTGAAGGACTGCTCCGAAGAGGCAAGTGGGAAGCCAGGATATACAGGGGTTTTTGCAACAAAGACAAGGTAGTCAGAACATCACAAGATGACTGTTCATTAAAGAAAGCCAGACATCTCAAGTTAAGGAATTTAGTGCTTTTCTATGCATCATGGGAAGATGCAAGAGTCTGGGCTCACTGAAATCATGACTTTGATATGCACCTCAGCTCTCTGGGGCCAGTGTCCTGTGTTTTCTCATCCTGAGTTTCCTCAGGGTGTACCGTTGGGAGCAGGGGGGTGCAGGGGCGAGTGGGTGGCTGCAATTTGAGGATTCCATGGTGGGTATTATGTTTTCCATCCTGAGCTCCCTCAGGGCTCACCGGCACCATCCAGGGTGGCTGAAGCGGCTGTAGTGGCTGATAGCTGCTACAGCCTTTGGTTACTGATATGGCAGCCAGCATTTTTAGTTCACAACGGTTCTACAGATCAATGGTTCTTAGTCCCTTTTTTTAGGGGAAGAGGTAGACTCATGGAACTTTTCAGGGAACTATGAAAGACTTTCACTCTCCCCCCATAAAAATACTCAAACATGCATGCACGGGCAGGCACGCACACACACACATAAGTACACACACACAAGTCCAGGTGCAGTCTGGAGTATTCCCTCCCATATGACCCTAAGAATCCCTGTCAACCCAGGTGGGAATACAATGTAACACACTCCATGGATGCTGTACTTGGCAGCTATGGAGCCTTCTTCCTGACCCAGTTGGGTTCACGTTACAGCTAGAATTCCCTGCAAACACTTAATTTGAGATCAGCGTGGAGCTACTATGCAAATTGTTTAATATAAGAATGAGGAGCTCAGAATTGCTCGGCTACCAAGTTCCAAACAAGGGAAGTTTTATCAGGCCAGGAAAGGAAGAAAGGCCATAATAGTAGCAACTGATGGATCCTTCTTTTGGGTAAGCATGCACACCCACGCACTTACCCACAAAGACTCAACAATAAAAGGTAACTCTTGAAATTACCATTTTTTAAATCATTAGGGATAATTTGCTATCTGAGTGAGGTGATTTTCAACAATGAACTGGCTCTGCAAACCATTCCTTATCTTGGTGTGTCACAGCACAGCCTTTCTCATTTTTTTCTTTATAATATACAACACTGCCAAACAGAACATATTGAAAGAAAGTGCAAGCAGACAGTATTTACTCTAACTGAACCAGAATCAAGTTTTAAATAAAATAGGCTTAACAGAAACGATAACAAAATCTGATCTAGCAGACTCAAAAAAATGGCTTGGCACAGAAGACAGCCTGCCCGGAGAATTACATGAGCCTCTCCTGTATGATTGTGTTACATAAAATTAAAGGTTACAGCTGCTGGAGTTTATAGTTCTAAATGCAAGTCTGGTGAATGCTTCATCGTGTTCTCTGTGATAGGTCCAGCAGCCCCAAGAATCTACTCATGAAAATTGAAGTCAGAAAAAGCATCCCAGTTCTTATTTTCTGTGCCTCTATTTGGGATTTGAGATGTAACACAGAATCGTATACTCAATTTCGTGTCACATTCATAGGAGAAGCCTTAGACGGCAACTCTCATGGTCTTTCCACAGTCAACCTCCTGGGAAAGGCAGATACACTCAGGGCAGAGAAGCAGATGGCTTTTATTTTATTTATTTATTTTGCAGCTAGTCAGAAGACCACACAAAGCCTTATCAGTATGTGAGCCAGGCAAGAGGGCAAGACCTGTAGCTGGCTTCGCCTTGAACACAGCCGATACCAAGTTTAGCCATTCTCATTCAGGGGACTAGGTGACACTCCACATTGTGTAGGAGATGGAGGAGGAAGGTACTTACGTCAAAATAATTCAGCCAGATTGTGTCAGGAGGACGTGACCGATTCCTGCAGCCATGAAGGGTCATGACGAGGGTTTCTGGAGGCTTCCAGTCTCAGCTGTCTGCTAGGGAGAGCAGAGCGGGAGATGGAGGGTACCACCTTGTCATCCATCCCCCCTTTCCATACCTGGAGACCTGCCTGGTTGAAACTGAGTCTTGGTTGGGCGGGGGTTAGATTAAACGCGTGACTCTGTCTCCTTGACAAAAGAAGCCCTCACCCAGACACCAGTAGGAGAATGGAGTTAGTTCTCATCTGTCTTCTTTTGGCAGTGGGCTTCTGACTACAAATGTCCATTGGAGTCTCCTCTGTCTCAGTCTTTCCCAACAGCACCTGAAAAATCTTTTTCTGTAGAGTACTTTATGGAGCTGTAAGTAGGAAGAGTTAAGAACTGAGTGCTCTATGAGGAATGAAAACATAAACTTGTACTTAGCTTTTAAGCATATATTCCATGTATTAGACTTAATTATGCATATGGAGTCACTTCCATCTCTCATAAATCTAGAGCTATATGTGTCACATAATCCTCGGAACAAATGATGACTTTATAGATGACAAGCCACAGAGAACAATCATAAAGCCTCTGCTGGGCCCCCAGGATACCTTGGGCAGCATCTTCTCATACAAGGTGGTGGGATGCATTTTTACTTACTGGTCTCCTTAGTGCTCCTACCCCAGCGTCTGACACAAAATACAAGCTCAGGGCATGTTAACTAAAGCACTAAATGATAGTGAGGAAGCCATTTGCCAGAAGCAGTTTGGACATTATTTCTAACCAGATTTTTATCGGGTTCACTTCTTGTGAACCCTTCCCCCATGTAGCTCCCAGAGCATCCCAGACTTCGGGTTTCCTCTTATATGCTGGTTACTGCCTCTACATCTCCCCAGCCTGTTTTTATTAGAGGCCCTGGGGTTTGACATCTGGCATCTCCTTCTTCCTTGGTGTCTCCAAGATGATCTCCTCCAATCTCAGGGCCTGAAATGTCATTTATAAGCTCAGGATTCCCAAATTTACATTTCCAGTCTCACTTTCTCCGCTAATCCCCAGACATACCTGTCTAGAGGCCGGTAAGCAGCCACAGGAAACATGTCCCAAACAGGACTCCAGATCTCCCCACTTCCCCTCCCATCTCCTGCTGCCACTCAGCTCCCTGCCCCACAAAGGCACAGATCCTATCCTGCCCACAGTTTTCCCCAACTTGGTCAATGTCAATTTTTTCCTTCCGATTGTTCAAGCCAAAATCTCCTAGTCATCCTTGTTGTACTGGCTTCCCCCTCTGCCTGTAATGTTTTCACCCCAGGTATCCATGTGGCCAGCTCCCTCCCTGCCTTCTGGATTTTCCTCTGGTATCTGCCCAGTGAGGCTTCCCTGACCATCCCGCTTAAAAGTCCAGACGCCTGATTGGTGGCGACGGAGTTGGTGTTCCTTTCATGTTTCCCAGCAAAACCTGCATTTCTACACACCTGAAACCATCCTCAGTCATCATTTTGTCAGTGAATATTTGTGAGCATCATTTCTGTATCAGGTACTGAACAAGACCTCGGGGGTACAAAGATCCCTGTATACAGACCTGGCTGCCCTTGAGGCTCACGGATAATAGGAGAGAGGGTAGAATGTGGAAGCAAGGCCATGTGGTGTGGGTCCACGCATGCCTGTAGGGAGACAGCCTTGCTGCTGAGTAACTGTGGTGGTTGCATGGTGGCCCCCGATGAGATACATCCAAGTTCTAGCCTTGCTGCTGAGTAGCTGTGGTGGTTGCATGGTGGCCCCCGATGAGATACACCCAAGTTCTAGCCTTGCTGCTGAGTAGCTGTGGTGGTTGCATGGTGGCCCCCAATGAGATACATCCAAGTTCTAACCCCCGCCGGGAACTGTGAATGTGATCTTATTTGGAAAAAGAGTCTTTGCTGGTGTTTCGGGATCTTGAGATGAAAACATCCTGGATTATCTAGGTGGGTCCTAAATCCAATTTATAAGAGACAGAGGAGGAGGTGACATGGAGACAGAAGGTCATGCGAAGATAGTAGCAGGGATGGGGTTCTGCAGCCCTAAGGCAGGGAATGCCTGGAACCACCAGAAGCTGGAAGAGGCCTGTAACTGACCCTTCCTCAGAGCTTCTAGAGGGAACCCACCCTGCAGACACCTTCATTTTGGACTTCTGCCCTCCAGAACAGTGAGAAAATATATTTCTGATGCTTTAAACCAAGTTTGTGATAACTTGTTACAGAAGCCATAGGAAACTATAATACAATAACTGTGGCATTAAGGACAAGCCATTTGACCCTCTGAGACTCTTTTTCTCCATCTGCAAAATGGGGATCTTCCTAGCACCCCCTCATGTCACACAGTAACGTAGTGATGAACCATGCCTTACAAAAATCAGGTGTGAGTCAGTGTCCACAGATTTTTTTCAAAATGAAAATATTGCTCATTGTTTTTACTGATTATTAAAATAATACAAAATTTTAAAAAGAAAATAAAAATGATCTGAATTTCACAACTCCAGAAACAGCCACTATTCCCTACTTCCTTTCTTTCAGATCTGATATATATGTTTAATTTGTGGATCTAAATCTCCACCACTTTGCAACCATTTGGCCTTGGCTTAACCTCTCTGTGCTTTTGTCTCTATTAGTACAGGGATGATAGTCACGTCCACCTGCCAGGTTTGTTGTGAGGACTAAGAGGGGTGATCTATGAAAAGTACTTGAAATAACAGGCCTGACACAATATCTATAAATGGGTAGAGGGTCAGGGAAGGGGTTGCCTGGAGAGCCACACTTCCTGCAAAGTGCTGGCGTGGAGCTGACACGCAGAGAGTGCTCCATACAGCACGCTGCAGCTGCTATCCTGATCACCCCTGCACTCAGTCACTGCACTCCAGCGACCTGGAACAGCCGAGGCCCTTCTCGCTTGGCCTCCGGACTTTGCCTGGTTGCCCCTCTCTTCTCCCACCTGGCTGATTCTTCCTTGCCCTTCTGGTCTCAGCTAATGTGCCATCGCCCTCCTGTCAGCTTCTTTGAGTGTGGTTCTGTAATAGGGAAGAACAAATCTGACTCCATATTGGATCTGTTTCTTTTACTTTAACTTTTATATTCTATTGCTTTTGTAGCCTCTGGCCTGGAATATACAGGATTGCCCATTCTCAAGGCCCTGAATTTTAGAGGTATAACACTTTTCCATTCATATAGAGATAAAAGGTTGCAGAACAGAGAATAACATTTGCCTTGTTGAAGGTTATAGGAACATCGTGACCTGACCTAGTGGACAACTGCAAGAACAACGAATTCTGACATCAAGAAGTTTCCAACAACCAAATACACTCTCTCTCCTTTTAGTATAAAAGAAGCCTGAATTCTAACTTGGGGAAGATGGTTTTTCAGGACACTAGTCCACCATCATCTCAGTCCTTGCCCAACAGCTGTCTCTCTATTGGCCTGTCCTGGGGTGAGTGGTATGAACTTGGACTCAGTAACCATTCAGGGGCCTCCCCTCTGCCTTCACAGCCTGTGCTTATCCCCCTCCCCCTAATCAGAGTATGACCCGCTCTGTGAGTGTTGCCCTTGTCCTTCACCAGCCTTTTAAGCTTCAGCTTCATGGAAGCAGACCCTGTCTTACTCACTGCTGGGTCTGCCTCCAGCACCCAGCCCAGGGCCTGGCCCACAGCAAGTGTTCAGAAAATGCTTATTCAACAAAGGAGGAAGTGAAGGAACAAACACTCGTGACTCCTTTCTGGGGGACCCTGGGCCTGCCCTGACTCTCGGGGCTGGGACAGGTGCCTCCTGTGTTCCTGTAGCCTCCTGGGATCCCTTCCACACAGTACAAATCACAGTTAGAGATTTTGCATGCATGACTATTCATTGAATATATGTATTTGTCAGTTCTTTCTTTTTTCTTTTCGTTTTTTTTTTTTTTTGCGGTACACAGGCCTCTCACTGTTGTGGCCTCTCCCGTTGCGGAGCACAGGCTGCAGACGCGCAGGCTCAGCGGCCATGGCTCACGGGCCCAGCCACTCCATGGCATGTGGGATCTTCCCGGACCCGGGCACGAACCTGTATCCCCTGCATCGACAGGTGGACTCTCAACCACTGCGCCACCAGGGAAGCCCTGTCAGTTCTTTCTGTGATAATGCTGTGGAACAACCATCCCCTCAGCAACCCCCCCCCCCACCCACCAACAAATCTCACTGGCTTACAAGAACATATTTTTCTTGCTTGTGAGCTTGTAGTTCTGCTTCAGGATACACGTGGGGTTCAGGTGTACACCTTGGGTCTCTCATTCTGGGAACAGAGGCTACCCAGGGCCAGATCTTCTTGTGGTGGATGGCAAAAGGACAAGAGAGCTGAAACATGCAACATCTGAAGGCTGTCACTCAGAACTGCCACACTGTCACTTCCTCCCGTAGACCACTGGCCAAAGTAAGTCCTATGGCACGCTCCACCTCAGTGGTAGGAAAGTAGGAAATGCCCCCTCATTCCAGTGAGCAGTATCGAGGACAGGGAGAGAAGAAAAAATTGTGAGCCAACAGTACAGTTTACACCATAGCTAATTGCTGAGGATAATAACGAACACCTGTGTTGTGCTTATTAGGTTCCAGACATCAACATCAATTCATTTATTCTGCATAACAACCCAAGGAGGGGGGAAAATACTATTATCATCCCCATTTTGCAGATGAGCAAACTGAGGCCAGTAGAGGTTAAGTAATTTACCCAAGTTAGCTTGCTAGAGAGTGGCAAAGTGGAATGAAATCTGGGAAGAACAGGGCCCAGCACTCACGCCTGTTACAATCCCTCCTCCTGCCTCTTGGTCTAGGGGCTGTACCTCCTTTATCTTGGTTAAGTACCTTGCCTGGTGTAGACTGGCCACTCAGTCAATGCTTGTGGGCAGAATGAAAAGCAAGAAATAGTTATTGATCATTTGTTACATGCCAGGCCCTGTTACCTGCTTTTATAAATATTATCTGATATAATTCTCATAGCAACGCTGGGGAGTTAATATCAACCTCCCCATTTCACAGATGAGAGCTGGAAGGTGGGGGCACATACAGCTTCTAAGTGGTAGAACCAGTTCTGTAAATGATGCTTGTCTGATCCCTGAGGCCTAGCAGTTTAGGCCAATCCTGAAACTTTAGCTGGATGGGGCTGGCTCCGTCTGCTCGACCTCTGCCCGTTGTCTCTCGGAGTTTTCTTGCTGTGTTAGACAGGGAAACACTCCCTGCGTTCCCTCCTCCCCCACAGAAAGAGACAGACAAAGAGACAGAGACAGCTTGGGGGTGGGGGAGACAGGATAGGGAGATGAACCACTGCTTTCCACCAAAGCACAGACGGTAACTTAAGGCGCCCAGCAGATGGCAGGATGTGGCCAGAGACTCCTGGCTACCAGGCACCTGGGCGGGCAGGACTGCACCGCGCGGGTAACCTGCGCGTCCCTCAGGGAGCGCCCTCTGAGAGTCCGCGCTCGCGACCCACGAGAGCTTTGGGGCACACCCATGGTATCCCTGTCATTAGCATCCCCGTGCCCAGTCTGGGCTCCCCAGCTCCCGCCGCCAGGACCCCACCGTCCCAGATGCGAACCGCCCTTAGTTCAATTTCAGGGGACTCCCGAGGCCCACGCAGAGCCACTCCTAGGGAGAATGATTTGGGGCAAACCACGCCCCTTTGGGGACTCAGTTTCCACTGGAGAATGAAGGGGTTAGACTGAGTCCAAAAGGGTAACTCTACTTGCACTCATTAAACATTTAGAAAAACATTAAGAAGGAAGAGCGTGTTGCAGAACTGGGAGACACACCACTGCCCGGGTCTCAGTCCGAGTGGACAAATAAGGCCAATAGGGCGTCCGGGGGCCTCCCTTCGTAGCCAGGACCGACTAACTACTGACCGAAGAGCTCCTTTACCCCTGAACCCTACCTGACTCGAAAATGGGCAACAACGCTTTTTCTAACCGTTGGGTTGTTGAGAGGTGACATGGGATTGTGTTTATAAAGCCCTTGACTGAGGCCCGGCACACAGTAGATGCTCACGACTCGCTTACTGCCTGGAGGGAGCGCCCCGACTCCTCCGGGCCGACGCTGCGCTCAGCTCCGGTGGGTGCAGCGGGGAGGCGGCGGCCCGCGCCCTCTCCTCCAGGCAGCCCCCGGAGCTGCGCTCGCCCGCTCGCCCCCTCTGCGCAGCCCCCGCCCATTCCCTCCTTCCCCTCCTGCTCCTCCTCCTCTTCCCGCGCCGCCTCCGGTCTCCCGCGTGGAGCGCGCCTCGGTGGCCCCCGCGCCGCGAGCTCCAGCGTTCCAGGGCGGGCGCGAGCGAGGGGCGCGGCAGAAGAGCTAGCGTGGCCAGGGAGCGGCGGGCGAGGCGGGAGAGCGCCGCCAGGGGGACGCCCGGGAGGAGGGGGCGCGGTTCCCGCCGCAGAGCGGCGCTCAGCCCCCTCCGGCTCGGCGCGCGGCTGCAGCCTGGGCTGGGCGCTCGCAGCACATTCCGCACCCGCACCACGGCGGCCGGGCATGTAGTAGCGGCAGCTGCGGCAGCCGCCGCGGCGGAATATGGGCGGGAACCACTCCCACAAGCCCCCGGTGTTTGACGAGAATGAGGAAGGTAAGAGGGCGAGGGGCGCCTGCCCCGCGCTGCCCCCTCGGGCATCGGCCGGGTATCCCTCCTTCCAGCACCCTTGGCTGAGCGTCGGCTGTGTGCCCGGCCCGTGCCGGGCTAGGGGCTACTACAGAGGCAACAACTCCTCGCGTCGGTGCCCCTTAGGGGCCGGGACGGTGCCGAGCGCGAGCCCGGGCGGGGGATTCCGAGAGGAGAGTGAACCCGAAGGCTTCACTTGGGGGAGCAGGAGGGATGAGTTGACTTCGGAGGCGAGTCTGGATGTTGTTTGGGCTCCGGGGAAGCCGAGGTCTCCTTTAGAGCCCGAGGCTGAAGGAGGCGTTGTGTGTGTGTGTGTGTGTGTGTACTACGCATTTGGTCTTGTGCGCGGGCAGGTTCCAGGCTGCCCTCCTCATTCGCCCAGGACAGCTTAGGGAAACTTTTCTTGATTAAACTCTGTCTGGGCGGAAGGCGTCCCGCTGTTGGCAGCCTCCCAGGTGGAGGAGTGGTGTAGGCTGTCCAACCTCATCTAAACTCCAGAACTGGGTTCTTGTGGCTCAGATCGGTAGAGCTTCGTATTTGGAATAGCAGAAACCCTTTTCCAGCGCTGTGTGTCTGTGGGCAACTTCCTTAACCTCTCTGAAACCTTTGTTTCACCTAGGAGAAGAGACTTAGGATAACCGCTTACTACCTTAGGGGGTCATTTGAAGCTTAACCACTGGTAATTCATGTGAGAAGTGCCTTGTAAATATAATAAGTTACAGAGCTCTGCACAGTGTTGTTTATGTGTTAACTTTGCCTCTAAAAGCTCGGTTTCCTATTGTACTGGTTTCTCCAGTCTCCACCGTGCCCCCGAATGAGAGCCAGGTCTATTGAGCATAGTCCATGTGCCAGCCAGTGTTCTAGGGCTTTACATGTGCTCACTCAGGCCTCATGGCAACCGTATGAAGTGGGTACTTTTGTTGTTCCATTTTACAGTTGAAGAAAGAGATGTGTCCTAGTCAGAGCTGGCTTTGAGGCTGGACAGTCTGCCCTGGAGGCAATGCTTCTTGTGCCCAGGAATAGGCTTGAGGGCATCAGTCATGATCTCTAAACCTACCAAGGCTGTGGGTGGTAGTCAAACGCTCACCCTGGCAGTCCCTCTGAAAAGAATACCTGAATACAGTCAATGTAATTGAGTCAGGCCCATTTGGTCCTTTCTTAAAGGAGTCCCTAGTCTAGTGGCACTGAGTACCATCCATGGTGATAAGGGCAGTGAGTGGGACCAGTGCAGGGGCTTGGAGACCCAAGGAAGGCTAAGCCCTTCCTGGTTGTTTAGTCTGGAGCACAGGTAGATAGGGAGCCAGGAGTGGACAGACAAGAGGTAGCCAGGTGAGTGGGGGAGGCTCTTGTGTATCCCAGGAAGCATTTGGACACCATGTAGCTGAACTCTTCCCCAGTCAAGTTCATAATGACCCTGAATTGCTCTATGGAAGCCAAAGTGATCTTGACACTTAAATCAGTATTTAAATATGTGCTCTGGTAGAGACACATCCTGCTTGGGGGGGATGTGGGGCAGGCCTGTCCCTTTGGGAGAACTTCTGTCCTGTGAAGTTACATTCAGGGGTGCTCAGACCCTGTGAGAAGATACACTCATTGACAGATGGAGAGGATGACTTGGGCCAAAAACTTTCTGTTCTCAATCAGTCAAAGGTTTCCTGTCTATTTTGGGGAATGGACCTATATTAGTCTGCTCAGGCTGCTATAACAAGATACCCCAGATGTGGAACTCCCTGGTGGTCCAGTGGTTAGGACTCTGCACCCTCACTGCCGAGGGCCTGGGTTCGATCCCTGGTCAGGGAACTAAACTCCCATAAGCTGCGTGACATGGCCACAAAAAAGAAAAAAAAAAAAAAGAAAGCATTCACAAGATACCCCAGATGCTTAAACAAAAGAATTTGTTGTTGGTGGTGGCTTAAACAACAGAAATTTATTTTCTCACTGTTATGGAGGCTGGAAGTCCAAGATCAAGGGGCCTTCAGGGTTGGTTTCTGGTGAGGAGGGCTCTCTCCCTGGCTTGCAGACAGCCTCCTTCTCCTTGGGTCCTCACATGACCTGTGTGCTCAAGGAGATAGAGAGAGATCTCTGGTGGCTCTTCCTCTTCTTATAAGAATGCCTGTCCCACAGGGTTAGGGCCTCACCCTTATGACCTCACTGAATGCTAATTATCTCCTTAAAAGCCCTCTCTCCAAACATAGTCATGTTGGAGGCTAGAGCTTCAGCATCTGAAGTTTGGAGGGGACACATTTCGGCCCATAACAGGATCCTTTGATGAAAGCCATGGACTCCTTTCCCAGAAGAAAGCACAAACTTATGCATCACTCCCAATTTTAGAGGTTCATGGTAGTAGCCTGGGTCAAAGGTCACGCTTTAGGTAATTTTTTAGTGTCTTTCTCTTTTATTTGCAGAGTAAATTTGCTTCCCTTATATCGACAACTGTCTCTATCCTTTATCCCAGAAAATATGCTTTAAATATTTATTGGCAAAATAGTTATATCTGGCGTAGCCAACCTTTTGATTTTCCTGCTGTTGTTCCTCATTCCAAAAGTGGTCGGGCTCAAGGTCAACTGCCTGGTTGAAATACAAGGTTAGGACTCTCCTCATTTTGCTGGCTTCCAGCTCAGTGAAACATTAACTTGTTTGATTTTGCCAGCATATGTCTCAATACCTGTGAAAGTAACACACTGTTATTTGCTGCCAATTGGTTCGCTTATTTCATAGGCATGTACTGGTCATCTTTTCTGCACGCACCCCTGTGCTGGGCAGCAGGAATATGGAGAAGATGAAGGCAACGTTCTAACCCTCAGGGAGCTCACAGAGCAGATAAACAGCCAGGACAATGTAAGAGAGCTCAGGGGACTGTGGTATCCTACAGGAGGTGCCCTAACCCTGGGGCAGAGAGGAGGGGTCAGAGAAGACTTCCTCTTAGACTGAGTCTTGCAGAAATGGTAGAAGTTCCCAGGAAGGAGAGGTTGGTAGATAGGGGAAGCGTGTTTCAGAGGGAGGGAACAGAATGTGCAAAGACAGATGGTGAAGAATAAACATGGCTCTTTGGGGAGATTGTGGGGACTTTAGTACTCCTGCAATGTGGTGTGTGAGGCTGGAAGCTACAGGAGATGAACCCTGAGTGCTGGGCTGGCCTTAAAGGGCCCAGTGGCCATGTATTTGGAATTGACCTTATGGACATATGTAGTCACGGAAGGATTTTAAGCAGGGCAGTGACATGGTCCGGTGACTGAACATGCTCTCCCAAACCAGAGTTGCTGAGTGGTTGAAGATGCAGATACCTACACAACCAGAACGAATCTGATTTGTAAATAATTTAAAGCTAAACTATAGCTGAAAATTTGCCATTGTGTAATTGTACCATAACTGTCTACATTCTGATGGCAAACATTTAACTTGCATCCAGATAATATTAAAAACTGTAACTTAGTGATGCATTGTGTGGACTCCTTTTCATACCTAATTGGGAATCATTATCACAACTCAGCCAGGGAGGTCTCAGAATCTGCATTTTACTAGAGAGTTTACAGAGGACCTCCGGAAAACTGCCCAGGGTCCCATGGCCTGTGTATGGATGAGCTCGGACTCATGAGTTAAACCTCCAGGGCTGTTTAACTCCAGAGTCTGGTACCTAACACTGTTTCCTGTGCAACCCCTGAGGACCTACAGGAAAATTCATCCCTCATAGATGTGTAGGACCAGCGCAGAATGAGACTAGCACACAGGATCGGGCTCTGATAGAGGTCTCTTTATGCAAACGTCTATAGGAGGATAGTAACAGTGCATCCTGACGGCACTTGATCATTTACAATAATCAGCTACCATCTCCAAAAAACATTTTGTTGAGTTGTCATATCATAATGCAAATTCTGGGAATGAAAGCAAAATCATCTCCCTTTCCAAATTCGTGTCAAAATTGTTTTTAAGTTTTTTTTCCTTTACTGTCCTAATCTGTGTCTAGACATTTTTACATAAGGGTACACTTGCCACACAAAATGATTTCTGCTTTTTCTCTTAGCATCATGTTTGAAGTAGTTTATGTTAACATTTTAATGGACTATAATATTCCATCTGATGGAACTATTGTAACTTAAATGTTTTCTTGTTGTTAGACATGCAGGCTGTTTTCAGTGTTTCATCTTTATAAGTAAGTTGCCTGAAAATTTTATACATAAAGCATTTTTCTTCTTTTAAGTGAATTCCTTAAAATGAGGTGCAATGAGTGAGATTATTGGATCGAAAGGATTGAATAACTTCTAGGACTCCAGAAACATGTTCTTAAATTATGTTTCCAAAAGGTTTTTTTTTTAAATATCAATGTTTTATCAATTTATGGCCTGTACCCACATTTGAGGATATCAGTTTCACAACCTTGTAAACAGCTCTGGGTATTCTCATTTTAGATTGTTAGGAGTTAAAGGGACATTTAAAAAGAAATGTAACTTCTGTATTATTGTTGGGCCAGGTAACTTCACATGCAGCATAGAACATGAAAGCATCTTCTTGGTTAACATAAATATACAACAAATATACAACAAAATTGCCTTTGTTATCTGACTAACACAGTCAGATAACAAAGGCAATTTAAAAAATCACTCCCTGGGGCTTCCCTGGTGGCGCAGTGGTTGAGAGTCCGCCTGCCGATGCAGGGGACGAGGGTTCGTGCCCCGGTCCGGGAAGATCCCACATGCCGCGGAGTGGCTGGGCCCGTGAGCCATGGCCGCTGAGCCTGCGCGTCCGGAGCCCGTGCTCCACAACGGGAGAGGCCACAACAGTGAGAGGCCCGCGTACCGCAAAAAAAAAAAAAAAAAGAAAAAAAATCACTCCCTGAAGTTGCAATCATGCTTCACTTGGAGACAGTCTTTTGAACCTGGGGTGTCCCTGTCATTGTGATTCACAAAGTGGTTGAAATCTATTAATGGGGCAGGATTCACTTCCAACTTTGTCTCAACTTTTTTAGAACTTGGGGCAAGCTCACTTATGTTATACATTGCCTTTTCGTCCTTGTACCAGTTGTGGCTTGTGCAAAAGGTGGAAACCAAACATATTCTGAGAAAGTTTGGAGTTGCTTTGAATGCACTTTGTTCTTTATATAGAGAGTACGTACAGAAGTAGAGGCTGGAGAGAGGCCATGTAAGGGATGTGGGCTTATGGGCTTGGTGTCCATATGTGTATCAGGCATGTGTGTGTCTAATGCAGGAGTCTAGAATGTAAAGCTTAGATTTTAAGATCTACACCTCACTTGAAAGTTCATTTTGATTTGTCTTGGGGGGGATGAAGAAAATTACCATAAATCAATCTGAGATGGTTAAGTAGAAATGAATTGTAGGATGCATTTATACCTTTCAGCCCTCCTAGAAAATAAATATGGACTTCATAAGGATAAACCGTGTATTAATCATCTCTATAAAGTCAGACATAAGTATACACACTAATGGATTTCGTTGACTATAACGCACATGCTTTCCGATGTTTTAACATTTCTGAAATTGGGATGTGCTTTATGATCACTGCTGGTCATGGTGGTACTTGTGATGTAATTTTATTGTTTGTACATGGTCACAGTTGTTCGTACTCATATGATATATGAAAGGTCTAAAGGAACTCTTTTAAGGGATGTGAAAGAATCACATCGTAGATTAATTGGCAGCATTTCTCCCTTCTTGGTGGCACATAAAGTAATAGTGCATTTAATGTGGGTGGCACCTGAAAGTAGATGGAATAGAGCATGCCAACCTCCTTCAGCTGCAAGTGACAGAAAAGCAACATGAGTTCCTTTAAAGGGAATTAATTGGCTCTGGCCACTTCTCATCACTTCCATTCTGGTCCAAGCCAGCGTCACCTCTCTTGCTTAGGTTGTTACAATAACTTCCTTAACTGGTCTGCTTACTTTTACCCTTCCCCTCTTCAGTGGCACCTCCATGCAGCAGCCAGAGTGATCCTGTTAACATGGGCATCATTTTTCGTGCATTGGTCTCCTCCTAAGTAGTTACAAGCTCCTTAAAGTAGGGATGTGGTGTGATTGATTCACTGCTGTGTCCCCAAGCCCTAAAACACCTGGAACATAATAGATGCTCAATAAATTTTTGATGGACAAATCAATCAATGAATGAATGGAGGTGTAAGTCTCATCAGCTGTGGCTGGAACCAAGTTCCTGAATACTATCATGAGAATTCTTCCTCCTTGGATTCTCTCCTCTGTGTGTCTCCAAGCAGGCTCTCTCCTCATGAGGCCCTTACCACCCCCAGGCTCACAGCCTCACAATTCCAAGTGTGCAAAAGGGAGTATCTTTTTCACCATCGTTGCAGAGAACATCCCAGGATTAGTTCCGATGGGTTCTCATGAGGTCTTGGGCCATTCCTGCACCAATGGCTGTGACCAGGGAGACTGAGGCTCTAACTGGCCGGGCTGGATCTCATGCCCCCTCTTGGATTCAGGGGGTGGCATTGGTTCCCCTTGAGGCATTGGGACAAAGAAGATATGTGAAGAATATTCTCAAGGAATATTGGAGTATCAACAGAAGAAGAGAAGTGGACCCTGGGTCAGGCAGGTAAAAACAAACAGAAGCATCTACTCCAGTGACTATTATTTTTGTGTTCCTTGAAACATGGAACATTCCTTGTTTATTTTGTTGCATATCCACTTCTGCACTAGACTGTGACTTCCTGAAGAGCAGCGATTCTTTCCTTTTCATGTTGGTATCTGCAAGGCCTAGAATGGGGCCAGTGAAGGCCTATGGCAGCTCTTTGTTGAATGAGAGATGAAAGTAATAACTTATTGGGGGCCAATTTCTTCTATTCTTCTGAGTTCAGAAGCTGTTGAGAAACAAACGAAGACATTTCAGGTGTATTATTAATAAAGTTGGTTTGGAGAACTGACTTGGATTTGAGTCCAGAATGGCCTTTCTATTCTTGTCCCTTAATTTCAAGCTTGAGACTTGCTTGGGCAGAGAATTGAGTCTGTAGGGTGGGCTCTGGGACCGTGGTTCCCAGTCACAGAGAAACCCAAGAAATTTCCAAAAAATGGCAACCTGTAATGATCAATGGATATCAGACTCTTGTATGTCATGATCTGGGCTTTCACTTCTCTTCCCATGGAGAGAGAAGGCAGATCTTTCCCTTAGTGCTTTCTGGGTAAGACAAAAATCCCTCTTTTATGGGACAGCAAAAGGGTGGAGAGGGGAGATGGCTCTCACGATATGAGCTGGAGTGGATAGGGTGTTAGGATGGCGACAGGATTTATGATGAGTCTTGAGGGAAGGGTTTAAATGCCTTGAGAGAAGAAGGACCGGTATTTTAGAAGGATCCATCAGCATAAGCTAGCACTGAGCTTAGGCATTCTCCTGAGAGAATTGGTAGGAACAAAATATTCTTAGCAATACTCAGTTATCTAAAATCTGGGCTCTGAGCTATTACAGACAGAGATGGAAAAACTGTTCTACAAAGAGCAGTGAGAGTCCTGACACCCTAAACGGATATTCTCCTGCAGACAACAATGGGGACAAACAGTTTAGGATACCAGGGGAGAATTGTGCACCAGAACTACCAAGAAGAGAAAATCAGGCTTATTAGCCAGAGCCAACCAAGGAAAAAGTGAAGAGCAATATTGTTACTGATGCTGCAGTCTAACTCCTTTCAGCCCTTGGTTTTTCTGACCTTCTTGGAGTGTCCTTAATCACTGAGGAGTCTGGCCTCTGGTTCCTCTTTCCATCTGTGAAGTCAGTAATACAAATAGGCCCCATTCTCTCAATGTGGGGCTTTACCACTGTTCACCCATATCCCGTCCCTGTTTATTTCCATGCAAAGAATTGCCCTTCCTTGTCCCGTTGCAGTTCTGTGGGAACACGTGACTCGCTTTGGTCAATGTGAGCAGAGGCAATGTGTGTCACATCTTGGAAAAAGTATTTACGAACTAGGTATGTCTCTAGCTCTGGGCAACCACAATGTTCTGGATGCTGGAATTTACTTCAGCCTGGCTCCCAGAGTGAGTGCAACGTGGCACGGAGGCCGCACTGACTACCAGCCCACCTGACCTGGGACATGGCATCAGTGAGACAGACACTTCTGCTTTTTGAAGGCACTGAGATTTGGGGCTGCTTGTTACTGTAGCATAACACAGCCTGTCCTGACTGGCACACTTACCAAAACCAGCTCTCCCTCAGGCAGAGAGCATTCACTATTTTACAGTTAATTATTATGTTAGCTGTATTGTTATTATAGATACTCTTTATCATGTTATTTTCCTTCTATCCTGATTTGCTGGGAGGTTTTATTATCAGTGAGGGTTGAATTTAAGTAAATGCTTTTTCTCCATCTGTTGAGATAATATGTGGTTTTTCTCCTTTTTCTTTATCTGACTAGGTGAAGAATCAAATTTTTAGAGTATTCTTAAATAATAAATCAACCTTTCATTCTTGGCATAAAAACCACTTTCTCATGATGTGATATATTATTAGATTTGATTTGGTAATATTTTGTTTATACATTTTTCATAAGAGGATATTATGAACAGTATGCCAATACATTTGAAATTTGGATAAAATAACTACTTTGGAAAACACAACTTAGCAAAAATAATACAAGGAGAATTTAAATATTAGAATAATTCTATATCTATTAAGGAATTGAACCTGTAGTAAAAATTTTCTTGTAAAGGGAAGTCTAGGCCCAGATGTCTTCATAGGTGAATTCTTCCAAATGGTAGAAATAATAATAATGATAATCTTCCGCAAACTCTTCCAGAGAAGAGCAAGAAAGAGCACACTTTTAATGTCTTTTAAAAAAATTTTATTGAAGTATAGTTGATTTACAATGTGTTAATTTCTGCTGTATGGCAAAGTGACTCAGTTATATATATTTATTCTTTTTCATATTCTTTTACATTATTGCTTATCACAGGATATTGAATATAGTTCCCTGTGCTCTACAGTAGGACCTTGTTGTTTATCCATTCTATATATAATAGTTTGCATCTGCTAATCCCAAACTCCCAGTACTTCCCTCCCCCACCCCCTTAATGTCTTTATTAGTTTTTTTAAAAAATAAATTTATTTATTTTATTTATTTTTGGTTGTGTTGTGTCTTTGTTGCTGCACGCAGGCTTTCTCTAGTTGTGGTGAGCAGGGGCTACTCTTTGTTGTGGTGCACGGGCGTCTCATCGTGGTGACTTCTCTTGTTGAGGAGCATGGGCTCTAGGTACGCGGGCTCAGTAGTTGTGGCTCACGGGCTTAGTTGCTCCGCAGCATGTGGGATCTTCCCGGACCAGGGCTTGAACCCGTGTCCCATGCATTGGCAGGCGGATTCTTAACCACTGTGCCACCAGGGAAGCCCATCTTTATTAGTTTTTTGTATCAAGGTTATTTTGGCCTCATTAAAAGAATTTGGAAGTATACCTTTTCTTGCAATTCTCTGTAAGAGTTTGTTTAGGATTGTTATTATTTCTAAGTTTCACATGTATGGGCCAAATGTTCATAATATCTTCTTAATCTTTTCAGTGTTTGTAGGATCTGTAATGATATCTTCTTTTTTAATTCTGATTTTGGTAATTTGTGTTTTCTCCCTCCTTAATTTATTTTTTGATTGGTCTTGCTTGGGTTTATCAGTTTTTTAGATTTAAAAATACCCTTGGCTTTCTTAATTATTATTTGTTTGCTATGAGTTACTGGTTTATGTTCTCATTTTAATTTTCTCCTACGTACATTTTGGTTTAACTTGCAGTTCTTTTTCTAGGTTTTTGAGATAGAATCTTTGATCATTGATTATATTTACCCACATATTCTGCTCATTATTTCTTCCTTCACTTGGAAGTTTCCATTGGAATTATCTTCATTTTGCCTGAAATATTTTCTTTAGCATTCCCTTTAGTGTATGACTTCTGGTGACAAATCTCACTTTTTATTTGTCTGAAAATGTCTTCATTTAAACTTTGTTTATGAATTATTATTTTTCTGGATATCAAATCTGTATCGGCAGCTTTTTCCTTCAGCATTTTGAAGATATGATTCTCTTGTCTTGTGGTTTTTATTGTTTCTGATTAAAAGACGACTGTCAGTACTAGTTTTTGCTCCTTTTCAGCTGACATGTTTTGTCTTGCTGCTTTTAAGAATTTTATATTTTGCTATAAAATTTAAATCAGAAATTAAATCAGAAATTTAATTACGGTTTGCATAGGTCTGGCATTCTGGCCATTACCTCCTGTGGCTCTTGCTTCTTGTATCTGTGCTTGAGTGGTATTGTTATTTTTGTGGGATTCTTATTTTGTCTTCTAATATCACTTCTGACATTTTCTTTCTCCTCACATTATCAGACTCAAATTGCACAGATATTAGGCCTTATCACTATGCCTCGTATGGCTCTGACAATATTTCTGTATTTTAAAAAACTCTTTTCTTTCTCTTTCTTTTTAGTCCGAATATTTTCTTCTACCCTATTTCTTTTGTAATCACTTCAGGTCTCTCTATCTGCTATGAAGTATAACTTTCAAGTTCTTAATATTCATTGTTGCACTTTTCAGTTCTAGAATCAACATTTGGTTCTCTTTTATGGCTTTCACCTCTGCTGAAATTCTCAAAACTTGCTTTTTAATTATTTAAACCTATCAATCACGTTTACTTAGAAGACGTGTTTGATAACTCCATTATTTGGTAACCTTTTTTTTTTTTTTTTTTTTTGCGGTACACGGGCCTCTCACTGTTGTGGCCTCTCCCGTTGCGGAGCACAGGCTCTGGACGTGCAGGCTCAGCGGCCATGGCTCACGGGCCCAGCCGCTCTGCGGCATGTGGGATCTTCCCGGACCGGGGCACGAACCCGTGTCCCCTGCATCGGCAGGTGGACTCTCAACCACTGCAACACCAGGGAAGCCCGTAACCTTCTATTTTTATTGACAATTGTTTCCTTTTAGACATCTTTTGTTTTCTCATTTACCTGGTTGTTGTTTTCTTAATGACATGCTGGGCATTATTTAGGAAACATTATTTAGAGAAATAATTTGAAGCTTTGGATGATGTTATGTTTCCTTAGAAAGGTTTTCTTTTCGCTTTTTGTAGGCATCTAAGCTGGAGCACCAGGAATTGCTTTTGATCTCAATCCTCACAGAGATTGAGATGATGAGACGTCCTGTGAGGACAGTTCTCATCCATTTCATACTCATTGCTGGAACAAAGCCCTTTGGCCTCCTTACGGGAAGTGCAGAGTGTACCAAGCCTCTTCCTTTTTGGTAGACTCTGATTTTTAGTATGTGTCCTGTCCCTAAAGCCTGTGAGGTCTTCCAAACCCTGTGTGACTTCTTAGCCTCCTGAAAGCTGTTTTCAGATTTGGCAGATACCTCTTGAGGAAGAGTGATCTCAGTGCTGGACCCATCTCTTTGGGCTTTTCTTTTTCATTGATGTTCAACCTGCAGCTCCTTACTCCTTTGATAGCTCTATGAGTCCTTCAAATAGATTTTAAAATATATATTTTGTACAGTTATCATAGTTCTTATTAGCAGGAAGGTTGACCAGAAACACTCTAGTCGACCAGAAGCAGAAGTCCTCTCCTCAGTGTTTATCTGTGCATAATGCCTTCTATTTTAATAATAAGCTCTCCCTGGTACCCGTGTCACCTTAGGTCTACCACCCAACACGCCTCACTTTCACAACCATACTTCCCCCCAAAACAGTCTTCTCTTGGTGTCCTCACTTTCTCATGATAACTTGGTCCTTAACTCACTACATTGGCTTCATCATTTCAGTGAAATAGCTCTGAGTAGTCACCATGATCATTTGGTTCTTAAAACTAGCATATGATTGTAAGTCTTTTCTTTCTTGGAAATAAGAAAATGAGCTCATGCATAAACTCATGATCCAACTGAAGAATAGAGCCTGTCTTGTACTTTTGGAGCTCCCTGGGCTTCTCCCTGACTCCATCCCCTTTCCCACACTTTCTCATTACTAACCATACAGTGTTTAATTGTTATTGCTTTATGAAATTTATAAAAATGGTACCACGTTTTATGTATTCTTCTGTACTTTGCAGTTTTTGTTCAAGATTGAGTTTCTAAGATTCACCCACGCTGTGTATAGCTGTACTCTCTTGATTTTCACCAATGTATAATGTTCCATCATGTGACTGCACCGTGAATTTTATCCTTCCTACTGACAGTGGACATTTGTACTCTTTCTAGTTTTTGGCTATTATGAGCAATGCTGCTATGAACAATTTTGTATATATCTCCTGGTGCACATACGCAAGAGTTTCTCTAGAACATATACAATTAGGAAAATGGCTGGGTCATAGAATAGGTGTATGTTCAACTTTGTTAGATAATGGCAAATTGTTTTACAAAGTAGTTGTACCAATTTACACTCTGATTAGCCATGTATAGACACTTCCATTGCTCTACATCAGTATTGTTGTAAAGAAATATGATGAAGTCACCAAATGCAAGCCACATTTGTAATTTAAAAATTTCTACTAGTGACATTATAAAGGTAAAAAGGATTAGGTGAACTTAATAATATACTTTATTTACCCTAACATAACTAAAATATTTTAATTTCAATGTCAAAATTATTGAGATATTTTACATCCTTTTATTCATACTAAATCTTTGAAATTGGGTATGTATTTTACAGTAACAACGCGTCTCAATTTGGACTAGCTACATTTAAAGTGCGCAAAAGCCACATGTGGCTCATGGCTACCCTGTAGGACCACACACCTTTCCTTCCTTGCCAATATTTAGTATTATGGACTTTTTCATATTCGCCGATCGAATGAGCATAAAATGGTATCTTATTGTTGTTTTAAATTGCATTTCCTCACTAACAGGTTGAGGTGTCTTTATATATTTCGTTCCCACTTTTGTGAAGTGCCTGTTCATAGCTTTGTTAATTTTTCTTTTAGAAGTCTGCCTTTTTGGATTGATTTGTTCTTTACATATTCTAGATAACTCTTCTTTGTCAGTTATATGTGTTGCAAATATTGTCTCCTATTTTTTGATTTCCCTTTTTAAGTCCTTTATGCTGTTCATTGGCTGTTCCTTCTCCAACTTCTTTGCAAGTTCAGCCTCCTCCCCCTTGCAGTAAATCTTGGAATTCCTCAATACTGAGCCCTTGTACCTCTTCCTTAGCTCTCTGTACTGTCTCTCCAGGTAAGATTGCCAACCCCTACATGTTCAGTCACTCTGTACCAGTCTGAGTGCAGTCAGGAGACCAAAGCAATGTCAAAAAGGGAAAATGTAGTACAAAGGACTGTCATCTAGTCAAAAGGTTAACTTCAAAAAGGATTCAGGACTCTAGGAGATCCAGAAGTAGCAATTTCAGGAAAACAGCTGCTCCCGCTAGGGCTGAGGGTGAGTTAACAAGGAAAGAACTCAGAAACCTAGAAGAGGGCTTCGCTCTCCATCTAGGCTGTTTCACATCTCATTGGGAGGGCCTGGTTGTCAAGAGGAACAGGCATCCTACTGGGTGGCACAGAAGCTTGCCGGAGGATGCTGGCTGCAGCTTGTGCAGGAGGGCCGCTGAGATAAGGGCTACCAGGTCCCCTGCGCCCCAGCCTACTGCAGCACGTGGAAAGCAGCACACTGGAAGAAAAAGGGACGTCCCTTCCTCCCACTCTGGACCGGCAGTGTCTCGGTTGCGCCCTCTATTGGCCATGGCGAACATGAAGCCAGCTGGAAATAAACGTCCACAGGGTCCTGTCCAGTGTTACAAAGCAGTGGATTTGGAGCTGAGAGACAGCACATGAATAACTGGTGCCTATTCCTCTAAAACAGTGACTCAGTAATTTATTTCCTTAATTCACATTTCTCCCCTGGGCTCCCAGTCTGTGTGCCTGTGTATATATTTTCACTTGGATGTCTCAGAAGATTTAATAACTCAAATTCAAAATGACCTCAATCAAACTCATGTGTTTTTCAGAGTTTCCGAGCTTAGTGTACACACAGTACTATCATTTACCCAGTTGCAGGAGCCAAAATCTCTGAGGTTTTCTTTGATCCTTCCATCTCCCTCACCCCCGTGAATCCAATTAGGCACCTGGCTGTGTTGATTTTACCTCCCAAGTATCTCCCAAATCTGCCCTTTCTTTCCAGCCACACCACTACCATCTCCATTCAACATCGCCCCTCATGGGACCCCTGTGCTGCCTCCTGACTGGTCTCCGTGCTCCCTCTTGCCCTTTCAGTATCTCCTCCATCCAATCACAAGAATCACAGTTTTAAATCATGAATATGACCAAGCTGGTCCTGCTTAGCGGTCCTTAGTGGCTTCATTGCTCTCAGGACGAAGATTAGGAACGTAATATGGCCTCCAAGGTTGTATGGTCTGGAACCTGCCCAACTCTCCCATCCTGTCTCATCTCGCGTGAGTTCAGTTCACTGCGTGGGTTAAATTGCTCAGTGCAAAGTTGTTAGAGTACCTGGCACAATGGGCACTGTCCCATCGAGTTAGCTACTCCCCTCATTCTTCCTGTAATCAATGCTGTTATTTATACTCTTCGACCATGCCAGCATTCTTTCAGTTTCATGTAAGCTCCATGCCCACTCCTGCCCCAGGGCCTTATCACTTGTTCTCTCTGCCTGAAATGCTCTCCCACCCACCTCCACCCCACTTGGCTTAGTTATCTCCTACTCATCTTTCTTCAAGGTGCCTTATCTTATGCCCAGACTGCGTCATGACCCCCAGGGAACCCCCCTCAAATTACCATGTGCCCCTTCGTTACATTTATCACGTTTGCAGTTCTTTGCTTATTTGTGTGAATCCTTCATTAATGTCTGTCTCCCGCGTGAGACCGAAGTCTCTATGAGGACAGGGCCTGTGACTCTTGTAGTGTCTAGTGTGGGTCCCACTGCTTTTACAAAGTGTCTGTCATTGTAACTGCTCGTCCTTGACCGTCTGCCAGGAAAGACTAAGAAACATCACTGTGTAACCTATGAAAGGTAACAGCTTCCCTCCTTGTATCTGAAGGAGTCTGTCTAGGGAAAGGGAAAACCAAATTATATTTAAGAAACACCTTGTATGGGCCAAACATTGTTCATACATGATTTCATGTGGTCTTTAGAATAACACTTCACAGTAAGAGTGGTAACTTTGGCTTCATTTTATACCCAAGGATATTGGGGTTTGGAGAAGTTGACTAAGTTGTCTTAGGTGATAAAATTGTGGTGCTTGGTCTCACTTCTTTCTGTATAACTGGAGCGCTCTTTCCCGCATGCCACTCTTTCCCAAGATTCAGCTGTTTGTATCCCACCTGCAGAATTACTTTTTACCACAGCCGTGTATTACCTGTACTGTTATTTACTTAATACTTTTTTCTATCTTGACTGATTTTACTTTAATAGAGCTTTTTAAAAAGGCACTTAAATGGATTAAGACTTCTATAACTGGGAAGAAAGATAAAGTCAAGGTAAAGTAAGGTAGATACAAAACAATGATATTCAGTGTAGCAAGATATTATTAACCTTTTGTACACCCTTCCTTTGTGACTTGCTCAGTGGATATTTTTGGAGTGGATTTGTAATCACTGAACTCCCAGCAGACCTGGGCGGCAGCTGGGTGGATGCAGGGTTGGGCCCTGGGGGGCTCTGCAGGGTAGGCGTTTGCATGTTAGCTCGAAGGCGGGGGTAGGTCCCTGAAGGGAAGTGAGTCCCACACTTTGTTCCCAACATCAGAGCTGTGGCTTGATGCTCTTTCTTTTTTTTTTTTAATTATTATTATTTTTTATTAGTTTCTGCTTTATAACAAAGTGAATCAGTCATACATATACATCTGTTCCCACATCCCTTCCCTCTTGCGTCTCCCTCCCTCCCACCCTCCCCATCCCACCCCTCCAGGTGGTCACAAAGCACCGAGCTGATCTCCCTGTGCTCTGCGGCTGCTTCGCACTATCTATCTACCTTACGTTTGGTACTGTATATATGTCCATGCCTCTCTTTCACTTTGTCACAGCTTACTCTTCCCCCACCCCATATCCTCAAGTCCATTCTCAAGTAGGTCTGTGTCTTTATTCCTGTTTTACCCCTAGGTTCTTCATGACATTTTTTAAAAAATTCCATATATATGTGTTAGCATACGGTATTTGTCTTTCTCTTTCTGACTTACTTCACTCTGTATGACAGACTCTAGGTCTATCCACCTCATTACAAATAGCTCAGTTTCATTTCTTTTTATGGCTGAGTAATATTCCATTGTATATATGTGCCACATCTTCTTTATCCATTCATCCAATGATGGACACTTAGGTTGTTTCCATCTCCGGGCTATGGTGAATAGAGCTGCAATGAACATTTTGGTACATGTCTCTTTTTGAATTATGGTTTTCTCAGGGTATATGCCTAGTGGTGGGATTGCTGGGTCATATGGTAGTTCTATTTTTAGTTTTTTAAGGAACCTCCACACTGTTCTCCATAGAGGCTATACCAATTCACATTCCCACCAGCAGTGCAAGAGTGTTCCCTTTTCTCCACACCCTCTCCAGCATTTATTGTTTCTAGATTTGATGATGGCCATTCTGACTGGTGTGAGATGATATCTCATTGTAGTTTTGATTTGCATTTCTCTAATGATTAATGATGTTGAGCATTCTTTCATGTGTTTGTTGGCAGTCTGTATATCTTCTTTGGAGAAATGCCTATTTAAGTCTTCTGCCCATTTTTGGATGGGGTTGTTTGTTTGTTTGCTATTGAGCTGCATGAGCTGCTTATAAATTTTGGAGATTAATCCTTTGTCAGTTGCTTCATTTGCAAATATTTTCTCCCATTCTGAGGGTTGTGTTTTGGTCTTGTTTATGGTTTCCTTTGCTGTGCAAAAGCGTTGAAGTTTCATTAGGTCCCATGTGTTTATTTTTGTCTTTATTTCCATTTCTCTAGGAGGTGGGTCCAAAAGGATCTTGCTGTGATTTATGTCATAGAGTGTTCTGCCTATGTTTTCCTCTAAGAGTTTGATAGTTTCTGGCCTTACATTTAGGTCTTTAATCCATTTTGAGCTTATTTTTGTGTATGGTGTTAGGGAGTGATCTAATCTCATACTTTTACATGTCCCTGTCCAGTTTTCCCAGCACCACTTATTGAAGAGGGTGTCCTTTCTCCACTGTACATTCCTGCCTCCTTTATCAAAGATAAGTTGACCACATGTGCGTGGGTTTATCTCTGGGCTTTCTATCCTGTTCCATTCATCTATCTTTCTGTTTTTGAGCCAGTACCACACTGTCCTGATTACTGTAGCTTTGTAGTATAGTCTGAAGTCAGGGAGCCTGATTCCTCCAGCTCCGTTTTTCGTTCTCAAGATTGCTTTGGCTATTCGGGGTCTTTTGTTTTTCCAAACAAATTTTGAAATTTTTTGTTCTAGTTCTGTGAAAAATGCCAGTGGTAGTTTGATAGGGATTGCATGGAATCTGTAGATTGCTTTGGGTAGTAGAGTCATTTTCACAATATTGATTCTTCCAATCCAGGAGCATGGTATATCTCTCCATCTATTTGTATCATCTTTAATTTCTTTCATCAGTGTCTTATAATTTTCTGCATACAGGTCTTTTGTCTCCTTAGGTAGGTTTATTCCTAGATATTTTATTCTTTTTGTTGCAATGGTAAATGGGAGTGTTTTCTTGATTTCACTTTCAGATTTTTCATCATTAGTGTACAGGAACGCTAGAGATTTCTGTGCATTAATTTTGTATCCTGCTACTTTACCAAATTCATTGATTAGCTCTAGTAGTTTTCTGGTAGCATCTTTAGGATTCTCTATGTATAGTATCATGTCATCTGCAAACAGTGACAGCTTTACTTCTTCTTTTCCAATTTGGATTCCTTTTATTTCCTTTTCTTCTGTGATTGCTGTGGCTAAAACTTCCAAAACTAAGTTGAATAAGAGTGGTGAGAGTGGGCAGCCTTGTCTTGTTCCTGATTTTAGTGGAAATGGTTTCAGTTTTTCACCATTGAGGACGATGTTGGCTGTGGGTTTGTCATATATGGCCTTTATTATGTTGAGGAAAGTTCCCTCTATGCCTACTTTCTGCAGGGTTTTTATCATAAATGGGTGTTGAATTTTGTCGAAAGCTTTCTCTGCATCTATTGAGATGATCATATGGTTTTTCTCCTTCAAGTTGTTAATATGGTGTATCACGTTGATTGATTTGCGTATATTGAAGAATCCTTGCATTCCTGGAATAAACCCCACTTGATCATGGTGTATGATCCTTTTAATGTGCTGTTGGATTCTGTTTGCTAGTATTTTGTTGAGGATTTTTGCATCTATGTTCATCAGTGATATTGGCCTGTAGTTTTCTTTCTTTGTGACATCCTTGCCTGGTTTTGGTATCAAGGTGATGGTGGCCTCGTAGAATGAGTTTGGGAGTGCTCCTCCCTCTGCTATATTTTGGAAGAGTTTGAGAAGGATAGGTGTTAGCTCTTCTCTAAATGCTTGATAGAATTCGCCTGTGAAGCCATCTGGTCCTGGGCTTTTGTTTGATGGAAGATTTTTAAATCACAGTTTCAATTTCAGTGCTTGTGATTGGTCTATTCATATTTTCTATATCTTCCTGCTTCAGTCTTGGCAGGTTGTGCATTTCTAAGAATTTGTCCATTTCTTCCAGGTTGTCCATTGTATTGGCATAGAGTTGCTTGTAGTAATCTCTCATGATCTTTTGTATTTCTGCAGTGTCAGTTGTTACTTCTCCTTTTTCATTTCTAATTCTATTGATTTGAGTCTTCTCCCTTTTTTTCTTGATGAGTCTGGCTAATGGTTTACCAATTTTGTTTATCTTCTCAAAGAACCAGCTTTTAGTTTTATTGATCTTTGCTATCGTTTCCTTCATTTCTTTTTCATTTATTTCTGATCTGATCTTTATGATTTCTTTCCTTCTGCTAACTTTGGGGTTTTTTTGTTCTTCTTTCTCTAATTGCTTTAGGTGCAGGGTCAGGTTGTTTACTCGAGATGTTTCCTGTTTCTTAAGGTGGGATTGTATTGCTATAAACTTTCCCCCTAGAACTGCTTTTGCTGCGTCCCATAGGTTTTGGGTCGTCGTGTCTCCATTGTCATTTGTTTCTAGGTATTTTTTTATTTCCTCTTTGATTTCTTCAGTGATCACTTCATTATTGAGTAGTGTATTGTTTAGCCTCCATGTGTTCGTATTTTTTACAGATCTCTTCCTCTAACTGATGTGTAGTCTCATAGCATTGTGGTCGGAAAAGATACTTGATACAATTTCAATTTTCTTAAATTTACCAAGGCTTGATTTGTGACCCAAGATATGATCTATCCTGGAGAATGTTCCATGAGCACTTGAGAAAAATGTGTATTCTGTTGTTTTTGGATGGAATGTCCTATATATATCAATTAAGCCCATCTTGTTTAATGTATCATTTAAAGCTTGTGTTTCCTTATTTATTTTCATTTTGGATGATCTGTCCATTGGTGAAAGTGGGGTGTTAAAGTCCCCTACTATGAGTGTGTTACTGTCAATTTCCCCTTTTATGGCTGTTAGTATTTGCCTTATGTATTGAGGTGCTCCTATGTTGGGTGCATAAATATTTACAATTGTTATATCTTCTTCTTGGATCGATCCCTTGATCATTATGTAGTGTCCTTCTTTGTCTCTTCTAATAGTCTTTATTTTAAAGTCTATTTTGTCTGATATAAGAGTTGCTACTCCAGCTTTCTTCTGATTTCCTTTTGCATGGAATATCGTTTTCCATCCCCTTACTTTCAATCTGTATGTGTCTCTAGGTCTGAAGTGGGTCTCTTGTAGACAGCATATATATGGGTCTTGTTTTTGTATCCATTCAGCCACTCTGTGTCTTTTGGTGGGAGCATTTAGTCCATTTACATTTAAGGTAATTATTGATATGTATGTTCCTATTCCCATTTCCTTAATTGTTTTGGGTTCGTTATTGTAGGTCTTTTCCTTCTGTTGTGTTTCTTGCCTAGAGAAGTTCCTTTAGCATTTGTTGTAAAGCTGGTTTGGTGGTGCTGAACTCTCTCAGCTTTTGCTTGTCTGTAAACGTTTTAATTTCTCCATCAAATCTGAATGAGATCCTTGCTGGGTAGAGTAGTCTTGGTTGCAGGTTTTTCTCCTTCATCACTTTAATTATGTCCTGCCACTCCCTTCTGGCTTGTAGAGTTTCTGCTGAGAGATCAGCTGTTAACCTGATGGGGATTCCCTTGTGTGTTATTTGTTGTTTTTGCCTTGCTGCTTTTAATATGATTTCTTTGTGTTTAATTTTTGACAGTTTGATTAATATGTGTCTTGGCGTATTTCTCCTTGGATTTATTCTGTATGGGACTCTCTGTGCCTCCTGGACTTGATTAACTATTTCCTTTCCCATATTAGGGAAGTTTTCAACTATAATCTCTTCAAATATTTTCTCAGTCCCTTTCTTTTTCTCTGCTTCTTCTGGAACCCCTATAATTCGAATGTTGGTGCGTTTAATGTTGTCCCAGAGGTCTCTGAGACTGTCCTCTGTTCTTTTCATTCTTTTTTCTTTATTTTGCTCTGCAGCAGTTATTTCCACTATTTTATCTTCCACCTCACTTATCCGTTCTTCCGCCTCAGTTATTCTGCTATTGATCCCATCTAGAGTATTTTTCATTTCATTTATTGTGTTTTTAATCGATGCTTGATTCATCTTTAGTTCTTCTAGGTCGTTGTTAACTGTTTCTTGCATTTTGTCTATTCTATTTCCAAGATTTTGGATCTTGGAAATAGAATCTTGGATCATCTTTACTATCATTATTCTGAATTCTTTTTCAGGTAGACTGCCTATTACCTCTTCATTTGTTAGGTCTGGTAGGTTTTTATCTTGCTCCTTCTCCTGCTGTGTGTTTTTCTGTCTTCTCATTTTGCTTATCTTACTGTGTTTTGGGTCTCCTTTTTGCAGGCTGCAGGTTCGTAGTTCCCGTTGTTTTTGGTGTCTGTCCCCAGTGGCTAAGGTTGTTTCAGTAGGTTGTGTAGGCTTCCTGGTGGGGTGGGGGGACTAGTGCCTGTGTTCTGGTGGTTCAGACTCGATCTTGTCTTTCTGGTGGGCAGGTCCACGTCTGGTGGTGTGTTTTGGGGTGCCTGTGGCCTTATTATGTTTTTAGGCAGCCTCTCTGCTAATGGGTGGGGTTGTGTTCCTGTCTTGCTGGTTGCTTGGCATAGGGTGACCAGCACTGTAGCTTGCTGATCGTTGAGTGAAGCTGGGTGTTGGTGTTGAGATGGAGATCTCTGGGAGATTTTCGCCGCTTGATATTATGTGGAGCTGGGAGGTCTCTCGTGGACCCGTGTCTTGGAGCTGGCTCTCCCACTTCAGAGGCACAGCACTGACTCCTGGCTGCAGCACCAAGAGCCTTTCATCTGCCCGGCTCAGAATAAAAGGGAGAAAAAGTAGAAAGAAAGAATTACTAGAAGAAAGAAAGAGAGAGAGAAAGAAAGGAAGAAGGAAAGAAAGGAAGGAAGGAAGGAAGAAAGAAAGGAGGGAGGTAGGGAGGAAGGAAAGAAAAATAGTGAAAGGAAGAAGGGAGGGAGGAAGGAAAGAAAGAGAGAACGAAGGAAAGGAGGGGCGGAGGGAAGGAGGAAGGGAAGGTAGGAAAAAAAGAAAGAGCAGGTAAAGTAAAATAGAATAAAGAATAAAATATAGTAGCGTTATTAAAGTTAAAAAGTAATTATTGAAAAAAAAACGGACAGATAGAACCCTGCGACATATGGTGGAAGCAAAGCTATACAGAGAAAATCTCACACAGAAGCATACACATACACATTCACAAAAAGAGAGCAGGGGGAAAAATCGAAAATCTTGCTCTCAAAGTCCACCTCCTTAATTTGGGATAATTTGTTGTAAAAAGAGGAAAAGGGGGAAAAGTCTTAAATCTTGTCCTCAAAGTCCACCTCCTCAATTTGGGATGATTCGCTGTCCATTCATGCACTCCACAGACGCAGGGCACATCAAGTGGACCGTGGAGCTTTAATCCGCTGCCTCCGAGGCTGCACAGAGAGATTTCCCTGTCTCTTCTCTGCTCTCACAGCTCCCGGGTCTCAGCTTTGGACCTGGCCCCGCCTCTGTGCGTAGGTCGCCGGAGGGCGTCCCTTCTTCGCTCAGACAGGACGGGTTTAAAGGAGCCGCTGATTCGGGGGCTCTGGCTCACTCAGGCCGAGGGGAGGGAGGGGCGCGCAGTGTGGGGCGGGCCTGCGGCAGCAGAGGCCGGCGTGACGTTGCACCAGCCCGAGGCGCTCCGTGCGTTTTCCCGGGGAAGCCGTCCATGGGTCCCGGGACCCCGGCAGTGGCGGGCTGCACAGGCTTACCGGAAGGCGGGGTGGACAGTGACCTGCGCTCGCACACAGGTCTTGTGGCGGCGGCAGCAGCAGCAGCCCCAGCGTCCCACGCCCGTCTCCGGGGTCCGCGCCTTTAGCCGCGGCTCGCGCCTGTCTCTGGAGCTTCTTTAAGCAGCGCTCTTAATGCCCTCTCCTCGCGCACCAGGAAACAAAAGGGAAGAAAAAGTCTCTTGCCTCTTCGGCAGCTCCAGACTTTTTCCCGCACTCCCTCCGGGCTAGCCATGGTGCACTAACCCCTTCAGGCTCTCTTCCTGCCGCCAGCCCCAGTCCTCTCCCTGCGCTCCGACTGAAAGCCGATACCCGAGCCTCAGCTCCCAGCCCCGCCCGCCCTGGCGGCCAAGCAGACAAGCCTCTCGGGCTGGTGTGTGCCTGAGGGCACCGATCCTCTGTGCCGGAATCTCTCTGCTTTGCCCTCCACACCCCTGTTGCTGTGCTCTCCTCCGCTACTCCGAAGCTTTCCCCCTCCGCCACCTGCAGTCTCCGCCCGCGAAGGGGCTTCTAGTGTGTGGAAACCTTTCCTCCTTCACGGCTTCCTTCCACTGGTGCACGTCCCGTCCCTATCCTTTTGTCTCTGTTTATTCTTTTTTCTTTTGACCTACCCAGGTATGTGGGGAGTTTCTTGCCTTTTGGGGGGTCTGAGGTCTTCTGTCAGCGTTCCGTAGGTGTTCTGTACGAGTTGTTCCACGTGTAGATGAATTTCTGATGTATCTGTGGGGAGGAAGGTAATCTCCGCGTCTTACTCTTCCGCCATCTTCCTCTGCTCCTCCTTGATGCTCTTTCAGTCACACTGCAGCTTCCAGCCCTGCTTAGAGATAGTATATTGGCCTCTGGGCTTATGTCTCTCTGGGACACAGCAGGCGCCCTGCCAGGTACACCCTGGAATCTTCCAGCAGGGAAGCCCCGTCCACAACACAGTGATTAAGAGCACAGACCGTGGAGTCAGACTGCCTGGAGTTCCATGCTGGCTCTGCTACTTACTATCTGAGCAACCTCAAGTAAGTTTCTTCTCCTCCCTCATTCTCAGTTTCCTCATCTGTAAAATGGGGATTCAGTGGTACTTACTTCATAAACTCTTCTGAGGAGTAAATGAGTTACTACATGTAAAATGCTTACTACATAGTCTGGCACATAATATGTGCTATGTAAGATTTATTAAATTAGATTAAGTTTTGTGACTGAAGAAGGTCATGCACAGAGGTTAAAAAGACAGGTCTTGGGGGTTACACAGGTTTAAATCCTGATTTTTCTACATATTGTCTAACTGTGGAGCAGTGCCTTAACCTTCCTAAGCCTCAGTTTCCTCCTCTGGACAATGGGATGCAATCTGATACAGTTGCCATGGGAATGGAGTGAGGTGATACTTCTTACAGTGGACAGCGCTTAGGAGGGCACTTGGCCCAACACCTGGCAGCATGATATATGTACAAAGAGAGAGGTCAGGTGAGGACTGCTGTTCCTTTCAGCCTGAAGAAAGAAGTTGTTCTGACCCCCTCCTGCCTTCAACCCCTATCGTCAGGAGGGATTCCTCATTTCCATTCTCCTAGGAAACAGCCTGTTCAGACAAGCTTTCTTGCCCTAGTCCTCATCACATCTATCAGGTAGGCCAAGACCTATTTTCAAGAAGCCCGGCTCTGGCAAGTTGTGTGGAACAAGCAATCAGGGATAGCCATCCTCTTGTTGGTGGTTGATGCCACGGACATGGATCAAGCCGACTTTTGAGTCTTTTTGCTAAATCTCTTGGCGGCCCCTATGAAGGGCTTGGGAGTGGAGTGGGATTTTAGGGAGGATTAGATATCGGGCCCCCATCTTTTAGAAAATGTCCATCATCTTAGGTGCTTGAAGGAAAAAAAATGACTTCTGGATGCCTGGTATTGTGGATTGAGTTGAGTCCCCCAAAATGAGTATGTTGAACCCTAACCCCCAATACCTCAGGATATGACCTTATTTGGGGACACAGATGTAGTTAAGTTAAAAAGATGTCATTAGCATGGGCCCGAATCTCATAAAAACAGGAAATTGGAACACAAAGACAGACACACACACACAGGGAGAGTGCCATGCACACATGGAGGCACAGGTGGGGTGGGGTAATATGACCACAAGCCGAGGCACACCAAAAACTGGGCAATCCACCAGACGCTGGGAGAGTGGCATGGAACAGATTTTCCCTCACTGCCTCAGAAGAAACCATCCCTGCTGATACCTCAGTCTTGGACTTCCAGCCTCCAGAGCTGTGAGAAACTAAATTTCTATTGTTTTAAGCCACCCAGTTTGTGGTACTTTGTTATGGTGGCCCTAGGACACGATTTCACCTTGTTTTACCATTATGTAGTAACTTCAATGTGACGTTCTAGAGGAAGCCGCAAATCAGGTCTGGGAAGTGTTTCCAGAAAAGGCAATTTCTTTTTCTTTTTCTTTTTTTTTTTAAGATTTTTATGTAGACCATTTTTTTAAAGGCTTTATTGAATTTGTTACAATATTGCTTCTGTTTTATGTTTTGGTTTTTTGGCCACGAGGCATGTGGGATCTTAGCAGCTCCCAGACCAGGGATCGAACCCACACCCCCTGCATTGGAAGGCAAAGTCTTAGCCACTGGACTGCCAGGGAAGTCCCTAGAAAAGGCAATTTCTGAGTCAATCCTGAGGTAGGGACAGGAAGCATTGAGGGGGAGGTAACGTGGGAAGGAAGAAAAGAGCTGAGAAGATGGGGCTGGGGAGGCCCTTTAAGGCTAGGGGAGCAGCATGTGCAGAGGTGAATGGATGGAAGGAACAGGGAGGTGTTCAGAGTTAATGGGGAGTGGATATAGTGGGGGAGCGGGCATGGGGGAGGGAAGCCATAGAGATGGGGCTGGAGACTTAGGCCAGAGCCAGGCATTAAAGGGCCTAGAGTGTCATGCTATGTGTCTTGGTTGGCTTGGGTTGCCACAACAAATACCACAGACTGGGTGGCTTGAACAACAGACATTTATTTCTTACAGTTCTGGACCCTGGGAAGTCCAAGATCAAGGTGCTGATGAGACCTTTCTTCTGGTTTGCAGACAGCTGTCTTCTTTTTGTATCTTCACCTGGTGGAGAGGGAGAGAGTGCTAGTCTCTCTCTCTCTAAGGACAGTAATTACTCTCTCTCTAAGGCCACTAATCCCTTCATGGGGCCCCACCCTCATGACCTCATCTAAACTCATTATCTCTCAAAGGCCCCATCTCCAAATACCATCATCTCATTGGGGGTTAGGGTTTCAGCATAACAATTTTGGGGGGACACAAATATGCACATCTCCATATGCTAAGGAATTTGATTTTTATTCTTAGTTGGCAGAATTAACTCTGTTATCTGTGAGACTCAGTGCAAAATAAAAAGGTGGGATCCATCATTCCAAAATTGGAAAAATGCTGTTAAAGGTACTAAGATATAAAGCTTTTTCCTTTCTTTCATGGTCTCCCTCTTTCTCTTGGTTTGTCATGGTGTTTTTTATCTGCTATTTAATAGCAATCTTGCTAAATAACATTAAACATTTTGAATTATCAGCGAGCATTTTACCATTCATCTCTGAATTGTGCAATGCCAGTTTTAAATGCAAGTACAAGAGCATTGAACTCTCGTGCAGCATCACGGAAATTACCCAATTCATACATCAAGGTACATACATGCACATATATTTCGTTCTGACCAGAACAGTGGAAACACTGCAGAAAATTAACTCTTTTTATTTCCCTCCTTGATACGTGCGCTTTCTACAAATGCTGCCTACCTTCATCTGACTGATGAGTGAGGAGAGATGGAAGGGAAGAGGAACTATGGTTGTCTCATATTTTCCTTTCCATCTGTGTCATCACTTCAGCCTCAGTGATTCACTAACACAGGGAAGTAACACAGGAAGGAAAGGATATGACCAAGGTTCCTTGGTCCTTGCAGTCTCTTAGGACACCTATGCTTCTTTTCGCATTTGGAGTAAGTTAGTTCTAGTTGGACAGAAGACTTGGTCTCTGAGAGCCGTCAGCGCCCCTTCTTACTCAGGTATAGACAAAACACACTTACCTGGGTCTTGCTGAACCTCCACACTTCATGGATCCACCAGAATTCTGTGCTCACGGAGCATTACAAATGCCATATGGGAATGAGGGACATACACATTGAGTGTAAAGCCTCTGCTCATGCACATGCTCCACTGTAATGCCTTACAAAGCTACATTTCCAAGGTGAAAGACAGCAACTCCATAGTGTTCAACCAAGTGTAGGGCCCTGAGCTCAGAGCTCTGTATTAGTGCATGCCCACAAAGCTGGCCCTCTTAGTAGAAGATGAGGCGACACTAATAGTTTTAACCTGGGGAGTGATGTGACCAGTTTCCATTTTAGAATGATCACGATACCTGCAGACTGAAGGATGGGTTGGCAGGGGGAGAAATTGGTGGCTAGGAAGACAGTATAAAAAAATCCATAAGAAAGGGAGGAGGGTTGTAAATCCCCATAATTGGATATGTTGGCATATGTGTAGACAGTTACCTGTATCACTATATATTGATGTACAGGAAAACACAAATACCCCTACCGGTGTTTTTTTACGAATCTAGCCCCTTCACGCTGTGGATAATGCCAGTGAGCTCCCACTTACAGGCAATATAGCTTATCAAATTCAGCAGTATCATGGCACAGCAGAATTTTCTGCAGTTCATTTAGGTGGTATAATATGTTTATAAATTCCAATTAAAATATAATTAATTTTAAGCACACTTTTTAAACAAAATTGAAAAGTCACTGCATGTCATATTTAATAAGTTCCAACATAGTTTCTTAACCCTTGTCTCCAGAGTATAATTACTCCATCAGTCTTCCTGGAGAATCAAAGGGAGCTTAGTAGAACACACCTTTCACTCATTAACCAGAATTGTGCTTGCTTTGGAGTTGCATTTGAAAGTTATTTGCATTGGTATTTTATTTCTTCCAGAACATAACAAATGTTTCTGATCTTCCTGAGGTATCTTGGTCTTAAACTGAGGTTATAAATCATCCAGAGCTTCTGTTTACCAATTCCTTTAATTTCTGTGATGTGACAGGTAGGGAGAGAAACAAAGCTATAATTTATGACTCCTTTTCTTTCTTAGCCAGCAAATAAGACACAAGATCAGGCCCTGGTATGCAGGTTGGCAATTTGGTTTGTGTTTTGGCTTCTGCTTCTGAGTTGCCCCTGGGGGAGGTGTACCTACTCCCCATCTTTCTGGAAGTGTTTATCTGTTTGTAAATAATGGGAACACTGTGTTAGATTTTGATATAGATTTCTGGCTGAGGCCTATAGGGCAGAGGGTCTTAAACATGATATTGGTTTGAGATGAAATAGCTGTTTAAAAAACCACTAGTGGGCTTCCCTGGTGGTGCAGTGGTTAAGAATCCGCCTGCCAATGCAGGGGACATAGGTTTGAGCCCTGGTCTGGAAAGATCCCACATGCCGCGGAGCAACTAAGCCCGTGTACCACAACTACTGAGCCTGCATGCCACAACTACTGAAGCCTGTGCGCCTAGAGCCCGTGCTCCGCAACAAGAGAAGCCACCGCAATGAGAAGCCTGCACACCGCAACAAAAGAGTAGCCCCCGGGCTTCCCTGGTGGCGCAGTGGTTGAGAGTCCACCTGCCGATGCAGGGGACACGGGTTCGTGTCCTGGTCCGGGAAGATCCCACGTGCCACGGAGCGGCTGGGCCCGTGAGCTATGGCCGCTGTGCCTGCGCGTCCGGAGCCTGTGCTCCGCAATGGGAGAGGCCACAACAGTGAGAGGCCCGCGTACCACAAAAAAAAAAAAAAGAAAAAGAGTAGCCCCTACTCACTGCAACTAGAGAAAGCCCACGCACAGCAACGAAGACCCAATGCAGCCAAAAATAAATAAATAGATAAATAAAGTTATAAAAAACAAACCACTAGTACATTATTTGCTGACAACCCCATCATTTGTTTTTGTAGGCACAACTTATGCCCTGCAGGCTTAAATTTTTAGTTGCCAACCCAAAGGTTTTACATGGATATCTGGTAGGAACCTCACTCTTACTGCCCCTCAATTGCACTCTTGCTTCTCTGCCCCATCCCTAAATCTGATCCTTCCCATCTTCCCTATTTTAACAAATAGCAGTTCCGTTCTTCCAGTGGTGAAGGCCAAAACTTTGGAGTCATCCTTGACTTTTCATATGGCACCTACCCTCTTTTCTGTAGTCTTCCCATTCCTGTCCTGTACTCCCACCTTTCACACCCACCATTTCAATACCAAGACACTGAGAAATTTGGAGCAGAAGTTGAAAAAGACTCATCTCTCTCAATTGTCTCAGACTCCCACTCCCAGTTCTGTTTATTTTGTCTTCTGGAGTTTATTGAGACTTATGTCTTGGCATTTGGTCAACTTGCCATAGCCTCTTGGAAAGAATAGGTATCCCATAGTGATTGGTATAGTGTTCTATAAATGTCACTTAGGGATGTTCAAATCTCCTGTATCCTTAATGAGTTTTGCTGCTTTTTAAAAAAATTGGTTACTGAGAGAGGAGTTTCAGCATCTGTATGTATGTTTGTGAATTTTTCTGTTCTTTTTAGTTTTGTCAATGTGTATGTATTTTGAAATATGTTAATAGTTATATGCACATTTAGGATTATTTTGTCTTCTTGATGAATTGACACTTTTATCATTATGAAATCATCTTCTTTATCTCTGAAAGTAATGCTGTTTTGAATTCTACATGGCTGCTATTAATATAGTCATGCCAGCTTTTTAATGCTTAGTTTGTGCATGGGAAATCATTTTCCTTTTTTCACTTTCATTTACTGTGTCTTTGAATTTAAACATCACTTTAAACAGCATGTAGTTGGATCTTCCTTTTTTTTGTTTTGTCTGAAAACCTCTGCCTTCTAGTTGGAGTAATTAGTTCATTTATGTTTAATATATTTTTGATGTGGTTGGGTTTAATTCTGCCTCTGTCTGACTTTGCTCTGTGTTTATTTGTTCCCTGTGCTCTTTGCTCCTTTTTTATTCCCTTTTTGAATTTTTATAAATCTAGTATGTTTTAATATTCCATTTTATTTTGACTATTGGCTTTTTAGCTAAGTGTCTTTATATTTTTTAAAACTTGCTGTAGGGATTATAATATGTGTTTTAGTTTATCACAGTCTACCTTGAATTAGTATTATACCACTTCGTGTATAATGGTAGACTCTTATAATACTGTAGTGTAATTTCATTCTCCTATTTTTGCCCTTTTTTGTCAAATCTATTTATTTCTATGTAGGATATAAAACCCATGGTACTTCGTTAGTATATTTTCTTTATCAGTTTTCTTTAAGAAAAAAGTTTTATATTTATCTACATGCATACAATTTCCAGTGTGCTTAATTACTTACTGTAGATTCAAAATTTTATCTCATATCATTTCCTTTTTGCATGAAAAATTGCCTTTACCCCTTTGGTAATACAGTTTTGCTGATAACAAATCATTTCAGGTTTTATTTAACTAAATATCTCTGTTTCACCTTCATTTTTGAAATGTGTTTTCATTGGACACAAATTCTAAGTTGATATATATTTTTTTAGCACTTTCCATTATCTTCTTGACTCTGTTATTTCTGATAAGAAGTCAGCCATCATCCAAATCATTGTCCTCCTGTAAGTAATGTGTCTTTTTATCTCCAGTTGCTTTGAGGATTTTTCTTTATCTTTGACTCTTATAGCTTGCATCTTGTGCATCAAGATGTAATTTTCTTTGTATTTATTCTGCTTAGGGTACACAGAGCTTCTTGGATTGTGGATTGATGTTTTAAAAAAATTTGGAAAACTTTGGAGCAATATTTTTTTCTTTTTCCTTCTCTCTGTCTCCCTCTCTCCTTATGGAACTCCAATAACATGTATGTCAGACCACTTGATAGCATTCCATAGAATATTGGAGTGTCTGTTCCATTTTTTTCTATTTGTGTGTTAAATATATTTTCTCACTTTGCTTCAGTTTGAGTATCTTTCTGTTGATCTGTGTCTTCAAGACTCTTTCTTCTGTATTGTTCAGTCTGCTCTTTCTATTAAATGAATTTAAAAATTTAAGACATATTTTTCAGTTCTTTGGTCTTCATTTGCTTTTTCAGATTTTCCATGTCTCCCCTGAAATTCTTCATGTGCTTATTTGTCCAGTATATTCAATTTTTTTCCTATAAATTCTTTAACTGTTCTTCTAATTTCAGCATCTTAATGTTTGTCTCTTTCTATGGATGTTGTTTTCTAGACCATGGGACACGTTCTCTTGTTGCTTCACGTATCTAGTAATTTTCTTTATATTCTAGACATTGTAGATGGTACAGTGTAGAGGATGGCACTAAACTTATCCTTGGCACAATAAATATTAGCTAGAATTATCATTTTAGAATGTTTTATGAATACTACACCATTTTATCCAATAAAGTTTTTATTTCAGATATTGTATTTTTCAGTTATAGGTTTTCCACTTGGTTGCTTTCTTCCTCTGAAGAGTGTGAGTTCTGTTCCACTAAGAAAATAAATTACTGCCTGTTTACTTTGATCTTTAGAGTCTTGATTTTAGGCTTTGCTTCTGGGAATTGGTACTTAATCTTGCTGGGTTTAACTTGAACTCCAAACTCTGTTGTTGAATACATTGCAAAGTTGCTGAAATTTCTGCTCCTCTCTTTCAATTTTTCACTTGTTTCACTGGACTCCTTGGAGTCTCACCCAACTCATGCCCATTTCAGGAGTCAACTAAGGACTCCAAGGGGAATTTGTATGCACAGTTTGGGGCATTAAAATCAATTGTGTCCTGCTGAGTTATTTCTTTAGTATAAATTCCAAAGGTGTGATTATTGAAATAAAGAATCTGAATGTCTCTATAACTTGTAAAACACTGCCATTCCAAAACATTTTTCTTAAGTTTTGTTGCCACCAGTACAGCTTAAGTGTAACAATTCTTCAAGAACTTCTCTCCAAAAAGTGCTAGCATTGTTAAATCTGTTTTCTTGATTAAATAGTTTTGATATGGAACTTGAGGGTTTTATTAATGTTCATGATAGCAATTCCTGAGAAGGATGAACCCTTTTTTCAGGTCTTTATTCATTATTATGTGTCCTCTCTGAAAATTGCCTTTTTATATGGTTGCCTATTTTTTTTTCTGTTGTGTTTTTGATTAAAAATATATATCTAAATAGGCTCTTAATTCATTTCGGTGATTAACCCTTGTGTCCAATTTTATCTTCTCCTCTTTTTAAGATTATCATTGGATAAATTGAATGATAACCAAATTCAGTTCTAGTGAACTATTTTAATTATATTTTTATAGTTAATAAGGCTCATTTATTACTTAGAAGACCTGGAAATCACATAGCACACGTGGGGCCACACAGCAAAGTCACAGGTAGAGGGACGTTCACCTGGGGTTCTGCTTTTATTGAGGGTGGGGGCCTAGAGATTTGTTGGTTCGCTCTTTATTGGTGAATTTAGAACATAAAAGCAGGAATTTAAAATGTGGGAAGAGAAAAAAATGAAGCATGTGGCCCAAATAGTCAGTTATCAGAATCAACCAAGATTTCTAAAACAAAGGAGCCTCAGTCAAGTGAGGGAGGCTGGCTCTTTTTCTTGCCTTGTGGCTGGCAATGTGTTTGTTGAGATAGCCGTCTTTGAAGTGGATGCCTCTCTGAAATGGATGCCTCAGCAGACAAAGCTTAAGCCAGGCACTTGCATTACAAAAAAAGAAACCCAAAACAACTGTCAGGGTTGACACTACACTGGTAAATACTGCATATTCACAAGGCTGATCTATACTGACATAATCTGCATTTTGTATCTTATCGGCTAATGCTGTGGAAAAATGTGCTAAAAAGATGTTGAATTTTAAGTTGGTGAACTGTGTACATGGTAATTACAGGTTGCAAGATGGTAATGATGATAAACTCTGCATGTGTAAATCTTTACCATGGTTACAGTGGCCACAATTATGGGAAGAGATATTGATATCATAGGGTACTTGGACCTTTTTTATAACTAGGTGTGGGTCAGAAGGGAAATCCTTATTCCTTCATTGTAAAATTTTCCTGGGCAGTGGTTTTTCTTTCTTTGAATTGTTATGGAAGGGCTAGGTCACTGGGGGAAGAAGGGCAAGGAGAAGAGAGAAAGGGGTGCTTCCTTGCTCACATCTCACCATCTGCACTGATGCCCTCAGGATGAGATCCTCTGTCTTGCTGGAGGACTCCTGGGTTTCTGAGCTGCATCCCTGGGCTGTCGACTCCACTTGTGTGGACTTTGTCTGCCATGTTTCTCTCTATACACTCAGCAACTAGAACACGGCATGGCACAATATGCACAAGTCCCCATAGTATATTTGTTGAGAGTAAATGAGCCTCCTAGTGTTTGTTACATTGAGTATGCTTTCCCCCATGTCAAGTTACCAACAACATGAATATGTCATGACAATGAGAATGAGCAGAATCTAACAAAAATATTATGTCTCACTACCCTGCCCACCTCCGTGCTGCACACAGTCACATCCTTTTACAGTCTAGACCTCTTGTTAGTCCCTCCTGATCCCCCAATCTCACCCCAGCCACTAAGATGTCATTGCTATATGCCAGTTTCTCCAGTCAGCTGTGAGGGCAGACACTACTAACTAAATCATGGCACCACACCCACTGAGCTCAGATCAGCTTCAGAATCCCCCCAAGGCACCCCCAGCAGCTTCTCTCCAATGACTAGAGCAGGCATTGGAGGTAAAACCTCTCCCTGGTTGACCCGCCTTCCTCTGGGTGCACCTCCCATCCTTCTTTCCAAGACCTCTTCTCCCTTTCCCCCGAGGTTAAATGATCAAAATACCTCTTGCCTATTGCCAAGCCTAAGACACATCTCGTAGTTTTGTACAACAACCCAAGTTCTGTGTAATCCTTAGCAAAGATGCTGCTAGGAAGGCAGGAACTAGGGTTCCCTAACATCAGGATCCCTGGAGGACCCACACCATTTTAACAGTTTCAAGCCTACACTAAGACAGACTCTGTGTCAGGAGGTTGTGTGGTTAAAGAAAACAATTATTCAATGACACTTGCTAAAGTGTGGGAAGGAAGACTCTATTCAAGGTGGGGGGTGCATCTTGAAAGGTGTAGGGACCACTGCAAAGGAGTCTTGTGGTGAGGGAGAGAGCTTGGACTCAACTCTGATACAGCATGGGCAAGTGGGAATTTATAGCCATAGAGAATGGTGGGGGTCAGGGGATGGAAAATTTCTTGGAGGAACATCAGGATTAAGGGAGGCTTCTGAATAAACTGAACTAACAGAATTCTTGCTGAAGGCAGGCCAGGGTGATCACACATCACCTGGAGGATGGTGGAGGATGAGGAACCCAATTAGATATTGAGGGTAATCAGATATGGAGAATGGGGGATTTTAGCTAAACTAACTTCCAGGATTCCTGCTAAAATTGGACAATGCAGAGATAAGCAAACATGGAGGCTCAAAAGTCGGGCCTAGTTGAAACGTTCAAAGGAGGTTGAAGTAGAGTTTGGCTAAGGAGAGGATCTTTTTGAATATCCAGTAGGATGCTTTTGGCTTCAGGTAATGGAAAACTCAACAATTAGTAACTTGAACGTCAAGACATTGCTGTGTAATTAACCAGAAGTACAGAAGGGTGTGGACCAGGAATGGCCAGGGAGCAATGATGGCATTGAAGACCCTGGCTGTTTTTGTTCCGCTGCTCCACCCTTCTCCCCTTACTGGCTTTCCCCCTCAGGCTCATCTCTCAAGGTCTCAGGATGGCTGCCACAGCTTCAACATCTCCCCTCGTGACAGTATCTGAAGACGGGGTGTGTGTGGGGGGAGTGAAGGAGGAGAGAGGGCTTTTTCTTCTCTTGCCTCTCTTACAGGGAGGGCAATACAGTTGACCCTTGAACAATGAGGGGTTAGGGGCACTGACCCCTGTGCAGTTAAAAATCCCTGTATAACGTTGCAGTCGGCCCTCCATATCCTTGTTTCTGCATCCTGGATTCAAGCAACGGGGCATTGTGTCGTATTGTAGTATGTATTTATTGAAAACAATCCGTGTATAAGTGGACCCATGCAGTTCAAACCCATGTTGTTCAAGGGTCAACTGTACTTCCTAGAAGTTATTTGCAGAATTCCCTTTGCCACTTATTAGTCATAACTAGGTCACATGTCCTCATCCTCCACCAATCACTGGCCAAAAATAACTGGAATGCCATATTTGTCCTGGATCAACAAGGATTCACCCCCCAGGATTGGCTAAAGAAAACGGGAACTTTCAGCCAGGGAGAAGACAGAATGGCTTTGGGTAGACAAACTGTTGTATCTGCTACAGCCTAAAAAAACAAAAAACAAAACACCCAGCAAAATACCTGCCATGGTGTGAAAAGTGGAGGCTAAATTTAAACCATGTAAAATGCAAGACCACATAACTATGAAGTTAATGATATTTGTAGGGCAAGCCATTCCCACTAGCCATCTAGTGGGAAATTCTGGGGATCTGAAATTCTGGAGGTCCTACCCCTAGGTCTGAATATATCCAAGCTCCAGATTCCATTTGGCACCTCCTGGTAGCTTTTGTCCACTCTGGCTTAAATATCACCTGGGAAACCTCCTGATGTCAGATCCATGGGGACTACTGGGGATTTGGGGAACGATCCTCCATCTCCCATCTTCTCAAGTCAAGGTGGCCAGCATTGCGCTGCCTGGCCTCAGTCCCCTTTAACTATCCCCGCCACCCACTTATCCCAGATGATCCAACTCTCTGCCTTTGAGAGGAGAGGCCAGCACAAGGCAGGGAGCATTATAATGGGCTTGGTGTTAGCACAGGTTTAAGTGTATTTCATTTTATATCACTACCTGTGAGAGTAGAAGAACCATCTCCATTAAAAATAAGATTGTTGGGACTTCCCCAGTGCAGGGGACACGGGTTCGAGCCCTGGTCCGGGAAGATCCCACATGCCGCGGAGCAACTAAGCCCGTGTGCCACAAGTAGTGAGCCTGTGCTCTAGAGCCTGTGAGCCACAACTACTGAGCCCACGTGCTACAACTACTGAAGCCCGTGTACCTAGAGCCCGTGCTCTGCAACAAAAGAAGCCACCACACCACAACCAAGAGTAGCCCCCGCTCACCACAACTAGAGAAAGCCTGCACACAGCAATGGAGACCCAATGCAGCCAAAACAAATAAATAAATAAATATTTTTAAAAAGATTGTTTTTCCTCATAATATTAAAATTAAAATGTTGAAAAAACTTCAGTTAGAAGAAAAAAATATTCTTAGCATCCAGAGACAACTGTGATGCTTTAGTGATTCCTTGCCAGACGTTTTTGTTACTATTCATTTTTTTTACACCATATTACACTGTATTACATTTTGTATTGCCATTTCCTTTAGAAGCTGTGTTTTAACAATTCATAAAAAATTTTAATGGCTGCACAATATTCTGTTATGTGGGTGGGTACACAATAGTATTTTAACTGTATCTCTATTGTTGAATGTTGTGCTCTTTCCAATTTTTTATTTTTAGAAATAAGAATGTAACTGCATACATAAATCTTTGTACATTTTTCTATTTTCCTAGAACAGATTACTTGAAGGGAAATTAACAAGCTAAAATTTATGAGCATGGCAAAGAGTCTTGATTTTTATCCCCAAATTATTTCTCAGAAAATGTATGCCAGTGCATCCTAGCCAACAAAGAAAGTTCTAATATTTTACATCTTTGCTAATTAAAAAAGCAAATACTTAATCTTATTATTTACATTGGAATTGTTATTGCTTATTGAGGTGGAATATTTTTTACACGTGGTTGTTAGCTATGTGTCTAAAATTGAAATCTTGATTTTCCCCTCTGAACAGCTCCTGGCAGCGACTCATGGATAATCTATTCTTCTAGATGCTCAGGTCAAAATTTTGGTGTCATCCCTGAGTTTTCTGTTTCTCTCCCACCTCTTATCCCTCACCCTGTCTGCAGAAAACCCTCCTGCACCACCCCCCACTGCTCCTCCCAGGTGTCTTCTCCGAATCACTGCAGCAGCCTCCTGATTGTTTGCCCTACAGCCAGGTCTTAGCACAAAAGCAAGGGTCATCCCGTTAAACGGTAACTCAACGTTACTCTAGTGCACAGAGCCCTCTGTGGTTCCCTATTGCAGTCAGCGAAAAAGCCAGAAGTTCAAATTCTACAGGGCCGTTCATGATCAGACCTCCTGTTACCTCTCAGACACCATCTTCTTCTGCGTTCCCATCGATCTCCAGTGACACTTGAATATCCCAAGGCCATGCCTACCTCAGCACCATTGCTCTTACTGTCTGCTCCTGCCACAGTTTGCTGTCTTGCTATTCCATGAACACTCCAGCATGGCCTCAGGACCTTTATACTTGCTGCTCCAGCTCTCTGAAATGTTCTTTCCCCAGATACCTGCATGGCCAGCTTCCTTCCTTTAGGTCTTTTCTGAAATATCTTTTGTCAGCGAGGTCTTCTCTGGTCTTTTTAAACCTTCCATCCCTCTCTACATTTCACCTTGCCCTTATGACTATCTAGCTACTATATGGGTTACTATTTAAATCCTTTTTTAAAAAATTTTGTATTGGAATATAATTGCTTTACAATGTTGTGTTAGTTTCTACTGTACAGCAAAGTGAATCAGCTATACATATACATATATCCCCTCTTTTGGGGATTTCCTTCCCATTTAGGTTACCACAGAGCACTGGGTAGAGTTCCCTGGGCTATACAGTAGGCTTTCATTAGTTACCTATTTTATACATAGTATCCATAGTGTATATATGTCAATCCCAATCTCCCAGTTCATCCCACTCACCTTTCCCCATTGATATCCATACGTTTGTTCTGTACGTCTGTGTCTCTATTTCTACTTTGTAAATAAGATCATCCATACCAGTTTTTTCAGATTCCACATATATGCGTTAACATACGGTATTTGTTTTTCTCTTTCTGACTTACTTCACACTGTATGACAGACTCTAGGTCCATCCACGTCTTTACAAATGACCCAATTTCGTTCCTTTTTATGGCTGAGTAATATTCCATTATACATATGTGCCACATCTTCTTTATCCATTCATCTGTTGATAGACATTTAGGTTGCTTCCATGTCCTGGCTATTGCAAATAGTGCTGCAGTGAACACTGTGGTACATGTATCTTTTTGAATTATGGTTTTCTCTGGGTATATGCCCAGTAATGGGATTGCTGGATCACAGTAGTTCTATTTTTAGTTTTTTAAGGAAGCTCCATACTGTTCTCCATAGTGGCTGTATCAATTTACATTCCCACCAACAGTGCAAGAGGGTTTCCTTTACTCCACACCCTCTCCAGCATTTACTGTTTGTAGATTTTATGATGATGGCCATTCTGACCAGTGTGAGGTGATACCTCATTGTAGTTTTGATTTGCATTTCTCTAATAATTAGTGATGTTGAGCATCTCTTCATGTGTTTGTTGGCCATCTGTATGCCTTCTTTGGAGAAATGTCTGTTTAGGTCGTCTGCCCAGTTTTTGATTGGGTTGTTTGTTTTTTTCTTGATATTGAGGTGCATGAGCTGTTTGTATATTTTGGAGATCAGTCCTTTGTCAGTTGCTTCATTAGCAAATATTTTCTCCCATTCTGAGAGTTGTCTTTTCATCTTATCTATGGTTTCCTTTGACGTGCAAAAGCTTTTAAGTTTAATTAGGTCCCATTTGTTTATTTTTGTTTTTATTTCCATTTCTCTAGGAGGTGAGTCAAAAAATGTCTTGCTGCGATACATGTCAAAGAGTGTTCTGCCTATGTTTTCCTCTAAGAGTCTTATAGTGTCTGGCCTTACATTTAGGTCTTTAATCCATTTTGAGTTTATTTTTGTGTATGGTGTTAGGGAGTGTTCTAATTTCATTCTTTTACATGAAACTGTCAAGTTTTCCCAGCACCACTTATTGAAGAGGCTGTCTTTGCTCCATTGTATATTCTAGCCTCCTTTGTCATAGATTAGGTGACCATAGGTGCATAGGTTTATCTCTGGGCTTTCTATCCTATACCATTGATCAATATTTCTGTTTTTGTGCCAGTACCATATTGCCTTGATTACTGTAGCTTTGTTGTATAGTCTGAAGTCAGAGAACCTGATTCCTCCAGCTCCGTTTTTTTTTTCCCCCCCTCAAGATTGCTTTGGCTATTTGGGGTCTTTTGTGTTTCCATACAAATTTTAAGATTTTTTGTTCTAGTTCTGTGAAAAATGCCATTGGTAATTTGATAGGAATTGCATTGAATATGTAGATTGCTTTGGGTAGTATAGTCATATTCACAATATTGATTCTTCCAATCCAAGAACATGGTATATCTCTCCATCTGTTTGTGTCATCTTTGATTTCTTTCATCAGTATCTTCTAGTTTTCTGCATGTAGGTCTTTTGCCTCCTTAGGTAGGTTTATTCCTAGGTATTTTATTCTTTTTGTTGCAATGGTAAATGGGAGTGTTTCCTTGATTTCTCTTTCTGATTTTTGTTGTTAGTGTATAGGAATGAAAGAGATTTCTGTGCATTAATTTTGTATCTTGCAACTTAACTAAATTCATTGATTGGCTCTAGTAGTTTTCTGGTGGCACCTTTAGAATTTTCTATGTATAGTATCATGTCATCTGCAAACAGTGACAGTTTTACTCCTTTTCCAATTTGGATTCCTTTTATTTCTTTTTCTTCTCAGATTGCTGTGGCTAGGACTTCCAGAACTATGTTGAATAATAGTGGTGAGAATGGGCACCCTTGTCTTTTTCCTGATTTTAGAAGAAATGCTTTCAGTTTTTCACCATTGAGAATAATATTTGTTGTGGGTTTGTCATATATGGCCTTTATTATGTTGAGGTAGGTTTCCTCTATTCCCACTTTCTGGAGAGTTTTTAGTCAATCATAAATCAGTGTTGAATTTGGCAAAAGCTTTTTCTGAATCTATTGAGATGATCACATGGATTTTATTTTTCAATTTGTTAATACGGTGTATCACATTGATTGATTTGCCTATATTGAAGAATCCTTGCAGCCCTGGGATAAATCCCACTTGATCATGGTGTATGATCCCTTTAATGTGTTGTTGGATTTGGTTTGCTAGTATTTTGTTGAGGATTTTGGCATCCATGTTCATCAGTGATATTGGCCTATAATTTACTTTTTTTATGATATCTTTGTCTGGTTTTGGTATCAGAGTGATGGTGGCCTCATAGAATGAGTTTGGGAGTGTTCCTCCCTCTGCAGTTTTTTGGAAGACTTCGATAAGGATAGGTGTTATCTCTCCTCTAAATGTTTGATAGAATTTGCCTGTGAAGCCATCTGGTCCTGGACTTTTGTTTGTTGGAAGATTTTTAATCAGAGTTTTAATTTCATTACTTGTGATTGGTCTGTTCATATTTTCTGTTTCTTCCTGGTTCAGTCTTTGAACGGTTTTACCTTTCTAAGAATTTGTCCATTTCTTCCAGGTTGTCCATTTTATTGGCATAGAGTTGCTTGTAGTAGTCTCTCATGATCCTTTGTATTTCTGTCATGTCCGTTGTAACTTCTTCTTTTCATTTCTAATTTTATTGATTTGAGTCCTCTCCCTTTTTTTCTTGATGAGTCTGGCTAAAGGTTTATCAATTTTGTTTATCTTCTCAAAGAACCAGCTTTTAATTTTATTGATCTTTGCTATTGTTTTTTTCATTTATTTCCGCTCTGATCTTTATGATTTCTTTCCTTCTACTAACTTTGGGTTTTGTTTGTTCTTCTTTCTCTAGTTGCTTTAGTTGTAAGGAGAGGTTGTTTATTTGAGATTTTTTTTGTTTCTTGAGGTAGGATTGTATCGTTATGAACCTCCCTCTTAGAACTGCTTTTGATGCATCCCATAGGTTTTGGGTCATCTTGTTTTCGTTGTCATTTGTCTCTAGGTATTTTTTGATTTCCCCTTTGATTTCTCCCGTGATCTCTTGGTTATTTAGTAGTGTATTGTTTAGCCTCCATGTGTTTGTGGTTTTTACAGTTTTTTTTTCCAGTAATTGATTTCTAATCTCATAGCATTGTGGTCAGAAAATATGATATGATTCAATTTTCATTCTGATATGATTTCAATTTTCTTAAATTTACCAAGGCTTGATTTGTGACCCAAGATGTGATCTATCCTGGATAATGTTCCATGTGCACTTGAAAAGAAAGTGTATTCTGCTGCTTTCAGATGGAATGTCCTATAAATATCAGTTAAGTCAATCTGGTCTAATGTGTCATTTAAGGCTTGTGTTTCCTTATTAATTTTCTGTCTGGATGATCTATCCATTGGTGTAAGTAGAGTGTTAAAGTCCCCCACTAGTATTGTGTTACTGTCGATTTCCCCTTTTATGGCTGTTAGCATTTGCCTTATATATTGAGACATCTTGTGTGAGGTGCATAAATATTTACAATTGTTATATCTTCTTCTTGGATTGATCCCTTGATCATTATGTAGTGTCCTTCCTTGTCTCTTGTGATGGTCTTTATTTTAAAATCTATTTTTTCTGCTATGAGTATTGCTACTCCAGCTTTCCTTTGATTTCCATTTGCATGGAATATTTTTTTCCATCCCCTCACTTTCAGTCTGTATGTGTCCCTAGGTCTGAAGTAGGTTTCTTTTAGACAACATACATATGGGTCTTGTTTTTGTATCCATTCAACCAGTTTGTGTCTTTTTGTTGGAGCATTTAATCCATTTACATTTAAGGTAATTATTGATATTTACATTCCAATTACCATTAATTATTTTGGGTTTGTTTTTGTAGGTGTTTTTCTTCTGTTGTGTTTCCTGCCTACAGAAATTCTTTTAGCATTTGTTGCATAGCTGTTCTGGTAGTGCTGAATTCTCTTAGCTTTTGCTTGTCTGAAAGCTTTTGATTTCTCCATCATATCTGAATGAAGCCTTGATAGGTAGAGTAATCCCTTTCATCACTTTAAATATATTCTGCCACTCCCTTTTGACCTGTGGAGTTTGTGCTGAAAGATCAGCTGATAACATTATGGGAATTCCCATGTATGTTATTTGTTACTTTTCCCTTGCTGCTTTTAATATTTTTTTCTTTGTATTTAATTTTTGTTAGCTTGATTAATATGTGTCTTGGTGTGTTTCTCCTTGGATTTATTCTGTATGGGACTCTCTGCTCTTCCTGGACTTGGTGGCTATTTCCTTTCCCATGTTAGGGAAGTTTTTTACTATAATCTCTTCAAATATTTTCTCAGACCCTTTCTCTTTCTCTTCTTCTGGGACCCCTATAATTCGAATGTTGGTGTGTTTAATGTTGTCCCAGAGGTCTCTGAGACTGTCCTCAATTCTTTTCATTCTTTTTTCTTTATTCTGCTCTGTGGCCTAGCCACTCCATGGCATGTGGGATCCTCCCGGACCGGGGCATGAACCCACGTCCCCTGCATCGGCAGGTGGACTCTCAACCACTGCGCCACCAGGGAAGCCCCAAGTGTATTTTTAATTTCAGTTATTGTGTTGTTCATCACTGTTTGTTTGTTCTTTAGTTCTTCTAGGTTCTTATTAAATGTTTCTTATATTTTCTCCATTCTATCTCTGAGATTTTGGATCATCTTTGCTATCATTACTCTGAATTCTTTTTCAAGTAGATTGCCTGTTTCCTCTTCATTTATTGGGTCTTGTGCTTTTTACCTTGCTGCTCCATCTGCAGTGTATTTCTCTGTCTTCTCATTTTGTCTAACTTACTGTGTTTGAGGTCTCTTTTCCACAGGCTGCAGAGTCATAGTTCCTCTTGCTTCTGGTGTCTGCCTCCAGTGGGTGAGGTTGGTCCAGTGCCTTGTGTAGGGTTCCTGGTGGAAGGGACTGGTGCCTGTGTTCTGGTGGGTGGAGCTCCATATTTCCCTTTGTTGGGCAGGGCCTCATCAGGTGGTGTGTTTTGGGGTGTCTGTGGGCTTAGTATGACTTTAGGCAGCCTGTCTGCTGGTGGATGGGTTTGCGTTCCTGTCTTGCTTGTTGTTTGGAGTGGAGTGTTCAGCCCTGGAGCTTGCAGGCAGTTGGGTGGAGCCATGTCTTGGAGTTGAGATGGAGACCTCCAGGAGAGCTCTTGCTGATTAATATTCCCTGGGACCGGGAATACTCTGGCGTTCCAGCGTTCTGGACTCAGCACTCCCACCCCAGAGGCTCAGGCCTGACCCCAGGCCTGGGAACTGAGACCCTGCAAGCCACACAACTCCACAAAACGGGAAAAAAAGAAAAGAAAAAGGGTGGGAAGAAAACAAATGAAAACAAACAGGCAAACAAAACCCAAGATAAATAGTAAAGACAAAAACAAGTAAACAGCAACAGCAATAATTAAAAAGAAACAAACAAACAGACAAACAAAACCCCAGACAAATGGTAAAAGCAAAACGAAACAAACAAAATAGAAACACACACACACACAAAATAAGAAACACAGAGAAAACAAAACACAAGAGAACGAGACAAAGAAAAGAATCCCAAACGAAAGGAAACAATTAAAAATAAAACTAACAAAAATAAAAACAAAAAACAAAAGCAAAATGCAAACAGGTTATGTGGGGATCTTTCTTGTCCTTTCCAGTGTCCGAGGTCTTCTGCTGGTGTTCAGCTGGTGTTCTGTGAGAATTGTTCCATCTCTAGATGTATTCTTGATGCATTTGTGGAGAGAGATGAACTCCATGTCCTCCTACTCCTCTGCCATCTTGTTTTTTTCCCATCTTACAATCTACTTTTTAAATCTTAATTGTTGTTTGCATCTCCACTAAAATTAAGCTACAGCAAGGCAGGGGTTTCTGTCTTTCTGATTCACCCCTATATTCCCAGCACCAGTGCCTGTTGGGAAGATCATAGCAGCTCTAATATGTGAATGAATGAATACATGTGTATTTTCTGTCCCAATCCTTTGGCATTTATTTGTTTGGGATCCTCAATAATTTTTTTCTATCATAAAACTAATAAAGGATAAAAATTGGGAAGAGTTCAGAAATCACTGCTGTTGTCCTAACTTTGAGCTGAAACCAATGTTAAATGTTGCTTTATTTCCTGGGACAATTTTTTTCCCTCTCTGTTTAAGTACTTTTTAAATGTATTCTTTGTGCCGTGAAATTTTGCATCCAACTTTTGCACTATTCATTATTTGTATTTTTCATGTAATGATAATTTCTACATAAAATTTTTAGTGATTTCAAAATACTACACTAAATGAACTTACTTTATTTTCCTTAGTTTCTATTATTGGCTCTTTGTATTACTTTCATTTTATTTACTATCATAAATAGTGCTGTGATGAACATCCTAGTACATATCACCTTTTCTGCCTTTCAGATCATTTTCTTGGACTAGATTTTCCAAAGTTAAAAAATGTTTATGAATAGTTTTAAGGTGTAACATTTTGTCAACTTAAGACTTCCCTTGGAGAGTCCCAGAGATGGCTAAAATTCAGCTTCAATTAATAATTCCCTTTCAAAATATATTTAGAAATCTGTATTCTGTTGGCTTCAAATGCTTTTTGAGATGTTTTCATTTCTGTTCGTGGAGTTTGTTGAAGAGGGGTCACTTGGTACTGTGGAAGGTAACAGACTCTGGACTGAGATGTGTTTTCAGCTCTGGATCAGTTACTCATTGCTAGAAGGCTTGGGACGAGTTACCTAACCTTTGGGCCTCATTTTCTGCTTTAGTCAATTGCATATAATTATACCTGCTTTGTGGTAAGGATTAAATGAAATGGAGTACCTATAGCCCCTTTCACAGATACTGGCATACAGAACATGCTCAGTGAGTGGACGTTGGCACCACTACTATTTCAAATGATTAAGGACTAGAATTATCCCCAGTGTCCACTACATACAGAAATAATCATTAGAACAATGTTTATTCATCATGTATTTAAATAGAAGAAGGAAGTGATAGCCTCTGTTTTGGTTCCTTAGCTACAGACTGCTCCTTTTCTGTTACCTGGTTTGTTGAATTTTCCATGTCTGTTCCTCTCTACAAGACCATGCTTTTCAGTAACAGCTGCCCCTCAAACATCTATTTTTAAGTCCTTGTGGTTTTATTGGATGTTTCATATTTTAGATATAATTTTCTTTGCTGAATTTGTGGATTCATTTCCACCAGTCTATCCTTATGTCACATTTATCCTCTCTTCACTTCGCTATGGCTGGAGACTGTATCCTGTCAGTTGGCACTGCTGTGTGTGTAGTTCACTGTGTACCTTCTGCCTGCACCAACTTCTGTGTAAAAGATGGACACTGGCATTTTGTGATCATCCAGAGCTGTTTATCACAGAATTATTTAAAACAGTGAAAGATGGGTAACAACCTAACAAGTCAACGTGAGTGGAAAGATTCTGTAAATTATGATACTTCCCTGTAATGGAATATTTTGAAGGTATGCAGAAAAAATGATGTTTATGAAGGGTTTTAAGAGCATGAAAAAAGAATTCTAGTAATAAAAATTATATGTATGGCAAGATTCCAAGGATGAAAAGAAAACAAGGTCCTTAAAATGCTAGAAAGAGCTATGCTGACAGAAATTACTTCTGAGTGGAAGGAATTAAGTTTTGTATTTTCTGTTCCTTTAAATATTTTTGTTTTCTTTTCAAATTTTCCTGCACTGAGAACAAATTTCCTTCGTCGTTGGAAAAAATAGCTTGTGCAAAATATTGAAGAAAACAAATCTTTAAGGTTGAGCCCGTTCACTTAGTTCTTCTACAACTTCATAAATTAAAATTATATTTGTAAATTCTGCCTCAGGGTAGAATCTTTTGGTTTTGTTTTTGTTAAGATAGCCTTTAATGCTTACCCCCAAGGAGACACTAAAATTCAGAAGCTTCTATGTATGGATAATCTATAGGCAGACGAGCTCCACATTCCATTCTTCAATCAATATTTAACGTTGTAGCAAGTGTCTGTGGCATGATTTATGACAGCAAAAGTGTCGAGAAAAGCACAAATAGCTTTCTGAGTTATGGTGTTTTAGCTCAGCATTTTCCAGAATGTATTCTGAGACACATTAACTCTCCAAGATTCTCTGTGAACAAATGTTTCTGTGGCCAAATTAAGTTAGGGAAATCCTGCAGTATGGTGTATTGACCTAGAGCAAAGGCTGGAAAGTACTTTCATTAAATTCCCAACTCTGGCAATTACTAGTTGGGATAATTTACTTAAACTTTCTATGCCTCAGTTTCCTTGCCTGTGAAATGGGAATAATATTATATAGTGGTATGAATTAAATGAGATAATAAATAGAAGTATCTAGCACCATTTTCTGGCCTGCAAGTTACCTGCTGTTATTTTATTTTATACAGCATATTTCCCTTGAAAGTGTGCAGCATCTTTAGGATAGCAAATTATGGATTCTGAGAAATCTATAGTAAGGAAATATGTTTAAATTTAACATGCGGATCCCAAACTTATTTCACCACAGAATATAGTACCAGTTGTTTCCCCATGGAACTAGTATTCTGGGGAACACACATTGGAAACATAGCTCAGGATAATTCTAAGGGAATAAACTGTAAAATTCAAGTGCACCCTTAGTCATGTTCAAAACAAACATCAAGGGGACATTAGTGAAAGTGGCAGAGCAAGAAACTCTGAAATTCTGAAAAAAAACTGACAAAAACTGTCAGAATTACCTTCTTGTAGCTCTGGAAATTAACCAAATGTTTATAGAAACCCAAGGAGCACTTATTCAAGAAAAACAGCTGGATCTCGGTAAGAACAGCAAGCTTTGTGGTATTTTAACTCACCCTAGTCCCATTTCCCACTTTGTACCTCAGCAGTAGCCTTGAAAATAATAGCTCATATTCTTAGTACAAGGGGGAACAGTGCAGACCTCATTCACAAAGAATAATCATTACTAGATCTGTCTGTTGGCTCCCTGGAAGAAGACTGGCTGGAAAGGCTTATCTTTATTTCATCTGACTTGGAACTTGCCCACTGCTATCTGGGGGGTGTTGGTAAAAATTATTTACAGGCAAATGTTTTAGTCATTGTTACATGAGACAATGGATAACAGTTGGAGTGAATAATGGACTAATCAAAAATCTTGGGTGGAAAGGCTGGAGAATGAGATGCTTTGGATAATAAGGGCTTTGAATACTTCTAGCATATTCATGGGAATTTAGAAGTCACATGTATTTCCAGGGCTTGAACATGCTCATGAAAGACCTGAGAAGGCCCTAAGATCTCACCTTTGGCTGACCTTGGGGGTCTGTACCACAAGGAAGTGAAGACTAAGGTGTTGTTGTCAGCTGCATGGCTGAGTGTTGAAGGTGTGCTCCAACATACTCACAGAGCCCCTCTGCAAAGATGGGAGGTTTTTTTCTGCCCAGGGGTGTAAGGAAATCTCTTTTCAATCATTAGCTGACCACTAAGCTAATGGGACCAAGACTTCAGTGGACACACATGACAAAGAATACAGACTTTACAGAAGTAGTTCAGAAAAGCCATGAGATAAAAAATCAGCAACTACAACAAACAGCAACAACAGCGAACCCTGAGAAGGGGGAAGAATCTGATTTCCAGAGTTGCCACAATGTTATATTCAGTGTCCAGTTTTCAACAAAAAATTGCAAGGATTACAAAGAAGCAAGAATGTATAGTTGCTACACAGGAAAATAAAAAAGCAATCAATACAAACTCTCCCTGAGGAAGCCAAGGGGTTGGACTTTCTAGGTAAAGACTTTCAATCAAGTATTTAAAAGATGTTCAAAGAGCCAAAGAGAACCACACCTAAAGAACTAAAGGAAAGTATGAGAACCATGTCTCACCAAGTAGAATATTGATACATAGATAAAAGTTATACCAAATATAAATACCAGAGTTGAAAAGTATAAATAACTAAAATGAAAAATTAACTAAAGGGGCTCAACATCAGATTTAACTAGGTAGAACAAAAAAATGAACGTGGAGATAGGTCAATTAAGATTATCTAGTCTGAGGAACAGAAAGAGAAGAGAATGAAGAAAAATGAACAAAGCCTCAGGACCTGTGGGGTGTCATCAGGCATATCAACACACGCATATAATGGGAGCCTCTGAAGGAGAGGAAAGAGGGAAAAGGGCAGAAAGAGCATTTGAAGATATAATGGCCAAAAATGTTCCAAATTTGATAAAAATGTTAATCCATACCTACAAGAAGCTCAACAAACTCCAGATAGGATAAACTCAAAGAGATACACACCTCTTTAGATTAATCAAACTGTCAAAGGTTAAAGACGAAGAGAATCTTGAGAAAAGAAAAGTGACTCATCATATGCAAGTGTTCTTCAATAATATTAACAGTTGATTTCTCCTCAGAAATCATGGATGCCAGAAGGCAGTTACATGACATATTCAAAGTGCTAAAATATATACTGTTGAACAAATACTCTGTATCCAGCAAAACTACCCTTAAAAGATGAAGGAGAAATTAAGACATTCTCAGATAAACAAAAATTGAGAGAGTTTGTTGCTAGCAGACGTACCCTGCAGGAAATGCTAAAGAGAGTCATTCAGGGTGAAGTCAAGGACACTAGATAGTGACTCAAATCCACATGAAGAAATAAAACCAGTAAAGGTAAAGGTACCTATGCAAGTAAATACAGAGGACAGAATAAATGTATTTTTGTTTGTAACTCTTTTTATTCTATCTGTACTAAAAGATGAGCACATAAAGCAATTATAAATCTTTGTTGATAGGCATACAATGTTTAAAAAATAATTTGTGGCAATAAGAGCATAAAAGAGGTGAATGGAGATATATGTGAGCAACGTTTTTCTATATTAAATATGTATTAATCTAAACTAGACCATTATAAGTTAAGACATTAATTATAATACCCAGGGAAACCACTAAGAAAATAACTGAAAACTATACAGAAAAAGAAATGATCAGGGAATTAATTAAGGTACACTAAAAAAGCTTCTTTAACAAAAAGAAGACAGTAATGGAGGAATTGAGGAATAAAAAAGATATAAGAAATATAGAAGGGCTTCCCTGGTGGCACAGTGGTTGAGAGTCCGCCTGCCGATGCAGGGGACACGGGTTCATGCCCCGGTCCGGGAGGATCCCACGTGCCATGGAGCGGCTGGGCCCATGAGCCATGGCCACTGAGCCTGCGCGTCCGGAGCCTGTGCTCCGCAATGGGAGAGGCCACAACAGTGAGAGGCCCGTGTACAGCAAAAAAAAAAAAAAAAAAAAGAAGAAAAAAGAAATATAGAAAACAAATATCAAAATGGTAGAAGTTAGTCCTACACTGTCAGTAATTATATTAAATAGAAATAGGTTAAACTCTCCAATTAAAAGACAGATATTGGCAGAGTGGATAAAAAATATGATTCCAACTATCTGCTGCCTACTAGAGGCCTATCAATACTTTAGATTCAGAGACACAAATAGGTTGAAAGTAAAAGGGTCAATCCATCAAGAAGCTATAAAAAACATTCACTCAAAACAGAGCCCCAAGATACATGAAGCAAAAACTGGCATGATTGAAGGGAGAAATAGACAATTGAGCAATAATAGTTGGAAACTTCAATACTCCACTTTCAATAATGGGTAGAACAACTGTACAGAAGATCAAAAGTAAGCTGAAGACTTGGACAACACTATAAAGCAACTATACCTCACAGACATATAGAAAACATTTCACCCAACAATAGAAGAACACATATTTTTCTCATGCACTGTGGAACATTTTCCAGGATAGACCATATATTCAGAAACAAAACAAGTCTCAATAAACTTAAAAATATTTGTCATACAAAATGTGTTCTGTGACCACAACAGAATAAAATTAGAAATTAACAACAAAAAAAATTTTGAAAAGTTCGCAAATATATGGAAATTAATGACACATCCCTAACTAACCAACATTAGAAAATAGTTTGAGATGAATGAAAATGACAGCACAGCATATCAAAATTTATGGGATGAAGTGAAAACAGTGCTCAGAGGGAAATTTATAGTAAATGTCTGCATTAGAAAAAGAAAAATCTTAAATCAATAGCCTCACCTTTCTTTAAAAAAATGGACAAAGAATAGCAAACTGAACACATGCAAACAGAATGGAAATAGATGAAATGGAGAATAGAAAAATAATACAAAACATCAGCAAAACAAAAAATTTGTTCTTTGAAAAGATCAAGAAAGTGGGCAAGACTTTAGCTAGACTGACAACAAGAGAGAGAGAGAGAAGAAAATTACAATACTAAAGTCAGGAATGCAAGTGAGGACATTACTACTGACCTTATAGAAATAAAAATGATTACAGAGCAATGCTATGAACAATTGTATGCCAACAAACTAGATAATCTTGATGAAATAGACAAATTCCTAGAAACACACAAACTGCAAAACTGAGCGAAGAACAAACAGAAAATCTAGACAGACTTATACCAAGTAAAGAGCATTTGATAATATTAAAATATCAAAATCTTCCAACAGATAAAAATTTCAGGACCAAATATTTTCACTGGTAAATTCTACCAAATATTTGAAGAAGAATTTACACCAATCCTTCTCAAACTCTTTGTAAAGTATAAGAGGAGAAAACACTTCCCAACTCATCTTTGGAGAGCCCATATTACTCTGCTATTAAAACCAGACAAAGATGTCACCAGAAAATCAAAATACAGACCAGTACCACTTAGGAACATTGATGCAAAAATCCGCAACACAGCACCAAAAACTGAACCCATTTAGAAAGAATTATATACCACAAACAAGTGGGATTTGCCCAAAGAATGCAATTTTGGTTCAATGTAACAAAATCAATGTAATATACCATGTTAATAGAATAAAGAAAAAAGTCACATAACTGTCTCAATAGACACAGAAAAATCATGACAAAATTCAGCCGCTGCTTATGGTAAAAAGCATTCAGCATACAATAGACAAGAACTTTCTCAATCTGTTAAAGGGCATCTGTGAAAAACCCACAGCTAACATTATACTTAATGATGAAATACTGGATGTTTTCTTTTTAAGATCAGGAATGGAAAATGATGTCTGCTCTCACCTTTCCTATTCAGCTTTTTCTGGAGATTCTAGTCAGGGCAGTTAGGCAAGCAACAAATAAATAAATAAATGATTGATTGATAAATAAATGGCATCTAGATTGGAAAGGAAGAAGTAAAATTCTCTCTCTTTGCAGATGATATGATCTCATATCCAGAAACACCCAAAGAATCCACAAAAAGCTCTTAGAGCTAATAAAAAAGTTCAGCATAGTTATATGGTATAAGATCCACAAAAACTCAGTACTTATATACACTAGCAATGAACATTCTGAAAATGAAATTAAGAAAACAGTTCCATTAAGAATTGCATCAAAAATATTAAAATACTTAAGAATAAAGTGTAAGACTTTTATACTGAAAACTATACAAAACACTGTTGGAAAATACTAAAAGAAACCTGGGACTTCCCTGGTGGTCCAGTGGTTAAGACTTTGCCTTCCAATGCAGGGGGTGCAGGTTTAATCCCTGGTCGGGGAGCTAAGATCCCACATGCCTCGCGGCCAAAAAACCAAAACATAAAACAAACAATATTGTAACACATTCAATAAAATACTTTAAAAATGGTCCACATCAAAAAAAAAAAAACTAAACTAAAAGAAACCTAAATAAATAGAAAGACATCCCATATTTATGGATTGGAAGACAATATTGTAAAGATGGCAATAGTTTCCAAATCAATATACAGGTTAAATGCAACCCCTATTTTAAAAAAAAAACCCAGCTGCCTCTTTGGCAGAAATTGAGAAACAGATCCTAAAACTTAGTGGAAATGAAAGGGACTTGAAATAGCCAAAATAATCTTGAAAAAGAATAACAAGGTTGGAAGAATCACACTTCATCATTTTAAAACTAAGTACAAAACTACAGTAATCGGGCTTCCCTGGTGGCGCAGTGGTTGAGAGTCCGCCTGCCGATGCAGGGGACGTGGGTTCATGCCCTGGTCCGGGAAGATCCCATATGCTGCAGAGCAGCTGGGCCCGTGAGCCATGGCTGTTGAGCTTGCGCATCCGGAGCCTGTGCTCTGCAACGGGAGAGGCCCGCGTACCATTAAAAAAAAAAAACAAACTACAGTAATCAAGAAAGTTTGGTACTGGCATAAGGATATACGTATAGGTCGATATAATAGAACTGAGAGTCCAGAAATAAACATCTATGGTAAATTCATTGTTGAAAAGTGTGCCAATATCATGCAATGGGGAAAGAATAGTTGTCTCAATAAATGGTGCTGGGACCACTGGGTATGCATATGTAAAAGAATGAATTTGGACCCCCCCCATCTCATAGCATATGCAAAAATGACCTCAAAATGAATTAAGGACCTAAATGTAAAAGCTAAAACTTTAAAACTCTTGGAAACATAGGTGTCAATCTTTATAAACTTAATTAGGCAATGGCTTCTTTTAAATGACTGCAAAATACAAGCAACTTAATAAAAAATAAGTTGGACTTCATCAAAATTCAATACTTTTGTGCTTCAAAGGACACTAGCATCAATGTGTAAAGACAACCCAAAGAATGGGAGAAAGTATTTACAAATCATATATTTGATAAGATCTAGTATACAGAATATATAAAGAACTCTTACAATTCAAAATTAAAAAGACAACTCAATTAAAAAATGGGCAAAGGATTTGAATAGACATTGCTCCAAAGAAGGTGTTCAAATGGTGAAAAAGCACATGCAAAGATGCTCAAGATCATTAATTATTAGGGAAATGTAAATCAAAACCACAATGAGATAGTATTTCATACCTACTAGGATATGTATAGCAATAATTTTAAAAAAATGGAAAATAATAAATGTTGACAAGAATGTGGAGAATTGGAAACTTCATACATTGCTTGTGGGAGTGTAAAGTGGTGCATGTGCTATCCAGAACAGTTTGGTAGTTCCTCAAAAACGTAAACATAGAGTTAAAATATTACCTAGCAGTTCAACTCCTAGGTTTATAAGAAGAGAATTGAAAACACATGTGCACACAAAAATGTGTACATGAATGTTCATAACAGCATTATTCATAACAGCCAAAAAGTAGAAACAACCCAAATGTTCATCAGCTGATGAATAGATATACAAAATGTGGTCTGTCCATACAATGGAATATTATTTAGGCATAAAAAGAATGGAGCACTGTCATGTGCTAGAACATGGATGACCTTTGAAAACATTATGCTAAATGAAAGAAATCAGTCACAAAAAGCCACATCTTGTATGATTCCATTTATTTGTACTGTCCAGAATAAGCAAATCTATGCAGACAGAAAGCAGATGATTGCTTGCCTAGGGATTGGAAAAGTGGTGGTAGGCAATGGGGGAGGATTGGGAGTGACTGCCAACCAGTACCAGACTCTTTTTGGGGTGATAAAATTTCCTGGATTTAGATAGAGGTATGGTTGCACAGTATTGTGAGTATACTTAAATCCTGAATTATACACCTTAAGATGGGTGAATTTGTTATGTGAACTATATCTCAATAAAAATATTGTTAAAAAATAAAGCAAATATGATAGTTAATTTTGTGTCAACTTGACTGGATCATGGGATGAGCAGATATCTGGGTAAACCATTATTTCTGGGGGTGTCTGTGTCAATGATTCCAGGAGAGATTAGCATTTGAATCAGTAGGCTGAGTAAAGCACACTGCCCTCCCCAGTGTGGGTGGGCATCATCCAATCCATTGAGGGCCTGACTAGAATAAAATGATGGTGGTTAGGAGGATTTCCCTTCTCTCTGCTTGACTACTACAGTGGGACATCAATCTTCTCCTGACCCCAGGGGTTCTAGGTTATCAGACCTTCAGACACGGACTAGAATCTATGCTTACTAGCTCTCTTGCCTTCCAACGATATGGTCTTCCTGGGTCCCCAGCTTACAGGTAGCAGATTGTGAGACTTCTTAGTCTCCATGGTTTCATGAACCAGTATCTTATAATAAATTACGTAGTTATAGATATAAATCCTGTAGGTTCTGTTTCTCTGGTGAACCCTGATTAATACAGCCAGAGCAAAGGAAAAAAATCAGCAAAAACCATATACTTATTTTCAGCCCCCAGTTATTTCAGAATCAGTAGTGCAGTCTTAGGTCAAGTCCTGCAAGTAATTCATTCATCCAGGCTGCATTTACTGCACACCCACTAGCTGCCAGCCCTGAGCTGGGTACCAGGAGCACAGAGAGGAATGAGGCTCAGGCTCCCCCTTGAGGAGGCCACAGTCTGGCAGGTGAGACAGAGGTAAGGTGGGTCTAATGCTACTGAGGACAGGTGCTTGAGCTGTGAGAATGAGGGCTAGGGACATTTTCACTAGGAGGGGACAGTCGGAGGGCATACAAATGGTGTGGTTGGGGTCCAGGCAGAGGTGGCCAAGGGCACTCTGTGAAGAGATCAGGCCGACCTCAGATGCCAGGCTGGGGTTTGGACAGTGACTTAATGCTAAGCTCGGAGATATGGCTTTAAAAATATTAATAGAAATTACATTCTAAAAATATAACAGGGTTCATTCAATAAAACTATATACATTGTTCCAGGCCCTGTACTTGGTTTGGGAGAAATGTTGGTGATTAAAAGAGATATCGTCACTGCTCATGTGGCCCTTCAATTGTGTGATTAGAAGTCTTCGTGGCAGCATGATTTATAATGGAGAACACCTATAATTTCAGTGTTCAATCTTAACAGAATGGCTAAGTAATTAGAGGACATAATATGATGAAATGTTATTAATCATTCAAAGTAATGTTTGTTGGTAATTTTGATGGTTGATGTTTAAGATTTAAACAAAAAAGCAGGTTGCAAATATGAACTGAAAAAACAACTGCTGGGAATTATATTTCATTGGGTGGTAAAATTATAAGTGATTCTCATTGTATTCCCTCTACTTTTCTACATTTTCTAAGCAGGGGAATATTTTCTACAATGAGCATGTGCTTTAACATAGTAAAAAATTGTTTAATATGCCTTCAAAAAACTCCTAAAAGAGCTAAACATTTGGGTCTACACCAAAATATCTTTTTAGACTTTTCAGACAGCTGGTATGAGGGATAAAGAGAATACTGTCTTAGCACTTTAGAATTTTTGTACTTTCCTATTAAATATAATAATAAAACACCCACTTCTGTCTCAGCATGGTTAGCTGCTTGTGGTGCTGGAGGAGCCAGCAGGCGATCAGCATTTCTGCACACCCACTGCTGGGAGTGACCATGTAATCCAAGAAAATTGATCTCCAGGTGTTTTTCACCCCAGATGGCATTTTGACAACAAAGATAAAACATTCACACAGTCACAGTGTACATCCAGCTCAATTAGACTCCCTCATCTTACCCTGGATCTGTTGGAGGGGCTTCTTTATTTTTAAATCCTCCCTTTGAACTTGAGGAGTGCTTTTTATCAGGCTGTAAGCCTTAGTGGTGTTTTATTGTCTGGTGGCTTTTAGAAACTTGGGGCCTACAGCAACTGCCGAATCCATTTGGGGACACCCTGTGGTTTACCTGAGATTATGGGAAGGGGGAGGATAGAGTATGTCAGCCCATGTTTAAAAGCCCAACCCCCCTTTGGAGATGGGCACTTCTGTGTTGCCACATAAGGAGCCTGGATGATTACCAATGGGCAGAAAAATAGGAGCAAATATTAACACTCATAGCAACCAAGATTTACTTTCATGATGTTGGCCATTTGTGAAGAGGGAAAGGACTAACATTTATTGAGCTCCTGCTAAATGCCAGGCACACTCCATGTGGAAGCTCATTTAACCATCTCAGTGACCCTAGGAGTTAAGTGTTTTTATTCCCATTCTGGAGAAGATGAAATTGAAGCTGAGAAAATAAGGAACTTATCCAGCTTGTAAGTGACAGAGTTGAGATATGCACCTCAGTCGTTCCAGTTCTAAAGACCTTGTTTCTTCTTCTTGTCCTGACTGCGCTTTATGTATATGAAGTCTCATTTAATCAAATTGGCTTTCTTGCCCATGGTACTGTTATTGTGGGCAGGAAAAGGGAACATGAAAACTATTATTATACTAACAAGGGAAGCCTGGCTAATTTCTGCAGTAAGTGGATGTGGTCACACTCCACCAGTGTTTGTTGAATGAATGAATGATATGCACGTGCCTTAAAAATGGTATAAATGCTGCTTTTTGTTATACTCCTATGTATGTATGTGTGTATGTATGTATGAATGTACCTATTTAATTTTATTGTTATGAGGACACTTAACATGAGATCTACCTTCTTAACAAATTTTTAAATGTACAATACATTGCTGTTGACTGTAGATGCAATGTTGTACAGCAGGTCTATAGAGCTTATTTTTCTTGCTTAACTAAAATTTTATGCCCATTGATTACTAACTCCCCATTCTCCCCACCCCCAGCCCTGGTCAACCACCATTCCACTCTTTATTTTATGAATTTGACCATTTTAGATACCTTATAAGTGGAATCATGCAATATTTAACTTTCTGTGACTGGCTTATTTCACTTAACATAATTCCCTCAGGGTTCATCCATGTTGTTGCATAATACAGAATTTCCTTCCTTTTTAAGGCTGAATAGTATTCCACTGTACATAGGTACCACATCTTCTTTATCCATTCATCTGTCCATGGACATTTAGGTTGCTGCCACACCTTGGCTATTGTGAATAATGCTGCAATGAACACACAAGTGCTAATACCTCTTTGAGCCTGATTTCAATTTTGGGGGTTAAATACCCAGAAGTGGGATTGCTATATCATACGGTAGTTCTCTTTGTAATATTTTGAGGAAGCTCCATATTGTTTTCCATAGCACCTTCATCTTTTTACATTACGACCAACAGTGTGCAAGGATTCTAACTTCTCTACATCCTTGCCAATACTGGTTGTCCTTTATATATATATATATATATATATAATAGCCATCCTGACAGTTGTAAGATGATATCTCATTGTGGTTTTGATTTGCTTTTCCCTGATGCTTACTGATATTGAGTATTTTTTTCCTATACCTGTTGGCCATTTGTTATGTCTTCTCTGGAGAAATGTCTATTCAAGTACTTAATCCATTTTAAAATTTGGTTATTAGTTTTTTTAAAAAACTATTGAGGTGTAGGAGTTCCTTATATACTTTGGAGATTAACCCCTTATCAGATATATGGCTTGCAATATTTTTTCCCATCCTGTAAGTTTTTTTTACTCTACTGGTTGTTTCCTTTTCTGTGTAGAAGCTTTTTATTTTGATGTACTCCCACTTGTTTACTTTTATTTTTGTTACCTATGCTTTTGGTGTCATATCCAAAAAATCATTGCCAAGATCAATGTCATGCAGTTTTCTCCCTATGTTTTATTCTAGGAGTTTTTCAGTTTATGGATTAAGGACATAAACAGCCTTATATTTGTGTCTTTAATCCATTTGGGGTTGATTTTTGTGTATGGTGTGAGATTAGGGGCCAATTCCATTCTTTTCCATGTGGGTATCCTGTTTTCCCAACACTATTTATTGAAGAAACTCTCTTTTCCCCATTGTGTATTCTTGGCTCTCTAGACAAAAATAAATTGCCCATACATGGGGATTTATTTATAAGTTCTCTATTATGTTCCATTTGTCTATATATCTGTCTGTATGCCAGTAAACTATGTTTCCATTACTATAGCTTTGTAATATATTTTGAAAACAGGAAGTATGATGCCTCCAGCTTTGTTCTTCTTTCTCAAGATTGATTTGGTTGTTCATGGTATTTTGTGGTTTCATTTGAATTTTAGAATTATTTTTTCTATTTATGTAAAAAATGCTATTGGGATTTTGATAGAGATTGCAGTGAATCTGTAGATTGCCTTGGGTAGTACAGACATTTTGATAATATTATCTTCCACCCCATGAAATGGATGCCTCTCCACTTGTTTGTGTTTTGTTTACTTCCTTTCTTTCAGTGTTTTGTAGTTTTCAGTATACAAGGCTTTCACCTCCTTAGTTAATTTTATCCCTGCATATTGTATTCTTTTATTCTGCTGTTGTAAATGGGATTGTTTCTCTAATTATTTTTCAGATAGTTCATTATTAGTGTATAGAAACACAACTGATTTTTGTATGTTAATTTTGTATCTTGCAACTTTACTGAATTTCTTTATTAGTTCTAATAGTTATTTTTAACTCTATAACCATAAAAGTATAGTTATATAAAACTTTAAAATATAAATCTTTGGGATTTTCTATATAAGATTGTGTTATCTGCCAACTGGGACAGTTTTACTTCTTCCTTTCAGTTTGCATGCCTTTATTTCTCTTCCTTGCCTAATTGCTTTGGCTAGAATTTCTAGTACTGTGTTGAATAGAAGTGGTAAGAGTGAGCCTCTTTGACTTGTTCTTGATCTTGGAGGAAAAACTTTCAGTTTTTACCATTGCATATGATGTTAGCTGTGGGCTTGTCATAAATGGCTTTTATATTTTGAGGTAAAATTTCCTTCTATTCATATTTTATTGAGAGTGTTTATCATGAGATGCTGTTGAATTTTGTCAAACTTTTTTCTGTGTCTGTTGAAATAATCATGTGATTATTATCTTTTATTTTGTTAATGTGAAATATCATATTAATAGATTTGTTTATGTTAATCCATCCTTACATCCCAGGAAGAAACTACTTGATCATTGTATATGATTCCTTTAATGTGCTACTGGATTTGATTTGCTGGTATTTTGTTGAGGATTTTTTGCATCCATTTTCATCAGGGATATTGGCCAGTATTTGTTTGTTTGTTTGTTTGTTTTTGTTTTTGTCATGGCTTTGTCTGGCTATGGTATCAGGGTAATGCTGGATTCACAAAATGAGTTTGGAAGTGTTTCTTTTTTTCAATTATTTGGAAGAGTTTGAGAAAGATCGGTATTAATCATTCTTTAAATGTTTCGTAGAATTGACCCATGAAGTCATCTGGTCCTGGAGTTTTCTTTGTTTGGAGGTTTTCGATTACTGATTCAATCTCTACATTAGTTAAAACCCTATTTAGACTTTCTGTTATTCATGATTTAGTCTTGGAAGGTTGTATATTTCTAGGAATATATCTGTTTCTTCTAAGTTATCCAGTTTGTTGGTAGGTATATAATTGTTCACAGAAATCTTTTATGATCTTTTTATTTCTGTAGCATCAGTTGTAATGTGTCTTCTTTTATTTCTGCCTGTTTGAGTCTTTTCTCTTTTATTTCTTAGTCTAGATAAGGGTTTGTCAATTTTGTATGTGTTTTCAAAAAACAAACTTTAGTTTCATTGTTTTTTCTGTTGTTTTTCTGTTTTTAAAATTTCATTTATTTCTGCTCTAATATTTATTTCCTTCCTTCTGTAATTTTGGGCTTAGTTTGCTCTTCTTTGCCTAGCTCCTTGAGGTGTAAAGTTAGATTTTTATTTGAGAGCTTTCTTCCTTTTTAATGTAGGTGTTTATCTCTGTGAATTTCACTCTTAGTACTATTTTTGCTGCATCCTATAAGTTTTGGTACGTGTGTTTCCATTTTCCTTTGTCTCACGGTATTTTTTAAGTTACGCTTTTGTTTTCTTCTTTGATCCAATGACTGTTCAAGAATGTTGTTTAATTTCCTGTATTTGTGAATTTCCAGTTTTCCTTCTGCTATTGATTTCTAGTTTTCCTTAGTTGTCAGAAAAAAAAAACAAACTTAGTTTGCTTTCAGTCTTCTTAAATTTGTTAGGACTTGCTTTGTGATCTAACATGTGATCTATCCTTGAGAAAGACCTGTGTGTGCTTAAGAAGAATGTATATTTTGATACTCTTGGTTGGAATGTTCTATACATGTGTTAGGTTCGCATGGTCTGTAGTGTTATTCAAGTCTTTTATTTCCTTACTGATCTTCAGTCTGGATTTTCTGTCCATTAGGGCATTGAAGTCTTCTACAATTAATTGTATTGCTATCAGCTTCTTCCGTCAATTCTGTCAATGTTTGCTTTATATGTTTAGGTGCTCTGATGTTGGGTGCATATACACTTAAATTGTTATATCTTCCTGATGGAGTGATCCTTTTATCATTATATAATGTCCTTCTTCATCTCTTGTGACAGTCTTTGACTTAAAGTTTATTTTGTCTGATATAAGTGCAGCCACTTCTGATTTCTTTTGGTTACTGTGTGCATGGAATATATTTTTCCATTCCTTTGCTGTCAGCCGAAGTGTATTCTTAAATCTAAAGTGAATTTCTTGTAGACAGCATATAATTGGTTTTCTTTTTAAATTCATTCAGCCACTCTTTGTCTTTTGATTGGTGAGTTTAACACATGTACAGTTAAAGTAATTGCTGATAGGGAAGGATTTACTATTGACATTTTTTTAGTTTTCTGTCAGTCTTGTAGTTCTTTTGTCTGCCTTTTTCTCTCTTGCTGTCCTTCCTTGTGTTCTGTTGATTTTTTGTATTGATATGCTTTTATTCACCTCTTGTTTTATGTACTTCTATAGGTATTTTTTTGCATGTGTGGTTACTCTGAGGCCTAAGTAAAATATTTTTATAATTTTAACATAATTTTAAGCTAATAACAACTTAAGTTCAATTGCATACCAAACACTATACATTAACTTCTTCCTCTCCACTCTTTTTATTATTGTTGTCACAATTCATATCTATTCATACTGCTTATCTTTTAACATTTTTTTGCTGTATTTTTAATGCTTTTGTCTTTTAACTTTTGTACTGGAATTAAAAGTGATTTACCCACTACTATTACAGGAATGCATTATTCTGTACTTGTCTAGGTATTTACCTTTACCATCATGTTTCAGACTTTTTTATGACATGGCATACTCTTGAGTGTCCCTTTGTTTCATCCTGAAGAACTTTTTTAGTATTTCTTGTAAGGCAGTTCTAGTGGTGACAAACCCCTTAAGCTTTTGTTTGTTGGGAAAGTCTTTCTTTTCTTCATTTTGAAGGATAGTTGTTTTGCCAAGTGTAGTATTCTTGGTTGGCAATTTTTTGGGGCACTTTGAATATATCATCCCACTCCCTTCTGACCCACAAGCTTTTTGTTGATAAGTCTGTTGAAAGATCTGCATTTTTTGTTGAAAAATAAGACTGAGAGTCTTATAGGAGTTCCCTTGTATGTGACAAGTCACTTTTCTTTTGCTTCTTCCAAATTATATCTTTATCTTTGACTTTTGACAATTTGATTATAATATGTCTCAGTGTGGATTCCTTTGGGCAGTTCTTATGTGGTGCATTTTGGGCTTCTTGGATCTGGACATTCATTTCTTTCCTCAGATTTTGGGAGTTTTCAGCCATTATTTCTTTGAATAAGTTTTCTGGTCCTTTCTTTCTTTCTCTCTTCCTTCTGGGCTTTCCATCGCATGTATATTAATCATTTGGGGGGTATCCCAAAAGTTCCTAAACATTTCTTTACTCTTTTTCATTCTTTTTTCCTTTTGCTTCTCTGACTGAATTATTTCTAATAACCTGTCTTTGTGTTCACATGAAGATCTTTTATTCTGCTTTATCTAATTACTATTATACACTTCAATTGAAATTTTCAGTGCAGTTACTATGTTCTTCAGCTCCTTGATTTCTGTTTGGTTCTTAAAATGTATTCTATCTTTGTTACAATTCTCACATTGTTCATGCATTGGTCTCTTGACCTCAGTGAATATCTTTATGACAATTATTTTGAATTCTCTGTCAGGAAATCATATAGCTCTTCTTCATTATGGTTAGTTTCTGGAAATTTATCTTATTCTTTTATTTGGAACATCTTTGCTTGATTCTTCATTTTCCTTGATTCTCTTTGTTGGTGTATGCACATTGTACAAAGGAGACACCTCTCCCAGTATTTGCCAACTGGTCTCATACAGGAGAAAACCCCACCAATAAGCTGGGCCAGATAATCTTGGGGCCTCTACCAATTCGCCTCCCCAGGAAAAAACATGCAGCTGTGTTCTTGTCTGCTTGCTCTATGCTGAGTCAGTGAGTGGAAAACTATGGTGTCTACCAGTCCAAACCACCATCTCTGTTCTTCCCCTGGAAACTAGACTGTATCATACCTGTCAGGGCTTCAAGACTGGAAAGTCAGATGCCAGTTCTTTGGGGATCACTGGAAAAGTTGGTGTATTGAATACATAATTCAACTGTTTCCCTCCCCAGAAGGAAGCCCCTTCTAACTGAAGCTAATGTGTCCTCTCAAGCAAGGCAGGAGTTGCATGGTATTTTAAAAATTCCACAAACTGGGAGAGTTATGTCAGCAAGATGTTAGAATAGGAAATCCTAGCTCCTAGATCCTGATGTTTCATTAGGAATGTCTACACATCAACAAAGAAAGAATCCCTGCCTGCTCCTCAACAGAGTGTTAGGGTCTTGCCAAGCATCCCTTTTTCTTGCCAATCCTGTGTGGTCATTGCTGCTCTATCCTCCAGGCACTGAAGTGCAGCCAATAAGGAAAATCTAAGAACTGGGACTCTTTTCATGATTGTGACTGATCAGAGTCTTTTCAGAGGAATCAGTTTTACAGTTTCAAAAGGACTTAGATTGATACTCAAACAGCACCCTGGTCACTCACTCATTGGTCATCTGCATATGTGATTCACAGGTTTCTACAGTCACTAGCGAGTAACAAAAGAATATGTATCAGTTAGCTATTGCTGCATAACAAATCACCTTAAACTCAGTGCCTTAAAACAATAAGCTTTTATCATTGCTTATGAGTCTACAAGTCAGCTGGGCAGTTCTGCTGATCTGGACTAGGCTCAGCTCATCTTGGGTGGGTTTGCTTAAGTGTCTGCAGTCAGCCTGTGGGTCAGCCAAGCAATGGCTGGTCTAGGATGGTTGTGGCTGGGGTTAGTCATCTCTGTTCCACATGGTCTCTCATCTGCCAACTGGCAGGCCTGGGCTTGTTCATAGTTGGTGGCAGGGTTCCAAGAGAAAGGGTGTAATTGTGCAAAGCCTCTCGAGACCTAGCCTTAGAACTGACACACCATCCCTCCCACCACATTTGTTTGGCTAAATCAAATCTCCAAGCCAGCCCAGATGTGAGGACTGGGGAAATAGACTCCATATCTTGATGGAAGATGCCAGAAAGTTGTAGTGCAAAGGGTGTGATATGAAGATGGGTGGAAAATGGGTGTTAGAGTCAGTGACTTGGAGCAGAGAGAGTTGTTATCTTCATAGTAGAGCAGCAGAGGAAATGGGGTGTTAATATCTATATGTATGGTTTCCTTTGCTGTGCAAAAGCTTTTAAGTTTCATTAGGTCCCATTTGTTAATTTTTGATTTTATCCATTACTCTAGAAGGTGGGTCAAAAAAGATCTTGCTGTGATTTATGTCAGAGTGTTCTGCCTATGTTTTCCTGTAAGAGTTTTATAGTGTCTGGCCTTACATTTAGGTCTTTAATCCATTCTGGGTTTATTTTTGTGTATGGTGTTAGGAAGTGTTCTAATTTCATTCTTTTACATTTAGCTGTCCAGTTTTCCCAGCACCACTTATTGAAGAGGCTGTCTTTTCTCCACTGTATATTCTTGCCTTCTTTGTCAAAGATAAGGTGACCATATGTGCACAGGTTTATCTCTGGGCTTTCTATCCTGTTCCATTGATCTATATTTGTTTTTGTGCCAGTACCATACTGTCTTGATTAGTGTAGCTTTGTAGTATAGTCTGAAGTCAGGGAACCTGATTCCTCCAGCGCCATTTTTTTTTCCTCAAGATTGCTTTGGCTATTTGGGGCCTTTTGTTTTCACATACAAATTGTAAATTTTTTTTCTAGTTCTTTGAAAAATGCCATTGGTAATTTGATAGGGATTGCAGTGAATCTGTTGATAGCTTTGGGTAGTACAGTCATTTTCACAATGTTGATTCTTCCAGTCCAAGCACATGGTATATCTTTCCATCTGTTTGTATTGTCTTTGATTTCTTTCCTCAGTGTCTCATAGTTTTGTGCATACAGGTCTTTTGCCTCCTTAGGTAGGTTTATTCCTAGGTATTTTATTCTTTTTATTGCAGTGGTAAATGTGAGTGTTTCCTTGATTTCTCTTTCTGATTTTTTGTTGTTAGCATATAGGAATGCAAGAGATTTCTGTGCATTAATTTTGTGTCCTGCTATTTTAACAAATTCATTGATTAGCTCTAGTAGTTTTCTGTTGGCGTCTTTAGGATTCTCTAATATAGTATCATGTCATCTGCAGTGTCAGTTTTACTTCTTCTTTTCCAATTTGGATTCCTTTTATTTCTTTTTCTTCTCTGATTGCCATGGCTAAAACTTCCAAAACTATGTTGAATAATAGTGGTGAGAGTGGGTACCCTTGTCTTGTTCCTGATCTTAGAGGAAATGCAAAAAAACAGCCCTCAGACTGGGAGAAAATATTTGCAAATGAAGCAACTGAGAAAGGATTAATCTCCAAAATATACAAGCAGTTCATGCAGCTAAATATCAAAAAAACAAACAACCCAATCCAGTAATGGGCGGAAGACCTAAATACACATTTCTGCAAAGAAGACATACAGATCGCCAACAAACACATGAAAGGATGCTCAACATCACTAATCATTAGAGAAATGCAGATCAAAACCACAATGAGGTGTCACCTCACACTGATCAGAATGGCCATCATCCAAAAATCTACAAACAATAAATGCTGGAGAGGGTGTGGAGAAAAGGGAACCCTCCTGCACTGTTGGTGGGAATGTAAATTGATACAGCCACTATGGAGAACAGTATGGAGGTTCCTTAAAAAATTAAAAATAAAACTACCATATGACCCAGCAATCCTACTACTGGGCAGATACCCTGAAAAAACCATAATTCAAAAAGATACATGCTGCTCAGTGTTATGTGGCAGCCTGGATGGGAGGGGAGTTTGGGGGAGAATGGGTACATGCATATGTATAGCCGAGTCCCTTTGCTGTGCATCTGAAACTATCACAACATTGTTAATCGGCTATACTCCAATATAAAATAAAAAGTAAAAAAAAAAAAAAAAAAAAAAAAAAGATACATGTACCACAATGTTCATTGCAGCACTATTTACAATTGTCAGGACATGGAAACAACCTAAATGTCCATCAACAGATGAATGGATAAAGAAGGTGTGGCACATATATACAATGGAATATTACTCAGCCATAAAAAGAAACGAAATTGAGTTATTTGTAATGAGGTAGATGGACCTAGAGTCTGTCATACAGAGTGAAGTAAGTCAGAAAAAGAAAAACAAATACTGTATGCTAACGCACATATATTGAATCTAAAAAAACGGTACTGATGAACTTAGTGGCAGGGCAGGAATAAAGACGCAGACGTAGAGAATAGACTTGAGGACACGGGGCGGAGAGGAGAAGCTGGGATGAAGTGAGAGAGAGTAGCATTGGCATATATACAGTACCAAATGTAAAATGGATGACTAGTGGCAAGTTGCTGCATAGCACAGGGAGATCAGCTCGATACTTTGTGATGACCTAGAGGGGTGGGACAGGGAAGATGGGAGGGAGGCTCAAGAGGGAGGGGATATGGGGATATATGTATACTTATAGCTGATTCACTTTGTTGTACAACAGAAACTAACACAACATTGTAAAGCAATCATACTCCAATAAAGATATTAAAAAAAAGATCTATATGTATATTTCATGTAACAGAAGGACCCAGGGAACAAGTACACCCTTGGGGTTAGCACACCACCCCAGTATTTCTTGGCTGAGAACCAGAGCTCTTTCCCAGGTTACAAAACCCAGTGTCAGTAGCAGAGAGTGAGTTGAAGTGACATCCTAGGAGTTTTTAATGAGTATGTGGTGCATATATGTAGGTATGTTCTAAACACTTAAAATAAATCTCCTGTGTGTACCAGTTACTTATTACAGTAATTCTGTAAGGAGGTACTGCTTGCCCCATTTTACAGGAGCGGAGACTGAGACTCATCAAAGTGAAATAACTTACGGTTACCATAGCTACTAGGTGGTGGGCCAGGATTCCAGCCTCCATCTTCTGAGGCCAAAGCCCTGCACTCTTCCCATCTTCTGTCTGTTACAAGCTGATTTCTCATTAGGCGTTAATTGTGTATCCTGGTGACTCAGCAGCATGGAATGAGAGACAATGAATTCTTGTCCTTATGTGATTCTGGGATGCAGATAAGGAATATGTGGTCAGATTCAGTATCTACAGGCTTATATTGAGCACCAACTATATGAAAAGATGGTGTATTAGTTTCTTATTTCTGCCCTAACAAATTACCATCACCACTGGTTTAAAACAACACAAATTTATTCTCTTACAGTTCTAGAGGTCAGAAGTTCGGAATGGGTTTTACTGGGCTAATATCAAGGTGTCAGTGGGGCTGCTTTCTTCTGGAGGCTCTTAGGGGAGAATCTATTCCTTGACTTTTCTGGCTTCTGTGGGTTGCCTGCATCCTTGGCTCGTAGCATCCTTCTGTTTTCAAAGCCAGCAATAGCCAGTTGAGGCCTTCTTGCATCACTGTGACTCTGACTTTTCTGCTTCCCTCTTCTACATTTAAGGGCCCTTGTGATTATATTGGGCCCACCTGGATAATCCAGGAAAATCTCCCCATCTACAGGTCATCTGATTAGCAACCTCAGTTCCGTCTGCTCCCTTAATCCCCTTCTGCCATGTAATGTAACATTTGCAGGCTCCAGGGATTAGAACGTGGACACCTTTGGGGGAGGCATTATTCTGCCCACCATAGAGAGATTCTGCTAAATGGGGCACACAGATGAATTAGGGCCTCTACCCTCAAGAAGTTTACAGTCTGGTGTGTGTGTGTGTGTGTTCACAGCTAAGTGGAATAAAAGGCAGGATGTGAAAAGGGACATGGCAGGGTTAAGTCTAGGAGGTAGAGGAAGTGAGGAGGGGTATTACTTCAGATTGGGGAGTTGAGGGGATATAGGAAGGCTTTTTGGAGGAGGTGGTCAGTGAACTTAGCGCTGAATGATGGATAGAATTTCAAAGGGTAATGTTGGTTGGGAGAACATCCTAAGCAAAGGGAATGGCCCAGAAACACAGGATGAGTGTCCTGCTAGAGGTGCGTTTGTCATGGTCCCCAGCTTAGCTGCCTTCAGGGGCCACCAGTCACAGGGGAGAGAGGAGCCTCCTTCCCCCTTGCTGGCTCCTGGGTTTTCAGGAAGGGTGGGTCCCAGCCAGAGTGGGCAGCCACCACGGAGCTCTAGCATATTGTTGCTGTGCAGAAACCTGGGATGGGGTGGCCAGATTGTTGCTTTTCTAAAGAAGCCTAAGATCTGGATTTTTATGTGAAATACTTAGGTTTTAAAAGTGAGTGTGTAATTCAGTTCTAAAACCCCACACTGGGGCTTCCCTGGTGGCGAAGTGGTTAAGAATCCCCCTACCAATGCAGGGGACATGGGTTTGAGCCCTGGTCCGGAAAGATCCCACATGCCGCGGAGCAACTAAGCCCGTGCGCCACAACTACTGAGCCTGCACTCTAGAGCCCAGGAGCCACAACTACTGAAGCATGCGCGCCTAGAGCCTGTGCTCTGCAACTAGAGAAACCACTGCAATAAGCCCGTTCACCACAACGAAGAGTAGACCCCGCTCGCTGCAACTAGGGAAAGCCCATGTGCACAGCAACAAAGACCCAATGCAGCCAAAAATAAATAAATTAAATCAATAAAAAATAAAAACAACCCACACTGAATAGGGCAAATGGAAATCAGAGGGCTTCCAGCTGTAACTTCTGATGTGAGGCACAGAGAGATTGAGTTATTTGCCCAAGGCCACACGGCTGTGAGATGACAAAGCCAGCATAGTCAGTGATCCCTGGGTTCTTGATAACATGCTCCAAATTACTCAGCCATTGTGAGTAACCTCTGGAGAGGTGGATAAACAGCTGTCATGGACCACAGGAGGTGTTCAAGTCAGGAGAAGATGGCTACTGATCAGTAAGATGGCCTTGTAAGAGTATTAGTGCAAGAGGACAAGATTTCTTTCAACCCTGAGATGTTGTCATTCCAGGAAGATTTGGGACACGTCATATGGCTTCCCAGGAGGGTCTGCACTGTCTGCACTGCCTGAGATCTGGAACATTGATTCAGGAATTTATGTCTTGCAGTTGTTTCTCTGAAAGAGAGAGGCGGGGGGGGGGTGGGTGGGGAGGGGAAGGAGGGAGGGAGGGAGAGAGAAAAGAAGGAGAAGAAAAAAAAACAGAAGAAAAGAAAAACCAAAATTACCTCTTTTGTTTATGCTGAAAGAAAAGGCATTTGGCTCACAAAAAGGGGATGGATAATTAAGATCATTAATGATATGAAAGTTCATTGGAAACTCCTTTTTTTTCAAGATAGAAATGATTCCTTCATCATCATCTCTGATAGCATGGAAATTTTATCCCATCTTGTACCCCAGTTACAGACTATAATGACTTAGTCTTCAGAAAGAGTTTTTTTTAATACAAAGCATTTCTTTAATTTGCATTTTTAACCTCTGGGTTTGAATAACAGGCTGTGCAATGATAAAACTGCAACTGAAATTCCTATCTGATGGGAATTGCTGTAGGTTTACATTGAGGGGCCTGCTTTTTCAGCAAATGCCCCAGGTAAGTACAATTCAGTTTCGCAAATATGTCTTGCACGGTGTTATGTGGTGATTAAGATCCTGGCCCTCAAGTAGGAAGGGTCTGCATTCATTCATTCAATAGTTATTTGTTAATAAAGTAGCCTTTCCTCCCAGTCTGTCCACGACTGCACTGATACTCCAGAGTCTCCTCAATTTAGTGTCTCCTTTTCTTCTCCAAATTGTCCTGGTTCTAACACTAAAGTATATGGTCATGCTCATCTTGGCTGTTTACTCTGCACCAGGCACTGCTCTCAGCCCAGAGGGAAGAGGTGCTGAGTGGGGCAGACACATCCCTGCCCTTTCCTTATATAACCACCTCATAGCTTTGTGACCCGTGGCAAGTTACTTAACATCTCTGTGCCTCAGTTTCCTCATTGTAGAGCACACCTGGTTGTATCTACTTAGTGAGGTGGTTGTGAAAAATTAGATGGTCCATTCCATGCAAAATTTGTAGCAGAGTCCCTGGCACAGAGAGAGAGCTGGTTACATGCTAGTTATCATTGTTAGTATTTCTCCTGAATGGAGGGACTGTGCCTGGTCCAGTGTGTGTGTAGCAGACGAGAGCACACTAAGATAAGCTGTGGACCAGTGAAGGAGAAAGGAACACACACAAACAATTACAGAATCCAAAGGCATTTTTTATTCATTCATTTATTTAACAAGTAATTTACATGTTTCCTGCCTAACCTAGGCTCTGAGCAGGGTTCTGGGGACTCACTGGTAACTGAGGTAAACCCTGGTTAACATGGCCTGAGATCGCTGTGGTGCAGCTGAGGCCCCCGTGCTGTGTGAGCGTAAAGGCGGGTCTCTGGTTTAGTTAGAGGGGTAAAGAGGCCTTTCAGGGTAGGCTGAATTGTGCCCTCTCAAAATTCATATATTGAAGTCCTAACCTCCAAGACCTCAGAGTGTGATCTTATTTCAAGCCAGGGTCTTTACAGAGGTAATCGGGGTCATCAAGATGGGCCCTAATCCAACATGACTGGTGTCCTTATAAAAAGGGGAAATTTGGACACAGACATGCGCACAGGGAGAACACCGTGTGATGATGAAGGCAGAGATTGGGGTGATGCTTCTACAAGCCAAGAAACACCAAGGATGGCCAGCAAGCCACCGGAAGCTGGGAGAGAGGCCAGGAACAGATCCTCCCTCACAGCCTCAGAAGGAACTCATTCCGCTAACACCTTAATATCAGACTTAGGAGAGAATAAATTTCTGTTGCTTAAGCCATGCAGTCTGTGGTACTTCGTTATGGCACTCCCCAGATACCGACAGACCTTCCCAGAGGTCAAGGTGTCCAGGCAGGTGTTGCTGGGTGAGCAGAAGCATTTGCACTGGTGGGACATGTCCCGTCACTTGGATCAAGTTCCTGGGGGCTGGTACACTCCCTTATCTTAGATATGGACATCCTCGGAGCTCCATTCCAGCCCATTCACTTATCATGACTCCAAATCAGTATGCCAGTGTGACAAAGAGGAGATGAGGCTCCAAAAGCATGTTTTGAGGGAGAAAGATGCAAATCGTTGTTTTCCAGAGGCAAGTGATACCACTGGAACAGCTGCAGGAGGAAAGAAAAAAAAATTGGCTTCAAGTGAACCACAGATTTGGAGTTCTCAGACATACAGCTGCTACCTCGTGTACCTTAACCATTTCAGTCTTCTGTTTTCTGCCATGCTTCCAGTGATTGGCTAACTACATTGACCAACTCACAGAAGGAGAGATGTTCAAGACTGCCACTGGCTTTTTCTATACTTGTGGGGAAATTTTGACATCTCAGGCATAACCACATGCAACTGACACTTGCCATTTGCAAGAGATATGTCTAGAGTCCTTCATGGATTTGAGGATTCGTGAATAGGATCACTCTTTTGTTAATGATTTTTTTAAAGTGAAATATGTCAAACACAGACAAGTACAGAAATAATATAATGCCCACCAGCATATCCTTCCCCCAGTTTAAGAAATGAAGCATCATACATACAGTTGAAGCCTCTTGTCTAGCACGCTGTAATCGTTTCCCCTCCCCAGAGATTACCACAAACATTTCCATGTTTTTTTTTATTCTTTTGCTTAATGTTTTGTAACCCAAAGCAATAGATCCTATTCTTAAACTGTACCAAAATGAAATTAGATCATTCTGCAACTTGCTTTTCTCACTCCCCATTACTTTTCAATGTTTATTCATAGGATGCAATTCATTTATTGTAACTGCTGTACAGTGTTCCCTTGGATTATGCCACAGTTTATTAATTTATTTCCGTATTGATGTAGATGTGAACATTCTTGTTTGGGTTTCCTTGTGCACATTTCTGGGAAGTTCTGTAGGGCACATTTTACAGGATACATATGAAGAAAAGAGTGATCTTGCTGGGTCATAGGATTTGCCATCTTGGAATTTATAAGATTGTGACAAATTACTCCCCAGAAGAGTACTTTGCATTTCCACCTGCAATTTTGATAGTTCCTACTTGTCCAGGCCTAGCCAATGCTTGGTATTATGAAACTTTAAATTTTTGCCAGTATGGTTATGGTGAGTTTTTAAAACTGCATATTCTGATACCAGCGAAGTTCAGCCTCTTTGAAATATTTATTGTTCATTCAGCTTTCCAAAATGGGAAAGGGTATTGCCCATTGTATCCTTTGCCCATTTTTTTTCGAACAGGTTGAATTGTTGAATAGCATCAGTAGGAGAGGGCATCATTGTCTTATTCCTGACTTCAATGGAGATGATCCTCAAGTTTTTTTTTTTTTTTTTTTTTTTTTGCGGTATGTGGGCCTCTCACTGTTGTGGCCTTTCCCGTTGCGGAGCATAGGCTCCGGACGCGCAGGCCCAACGGCCATGGCTCACGGGCCCAGCCGCTCCGCGGCATGTGGGATCTTCCCAGACCGGGGCACGAACCCGTGTCCCCTGCATCGGCAGGCGGATTCTCAACCACTGCGCCACCAGGGAAGCCCGATCCTCAAGTTTTAACATTAAAAATTATGTTTGTTTAAATTTTTTGATTGTTACCTATTACCACATTAAGGAAATTTACTATATTCCCAGTTTTCCTTTAGAGAACTTATGATTTTGCCATTCACACTCAGATCTACAACCTACTTGTAATAAGATTTTTTGTATAAGGTGGAAGAGAGAGGTCTTTAGCAGACTTAATAAAATTAACAGTAGTTATGTAATATCTTTCAGTCCATATTCAAATTCCCTCCAGTGCCTAAAATATGCCTTTTGTAGATTGTTTGTTGAAATTGAGATCCAAACAAGGGTTTTCATTAAACATTATTTTTTCATGCTACTTACTTGTGAAGGAGGTGAGTTGTCCTGAAAGATGTTTTAGGTAATGGGTTTTATTATTGCTTCTTTGTGGTGTCATTTAATTTGTTCCCCTGGCCCTTATGTGTCTTGTAGATCTTCAGTTAGATGTAAAGTGTGGATTAGGTTTAACTTTATTTTTTGGCACAGATTCTTCACTAGTGGTGCTTTACCTCATGTCCAATTTTGGGTTGTCATGTTTAGTGATGCTTAGATTGATAAGTGGGTTAGCTAGTGACAGTTTCATTCCTTCCTTGTAAAATCTCTCATCAACCTTCCACCTAATAATTTTACCATCCATCAATGACCATTGTCTGAATCAGTTATTAACTGAGGAATTGCAATATGGCAAATTTTAATTCTACCATTCCTTCAGTATGTAGTAAGCGAAAGAGCTTTATCCTCTTTGATATTTGATTACTCTGAAGTAACATTCATGTTAGAATGACAGAATAAATGCGTAACTCTTTCCCTTTATTTATCAAATTTCAGAGGAGTTGGTGTCTTTGCAAGACCCAGTGTTATCCATCCAGTGAATTTTGTTTCTCTCTCCTTTTTTATTGAGGCTAATTATTAACTCTGTTTTCCATATATTCCATGTATTTTAGTAAATTACAGTCTAATTTTTATGAGTATTTTTATTGAAGCATAATATATGTATAGATGATCGTATAAACTGTTAATGTACAGCTTGAGGTGGTTTTCATAAGGTGATACCTATATGACTGCTGCTCATATCAAGAGATACAAAATGAAAAGTCTTCCTGTGTTCACAGATTGGAAGACTTAATAATGTTAAAATGTCCATGCTATCCAAAGCAATCTACAATACAGATCCAATGCCATCCCTACCAAGATCCCAAAGACATTTTTTTACAGAAATAGAAAAACAATTTTAAAGTTTATATGGAACCACAAAAGACCACTAATAGCCAAATCAATCTTGAGAAAGAAGAACAAAGCTGAAGGCATCACGCTTCCTGATTTCAAAATCGATTACAGAGCTACAGTGATCCATATAGTATTATACGGGCATAAAGACAAATATACAAACCAATGGAAATGAATAGAGAGGCCAGAAGTAAATTCAGGCATATAAGGTCAACTGATCTTTGACAAGAGTGCAAAGGAAACCCAAGGGGAAAGGATAGTCTTTTCAACAATGGTATTGGGAAAACTAAATAGCCACTTGTGAAAAATGAAATTGGACCCTTATCTCACACCACACACAAAAATCAACTCAAAATGGATTACAGACTTAAATATGAGACCTGAAACTGTAAAACTCCTAGAAGAAAGCATAGGGGGAAATCTTTATTCTATTGATCTTGGCAGTGATCTCATGGATATGACAGCAAAAGCACAAGTAACAACAACAACAAAAATACACAAGTGGGACTGTTGCCAAACTAAAAAGCTTCCTCACAGCAAAGGAAACAATCAACACAGTGAAAAGGCAACCTACAGGATGGGAGAACATATTGCAAGCCATGTATCAGATAAGGGGTCAGACTCCAAAATGTGCAGGAAACTCCTACACCTCAATAGTAAAAACAGCCAATAACCCAATTAGAAATGGGCTAAGGACTTAAATAGACATTTCTCCAGAGATGACATAACAAATGGCCAACAGGTAGATATAGGAAAAAAATTGTTCAAAGGCACTAATGTTCTTTTGATTTGCAGGGAAATGCAAGTCAAAAACCACAGCGAGATGCCAGTCATACCTGTCAGAATGGCCATTTTCAAAAAAACAAAAGACAACAGGAGAAATTGGAGCCCTTGCACACTGTTGGTGGTAATGGAAAACAGTGCAGGTGCTGTGGAAAACAGTATGGAGGTTCCTCAAAAAATTACATATGATCCAGCAATCCCACTTCTGGGTATTTCTCCAAAAGAATCGAACTCCAAATCTCAAAGAGATATTAGCACTCCTATGTTCATTGTAACTCTATATAGAGTAGCCAAGATGTGGTAACAACCTAAATGTCCACTGATAGATGAATAGAATAAGAAAGGTGCACTACATATATATGCACACACATATGTTCACATATATATATATAGACATACATTGGAATTCTATTTTGCCTTAAAAAGGAAGGAAATTCTGAAATATATATAGCTTGGATGTACCTTGAGGGCATTATGCTAAGTGAAATAAGCCAGTCACAGAAAGATAAGTATTGCATGATTCCTCTTACATGAGTTATCTAAAATACTCAAATTCATCGAACCAAAGAGTGAAATGGTGGTTGCTGGGGCTGGACGGAGATGGAAATGGGGAGTTGTTAATCAGTGGGCATAAAGATTCAGTTAAGCAAGATAAATAAGCTCTAGAGATCTGCTGTACAATATTGTACCTATAGTGAATAATATATTGTACACTTAAAAATTTGTTAAGAGTTTAAGAGAATAAATATCATGTTAAGTGTTCTCACCATAAAATAAAATAAAATAAAATAAAATAAAGCAAATAAAAATAAACGGAGTATCTTGCAGACCAAAAAAAGAGCAGTAAGAAGAAGGAAAGAAAGAAATTACTGACCTCAAGGACCGCAGCCCCTCTATCCTCCACCCCAGGCTCTCTGCCATTCATCTACTCCTAAAGATAACCATTGCCCTGACTTTGTCAACCTCATTTAATTTTTTTCCAGGTTTGGAACTTTAAATAAATGTAGACCTGTGGTGTATCTTCTCTTTTATGAGGCTTTTTCATCCAGCATTATGTTTCTGAGGATCACTTGTTTCATGTAGTTGTAGATTGTTTATTCTAGCTTGTGCCTGTATTTCAGTGCTTGATTATATTGCATTCTGTTCTTTGGACTTGATTGAATTTGGGTTGTTTCCATTTGGGGCTGGAACAAATCTTGTATATGTCTTGCACATTTTTTTTTTTTTTTGGTGTACCTGTAATTTTTTGGATGTGTACTTTGGAATGGAATTGCTAGGTCGTATGCAAATGCTTAGTTCTGATTGGCAGTGTCAAATCGTTTTCCAGAGTGTTTTTACCAATTTACACTTGCACTGTGATATATGAGAATTCTAGTTTTCCCTCATCTTTGCCAACACTCGGTTCTGTCACTCTTTATAATTTTAGAAATTCTGGTGTATGTGCATGACAATCCATTGTGATTTCAGTTTATATCGCCTTGATGCCTGATGAGATTGAGCGCATTTTCATCTGCATATTGGTCATTTTATGAAATATCTGTTCAGGTCTTCTACCAACTATTTGTCAAATTGGTTTCTCTCTCTTCTTACTGATTTTTAGGTGTTCTTGATGTGCTTTGAAAAAGAAACATTTGTCAGTTATATACAATGCAAATATTTTCTCACACTCTGGCTTCTTCATTCTCTTAATGGTATCTTTTAGTAACAGAAATTGTTATGTGAATGTACCCAACATAACAAGTTTGTCCTTTGTAATAGTTAAGACATATTTTGTTTCCTATTTAAAAAATCTTTGCTACTTAAAAGTCCCCAATATTTTTTTCCTGTGTAACCTTTTGAAGGTTTACATTTTTACCTTTCATTAATGATTTTCCATCCATCTGGAGTTGATTTTCTTTATGGGGTGAGGGGAGGAGAGGACAGTATTTATTTCCAGTTTACCCAGCACCGTGAATCGAAAAGGCCCTTGTGAACAGTTTGCTATCACTGTGTAACAAAAACTATCAAAAACAATTTAGTCACTTGAAACAACTACCATTTATTTTGGTCGCAATGCTACATGTCAGCAATTTGGGCTGAGGCTCACTTATACATCTGCAACCCACCTCTGGGTTGACTGGGGCACCTTTCCATATGGTTTGTCACCTTACAGCAAGATAACCTGGCTGGTTCACATAGCGGCTAGGTTCTAAGAGAGAAGAGAATGTCATAATGTGAAAGCACTTTTCAATCTCCGTTTATATCACATTTGCTATCATCCCTTTGGCCAAAGGAAGGCCAGTATTCAACCCCAGACTTTGGGAGGGGACTTCCCTATGTCATGGATATAGGGTAGTGTGGTCATATTGGGGTCCATTCTGCAATAATCTGCTCAAACCGTGCTGTCCCTGTGGCACTACAATATCACCCTTGTCTCAGAGGAATTGACTGTACGTGTGTCGGTCTGTTTTTGGTTTTGGACTCTTTATTTCATTGTTCTACTTGTCAGTCCGTATGCTAGTAACATATTTCCTTAATTCCCCTAACTTTGTAATTTTAGGTATGGCATTTTAACTTCTCTTACTTTGTTATTCTTCTGCGAGATTGCCTTGGCTGCTCTTGGCCCTTTGTATTTCCATATAATAATAGGAACAGGTAGTCAACTTTCTTTAAAAAATGGCTGGAATTTTGTTAACTAAGTAGATAAATTGGAGGACCATTAACAACTTCAAAATACTGAGTCTTCTAATCCACGAGCATGGTATATCCCTCTATTTCTATTTTTTTTTTTTTTTTTTTTTTTGCAGTACGTGGGCCTCTCACTGTCATGGCCTCTCCTGTTGTGGAGCACAGGCTCTGGATGCGCAGGCTCAGCTGCCATGGCTCACGGGCCTAGCCGCTCCGCGGCATGTGGGATCTTCCCGGACCGGGGCACGAACCCATGTCCCCTGCATCGGCAGGCGGACTCTCAACCACTGCGCCACCAGGGAAGCCCATATCCCTCTATTTCTAGTCATTCTATTTCTCTCGGTAAAACTTGAGCTCTTGCACAATTTTTAGATATGAAAAAGTCTGCATACAATTAAACATTATAGATGTTTAATTGTATGATGCTATTTGAGTGTTATCTTTAAAATGATACATAGAAATACAATTGCTTTTTTGTATATTGATCTTATATCTGGTGTCCTTTCTAAAATTACTTATTAAGTACATTAGCTTTTCTGTAGATTATCTTTGACTTTCTACATATCTAATTGTGTCTTCTGTGAACAAGGGTGTTTTATATTTTCTTTTCCAAACCTTATACCTTTAATTTCTTTTTGTGCCTGAGAAATTTTCTAGGACCTACTAGAAGTTGAATACAAATAGTGATAATAAGCATTTTGCTTGTTTCCTAATTTCTTTAAATATTTAACCATTAGGGTTTTTTTTTTAATTTTTAAAATTTTTTTGGTAAATCAGGTTAAAGAAACTCCATCTACTCCTAAATATACTGTGTTTTATCATGAATTTGTATTGGATTTTATCAAATGCTTTTAATGCATCAATTAAAATTATTTCAAATGCCTTTTTTTTCTCTTTATCTTTTATGTCATCAATCTTACATTTCTGGGATAAACTGACTCTAGTCATGTTGTAATAACCTTCTTATAGCAGGATTCAGTCTGCTAATATTTTATTTAGGATTTTTTTTTTTTTTTTTTTTTTTTTTTTTTTGCGGTACGCGGGCCTCTCACTGCTGTGGCCTCTCCCGTTGCGGAGCACAGGCTCCGGACACACAGGCTCCGCGGCCATGGCTCGCGGGCCCAGCCGCTCCGCGGCATGTGGGATCTTCCGGGATAGGGGCACGAACCCGTGTCCCCTGCATCGGCAGGCGGACTCTCAACCACTGCGCCACCAGGGAAGCCCTTATTTAGGATTTTTGCATCCATGTTTACGAGTCAGGTTGACCTGTAATTTTCCTTTCTTATAATGTTTTTCTCATGTTTTGGTATCAAGATGAGGCAGTCTCATAAAACACATTGGGAAATGTTCCCCCTTTTTCTGTTCTCTGGAAGAGTTTACATAATTTTGGTGTTCTTTCCTACTTTAATGGAAGAGGCCATCTGGACCTAAAAACTTATTTGTGACAATATAGTTAATTGTAGATTCTACTTCCTGAGAGATACAGGACTATTCAGATTTTCTATTGAGTTTTTTATTTGTCAACCAGTCAGGCAACTTGCAGAGTGAGAGAATCAAGCTCATGTTCAAGTTCAGGTTCATTTGGCATTACACATTCTTTTTAAGTCAATGGATTTTATTCACACTTTATCAATCATTCCACTAGTGTCTTTCATAACATAAGGAAAAAATTTTCACAGTTCAGGAGCCAATTCAAGATCACATATTACATTTAGTTGTCATGTATATTTCTTTAAACATTATTTAAGTTGCTTTTTACTTGATAGTGGCCTTTGATTTTATTTCTTTATTTCCATTTCTTGCTATTGTGAATCAGTGGCTTACAATTTAAAGTATTTCTACTTCTGGGAATTATCACTGTTTCCTGAGTGGTTATCAGATCTGGTGATGGAAAATACATAAATCCACACGCATCTGGATTCAAAGTCCAAACCTACCAGTTCTAGCTGTGTGATCTGGGGAACAATGCTCCACTTCTTTGAGCTGCAATTTTTTCTTTTTGTAAATAAAACTTTATTATTATTTTTGACATGTACAATATTATACTTCTACTCCACCACAGTGTGCTTCAGGATCACCTGCGGACCTTAAATCTGCCAATGCTGAGGGTCATTGACTTCAGGAAGTGGGCTCATCTTTCTACCTCCTAGAATCACAAGTAGAAATCAGGAGGAAAAACAGAAGAGTGACTAAAACAGTAATTAGGAGAGAACAGTTATGTTTAAATCTGAAACACTCATTAGTCTTGAAGAATGGAAACCTTAAAAGGCAATTTATGTGCAAACACTTCCAATGTTCTTTCTGAGTCAGGCTGCACACCATCATTAGCTTGCCAAAGACCACCTCTAAGGAGGATTTTTTCCCTCTCCCTTTTTCTTCCCTCCTAATTGCCATGCTCTCGCCAGCTTCCTTGTCAAATTAATGCAGACAGAAGCCACATTCTTACCCAGAGCTTTGTCCGGCAACAAAACCATGTGCTTCATTATCCCGCCGGCCACTGATGTCTCAGAATCTCAGGATGTGAAAGCCAGAAGTAGCCTTCCAGGTGCCACGCACAACAGCCTCATTTTCCTAGTGAGGGAGCCGAGGTCCAGGAAGAAGGCACAAGTCCAGGGTTAGATCCTTCCTTCATCCATTTACTCGACAGATGTTTATCAAATATTTATTGAACAACTACTTCACACCTGGCACAATGGAAATAAAGATAGACAAGTGCCCTAGTTACAGACAGACAGTGAGCTAATAAATTAATACATACAAAACGGGAGAATATGATTTATGCCAGGAAGGAAATATACAGGGTCCTATGATAGAAAATGATGTGTGTGGACCTCCTTGATGGGGTTTGTCTTAGTTCAGGTTTCTCTAGAAGTAAACCCTGAGACAAGGTTCTACGTGCAAGCAGTTTGCTTAGAAGGTGATCCCAAGAAAGACAGAGGGAGGGCAAGTGAGGCAAGGAAGGGGAGACAGTCAATAAAGTTGGGTTATCAAGCAGGTTACCACTGTGGGCACCTGCAGACTTCGGGAAGTGGTGTAGAACATGCCTCAGGGTCATCCCACCCCTATGTTCAAGGGATGTGGGATGTTGATTCACCCATGCCCACCAGTCACTGGTTGAAGGCTCCCCCAGGGTACTTGGAATTCTGGGCATTTACCAGCTGCCGTGCAGGGCAGAACAGAGTCCCATCACCAGGGAAAGCCCTCCATCAAAGAGATGCAGGTGTTTGCAGTGTGTGCATTGGGGTGGTAAGGACAGAAGATGAGTGGGGTACCAACAATATCAGCTGCAGGGTAGTATTAGGGAATCCAGAGAAACAGAAGCAATAGGGACGCTATTGGATGGGTAGATGGATGGATAGATAAAGAGGTTTGTTATAAATAATTGGCTTATGCAACTATGGAGGCTGAGAAGTCCCAAGATCTACTGTCAGAAGGCTGGAGGCCCAGGAGAGCCAACAGTGTAAGTTTCAGTCTGAAAGCTCACGAGCTCGAGATCTAAAAAGAGCCAATGTTTCAGTTCGAGCCCGAAGGCAGAAAGACTGATTTCCCAGCTCTAGGGAGTCAATTGGAGTGTTCTCATACTCCTCAAAAGGGTTAGCTTTTTGTTCTAGTCAGGCCCTCAACTGATTGGATGAGGCCCACCCACATTGGATAGGGCAATCTGCTTTACTCATACTACCAATTTAAATGTTACTTTCATCCAAAACTCCCTTGCAGACACACTCAGAATAATATTGGACCAAATATCTAGGCATTTCACACCCAGTCAAGTTGAAACATAAAGTTGACCATCACAAAGGTAGTCCAAGAAAATTTCTCTGTGGAGCAGAGGTCTAAGATTGGAAAAATGAACCATGTGTGGGGTTCACAAAGAGCTGGGGAAGAAGAGTCCTGGAGTAGGGAAGGGAGGAGATTGGCTGGCTCTCGGGGTTAACAGATGACTGTGACTGACCAAAGTGAACAACATTCATTTATTCAATAGATGTGATTCAATGCCTCCTATGTACCAGGCACTCGGGAGAAGGGAGTGAACAAATCAGACAAATACACTAGTTCTTAAGGAGAGAGATAGACAACAACCAAAGGAGTAAAATACATAGTAGGTCAGATGGAGCCTCTGTCAGCCCTGGCCCCTGAGTGAGTGCAGTAGATGGAGCCATCGGCTGATCTGTGTGGACAAGTAGTACAAGTGACAAAACAAACATTCATTATTACACCATCAAGATTTTGGGTTTATTTGTTACACAGCATAACCTAGCCCATACTGATTGATGAACCATCTTGCTAAATGGCAAAACAGATCATATCACCCCATCCTTTTAATACACACACACACACACACACACACACACACACACACACACACACACACACACACACACACACACACACACACACACTCCCCTCTACCACTCAGAACCCTGTATGCTCCCCATTGCCCTCAGGATAAGGAATAACATTTTTATGCAACCTCAGAAGCCCAGCATGTCCTGCTCTTGCCACCTCTTCAGTATCATCTCTCACCTCTACACACACCCCCACCCCATTTCAGCGTCTTTGAACTTGCTCTTTCTTCTGCTTGGAATAATCTCTCATACTCTGCCCACTTCCACCCCTCCTGCCCTTCCTCCCAACACTGCCCAGCTCCTGTGCATCTTCTGGTCTCAGTCAAGTTCACTCCCTCAAAGGAGCCTTCCCTGCCCCCCGGTGTCTTCCTTCCCATGACATGTCTTCTTGTAGCCTTCAGCACTTCTGCCAATTATAGGTAAAATTCCTGTTGAATGTCAAGTTCCTATTAGACTTTAGGTTCCTGGAAGACAGAGGTGTCTGTCTTATTTGTTCTGGTGCCTCAGCACACAACACCAACAAAGTCAAAGTATATGCTCCCTGTAAATATGTAACCAATGAATAAATAACAGATCTTTCTGACATCTTTCCACCAGAGTGCTTTTATTAAAAGTCAGATTTTCTTTTAAAAGGACTCCTGCATAGAGACACAGGACTCACTTTTGTGAGTTCCAGTCTTTTCAAAGAACTCCCTCCTGTCTTCCAATAAAAAGAGAGACAGGAGAACCGAGGAAACACATCTCCCCCAGAATGCCTCCTGCACGGCGGGCTGCCGGGGAGATGTGATGCTTTAATTGGGAGCAGCAGGGGCTCATTATTCCTTGGATGGAGGCGTGATGCACCTCCCAGGTTGGAGCCTGGTATTTTTCTGGGATTCCTCAGCAGCCCCAGCTCTTCCCAACCCCTGACCCTACATGAATGACCCAAGTTAAGGAGAGGGCAACTGTTCCGACCACTTTGTGAGGTCACGGGCTGCAGGAAACCTACACTGCATGGGAGGGGGTAGCTGGAGACCTTCCCTGAAATTCCGTCATCAGTTGTCAAAGATCATAGTGAAATTATGATTTAATTTGGTTAGAAGTACAGGGATTTGGGAGATGCTCAAGGGTGGTTCTCTTGTAAGTGTCACATCTCAGGCTGTCCTGTGTCATTGGTTAGCTTTGCCAAGTTGCTTTATTGTCCAAAAGGGAGACTCCCATCTCTTGGTCCTTGGGATGCTCCTGGTGCCTCCAGGGCCTCACGTGCAGATTTGCATATAACTGGCTGATTGAGCCCAACCCAGTTCCAATCCCTGGGCCACCAGGCTTCCCAAACAGCACCGGCCCTGAAAAGGATCATAGTGAGGGAGACGTGCGTGAGCTTGAAAAATTGCTTTCCTACTGTGTTCCAGGAAAGATTCATTTGTCTAAGCAGGCACTGGACGTATAAGAGGGTGACATAAATGAAAATGTGAGTGAAAACAAGGAAGAAAGACAGGGATGGGACAGAAACGGCGCCAGAGGGAAGCTGGAAATGTGTACCTTCAAAGCCCCCATGCAGATCTGAGCTTCCTCGTGGCCAGTTCGAAAAGTGTAATCAAGGCAGTAACCCATTTCACAGGTCTGTACAGAGAAACCAGGCCTGGTGCTGAGGAGCTGCACAAGGACTCCTGGCCCTGAGGGGCGGCCCTGGACAAGCTGTCGGAGGGTTGGCTCTCTCCTTGGCACTGAGACTCTGCTGGTTGCAGGAACTTGGCCAAGTCACTTGGTTCCCATTAAATCAAGGACAAGCATCTCTGCTCTGTTCCCCTCCCAGGGTGCCGTGAAGGTCAGAAAAGGGTAGAAATGCTTTTTTGAACCAGAAAGAACGCTACAAGCATGGGGCATTATTATCTATAAGAAACTGATGGTGTTAATTAATCTCTCTGAGCTTCAGTTACCTTAACTGTAACATCGGGCATAATAACAACCTCACAGGGTTTTTGTAAGAATGTAGATCGTCTGATTGGTGGCAGGACCTGTCTGATCTTAATCCTCTCCCTCTCTGGCTTTCTCTCATTAAGCAAGAGGGACAGACCCTCAGATTGAAATGGAGTGGATTCAAATCATAATGACATAAATGTTCTGCTCTGAATATTTATCTATTCTTTTAAACACTGTACATACATGGAATGCTCTACATACTCACATGTTACACACACACACACACACACACACACACACACCACACTGTATTCACCTACATTACCTGCAAGCAAGGCCAGCTCCATGCATGGGACCTGGGCAGTCGCCTAGGGCTGTACCCTGCGAGAGGCCCCACATTTGGTTTGATGCTCTATCACCATCTTGAAATGTTTAATAATATTTGAATAAGGGATCTTGCGTTTTCACTTTACACTGAGCCCTGCAAGTTCGACAGCTGGTCCTGTCCTGTCTGCACACGTGACCGGCCAGCACATTGCAGGAGGAAGAGCAGAGACCTTTAGAGCTGGAAGCTCAACTTCCTCCCAGAGTCTCTTTCTTTTCTCAGTAAAGCAGAGAGGGCTGTCTTACTTACTCTGGTGTCTGCATGTCGCTGCCTGCCCGAGACCCCCAGAGACGGGGGTCTTCCACCTGCTTCTGGGAGAAGGGGACATGTGATGGGGGTATCCTGGTATGGCCGGTGCTCGCTGCATCTTTGACTTTCATTCTTCCGTCTCTGTGACTCCCACTGGCCTCTGATCTCTTCATCTTCATGCTGCCATGGCCTCCTGCACCAGTGCACATCCTCCTGCACAGTGCTGTGAACCCAGTGGTTTCAGGCTCAGGCTCTAGAGCTGGAATGGCCAGTGTTCAAGTCCTCGGCCTGCCCCTCTGCGCCTCTGACCCAATGGCAAGGTTCCTGGCTTGTCTGGGTCTCAGCTTCCTCATATGGAGAGTGGAGAGAGCGGGTGTGAGCTCCTCACTGTGAAGACTGAGAGCTAGGCCTGGCCCCGAATCGTCTGAAACATCAGGCAATTGATATGGCTGCAGCAGCACCCCCTTTCTGAGTTTGCTCCCAACCCATCACTTGTGACAGGCAGCAAAAGGGATCATCTGAAAATCTAAGTCAGGTCATATACTGTCCCTGCTTGGGACTCCTCCACAGTACCCCCTGCATTTAAAATCACTCCAAGCTCTGTAAACAGTGGCCTGAGGGGCCCACCTACCTCTCTGACTTCAGCTCACTCCCACCTGCCCTTCCCATCACTCACCACTTCAGACACACGGCCTTTTGTCAGGTGCTCAGAAACACCAAACTTGTTCCTGCCCCAGGACCTTTGCACGTGCTGTTCCCTGTGCCGAGTACTTGTGCACGAATAACTAGGATGACTGTTACAAACACCTGGCCAAATGGCACGTTCCCCATGCTTGGCTGGTCACTGCAGGCCAGAGCTTCTCAACCTCTCTTGCATCATCACCTTCCCACACCCATCCCAGGAGCCTTTTGAGACATTGTTTTCCTGATCATCTCCCCCCACTCCCCACCTGCCATGGGATTTTGATAGCTCAGGTATACTGTATACCTGTGCACACTGTCTCTGTGTGCCTGTGCTTTGCACTTAAAAGAGTAAGATAATCTTGCCCCCAGAACCAGTTTCCCCCTTCTTGCAGGGTTGCGTGCTGTGGGCAGTCCTGATGGTGGCGAGCTTCTGCCCCTCAGGCAGCCTCTGAGTTTGGTGTCATTCCCACAGTTTAGTAAACTCTTTCTGTGCCTTGTCCTGTGTGCGAAGTTCTGTCAATGTTAGAAATGAGAAGTTTGATATTCTGTTAGCTGGGAAAGCTCACGGAAGGGGCAGGAGCACATGTAACCACTGGGGCGTTAGGAAGATTTCATACCAGGCTGGAACAGTTTCCATTTCTAAATGGACAGAAAAGGAAATGGTTTGGCCTTTTTCTTAGCAAATATCTGACAAGGAGTGCTTTGGAGCTGGGCTGGACAGTTGGAAGCATGAGATTTCCAGAAAGCTTTCATTTCCTTTTCTTTTTCTCTCAAATATTGTCAGTTTTTTCAGACTTCTGTTCTCAAGGTTTTATCTCCTTCCAAGAATCTGACAAAACCCAAGCATATGCTCAGCGACTGAGCAATTTGTGTTATGACTGTATGATTCTGTTACCAAATGTTCCATTTTCAAAATAAATTAGATAAGGACAGTCTCAATTCTGAAAGAGTGCACTCAGCTTATAAATGTGAGTTCATATATGAACTCACAGATTTCAAATAGCATGTTTGTATATTCTGAGACTAATGTGGTGACTTGAGCTACAGAAGTTGCTTTTGTTTGCATAGACTCTATTATGTCCTTAAAGTTTTAATGATTTCTTTTTCCTCCACATTTATTTCATTATCCAGTCAGTTTTTAATCCCTACACATAGAGATCCAGGACTCACAAATAGACACTTTTTGAATGAATGATTGTAATGTTTACAGATCATGTGTGAAATCATGAGAATTTTTGAGATCTGTCTGTTAGTGTAAAAACAACTAAATGACTTAGTGACAGTGATCGGTAACCTGCCTGGTGCCATGCTTTGTTCTGAGCACTTTACAAATATTAAATAATTTGATCCTACAGCAATCCTATTATGTAGCTGTTATTATTACTTTCCTATTACAGAGGAGGAAGCAGGTCCCACAGCTTGTAAGGGGAAGAGCCAGCTTCAGGTTCTGTGTATGTAGTGATGTCATTACAATAACAGTTAACAATATCAACAGCTGCCAGTAGTAATGGCTTAGATGGCAATAACACTAAGAACAAAGCAGGTCAGATCTATCAGGTAGAATGCTGGATGTTTTCTGTAAATCATCTCTAATTTTCACAGTGACTTTCAAAGGTAGTGAAATTACTGTTCCCATTTTGCAGATATGGAAGCAAAGCACCAGAAAGGTTAAGACAGCCTCAGGTCACATAGTGCTGGGTGGAGAGGCTGGGTCTGGAGTTGGGCCTACATCCAAGTCTCTGTTGGGTCTTGCTGTGAGAACTGAGAAGACGGCTGTCCCTGATAAGGGGGAGGGACAGACGTCTGTTCAGGAAACTTCTCCTGGCCACCACTTGGCAGCCAGCCACATCGAGAGGCCAGGAAGGCTAGGAAAAACATAGCCCAGTCCTGTCCATGCAGGTCTCCTGGGCCAGTGGAGAAGGGATAAACGTCCACAGAATGGGGAAGAGTGGCTGAGTATTCTCTGTGTCCACCCATTCACTCATTCATTCATTCAGTTGTCCATTTACCAATGCTTTGAGGGCCTACTGTGTGCAGGCTCTGGCTCCACTAGGGATACTGACCACACCCATACCTGTGGCATTTGACCCAGTGGACCCCTCCATGGACTCTCCTCCTTAGGTTCTCTTATGGACTGAATGTTTATGTCCCCCTGAATTCACACCCCAGGGTGATGGTATCTGGAGGTGTGCCTTTGGGAGATACTTAGGTTTAGATGAGGTCATGAGGGTGGGGCCCCATGATGGGATTAGTGTCCTTGTAAGAAGAAGAAGAGAGAAGAGAGCTCTCCCTCTCCATCATGTGAGGACACAGCAAGAAGGCAGCTGTCTCTGAACCAGGAAGAGGGGCGTTACCAGAACTGAATCTGCTGGCACCTTGTTCTTGGACGTCCAGCCTCCAGACCATGAAACATAAATGCCTGTTTGTTTAAGCCTCTCAGTCTATGGTATTGGTTACACCAGCCCGAGCTGACTGAGACCAGTTTCGTGATATTCTCGGGTTCTCTCCCATGTCCAAGCAGGGTCCCCTCCTGTGTCCCGTGTTGCCTGCCTTTAGCTGCAGGTGTCCCCAGGCTTCTGTCCTCAGCCCCTATTCTTGACCGGCGTGCCCCACCTGGACCAGTTCATCCACCTCTCCCACACCGGCTGCTGAGTCCAGAGCCAGCACCCACTCCTTACAACTCTCTGGGTCCTCCTGCTGTCTCTTTATCACCAGGAGCCCCTCAAGCTCACAGGCCCTGAACCAAACTCTCCATCTTTCCTTACAAACTGTCCTTGTTTCTCCTTTGGTCTTTGCCTCTGCTGGGGCCTTCACCCTCCATATCTAATCAGTCACCTGTGCTGGGGATCCAGAATCTTCACTGAGTCCACGCCTCCCTTCCTCTGTGGCCATTTCCAGTGTTCTTGCTGATTTGTGTCCTTTTCTCTCCTCCTGTCCTGGCTCTGGTTCAGACTCTCTGACCCTCTTGTCTGGATTCTACATGTCTCCTGACCTCTCTTCCCTGGATCCACACTGTGATGGGTGTGGGTGATGATTGAATACAGAGTTTTCCCTCTATAACCCAGGGTCCCTCATGTCCCCTAGTCCTGTGCTTTTCCAATAAAATCAATATCATCATCATTATTGTCTGAGTCTGCTTGGGCCACCATAACAAAGTACCATGGACTGAGGGGCCTAAACAATGGTAATTTATTTCCTCACAGTCCTGGAGGCTAAAAGTCTGAGATCAAGGATTCAGCAGAGTTGGTTCCTTCTGAGGCCTCTCTCCTTGGCTTGTAGACGGCCGCCCTCTCCCTGTGTCCTCACATGGTCATCCTTCTGTGCATGTCTGTGTCCTAATTTCTTCTTCTTATAAGGACACCAGTCATATTGGATTAAGGCCCACTCTAGTGACCTCATTTTACCTTAATCACCTCTTTAAATGCCATTTCTCCAAATAAGCCCCATCTAAGGTTCTGGGGACTTTAGCATGTGAATTCTGGGGGACACAGTTCAGCCCGTAACCATCATCATCAATCATGTCACCATTGTCATCATCCCCATCACTCCTCCCCCCCACACACATTTATTGATCACCTGGTATGTGTTGGGCTCTGGTGTAAACCTTTCCACATGTGATCTCATTTAATTTTCACAGGAATGGGGAGGAGAGAGGTGAGGTAAACCCCCACTTTGCCTCCTCAAGGAAGTGTTCTCTCATGCCCTGCTTCTGCCAAAATGTCATCATCCCTCCAGTTTGTGGGCCAGGGGAGCTGCTACGTAGCCCATCCACTTAGAAATCACACCCTTCTTTGAATTATAGAATCTGGCTCTCTCACAGAGAAAAAGTCCTGAAATCTTTGAGTTCATCAGATGTCTAAGCAGCAAAGGATTTCACTATGATTGTCAAGAGCTATATAATCCCAACTCTCCTTAAAAGTGAGCAGCACTTTCTGGGGACTGGAGCCTCCTGAAACTGTCAGAGGGGGTGGCCAGTCCCCCCTCTGCCTCCACCCAAAGCCTCCGGAGCTTCCTCCATTCTAGCCTTTGTGGGTGCTGCTTACCCTCTTGACGGGCACACCCTGGATGTGGCTGGGACCAAGTTTGGTTTGTTTCTGCCCCAGGGCCTGAAATAGAATCATATTTCCGTGAAGGTCAGGAAGGAAATACAAAATAAACAGATCTTCTAACCCCAAAGGGACACCACAGGCCATGGATATAAAGCATTTCAATGTGGCTTCTCATCTTATTATTCTGGTTTGCATTAGGCTAGTAAGGGAATTACATTGTGCGTGTGTGCCCATGTGCGTGCGTGCCTGTGTGCATGTGTGTGCGTTTTAGGGGCCATCCCTAATCTCTAGCAGTTCATAACAATAAATTCATCATTTATTTGGCCCTGTAGGTGGCAGAATTTTAAGATGGCCCCCATGAGCATCCGGTCCCCCACTCCACTCCTGTGATTATGTCACATTATATTGCAAAAAGGAGATTATCTAAGGTGGATCATATCTAATCACAGGAGCCCTCTAAAAGCAGAGAGATTTCTCAGAGTAGTTACAGTAAGGACAGTAGGAGAGAGATTGGAAGCATGAGAAGCATTTGCTGTACTATTAGAAGCTTCCAGATGCTTAGAAAACTCCCACTTCACAGCCAGGAAAGAGACAGGCACCACCATCCTACAACCACAAGGAATTGAATCCTGCCAACAACCTCGATAAGTTAGGAAGCTGATTCTTCCCCAGAATTTCCAGTAAGAGCAGCCCGGCCAACACCTTGATTTTGGCTTTGTGAGACCCTAAGCAGAGAACCCACTTGCTTCCACTCAGATTTCTGAACTACAGAGCTGTGGGCTAATCAGTGGTTGTTATTTTAAGCTGCTAAATGTGTGATATTTGTTACACAGCATAGAAAACCAATACAGGTCCTTCCTCTGTGTGTAGGACAGGACCTGGGCCAGGAACCAGAGACATGGAGATTCCTGAGACAGACCCCTGCCCCCAGGTGCTCATGGTCAAATGTGAGAATCCAGAGGTCAGGCTGGAGGACCTCAGCTGAAGGCAGATGTCACTGGGGGGCTGCCATAGCAGCACATGATGGTGGGAAAGAGTAGTGGGCAGGCCTGGGGCCAGGGCAGGTATGGGGGGGAGAGGACACCGAGTTGGCCATCCTACCCCCTGACCCAGGGTGGCTTTTCTGAAGCTGTTGGGTCACATGGGCATGTTTGGGCTGGGGGCCATCCAGGGCACCCGTCCCTGGCTTTCTCTCTCACCTTCCCCGAGCCTCTGCTTCCACCCTCCCCATTTGCCTTCATCAAGGAGTCTGATTTCTCTTTCACAGTGAAAATGGCAGCCCCTTACACCAACTTCACGGTGTCTACAGATCTGCCTCCAGGCTGTCCAAGCTCTTCCTCGGACCTCACAGCAGGGCTGTCTCCTGTTCCCAGCAAATTGATCGGTGATCTGACCCTGCCCCCCGCCAAAGACTCTGGCCTTGACTTAGGTCAAGGGATGTCCATGGATGTTCAGTTGTTCCAGCACCATTTATTGAAAGGCTGTCCTTCTTCCGTTGAATTGTTTTTGTACTTTTGTCAAAAATCAGGAAATTGGTAGCTTGGTTTCCAGGAGAAATGGTCATGCTCTAAGTCACACAGAGCTTCTCTTTCAATCATTGTGTTGAGAGCTGGCCGGGACATCACTTTTTGTCCAAGATTGCACAGCTGGAAATAACAAAAGCCTGCCTCTCCCAGAGCTGGTTCCGCTCTACCAGAATGAGGAACCAAGTGATGCCATTTTGTTTCTAAAGTATCTTTTTGTTTCTACAACTAGACAGCTATAAGTATACACACAGGTGCATACAGCCACGAATGTGGATCATTTGTTTGGTGATTCATGCGTCTACTTGGTCATCCTTTATTCAACCTCTCCTCTGGGCCAGGTGTTGTTCTGGGTGTTCTGGGTTGAATAGTGTCCCCCCAAATTCATGTCCACCTGGAACCTCAGAATGTGACCTTACTTGGAAGGAGGGTCTTTGCAGATGTAATTAGTTAAGATGAGGTCATCCTGGATTAGGGGCCTAATCTAATGACTGGTGTCCTTATTAGAAGAGAAGAGACACAGAGACAGACACAGAGGGGAGATGGCCACGTGATGATAGAGGCAGGGATTGGAGTGATGCGGCCACAGCCAAGGACCAGTAGGGATGTCTAGCAGCCCCAGAAGCTAGAATAGGCAGGGAAAGATCCTTCCCTAGACTGTCTGGAGGGAGCCTGGCCCTGCTGGCACCTTGAGTTCAGACTTCTGGCTTCCAGAACTGTGAGAGAATATATTTCTGTGTTTTTTTTTGAGGTACGCGGGCCTCTCACTGTTGTGGACTCTCCCGTTGTGGAGCACAGGCTCCGGACGCGCAGGCTCAGCGGCCATGGCTCACGGGCCCAGCCACTCCGTGGCATGTGGGATCTTCCCGGACCGGGTCATGGACCCGTGTCCCCTTCATCGGCAGGTGGACTCTCAACCACTGCGCCACCAGGGAAGCCCCCATATTTCTGTGGTTTTAAGCCACCCAGTTTATGGTTCTTGGTTATGGCAGCCCTAGGAAATGAAAATACTGGGCACAGAGGAAGCAGATGTATCTGAGAGAGTCTTTGCTTCAATTGTTAGTCTCTCTCTCTCTCTCTCTCTCTCATGTGTTTGATACTTTCATTATCATAGATTCCACCTGTCAAAGAGCATCCAAATTAGCTTCTGTCCCTGGATTACTGCCATATAATATTTTCCTATATGAATTGAGCATCTGATTTCCTAAATTCTTATAGATTCAGTGTTTTTGCTGATAAGAGTATAGAGTGAGAAAGAAAAGGCTTTTGGTCTTTATGAAACACATTTCTCAACTAGAAAACAAAACAGTTTTTAATGAGGCTAAAAGAAGCAGCTCAGTTTAGCAAACACTGGTTTTCTACTCTGTACGTAAGAAGTCTAGACGGAATAACTGGTCCAGCTCTGGCCCCGACCAGCCAGAATGGATGCTGGCCAAGGAGCTGGATCAGAGTCTCCAGCTGAATATCAGCCCCAGATGTAACCATGGATGAAATCTACACCTTAGGGTAGAGGAACCGTGGATGAGCGAGGGAGGCTCTGTGCAAAGATGGCTCCCTCCAGAGCCCTGAGTGCTACTAGCATAGACTTGCAGATGAACTCATAGCCTTCAGCATCGGGAGTGAATATATACACGTGGCTCCCCTGTGCAGCCAGTCTTCCTGGGTGGGAAGGTGTCAGTTCCAGTCCCACGTAGCCTATGAGTCTGTGGCCTCTGAGTAAGTAGGCTACCTGGTGAGGGAGGAGGTTACACACCTAGAAGATGGTCGTCTCATCAGTCATGGGGAAGGAAGAGACTGGTATTTATTGAATGCTTCTTAGAAGGCACTGAGCTTTGTGGTTTTGATGTTGTTACATTGAACTCTGATCCACTCAAATTGATTTTGGAGTCTAGTGAACAGAGAGAGGTAGTGATTTGATTTGATTTTTGTCCCAAGAACTAACCAGTTTTCCCAGCCCTACTTACCAAATAGCTCTTCTCTTCTCTGCTGGAGTTCAGCCTGAGCTTGTCAACCTGCAAAGCTGTGTTCCTTCCTCTGCTCCATCCTGAGTCTCTGGTGGACATTTTTGTAACTCAGTTTCCCAGAAGAATCACACTTCACTCGGGATTATGTCTTTTTTGTTCACCACAGGCACCTTATCACATGCAGTGACCATTGAATGAGTAAATAAACTATTACTCTTATATCTGGTAGGATCAGACTTTTCTCTTCAAAACTTATTTGGTAGAACATTTTGCCCTATTCTCACTTATTCTTAAGAGTGATTTTGCCAGTTTGGGGGAACAACCTCAATTATGATTATATAAATGTGAGCATGAATTTGAGAGGAACTGACAGATGTCTTCTTGTGTCCTGAAACCTTTACTGCCTTATCCCATTCATCATCCTGACAACCCCATGAGGTTGGCATCATTGTGCCCATTTCACAGATGACTAGGGTGAGATGCTGAGACATGGAGGGCCCCCTCCTCCTTGAAGCTATCTCTAACCCCAGTCAGAAGTGAGGCTGCCATCTTTAATGTGCTCAGCACTCTCTTGGACTTCTCCCTTTCATGGCCATTCATTCAGTAGGTATTTATTGAGCACTTAGTATACGCCAGGCACTGTTCTAGGCTCCAGGGATACTGCAGTGAACAAAACAGGCAAACATCCCAGCCTTCAAGGAGTCGGCATTCAATATGGGGGTGGAGACAACGAGCAGGTTGACAAGAGAGCAACAGATATTTCAGTTTGTGAGAATGACTAGGACGGAAATAAGATGGTGATGAGGTAGGGAGGACTGAGGGGGACGTCACCCAAGCAGGGCGGTCAGGGAAGACCTCTCACTTCTGCAGGGAAGAGAGACCCAAGGATGGGAAGAAGCTGGCACAGGGGTAAACCAGAGCCAAGCATTCCAGGCAGAGGAACAGCAGGAGAGTGCCTGGGCATTTATTTGGGCAACAGCTGGGAGGCCTTAGAGGCTGATGGATGCCAAGGGAAAGGAGCATGCATGGGGAGGCTGGGAGGGAAGGGAGGACAGGTCCTTCCACGTCATGGTGAAGAGTGTGATTGTATTACCTGTGCAACCGGACACTACTGACGAATGAATCTGAATAGTACTTGAGTTGTAGGCTCTTGGGATGGTGGGCAAAGGAGGGAAGAGAGGACTCTTCTTCTTGGACCTGAGAACAGACTCAGACCCTGGGGTCAATAGGTGAATTGGTCCCTTTCTAAGAATTGCAGTGGTCTCATCTGCTGTCCAAGATAACCCCAAGTCCCTGCGAGGCTGATTCCCGGGGACTTGGTGGCTTGGTAAATAAGGGGAGAGAATCCTCTTGGGCAGTGCTTTTCCCAAAAAGCTCTTGCAGAGGCTGGACATGTCCTTGCCCTGAAGAAATGTCTAGTTATCTTTCTGATGGGTTAACCAACCCCACCCTACTTATTCCTTTCCGCTCATACCCCTGTCTTGCTGTTCCAGGAACTCATCCTGCTGTTTCATGCCACTGGGTGCTTGTTTTCCTTGTAGCTTTTCTTGGAATCATTACTTCTTCTCCTCACCCCTTGGAGAATTCTTATTATTCCTCAAACCCACACTCAGAGTCTTGTGCTTTCAAAACTTTCCCTTACTGTCCCTGAAGGATGGAGTAGATCCCTCTCTATGGCCTTGGTCCTAGTCGCTACAGCATCAGCACCCTGCAGGGCCCAGTGTGTCCCCTGCTAGGCTGCCAGCTCTTTGTGAGCAGAGCCCTGTCACTTTCGAAGCCCCCTTCTCTCATCAGGATCAGCACACCGTAGACACGGAAGATGTGAGGATGGACCTAAATCTAGTAATGAGAATGTCTTGTCCCTGCTTCCACATAGGGACAGGCTGAACCAAGGCAGCTACATTCTTGCTTTGCTTCTCCCTTTCCTGGGCTCCTGGCTGATCACCACTCCATCTTTTTTTCTTTTTTTAATGACTTTTTTAGAACATTTCAAGGTTCATAGCAAAATTGAGGGGAAGGCACAGGGACTTCCCATATACTCCGGCCACCACCCATGCACAGCCTCCCCCATTATCACCTCCCCTACCACAGTGGTACCTTTGTTACAATCAATGAACCGATGAAACTGACACATCATTATCACCCAAAGTCCATAGTCTACTTTAGGGTTCACTGTTGGTGTTGTGCATTCTGTGGGTTTGGACAAATGTATCATGACATGGACCCATCATTATGGTATCATGCAGAGTATTTTTACAGCCCTAGAAGTCCTCTATGCCCACTTTATCTTTTCAGATAAATTTATTTAGCAGACTGTAACATCATTGCTGGGATTCCACATCCTTAATTACCATCATGTGGCAGTTTGGTTTCCCTGAGGTTACAGCTAAATTTGCTTATTTCCAAATAGCTTAAACCAACAACACCAAACCATAGTTTTATTTTCCCTAGTCAGGACCCTCTAGTACTTTCCCACCATGTTTAGAAAAATCTGCTAAAGCCCTTACCCCAGCCCTGTATGGCCAGCTCCTGACCCTGACCTTCTGACCTCATCTCTCCTACTTTCTCACCCTCTCGAGTTGCACTCCAGCTATCCTTGCCTGCCTGCTCTTCCTGCAGACCATCATGCATGTTCCTCCCAAGGGCTTTGCACTTGCTGTTCCCTCTGCCTGCCATTACCATCCCCCAGATATTTGCATGGCCTTTTTCAAGGATCTGCTCAATTGTCCTCTCCTTAGAAAGGCCTGCCCTGACCACCCTATTCTACTCCCAACATAGTCGCTGTTTATGCCTGTCCCTGGTGCGGTCGGCAGAATAATGGCCCCCCAGAGATGGCCACATCTCAATCCTAGAACTGCGTATACACTGCCTTACATGGCAAAAGGAACTTTGCAGATGTGACTAAAGTTAAGATCTTGAGATGGGGAGGTTATCCTGGATTATCCTGTGGGCACAATGTAATCACAAGGGTCCTTATAAGGGAAAGAGGGAGAAAAGAGGGTCAGAGAAGGAGATGTGACATTGGAAGCAGAGGTTGGAGTGATATGGGGCCATCGGCCAAGCAATGCTGGTGACCTCGAGAACCTGGAAAAGGCCACAAAATGGATTATTCCCTAGAGCCTCCAGGAGGAACTCAGCCTACTGACACCTTGATTTTAGTCCGGTTAGAACTGTGTCAGACTTCTGACTTCCAGGGCTATAAGATAATATATTTGCATTATTTATGCCCCTGTGTTTGTGCCTGAATTTGCTAGAGCAGCACTAGGAAACTAATACACGTGGATTTATTGTTTTCTTCATAGAATTTACCACTTCATACCAATGAGTTATACACTGATGGATTATTTGCCTCCTTGCACCAGAAGGTCAGCTCCATGGATGGAGAGTCATTTTGTGTTCTGTTCACTGCTGGGTCCCAGTACCTAGAACAGGCCCTGGCACACAGCACACACTTGTTGTCACTTCAACAAGTATATGTATCCACTCAGTAGACCTTTATTTTTTCAACCAATAAATACTTGTTGAATAAGTGACTAATAGAAGCATTTCATGGTGATGCCTGATGCATCTGGGTCGTCCCTCCTTTCTGTTTGCAGGTCAGTTTTGTCCTATAGAGACACAACTGTCTTTCCCAGTCCCAGTCCCTGGAGAGCCCAGTCCCTGGAGAGCCCCTTCCTGATCTCCTACCTCACTGCACAGCTCATGTATTCATGCCTGTGTTTGGTTATCTCAACTGAGTACTTACTCTGTGCTACCTGTCACGTATCTGGGAGTCAAGGATGAACAGGGCTCAGCCCCATTCTCAGTGAGTCACCTGGATACGTGCATTATCTCTATGCTAATGAGAGACAAAACCAAAACCAAATAATCACCAGCATTATGTGCTGATTATGGAATAGTCTTATCCCGAGAAAAATTCCACCGGATGAGTGTGACTCCATTTGAGAGATGAGCAAACAGATTGTGAGATGCTAAGTGACCAGGCTGAGGGTCCACAGCTGCAGCAGGGATTTGAGTTGATACTTTTCAGGGTGGCTTCCGTTTGCAGAATCAGCCTTCTGCTCTGTCATTGCCTGTGGCCCTCACCCCAACTTGGGGAGGTAGGCATCACTACTCCTATTTTACTGATGGGAAAATTGAGGCTGGGGAAGTTAATTTATTTCCTCAGGTTCACAAGGACAAAAATGGTGGGGTTAGGTTTAAAGCTAGCTGTGCAGAATACCAAGCTCTCCCTTCCACCTCTGCCCCTTACCACCTCCCCATCTGATAGATCTTTTCCCACTGCAGTCCAATGACCAAAACCTCAAATACTTACGGGATCAGGCAGGAAACAGAGATGCATGAACTGGGCAGGCATGGATAGTGGTGACTCAGACAAGACTATTGTCCTGTTGTCAGGGGGCATCATAGGGCCAGTTATGGCAGATCTTCCAATTTTTGAAATGATGGCAAAAATCAGTATTTTGAGGTGAAATTTCCTATACACGCACGACCAGCCCAAGTGCAATGGTACAAGGAATGAACTCCAGGTTTCAGCTTTTTAGGGAAATGGAAAAGGGGACGTTTGTTTGCTGTCTTTGCTTGATGTATTTTTATAGGACATTGATTGGGGTTTATTTTCTATTACAGATTGTTTAAAGAGTAACTAACCATCTTGAAAATTCACACTTGGCTCTCTGAACAAACTGCTGCCTGAACATTGCATGTTGAAAGAGTGCTATGAAATTCATTAGAAATAATTGGCCTGTTGGAAATGAGAAAAGAGCCCAGTAGCTCACAAGGTAGAACAACCAAATTTACCCAGTGTGATAATTACCATCAGTAGTTAATAGGCACTAATACAGTTCTCACTTTATCACCCAAGCAATGTTTGGTCATAATTTAATCAGATTAGTATTGTGTCATAAAGGTGAAAAGTGGGGAAAAGCTACTCATACAGAATAATAATGATAATCATACCTAATATTGGTAGGCATTACTTCAGACTCAGGATTATTCTAAATACTTTACCTATATTGAATCATTTAATATTCATGACAACCATAGATGGGTATTTTAGTTTATCCACTTTATAAGTGAAGAGACTGAGGCACAGAGAGGTTAAGTGACTTCCCCAAAGTCACCCAGCCGGTGTGTGGTAGAGCCAGAATTCAAATCCAAGCAGCGTGGCCCCTGTGTTTACACCCCAGACAACGTTGTTCTTCTGCCTTTCAGTAAAATCACGATGAGGCTGGAAATTCAACAATAAAATAGTTAGCATTTACTAAGCTCTTACTATGTGACTGTCTTTGTGTATCAGAGAGGAATGCTTCTGGCTTCTTGTAGTAGCAAATCTGATCCACAGTGACTTGAACAAGTAAGACTGCTTTGTTCTTTTTTCTAATATAATAAGAAGTCCAGAGGTAGATGGTTGCTGGCATAGCTTCAGAGGCTCAACAACAGGTAGTGGCTTCTGTGCCCATAAATCTTGGCCTTTTGCTTGTGGTTTTTGTTTCATAGTCATAAAATGGCTGCTGCAGCTCCAGACATCACATCCTCATTTATGGCAGGAAGAGGTGGGAGGGTTCAAGAGCCAGTCCAGCTGTAACTGTTCCTTTTCATCAGGAAAATATGCTTTCCCAGAAATAGCCCCATTAATCTGCTTAGATCTCATTGACTAGACCTATGTCATGAGGTCACTGCCAGCTGCATGACTGTCTGTGACAGTGGAGAACAGGATTGTCCAGTGGATAATCAGTATCACCTGGAAACTTGCAACCTGGGAAATGCAAGTTCTCTGGCCCCTCCTCAGAAACTCAGGAGGGGACCGACGATCTGTCTTAACAGACTCCAGGAGATCCTGATGAACTCACTGGATTTGATCAATTGTGACTCATTGTCTGGGACCAGCCACACTGCTCCCTAACAGATCTGAGGTTTCCTGATCAAGGATGAAGGGCGAGTTGGGCCTGGCTGGGCAGGCAACCAGTTATTTAATGGCTCGTGTGTCGTTTCATCATTTATGTGACAGCCCTCCAGGTAGGCGTCACTGTTGTGGAGCCTTTGGGTGAGGTCACTGGCATCCCCTTGGCTTTGCTTCTGGCTGGCAATGTGCTGCCTGTTTCTACTTTAACTGTGTACTTATTACAGTGTCACCCTTGGCAACCCTAGTGTCTGGTGGTCTGAACAAACACTGCTTTTCAAGAATTCAGCTTCCCATCCCCCGGCCAGGTCTGTCAGTGCCTGTGACTTCTTCAGGTGGGACAGCTGATGGTCTAGAAACATACAGGTGACCAATTGTCCCAGTTTTCCCAGGACTGTGGGGTTCCCAGGGTTGCAGGACCTTTAGTGCTAAGACCAGGAAGGTCCCGGGCAAACCATGACCAGATGGTCACCCTAAGAAACCCACTAATCACCCCTCCTACACCCCCCAGCCAACTCCTCTTGCTCTGGGCCAACAGCCCTAGGTGACAGTGTGATTTCTAGGAGCCGTCTTTGGCCTGGGACTCTCATTAACTGAAGTCATTTCAATCTGCTTATCAATCAAGTGTAAACCCTTCCCTTATTCACAGTGTATTCATGGAGGCACTATTATGTAAGTCTCAGCACACCAGGTCAGGGGGGTGCGAAATAAATGAAAAACCCAGGCCATACACTCAGTCACTTAAATCCAATCTAGTCCAGTAAGCAAATAAACGTTAAATAAGTGCCTATTTGCCTTGTACATTATGTTAGACCCCCACCCCCATGAACACACATTTCTGTAGATGATGTGGATGAGTGAGATTATTTACAATATTATAATGCTAATTATTAAAACAGTAATAGCTTTAGGCATTTGCCAAGTTGCTCATTAATTAAAACCCCTTCCAGTTATGAGACAAGACAAAAGAGGAGGCCAGTGGAGAACCAAGCCTTACCCCTAGAAGGGATCTAGGTGGGGTTGAGGAGTGGGACCCAGGAGGGCAGCAGCAATGGACCCCGTGATTCTGAAGCCCAGAATTAGCCAGGTCACCCACCTGTTCAGCAACGACTCTGGACCCCGTAGACCTCTCCACACAGTGCCTGGCCCTGAAAAGCTTCTGGCAAGAAGGAGCAGAGGAAAAGCTTGCTCCCGGAAGACAGACAGATTCCAGAGAGAGAGCAGGACAAGCAGAAATACACCAGTGCAGTTCCTTTTCCAGCTCACCACTTGGACAACTCACACCGCCTTTGATGGGGCAAGAGGCCACAGATGTTCACTGAAATATCCCTCCTAGAACCCAGAGGAGGCGGAGGATGGCTCCCCAACCCCAACACAAATAGCTAATGCTTTTTGAAAATGTGTTGTGTGCCAGGCAGCATTCTATGCTCTTCTGGAAGGTAGGCACCATTGCTCCCATTTTACAGACGGGGTACGTGACACACATAGAGGCTAAGTGACTCATCCAGCGTCACTGTGGCAGAGCTGGGTTATGGACCTAAGCAGTTTGACTCCAGGCTGGGGTCTCCTGATCCCTGGACCAATGTCTGCAGAAGGTCCTGCTATTGCACTAAGGAGAAAGTGATTTGTTGGAAGTGGGGGAAAGCTTCATGAGTGAAAAGAACATGTGAGCCGTGTGTCAAAGGGCAGGTAGGAGTTTTCCCTGAAATAAAGGGTGTCAGAGGAATGGCTTTCCAAGCAGGTGAAATAACAGCACAGGGACATGGCAGCATGAAGCAGCATGGAGCCTTCAGGGAAGTGGGGATGTTTCTTGCTAATCGGTGGGGAGGGCAGGTGTCAAATGCCAACAGTGGTGCCTGCCTCCCGGGACCTTGGGGGCTTGGGATAGGATATGTGCATTTCCTAGCTCACTGCTGGTCACATCACACGTGCAGTTCCAGCCTATTGCTTTCTCTCTTCCCAGTTTCTTTTCCTGGCAAGTTATGCGCAAAGGAAACCAATCTAGGTCAAGGTTTTGCTAAGTTAACCGTTAACCCTGTCTCTCTATTCTAAGCACGTTAGGTGTTAGATGGCGCACTGGATTCTGACGTTGGTTTGGCAGGGACACAGCTCAACATAATTATCCTCCGTGGTGGTGAGTTGAATGCACAAGGAACTAATTGTATTCATTCACCTCCCCTTATCCTTGCCCCCGTAATATAGTAAACTAATCAGTTCACTTCATCTTTTGTAAATAGCATGTCTTTCCTAGTTAATAGAAACTGGCCGTAATTCAATCTAATTCAGAAATATTTACCGAATACCCATTATGTACCAGGAAGTGTGTCTGGCACCATGAATATGGGGATCTGCTTTCAATCATTCCTTTAGTTGATGAATATTTGTCAAATACGACTGTGTACTAACGCTGTAGTAGCTGTAGGGATACAGTAGAAAAACAAACATGGCCTTTGACCTCAGGGAACTTAGAGTCTAGTGGAGGATCAATGATCTTAATCAAATGCATGTAAAATAACACAGAATAATGTCTTTTGGAGCAAAATCCCAGGGTGCTGTGAGAGTATATAATAGGGGGAGCAGACTTAGGCTGAAGGGTCAGAGCAGCCTTCTCTGCTTGCAGAAGAATGAAGAGGAAGCAGAGTTAACAAGTATAGGGCCAAGAAAAGAGCATTAAAGGTGTGGGGAATGACTGCTCAAAGCACAGAAAGAAAGCTTGCAAGTCTGAAGCTCAGTGCGTGTCTGGAGCGTGGTAGGAGGTGAAACAGGAGAAGTAGCAGGGGCCCAATTGTGTAGCCTCGTGACCAGGGAGGAATTTCCTCTTTTCTCTGAAAGCAATGGAAGGGCCATTGGAGGGGTGTAAGCAGAGGATGAGCAAGAAGACCCCCCTCCTGAGAGAGGTGGTTGGAAGACCACTGTGGTTGTCCAAGCGAGAGATGATGTGGGTTAGACCAGAGGGTGGCCACAGGGTGGATGGATGGGAGAGACAGTGAAGAGGTGAAATGGACCTAACCTAGTGAAGGATTAGATGTGGGGTTGGGAGAGAGAGGAGTCCACGATGAGTTCCAGGCTTTGAGCTTGTGAGGTCGAATGAATGTTGAACCGCTCATCCTAGGCCGTGTTTCTTTTATTTTTTTTTTTAATTGAAGTATGGTTGATCTACCATGTTGTGTTAGTTTCAGGTGTACAGCAAAGTGATTCCTTGTATATTTGGTTTTATATATATATATATTCTTTTTCATATTCTTTTCCATTATGGTTTATCACAGGATGTTGAATATAATTCCTTGTGCTATACAGTAGGACCTTGTTGTTTATCCATCCTATATATACTAGTTTGCATCTGCTCATCCCAAACTCCCAAACCGTCCCTCTCCCCCCCGCCTCCCCCTTGGCAACCACCAGCCTATATATATATGTGTGTATATATACCTATGTATGTGTAAATATATATATATATATATATATATATATATATATATATATATATATATGTTCTTTTCCATTATAGGTTATTACAAGATATTGAATATAGTTCCCTGTGCTATACAGTAGGTCCTTGTTGATTATCTATTGTATATACAGTAGTGTGTATCTGTTAATCCCAAACTCCTAATTTATCCTTCCCCCCTTCCCCTTTCCCCTTTGGTAACCATAAGTTTCTTTTTTATGTCTGTGAGTCTGTTTCTGTTTTGTAAATAAGTTCATTTGTATCATTTTGTTAGGTTCCACATATAAGTGATATCATGATAGTTGTGTTTCTTTGTCTGACTTACTTCACTTAGTATGATAATCTCTAGGTTTATCCATGTTGCTGCAAATGGCATTATTTCATTCTTTTTTATGGCTGAGTAGTATGCCATTGTATATATGTAACACTTCTCCTTTATCCATTCATCTACTGATGGACATTTAGGTTGCTTCCATGTCTTGGCTATTGTGAATAGTGCTGCTATGAACATTGGGGTGCATGTGTCTTTTTGAATTAGAGTTTTCATGTTTTCTGGATATATGCCCAGGAGTGGGATTGGTGGATCATATGGTGGTTCTATTTTTAGTCTTTTAGGGAATCTCCATACTGTTCTCCATAGTGGCTGCATCAATTTACATTCCCATCAATGGTGGAGGAGGATTCCCTTTTCTCTACACCCTCTCCTAGGTTCCATTTTGGACCCATTGAGTTCAAGGTGGCTCCAAAGCCTACAGGAGTTTCTGTGTGGTAGGATCGATCGGTACGCACAGCCTGGAAAGTCATTGGCCATTAGGTGGTGACCGAAGCCTTTGGAGCCAGTGAGGAGAGGAAGGTTGTAGGATGGAGTCTTGATGGAGTCCAGTAATTAATGGCCAGGAGGACAAAGATGCGTGTGCAAAAGGGCTGATACATGAAATGCAAAAGTGAGAGGCTGCGCTTCCATTGAAGCCATGCTGGTGTTTTGAGAAAGAGAGAGTGGCCAAGTAGAAGGGGCACAGAAAGTTGTCCATTGGCTCAAGTGGCATAGCCATACGTTGTTGGCCTGCTGTGCTATGGGGATGGGGTATAAGCCATACTGGGACAAGGCAGTAGAGGTAGCCGGAATGGGGAGCCCCATCAAGAAACGTGATGAAAGGGAGGCATGAGACAGGGCAATACCAGGAGGAAGGTGTGAGATCATCATCCTCATCCTCTTGACTCATGATATCAGTGGTTAGACAGACACCCAGGCAGGGAAGGACCATGATGTGGTCATGAAACTTGGGGGTCCAGAGGTTCCATAATGGAGGTGGGATTAACTCCTTGGATACTGAGGCAGGTGAGCTGATGTCTGAGTGCGTAAGGTAAGAGTGCTTGATGGACAAGACAGGAACTAGAAGTAGGGAAAGGTCATCCTGGCAAAGGGATTAGCAGGTACAAGAATTTGATAATCCAAGTATCCAAGTTTTTCTCTGTCCTGCCTTCCCTCTGGCCCAAAAGATGTCTGTCCTCCTATATACCATATAGGTGTATATGGTTGTGGGTGTCTAGGTATATGGTGAGGTGTTAACTGCCAAATATATGTGCTGGGAGGGGAAATGGAATACGCTGAGAAGTATCCATTCAGCTGCCATGACAAACATGATGCAGTAAGCCAGGAGCCGTTTGAAATAAATGGGTAGGTGTGCAGGTAAGGACATTTAAGAACCAAAACAAGGTTTGACAAATCTGACTTATTCCTGTTTTTCTCTTTTTTCTTTTACAGTCAACTTTGACCATTTTCAGATCCTACGGGCCATTGGTAAAGGGAGTTTTGGGAAGGTAAGAATGATGGATTTTAACAAATTTCATCAATAAAATAGGAAAGTTCCGACCACTGGGCTTATGCTTATGTGCATGTTTGTGTGTTTGTTTTTGTGTTGATTGCTGGGCACTGGGAATTTCCTGTTTGACAGAAAGATTTGAATTTGCTAAATTTGAAATGTGAAAGGAAGTCTGAATAGTTTCCTTTGGATATGCTGTAATTCATCCTGAAAATTAAATTACAGCAGTCCTGCTTTAGGTGAATTACTATGGTAATTATTTCAAGATTGTTAATGCTATTTCTTCCTTGAGGATCTAAATAAGGAAAGTGGAAAAAAACACACAAATATATGTGATGGCCAGCAGTAGCTCTTTCCTGCAATTGAGGCACTTTAAAAAATTATTGTGGAAAGAAGATTTAACATGAGATCTGCTGGCTTAAATTTTTAAGCGTACAATATATGTATTGTTGTTGCCTATACATGGAACATTATATAGCAGATCTCTAGAGCTTACTCATCTTGCTTGGCTGAAGCTTTATGCCCATTAGTTAGTAATTCCCTGTGTCCCCATCCCCTCAAGCCCTGGCAACCAGCTTTCCAGTCTTTGGTTCTATGGATTTGAATATTTTAGATACCTCCTGTACATGGAATCATGCAGTAAATACTGTCTTTCTGTGACTGGCTTATTTCACTTGGCATACTGTCCTCAAGATTTACACATGTTGAACAAAAGTGGTGAGAATGGGCATTCTTGTCTTGTTCCTGAGCTAAAGGGAAAAGCATTCAGCTTTACACTGTTGAGTATGATGCTAGTTGTGGGCTTGTCGTATATGGCCTTTTATTATGTTGAGGTTTCTTCTATACTCATTTTGTTGAGAGTTTTTATTATAAGTGGATGTTGAATTTTGTCAAAAGCCTTTTCTGCATCTATTGAGATGATCATGTGATTTTTATCCTTCATTTTGTTTATGTGGTATATATCATGTTGATTGATTTGTGGATGTTGAATTGTCCTTGCAGCCATGGAATAAATGTCACTTTGAATAGTGTGGATGATCCTTTTAATGTATTGTTGAATTCAGTTTGCTAATAATTTTGTTGAGGATTTTTGCTTCTATGTTCATCAGGTACATTGGCCTGTAATTTCCTTTTTTTGTGGTGTCCTTGTTTGGTTTTGGTATCAGGGTAATGCTGACCTTGTAAGATTAGTTTGGAAGTGTTCCCTCCTCCACAGGAAGAGTTTGAGAAGTATAGGTATTAAACATTTGGGTGTTTGGTAGAATTCACCAGTGAAGCTGTCTGACCCTGGATTTTGTTTGTTGAGAGTTTTTAATCTCCTTACTAGTAATTATGTTTATTCATAATTTTCTCTTCATTATTCAGTCTTGGAAGATTGCATGTTTCTAGGAATTTACACATTTCTTCTAGGTTGTCCAATTTGTTGGCATATAATGGTTAATAGTAGTGTCTTACAATCCTTTGTATTTCTTTGGTATTGTAATTTTATCGCTTTCGTTTCTGATTTTATGTACTTGAGCCCTCTCTCTTTTTTTCATAGTGAGTCTAGCTAAAGACTTGTCAATTTTGTTTATCTTTTCAAAGAACCAGCTCTTAGTTTCATTGATCTTTTCTATTGTCTTTTCAGTCTCTATTTCATTAATTTCTATTCTGACTTTTATTGTTTCCTTCCTTCTGGTAACTTTGGGCTTCATTTATTCTTCTTTTCCTAGTTACTTTAGCTTTATCATTAGGTTGTTTATTTGAGGTTTTTCTTGTTTCTTGAGGTAGGCCTCTATCACTATTAACTTCCCTTTTTGAGCTGCTTTTGCTGCATTCCACAGATTTTGGTATGTTGTATTTCCATTCTCATTTGTCTCAAAGTATTTTTAAAAATTTCTCCTTTGACCCATTGGTTGTTCAGTGGCATGTTGTTTGTCTCCACATATTTGTGTTTTTCCAGTTTTCTTCTTGTAAATGATTTCTAGTTTCATACCATTGTAGTCAGAAAAGATACTTGACATGATTTTGATGTTCTTATATTTATTGAGACTACTTTGTAGCCTAACGTATGATCTGTCTTGGATGATGTTACATGTCCACTTGAGAAGAACGTGTATTCTGCTGCTTTTGGATGGAATGTTCAATATGTATGTGTTAAGTCCATCTTGTTTTATGTGTGGTTTAAGGCTGATGTTTCCATGTTGATTTTCTGTCTGGATAATTTTCCATTGTCATAAGTGTTATAAGTCCCCTACCATTATTTTATTGCTGTCACTTTCTCCTTTTAGGTCTGTTAATATTTATTTTATATACTTAGGTGCTTTTATGTTGGATGCATAAATATTTACAAATGTTATATCTTCTTGCTGGAGATGACTTTATCATTATGTAATGCTCATCTTTGCCTTTTATTAGTCTTTGTTTTAAAGTCTATTTTGTCTGATATAAGTATATCTACCCAAGCTCTCTTTTGGTTTCTGTTTGCATGACACATTTTTTCCATCCTTTCACTTTCAGTTTGTGTGTGTCCTTACATCTGAAATGAGTCTGTGGTGGGCAGCATATATATGGGTCTTGATGTTTATCCGTTCAGCCATTCTATGTGTTTTGTTTGGAGAATTTAATCCATTTACATTTATAGTAAGTATTGATAACTATGTACTTATTGCCATTTTGATAATTGTTTTCTGGCTGTTTTGTATTTCCTCTATGTTTCTTTCTTCTTCTCTTGCATTCTTCCCTTTTGGTTTGATGACATTCTATAGGGTTATGCTTAGATTCCTTTATCACTATCTTTTGTGTATCTACTATAGGCTTTTGCTTTGTGGTTACCATGAGGCTCACATGTAACAGCTTATATATATATACACAGACACATAAATATATATGTATGTGTATATATAAAACCATCTATTTAAAACTGATAGTAAGTTAAATTTGAATGCATTCTAGAACTCTACATTTTGAACCCCCCTTCACATTTTATGTTTTTGATTTCATATTTTACATTTTTAAAATTTCATGTATCACTTAACTAAATTATTTTTATTTTTATTACTTTTATTTTTTAAACTTCCTAATAGTTTTGTAAGTGATCAATCCACTACCTTTACTATATATTTACCTTTACCAGTGAGATTTTTACTTTCATATGTTTTCTTGTTACTAATTAGTGCCCTTTCTTTTAGCTTAAAGAAGTCCCTTTAACATTTATTGCAGGTCTGGGTTAGTGGTGATGAACTCCTTTAGCTTTTGTTTGTCTGGAAAGCTCTTTATCTCTCCTTCAATTCTAGATAATAACGTTGCTGAGTAGATTATTCTTGGTTGGAAGTTTTTTCCTTACAGCACTTTGAAAGTGCTGGCCTTCAGAGTTTCTGCCAAAAAAATCTGCTGATAGTATTATGGGGGTTCCCTTGTTTGTAGCAAGTTTTTCTCTTGCTGCCTTTATGATTTAGCTTCAGCTTTTGACATTTTAACTGTAATGTGTCTTGATGTGGGTCTATTTGGGTTCATTTTGTTTGGAACTCTCTGGGCTTCCTGAATCTGGATGTCTGTTTCCTTTTCCAGACTAGGGAAGTTTTCAGCCATTATTCCCTTAAATAAGTTGTCTGCCTATTTCTCTCTCTTCTCCCTCTGGACCCATATAATGCAAATGTCATTCTGCTTGAAGTTGTCTCATAGGTCCCTTAAGCTATCTCCACTTTTTGAATTTTTTTTTCTTTTTGCTGCTCTATTTGAATGAGTTCCAGTGACCTCTCTTCCAGATCACTGATTCTTTCTCTGCTTCTTGTAGTCTGCTATTGAACCCCTCTAGTGTATTTTTCAGTTCAGTTATTGTATATTTCATCTTTGTGACTTTTATTTAGTACTTACTTATATTTTCTATCTCTGTTTAAGTTCTCTCTGTGTTCATGCAGTCTTCTCCCAAGTTCAGTGAGCATCTTTATGACTAACATTTTGAACTCTGTTTCAGCTAAATTACTTATCTCCATTTTATTAAGGTTTTTTTTTTTTAACCTGTGGTTTTATCTTTTCCTTTTGTTTGGAACAAATTCCTTTCTCTCCTCATTTTGCTTGCCTCTCTGTGTGTTTCTATGTATTAGGCAAAACAGCTATCTTTCCCAGTCTTGAAGTAGTGGCCTTGTGAAGGAGATGAACCTTCTTGTTTAACCTTGCCCTAGCTCTTGGTTATATTTTGAACCATTGTGATTGTCATAGCGCCCTGATTTATTCTTGTAATTCCCAGTTGTTGAAGACTTGTGAGTGTTCCAGAGGGTGGGATCTCAGTTAGCCCTTAATTTCAGGCTGATTAGAAACTAGGCAGCAGCTTTTAAGGTATGCAAGTATACACAGTACTGTGAAAATGCAATTGTAAACCTTGCTGGCCTCCACACCAGGTGATCTACAGGTGTCCCATTAGTGAAGTTGCAAAAATCGGGGCTCCAGGTGAGTGTTTGTTTTCATTTCTGGGAGGTACCAGTGAGCTGTAGTGAGGTCAAGGGAGATCACAAAGGTGATATCCCCTAGACCTTCCTTCCATAGCCTCTAGACATATGGAAAACTGGAAGCCTGTCCATCAGGCTGAAGCTTCAAGACAGGTAAATAGGGCTTTTTCACAGGAAGACTGGGGGTGCATCACAGTCAGCTGTCTGTGCAGTAACTGGAGTGTGGTAGCCTGCCAAGAATAGTCTCTCTGATTGTTTCAGACCCATGGGTCCCAAAACACAATCCCCCCTGGACACCAGAGCCAGGTGCTCAAGAGGCATACACTGTATGGGCTGCATGTGCCAACTGGCTTTGGCAGGGCTGTAGAAGTGGCATGAGGATGGGGCATGTACAGTGGGACTAATAAGGTGGAGAGAGAGCACAAAAATGGCACCTGCCAGCTTCTGTCTCCAGGAAGAGTCCCAACAGATTCCTGCCCCTCCAGCAGATGCTTTAAGATTAGTAAATAAATCTCCTTCACATATGGTCTAGACCTTTTCATACTGTTGCTTTTGTGCTGGGTCCCAGGGCAAGTGAGTCTGCATGCGAGCCCATTAAGAGTACGTTCCCTGTTCCCTACAGCCCTATGGTTCTTCTGGATGTAAGTCCTGCTGGTTTTCAAAGCCAGGCATTTTGGGAGCTCTTCTTACCAGTGCAGGTCGCAAGGGTTGGGATGCCAGATGAGAGCACAAACCCCTGGCTCCTCAGGGAGCAGTTTTGTATTTGTGAGACCCCTCCCAATTTCAGGTCACCACGCTGGGCGTGGGGTTTTGGGCAAGATCACATCTCTGCTTCTTCCCATCTTGATGTAGCTCTTTTATCCTTTGTTGCGGAGGAGCTGTTCAGCTAGTTTTCAGGTCCTTTTCATAGGGAATTTTTCCATAGGTAGCTGTAAATTTTTTGTGCCCATAGAAGGAGGTGAGTTCAGGATCTTCCTACATTGCCATCTTGAACCACCTCCTTCCTCAATCTCTGTCTTTACTGATTTTAACAATCTAGTTGTTTTATCCATTTCTGAGATGGTTGTATACAATCTCCAGCTCTGATTGTGGAGTTGCTTCTTCTTCCTTTAATTCTGTCAGTTTTTTTTTTTGTTTTTTTTTTTTTTGCGGTACGCGGGCCTCTCACTGTTGTGGCCTCTCCCATTGCGGAACACAGGCTCCGGACGTGCAGGCTCAGTGACCATGGCCCACGGGCCCAGCAGCTCCGCGGCATGTGGGATCCTCCTGGACCGGGGCACGAACCCGTGTCCCCTGCATCGGCAGGCGGACTCTCAACCACTGCGCCACCCAGGAAGCCCTAATTCTGTCAGTTTTGCTTCTTATTCTTGCAAGCTCTGTTGTTAGGTGCGTACAGTTTTATGGTTGTTATGGCCTCATGATGAATTGACCTTATTATCATTGTGAAATAAACTTTTCTATCTCTGCTAATAATCTTTTTTGAAGCCTATTTTTTCTGAGACTAATATAGTCATTCCAACCTACATGGCATATATTTTTCCATGTCTTTTCTTTCATTCTATCTGTGTTTTTATATCTGACATAAATCTCTTGAGGATAGCATATAGTTAGGTCTTGCTTCTCTTTAAGTCCACCTGGCAATCTCTTTTAGTCCTTTATTTGTTCTTGTTCTCTTTCTCTTTTATTCTTCTGTTTCTCTTTTCCTGTTTTGCTTTGGATTAATTGAATATTTAGAATCTCCATTTAATTTATCTACTGACTTTATAGCTATACTTCCTTGTGTTATGTTTTAAAATTGTTGCTCTAGGGATTATAATACACATCATCAGTTTATTTCACAGTCTGCTTAGAGTTAATATTTTATACTTCACATAAAATATAAAAACCTGGCAACCATATAGGTCTATTTACCACTCCTGTCAACCATTATACTATAGTTGTCATATGTATTACAGCTTCTTAAATCATAAGTCTCCAATACAATATTATAGTTTTTTGCTTTAAATGTATAGAAATATATGAATATATAATATATGTGTAAAATATATATTTATTTTAAAGTATGTGCAGTTTTTTGGCTTTTAAAAAATTAGGAGGAAAGTAGTTCTTGATATTTACCCATACATTTCGTGAAGGTCTGAATTTCCCTCTGGTGTCCTTTCCATTCATCCTGAAGAATTTTCTTTAGTATTTTATGTGGTGCAAGTCTCCCGTCAATGCATTCTCTTAATTTTATTTCATCTGAAATGTATTTATTTCACCTTCTTTCTTAAAGAATATTTTTACTGGATACAGGTTATTGGGTTGACAATTTTTTCTTCACTGCTTTAAAGATTTTGTACCATTGTCAGCTGACCTCCGTACTTTCTGATGAGACATCATTAGACTTGAATCATTATTATCTGATAGTAATGTGTCACTTTCGTCTCTCTCCTTTCAAGATTTTCCTTTAATCTTTGACTTTCAGCAATTTGACTATGTTGTGCCTAGGTGGAAATTCTGGATTAAAAGAAAACATTTTCTCTCTCTTTGCTTAGATTTCCTATATTTTCATTTATTTCTGTCATATTGCCCTTTTTTATCATGCAGCATATTCATAGTCATAAGAGCTGTTTTCATGTCCTTTATGCTAATTTCAACATCTGGGTCATTTTAAGATTCACCTCCATTGAGGATGCGTTACATTTTCCTGGTTCTTTATATGTTGAATAGTTTTGGGTTGCATCCTGGATATTGCCAATACTATGTTGTATAGACTTTGGATTGCATTGTATTTCTTTGAAAATATATTTTTAATGAGCAATTAACTTGGTTGGATTTACACTGCATACTCTGCCTCTTGGGCAGGCACACAAAGCGTAGTCTTTTCTTCTTCACTGTATTGCTTATAGTCTGCCCCTTATAGTCCTTAGGGGTCAGCCAGAGATTTGGGCAGAGTTTATGTGCCACGTTTGAGATTCCCCTTCTCTGGATTTTTCAGAGAGAGGAGTTGTGGCCCAGAGAATTTAGGAAGTTTGCCTCTAGTCTCTATGGATAGTAGCTGAACTTCAACAACAACAAAAGATTTTAAAATTCTGTTAAATCTTTACTTTCTGTTGTCCCTTATGTTGAGGATTTCATGGATGAAGGAAAATGGAAGCAACTTTTTAAATCCACAACACAATTGGCACCACATAGAAGAATATCACTTTTACCCTCATTTCAATGATGATTTTGGTCCTGAGCTCCTTGCACCCCTTCCTGTCATACTACCAAATCTATTAGCATGTGCCCTCATGAATCATTAATTGATTATATCCTGTCACCATCCTTAAAAGTTTTGTTTTCCTTTTCTGCCTACATCTGTGCTGCTGTTTGCCTACTGGCTTGGCTCTCAGAACCTGTATTCCAGAGCATAAATGTATTAAAGCTATGGTTATAATGGATGTTCTGAAAAAAATGCAAGCTTTATGGAGGATCTAGTTTTAAGTCCCTCTTTAGGTTGTAGCAATTTCTTGATGACACCCAAATTCATGTAAAATGTACACAAACATCCAGTATTCAGGATGAGCTTAGTTTACTTCAAGGCAATCGAACATAGCTTTGTTGTGGTCAAAATACTAAATAATCGCTGCCTTTCATGGTAAGTGTAGATGAGTCTATATGATTATTATGAGACTCAAGGTGGAACTGGGCTGGACTAAGATGAAGAAAACCACCCTCCTAATATTGAATGCATATTTTGGCTTTGCTATCTGCCTTTGGCAGGTTTGATATCTGACATTTATTAAGAGTTTTCAAGAAAGACATTTCATTGTTAAAGTATGACAGTAACCTTGGTTATCAGGAAAAAGCACATGTGAATTCACAGAAATCTCATTTTACTTTCATTCTGGAGGAAGTTGTACTTCCCCAGTGTAGCACCAAAGTAAACAGCTGCAGGCAATCCATTGATTTTAGCAAGAATTCACTGAAAATTTTTATAACCCATTTATGACTGAATTTTAGGACAGTTGAGGCACAGCAGATTAATTTCTACATATCTCTGTGGAAACACTTTAGATTTGGGAAGCAGACTGACTCTGATATGTACTAGTTGTGGCTACCTGGGAAAGTGAATTAGCCACCCTGAAACTTAGTTTACTCATCTGTAAAAAGGAAAGGGAATGGAGAATCATAGTGGACTGGAGTAGCTGTTGTTTTTGACTGTTCAGCATGGTTTTTGGTACCCTTTCTTATCACAGTAATATCTCTTTCCTTTGGAAAACACCTCCCCCACCCCATGTGGACTGTCAATTATTATGGTCCCTCACTCACCTTCTGAGATGGGCATGTGACCTGGCTGGGCCAACCACTTGGGCCATATTCAGCTAGACTGGTGCTTGGTCCAAGGAGTGGCTATGTGACCCAAGCCCAGCCATTCATAATCCTTCCACGGAATCAGAGGTGAAAGGCTTGTCTCATCCTCTCATTAATGATGTACTGTAAGAAAACAGGTCTGCATGAGTTGGTGACCATTTTTTCTCAGTAACTGGTGAAGGTGAAAGTCTCTCTGCAAGAGGAAAGAATGAGGCCCAAAGTGAAGAAACAAACAGATGTAAGAGGCAGGTGGAGAGATGGACTCCTGTTGAGTAGGGTCAGGACTGGGGCGAGCAAGCAAGGCACCAGGAGTGAAAATTTAAGGAGGCATTGCTCCCAGGGTCCTCCAAATGCAGGTCGACATTGCTTCCTTACATTTTGCCCCCTCACTTGCTGGACCCCAGTCCTGGCCTTGCTGGGCACTGTCTGAGCTTGGGTTCCTCCAGGAGCTGAAACTGAGACAAAGAATTGAGTGCAAACAGTTTTTGGGGTGGAGGTGATCCCAGGAAACACCTGAAAGAGAGGGAGTGAGACCCAGAAAGCAAGGCAGCCAAGGATGGGCATTGGTGAAGCCACTCACCACTGAGGCCTTTGGACTCACCTCCATTCTGGAACTCAATGCCGAGGGTGCCTTGAATGCAGCTGAAGGTCAGAGAAGCTGATGTTTTTATGCACAGTTCCCTGTTCATCATTGATGGAGGGCTGCTTTAAACAGCATTACCTCTCCTGCACTTTTTGGCTTATCCCATCCAGGGCAGAAGAAGGTGCCCAGCAGAGAGTCACAGGTGTCCACAGTAAGCATCCTGAGGTGTGTGGAGGTGCAGGAGAGGGAACATGGGTAGGTACCATCAGTGCCTCTGCCTTTGTGCTCTTCCAGTCCTGTGAGCCTTATCCAGTGTCCTTGCCAGCTACAGGAGCTGGCATCCTGTTTTGATTATGCAAGATCATGTTGGGTTCCCAGTATTTGCAACTTGGAGTAGAGTCCTGACCAATCAGGAACTCACAGTCATTGTCCTAGGAACTGGACCCCTCCTACCATCCTTGTTGCCCTAAAAGCCCAGTGTGTTTGGCATTATTATCCCCATTTACATATGATGAGTCAGAAGCCTGGAGAGGACCCCACTGTCACACACAGCCTGTTTTGTTTCCACATGTTCCTCCCAAATACAGAAGTTAGGTTGAAACTAGCTTTAGTCACATGTGTATCAGCAGGAGACCATGGGGGTCAGGGGGATAGTGTCCATCAGTGTCCAGAAACACGACATTTGGTTTAAGAAGTAACATAACATAGAGGAAAGAGCATGGGCTTTCTACATGGGGAGGCCTAGGCTCAGATTCTGGTCCTGCTGTTTCTAGCCATGTGAACTTGGACCAGTCATAAAGCTTCTGCAAACCTATGTTTCCTCTTCTGAAAAACAAGAATGCCCATTTCTGTCCTTATTATGTTCACATTTTCCTTAAAGTCCTTGAACATACAGAACATATTAATAATAGCTCTCTTAAATTTTGTTTAAAATTGTTTAAGTAATTTGATCACTAATGCTTATTTACTAATTTCATCACTGGTGCCATTTCTGGGTTTGTCTTTATTAGATTTCCTTCTGCTTATGAGTCACATTTTCCTGCTTTGCATGTCTAGTAAATTTTTTTGGACACTGGACATTGCAATTTTACTTTATTTATTTATATATTTTTATTGATTTACAATGTTAAGTTAGTTTCAGGTGTACAAAATAGTGATTTGATATGTTCATAGATTATACTACATTTAAAGTTATTATAAAGTATTGGTTATATTCCCTGTGCCATACATTATATCCTTGTATCTATTTTATACCTAGTAGTTTGTACCTCTTAATTCCCTTCCCCCCACCCATCTTTCCTCTGGTAGCCACTCAAATAGAACCTAGAGAAATGAGATCTACAATATATGAAATGAAGTATTCATTGGATGGGATTAACAGCAGATTAGGCAGTGCAGAAGAAAAGGTTATCAAACTTGAAGATATAGCAATAGAAACTATACATGATGAAGCGTAGAGGAAAAAAGATTAACGAAGCCTCAGTGACTTATGGAACAAAATGCAATAGTTTAACATATGTGTAATTGGAGTCCCAGAAGGAGGGATGGGCATATAAAGTATATTTGCAGAAATAGTGGCTGAATTTTTTTTCAATTGATGAAAATGATAAAATCAAATCCAAGAAGTTCAACCGACTCCAAGCAAGAGAAACACAAGGAAAACATCATCAGTGATCATCATAATCAATTAATAAATAGTTTAAAACCATTAAGAGACAAATCTTAAAATCAACCAGAGAACAAAAGGACACATTGTGTTAGGAAATGGAAACTATGTAAGCCCAAAGACAATGGAGCAATATCTTTCTAGTGATAAAAGAGAACAAAAATACCTTTGTACAATGAAGGCAAATAAAGACTTATAAACAATGCCCTGAGTGACCTTACTGTGAAAATAAGGGGCAGAGACCATGCAGCCTCCAGCATCAGACCTGACATATGGTTGGCATTTTTAACATGCCTTCCATGTCTTCTTGGCCCTGGGTGATGTGGGTTCTGGAAAGTTATAGGTAACCACCTGAAGGGGTGCATCAGGGGAAGACCTGGCTCTCTTAGCTTCCTCTTTCCATCTGTCACAGCACATCTTGCCAAGGGATGGTCTTCAGCTTGCTCAGCTGCCTCTGCCATCAGAGTGTGAGATTCCTGAAAGCTTGGGATTGGTCATATTCACCTGCCCAGTCCCATCAGCACCTGGCTTAGTGCTCAGCAGGTGGTAAAGGCTCAATAAATGCTACCTAGAGAATGGATGAGGGGGAGAGAGAAAGAAGAGGGAAAGCCCTGGTCTACATAGCAGCCAGTGATGTGATAAAGCATGGATTGGATCACATGCTTGCTGCTTTCAGAATGAATGCCCACCAGGCCCAGCAATCTGACTTATGCCTAGTTTGCTGACACCTCTCTCCACGCCCTCCATCTTCCTACTCATTCCACTCAGCCCTTCTTCTCATCTCTCGAACATGCTGAGCTTATTTCTAACTCGGAACCTTTACACTTGCTGTGCCCTCAGCCTTGATCACTTCCCCCCAGAACTCTGCAAGGATCACTCATACCATACAGAATTCTGCTCAAATGTCCCCTCAGTGGGGGCCCTCTCTGAATATCCACCCCACTTGACTCCACCCCAAGCATTTCATATCCATGTACCCTTTCTGGTCCCCTTTTCTTCAGTGCACCTGTCATTACCTGTAATTCCATTACATGCTTATTAATTTGTCCTCTTAGTTGTTGGTCTCATGCACCAGAACATAAGCTCTCTCTGAGGGCAGCAATGTTCCCTCACTGTTCACAGTTGTATCTCCAGTACCTACTAAGCAAATATATATGTATAAAGTATAATACATATACACACATATGTATATTTACACATACATATATGCCTAATGCACATACATATACACACTCACTAATCAGCATATAGATATACGTATACACGCATTAAGCAGTGTATATATATATATATATGAGCACACATGAATATGCATATATACACACCTAGTAAGCTGTATACATAGACACATGCATATATATATAAACATATACACACATATCTATATGCGTGTATATACACATACATATAGTATACATAAACACATATAAATGTATATGCATATAAGCAGTAAATATACTTATATACACATATATATACACCCACTAAACAGTTTATATATAGGTAGATATACCCACCATATATTATATAGATACATATACACACTCATATATATATACATATATCTGTAAGCCCACAAAGCAGTATATATGTATATCTACACACATATATATATGCATGTATATACATACAAATACATGCATATATACATATCCACTAAGCAGTGTGTATATTTATATTCATATATAATATATACTTACATATACATGTGCATATGATACATCTGACATATATGCTCTATATAATTAACTGAATAAATACATATTATGTAAATGAATGAAAAACTTGACAATTAACCAATCAGCTGCTAAGAGTTAGTTGACTGGTTTATACTGACTGCCTCTGAGTTAGGGTCCTGAGGAGAATTTCTCTATCTCCGCTGCTGCAAACTCTAATTTTTCACAAATGCCCCTTTAATTTCCACCTCTCTCCTGCCTCACTCTCCACCTCCCACAGGTTACTCTTGACCCCTTCATTCGTTGAGCCATTGGACATTTTGCTCCTGCACCAGCAGAGAGAGTCCAGACTGGAGTATTCTGCTATGAGTCAACTTTGAAGTCAACAGGGCTTAATTATTTTCAAGGGAAGGAGGAAGATACCTTTGGGAGAACTTTCTGAGACGTTTGCTTCAAAAGTGTGTTTCTTGGATTAGCAAATGGGCCCCGTGCTTAGAGAGTCATAGGGTTGAAGCAAAATAAACAGAGAGTTAATTAAAATTCATGGAATAGCCAGAGGCAGTCTGCACATAAAACAGCAAAAAGTGGCACAGATTTATATGATAATAGCTCTTTATGTCCCTCAAAGGAAGAGTCTGGATAAAATTGAGCAAGAGTTGCACAGATGATAATTCCAGACTCCATACTCTTATTATGCAATGATGATCATTTCTACACGCAAGCATATTATTAGCTGTCTCATCCACATTCCAGATTTTCACATCTGCATGTGAATTCATAGTGTGAAAAAAATTTTGATTAATAGCAGACTAACCAATTTAGTGCCCAGACTGCAACAAATCCATTTTGGAATTAAGTGGAGATTTGATTTTATATATATGTTTATAAGTTTGAATGTTCAGAAACATTTGACTTAGTGTTTTTTTCCTTTAAAAATGTAGTCTTTGGAAATCTTTTTCATCTTTTAAGATAAGGGTAGCATGGTGGAAAGCATAGCAGGATTTTGAGTCAGACAGTAAACGTTTATGCCAACTGTTACGTCTCAGCATTAGTCTAGGTACTTGTGATGGTGTGGCAAACAAGATGGATGAGGTCCCTGGTGCCGTAGAGCTGACAGTTTAGTAAGGGAGACAAATACACAAACAATACCCAACCATGATTTCAATAATGATAGTTGCTCTGCAGAAAATGCATAGTGCAATGACCTGGGAGGGTAGGCCTGCTTTCCTTGGAGGAGAGGGCAACAGAGAAGGCTTTGCTGAGAAGGAGACATTTAAGCCAAGGCCTAACTGCTAAGAAGGAAACAGACCATGTGGAGATCCAGGGGGTAGAGCATCACATACAAAAGGGGCAGCAGATGCAAAGGTCCTGTGGCAGGGACAGACTTAGTAATGGGGCCATGGCAGCAAATGTGTGTAAGATGCCCAGCCAACATTGTGTCCGCCACAAGCAGGGACTTGGAATACATGTTTGCTCTTTTCAGGACAATGAAAAGTTAATCAGTTTATAGCAAAATGGTTAGAGAGCTTTGCCTCCAAGTCTGACAGAGCTGAGTTGGAATTCTGGTCAACCAGGTGACTCTGGGCAAGTTACCTAACTTCTCTGTGTTTCCAAAGTGAGCTGTTATTCTTAGGTAAGAATCATTTTTAGAATTCTTAAACATGATACTTTTACTGGAAGCTTTTACTGTTCATGCAGACATCTTTTATAAGCGGTGGAATCCATTTCTTTTTAATGAAATATTTATTCCTTTCATATTAATTAGTCCATGTTTGGCTTGAGGCATAGGTTGGAGGAATTTGCTGGCTCCCAGGGATCAGAGCTAAATATTAAGAGGAAATTAAGAGCTATTATTAAGAGCTAAATATTATTAAGAGCTAAATATTTATTATTAAGAGCTAAATATCACAGGAAATGCAAGCTCATTCGCGAATGGCTTTCAAGCATAGGCCAGAGCAAATGATCCATTACTGACCAATTTAACAGACGTCATTGCTCATTTGCATTTCCCATTTTCCAACAATGACATCTCATTTCATACTCTGGATGAGCCTTTCCAGGCCTTTTTACATCTATAAAGTGGTCTCAACCTTGCTTCACCCTAAAAGATATATTTCCAGCACTAAGGGTGTCAGAAAGCACCAAGGTTGGGCCTGGTCCCTTGCCCCCATGACTACTTTTTGGTGTTTCCTGACAAAGTGATGTCCCTTATGACTCCAGAGGAAACTGTGTGCGTAAGCAGTGGCATTATTTATAAAACACACGATCACCTCTTGGAATTACCTCCAAACTCTCCTCCACCCTGTTGCCAGAAAGAACTCCTTCCCCCTCAAAACCCACATTTTCCATGTTGTTTGTTTGTATGTTCTTTCCTTTATTCATTCATTTGCAATTGTATACCTAGGATCCACTTTTTAAACCCTTCTGTATCTCCCCAGTGCCCTCAGGACAAAAGCCAACTGTATTGGTCTGCTGGTGCTGATGTGACAAAATCCCACAGGCTGGGGGCCTTAAACCACAGGGGTGATTGTCTCACAGTTCTGGAGGCCAGAGGACACCAACCCAATTGGGTTAGGGCCTGCCCTCATGACCCCATTTTAACTCAATTACCTCTTTAAAAGTCCTATCGCCAAATGCATCACATTCTGAGGTACTGGGGGTCAGGGCTTCAACATACAGATTTGGGGAAACACAATTCAACCTGCAACACTGACCTTTTAAACATGTCATTCAAAGCCATCTGTCACCTGCTCCTCACTCACCTTTGTCACCTCATCTTTTGCCATGATCTCCATGATGTCCGTCATGCACTGTCTCAGGGTGAACACCAGGGAGTATCACCTGATACAGGTCAGAACTCACAGATGAAGTGTCCGCGGGACAGGCGCACTGTTTCTTAGCATCTTAAGGAGAGACTGGCTTGGCTTAGAGCATAGCTGGACACACCATGGGGCTGTGCCCCAATCAAGGCATGTCTCCCCATGCTGCTCTCTCTTTTTATACTGACTGGGGACAAATAGTTTAGAATCAGGTACCAAGCAGTTTGAGCTTCCTGTGCTTCCAAATGCCCAGCACTGGTGGCCTTAGTGACTTCCTGGGTCCATGAGAAGTTGAAATCAGGTGCTGACTTCTGATCCTGGCTAGCTCATTGCCACATGTATTAGTCAATGTTCTCCAGGGAAACAGAACTAAAAAGAGGTGTGTAGATATAGATATAGATATAGATATAGATATAGATATAGATATAGATAGATTTATTTAAGTAATTGGCTCACATGATGATGGAGGCTGGCAAGTCTAAAAATCTGCAGGATAGGTTGTCAGGCTAGAGACCCAGGAAGTTGCTGATGTTGCTGTAAAAGGCCAAAGGTCATCTGCTGCAGAATTCCCTCTTTCTTGGGGGAGGTCAGTCTTTTGTTCTATTCAGACCTTCAACTGATTGGATGAGGCCCACCCACATGGAGGGCAATCTGCTTACTTAAAGTCCACCTTTTAAAATTCATCACAAATTAATTTTATCTAAAAGCACCTTCACCGAAACATACAGAATCATGTCTGACCACATATCTGGGCACCATAGCCCAGCTAAGCTGACACATAAAATTAACCATCACACCAAATAATTGTGAAATTGTTCCTGAGCTCCTTCTTGGGCCACTTCTGCACATCTCTACAACGTTCTCTGGTCTTACCTTCAGTACATGTATGAATGATGATCATAATCACAATAATAATCAATAATTTAGTAAGTGCTTACCATGTAACCCTCACAACCACCCACTAAGATAAGTACACTGCTACCCCCATTTTACAGATGGGGAAGTTGAGAACGCTACTAACACATGCTAAAATGCACCATGCATGTTCCATCTCTCTGTACTGAGAGAGGGGCTGTGTGCTCTCCTGGTAATGCACTTCCTTCCCCCTCTTCCTACACCTCCATCCTCATGAAACCAACCCTTGATGACTGAGAAACAGTTCAAATGCAGCCTCTTCCAGAATGCCTTTCCCTAATCCCATATCCTGGTTAGGATCCCTCTTCTCAGGTCCCTTAGTCCCATGTGCTTACCTATCCTATAGCACTGTTCTTTCCTAAGTAGTAATTATCCATTTCTCCAGCCAGCCAGCCACAGATGTCAACTAGATGTTCCAGGCACTGTTCTAGTCACTGAGGAGGGAACAGTGAATAATAGAAAATTCCCTATCATTATGGGGTTTACACCACAGTGGGTGAGACAGACAAAGGGAAAACAAACAAACCAAGAAGCATGTGCTGCTGTTACGGGAGTTGGCCAGGGTGATGGAGGGAACAGGGAGGGAGGATGGGGACTGAGGAGGGATTAGCTCATTCACACACGGAGGTCAGGGATGACTTATAGGATAAGGTGATTCATGGGTAGAGCCTGAAGGAGGTGAGGACCCAAGACTGGACACCTGGGGAAGAGCATGGCAGACACAGGAATGGCACAGGGGCCAGGGTGGGAAGTGAGCAGGGAAGAGAGTAACAGATGGAATTAGAGGGGACTTGGGGCCACGCCATGTAGGGCCCAGTGACCTGAAGTGAGGGACTTTGTCTTTCACTCTTGAGTATTGTTTGTGTATCCCATTGAACCCTGAGTTCCTAGAGCAGTGTCATATCTTCATGGCTAGCATAATGCCAGGACCGTGACAGGCATTTCACACATGTTTATTGAGTGAAATATTCATCCAAATGAGTATTTTTCTTGAAGCTAACTTTTGATCACTCTAGTGAGGCCACCATTGGTCACAGCCCACATGGACTTTCTGTGCCATGAAACATCATCGTATAGTTTGTGTATCAGATGGGGATGTTCTCAGGAGTGAGAAACAGAAAATCTTCCTTATAGTGGCTTAAACAAAGAGGGTTTATTTTCTCACATAAGAAGAAGTCTGAAGGTAGGTGGCGCTATGATAACAGGTTCAGTATCTCTGAGACCTCCGTAGCTTCATGGTCACAAGGGGCTGCTGCAGCTCCAGACATTACATATGTGCTCAAGGTAGAAAGGAGAAGAATAGTGGCCAAGGGGAGAAAAGTGGAACCATCTGTAGCTATTCCCTTTTATTCAGAAAGCAAGACTTTTCTTAGAAGCCAATAGCAGACTAATATTTCATTGGCAAGAACTATGGCTACTTCTGGCTGCAAATGAGTGTTTAATGGATCATACTGCCTCCTTGAAGAAAATTGTCCTATTAAAAAGGAAGAAGAGGGCTTCCCTGGTGGTGCAGTGGTTGAGAGTCCGCCTGCCGATGCAGGGGACACGGGTTCGTGCCCCGGTCTGGGAAGATCCCACATGCCGCGGAGCGGCTGGGCCCGTGAGCCATGGCTGCTGAGCCTGCGCGTCCGGAGCCTGTGCTTCGCAACGGGAGAGGCCACAACAATGAGAGGCCCACATACCGCAAAAACAAAAAACAAAAAACAAAAAAAAAAAAAAGGAAGAAGAGGGAGGATGCATTTGGGTAGTTAACAATCGTCTGCCAAAGACAGTCTTCTTGTCAGATAAGGATTTTGTGTGTGTGTGTGTGTTACGCGGGCCTCTCACTGTTGTGGCCTCTCCCGTTGAGGAGCACAGGCTCTGGACACGCAGGCTCAGTGGCCATGGCTCACGGGCCCATCCGCTCCGCGGCATGTGGGATCTTCCCAGACTGGGGCATGAATCCGTGTCCCCTGCATCGGCAGGCGGACTCTCAACCACTGCGCCACCAGGGAAGCCCCAGATAAGGATATTTGAACAGCAGTACCCAGCATGATCACTCTTTTTTAGTGACCTTATTTAATCTTGATTTTTTTTTTTTTTTTTTTTTTGCTTTTCCCCATATTGGTTGTTTCCCAGAATCTTGCTCCTGTAAGCATAACCAGTGTCCGTTAATGTCGCACTATACCTGTGCATCAGTCAACAGCATCTGCTAAGTGTACTCAAGCTGGGGGTGGGGTGGGCAGCACAGAGAAGGTCAACTGAGTCAGGTGAGAACAGGCATCCAGGCTGGTCCATGGAAGGGCAGAGCCAGCCTTTGCACCCGCACAGTTCTGGGTTACCAGCACAGCTCTGGCTTCTCTGATTCTGGGGTGACCTGTTCCCCCAGAGCTTGGCTTGCCTGAGCTGAAAAGTGAGGGTTACAGTCCTGACCATCAAGGTCACTGAAGATGCAGCCAGACAAGGACTTTCCTGAAGAATCCAGCAAAGTGATTCTCAACTAGCCTGCTTATCAGACTCCCCCCAGGGAGTTTTTACAAAATACAACATCCCAGGACCCTCGCAGACCTCTGGGGGTGCCACAGAACTGAGGCCATCAGTGCTTTGAAGGTAAGATCCGGCTGAGGACCACCAGATGCTGGCGTGATGGAGGTTCTCAACACGCATCCCTACCCCTTCTCTGCTGAACTGGGGTCAATTCCCAAATTCCTGATGCACGGTGTGCTTGACACATGCCATTCTCACGGCAAATCACCTGAAATCATGCTCACTAGCATTTATTTATTGTAATTGTAATTAATAATGATAACATCAGGTGTCCTAATTGAATTAGACTAATGAGAAGTGTTAACTGGGTGCTTGCCTGTCAGCAGCTTGGGTGGCTTTGGCCAAATGGCTCATCCCTTGCCTCATTAACTGTGATTTCTAGTGGAAAGAGCTATGTGCTGACCTGCTCGGGAGCCCTGGGGCCACTTGGGACCCGCCTCTTCTGTTTTGAAGGTTCCCAGGATATGGGCAGAGCTGCCTGTTGGTGAGGAGGGCTGATGTTCCCTCTAGAACACCTGTCCCGAGCCCAGGAGGCTGAGATGCTGCTTTAGGTTTAGCAGATTCCCTCCGTCAGGTGGTCGCCTTGGGCTTCAGAGCTGGGAGGACCGGCAGGCCCTCCTGCTGTGAGTCCAGGCATTGAGGACCCCACCTCCTTCGAGCACACAGGGCCTGGTGGGCCTTGTGTTAACTGAAATTCCAGCTCCTCTGTGGACTCCCGCTCAGGCATGGAGGTCAGAGTGGCCCTCAGGTCAGGAGATGGTGATGCCCGCAAGGGGTGAGGCAGGGGACGGCCTGTAGGAAAGGTGTTCTAAGCAGAGGGAACGGAACATGCTCGTGCAGGGAGTCAGGGGCTAGGGTGACAAGTTCACATGTCTGAGCCTCTGGAAGTTCGGGGTTCCGTAGGGAACCAGGCAGCATGGCTCCTGCCTTCATGGTGCCTGGGGTCTGCCTGTCAGTCAATAAACAGGGAAGATCCAGTGTAGGAAGCAGCACAGTAGAAATAGGGGCTATGGGAGCCCACTGGGAAGGCTGTTGATGCAGTCTCCCTGAAATAAAAGGGAGCCTCCTACAGAAAGTAACGAATGAGCAGAGACAGAGCTGGTGGGTGAGCGGGAGGGAGGGGGACGTGGGCCAGGGAGGAAGTGAGAAGGAGAGAAAGCAGTGGTGGTGGAGAAACTCTTTAGAGAAATTCTAAGGGGGGTGAGGTAGCTGGCATGAAGGGGATGTGCGCGCGTGTGGTGTGTGCGTGTGTGGTGTGTGTATGTGTATGTGTGTGTATGTGTATATATGTGTGTGTGGTGTGTGTATGTATGTGTATGTGTGTGGTATGTATGTCTCTGTGTGGTGTGAGCACACACATGCCTGTCAGAGGTGACGGAGGCACGGAGGACTTTGAAGGACAAGACACAGACCTTGAACACTTCCTGAAGGTGAAAGAAAGCCCTTGCAGGGCTTCAAGTCTTTCATTTTGGGGAAGTTCCCACTGGGCAGAAGGACATGTGCAGAGACCAGAGCCGAGGAGACGCTGCTGGTGACGAAGGAATTACAGTGAAATGTTCCCACCTCTGAAATCTCAAGCACTAACTCTAAGTACCAGAAGTCACTCTGGTCACAGGGACTTAGCGGGAGAGGACACAGGCCAGGGGATCAGGCAGGAATGTGGAGTCCCGGGCACTGATTTGGGAGTTAATGCACTCAGGGCTCAGGGTTGGGTCCCAGGCTCAGCAGTGTGCTCAGCTCCCCACCAGCCCACATTTCCTGGGCACCTGTGTGGGCCACACGCTCTGCTGGGCTCTATGGACACCTGACTGTAGACCTGCAGGGCTCAGATGAAACCCAGGAAGGATCACAGAGGTGCCTGGCTGGGTTGGTCAGCCAGAAGTCGATGGCCATGATGGACATTTACAGACTGTCTTAGTTTCCTGTGGCTGCTTTAATACACTGGGTGATTTAAAACGGCAGAGGTTTATTCTCCACTGTTCCAGAAGCTCTGGGAAGGGTCTGTCCCAGGCCTGTCTCCTGGCTACTGGGGTTGCGGCTATCCTAAGCCTTCCTTGGCTTAAAGATGCATCATCTCTCCAATCTCTGCCTTCTTTTCTCTTATTATAAAGACACTGGTTGATTTGGGGCCCGCCCTTATCCTAGATGACACATCTTGAGAGCCTTAACTTAATTATATCTGCAAAGACCCTTTAACCAAATCAAATAAAGTCACCGTCACAAGCTGAGGGGGTCAGAACTGTTCCACCAGGACTACAGCCTGCTTGTCCCCTCCTATTTGGTTTTGTGCATTGCATTCCCTGTGCCACAGTCATCCTGCCTGACAGAGAGCCTGAGGGCTGGTCCCAAGTGTCCCACCTTCCTTGGGTCTGCAACAAGAAGGGATTGGCTCAAGCCACCCTGGCAAGTCAGTAGGAAATGTCACCCCAAGCTCCAGCCGTGGGGCCAGAGATATCTGTGACCCTGTGTCCTGGGAAGCCTGCCTCCCTCCCAGCACCCTGCCCTGCCTTCAGATAAGTCCTTAATGATGGTTGTGATGACAGGACCAGTAATCACAATAATAACTGCATTTGCTGAGAGGCCTCTGTCCCGGGAGCATTAAATGTCTATAACCCTATGGGAAGTAAAGAAAACTCACCTCCATTCGGTACCTCCACCATGACAGCACCACACCACGCCCTTCACAGCATCCCCTCCCATGTCCTCACAACAGCCCTTGGAGCAAGAACATACCACCCCCATTTTACTGATGAGTAGACTGAGGCTCAGAGAGGGTGGTTGCACAGCAAAGAACTGGAATAAAAGCCCCGCTCAGAGTGACCTGAGAACCCAAACTCTTTCTGTGTCTCTGAGACTTCCCAGCAGACCTTTGTCTCTACTCAGTGCCTTAGACTTGTCTTTGGTCTTTTTTTTCATTTTAGCCTCTCTGTCCCCTGGTCAGGTTGAGTCAGCCATTGCTACCTGCCTTGCTTGGCCAGTGAAGAAGCAAGGCCAGAGGGGCCAGGGATACGTGCAAGAGGGCCATGAGCAGAGCCCAGCTCTCCAGACCCCGAGTCCAGCTCTGTGTTCCTGAGAAACATAGAGTGTTTAAGATGCCTTAGAAAATAGATTGAAGCCCTCAGTGTATAGAGGAGGAAGTTAAGGGATCCCAGCCACACCTTTTCTTTTATTTTTTGTTTTTTTACTTTTGTTTGTTTTGTTTTTTAACATCTTTATTGGAGTAAAATTGCTTTAGGATGTTGTGTTAGTTTCTGCTGTATAACAAAGTGAATCAGCCATATGCGCGCATATATCCCTATATCCCCTCCCTCTTGCGTCTCCCTCCCACCCTCCCTATCCTACCCCTCTAGGTGGTCACAAAGCACCAAGCTGATCTCCCTGTGCTATGCAGCTGCTTCCCACTAGCTATCTGTTTTACATTTGGTAGTGTATATATGTCCATGCCACTTTCTCACTTCATCCCAGCTTACCCTTCCTTCCCCCACCCTGTGTCCTCAAGTGCATTCTCTACGTCTGCATCTTTATTCCTGTCCTGCCCCTAGGGTCATCAGAACCATTTTTTTTTATATTCCATATATATGTGTTAGCATATGGTATTTGTTTTTCTCTTTCTTACTTACTTCAGTCTGTATGACAGACTGTAGGTCCATCCACCTCACTACAAATAGTTCAGTTTCGTTATTTTTTATGGCTGAGTAATATTCCATTGTATATATGTGCCACATCTTCTTTATCCATTCGTCTGTCGATGGACACTTAGGTTGCTTCCGTGTCCTTGCTATTGTAAATAGTGTTGCAGTGAACATTGTGGTACATGTGTCTTTTTGAATTACGGTTTTCTCAGGGTATATGCCCAGTAGTGGGATAGCTGGGTCATATGGTAGTTCTATTTTTAGTTTTTTAAGGAAGCTCCATACTGTTCTCCATAGTGGCTGTATCAATTTACATTCCCACCAACAGTGCAAGAGGGTTCCCTTTTCTCCACACCCTCTCCAGCATTTCTTGTTTGTAGATTTTTTGATGATGGCCATTCTGACCGGTGTGAGGTGATACCTCATTGTGATTTTGATTTGCATTTCTCTAATGATTAATGATGTTGAACATCCTTTAACTCTTAGAGGAAAACATAGGCAGAACACTCTATGGCATAAATCACAGCAAGATCCTTTTTGACTCACCTCCTAGAGAAATGGAAATAAAAACAAAAATAAACAAATGGGACCTAATGAAGCTTAAAAGCTTTTGCACAGGAATGGAAACCATAAACGAGGTGAGAAGACAACCCTCAGAATGGGAGAAAATATTTGCAAACAAAGCAACTGACAAAGGATTAATCTCCAAAATACACAAGCAGCTCATGCAGCTCAATATCAAAAAAACAAACAGCCCAATCCAGAAATGGGCAGAAGACCTAAATAGACATTCCTCCAAAGAAGATGTACAGATTGCCAGCCACACCTTTTCATCAGCATGGAGCTGGCCAAGACCCCAGGCCTCAACCTCTTCTTTGAGTTGTAAATCCAAGCCTTCAAGCTCCAGGCAACGTCCTATAACAACCTCTCTTCTTTATCTGGTACCCAAAGTCAGACCTCCAAACCCTATTCAAATCCTGAGCTCTGCTTTGAAAGCCAGAATTCTAATCCTGTTTTGAAGAGTCTCTTCTAGTTCCTGAGCTGCCTCCGAGCTGCTATGAGTGTCACCCTCCTCCTTCCCGCCCACCCCCCTCCCCCACCCAGGGGGGTGAGAGCCATCTCTCAGCACCTTTGTCCATTGTCAGTCATACCAACAAGAGCCGGGACTGGGAGGGGTCTTCCTCTGACGGGGGCATTGCCCAGACTCCGTGGAATCACAGCCTCAGCTTTTCAAGATTATGCAGCCAACTGGATTTCAGGGCTCCCAGCCCTGGCAGAGACCATGTCTACTCCACATCTCTTCTGAGAAGGCAAATGAGGAGTGAGAGAGATGAGAAACCCTAATTAGTGGAATGATCTGCCCTCTGCGTGTCTGCCTGCAGACGTGGGTCTCAGGGCTCTGGAAGTCTCTTCAGATTCCTGCGAACCAGGGCCCCAAGGGGCTTTTGTCCAGCACACCTTGGCCTTCTGTGGTTTTATATGTTCAAGTTCACTGGTAAAGTTCTTGGGCCTTCAACCTCATGCCACTAATCATACTGCCTGGAAAAGCATTCTTATGGAGATTTCATGAAGTGTGCTTCTTAAGACATTGAGATTCGGGTGACATTTATCATCCCCCAGACACAGCCAGGCACTCCCACTTCCTTGGTCTCATTTAGTTTCACCCCAGTGGGGCAGGGTGGGCTTTGATAACTCTGCTCAGACAGATGCTGAGACAGACGCTCAGAAAGGCAGCAAGAACCAAAGTGGGAATTGCAATTCAGGCTTTTCCCCACCGTCTTGTATCTGCCTCAGATTCATAGCACGTCAGAGCAAAAGGGGTCCAATTTCCAATGGAAGACCAACTTGGGACGCCCAGAGAAAACCCTGAATTCCCAGGCCCGTAACCATATCCCTCACTTTCTCTATCACAGACCTGTTCTCAGGGAGGGTGCATCATTGGTGCGTCCTGGGAAGGCAGAGAGCCTGGGTTTGAGTCCTGAGGCGTGAGGAAGGTCTAAAATCTTTCTGTGCATCTCTTCCTTTATCTATCAAGTGAGGGTAATAAAACTAGTTACTGTACTGGGTTGAATAGTATCCGCCCCCAAATTCATGTGAGGTAGCTGCTAGCAAGGGGCATCAAGGATTGATAACAACCCCCAGAAATTAGAAGAGGCAAAGAAGGATCCTACCCGAGAGCCTGCAGAGGGGACGTGGCCCTGGCAACACCTTAATTTGGAGCTTCTGGCTCCAGAACTGTGAGACAGTAAGTTTCTGTTATTTTGAGCCTCCAGTTTGTGGTACTTTGTTATGGCAGCCCAAGGAAATGAATACAAGTCCCCATCAGGAGGTTGGGAATACAGTACATGTTCACCCTGCTACTTTTTTCCAGCCACACCATACTCCTTGCCGGGTGTCCTAAGGCTCCATGTCCTCCTTTATATCTTTCCTTTCCCCTAAAAGCCTCTTCTTTTGCCTTTGCCATCTTTCCATCCTTTCATGCCCACCCTCTGGCATTAATGCCTCGAGAGAGCCTTCTCTGACAGCATGTCCCCCCTCCCAGCGCTGCCCCTTGTGAGTAAGGGTGTCACTCAAAAATCAGACTGTCGTGGGTTTCAATCACTGTCCTGACACCGAGGGGCTTGTTGAACTCTGGGCAAGTTAACTAGTGCACACGGGGCTGCAGCTTCCTCGTGCTCAAGGGAAGATGGAGCCTTTATTCGCAAGGTTCTTGTGGGGATTACGTGAGATAATCAAGGAGACAGTTTGCTCAGTCTCCCAAAGTAGAGTGCTCAGTACAGGAGCTGCCACCATTGCTGTCACCACTTCTCCTTTGCTCCCCCAGGGCCCATGCGCCTTAGTTTGGGTCTCCCCAAGGGCCCTGGAGAGCAAGAAGGCACAGGTAGTGAGTTGGGAAGTGAGTCAGGGAAGGAAAGGCAGGAGGCTGCTGGTAAGGGTGTGCCGTCAAGCCAGTTAGCCCTGTGGGCAAACTCTCAAACTCTGGGAACTGTGGGATGGACAAGGGGTCTGGGGTGTAGATGCCCCAGCTGTCTGCATGGGCCGAGTGTTGCTTCCGTGGACCTTAACTCTTCGGCATCGCCAGTCTGTTACAGCAACGCGGGCTCTGCTGGCAGACAGAATCGTCGGGCAAAGAGAAGCGGGGCTGGCGATGGAGGTGTGAGCGGAAGTGGGGAGGGCGGGGGCCACGGGAGGCACAGATATGTGTATCTCAGCGTCGTAGATATTGGTGCATCTGTCTGTTTTCCTCCCAGGCTATGAGCTCCTTGAGTGCAGGGCTGCCTCTTCCCCCTCCTGTTTCTGCAGCTGCTTTTTCAGCACCTACTTAGTGTAAATACCTGATCAACAGGTGAATCTGGTCCAGCTCTTCCATTTTGCAAATACTGGAGAGGTTGTGGCATAGGCAGCGCTGCTCCACTAGCAAGATTTCAGAACCAAGACTTGAACCCAGGAGTAGGGATGCCGTGAGGGGCTGCCTTTTTGTTCCTTTGAAACGTTGGCCTGAATGTTCTCCCTTTTGGCTGTCACTCAGGTCTGCATCGTGCAGAAGCGAGACACTAAGAAAATGTACGCAATGAAGTACATGAACAAGCAGAAGTGCATCGAGAGGGATGAAGTCCGGAACGTCTTCCGGGAGCTCCAGATCATGCAGGGGCTGGAGCATCCTTTCTTGGTCAATCTGTGGTGAGTCATTCTATCCAGGGCTCCAGTGAAATCCTCATTATGGAGCCAAATGCAAATACGGCTCTGCTAGAAGGAAGCTTCTGTACTGTAGAGAGAAAGAAATGAAATTTTCTGGGTTCAAATATTCTTTTGAATATTTCGTTGGGTACGCTTTCTGATGACTATTGGGTAGAGTACATTTTCTGATGAAATCATTAAGCATATGCTTAATTTTCATTCGGTCCTCTTACCTGGTGAATCAGAATTGAAATCGGTTTAGAAGAGAAGGTTTTTGTATGTTTGAGAACACATGTAGAATGTTATGGATGCTCAATAGAGTCTTCTAAGGGGAATTTAACTTTTTAGAAAATTACACCCACAGTGTTCATGGCAAGAAGGACTTGCCATGAACATCAGGAGCTGATGTTTTACTCCACTTAGGATGGCTGCCCGGTGTGGACATGCTAAATTCCAAGTTGTGAATCTGGCCGACGAGGCCCACTAGGAGCCATGTTCTGGAACTTTCTCTCCCTCCCACCCCTGGCTATCATCTCTGCTTTAATTTGTGTCCTAGATTTGCCCCTTTGCTGGTTGTTTCCCTGCCTCTGTGTCTTTGCATGTGAAGTCTCCTCTTCCTGAAACTTCCACCTTCCTGTCTCCCCAGCTTCCTCTGACCGAATGCTGTGCACTCCTTTGGTTCAGCTTTCGAGGTACTTAGGCGTGAAGCCTTCGCTGCCCCACAGGCTGGGTGAACGCTCCTCATGTCTCCACCTTGACCTGTGCTTGACCCAACATAGCCTGCATCACCTTGAACCCAAATTATTGTTTATTTATCTGTCCTTACTAAGAAATCACTTGCTCCTTGAGAAAAAAGGCTGTTTCCTGGTTCTTTGTTTCTGGGAGTCTAATACAGCCTCAGACATGTTGGGGGCACTTAATACATGTTTCCTGAGCTGGATTTTGTTGAAGGGGAGAGGACAGGCTATTCTAGGAAACAAAATCTGACAGTTTCATTCTGCGTCTCAGTTGACAGATTTTTGATCTCATGAGCATCTTTTCTGATGGGAAAGTCTAGCCTAGCCTGAATCCCTAATGGCACCAATTATTTCTCTTGCCCTTCATATATAGAAGCACTCTGAACATAGGGTGATAGGACAAGGAGGGACATCAGTTGTCCTGTTTGAGAAAATCCAAGTCTGCCTGGCAGATGCCTCAGACTTGGGCATTTCTGTGGGCAAAAGCCATACTGTGTGTCATACACTAGAATCTGGGTAACAAGTGTGCATTTGTCATGTTTCCAGCCACCCAAACACTTCAGTTATTTGGGGGAAATAAACCTCTTCATGTTTTGATTGCTGTACGAGGAAAATTTTTAAATTTATTTTTTATTGTGGTAACATTTGGTTTATAACATTACATAAATTTCATGTGTACAACATTATATTTCTACTTCCGTATACCCTACAGTGTGCTCATCACCAAAAATTAAGCTTCCATTCATCACCATACAGTTGATTCCCTTTACCCATTTCACTCCCTTTCTCCCAGCCCATCCCTTTCCTTCTGGTAACCACTGCTCTATTCTCAGTATGTATGTACGTGTTTGTTTTTGATGGATCTGGTTTGTTCCTTTATTTTTTGTTTGTTTGCTTTTTATATTCCACATATGAGTAAAATCATACAATATTTGTCTTTCTCCATCTGATGTATTTACCTTAGCATAATAACCGTCAAATTCTATCCATGTTGTTTCAAATGGCAAGATTTCATCTATATTTTTATGGCAGAATAGTAATCAGTTGTATATATATACCACATCTTCTTTATCCATTTGTCCGTTGATGGGCACTTAGGTGTTTACCATATCTTCACTATTAACATAGCACTGCAAGGAACATGGGAGTGGAAATATCTTTTCAAATTAATGTTTTTGTATTCTTTGGATAAATACCCAGAATTGGGACACCTGGCTCATATGTTACTTATATTCTTAATTTTTTGAGGAATCTCCGTACTATTTTCCACTGTGGCTGCATCATTTCTAATCAGAAAAGCAACATAGGTTCATTGCAAAATACAGAAAATGACATACATAAGAAGGCAACAATTATCCAGAATCCTACCACCACCAGATTACATTTCGGTGTGTAATTCTTTTTATACTTTTCTCATATCAATTTGACTGTAAATGTCATTGATATAAAACCATGCATAACAATGTTGGATTTTGCTTTTTCAAATTAATTGTCTAGTAGGAGCATTATCTCCTTACTACAAACTTTCTGTAAATCACTTCTAATGGCTACATAACCTTCCAGTGTGGAGAAGTTCAATAAGACATCTAACCTCTAACCTGTCATATAGGTTATTTAGGGCTGTTTCTAATTATCTTGCCAATGTAAATAGTGCTGAGATGAAGATCTCTGAGCTTGGACTGTTTCAGGGGAGACTCCTTAGACCGAGTACGGGCATGGGATGTACATCTGGACTGTGATGTGTGTTGAAGGAGGGAGGATGTGGCGGCATCCTCCCTTTTTAGGAGTGTTTTTCGATGCTCTGTTCATGGTCTCCAAGATGCCAGCAGATTAATGACAGACCCCCTTTAATTCCATGTAAGCGCTGGGTCAATGGGAAAACTCCCTGTGCACGTTGGCCTCTTAGGGCATTGGATTCCCATCATAAGCAAGAAAGGATAGAACCTGCTGCTTGATTTTGGAGTCTGCAACTCTTTGGCCTCCGTTTTTCACCTGCTAATGGTGAAAATACTACCTTGTTTCCTGCTAGCACTGTTTTGAGAGTTAACTGATAGGGAAAGATATTACAGTATATTTTCTGTAAATGCAAACATTGTTTACTGTAAGAGGTTGTGTGTGTGTGTGTGTGTGTGCACATGTGTATACCTACGTATGATAACAGATGGATGAGAGAGAGGAGAGAATGCTCCTTCCAGCTATAAGTGAAAAGGAGAGGGTCCTTAATTCATTGGGCGGTACTGACTACTTTACATACAGTGTGGCTCAGGGCGCAGAAACTGAAACTTGCTTCAACACCAAAGGGAATTTCTTGGGTTTTATACCTAAAAAGTCTAGAATTCCAGCTGACTTCGGTCTCTGTCTCCTGCTTTCCCCTGTGCTGGCTGTGTTTCAGAGCCACGACTCGTGCTGACTGATGGTTTTCCTACTTCTACTAGCTGAACAGCCACAGCAGAGGCTGAAGGTCACAGGCGTGATTGACCTGGTCATGTGCCCCTTCCTAAAGCAGTGGGGAAGGGGCCAGGAGGTTGGTCCCACCTGAGTCTTAGGAATCTGCAGAGGGAGGTTGGGAGCTGTTTCCAGAAAACAGTAGTGACTGTGCCCACCACGTGATTGGCACCTGCCACCCACACATTATATCCTTGTGCTGGAGTCTTCATAACAGCCCTGTGGGACAAGGGGCTTGGGCCCCATTTCTCAAAGAAGTAAAGCAGGGCTCAAAGCAGTTCATGATCTTACCTGAATCAACAGAATTGCGATTCAAACTCAAGACCATCCAGTGTGCCCCGAGGTTTCCAGTTCTTGTAGGGAAATACCACTGACGTTTATTAGGTACTTGAGAAGTGTCTTCTTTAACTGCTATTAATCCTCCTAATGGTCTCTTTAGTTTCCTACTATCATCCTATTATTATTGTCCCCATTTTACAGATGGGGTAACTGAGTCACACCGCTAATAAATGGAGGAGATGGGACTTGAACCCAGGCTGTCTGGCATCATGCCCACATTCACAACCCTTCTACCATGACTGTTGTGAGAAGGCCCTGACCCTACCCTGCTTAGCCCACCATACCCCCTTCCTCCCTGCATGGAGCCCCTCCTGCTGGGCTTCTATTTGGCTGCCTCCCTTACCCTGCTAGGAGGGAGCATGGTGTGGAATTGCTTGTCAGGTTCATAAGGACACCACTGCTTTAAATTAATTATACATCAGCTTTTCATCTCATTACCCGGAGGGTGAATTATCGCAGCCTTGGAAAGCCTGACTACGCCCCTTGTCATTCTTCTCTTTTGCTGACATGCTCTATAACTGGCAAAGGCAAAGGCAAAGGCAAAGGCCAGGCACTGATGAGTTTTCACGACAGTTTGCCCTCTAGAGAACGAATGATGGGTGCTCCCAAGCCTGTGACGATCCAGGTGGAGTTGTCAAGTGCAATATTTTCACCTGTTCTGAAGCAAAGCTGTTTTGCTCTCTGGGGCTTAAGACAGCTGGGGCAAAGGAAAAAGGCAGTGAAAATTCACACCCCAGAGAAGAGGGCTGTGAAGTAGCCAGAGCCCTGGAGAGGTGGGGAGTGGGAGAGGAGGGGAGGGGGAGGGGAGAGATGGCGGGGAGAGTTTCAACACTCGGGCTCTGAGGGCCGATCTCCCAGGTTCTAATGACAGCTCTGCCTCTTGTAGGCAAAGCGGCTACTCTGGGATTGTGTTGCCTCCCCGCCCCCTCCCCGCCCCACAATATGACTAACCTCCAATATGACTATATCTGGAGACAGGATGTTTAGGTGGCTATACGCAGTCATTAGGGTGGAACCCTAATCCGAAAGGATGGTGGCCTTGTAAGAAGATGGAGAGAGAGCGAGCCTCTGCCATGTGAGGACATAGCAAGAAGGTGGCTGTCTGCAAACCAGGAAGAGAACCCTCACTGGAATAGGACCATGCCCAGACCCTGATCTTGGACTTCCAGTCTCCAGAACTGTGTGAGAATACACTAACTTCCGCTACTTCAGCCTCCCAGGCAGTGGTATTTTGTTATGGCAACCTGAGCAGACTAATACAGAGGGCTTGAGAGTGATTTGATTCTCCCCACTGTGTCTCAGTTTCCTTATTTGGAAAATGGGAATGAAAAGATGACCACATCATAGACTTGCTATAAGGACCAAATGGGGTAGTATGTAACAAGCATCCACATGGTCCCAGGCATGAGGTGACCGCTGGATCAGGGACCTCCACTGCTGTTGATATGATTAGCACCCGTCTTTCAGGTTAGTCTGGGGCTGGCTGGACCAGTTCTCTCCTTTTCTTCCAGCGGGGAACATGAGGACATGCTGACTGTTGGAAGATGAGTCTTGAGATTTCGGTACTAGATTTTTATCCTGATTACATTGTAATGGGTGGGTAGGTCATTGTGTTTTCAGACTGTATTTTCAAAATCCAGTTCTGCTTACCAGATTGACTATATTTACTATACTGTTAAAATGTTCTGTTTATAATTAGGCAGCGCCTCCCCTGCCCTGTTTGCTGCTGAATTAACTGTGAGGACGGATACCTGGCAGGATAGGATGAGAACAGATACCTGCAATCAGTTTAAACTGTTCTCATAGCAAGTGTTTCTGGAACCTTCTCTGAGTAGCGAGAGGCTGAGTCAAGACATAGGTCTCTATGAGCCACTCTCAGGCAAGAAAGAATCACTTAAATTAGTGGCTAGTTTTTCTTAAGCGTTGAGACCTTTGATTAGAGTAAAACTGTGTAAGGTGTTTAAAGGTGAAGCTGATGTGTCTGAAGCAAGGGGGCAGGAAAGGAGGTTGGGGGAGGACAGAGACAGAAGGTCCCTCAGGGACCTTTGATGAAGGATAGAAGCCCTTTACAAATGATCACCTGTCACTGAGCAGCTTCATTTCCATAAAACTAATTATCTTTGGCCTTGAATATTGCTACAACCTCCCAACCAGCATTTCACCACTCAGCCATCATCAGTTTTCCCCACACAGGGTGTCTTGGTCAGCTCAGGTCGCTGTAACAGACTACCATAGACTGGGGGGGCCTTAAAAGACATTTATTTCTCACAGTTCTGCAGGCTGAGAAGTCTGAGATCAGGGTGCCAGCATGGTCAAGTTCTGATGAAGACCCTTCTCCTGGTGTAGAGATGGCTGTCTTCCTGCTGTGCTTCACCTGGGGGTGAGAGAGAGAGATTTCTCTCTTGCCTCTTCTTGTAAGGGCACTAATCCCATCATGAGGGTTCCACCCTCATGACCTAATTACCCCCCAAAGCTCTATCTCCATCACATTGGAGACTAGAGTTTCAACATATGAATTGGGGGAGGGGTCATAAGCACAGTCTATAGCACAGGGCAAGTCTTACCAAAGTGCAAATCCGAGCCCACTCTCTGATTAGAATTCTACGATGGCTCCCCAGAGCCCACAGAATAAGTGTCTCTCCATGCCCTGGCCTCTGACATTATGTCACTCTCTCCTCCTGACACCCACCCCTGCTACCATCTTGGTGCATTTTTGTCCCAGCCATGCTAACTGATTAGTGGCACCTGTAATTCATCTTGCTGTCATCAGCCCTCCAGGCCTTTGCACATGCTGTTCCTTCTGCCTGGAACACCGTCTCCCCTTTGTTCTCTTTGAGAACTTCTGCCCCCACAAGTATTCATTCATGAAATGGATATTTATTGGACTCTTACTGGGTACCAGGTACTGTCTTAATTTTTAAGGATCCAGAGAAGAAGAGAATCCTTATGGCTACTGCCTCTTAAAGTCTATAGGCCAGGCACCACTTCCTCTATCGAGCTGCCTCAGGATTGCCACCCAGGCCTCAACTGGCAGTGCTTTCTTCTGCACTCTGTTGCAGTACAAAGCAGCTCAGTCACATTTATCTATCTGTACATCTGTTTCTTCCATTAGCAGTTAGCCACTTGGGGAATGGAACCATGCTTGATTCACCTCTGTATTCCTAGCATCCAATGTTCAATAAATTAATTCATTCAGTGTTTGTTAAGGACCTACAACATGCCAAACCCTGTGTTGGCATCGGTGATAGAACAATGAGCGAGACAGTCACTCTCCTTCTTTACAGAGCTTACAGATGAGAGAGGACAGACCTTAAACCAACAGTTGACCCTGCTCCCCTGCTCTCTTCCTTCCATCTTAAGTAGTCACTGTCCTTTGGGGTCCTGGGTAACTTAAAAAAATGTAGAGATTACAAATGTCCACCATGTCCTGGAGGTCATAGATGGGAAATGCTCGTGGGTTTTTTCCCAATTCCAATTAGTATCATCTTCTTTAGTCTCCATCACCATGGTAACTCCCTTAATAAAAGGGCACAAGAGGTGATGCTGACTCATCCAGGGTCCTTTTCTCATCCTTATCTATTCCAAGATTTGTTAACATCACTGGTGACTTCAGTTTGTGCTTTCAAGATGGCAGATTTCTTAGGTTTGTTATTCTGAAGGGGGTGAGTGTGGATTACAGGATGTCCCAGCTGCATTCTGACCTCCAGGGGGTCAGCACTGAACTGTGGAAAGGGAAGGATGAGGAGCCAGAGGTCATGCTGTGTAACTCCAGGGCTCGAGGAGGGTGGAGTTGGGCCCTGGTGTATCAGACAGTTCCTGTGGCTGAAGGGGGTGGATCCAGCAATCCATCAGGAAGGGCATGGAGTTTGCCCAAGGTCAGAGGGAAAGCCAGGACTCACTTGGACCCACCGGTGGTCTTTGGGGCCCTCTGATTCCCCACCTTCTGACCCCACATGACACCTTCTTGTGCCCATTTCTCTGACTGCTCCTCATGCTTCCCACATGTTTTTCTGTAATTAAGACTCTCCTTGGTCCTTGGGGAATCATTAAAGTCTTCCCACACTTCATCAGTGCCTAAAATATTGGTAACACTATCCTTTATGGGTCACCTATGGTACATGGCTCTTTTCCTATTTTATCCTGGTTAATCTTCAGAATCATCTTACAAGATGGATGTTCTTATCCCCAGTGTACAGTTGGGGAAGCAGAGGACTGGTGGGTTAAACAACTTGTGTAAGATTACGTAGCTGATGGGAGGCAGCACTGGGATTAGAGGCAACGATGTACCAGGAAATGCTTAACAGCTGTCCAAGAGGACAAAACAAAAAGCAAGTCCTGATTTGTAGAGTCAGCTGATTTCCATGGTGTAAATAGTCCCATCATGGCCTGCTAGAGACTTAATGTATGTGTCTTCCCAAAATTTGTATGTTGAAGCCCTAGCCCCTCAGTGACATGGTATCTGGAGGTGGGGGCCTTTAGGAGATGATTAGGTCATGAGGGCGGAGGCTTCATGAATGGGATTACTGCCCCTACAAGAGGCCCCAGAGAGCTCCCACACTCCTTCCCCTTCTGCCATGTGAGGCCACAGCAAGAAGACAACCATCTATGAGCCAGAAGGCTGATGCTCACCAGACACCAAATGTGTCCGCACCTTGATCTTGGACTTCCAGCCTCCAGAATTGTGAGAAAGGAATTTCTGTCATTTATAAGCCACCCAGTCTATAGTATTCTATTATAGCAGCACAAACAGACTAAGACATGGTTGATTTCAAACTAACAGCGTGTTGACCAGCTTATAAAATTTCTGAAAATTCAGCCATTCTCATGAGCCAGTATGAGCCAGCTCCAGCACAACCCTGATAGACCCAGATCTAACACCAAAGCTTTTGCTCTTCCTAAACCAACTTCTGGGAGCCAGGCCCGGGGATAAGCCTCATGAACCTAAGGTGAATAAGCAATGAAAGAGATACCTTGAGAGGAATTAAAACGAAGAAATACAGTAGTTGGATACTGGACAAAAAATGGTCCTTTCCCTTCCTAGGATGGTATTCTTGGAAAGCCTCAGTTTCCTCATCTGTAAAATGGGGATAATACCTCCCTCCCTTTCATGCTTTGTGAAGTCCAAATCACATGAGGACCAGTGAATGAAAGCCCTATGGAAATGATAATTTGTTAGCGAGATATACATTAGTATACTTCCTTCTGAGAAAAACTGAAGGATGGGTAACAGCCTGTAAATCCCATGCACAGTTTGTGTGCGTAAAATTGCCAGTGGAAGGCAGTGAATGTGGTTATACGTGTAACGACTGCAGATAAAGACGAGGGATGCTCAGTGAGGAGCAATTTTATGTTAAGTTCATATCCCAAAGCGATACAAAAATTGCATTAGAACGTAATACATTTGGGAAGCATTTACCCGCTGTAGTGAGCTTAATTAAATTGGAGACTGTGGCGCCCTTGTTCCTCAAGTTTTTGAAAGTCACATGGCAGCTCCCCATGTTCTTCCAACAGCTGGGCACCCCCCCATCCCCACTCCCCGTTTCCACCCCTACTCCTGGTCTTCGAACCGGTGTTGCCTCTGCTTGGGACCACTTCCTCTAGACACCTGGAGGGCTCACACCTTCACTTTCTGCAGATCTTTCTCAAATGTTACCTCCTATCTGAGCTCTTTCGCTGACCACCCAATTTAAACTCATAAGCTCCTCCCCACCCTGGCTGGCAGCCCCTAACCCACTAACCCTCTTCCTTGCTTTATATGCTATAGTACTTTTCATCCTATAACACGTGATACATTTTACTTATTCATCTTGTTTATTTTTCTCTGTCTCCTACACACACACACACACACACACCAGACACACACACGAAGGAAGGGCTCCAGGAGGGCAGACTCGTCTGCATTTTCACTGCTCCTTCCCAGCGCTCAGAAACATGTCTTGGCATCAAAGAGATGCTCAGAAAGTACCTGCTGAATGAAGGATTGAATGAATAAATGTCCTGCCTCCCCAACACATGATATTCAGAGAGCCATATATGGCAGCCACCTTGGGTCTTCACTCCCACCGACCCACACTGACCTGGAAACCAAAACCAAGATCGAACCCTTTAGTCTTCTAAACCCAATAGAAATGATTTTGCTAAGCTGAACAAATGGTGTTTCCACCCACTACCTCTGATCCAGAGTAAGTCTGTGAAGCTGAGGAAGGAAAGTGACTTCTTTATATTCTGATGGGTAATGATGGTAGCAGTTCTAATAGTGAACATTTATTAAGCACTTGCTGGGTACCTGGCTTGTGCTGAGGGTTCCACATGAGTCATCCTGTTCATTGTTCCCACGGCCTTGTCAAGAGCCACTGTGCCTCTCCATTTTGCAGAGAGACAGTTGAGGCTCAGAGGGGTTCGGGGCTGTAAATAAGCAGGCCGTGCATTGGACTAGCGCTCTGCACCAGCGCCCACTGCCTTTGGGTTCACGAGCTCATTCATTCAGCGCCTATTTATTAAGCGCCTGTTATGCGTGCTGGGCATGGTCCTAAGTGCTGGTGATGTGCGCAGAGCAAATTAGGCATGGCCTCACCTGCGTGGAGCATCCCCTTTTCCAGTCTGGACAGGAGACAGGCAAAAATCCAATAGCTTTATAAAAACATGGACATTTCAAGATTCTGGCAAGTGCTGGGAAGGGAGTGCACGTGCACAGGAAACTGACATTGTAAAGGAAGAGGAAGCTTGGCATCCTTCGTGGCATCGGGGAGACTCCCTGACCAAGTGGCACCTTGGTAATTTCACGGCACCCAATGCTCACAGCAAGTCCCCATGGCAGTGTTACTACACACGGGGAAACTGAGGCTCAGAGAAGCTGAGTGATTGATTGTATAGGGCCCCACAGTTAACAGGATAGAGCCGGGATTCACCCAGAACTTACACTTTCCAGAATGTGGCACCACCTCCATTTTTCTAGCTGATGCGATAAGAGTTTTTGGAAATTGTGTGGGAATTTCAGAGGGAAAACGGAGACCTGCCATTGGGATCTTATCCACTCACTTGAAATTTGATACCTTCCTTCTCTGGATACAGTTTTCTCCTCCGTGGCCTGAAGGCCTTAGACTCTATCCACTGGTTTCCCTGGAGCCCTGGGGGACCCAGGAAGTTCCTTAGAGGTTACTTGGGGCTGATGGGGCTGAATGTGTAGGGACCAGGCCTCTGTCCTGCCTCATTCTGCGTTCCTGTTTCGTCATGTTCTACATTTGGTTTCATTTAAGGAAGACTTTTTGCTGCTTAACCATTATGACAGCCAGTAGCCTGAATTGTCTCTCCTGCTCTGTGAGTCTGAGATTGGACCACTGCAGCCTGCCCCGTGGGCTGAGAACTGGGCCCAAGCACAGCCAGCTCTGAGAAGCAGAGCAGAATGACCCAGACTGTGTGATCAAATCCAAAGAATTACGGGCTTAATGAAAATACATCTCAACGTGTAAAACTAGAGGCAGCACATTCATGGTTAAAGAAAAGAGTTCTGTTCCACACTCAGGTTAACTGCTGTGCCCAGGCCAGTGACAGATACCATGGGGGACAGGAAAGGATGCCTGAACGTGCTCCCGCAGCCGCATGCAGCTCCCACAGAACCAGGAGCCTCGCAGGGCCTCGGGAGTCAGGAATTATGTCTGGACAGTAGAGACGCACAGAAAATATAATAGAGTTACTGTTGACTCTCAGGAATGCGTGCTTCGTTGATAAATGGCCACTTGTGCTTTTGCCCTGAGAACTGTTTGAGAGGCGATGATAATTGACAGTGGAAGACCACATTGCTCACGAAGGGCAGAGTGGAGATTTGCAAGGTCCTCAGTCCAGAAGGGTGATATTTGCTTAGAAAACCTATCACAAGGGACCTCGAGGGCCGTTCTTCCTGCTATTAGATCCCCAGGGATACCTGTGCCATGCACAACTCCCAGGGGACCATCACACCCTCACAGTCTCCTGCAACATGGTAGCCTGGTCCCCAGGGCCTTCCGGGCTGCCCCTGAGAGCTCTGTGGGCCATCACTCTCCTCCATGACTCCTGCTGCCCTGTCTGAACGTGACCCTGACAATGTGTTGACCCCTCCTCTCTGCTTGTAAGACTTTGCCTCTGCAAGACGAGACTTCATTCACTCCTTTCCGCCTCTCAGCCCCTTCCTCCCAGTAGATCATGAGCCTTCTTCCTGTGCAAGGAGAGAGGAAGGCATGCAGTGAGCATCATTAGCTCGATCTGTAGATGAAAAGACCCAGATCTGGTAAGGTGGAGCAATTTCCCCAGCATCATCGGACCATTAAGCTGGAGAGTCAGTATTTTAACCCGTCTGTCTCACTCCAAAGCTTGAGCATCTCCCACCACTTTCCTGGCCTCGCACGCTCCGTGGAAGCCTCCGCCGCCATCCAGCTGCTGCGGATGCTCAACGGGAATCGTAAGTGTACATGTTGCTTCTCTGGGAGTCCCTCTTCTGGCTGCGTTTCTGTATTCCAAGGGGTCGGTGCCCTCACCTGGGGCCCCTGCCCTGCACGAACCCACCCACGGCTCCCACGGGCGACTTCTTCACAGCTGACACTGGGTTTTTTATTTCCAGCCACATTATCAGTCACGTGTGAAACTGGGAAAAATATCTTGAAAGGTGGTGACGGGAGGAGCAGTGTTCCCGACACACGTGCAAGAAGAGATTTCAGGATGTTTACTGACTTAGAAGCCAAGTGTGTTTCCTGGATTGTTGACACATTGAACTGGAAACCTACAAAGGCCACCACAGTCAGAAACCCTTATCCTCCAGAGACATCCCTGATCAGCACCTCCGTCCAGAGCAGAAATCCTTGCTCCCTCCTCTGGGTCCCCGCAGCACGTGGCTAGTGCTCTCGTGTGGTCCTCATCAGAGTCTGCCCTGTAATTGTTCCATGCGAGAATCTCAGAAGAGGGTCATGGCTCATTCATTCACAAGAGGCCATCCTGGACCATTGGCTTCATCCAGCTCCCGGGCTTTCTCTGTCACGTCACCCTGTTTTGTGTAGAAAGCACAGCTCCTTTCTGCCTCTGGTGTTTGCTCATTACTTTACAGACTTTTCCCAGAATAAATATGAGCTCCCTGAGGCCAGGGTCCTGTGTATCTCATGTGCTGTGTTTCCAGTACCTAAAACAGGATCTGGCACAGGTGGGCACTTGATAATCCATTTGTTGGATGTTTGCACCCAATCCATGGCTTGGGACATAGTAGTCTCTCAATGGATGGGAGAGAAAAGGGAGGAATGTTTGGGAAGAAATGGGGAGCTACCTGTTCTCCCAGTGGGTCCCTGAGGGCGGGGACCATGCCTTTTCATGTCTGTACCCCTGGCTTCTAGCACAGGAGAACACGCTTTGCATGGATGATAAATTAGCCCCATAACATGCTGAGTTTCATATGCAAACATATGTGCCCCAGCAACAGAACAATGCACTTAAATGCTTCGCGATCTCAAAAATCCTTTTTTTCTTTCATTTTTAATTATGTTCTCCATAATTCATAACAGAAGTGCGTTTTCTTTTTGATTGGCAGGGCACATACCTTTGATTTGCCAGTGTGTTCTTTACAGTAGGTCTAAGGCTGTTGGCTCACATTGAAGTGGGGGAACGAGGCATTTGTAAAATATATTTCTGTACGATTCATGTTTACTCCAGCCTTTTTTGCTGCTACCTTCCCTTCCCCCATGCCCTGCTAATGCTAGCAACCTGACATTCCCCAGGCACATTTCAACCAGCAAAAAAAAAAAAAAAAAAAAAATGTTGAAATGACCTTGAAAAGTGATTATCCACTTTCCAGGTGATAAATTGATTCCGTGACTTCCTGGAGAAGGAGGTTGGAGAGACCCCATAGTGGTCCCTCATGACGATATGTGCATCATCTTTATATCTAAGAACGACCTGCATATTATGGACTTAACATTTTTATATCAGCTCACTTTTTTATTCAGATTAACTTGATCTTCAAAGCTTTGTATTACCCCATGAGTAAAAAACTATCCTCTGTTTTCTTAAATAGAAAGCAACACTAAGAATTTATACCATGAAACATATATAGTATCATTAGATTCTAACTAAATACTGTTGCCTGCCGAGATGGTGAACCTGAGATCAGGTCTTTTCATTGCTTGAAATGGAGATTGACAGGTAGTAGGATAGTGTTGAAGAGAGGCTGGCATCAAACCCAGACTTTCCCCTTGATATAATCAGGATGGAAATGCAATTGGAATTGGAGTGAGTAGCCCTTTGCTCTGCATTTGTTGGCATTCAGTGCCACACCAGAGGCACCTGGGATCATCTTATGGGTAGCACTTTGATACACGGCCCACATCCTCAATGATACTGGGTGCTGATGACCTGCCGTGAGCCAGGTACCACTCTGCAGGGTTCTCTTACTCTTTCTTTTTCCCCTCTCTTTTTTTCTTTCTATTCCTTTTCTACCCTATTGTTTTGCTCCAAAATTACTTAAAGCCACTCACACAAATTTTTTAAAATTCAAGATAAGATATTACTAAGCGAGAAAACAAAAGGAAGAGCTAATGTGGGGAATGTAGGCAATGAAAATGTCGTGAGGAATCAGTCCAAGTTCAGATGAGCACATAACTCCACTGCCCTGGATGGGTGATGGTAGACGCCATGGCAGACAGGAATCCCCTTACCCCCACTCAAACCTCTTTAGAAGCAGCAGGGACTCAATCTGCCAGGACCTCAGCTGGCTTCTTTCTATGAGCAGGTGGGCTTGAGAAATGACCCTTACCCTCAGGCCCTTGGGACCAGGAGCCATGCCAAATTAGGACTCACAGACTCGGTCGCCTGCAGGGGCAGACAGGTAACAAATGAAGAAAAAAGTAAGAATTGTGGCCAGCAGAGATTGTGGCCTTAGCACATCATCAGCCTGTGGGGATGATGCAGGGCGGGGTTTGTGGGCGGAGCTGAGAGGAGGCTCCCAGCTCTGTATGTCACCCACTGTCTGGGGCTGACCGTCTCTCATCAGTTGTCATCCTCTTGGTCTCACTTTGCTATGTGGCAAGGTGGTGGGTGGACCAATGGATTTCAGGCTGAACTCTGTGCCATCCCTTTAGTTGCTGCAGGCAGTGAGGGACATGTGTGACGGGAAGGTTCTTATGACTGCAGCCCTTCTATCTGTTTGTCAATAAATACTCTGGATCATGTTCCTCAGAGCATATGTCACCATCAGAAATTAAATTAAATTCGTTTAGTGGTTTATTTACTTCCTCCTCCAGAATGAACGCATCATTTCTGGGCCACCAGCACTTGATCACAAAGAATTCACTCCAGAAATATTGGTAAAATGAATGAATACTTGAATGATGAGTCAACACATTCCACTTTTCCAACAGTTCTACCTCTTAACTAGTTCCCTTGTTTGAGTGCATGGATGACCGTATGGATGTTATCCTTTAATTCTTGTTTTCCTAAGAGTTTTTTTGTCTTTGGAGTTGACTTTGAATTTTATCAGATGCCTTTTGAAGAATCATCAGATGCTTAGGTGTTTGGTTTCTTTGATCTTGAAGTCTGGTTAATTATATTATTAAATTTATCCACAGTGCCTCATGCCACCTGGAGTAAATCTCACTATTATGTTTCATGGTAGAACACGTGTTGTTGTTGTTTCAGCAAATAACAATGACAATAATAGCAATATCTAAAATGCACTGCATTCTTTTTGCATGTCAGTTTCTCTTTAAAATGTGTCATCCCGTGTCATCCTAACCACTTCCTATGATGGAGTATTCCTACTTCACAGAGTGGGAACTTCATAAAATCTATGCAAAATGAGGGCATGGTGCCCAACAATGGTTAAATCTCAAACTCAGCTATTATTATGATTATAAAACTTTATCTGCTTCCCTGATCATTTGCTTAAAATATAAATTGTGGGAGACACAATGGCAATCTTAATTTTCTTTCTTTTTTCTTTTTTTCTTCCTTGGCCGGACTGTGGGGCTTGCGAGATTGAACCCAAGCCCCCAGGAGTGAAAGCGCAGAGTCCTAAGCACTGGACCGCCAGGGAATTCCCACAATGGCAGATCTTGGTGTCAGGCTGGTTTAGAATTCCTGCTGTGCACAGCATTTATACGGAGGTGGCTAATCCTGTCTTTCCCTCCGAATTCTGCGCTTTTGTATGAAGTGCAGTGAGAGGGAAAATCAGTCTAGACCACTCTGACAATTTCCATTTTGTTCGCACCCTTGAGATCTGTACTGGGAGTAATGAGATTTCTGATGAACCCTGAGCCATTCACGGGTTTCACGTCTGGATGGTAAACTCAAAGGAGTCTCAGGCCTTATGGAGATCCTTTATGGGATGTTAAAATTCAGATGGGTGGCCTCAGCTGCCCTTCTCAACCACAAGTCCGGGGAACATCTGGTGTGCAGTGAATGTCATTTTAATTAAGGATGCGTGATGGTGATTTGTGCAAAAACAGCTCAAAGTGAGGCAGGCCCACGCATATCAACACGGTGTGGGAAGTAGAAAGTCTAATAAGGTGTACACAGGAGCGGTACCGTGGGGAGCTATTTTAATGAATGTATTAAGTGTTTGTCATTAGCATACCTTTGTTGCTATGTGACCATATACTCCTGAATATTTGAAAACCTATTAGTAGCCTATGTGGTTTGGAATTAATGCATCTAATCTTGCTTACATAGCAAATCAGTTCTTCAAATGCTTCGTTTTACCTATCTGAGTTGCTCTATATTCCAAATTAGTGGAGCCCACCTTAATAAGATTTTATTATCCATCTTTAAATTAAATGTTCTCTTCACTTCTCTTTGGTTTTCCAACTTGACTAAACTTGACATTGTGATTAAATTAGTTAACCTCACATTGTGCTCCACAAGTACTGGACTCCTTGGAGCCAAGCATCAACACCAAGTGGTTTCAGACACTTGTCCAGGTCTTTGCATGTGATATTCCATTGTCCTGAATTTTCTCCCAACCCTGTTCACCTGGTGAGCTATTATTTGCACCACAAAACCCTGCCCAGTGCTTATCTGTGAAGCTTTCTCTGATCCCATCTGAGGGATGCCTTTCTTCCTTTCTTTTTTAAAATGTATTTTTTTGAAGTATAGTTGATTTACGGTGTTGTGTTAATTTCTGCTGTACAACAAAGTGACTCAGTTTTATTTATTTATATATATATATATATACACACACACACACACACCACACACACACACACACACACTCTTTTTCATATTCTTTTCCATTATGCTTTTTCACAGGATACTGAATATAATTCCTTGTGCTATACAGTAGGACCTTGTTGTTTATTCATTCTTTAATAATAGTTTGCATCTGCTAATCCCAAACTCCCAATCTATACCTCCCCTACCCCCCTCCCCTGTGGCAACCACAAGTCTGTTCTCCATGGCTGTAAGTCTCTTTCTGCTTTGTAGATAAGTTCATTTGTGTCATATTTTAGATTCCACATATAAGTGATATCATATGGGATTTGCCTTTCTCATTCTGACTTACTTCACTTACTAAGATAATCTCTAGGTCCATCCATGTTGTTGCAAATGGCATTATTTCATTCTTTTTTATGGTTGAGTAATATTCCATTATATATCTATATCTATATCTATATCTATATCACATCTTCTTTATCCATTCATCTGTTGATGGACATTTAGGTTGTTTCCATGTCTTGGCTGTTGTGAATAGTGCTGCTATGTGAGTGATGCCTTTCTTGAAGTCAGTACTTGGGAGAAAAGTTTGTTTTCCCTGAGGAACTAGAAAACATCTTCATTCTGATAATGAAAATTGTGTATCTGGCTGTGTCATCCTCTCCCCTGTGATTGAAAGGAAGCTCAGAGCTAAACCACATTAGAGAGGCTACAGGGTGCCTTAAGAAGCGAAAACCCTCAGACAAGCAGTCCTGAATTTGAGTCTCAGGTCACTGGCTGCAGGACTTGGGATGATCGATTGAGACTCAATTTCATCATCTGTAAAATGGGACTAATGTCTAGTGCTTACGTTTTTTTGTTTTTTTGTTTTTTTTGTGGTAAGTGGGCCTCTCACTTTTGTGGCCTCTCCCATTGTGGAGCACAGGCTCCAGACGCGCAGGCTCAATGGCCATGGCTCACGGGCCCAGCCGCTCCGCGGCATGTGAAATCTTCCCAGACCGAGACATGAACCCGTGTCCCCTGCATTGGCAGGCAGACTCTCAACCACTGCGCCACAAGGGAAGCCCTAGTGCTTAAGTTTTAAATGTATATTATTAAATGTCACAGTGCCTGAGCTCTTCACATGCTGAAGGACGTTCATTCTTCCATGTGCATTTATATGTTCATTTCCTGCCTCATTTTTATCTGCATTTCTCTGTTCTTCTTTTTTAATTGCTTTGTTCTCTACTTGACATTAAAATTCCTTGGTCCCTTTTCTCTTTCTATTTTTATCACCATTTTGTTTCCTATGTTTATGTTGTAAGCCACCTAAAGTCACTTGTGGGACTGGCCAAAACACACTGAAATAAGCTGTTCTATTTTTAAAGTGGTTGAAACCTTCCCATATAGTGTGTGAGGGAGTCATGGCACCCAGGTCCTCCCACACTGCTTTTCTCCTGTAGGGTTGGGGCAATGGAACAGACCCACGGGGATACAGAGCCAGATGGGTGAGTACTGCCTTACTAATATATTGGCAAAATCCCCATACCTCATCACACGGTTCTGCAAAAAGCAGGTTTGCAAAGCTCTGCTTGGACTTGAGGTCGAAACAGAAACTTCTTCCTTCAGTTCAAAGCTAGAGGTGGGGGGGACCTTCAAGACAGCAGAGGAGTAAAACATGGAGATCACCCTCCTCCCCACAGATACATCAGAAATACATCTACATGTGGGACAACTCCTACAGAACACCTACTGAACACTGGCAGAAGACCTCAGACTTCCCAAAAGGCAAGAAAATCCCCACGTACCTGCGTAGGACAAAAGAAAAAAGAATAAACAGAGGCAAAAGAATAGAGATGCGACCTGCACCAGTGGGAGGAAGCTGTGAAGCAGGAAAGGTTTCCACACACTAGGAAGCCCCTTCACTGGTAGAGACAGTGGGTGGCAGGGGGAAGTTTCAGAGCCACGGAGGAGAGCGCAGCAATAGGGGTGCAGAGGGCAAAGCAGAGAGATTCCCGCACAGAGGATCAGTGCCGACCAGCACTCACCACCCTGAGAGGCTTGTCTGCTCACCCGCCGGGACGGGTCGGGGCTGGGAGCTGAGGCTCGGGCTTTGGAGGTCAGATCCCAGGGAGAGGACTGGGGTTGGCTGCGTGAACACAGCCTGAAGGGGGTGAGTGCGCCAGGAGGGAGTGCAGGAAAAAGTCTGGAACTGCCGAAGAGGCAAGAGACCATTGTTTCGGGGTGTGTGAGGAGAGGGGATTCCTTCCCTGTCTGCCCACAGAAGGCAGAACACCCCCTAAACGAGCTTCAGAGATGGTCACGAGCTGCGGCTATCAGCTCGGACACCAGAGACAGGCATGAAACCCTAATGCCACTGCTGCAGCCCCCAAGAATCCTGTGTGCAAGCACAGGTCACTTTCCACACCTCCCATCCCGGGAGCCTGTGCAGCCTGCCACTGCCAGGGTCCCATGATCCAGGGACAACTTCCCCGGGAGAACACACAGCACGCCTCAGGCTGTTGCAACTCACGCCGGCCTCTGCCACCTCAGGCTCGCCCTGCATTCCAACTATAACTACCATAACCCTCCCTTCCCCTGGCACGAGTGAGCCAGAGCCCCCTAATCAGCCGATGCTTTAACACCATCTTGTCTGGCCTGGAACAGAAGCCTGAAGGCACCCTACACACAGAGGCAGGACCAAAACCAAAGCAAAACCCCAGGAGCTGTGCGAATGAAGAAGAGAAAGGGAAATCTCTCCCACCAGCCTCAGGAGCAGCAGATTAAATCCCCACAATCAACTTGATGTACCCTGCATCTCTGGAACACCTGAATAGAGAGTGAATCAACCCAAAATTGAGTGGTGGACTTTGGCAGCAACTGTACACTTGGGGTTTGCTGTCTGCGACTGACTTGTTTCTGATTTTTAGGTTTATCTTAGTATAGTTTTTAACGTTTGTTGTCATTGGTGCATTTGTTTATTGGTTTTGTTGCTCTCATCTTCCTTTCTTTTTTAATTACTTTTCCATTTTATTTATTTTTTCTTTCTTTTTTTTTTCCCTTTTCTTCTGAGCCGTGTGGCTGACAGGGTCTTCGTGCTCTGGCCTCATGTTAGGCCTGAGCCCCTGAGGTGGGAGAGCTGAGTTCAGGACATTGGACCACCAGAGACCTCCCGCCCCATGTACTATCATTCGGCGAGAGCTGTCCCAGAGATCTCTGTCTCAGTGCTAAGACCCAGCTCCACCCAATGGCCACCAAGCTCCAGTGCTGGACACCCCATGCCAAACAACTAGCAAGACAGGAACACAACCCTACCTATTAGCAGAGAGGCTGCCTAAAATCGTACTAAGTTCACAGACACACCAAAACACAGCACCGAACGTGGTCCTACCCACCAGAAAGACAAGATCAACCCCACCCACCAGAACACAGTCACCAGTCCCCTCCACCCGGAAGCCTACACAACCCACTGAAACAACCTTACCCACTGGGGGCAGGCACCAAAAACCACAGGAACTACGAACCTGCAGCCTGTGAAAAGGAGACCCCAAACACAGTAAGTTACGCAAAATGAGAAGACAGAGAAATACACAGCAGATGAAGGAGCAAGGTAAAAACCCACCGGACCAAACAATGACGAGGAAATAGGAAGTCTACCTGAAAAAGAATTCAGAGTAACGATAGTAAAGATGATCCAAGATCTTGGAAATAGAATGGAGAAAATGGTTTAACAAGGACATAGAAGATCTAAAGAGCAAACAAACAGTGATGAACAACACAATAAATGAAATTAAAAATTCTCCAGAAGGAATCAGTAGCAGAATAACTGACACAGAAGAACAGATAAGTGACCTGGAAGACAAAATAGTGGAAATAACTACCACAGAGCAGAATAAAGAAAAAAGAATGAAAAGACTTGAGGACAGTCTCAGAGACCTCTGGGACAACATTAAATGCACCAACATGCGAATTATAGGGGTCCCAGTAGAAGAAGAGAAAAAGAAAGGGACTGAGAAAATATTTGAAGAGATTATAGTTGAAAACTTCCCTAATATGAGAAAGGAAATAGTCAGTCAAATCCAGGAAGCGCAGAGAGTCCCATACAGGATAAATCCAAGGAGAAACATGCCAAGACACATACTAATCAAACTTTCAAAAATTAAATACAAAGAAAAAACATTAAAAGCAACAAGAGAAAAATAACAACATCACTTTAAATAACATACCATAAGGTTAACAGCTGATCTTTCAGCAGAAACTCTGCAAGAGAGAAGGGATGGCAGGACATGTTTAAAGTGATGAAAGGGAAAAACCTACAACCAAGATTACTTGACCCAGCAAAGGATCTCATTCAGATTCGACAGAAATTAAAACCTTTACAGGCAAGCAAAAGTTAAGAGAATTCAGCACCACCAAACCAGCTTTACAACAAATACTAAAGGAACTTCTCTAGGCAGGAAACACAAGAGAAGGAAAAGACCTACAAAAACAAACCCAAAACAATTAACAGTATGGTAATAGGAACATACATATCGATAATTACCTTAAATGTAAATGGATTAAATGCTCCAACCAAAAGACATAGACTAGCTGAATAGATACAAAAATAAGACCTGTATATATGCTGTCTACAAGAGACCCACTTCAGACCTAGGGACACATACAGACTGCAAGTGAGGGGATGGAAAAAGATATTCCATGCAAATGGAAATCAAAAGAAAGCTGGGGGCTTCCCTGGTGGCGCACTGGTTGAGAGTCCGCCTGCCGATGCAGGGGACGTGGGTTTGTGCCCTGGTCCGGGAAGATCCCACATGCTGCAGAGCGGCTGGGCCTGTGAGCCATGGCCATTGAGCCTGTGTGTCTGGAGCCTGTGTTCTGCAATGGAAGAGGCCACAACAGTGAGAGGCCCGCGTTCCGAAAAAAAAAAAAAAAAAAAGAAAACTGGAGTAGCAATTCTCATATAAGACAAAATAGACTTTAAAATAAAGACTATTATAAGAGACAGAGAAGGACACTACATAATGATGAAGGGATCAATCCAAGAAGAAGATATAACAATTGTAAATATTTATGCACCCAACATAGAAGCACCTCAATACATAAGGCAAATGTTAATAGCCATAAAAGGGGAAATCGACAGTAACACAATCATAGTAGGGGACTTTAAAACTCCACTTTCACCAATGGACAGATCATCCAAAATGAAGATAAATAAGGAAACACAAGCTTTAAATGATACATTAAACAAGATGGACTTAATTGATATTTATAGGACATTCCATCCAAAAACAACAGAATATACTTTCTTCTCAGGTGCTCTTGGAGCATTTTCCAGGATAGATCATATCTTGGGTCACAAACCAAACCTTGGTAAATTTAAGAAAATTGAAATCATATCAAGTATCTTTTCTGACTACAACACTATGAGACTAGATATCAGTTACAGGGAAAAAACTGTAAAAAATACAAACACATGGAGGCTAAGCAATATGCTACTAAATAACCAAGAGATCACTGAAGAAAAAAAATACCTAGAAACAAATGATAATGAAAACACCATGACCCAAAACTTATGGAATGCAGCAAAAGCAGTTCTAGGAGGGGATGTTTATAGCAATACAATCCTACCTCAAGAAACATCTCAAATAAACAACCTAACCTTACACCTAAAGCAATTAGAGAAAGAAGAACAATAAAAACCCAAAGTTAGCAGAAGGAAAGAAATCATAAAGATCAGGTCAGTAATAAATGAAAAAGAAATGAAGGAAATGATAGCAAAGATCAAAGATCTAAAAGCTGGTTCTTTGAGGAGATAAACTAAATTGATAAACCGTTAGCCAGACTCATCAAGAAAGAAAGGGAGAAGACTCAAATCAGTAGAAGTAGAAATGAAAAAGGAGAAGTAACAACAGACACAGCAGAAATACAAAGGATCATGAGAGATTACTACAAGAGAGATTACTACAAGCAACTATATGCCAATAAAATGGACAACCTGGAAGAAATGGACAAATTCCTAGAAAAGCACAACCTTCCAATACTGAACCAGGAAGAAATATAAACAGACCAATCACAAGCACTGAAATTGAAACTGTGATTAAAAATATTCCAACAAACAGAAGCCCAGGACCAGATGGCTTCACAGGCAAATTCTATCAAACATTTAGAGAAGGACTAACACCTATCTTTCTCCAAATCTTCCAAAATATAGCAGAGGGAGGAACACTCCCAAACTCCTTCTACGAGGCCACTGTCACCCTGATACCAAAAGCAGATAAAGATGTCACAACAAAAGAAAACTCCAGGCCAATATCACTGATGAACATAGCAAAAATCCTCAGCAAAATACTAGCAAACAGAATCCAACAGCACATTAAAAGGATCATACACCATGATCAAGTGGGGTTTATCCCAGGAATGCCAGGATTCTTCAGTATACACAAATCAATCAATGTGATACACCATATTAACAAATTGAAGGAGGAAAACCACATGATCATCTCAATAGATGCAGAAAAAGCTTTTGACAGAATTCAACACACAGATACAATAAAAACTCTCCAGAAAGTAGGCATAGACGGAACCTACCTCAACATAATAAAGGCCATATATGACAAACCCACAGCCAACATCATTCTCAATGGTGCATAACTGAAACCATTTCCACTAAGATCAGGAACAAGACAAGGCTGCCCACTCTCACCACTGTTACTCAACATAGTTTTGGAAGTTTTAGCCACAGCAATCTGAGAGGAACAAGAAATAAAAGGAATCCAAATTGGAAAAGAAGAAGTAAAATGGTCACTGTTTGCAGATGACATGCTACTATACACAGAGAATCCTAAAGATGCTACCAGAAACCTACTAGAGCTAATCAATAAATTTTGTAAAGTAGCAGGATACAAAATTAATGCACAGAAATCTCTTACATTCCTATACACTAACAGCAAAAGATCAGAAAGAGAAATTGAGGAAACAATCCCATTCACCATTGCAGCAAAAAGAATAAGTTACCGAGGAATAAACCCACCTAAGGATGTAAAAGACCTGTACTCAGAAAACTATAAGACATTGATGAAAGAAATTAAAGATGATACAGATGGAGAGATATCCCGTGTTCTTGGATTGGAAGATCAACATTGTGAAAATGACTCTACTACCCAAAGCAATCTACAGATTCAGTGCAATCCCTATCAAACTACCAATGGCATTTTTCACAGAACTAGAACAAAAAATTTAACAATGTGTATGGAAACACAAAAGGCCCCGATTAGCCAAAGCAATCTTGAGAAAGAAAAGTGGAGCTGGAAGAATCAGGCTCCCTGACTTCAGGCTATACTACAAAGCTACAGTAATCAAGGCAATATGGTACTGGCACAAAAACAGGAATATAGATCAATGGAACAGGATAGAAAGCCCAGAGATAAACTCACACATATATGGTCACCTTATCTTTGATAAAGGAGGCAAGAATATACAATGGAGAAAAGACAGCCTCTTCAATAAGTGGTGCTAGGAAGACTGGACAGCTACATGTAAAAGAATGAAATTAGAACACTCCCTAACACCATATACAGAAATAAACTCAAAATGGATTAAAGACCTAAATGTAAGGCCGGACACTATAAAACTCTTAGAGGAAAACATAGGCAGAACACTCTGACATAAATCACAGCAAGATCCCTTTTTTACCCACCTCCTAGAAAAATGGAAATAAAAACAAAAATAAACAAACGGGACCTAATGAAACTTAAAAGCTTTTGCACAGCAAAGAAAACCATAAACAAGATGAAAAGACAACCCTCAGAATGGGAGAAAATATTTGTAAATGAAGCAACTGACAAAGGATTAATCTCCAAAATACACAAGCAGCTCATGCAGCTCAATATCAAAAAAATAAACAACCCAATCCAAAAATGGGCAGTTGACCTACATAGTAGACATTTCTCCAAAGAAGATATACAAATTGCCAACAAACACATGAAAGGATGCTCAACATCACTAATCATTAGAGAAATGCAAATCAAAACCACAGTGAGGTATCTCCTCACACCAGTCAGAATGGCCATCATCAAAAAATCTACAAACAAGGGCTTCCCTGGTGGCGCAGTGGTTGAGAGTCTGCCTGCCGATGCAGGGGACATGGGTTTGTGCCCGAGTCCGGGAAGATCCCACATGCCATGGAGTGGCTGGGCCCGTGAGCCATGGCCGCTGAGCCTGCGCGTCTGGAGCCTGTGCTCCGCAACAGGAGAGGCCACAACAGTGAGAGGCCTGCGTACCGCAAAAAAAAAAAAATCTACAAACAAGAAATGCCCGAGAGGGTGTGGAGAAAAGGGAACCCTCTCGCACTGTTGGTGGGAATGTGAATTGATACAGCCACTGTAGAGAACAGTATAGAGGTTCCTTAAAAAACAAAAAATAGAACTACCATATGACCCTGCAATCCCACTACTGGGCATATACCCTGAGAAAACCATAATTCAAAAAGAGTCATGTACCGCAATGTTCATTGCAGCTCTGTTTACAATAGCCAGGACATGGAAACAACCTAAGTGTCCATCGACTGATGAATTGATAAAGAAGATGTGGCACATATATACAGTGAAATATTACTCACCCATAAAAAATAATGAAATTGAACTATTTGTAGTAAGGTGGATGGACCTAGAGTCTGTCATACAGAGTGAAGTAAGTCAGAAAGAGAAAAACAAATACCGTACGCTAACACATATATATGGAATCTTAAAAAAAATGTTTTTGAAGAACCTAGGGGCAGAACAGGAAGCAAGATGCAGACATAGAGAATGGACTTGAGGACACGGGGAGGGGGATGGGCAAGCTGTGACAAAGTGAGAGAGTGGCATGGACATATATACACTACCAAATGTAAAACAGATAGCTAGTGAGAAGCAGCTGCATAGCACAGGGATATTAGCTCGGTGCTTTGCGACCACCCAGAGGGGTGGGATAAGGAGGGTGGGAGGGAGGCGCAAGAGGGAGGGTATATGGGGATATATCTATACATATACCTGATTCACTTTGTTATACAGCAGAAACTAAAACAACATTGTAAAGCAATTATACTCCAATAAAGATGTTAAAAAGGAAAAAGAAAAAAAAGCTAGAGGTGGGGATCCACAGACCCAGATGTGTCTGCAGAACTAAGAAAAGTTGTGACCAGCAGACCCTGAATGTAATTAACCAAGTAGCCTCTTGGTGGTTCAGCCTTTACTGAGCATCTGGTCATTGGGGTGACTTTGCCAATGATGGGTGCTGGGACCCCACTCAGTGGGGTGTGACTGAGCTGCGACCAAGGCCCAGGCATCAGTGGTTTGAAAGCTTCTCAGCTGAGTCTAAGGTGCAGCTAGTGTTGAAACTACTGAGCTGCTGAATGCCTCAGCCCTAGGAGGTGTGAATTAAAGGGGTGCAGGAAGCAGAGGCCAGACCCTTCCTGGGACTCTGTGGGTGGAGGAATAGCTGGCAGGGAAATATGCACAGGCTTGCTTTTTGAGGCTCAGCAAATGAATATCAGGGTCTGATCAAGTGGGTGAACCTCTCCTCCTGTATTAGGGAGATGTGAGTCAATGGGGAAGTGAGAGACCAACAGTGTTCTCAGAAACATTCTGGAGTGGGAGGGGCAGCAACTCCCTCCTGTCCAAAAAGGCGACATTGCTCATGGGAGATCCCTGCGCTCCTGTCCCTGCACCTGAGTCTGAGGATGCAGTGAGCATTCCTGCACCCCACCTAGCCTTGGAAGACCCCCAGCTCTGTGGGTTTCCACTGAGGAAGCTGTCAGCCAGGTGTTTCGTTCTAGGAAAAGTTGTTTGATATTCACACACTGCTCAGTGATTGAGGTGCCAATTGTATTCCCCAAAGTCAGTTGTACCCCAGTCTTAAAGTATGGGGAGGGGAGGAAAGAAAGCAGAGTTGTCCAATGCAGGGCAGCTTTGGGGAAAAGCTAGTGTGGCTGCTCATATTCTTGCATTGCTTAAGCTAATCAGGAAGAAACACAGAGCTGTCCCTGGATGTGGGGCTTGCACCCTGGAACGGAGTGACCTGCAAGGCATAGTACCTGCACTTCAGCCCTAGCTCTTGACTGTTCCATCTACTCCCAATGGAGCAGTAATTTCAGGAGTGCCCTCTGGGTACTTTAGTTAAGATTCACCTATTAATGTTTACCTTGGGAAAGGACAACTGAGCTTGGTGCCAAATTAACTTGGCTGGTGTTGACTCGCATTTCCAGCTCTGTGGCTCTTCACAGAACTGGTTTATTTATTCTTCTGAAGCAAACACATGGAACATTCTCCAGGAAAATCATATGTTAGGTCACAAAACAAGTCTTAAGAAATTTAAGATTAAAATCAAATCAAGTATCTTTATCATCCACAATGGTGTGAAATTAGGAATCAAAAACAAGAGGAAAGTTAGAAAATTTGCAAATACGTAAAAATTGAACAGCATACTTCTGAACAACTAATAGGTCAAAGAAGAATTTTAAAAAGGAAATCAAAAACTGTCTTGAGACAAATGAAAATGGAAACACAATATACCAAAAGTTATGTGACGTGGCAAAAGCAGTTTTAAGAAGTATGTTTATACTGATAAATGTCTACATTAAGGAAAAGAAAGATCTCAAATAAACAACCTAATTTTATGTCTCAAAGGACTAGGAAAAAGAAACAAACTAAACACAAAGTTAGTAGAAGGAAGGAACTAATAAAGATTAGAGCAGAAGTATTTAAACAGAGATTAGAGAAACTGTAGAAAAGATCCAAGAAACTAAGAGTTGATTTTTTACAAGTTAAGTAAAATTGAAAGTCTTTTAGCTAGACTAAGAAAAAACTCAAATAAATACATTATAGATGAAAGAGGAGATATTACAACTGATAAGACAGAGATACGAAGGATAACACAGAAACACAAAGGATTACAAAAGCTGAAAAACCTTCAGCTAGACTAAGAAAAAACTCAAATAAATAAAATCATAGATGAAAGAGGAGATATTAAACTGATAACACAGAGACTACTATGAACTATTATGTCCCAACAGATAATCTAGAAGAAATGAATAAAGTACTTGAAACATACAACCCTCCAAAACTGAATCATGAAGATAAACATCTGAAGAGGTCAGTAATGAGCAAGGAGATTGAATTAGTAATCAAAAACCTCCCAAAAGGGCTTCCTTGGTGGCACAGTGGTTAAGAATCCGCCTGCCAATGCAGGGGACACGCGTTCAAGCCCTGGTCTGGGAAGATCCCACGTGCTGCGGAGCAACTAAGCCCGTGCACCACAACTACTGAGCCTGCGCTCTAGAGCCCACGAGCCACAACTACTGAGCCCAGTTGCCACACCTACTGAAGCCCACCCGGCTAGAGCCCATGCTCCGCAACAAGAGAAGCCACCGCAATGAGAAGCCGAAGCACTGCAACAAAGAGTAACCCCCACTCACCGCAACTAAAGAAAGCCCACGCGCAGCAATGCAGACCCAAGACAGCCAAAAACAAATAAATAAAAATATATTTTAAAAAAAACTCCCAGAAAAGAAAAGTCCAAGACTGATGGCTTCATTGGTGAATTATACCGAAAATTTAAAAATTATGCCAAACCTACTCAGACTCTTCCAAAAAAATTGAAGAGGAGGGACTACTTCCAAACTCATTTCACAAGGCCAGCATTACTATGATTCCAAACCCAGATAAGGACCCAGATAAGAGAAGAAAATTACAGGCCAGTATCCATAATGAATATAATAGATGCAAATATTCTCAACAACATATCAGCAAATGGAATTCAACAGCACATTAAAAGGACCATACACTATGATCAAGTGATATTTATCCCTGGGATGCAAGGATGGTTCAACATACATGAATCAGTAAATGTGATATACCACATTAACATAATGAAAGGTAGAAGTCATATGATCATCTCAATAGATGCAGAAAAAGCATTTGACAAAATTTAATATCTTTCATGATAAGGACTCTCAACAAATTTGGTATAGAAGGAATGCACTTCAAAATAATAAAGGCCATATATGACAAGCCCACAGCTAAATTTATCCTCAAAGGTGAAAAACTGAAAGCTTTTCCTCTAAGTTTAGGAACAAGACAAGGATGTCCATTCTCACCACTGCTATTCAACATTCTACTGGAAACCCTAAACTGGGCAATTAGGCAGGAAAGAGAAATAAAAGGCATCCAAATTGGAATGGAAAAAGTAAAAGTGTCTCTGTTTGCAGAAGACTTGATCCTATATATAGAAAATCCTAAAGACTCACCAAAAAAACTGTTAGAACTAATAAATGAATTCAGCAGAGTCACAGGATACAAAATCAACATAGAAAAATTAGATGTGTTTCTATACAATAACAACAAACTATCTGAAAAACAAATTAAGAAAACAAAATTATTTACAATGGCAACTTGCTGCAGAGCCAGAAGTGCCTGCCTGGGAGTCTGCACTCCTTCCAGGTGACCCTGTAGCCATTGAATGATGGTCCCAAGACTGTGAGAGGCCAACTCTCTTGTACTGAGGTATGTGCCCTCCAGAGCTCCCTGCAGGATCAGTCTGAGGCTGTATTTGCCTCATGTCACACCCTTGCTTCCTACCCTGCTGGTCACCCAGGGGGCACTCCTTAATGAATCACTTGCTGATAAATCCTCACCCCAGGGTCTGCATCCAGAAAAACCCAACTAAGAAAGGTGCATATCTGAAATGGTAGAATTATAGAACTCAGAAACAGACAGTTTGGGGAGTGGAATGAACATGGTCTCTGGAACTTCTGGTTCTGATATCTGAACCTGTGATCATAGAAAAATGGTGATAACTGAATTGTAGAACTTTAGAGCTGGACAGAGTCCCAGAGGTTAACAAGTGAGACTCCCATAGTTCATTTCAGTGGGCATTTTATTGAATATGTGCTCTGTGGTGAGACTATGATGGGCTTCAGATGGGAAAACTGAGGCCTAGAGAGTGGACGTGGGCCACAGAGCACATGAGTGGTACTGACAGGACAAGAACCCAAGTCTTTTGGTTCTTGTGCAAAATATAGTCCTTGACCCTATTTCTTTCTCCTCCTTGGTGGACCTCTGGTGGCTGTAAGTGGGGCTGGGGCTCTTGAGGCTCCTGCTTCTTTACCTCCTCTCCCTCACTCTCTCCAAAGACAAGGCAGGGTCCAGGGCACATGGAGACATGGAGAAAGGGGTATTGCCCATGAGCCTAACTGGACTGGACTAGACTATGTCGTTGGTGGCTGGAGCCCTGAGGGCCTCTCTGGATGGCTACTCTGTACCTCTGAGGACTCTGCTGATGGCAGGGGCAGTTTTTCATCTTAGCTGAGGTGTCATTTCAGAGGTTTGGGCTTGGAGGGAAAAGTGACTTTGGGGGGTGATGGTGGACTGTGTGTGTCTGGGCAGCTCAAACTGGGAAAGCCTAGGATTGTGTAGAGCCCTTATCCTTTACTCTGGGCCTTGGGGAGGATCCATCCTGCCTTAGAGGAATTCTTTCCTGCTTAGTCTCACCTCCCTTCCTCTCTCCATCAGAAGATATTGGGACACAAGTTTAGTATGGGGCCTTGGGGCAAAGGAATGGAAAAGGCAACTGGAGCTGGCTTTAATTCAGGCCACCTGGGTTGTCTCTACTTCGGTCAGAAGGAATATTCTTAGCACCAGGGCACCCAGCCAGTCCAGTCCAAGAGGGGCCAAGACTTCCCAACTCGGGGTTTGATTGAAAAGCTTTATAGTGTTCAACCAACTGCTTTAGTCTAGAGTGTCACCTTTGCTATTTCCTTCTCAAGTCTGTGACAAGGATAGAGGCTATCCTCTATCCTTAGTTATAAGTTCTGGTCAAATACCTTCCCAGGTCATAATGCCTAGCAGAAAAACAAAACATCCAACAAACCAACCCCCTTATATTCCAATAAAAGCTATGACTTTCTTCTCTTGTGGTAATTCATCAGAACTTCCTTCTGACGCCTAACTTTCCTTCAACCGGGGATGGCTCTAGCAGTAGAGCAGGGAATGGCTTCCATGTAAGTGGATTTGCAGCAATATCCTATTATATAGTCACTTTCAGTATCCCCTGCTTCTGGCTGCTCCTCCACAGAGCTGCCATACTTCTTGGAAACAGTAATGTGGTCAATAGTTGATGGTGGTTATTGCTTGGAGAGATCATTACAGTTCTCTAGTCCTGAGCTAACAACAGCGTCATCACTTCTCAGGAGTGGTGGCTGGTGTCCTCAGGAGGGAGAGCCCTGGCAGAGGGAGGGGCTCGCAAATGGAGGCCTCAGTAATTGAAGTGACTGCGGGTGAGTCATGCACACTCGAGCAGAGTGGGAACAGCTGTGGAGGGGGAGGTGGAAGTCCCGTCTGTGGAGCCTTTCCATAAACCTAGATCTGTTTCTGTGGAAACAAGACAGCATCCGCCAGAACCATTCTGCACCCATGAAGACAGAGACACATACAAGGAGGAGCCTGAGCCAGGGGACGGGGAGAGGAGGATGTTAGGGTTTGGGCCTGGGGTGCCTTCATCTTTGAGTTTTCATTGGCTGTCTTCTCTCCCTTCTCTTCTGCTTCCACAAATTCTTCCATTCTTTTCTCCTTAAGTCCCTTTATATCGTTATTTCCACCCTGGCCAGCTACTACAAAGTGCCATTGCAGACTCAACCCATTCTTGACCCACTTGATTCTAAACTGCTTTAGATGGTTCTGGTTTTCAGTCTCAGTGGGTTGGCAAACTATGCCTCATGGACCAAATTTGGTGTGCCTACTGTTTTTGTAAATAAAGTTTTATTGGAACACAGCCATGCTCATTTCTTTAAGTATCGTGTATGGCTGCTATCACATGACCAAAGCAGAGCCGAGTAGCTATATGTCCCACAGAGCCTAAAACATTGACCCTACAGCACCTATCCTGACCCCTGTCATCCCGCACTCTGTCTCCATCTTCTCCAACTTCCTGGAGAACTAAAGCCTTTTCAATTTTTCCCAGGCTGATCCTACCACTTATCCCACAGCCCAGGCTAGAGAGAGCAGACCCAGGAGGGGAAAAGATCTTTTATTTTTCTAGCCATGTGACCAAAAGGGAGCCATGTGGCATTTGTCATACATTTGTTGTCCCTCATCTAGATACTTTCTTTCATTCCTTTCCTTTTTCTCCCCTCGCCCCTCACTTTTTAATCCTCAATTCCTTTTATGTACATCTATTCAAAAAGAAAACATTATCTGAGTTGCTATGATGTTACAGGCACTGCTGTGTTGGTCAAGATGGGCCAAGCTATGCTGCAGTAAAAAACAGCCCTCAGTTCTCAAGAGCTTAAAGCAGCAAAGATCTATTTGTTGTTCATGCTACAGTACGTGCAGTCTCGCCTGACAGAGGGCCCCGTATTTCACAGGGATCCAGGCCTATAAGTTGATGATACATCTTGAGCACCATCCATGCCAGGCCAGAGGGAAAGGGAGCTCAGCCCCAAAATGACAGATACCCATTTCTGCTCACAACTCAGAATTAGTTACAGGGCTCTGTCTACCTCAAAGGGGTCAGGAAATGTATGTCTACCATGTGCCTAGAAAGTAAGGAGAACCAGGTATTGTGAGTAGAATGAATGATAATCAAACACTGGTGATGTAGAGATAAATAAGAACAAACCACAATCTGTGCTCTGGAGGAGAACCAAGTCTCATATGTGATTTATTGAGTTCTTACTGTATACACAACGTTTTGTAGGTGTTATGACATTTGATCTTCACATGAGTCATGAGAAATTTCCCCACTTACAGGTGAGAAAACTGAGTCCCAGCAAGACTACATGACTTGATTAAAGTCACTCAGCCTGGTGGGACTTGTGGGTATAATTCTCGCTTCAAAGAAAGAGCTGTCTGTGATGCTACAAGTGCCCCCACTTTCCCTGCTCAAACTCTGGCTTTGGATTCCCATCTGTGACTTCAGCCACTGGTCTTTGAAGTGGGGCAGGAGGGAAGATCCATTTAAGAACTCGTTGATTACCCCATGGTGGGTAGGAAAGAGATGAGAGAGCCTAATCTTGGCTTGAGTTGTCCAAATCAATCCCATCTGGTAAATATGATCATTTTGTCCAAAGTCTGACAAATTATTGTAATGCCTCATAAGCAATCTTCATTAAATTCCATTTTCAGCGACTTCCCTGGTGGCACAGTGGTTAAGAATCTGCTTGCCAATGCAGGGAACATGGGTTTGATCCCTAGTCCGGGAAGACTCCACATGCTGCAGAACAACTAAGCCCGTGCACCACAACTACTGAGCCTGCACTCTAGAGCCCGCGAACCACAACTACTGAGCCCACGTGGCACAACTACTGAAGCCCCATGCCACAGCTACTGAAGCCCGTACTCCTAGAGCCCATGCTGCACAATAAGAGAAGCCACTGCAATGAGAAGCCCGCGCACCACCACAAAGAGTAGCCCCCACTCGCCGCAAGTAGAGAAAGCCTGTGCGCAGCAACGAAGACCCAATGCAGCCAAAAATAAAAATAAATTTAAAAATTCCATTTTCAGAAACCACTTCCTCCCCTCTGTGAGATTGTTCATAACCTCCCCCCCCGCCCCCCACCCCCTGCCCTGCCGCCCATTGCCTTCAGGAGAAAGCCCAAATGTCTTTGACTGATTTCCAAAGTCCTGCCCAGTGACCCTCCTCCTTATTCAATGTTCTCTGTCTTTCTCCCAGCTTCCACCCCTCAGTGCTTCTGTAGATGGAGAGGTTCAGGGCAGACAAGATGAATGTCTGGACTAAGACACTGACAGTAGGATGGATGGAGGGAGAGAGAGATTGGGAGACTAAGTATGAGAAATTCAGGTTTACATTTCTTGACTGAGGCAACCAACAGTCAAAATTCTGAAGACAGTGAGGGGAATAACAGTGGGCAAGAGAATAAGCTCATGAACTTGCTTTCTCCCCACTCATTCCCATGTTCCAAGGAGGCAAGGACCAACCTTTACTTCCCCTTATCTCTTGTCTATTTGACTTTTTGGAGAACTGACTGCATGACACATAGTTCACCATGTCACTCAGTAAATAGTTGTTGAATGGAACTGGATGGATAATGATGATATGGTAATCACAGTAGCCATAGTTTACATTGAACACCTACCATGTGCTGGTCTCCATGCTAGATCCCTCATCTACATTATCTTACCTAATTATCATAAACCTCTAGGAAGCATTTATAATATCCTCATTCTACATAGGAGAAAATTATTCGGAAACTTTAAAGAGCCGTCCAGAGTTGCAAGGCTGAAAAGAAACAGAATCAGGATGTGCACCGCCCCCAACTGTCTACTTCCAAAACCCAGACCATTTCATCTATGCTGTTACTTCTCCAAGGACAATTGTTTCATGTTGCCGACACAAGGAATTTTGGTCAAATATGTGAATTTTTAGAGGCTGACTGCCTGGTTCGGATGTAATAGCACAATGCCTAGAAGACTTAAATTATGCATCATTGAAGCACTTCCATTGGAAAGTTAAAATGTCAAACACACGCCCATAGCTCAGCACATACGTAATCTAGCAGCCATTTCCTTGAAAATAGCATCTTGTTACAAAGGCATAATGTCGCAGACTGAATCTCCAGCCTACGTATGCAAATGTGGTTTCTCTAAGTGCATTTGAGGAGAGGAAAGAAGAGTCTGGACGAGGCCAATGGCTTGAGGGCTGAGACATCCCCCCTTCCATAGCTCCAGGCATGTGGCATCGATGAAAGGGATCTGATTCAGCACTGCAGCTCAGTAAAGATGAATATGGGGGTGCCCCCTGGATCTCTCTGCAATAAGCCGTTTCCTTCTTTTCAGGATGGTGAGTGCCTCTGATCTATTCAAGTCATCTCACCATCCTGGACCTCAGTGTCCTCATCTATTAAATGGATATAGTAATTGTACCTACGTCATTGGGTTGTTGCAGAGGTTAGATAAATTATACATGTAAAGTGCCCAAGGTAATGAGCCAGCCCTCAGTGAATATTAATTATATATTAATCATCATCATCATTCCAATGCAGCAAATTCACTAAGGGGTGATCATTGATTTTGGTGTCTGGCAGCCTGCAGATCAAATGCCCGCCCTATCACTTATTAGCTGTGTGGCCTCAGGCAAGTCCTTTATGCTCCCTGAACCTCTGTTTCTTCAATCAATATGTTTTTTTTGTTTGTTTGTTTGTTTGTTTTTTGCAGTACGCGGGCCTCTCACTGTTGTGGCCTCTCCCTTTACGGAGCACAGGCTCCGGACGCGCAGGCTCAGCGGCCATGGCTCACGGGCCCAGCTACTCCACGGCATGTGGGATCTTCCCGGACCCGGGCACGAACCCATGTCCCCTGCATCGACAGGCAGACTCTCAACCACTGCGCCACCAGGGAAGCCCCAATCAATGTGTTTTTATCTAGTACTTTCTAAATATTAGGTGGGCTGCTCAGCACTTTTCATATATTATCTGTCAGGCCCCAACAATCCTGGGAGCTAGATTACAGAGCCTGCCTTTACAGATAAGGAGACTGAAGTTCAGAGAAGTTAAGCAAATTGCCCAGTGCCACACAGCCAGTAGGTGGTGGAGCCAGGCTTAGCCTAGGTCTTTCTGCTCCCAAAGCCCGTGCTCTTAACCACCTCAGTAAGCCATAACGGTTGGATTCCCTACCTCAGAGGGTTCTTGGGAGGTCTAAACAATATCTGAAATGTCAAACACCAGTTACGGGGCAAGAATGAAGTGGGTGTTCAAACATGGTAGTGAAAGCATTGATACTTTATCATTATGATTATGAACAACAACCAAACAGCTGCTTCTCTCCTCTTCCTCCTCCTCCCCTTCCTCCTCCTCCCCCACATCATTCCCATCATCATCATCATCAAGGCTTTCCCCAGGATGCCCTGACCCATTGTGCATATCTTGCTTTCCATCTCGCCCCTCCTCGCACCTGCATGATAGCCTGGGCCTGTGTACTCCAGCCTTCTTGCCCTGGTCCCTGCTGTTCTTTCTGCTCTACCCATCTCTGCACATTCAAACCTTAGCCAGTCTTTCATCACAATCACAAATCCTTCCTCTTCCATGGAGACTTTTTCTTGCCCTCTCCTCAAACTTAACCTGTTGTGCTTTTGCATCGTTAGTCGTGTGTATTATGAACTCGACTTGAGGGTTTATTGACTTGTCGGTCATTCCCTGGTTAGACTTCAAACTCCATGATGGCAGAGATGGAGTGTGGAGTTCACTGTCATGTGCCCAGCCCTGCGGTAGCCACTGGCGGGCATTCAGCGGCAGATAAATGGGCACTTAATACAATCTTAAATCTGTTCCTTGGAACACGGTTACACATACCACAGTGTGCGAGACTGTACTGTGGTTAAGTCAGCTTTAGAAATTCTTCTTATATCCTCACTCCTGAAGAGTCATATGAATAGTGGTGTGCAAAGGCTCTGAGAAACCCATTTTCATTTTATAACCCAGTAAACTTATTTGCCCATTGGACCCCCCCTCCCTTCCACAAATACCCATTACTCCTCACACCTCTTCCATGCCTATGTTGTAAGAAATTAAGAAGAGAAAGCTTTTCTGGTCCAATGCTAATGGAAACGATTTGTAACTCTGGTAGAGAGAAACAGAGCTTCTTCTCCCGCAGACTCCAACTTCCTGGATGTAGAGCTGCCATGTGGGGAGCAAGGTTAGCATCAACAGCCACCAGAAGTGGCCTCACCAGCAGTGGGATGACCAGAAGGACTACCTCCCCTCCCGTGACAGAGCTCAAACCAGGCCATGTGTCCATTGGCTTATGGGATTCAGGCAGAAGAGGGAGGGAGATGGAGATGAAGATGGATGGCTCTGATTCCTTGCTGGATATGTTGTTCATAACAACTAATGAACGTTATTTGTTCGTTTCTTCGGGGAAGGGAATACTCCATCCAGCAACTCCTACAGGCCAGGCTTCCCTTGTGTTAATTCACTCACTCTGCATAATGACCCTGTGAGGTAGGCATCATTCCCTCCCAGAGAGAAATAAACAAACGAAACCAAACAATCTTGTTTCACAGTTTAAAATGTAGTCTGTTCATTTGAAAAATAAACAAACTTGCATTTTAAACTGTGAATCAAAACAAGCAAGTGGCAAGTCTTCCTGATTTTAAAAAAAATTTAATTTTTATTCTTGATGTATAGTTGATTTACAATGCTGTGTTAGTTTCTGGTATACAGCAAAGTGATTCAGTTATACACACACACACACACACACACACACACACACTCACACACACAAATATTCTTTTCCATTATGGTTTATTACAAGATATTGAATATAGTTCCCTGTGCTATACAGTAGGACCCTGTTGTTTATCTATTTTATGTATAATAGTTTGTATCTGCTAATCCCAAACTCCTAATTTATTACTCCCTCACCCCCTTTCCCCTTTGGTAAACATAAGTTTGTTTGGTAAATATAAGTGTTTTCTGTGTCTATGAGTCTGTTTCTGTTTTGTAAATAAGTTCATTTGTATCATATTTTAGATTCCACATATAAGTGATACCATATGGTATTTTTCTTTGTCTTTCTGATTTACTTCACCTAGTGTGATAATCTCTAGGTCCATCCATGTTGCTGCAAATGACATTATTTCATTCTTTTTTATGGTTAATATTCCATTGTGTGTATACATATGTATATAAATATGTGTGTGTATATATATACACATATTTATATACATATATACGAGACATTCCGAGACATTCCTTGTCTTGGCTATTGTAAATAGTGCTGCTGTGAACACTGGGGGTGCATGTATCTTTTCAAATTAGGGTTTTCTCTGGATATATGTCCGGGAGTGGGATTGCTGGATCACATGGCAACTCTATTTTTAGTTTTTTAAGGAACCTCCATACTGTTTTCATAGTGGCTGTACCAATTATCATTCCCACCAAGAGTGTAGGAGGGTACTCTTTTCTCCACACCCTCTCTAGCATTTGTTATTTGTAGACATTTTAATGATGGCCATTCTGACCAGTGTGAGGTGATATCTCATTGTAGTTTTGATTTGCATTTCTGTGATAATTAGCAATGCTGAGCATCTTTTCATGTGCCATCTGTATGTCTTCTTTGGAGAAATGTCTATTTAGGTCTTCTGCCCATTTTTTGGTTGTGTTGTTTGTGTTTTTGTTATTGAGTTGTATGAGCTGTTGTATGTTTTGGAAATTAAGCCCTAGTTGGTCACTTCATTTGTGAATATTTTCTCCCATTCCGTAGATTGTATTTTCTTTTGGTCCCTGATGAACCACCATTTATTTGATATCTGCCATGTTATTTCATTTTTGTGACAACCTTGGGAGTTGATTTTACTGTCCCCTTTTACCAATGAGGAGACTGAAGATGCGAGAGTGATGGTAATTCATTCAACATCCTTGCAACAAATGGTTATTTGGCCCCTATCATGTGCCGTGTACAGTAATAGAGTATGTTGCAGGTGGTCCTATTTAAAAATAATATTACCTGCTAGTCTTTGTTGAACATCCATTGTGCATTAGTCACTCTTCTAGTGTGCTGTACACTGAATGTTTGTGACCCCCAAAATTCACATGTTGAAACCTAACCCCTAATATGCTGGTATTTGGAGGTGGAGCCTTTAAGAGGTGATTAGGTTGTGAGGACCCCAGAGAGCTCCCTTGCCCTTTCCACTATGTGAGGACACAGCAAGAAGACAGTCTATGAACCAGCCACCAAATCTGTTGGCAGCCTGAGCTTAGACTTCCAGTCTCCATAAGAGAGAGAAATAAAGGTTTGTTGTCTTTGTTGTTTAAGCCCTCTGGTCTGCGATGTTTTGTTATAGCATCCCCAGCTGACCAAGACATAGCATTTTATACAGGTCATCCTTTTTTAATTCTCACGATGAGTAGGGAAGCAGATGGGATTAGTGTTCACATTTAACAGATGGAGAAACTGAAGCACAAGATTCAAAACAACTTGTCCAAAGTGGTGCAGCTGCCCATGGCTGACCAGGATCCGGCCTCCGGTGGTCAGGGTTATTTGCCCAAGTAACGCTTGGATGTGACACCTCATGAAACAACTGTCCCTTCCCTATAGCCTGTGGCCTTGCTATCAGCCTAATAAAGAGCTCTCGGGACATAATTCATGATTTTCTGCTTTACAGGGACTGTGTGGACCATGAAAGGTACAAAAGATGTGGGTGAAGCCCCAGCCCCCCATGGTCCCTCTGAGGAAGCACCCAGTGGTTGCTTAATCAAAGTCAGCTGGCAGCCCTGAAGTCAGAATGCCCTCAACACGCTGTGATTTAATCTAAACATTCCAATTTTGTTACCTTAACAAAGGCCACTAGGCCATCTCTCCTGCACTTGTCATCATCTCTTAAAACATGATACAATTGGAAGTTGCTCTGCTGGGCTGAGGGTAGGATGACATTTTATGCACATTCAATTTGGACATAAATGTCATATTTGCGCTAGGTTGAGGCCGCTGGCTGTAAGGATGAAGTGTTTGTGAGGGATGAGCAGGCTTACTGGAGATCTTGGTGAGTGAGAAGAAAGCAGCTTCTGATGACCCAGGCAAAGGGAAATTAATTACTGCAGGAAGAAGGTTGGCATTGTTCTCTTAAAAGCAAGTGTCTGCCCTCTGCATTTTCTTACTGCCTCACTACAAAATAGATTCTCTCCATCCTCCTGCTCTAAACGTCAGATAAAACCTGATCAGCATTCATTCATTAAAAATGCATATATATGTATATATATGAATGTCCCCTTTATATATTAGTACAATATATAATAATATATAATAAATATTATATTTATTTGAAGAGCCATTGTGAATTAGCACCTCTATCTTCAAGACACGTCATATCCACTATTCTTTACATTTGATTTAATTCTAGGGCTCGTCCTTGGTCCCGTCTCTCCCCTCCCCCGCCTCTCCCATTCAATACAATACACACCCCGTTGGCTCTGACGGCTTATTATCCCTCCATTCCTGTCACCAAGCCACCCTCATGCCTGCCCTGGGTTTGGTGAAAGTGGACTAGTGATCTTTTAGCTTTCATCTCTGACCTTGAGTCTATTCTCCATAGAGCTGCCAGGATAAACTTCAAAAAAACTGAAGTCATGTCATGTCATACTTGTTCAAAACCATCCAGAATAAAATTCAAGTTCTTTCCTGTTGGGATTTGAGTCTGATAAATAATACCTTTCCCTCTCTTTTACCCACCCAGCTTAGAACCAGTTGAGAAATGAACCCAGAAGTGAGGCCGATAAAGATGCAAATATCATGTTTATTACTGATACAGAGGTTGTCCAAGAACAGAGCTTGGGTCTGCCTAATGAGTGGACTTCAATACTCCCCTTAATTGAACTTTCTCCTGCCTTATAGAAGCCTGCCTCATTAAAATCACAAATGTTGCCTTCTCGGGGAAGCCTTCTCTGTCCCCTGTTTCAGACAGTCCCTCTCCCATCTATAGTCATGCCATTTGCTCATTTTTAACAAGATTGTCTTTTTCCTTGTTGATTTATGGGAGGATTTATATATGTTGGATATCTTCTTGCCATTTGTATCTTGTATTCACATGTTATGGTGACTTTTGATAAAAATGGTCTCAGTTTTAATGGACTTAAATTACCAATCTTTTCTTTTTAAAGTTAGTATATTTTATGTCTGCTTTGAAAAAGCTTTCTCAATCTCCAGGTCACAGTGAGATTTCCCTATATTTTCTTCTAACAGTTTGAAGTTTGGCTTTTCACATTTGATTCTTAAATCCAAAAGTTTTCTATGTATGGTGTGAGATGTTGATTTTTGTATATGGTGCTATTTAGGTGCAGTTTTATTTTGTTCCTTTTAGAAAACCCACTATTTCAGCACCACTCATTATAGTCCCTCATGGATGCAATGTCCCCCCTTTCTCCAGTGACCTGCAGTGTTATATATCATTTGATTATACCTGTGGGTTTGTCTCTGGGTTGTCTTTCTGCTCCTTTGCTCTACTTGTCCAACCCTGCACCACTGTCACACTGTATGAACTGTTATAACCTGAGAATAATAAGAGAAAATTGAGAAGAGATTTTAAATCTCTCATGATCCCATTAGCTAAAGACTATCTCTGTCGGGGCTTCCCTGGTGGTGCAGTGGTTAAAAATCTGCCTGCCAGATCCGGGAAGATCCCACATGCTGCGGAGCAACGAAGCCCGTGCACCGCAACTACTGAGCCTGCGCTCTAGAGCCCGCGAGCCACAACTACTGAGCCCACGTGCCACAACTACTGAAGCCCACGCGCCTAGAGCCTGTGCTCCGCAGCAAGAGAAGCCACCACAATGAGAAGCCTGTGCCCCACAACGAAGAGTAGCCCCCGCTTGCCACAACCAGAGAAAAGTCCGCGTGCAGCAACGAAGACCCAACGCAGCCAGAAATAAAATAAAATAAATTTACAAAAAAAAAAAAAGACTATCTCTGTCTCAGTTTCTTTGGCATTTTCTTTTACTCTTTTGCTTATGCCTATTTTTGTACATCCAGGAGAGACTGTATATACAGATATGAATTTTCACTTTTCCGTAACATAATTTTAATTTTTCCTTAACATCTGTAATTCCTACAGATTTGAATTTTCATTTTTTTCCTTATAAGGAAGAAATTTTCATTTTTTTCCTATATTTAGGTGCATATTGGCAAATGCTTCAAATTTGTGTTTTTATTACGAGAAAGATATGAACAAAAGCGTTAAAGTTTTAAGAGGAAGCAAGAAAGCATTTCATCTTGGGAGAAATCAAGAAAGATATTGTGGCTCTAAACTACTTACTTAACATAGTTCTTTTCTTGTTGATAAATGAATGGTAACAACATATGGAAAGGGCTGGATCATCCATTCAAACTGTGACACAAAGACATCTGGGAATGATGGATGTATTAAAATAACCATCATTTTTGAAGGTCTTTAGATGGAAGCAAGGTATTTGTTATATGGGATCATCACTGAACTATTTATTTCAGGAACAAACACTGACACAAAAATATGTGGAATCCTTTCCCTTCAGCAGTGTCAATCGTGACCTTTTCAGAGTCAAGAGAACAGAATCTGGAGAACATAGAGTGTTAACTAAGTTTTAAGTCAAAAGAGAACCATCCTGCAATTTGTATGGCAATTGTGTGAACTGCAATTTTAAATAGGGAATTGAAGTGTTGATTGTTGTTGGGAGGCGTTTAAAGATCTTAGTCACTTCAATCAGTTTTTACATCTTTCTCTAATTTGACTGCAGGACTTTCGACATCATTTCCTCTCCAAATGATTATCTATTCCGTCAGCTCCAATTAGTAGACAGTGTGTAAACGCAGAGCACCTTTCACAGGGAACACACTCCGTTTGATTTCCGATACTGGCAGCTTCTCCTGTTCAGGTTTCCTGAAGTTGGACCTTCTTTGATCTGTCAAACAGCTTCCCACTTAGATTTAATTTTTTTTAAATTTAGAGCCATTTATAAAATCTTTATTACTTAGCTTCTCCTGGAGTCAGGTAGAGGATAGTTCATGGCTTCTGCTATGTTTATTCAACATTAGAGGTTGTTTTACCTAAGCCACTCTAAGCTTCATTACGCTCCTTTAAATCTTCAGAGTAGGCACAATTGTGGTGTCTCCAGCAGTCTGCGAGATGAATGGGAACATAGCAGCTGGTCTTACCTAACTCAGGAATCTCTTCTCCACCGTTCAAGTCATTATTGAGTGGTAACTCTAAGCCAGAAAATGTACCTGCACAGCTAGGTGCCTGGTATGCCCTGCTCACTTTCTCAAGTGCATTCTGTTATGGAACTTTCCTCATTGTGAGAAAATGCCTCCTATCCCTTATCCAAAATCAGCCTGCAAAGAACATCCACCCATTGGTTCTAGTCTTGCCTTTTGTGGTTGAGCAGTGTTAAGTCTTGCCTGTTACAGTGTGAGTGCCTTAGTGTTAAAGATCAGTGGTTCTTGGTGCTGTCTAGAGGTAAATAGATAACTAACAAAGACCTACTGTATAGCACAGGGAACTACACTCAATATTTTGTAATAACCTATAAGAGAAAAGAATCTGAAAAAGAATATATATATATAAATATATATAACTGAATCATTGTGCTGTACACCTGAAACTAACATGGTATTGTAAATCAACTATACTTTAATTAGTTAATTAATTTTAAAAAAGACCAATGGTTCTCAAACTTTAGTGCGCATCAGAATCACTTGGAGAGCTTGCTAAAGCATGATCTTCTGGCCCTACCTTAGAGTTTCTGATTCTGTAAGTCTGGAATGGGACCAGAGAATTTGCATCTCTAAGTCTCCAGGGGATCTCATGCTGCTGGTCTGGGGACCACACTTTGAGAACTTCTGCTAAAGACAAATAACATCCATTTATCTAGGTGCTAGGCATTTGTTGTCTGCCAAGGATACAGCAATGGACAAAATGGGCACAGCGTTTATCCTCATGGAACTTATGGTCCAAGGGAACTTACTGGAGATACAAACAGCAAAGTAAGGTGTTTGTCATGACAGGGAAATGTTGAGAAACTCTGAGAGTATACAGTAGGGGACCTCATCTGGTCAGTGGGTCAGAGTCAGGGAGGCCTTCTTGCAGAAGTGATTTTTGAGCTGTGACCTGAAATATAGATTGGAGTTTGTCAGACTGAAGAAGGAGGGTGGAGCAGTGAGAAAGACAATTTCTATGCTTGGGCACAGGCTAGACAAAGGTGGATGGCACATAAATACAAGATGCATAGATACAGCCAATGTAATGGACATGCAGAAAGTAAGGGGAAGGCTGGAGGAGGTGGAGGTGCTTTCTGAACTAGCTTAAGATGTCTAGATTTTAATCCCAAGGTAAATGGGGAGCACTTAAAATCCTATGGGGTTTTAAACCAGGTGAAGTGGGTGTACCTCGTTATCAACCTTTCAGGGCTCTATAAACAGCTTAAATCTATACTGCTGTTATTCAAGACCCAGCCCTAGGAGTTGCACAGAGACACTTCTGCTGCACTGCTAGTTAATACAAGCCACGGGCCAGCCCAGACTCAAAGGGAGTGTAAGTAGATTATACCTTTTGATGGGAGCAGTGGCAAAGAATTTGGTGTCCACTTTTAATCCACCACGCTGATTTGTATGTTTAAAATCTCACTCTGAGGGTTTCCCTGGTGGCGCAGTGGTTGAGAGTCTGGCTGCCGATGCAGGGGACACGGGTTCGTGCCCCAGTCTGGGAGGATCCTACATGCTGTGGAGCGGCTAGGCCCATGAGCCATGGCCGCTGAGCCTGCGTGTCTGGAGCCTGTGCTCCGCAACGGGAGAGGCCACAACAGTGAGAGGCCCGTGTACTGCAAAAAAAAAAAAAGCTCACTCCGATTTCTGTGGGGAAGATAGATTGGGGTGCAAAAGCAAAAGAGCCTATTTAGGAGGCTTTTGTGGTGGCCCAGGAAAAAGATAATAGTGTCTTGAATTAGCCTTGTAAATGGAAAGTAGATGAATTTGAGATACATTTTAAATGTAGAGCCAGATAAAGGATTGGGCCTCATGGGTAAGAACTACAAAGGCCAGCCTACAATATGTGAAGAATTCTTAACAAAGAGTCCCAAAGAGAAGATGGGATTAACCCAGACCCTCACTCATTATGGCTTCAGGAACCATCAGAGCAAAAGAGCTCCTGGGGAACTGTCCAGGGTCCTGAAGCATTTCTCAGCTGTTCATCCAGCCAAGGGCCTCTGGCTTTGTGCCAGGCACTGTGATAAGGTTTGGGAGTGTTAAGACCAACAGGACAGGGTTCCAGCTCTCACAAATGAGCACACAGTCCTTTTGTAAGGATTAGCAAGTATGTAAGAAATCCCAGATACAGGGTGATGAGAGTTGAGTATAGGTCAGCCTGCTGAGGTCAGATAAGGCTTTCTGGTGAAGATGATCTCTGAGCTGAATACTGAATAGTGAGTGCGAGGTTGCAGGTTAGTGTGAGGCAGAGAGAAGGCATTTCATGTGTAAGCAGGTTAGGGTAACATAAAATACAGAAACATAAAATGCAAAATGTCCAACAACTAGAACTGAGGCTGGAAAGGCAGAGAGCAGATCACCAAGAACCTCACATACTAGGCTTAGAAATTTAGATTTCATCTGGAGACAGTGGGGGGGCACAGAGGGTTTTAAGTAGGAAGTGAGGTCATGAAACGATTTATACCTTGGCTGCCTCTCCATGGGAGCGTGGCACCGACTGGAGGCAGAAAGAACAGAGGCGGGAGCTGAGTGAGGTCCCTGTTGCAGTCATCAACTAACAGAGTGGCAGTGAGAACCATCTCTGCTCTCTCCTCTTTATCAAGTTGACACCCCAAATAGGAATTTCTACGAAAACATCCAATCCATCTTCTAAGAAAATTATTGGAGAATAAGCTGCTGTCATTTCTTCGTGCTTCTTATAACTTATCGGATTTCTGAGTAATTGGATATATAACATCACTTAAACCTCCTTTCTCTATTGAAAATGATTGGCATGTTGAAGGTGAGTGTCCCTCTGAGGGTGCCTGGCCCTCTCTGTTCCTTAGAGATGGCCTGCCTGGAAACAGTTCACATCCTTCTCTTTGTTACTGCCCTGCCCACCAGGATGGTGGGTTAAGGATCTGCTGTATAGATCCAACTCTTGGAACGTTGAAGTTCCAGCGTCTGCTGTTGGAAGGAAGTAATCAGTGGTATCTCTACCTCTACCAGCAGAATAAGCAGTATTCTTCACCCAACTTTACAGCAATAAAATGCATCCAGTATTTCTAACAGGCATGCATTCCTGAGATGTTAAGGAAGTAACATTGGCAGGGATTGGTGACCTGATTCCTATAGGAGATGGGAGATAAGGGAAGAGGAGGAATCTTAGTGATACCTGCGATTCAGGCTTGGAAGGATGGTATTGTTTACTGAGATGGATAATACAGACGAAGGAAGACATGTTTGGGTGGGAGGCAAAATAACTTACCTCACCTGTGAAATGGGCATGTAGCAGGTGCTGTCGGTGCTCTGGCCATGCCCTTGCCTGCTTGGATCACTTTACCACTTGTTGGATCCCAGCGTGCTTCCCTCCAGCTTGCCAGCACCTACATGTCTTTGTTGTTGGGCTGCTCTCAGCCTTCCAGAGCCTTCTCTGCCTGATGCATGTATTGCTGGAACTGCCCAGGAATTTATATCCTCCTGGAGATACCTGGGTGCAGATGTGTAAATCCTCCATCTCCCTTGAACTGCAATCATGGACATCTCAGGAGTGGTTCTTGTTGTCTCCAGAGCTCCCCCTTAGAACCCTCCTGGGTATAGATGTCACATTTTTCCTCAGCCTCTTTTCATGCTGGGTCCCACTTCTCCATGCCCTGACTGGTTTTCCTAGAAACCCTTACTAGTAAACTGCTTTCAGACAAATCCTCATCTCAGGACCTGTTATTGGAGAACCAAAACAAAGACTGGGAGCAGTAATTAATAATACCTGTATCATAGAGCTGTGAGGATTAAATTACGCTTATAAGGACTTTACTACGATGATTGGCTCATAGTCAACGTTCAAGAACTGTTAGCTAATTTTTTAAGCTGTTATTTTTAGAAATGTTTATTTCAGGTGTCCATGGTCATCTAAGTGGACATCAAATAGACAATTTAGATCAGTGGTTTTCAAAATGTTTTGTCTCAGGTGCCCTTTTACACTCTTGAAAATTACTGAGGACCTCAAAGAGATTTTGTTTATATGGGTTGTATCTATTAATATTTACAATTTTAAGAATAAAAACTAAGGAATTAAAAATGATTCATTTATAAATTTATTTTAAGTGACAATAATAAATCCCCTACATGTTAACATAAATAAAATTTTTATTAAAATTCCTATTTTTCCAAACAAAAATATAGTGAGAAAATGCCATTGTTTTACATTTTCTCAAATCTCTTTAATATCTGGTTTTATTGAAAGCAGTATCCTTGTATCTGCTTCCACATTCAGTCTGTTGCAATGTGATGCTTTCATTGAAGTATATAAAGAAAGCATCACACACATATATTGTTGGTGGAGGGTGGAGTATTAAATATACAATACAGTATTTAAATATACAATACAGTATTAAATATACAATACAGTAATAAATATACAATACAGCACTGACTCGGCAGTAGTTCATAAAACATTTAGACACTAGGCTGTACATGACATCCCCAAGACTTATTTCATAACTGGAAGTTTGTACCTTTTGACCACCTTCCAAAGGTGAAGATTCAAGGGGAAGTTCTAATTCTCAAAAAGGTCACCTTTACAACTCAGTTGTAGTGTCTCCTGGTCATTCCCCTCCTGTTTCAGGTTCAGTCTTCTGAACTTCACACCTGCTTCTACGTGGCACTCTCTCAGATACATAAAGATCTACAGTTGTGCCTCCTACCCAAGTCTTCTCTTCTCCTAGATGAATAGCCTTTGTTCTTTCTTTAAAATCGTTTAGCTTTAAGAAAAATTCAACACATACAGAAAAGCGCACAGGTAATAAGTGGTACAGCTCAAAGAATTTTCCAAAACTGAACTCACCCAGCATCCAGAACAAGAATCAGAACATAGGCACCCCAAGATCCCCTTCAATCTCTATCCCCCCAAAGTAGCCACTATCCTGACTTGGAACAGTATAGATTGGTTTTGCCTGTGTTTGTATTTTATATAACTGTCATCAGACAGTAGTTAGGAGACGTAGATAAAGTGCACACAGCATGGGACCAGAGTCTCTTTGTCTGGATTACTGTGTTCAACATTATGATCTGAGGTTCATCCATGCCTTCCTAGGCAATTGTAGATCACTTGTTCTCATTGCTGTGTAGTATTTCATTGTGTGAATATACCACAATTTATTTATCCGTTCTACTGTTGATGGGCTTTTGAGTTATTTCTACTTCGGGATTCTAACAAATAGTGTTGCTGTGAACATTCTACTACAAGGCTTTTAGTGCAAGCATGCACATTTCTGCTGGTTATATAACTTGATGTGGAATGACTGGGTCACAGCACATAGGTGGAATGTTTTCATATCCAGTTGGAACAGGTAGAGTCAAACAGTTTGCGAAAGCAGCTATACCAACACCGTCTCTTCTTACACCATGTGTTACTGATTGCACTGCATAGGAAGCTCTCTGATGAACTTAGTTTGTAGAAGTGGAATACATAACTAAGAAGAAGAAAAAGTATTGTCCAGAACCTCCAGGAGTCATCAGCCTAAATTAAGGTTAAATTCTGCAAACACCCCCCCTCCCCCCGCCAAAAGGTGTTCTGGTCTGGCTTGGTCACGTGCCTGAGCCACTCCCTGTGACCAGGGCAATGGGACCATCTGATTGGCCAGCCTGGCTGTCACTCAGGCTCCCTAGTGCTCTGCCAGGGGTGGGACACTGTGATTGACAGCTCCTCTGCATGGGCAGCTAGCCAAAGGCGAATAGGCGACTATACCCTGACAGGTGGACCGTTCCTGTCACAGCCACTGGGGCATCTGAGAGCCAGGGTGCTCCTGCATTTCACCACCTGCTTCACGCTATCTGGAGGGACCGCTGGGAGCATCACACGAAGAACTGGATGTGAAAATGCTGTGCGAACATCTGCAGATGTTAGTTATTAATGTCCTGAATCCATTTCATCCTTTATTGTGAAGAGTTTTCCCACTCGGCAGATTAATAAGAAAGAACCCAGCTTCTGTCAATGAGGTCTGTAAGCCCAGCTGGATTTAATTGTTGGGGAGTGAAGAACTTGCAGATGTTTTCTCTGAGGCCTTACCAGAAAGACTGAGACAATGAATCTAATAGGATGAGGGAAAGGAATTATTAAAAAGAGAAAGGAAAATGTGAGCTAGAAACAAATGTGAGCCTTAATGAGAGTGGATCATGGGAATGGTGGTGTGTGACCAAGGAGAGAAGCAGCAGCACGTTATCACCGAGGATATGTGATGCCAATGTCGCCCTTTTCCCCAGAGAGGAGTATGTCAAGGTGAAGTCTGCACTGGATGTCTCTACTGCCATGTGATGTGTTTGATGATGTTGGAGAGTTAAAGTGAGCTTTCTGGTAAAGGACCACTGGACTCTTTCCTTTGTCCTCTCTCACTAATATTTTTCAACATTTAATTGGATGGTAAGATGGAAAGAGAATCGAATACATGGTCCAAATCAGAGGTCGAGGCCTTTTTTCCCCCAACGAATTCCTTTTTCTAGGTCTTAGTTTTCTTATTTTAAAAAAAGGGAGCTTAAAAATATACAAGGTTGTTTTAAGCTCACAGTCTATGGTTGTGTGATTCTTCGATGAAAATATAGAAGGAGACGTCAAAAGTTGGATTTGTTTCCTATGGCTACCACGACAAAGTACCCGAAACCGGATATCTTAAAACAACAGAAATGTATTCACTCACAGTTCTGGATGCCAGAAGTCCCAAATCAAGGTGTCCGAAGGGCCATGCTCCCTCTGAAGGCTCTAGAAGGAGAATCCTCCCTTGCCTCTTCCATCTTCTGGTGGCTCCAACCATTCCTGGACTTGTGGCTGCATCACTCCAGTCTCTGCCTCCGTCTTCACGTGGCCCTCTCTCTGTTTCTTTTTTCTTTTTCTGTCTTTTGTGAGGATACTTCATTGGATTTTAAGCCCACCCTAATTCCGGATGATCTCACCTTGAGATCCTTAACTTAATTACATCTGTAGAGACTCTTCTTTACAAGTAAGTTCACACTCAGAGATTCTTGGTGGGCAAGTCTTTTGGGGAGCCATAATTCAGCCCCTTATAGCAGTTTTAAGTGGCATCCTTTTTGAAGGGATTTTTCAAACTGTGGATGGCAAAAAAAATCTAGATTAACTTGTGCATGTTTTGGCTTACATCCTGGGTTCAAACCTGGCAATTTGAAATTTAATTCTGATAAATATAAAGTTCAGCATTTAGAATCAAACAATTAATTACCCAGAAAATGATGAAAAGACTTGACTTGGCAATAGTTCATAAAACATTTAATTTGACCAAAAAATTGGCATATACCATCATTGTGAGTAGGTGCTCATCCACTTAGTCATTGAGTAAATGTGTTCTGGTATCTGCTTGTGTCAAAGAAGAGGGAATTACATGTGGTTCTTGCCTGCCATTGTAGGGGGAAGCATTCAACAAGGTTTGTTAACTGAATATTGAATTAAGGAGCCTAGTCTAGTAGTGGATACAGACAAGTCAGCCTACATTTGCAGTTGATGTTTGGAGGAGGCTTTGTAAGCGTTCACATCTGTGCACAGAGGAGGCAGGCATCCATCCTCCTGGGGAAGAGGAGGGGAAGTGGTGAACAGATTGCAGTCAGTGACTACCCTACAGGGTTCTGCTCTGTACAGACCATCATGGTGGTAATGGGGTCAACTCCGGGGAGCCTCATGTCAGCACATTGCAGTAAGAGGAGACTAAAAGGTGATGAGGGGTACAAATTATATCTAAGAAATTTAAACCTCTCTTTCAATAAGACAAGACCAAGGTGAGTCAAGATAGGGTCATAATGGGATGGAGATGACCAGACCACCTGATGTGTGGGAACGGGAACCTCTTAGATCAGTGTGAGGGGAAGAAGGCAGGCCTGGGTGAATGGACCCATGTTTGGCATTGGTCCTGGTGGTGCCCGATGAGTGTCCACTGGATGACACAGATTCAAGCATGATTTAGGCAAGTGGAGAAGGTAGTATCTAGAAGGTGGGCCATGATCAATTATTAATTCATTCATCCACTCAGTAATTGCGTGCTCAGCATCAAACGTATGCCAAGGACTGTGCCGGCATCATGGGACGCAGATAAGCACATTCCAACAACCCTGATCTCAAGGAGTTCAAAGCCTGGTGGGGAATATGGTTGAGTAGGTAATTACAAGGCAATAAATTCAGTGCTGTAACAGAGAATGAGCAAGATACTATGGAAATTAGAGCAGGAAGTGCTTAATGCTTTTGAAGAGATTTTGATGGTGTCTAGAAGGGATGATGTTTATCCTAAATCTTGAAGATGAAAGATGGGATTAATCAAAGGAAGCATTTTTGGGGTGGGGGAGGTTTCCAAGCTGCAAGAGCAGCATGTGGAAGACCCAGCGTGAGAGCACAGTGAAGCGCTGATGTTACTGGAGCCAAACACGGAAGGCATGAAGACAGAGGCGGAGATGGGAGAGGTGAGCAGGGCTGGTGTCTGCATGTTATTCCAGGAAGTCGGTGAGGTGTTTTAACTAGCAAAGAGCTCATATTTTCTTTTAAAAAGATTTCTCTAGCTGCTGGGTGAACAATGAATTGGAGTGGGTTGGGGTTAAGGAGTGAGGTTGCTGGGGGACAGATGTCAAGTGACCAGCTGAACTGGAGGCAGGAAGGCAGGATCACATCTTGCCAGATGATGTGTCCTATACAGGCAGAACTGGGCTTGTGGCCTGGGGTTGAGGGGGATGGTTCGGGTAACAGGACTCAGCCCCTGTGGGGAGGGGTGGCCAGAGTGAAGTATCAGGCTGTGAGTCCCGCTGAGCATGCCAGAGATGCGAGGTCTGAAGAGTGAAACTGATCTTAGTGCTCTCCAGATGGAGGTGCTGCGCACGCGCATGGAAGTGCTGCGCGTGGATGGGGACTTCCTGCCCGCTCAGGTGCCAGACAGAGCTGAGCCTGCAGGTGGCGCCCATCCTTAGGAAGTCCAGAGGGTTGAAGCAGGTGCTTAAAAGACTCAAGGGCAAGATAAAAAGATGAGTGTTGACTATCAGCTGCAATTATTATTATGGCTATATTAAATAAAATGAAGCTTTTTCTTTTATCTGAATGATGTTGAAGGTTAGACTCTGGTCTCTTTTTGCCTCCAACTTCATTCCCCAACAGCACGTCTGTTCCCAGCAATATGAACAACATGATTTGCTACAAATGAATCATTCTCTTTCATACCCCCATACCTTTCTCTTGGCTGTTGCCTGTGCCTGGACACCCCGTCTTCTGCCAGGTTGACTCCTACCCATTCTTGCTTCCTCCTGGAAGCTTGCTTTCCCTCACACCCCAGGCTGTCCTAGACATTTGAGTTGTGCTCCCATCTTGATCTGTGCTTCTCTCCATCTCAGCACTTAGCAGATGAAATTGATGTCATCTACTTCTCTGTAACCCCCTAGACTAGAAGTTGACTGGAGACTGGGGCCGTGACTTACTTACTTTTGTGACTGAAGCAGTGATTCAAACCTAAGCTCTCAGTAAATGTTTTTGAATATGTAGGTGAATGAGGGAGTGAGCAAGTAAGGATATAATTGAATAAATAAAACTAAAAACAATAATGGCATTCTGATATCAGGAGGCATCTTTGGTCTCAGATTAAGAAAGAACTTTCTCACAGGTACCTCCGCTTAGGGAAAGGATAGGCTGCTTGGGGGGGGGGAGTGGGTGCTCTTATCTGGAGAATGTAACTCTGGGCTGGACGACCCTCACTCAGACAGTGAATTTATGTCTTGAGTGGGAGGCTGGTTAGTAAGACTGCCAACTTCCATTTTAACTGTAAATTCTCTATGCTATTCAGAAATGAGTCAAGCCTGAAATTGGGTTATAATTTGTGGGGATGACACTTTACTGAGGTTTACAAATAATGAGATCAAGAAAAGTGAATCTGTAACTATATCCATCAAGAAACATAGAAAAATGAACTGGAGAAATTTTGCCTAGCTATTAAACATCTCCTGGACCAAATAATCAGATTAATTCCTACCTTGTGATTTTATCTCTCTTAAGTAAGCAGTCCATCTTTTTAATATTTATCATAGATTTTAACATATTAACCTTATTAAAAGATGGATTGCAGAAACGTTTATCCTGAAAGTCTGAATTTTTAGTTGTTTCTAAGAACTCAATTACTAAATCAACAAATATTTATTGACTTCTTATGTGTGCCGTGTGCTTTTTCATATAATCTCTCAGTTAAACTTAAAAACAAATACTGCAAGAAATGTATCCTTATTCCAATTCAGACTTACCAAAAAAAATACACCAGTGTACCCATCACCTTTCTTAAGAAACCATTGAGGAGTGAAAGTACAGTAAAACACGACCACAGACACTACCCAGTGGTAAAGTTTACATTACTTTTCTCCATATGGATGTATCAATAAGCAACATGTGATATCGTTTGCATGTTTTTAAATGTTATCATGTTATAAATGATACCATGTATGAAAGTTATCCAACTTGCTTAGTTGTTGTTTTGTGTTTGGAAGTTCATTCATGTTTACTGCTATAAAGATTTTGTCATAGGAAACTATCACAACGTATTTATCCATTCTTCTGCTGGAGAATATTTGTGTTTCCAGTTTTCTATTATTACAAATAATGCCATTACGTGCCTTCTTATACATGCTGTTTGTTTGTCCGTGTTTATGTTAGTGTTTCTCCATGTTTATGACACAGGAAGTAAGATGTCTGGGTCACATGGTACAGCAACCAGATAAAGTCAGTTGTCCCCCAAAGTGGTTTTATCAGTTTGTATCACTTCTAAAATGCTGATAGTTCCTGTTGCTCCACATTCTTGCCAACACACGATATTGTCAAATTTTAAAGTTTTGGCTCTCTGATAGTGTGAAACTTTGTTGTTTTACTTAGCATTCTATCATGACTTGTGAAGTTGTCTTTAGCTTTTGTTGATTTGTAGGAGTCCTTTGTATGCTGATGGAACGGGGTGGAAGAAGCACGTGCCATTGTCATGATTGAAGTCTCCCTCAGCCTCATTACCAAATTTCAAAGGACGAATCTGAAATAATACTGAGTTTCTGTTCATGGTCAGGAATAAAGTCACTCATCTTCTGTGCACTGTCCTTTGGCTCCCAGCACTGTCCTACTGTGATTCCTTGTCCTAACCCCAGCTGATAGAAGGAAGCGCTTTGGCTTCTTAGCTAACATGAGTCACTGAAGACTCTCATGTTAAAATGTGTGGTGCCTTCACAGCATGCCAAATATTCTGAGCTTGGCCTCACTCACTGGAGGGTCGGTCACCATGCAGGGAAAGCCCTCCTGCCCTAAGTGCCATTAAGAGGGAAAGGGTCTCTGTTTTCTCCCACGATTGGGGAGGCTGTGGGCTGAGATGGGGCAGTCTAGGCTTTGGAGCCAGGCTGCATCACTTCCTCACCATGAAACCTCAGCAAGTCACTAAAGCCATGAGCCTGTGTCTTCATCTGCAAAGTGAGCTCAGTAGAGCACATGCACAGTGCTGTTGGAGATTGGTCCCTGGTGTCTGGATTGTTTAAGCAGGTTAAGTGACTTGCCCAAGGTTCCCATTGGTGAGAGATGGGATCCAGACTCAGGCGTTCTGATTCTAGGGCCCAAGCTGTCTCTCCACTTTCCATCTTCTTCCCTCCCTCCATTCTTTCCTCCCTCCATTTCTCCACCTTTCCTTCCTTCCTTCCTCCCTCCCTCCCCCCCTTTCCTTTCTCCAAAACTATTCATTGGCTACTGTGTGCCAGACACTATGTTGAGCATCAGGGACACAGTGGTATCCAATTAAATGTGATTCTTGCTCTTAAGGAGTTTACAGCGTAGTCGGGGGAAAGGAATAAAAACTTAAATTATGGAATTGTGAGGAGCTAAGACAACAATGGATCTACTGAAGTAAGGGGCAGTATATTTATCTATATGTATCTTCAAGGGCTAGCAAAGGCCCAAAGCACATAAAATTCATAATAAAACATAGGTTTAATGTTTATTAAAACAATTTTCTCCCCAATAGTTTCCCTCTTCCTTGATCTAGATATCAAGCATAGAGGTAGGTTCAAAGCCTTTTTTCCCAAGGTGTGAATGCCAAAGTTCTCAGGCTGGCTCTTCCCCTAACTCGTTTTGTGACATTTGATAAGACGTCAGATGCTGTGTGGGCACCAGTTTCCTTATCTGAGATATAAGACTGATAATGCTACCCTTGCTGCTTCTCAGTGAGCTATGTAGAAATTGAATGATGTTTATGAAAGCTCCCTGAGAAGGTACAAGTTATAAATGGATATGTGTAAGGCTTACATTATGAAGTTCATATTCTTTGAACTTCTCTAACCCAGAGATCTCCAATCAGTCTATGGCAAAACCCAGCCAGGGGACTTAATTGAGGCACTTCCAGGAAAAGAGTGGGAAAGGAGTTTCTGTGATGAGATACCTTTTCTATACTCAAAGCCACTTCTTTCTATCTCCACCCCATTGCATAAATTCCTGTCGGACATTTACTACGATTGACCATAAGAGAACCATTTCGTGAGTATCTGCCAGTGCCAGGACCTGTGCTGCATGCACTGGATAAAGAATCTCAAATTCTTACAAGAATACTATGACATCAGTTTCAGTATCCCCATTTTATAGGAAATAAAACTGAAGCTCATAGGCACTGGAAGAAACTGAATCATCTTCCGTATCCATGATAACGACCACCTGTGCTACAGTACCTCATCTCAGAGAGTGATGCTGGGTAGGTAGATGATGAACGGCCCCTTCTGTACATCTTCTTCAGCCCTGTGTTCTCCTTTGTCCCTTGCCCTTTAGCTATCCTAACCACTCTATTACACTTACCTATTCCCTCTACTTTAGGCTGTCATTGTCACTCATTTTTAGGAGAGAAAAGAGTGAGGAGAAAGAACCTGGGCTGGAGTCACACCTGGATATAAATCCCAGCAGTACCACTTCTAACCTGTATGATCTGAGGCAGACTATTTAGCCCATACCTTGGTTTCCCCATCTTCAAAACAGAGCAGTAAAATCATCAAATCAGTGTCAGAGCTACATGCAATGACTTATAAAGTGCCTGGTGCATTGCTTGGCATTCAGTAGGAGCTGAGTAAATGCGAACTTCTTCCTCTCTCATCAGGATTGGTTGTAACCTGTAACTGATCACCATTTCTCTACTCTCTCTAATTATTTGTCCCTTTTAATCCTTCTACCGCCACTGCCACATTTGGCTTCCCAAGGACGTATCCTTCTTCTTCTCATTGGCTTCTGAACACCTACCAGAACAACTCTTCTCTCTGACTTTTCAGGATGATAATTTGGCCTTATCATCCCTTTCCAAAGCTGCTTCCTGGAAAGCCCCTGGGGGTTACAGCACTCCATCCAGTAGCACAGGGTTCATCCACTTGCCCTGTTGTTTCTTGGTTAGTTATGTTGTTCTCTCTGCCTAGAGGGAGCTCCCCTCCACCTCTGCCTAAAGAAAGCCTATATAAAACCAAGCTTGGTCCTCCAACTAGACATATTTTTGAGACTGAGTGTTTCTCTGGGGCAAGGGTGATGGCTTATTCATCTGGAATCCCCAGAACCTGGCAAATGTTTATAATTTATTTCATAGATACAGGACCACTCAAATTTTCTGTTTCTTCATGTGCTAGTTTTAGTAAGCTATGTCTTTCTAGAGATTTTCATTTCATCTAAATTTTCAAATTTATAGTCATAAATTAATTTACCATACCTCTAATGTTTTTATTGTCTCTAGGATCCAGAATGATGCCTCGTTCTTCACGCCTGATGTTGTTTGTGTCTTTTCCTTATTTTCTTCATCCATGTTACCAGGGGTTTATTAATTTTATTAGTGGGTTCCAAGAAGTAACTTTGGTCTTATTGGTCTTCTAATTGTACATTTGTTTCTATTTCATTGATTATGCACTTTTAAAAAATTATATCCTAGCTTGCAACTTTTAATTTTTTTCTAATTTCTTTAGATATATACATGCATCATTAATTTTCAGCATTATTTTTTCTAACAATGCACTTAATTAAGGCTGTAATTTTCTTCAAAGCATTGCTGTATCTGAATCACATGAGTTTAGTATATCATATTTTCATTATCATTCACTTTGAATTGTTTTCTAATTTCAATGGTAATTTTTGCTTTGACTCATTAGTTTTTGAGAAGTGTATTTTAAAATTTCCAAACATCTGGAGATTTTCTAATTAACATTTTGTTATTAAGATCTAGCTTAATTGAACTGTAACCAGAATGTAATCTTCTGTCAGGTTTTGCCTTCTGACCTCACGTGTGCTATGTTCTTAGATGCAGTTCTTCAAATTTTGCCCATACTTTTTTTTAAAGATTACCAAAAATAAAGGTAAAGGAAACAATTCATGAGATGAAGTGGATGTTATGATCTTGGGTTTTCTTTTGAATTATCCTCAAGCCTCAATAAACATTCCATACATAAAACTCTTAGTTTATTACTAGCAGCCATCATTCACTAAAAAAATATTTATTGTGAACCTTTTTCACACTAAGCATTTAGCTAAATGTTGGAGATTCCACAGCGAGAGAAATCAGACAACGTCCCAGATTTCACAGCCCAATGGGGCAGACTGACATTAATCAAATAATCAGTGTAATAATGTGTTATTTTAAACTGAGGTAAGTGTTCTGAGGAAAATGAACACGTTCTCTGAGACCATATACTTAAGGAATCTTGCCTGTTCAGGGTTGGAGAGGGGCAGGTCTATTATTCACACACCAAGTTGTAGAAAAACTAATAGGGTTTGGTGCCTGACATTGCAACATTCTTGTATTATTTTGAGGGCATCACAGCCATCTGACTTTCCCCTTTTGTTAATTAATACTCAGCCATCTGACTTTCTCCTTCTGTTAATTAATACTTACCTCATAGGATTTTTTCTTTTTTTTGGCCGTACCACGCAGCTTGCAGGATCTTAGTTCCCCTACCAGGGATCAAACCCATGCCTTCGGCAGTGATAGCGCAGAGACCTAACCACTGGACCACCAGGGAATTCCCAGAATTTTTTAAATTTATTTTTTAAATGAGGTATAACACACATATACAAAGTGCATTAATCTTAGCTATACAGTTAAACAAATTTTTACATATGTATGTACCTTAGTTGACAATGATCTGAATCAAGATGTGGAACTTTGTCAGCATCCTGGAAGATTCCCTCATGTTCCTTCTTGGTCAATACCCCTACTAAGAGGTTAGTGCCCTTCCAGTCTCTATCTCTAGAGGATTATGTGGTCTCTTTCTACCTTATATGAGTGGAATAATGAAATAAATACTCTTTCACATTTGGCTTCTCTCACTGAACAATGTCTTTGAGATTCATCTGTTGTATCTTGGAAGTTCTTTTTCACTGCTGTATACTATTCTGCGATATGAATTTACTATAGTTTAATCATTTTCCTACTGATGGACAATTGGGTTACTTATAATTTGAGGCTGTTATTAATAAGGCTGCTGTGAATTTTCTTGTCCATGGTGAACATATGTACTAATGTCTCTTGGGCAATTTACACCTCATGGAGTATTGTTGAAGGAAGTATAATATGCAAAGTATATAGTATGTGCAAGGATATTGCAAGTCCCAGTGCCATACTGCACGTAAGTGGTTGCTTTGGTTATTTATTACTCTGAATTTAGAAGAAGGAAATTGTGGACTTTGTGCTCTAGAGTTGATGTTTGATCTCATCAGTTCTTCCCGTCTGTTATAGATGCAGACACTGAACCCAAAGGGAGGATGTGACATTCCTGGGACCACACCTGGAATTTACAGATGGTTCATCTCACAGATTTAATGTCTTTTAAGCCAGAGACTGTCTTTCATAAACATGTGTGAAATTCAGTTGACAGAACATTCTGTCATAGAGTGTAGGCATACTGACAGGTTGTCCAAGCCTGGAATCTCAGGAGGAGGACCTGAGGTTTTCTAAGGGACAGGAGCACAGAGCGGGGTGGAGTTTGGTATAAATAAAAGAGCAGACCCAAGGTGAGCATCCATCAAAGGCCCTCCCTCCCCAGCCCTAGCCCTCCCAGCCCTTTCCCACTTCCCCGTGGAGTAACCCAACTGTATCCTTTGGTACAGACTTAGAGCACCTCTGTTCTCTGAATGCTCAGCCAAGCTTATGCTTCAGCTTTTCTCTCTGTAGTGTCTGAGCACCCTTTAACTACTTTTCTACCTTTAAGGCCCAGGTTAGACATCCTGTGCCCGGAGAGACTGACTCTCTTGTTGGGTTTGTGCAGCCTTGTATGAGCTAAACTCGGCCTCGGCTCACAATGGATCGGCTCCTCTGAGATAAGCCCTACATGCCCCGTGGAGCCCTGACCTTCTAGAATGCCTTGTGCAGTCATGTGCTTCCTATCTCCTTTCCTGGTGAGGTTCTGAGCTCTGTGAGGGTGGAGATTGTGTCTGCCTCGAGCCCGCTCTCCTTGGCACCTCACACAGGGCCTCACACAGGGGAGGATGGAGCTATGAAAAGTGCAAAGCAGGCACCCCAGGAATAAGTAAATGAATGAATACGTGAATGAATGAATGGGCGAATGAATGCAGACTTCTGTTCAGAACATGGCAGCTCCTCTTCACTTCACCATAACCCTTCTCTGACCACCGGGGTCTCAACCCTTAGTGGTCTCTTCCTCCCATCCTTGGCCCCCTGCAGTCTCTTCACAACACAACAGTCAGGGGGGACGCTTTGACCTCTTATCATGTCACTCTGCTCAGAATCCTTCAGTGACTCTCAGCTCATTTAAACACTACAGTGGGGAAGAGTGTGGGCCATGGGGTCAGACTTCTTTTTTTTTTTTTTTTTTTTTTTTTTTTTTTGCGGTACGTGGGCCTCTCACTGCTGTGGCCTCTCCCATTGCAGAGCACAGGCTCCGGACGCGCAGGCTCAGCGGTCATGGCTCACGGGCCCAGCCGCTCCGCGGCATGTGGGATCTTCCCGGACCGGGACACGAACCCGTGTCCCCTGCATCGGCAGGCGGACTCTCAACCACTGCGCCACCAGGGAAGCCCTAGGGTCAGACTTCTTGAGTCCAAATCCTGGCTCCTCGGTATTGGCTTTGTGACTGTTCCGTTGCTTCACCCCTCTGTGCCTACTGATGGGTTTGTGAAGAATACTGAGTGAGTCAGTTCATGAGAAGCACTAAGGACAGTGCCGGAGCACAGTCAGAACTGAATAAGATCCTATAGTGTTGTGAGCATCAAGTCAGAGAATAGAAACAAAAATGGTGATGGTATTGTAAAGTGACACAGCACTGGGGATAAAAGTGCAGGCCGCATACAATGCTGGGCTCAAGTCCTGGTCTGCCACTTATGAGCTGTGCGACCTTGGGCAGGTTATAGAACCTTTCTAAGTCTCAGCTTCCCCGTAGTGCATTGGGAGAATCTTAGTTCGCACCTTGTAGGTTTTGAGCAGCCCGTACTTTACAGAGAAAATCAGGCCTCTCAGGGCCCAGAGGACCCACACCTGAATTCTGCCTGGACAATCAGGAGAGGCTTCCTGGAGGAGATACCATTCAATCTGCACCTGCTGGAGGAGAAGGGGCTCTCTAGGCTGCTAAGTTTGAAAGGTCCTTCTAGAAAGAGAGAGGAGCATGGGTAACAGTAGGAAACTGGGACAGTGAGTGGCCTGTGGGAAGGAAAGACAGCTGGCACATGTCACACATGTGACCCATGTGAGAGGTGGGTCACCCATCTAGAGAGGTTGCCTGGGTTGCAAGTTGGTTTCCTGGGCAGCAGATTCTGAAGTGGAAATGAGCAAGCAGGGGATTGGTAGGGAGCATCTAATTAGGGAGTGCCCTGGGTATCAGCATCTGGGGAAGGAAGAGAAAGGGGGAGACAGGGTCGAGCAGGGGAGCGGTTGGTCCTGGTGGGGTTTCAGTGAAGCCTCGGATGACCCCATGGGGCATTCTGAAACTGGCTAGCTCTTCCGAGTTATCCTGAGTCAGAGTAACAGGGCCAGGCTTTTTCTACCCCCAGGGTGGCCAGGCGGTGGCTGTGGGCTGCCCCAGGAAGGCGCGAGTGACCTTGGCTAAGGCAGCTCTCTTAAGCTGAGGCAGTTCTAAAGCAGCTGATGTCTGAGGGCTGTCTACCCTCAGCTCTCCCAGCAGCTGGGTGACGAGCCTGCCGTCTTATTAAGGGTCTAGGGGGTGGCTCGCAGCCTCCATCACGGCAGCCTGACCCTCTACATGAAGATTTGTGTGTCTCTTTTTGAGGCTTGGAACTTGTCCTGCAGGCTGCAAAGAGTCATCAACAGTCTCTGCACAAGGAGAAGATGTGCATTCAGATGTGTATGTATGTGCAGCACTGGAGGAGACGGGAGGGAGGGAGAGGGACCCGTGGGGGAAGTTATTGCTTCAGTCCAGGAGAGTGGTGATGAGGCCCTTAGCAAAGATAGTGGCAGTGGGGCTGTGGAAGATTTCTGGGTAAATGGGAGTAATGACAGTCATCATTTATTAAGCCCCTGCCCCACAGCGGGCCCTTTAACCTAATGTTACCAACCTTCACAACAGTTATGCAAAGTATGCGTTTTTACACAGAATAAAGTTGAGGATCAGAGAAGTTAAATAACTTGCCTAAAATCACACAGTGGTAAAGAACAGAGTCGGGAATGAAATCCAATTTTATCAAACTTAAAATTCTGCACTTAGGACAGCTTCTGAACCACAAGGGGTGCTCAGAACACCAGTTGCCATTAGTATTACTTATCACGCCTATTGCCATCATTATCTGGATAAAATGCAGGCCCGGGTAGCAGATCTGCATTTTATTAGCAGAAAAAGCACTGAGGATTGCTGACAGCTATGATGATCTTGACAGTATTAGGGGCATACATATTCAAATGCAATTGAAAACAGCAAATATAATAATCAAATGTAAATGAGCCAGAGCCAACAATTCCTGGTGCATATACAGTTAGCACACATGGTAATTTAGTGGGAGGCATAACTTGCTCCATTTCATTGCCTCTAACAAATTGCTGATGCCTCGCCTTTCCCCTCCCGCCTTTCCCTTCTCTTTGCTGCTAACAATTTCCTCTCCATGTTTGTCCACGCTCTCTGTTGGCAGACAAGAGTCTAATTAGCTGGACCCTCTCGGAGCCAGGTTGCATCTAGTTGTGGCTCAGAGAAGGAGCTAGCTTCACAGGCTGCCCGGCGCCAGTGGGCAGGAGCAATCAGAGAACTTTTTGTCCTCTCTCTTTTGCTGACAAATGATGCTGCCAATGGAAAATGTTAATCATCTTCTCCAGCAAACACTTACTAAGCAGCCACTGTGTGCCAGGCCCTGTGCCAGGCACCAGGAGGACAGAGGTGCATTGGTTCACACCTTCATTTATTTATCTGCCAATCATTTGCTGACCACCTGCTCCGTGTCAGCATCTGGGCCAGGCAGTTAGGATGTGGAGAGGAATAAAACAAGGCTGATGTCCTCTGGGAACTCACAATCTTTTGGAGAAAAACAGAGAAGCAAATAGGTAATTTCCACACAGCATGCTGTGTGTGCAGTAGAGGTTAGGGTTCAGTCCAGGGCTATCTGTGCAGTGCACCTGCCAAGGGTTTGGGCTGCCTGCAATTACATCCTCGATCCTCCTCTTACAAGCTGGGTGACAGTGGCCACGTCACTTGACCGCTCTGTGCATTTTTACAGTGATAATATTAACACAGACTCACCAAGGTGGTTGTGAAGACGAGTCGGTTCTCGCAAAGCACTTAGCCCAGTGCCCAGCACACACGGCAGATGCTTGGGGAATGTGAGCTGTGGTCACACCCTTATCTCTGCTCTTGGAACTCAGAGGAGGGACAGGCTGCACTTCTGCCCTGGGAGTTACCGAGTTCAGGAAGAGCAAAAGAAAGTCTGGGGGAAGGTGTTAAATTGAGCTTGTATTGTGGAAGGAACACACTCAGCCTCTTGACGATGCCATCACCTCTTTGAGCCTCAGTTCTTGCATCTAGAAAGTGTAGATAAGAATACAGTCAATCCTCATTATTTGTGGATCCCATATTTGCAAATTTGCCTACTCACTAAAATTTATTTGAAACCCCAAAATCAACACTTGTGGCACTTTCATGGTCATTTGTGGACATGCACAGAGCAGCAAAAAGAAATTGAGTCACCAGATGTGCATGTTGCCAGCTGAGGTTGGACAAGTCTGCCTTGTTTCAGCTCTCATATTGTGACATGTGTCCTATTTGCATTTTTATGCTTTTTGTTGTTGCTGTTGGTGTTTTAAGTGGTCCCCAAGCCTAGTGCTGAAGTGCTCTCTGGTGTTCCTAATCTCAAGGCTGTGATGCACCTTATGGAGAAAATACGTGTACTTAGGTAAGTTTCATTCAGGCATGAGTTATAGGGCTGTTGGCTCTGAGTTCACTGTTAACTAATCAGTAATATACATCAAATAAGCTGTCTTTAAACAGAAACACACACAAAGCAAGGCTGTATATTGATTGGTTGGTAAAACGTTGGGACCAGAGGTTCTTGGGAACCTAGCCCTGTAGGAGCACTGGTTTGCTATTCACTACTCCAGTGTTCATAGCAACTTCATCCAACAAAGCTACCATGAACAGTGAGAATCAACTGTATCTTTGTTGCAAGGATGCTATGAGGACTAGCACTGTGCATAAAGCACCCAGAACAGTGCTTGGCACAGAGCAGGCTCTCAGTAAGTCTGCCTAAATCCACAACAATTTTACACATGAAGAAGCTGAGGCCTAAAGAGCTGAATGGAGTTCATAATTGCTCCCAAGTGGCTGATAACTAAATTGTCATTGGAATCACAGCCTGAAAAAGATTAAAATAAAAATAAAACAAGCCTCAACAAATATTAAAGAGTTACAGTCATTCAGAGTATAATCTGACTGTAATGGAATCAAAACCAGAAATCAATATCAGAAAGAGGCTCAAACACTTGGAACTGAAACAACAAACTCCTATATAATACGGGATCAATTGAGCGGTGTCAAAACAATTTAAGATACATTTAACTGAATGGAAGTGAAAATACAATACATCAAAATATGTGGGAAACAAAACAGTGTTGAGAGGTAAATTTATAGTACTAAATGTTTACATTAGAAACAAGAAAAAACTCAAATTAATAATCTAAGTACCTACTTCAAGAAACTAGAAAAAGAAAAGCACACTAAACCCAAAACAAACAGAGGAAGGAAATAATGGAGATAAGAATAGAAATCAACAGTATTGAAAATAAGGGAACAGTAGAGGGAGTTCCCTGGTGGTCTAGTGGTTAGGACTCAGTGCTTTCACTTCCATGGCTCAGGTTCAATTCCTAGTCTGGAAACTAAGGTCCAGCAAGCCGCGTGGCACAGCCGGAGGGGGGAAAAAAAGAAAGCAGTAGAAAAAAAAAATTTAAGCTGATTTTTTGACGTGATCCATAAAATGGAAAAACCTCCAGAAAGACTGACAAAGATAAAAAGAGACAAGATACAAACCATGAATGTCAGGAATAAAACAGAGGCTGTTAGTACAGATCTTGCAGCATTAAGAGGTTAATAAGGGAATACTTCAGTCAAGTTTACAGTCAAAATAAATTCAATATCTTAGAAGATATGGAACAATTCCTTGAAGACCACAAACCATCAAAACTTAACTAATATGATATAGATTATCTGAACATTCCTACAACCATTAAAGAAATGGAATTTGTAATTTAAATGCTCTTGAAAAAGAAATCTTCATGCCCAGAGAGTTTTATTGGAGAATTCTACCAAAAATTAAAGAAGAATTAACACCAACTTTATATAATCTCTTCCAGAAAACAGAAGAGGGTAGAACATTCCCAACTCATCTTATAAAGCCATTATATTACCTGATACCCAAACCAGACAAAGATAGTACCAACCTGCACCCAAAAAACTATAGACAAATATCTTTCAGGAACGTACACTTGAAAATCCACAACAAAATATTAGCAAATTGAATCCAACAAGGTATAGAAAGAGTCATACACCATGAGCAAGTAGGATTTATCCCAGCTATGCCAAGTTCAGCCTTCAGCATTGTTAGTCGATGTAATCTACCATATCCACAATCTAGAGAAAAAAAATCATATGATCATATCTATTGATAGAAGAAAGAGCATCTGATAAAATCCCATACTCATTCATAATAAAAACTGTCAACAAGTTAGAAATAAAGGGAAACCACTCAACTTGATAAGAACATTTACAGAAACCAACAGCTAAGGTCATACTTATGATGAAAGACTGAACTTTTTTCCCCTAAGATTGGGAACAAAGCAAGAATATTCACTTTCACCATTTTTATTCAACATAGTACTAGAAGTTCTAGTCAATGTAATAAGTCAAGTAAAGAAAATAAAAATGTATGTGTAGTGGGAAGAGAAACGAAACTATTCTACTTGCAGATATCACGTTTGTCTATATAAAAAACCTAAAAGAATTTACCAGAAAAAATCCTGTAACTAATAAATGAGTTCAGCAAGGTTGCAGAATACAAAACCATCACACCAAACTCCATTTCATTTCTATATTCTAACAATGAACATGCAGAAACCAAAATTAAAAACACAGTATCATTTATAATCACTGTAAAGATAATGAAATACGTAAGTATACACATAACAAAACATTTACAGGCTCTGTGTCCTGAAAATTGCAAGTGCTGATGAAGAATATCAAGAAAGACCTAAATATATGGAGCAGCATACCCTCTTCATGGACTGGTAAACTCAACGTAGCAAATACGTCAATTCTTGCCAATTGACCTACAGGTTTAAAACAATCCCTAGCATAATCCCAGCAAAGAGTTTTGTTGACCTGGACAAGACTATTCTAAAATTTAGATGGAAGCCACAGGCCTTAAATTAGCTAAAATAATCCTGAAAAAGAAAAAATAAGTTCTTCTTATTCTACCTGATAAAGCTTATTCTTCAGTTATGCTTATCAAGACCACACGGTATTGGCAGAAGGGTAGAACTGTAAATCAATGAAACAGAATGAAACCCCCAGAAATAGAACCACAAACGTGTGTGATCACTGATTTTTGACAAAGATCAAAAAGCATTTCAATGGAGGAAAGATAGACTTTTCAACAAATAGTGCGGAGCAATTGGACATTCATAAGCAAAAGAAAAAAAAAACCTAAACCTTACACCTTATAGGAAAACTAACTGAAAATAGATCATGGATTTAAATGTAAAACTATAAAATTTATAGGAAAAAATATGTAGGAGAAAATCTTGGGGATCAAGGGCTTAGTGAGAATTCCTAGACTTGATATCAAAAGCATGATCAAAACATTTGGTAAAATAGACTTCAGTGAGATTTGAAATGTTTGTTATGCAAAAACTCCTATGAAAATACAGGCTACAGAGTAGGAGAAAGTATTTGCAACTCACACATTTGACAAAGAACAAGTATCTAGAATAGATAGCGAACAGTGAAAAAAAAGCCAGTTAAAAAATGAGCAAGAGACAAGAGTAGTCATTTCACTGAAGAGGATACACAGATGGCAAATAAGCACATGAAAAGTTGTTCAACACTGTTAACCATGAGGGAAATGCAAACTAAAACTGCAATGACAAATCACTCTACATCTATCAGAATGGCTAAAATTTTAAAAACTGTGACAACACCAAATGCTGGTGAGAATGTGGAGAAATTGGATCATTCATTCTTTGCTGGTGGGAGTGTGAAATGATACAGCTGCTCTGTAAAACTTTTGCAGTGTTATAGTTTCTGATAAAACTAAACATTGAACTACCATATGACCCAGCAATTGCACTCTCTGGAATGTATCCCAGAGAAATGAAAACTTAATGTTCACACAAAACCTAATCATAACAACTTAATTGGTAATAGCCAGATGCTAAAAAACAACCCGGGTATCCTTCAATGGGTGAGTGGTTAAATAAACTGTTGTACATGCATACCATAGAATATTACTCAGCAATCAAAAGGAACTATTGATGTATACAACTTGGATAAATCTCTGGAGAATTATGGGGAATGGGGAAAGCCAATTCCAAAAGTTTGCATTATGATTCCATTTATATAACTTTTTTGAAATAACAAATTTTTAGAAGTGGGGAGCAGATTAGTGAATGACAGAGGTTAGTCGGGGGTACTGCATAGTGTTGGAGCAAAGGAAGATGGAGGTGAGTGTGGTCTTTAAAGGACAATGCCAGGTCTCCTAGCAGTGATGGAACTGATCAGTATCTTGACCATGGTGGTGGTTGCAGGAACCCACCTGTGCGATAAAATTGTGCAGAACTAAATGCACACACCTTTGAGTAAAAGTAAAGCTGGGGAAATATGAATAAGATGGGTGGCTTGCAACAGTGTCAATACCAGGTTGTAATATTGTACTATAGTTTTGCAAAATATTACTATTTGGGGGAAACTTGGTTAAGGGTACATGGGATCTCTCTGAATTATTCCTTAGCACTTCATGTAAGTCAAATTATTTCAATAAAACTTTCAATTAAAAATGGCAGAAGTCAACTAATGATAGAAATGGAATTCTCTGGAGAAGACTCCTTCTGGGTTTGTATTGTATTGAGGAAGAGCTATATGAATTCAGAAGATTTGGAGGTTGGGACATCAAGGACTGAGCTTTGCTTAAGAAGGTCTGATTATATCTTAGATCCTTCTTAATCTTAATGAAATTATGGTGAAATGAGCACTTTTTTTTCCATACCTATTTAATACAAGTGCCCTGTGTCATACCCATGACACCAAATGTCCTCTCTTCTTTCTTTCATGAGCTATACATGCATCACTTTGTTCATTATGTTTGGTCAGTGTATGTGTTCACTTGGTCTTGGCACAATCTGATGGCACTGATCACTGCTGAGATTATCTTCTATGTTTATTTATTTGTGGTCTCCCCCTCCTGAATGAAGGCTCCGGAAGACAGGGCTTTGTCCATTTTCCTCAATGATATATTCCCATCATCCAGAACTGTGACCAGCACATAGTTTGGACTATTTCATTATTTTTCAATTTTCCTGTTTTTATTTTTTTTTGGTTGTTGTTCTCAAGTTCTTCTTATTTTTGACTTATGGCTTCTATTCCTTATTTTTTCTTTAAATAATTTGAAAATACTTATCTGCAGCTCCCTTTCAGATTGTTCCTTTAAGTCCGTTTATTTATTTATTTATTATTATTATTTTTTTGCGGTATGTGGGCCTCTCACTGTTGTGGCTTCTCCCATTGCGGAGCACAGGCTCCGGACGCGCAGGCTCAGCGGTCATGGCTCACGGGCCCAGCCACTCCGCAGCATGTGGGATCTTCCCAGACCGGGGCACGAACCGGTGTCCCCTGCATTGGCAGGCGGACTCTCAACCACTGCGCCACCAGGGAAGCCCTAAGTCCGTTTATTGAGAGGTTAATTCTTTTTAAAAAATCTGATGTGTGGTTAAAATTTTTGTCAGAGAATTCATCTTCAGCCACTTTTCTGTGTTGCATTGGTTTCCACTAGTTCAAGGCCAGTTTTTATGTTAAATGCCTACCAGATGGGTGGTATGAATTTCACCTTCCAACCACATTTGATGCAGACTTGCAATTTTTATTTCTTGCAGGTGATTTTTCCCACCATTTCCCAGAGTGGATGGCAAGGTTTTCTTGTATTTCCCTGGTTGTGCAGGAGGTGTTTTAAGTGTATTTTCCACTGATCATGTAGCCCTTCAATGCTCCCTGCTTCTTTGAGCCCTCAATTCCCTTTTCTCCCAATTATCTTGGGCCCAACCCCCATCTCCTTTCCCCACATGGGCTGACTCTTCCCCACCTTTAAGGCCTGTTTCTGACTTTCTGAGTGTTTGACTCCATCTCAGCTCTCTGACTTAGAGATACCACCTGGTCTCTGCATCTGTCTTCTTTAACTTTCTCACTCTTGACCTTGAACAGATTATTTAGATCTTTTGGTTATCTTTTATTCAGAATGTCCATACCCTTGGAGTGGGAGAGCGTTCACCCCACTTCACCTCTGTGTCCCGACTCTCTTCCTATTGATATACTTCTTACTGGAGCCTCTTGTCCCCTAAACTAGAGAGTGTCAGCCAAAACCACATATGTCCAAACCTGCAATGTGTCCCTAAGTCAGGTAATCCATCCAGAGGCCAAGTGCTCAGACCTGAGAGAAGAATTAGCCTGAGCCAAACCTCAAAGGATAGCTATTCAAGGCCAAAGTATCCACAGGGATAAAAACTCAATGAAAGGATTTATTGGCTGCCTCTGGTTTATATTCAGTCCCTATGGTCTAGAGGGGTGGGGGGGTTATTTCCTGAACTGATTAGAATAGATACCCAAGATTGTAATGCATAAGGCAACAAAGTACTCAGGAAGAGAAGAGTGGCCTTTCAAAAACACACATCTGCTGGTGTCACTCTGTTGATTCAGACTTTTGATTTGCTCCCCCAGACTTTTGGATTCAGGTGCAAATCCTTAGACTGGCCATTAAGACCCTTTCTGTTTGACCATATTCCCCTCTCCCATCTTGGCTCCACACACAGCCTGTGCCCCAGCCTCACAGAATGGCTTGCATTCTCCAAATTCTCGATGCCCCTTTCCGTGGATTCGGGTTCATGTCTGCAGTCATCTCTTCCTTTTCCCCTCCCACATCTTCATGGAAGCTCCTCCCTTTCTAAGACCTAGTTAAACACTTGTAACAATTGTAAACAACTGAAAAACATTGTGGATGATCCAGAGAAGGTTGGTTAAATGCAGGGCACAGCTTGTGGGGTAGAATTCTACACAGCCATTAAAAATGGCTATGTGGACTCATACAGGCATGAAGAGCTAGCAACAATATATGGTGAAGTATTAAAGAAAACAGCCTATAAAACAACATGTATAATAAGATCCCATCTTCATGTTAAAGAAATAAAGAGCACTTAGCATGGGAAGGTCTCGCAGGAAAGAAACAGTCATAATACTTACAGAGCTTATCTCTGAATGATAGGATGTAGACTGAGGTTCACTTAACACTCAGTACTTCTCTAATTTCTTTTCACAACGAACCTCTATTACTTTAATAATCAGAGTAAAGCCATTGAGTTACTCCCTTGTGAAGACTTAGCACAAATATCAGCTCTACTTTGAAACCTTCCCTGACCACTCACTCCCCACCTGCCCCAAAGAGTTGACAATCTCCTACCCACCCCTCCATTTTAGCACTTTATTTTATTAAATTGGTTTGTGGAGCTCTTTCTACTAGACTGTGAGCTCCTGAAGGGCAGTGTCAGCACCATTAGGGGCTCAGAAAATGTTGGCTGGTGTGAATTGGTGTTCACTAAGGTGGTGAAGAAAGAGGGATGTCTCACTGGGGGACTGTCCATTTGGATCAATACAGGCTCATATATTTTGTATATATCATCAGGGAGTATCTCAGACTTGGTTTTGGCTCTCACCAGACACAGAGCTCTCATCAAGACACAGAGCATGGCTATCACCCCCAAATTTCTTGTATGCACCTTCCTTGTCAATCTCCATCACTGCATTCCAGGAAGTCACTGTTCTTATCTCCTTCACCATAGTTTCATTTTGCCTATTAGAATTTCATATGAATGGAAAGTTTGTGCCTGGTTTCTTTCAAGCAACATGTTTTTGAGATTCAGTCATATCATTCATTGTGTGTATGTAGTTCATTCCTTTTTCTTATTGTATAGTGTTCTACTGTATGAAAAATACCCCACTTGATTATCTGTTCTCCTGTTGATAGACATTTGCTGTTTCCAGTTTGGGACTGTTATGAGTAGGCTAGTGTGAATATTCTTGTATAGGTCTTTTTGTGAACATATGCTTTCGTTTCTATTGCGTAAACATTTAGGAAAGAGTTGAATTGTTCAATTTTATAAGAAACTGCCAAAGAATTTTCCAAAGTTATCATAAAATTTGATGCTCACTTATGGCAATTTATGAGAATTCTGCTTGCTCCATGTTTTCAACATTTGGAGCCATCAGACTTGTTACTTATAGCCATTCTAGTCAGTGTGTACAGGCATTCTTCTGTGGTTTTAATTTCCTTTTCTCTGATAACTAATGATGTTAGGAACTTTTCATCTACTTATTAGCATTTATATATCTTTTTTGTGAAGTGCCTGCCCAAGTCTTTTGTATTTTTACAATTAGTTTTTTTTTTTTAAAGTATTGAACTATAAATGTCCTTTATAAATTCTGGATGAGAGTTCTTGGTCAATTATACACTGGATATTTTATCACAGTCCATGAATTGCTTTTCATTTTCTTTGTGATATCGTTGATGAGTAAGATTTTAGTTTGGATGAACTGCAATTGATCAATCTTCTTATTATATGTATGGCTTCATTTTTTTCTTGTGGTGGTTTTACTTTTTTTTCTTTTGGCCACACCGTGCAGCATGCAGGATATTTGTTCCCTAACCAGGGATCAAAACCACACCCCTTGCATTGGAAGTGCTGAGTCTTAAACACTGGACTGCCAGGGTAGTTGATCAATCTTCTTTATGTTCATTGCTTTTTATCCCCTAAGAATTCTTACTTACCCCAGAACACAAAGAGAGTTTTCTGTGTTTCTTCTAGAAAATATATTCAACTTGTAGATCTGTTATCTGTCTCAAGTTATATTTTGTGTATGGTGTGAGGTAGTGATTGCTATTTCTTTTATCCCATATGGATGACCAGTTTTTCTAGTCCTAAATGTTAGAAAAACTTTCCTTTCTCCAGTGACTCTTTGGTCCTTTGTTAGAATCTGCAAAATGGTGCAAAACAGCCATCTCAGAATTATACCACCTGAAAAGTGAGAATGTTGGATGTTTGTTTGACTCCTAAGAATAGTTGAAGGCTCCTTCTAAGAAAGCGTTAATTCTTTGGATCTTCTAATCTGTTGTATACATAGCCTCCCGCAGGTCCAGATAAACGTCCTTGGGTATAGAAATACAGATACTGGCAGTTAGGAGTACTTCATGGCTAATTGAAATGGTAGGGTCCAAGGTTTATGGACGAGCTTTGACACATTTGCTGTAGAGAACTATAGTGCAAACATCCTGAATCGCACCATGATCATCGAGATGTTTCTAAGATATTTTGAGTGAGGTCAGTCTAACTTTTATTTGTTGCATACATATTAACTTAAAAATAAACATGCAAATAAAACTTTCCACAATCTTGTCACTCCAAATTAACGTTCTTAATTTTCACTCCTGGTCATTTCAGTGTTTGCCCATACAGACTTACTTCTATATAAAGTAATTATAGATTTTGCATATTTGTCTTCTTTATTTTCCACTTGATGTTATATCCCAAGTGCCTTCCCTGTAATTACATAGTGTTGATTTTAGTAACAGTGTAATATCCCATAATATGGTACCAAAATGTACTTACCCATTCTTTTATTGTTAGATAATAAGGTCAACTCCAATGTTTGGTAATATATGAAATGATGAGCATCTTTATACATAAACATTTTTTTCTTATATTAATTTAGTTCTTTAAGGCAACTTCCTAAGTCTTGGATTCCTGCATGAAAGGGATAAATGGATGGGCATTTCTAATCTGCTGATATACCTGTAGTCCCCTGATAACACGTATGCATTCAGCAGGTTTGGGATTTAAACCAAAGATGCTATGGTGAATTTTATCAATTTGTTTATAATTACCTAACATTAATAATAACAAAAGCATCAACAACATTTGGAAGCAGTGTATTGTGTATGGATTTTGACAAAACATATTCAGAGCTGGCTCACAATCTGTCCCTGGAGAAATTAACTTTTTGAGATAGTACAGTTATAAAACTCTCTTTGCAAACTGAGCATATAATGTGAGGTTAAAATAAACAGTTATCTTCAGAGCCAAATGAAAGTCTCCAGGGAGTGTCTGAGGGTAAAAGGGTTAGGTCTGGTTTCAAAGAAAATTTTAATTAATGATCTGAAAGACCAGGACAGCAGCTGGTTAATTAAATTCACAGAGGGACTCAGTTGGGAGATGGCGTGAACTCTGGGAAAAGGCGAAGAAATTAGATAAAGAACTCTGTTACAATCGCCAAGGAACACAGAGTGAAAGTGAAAATTTGCAGCAGTCTGAATCAAAATTATTTGGTCTCATATTAATAGTGTTTTACCCCAGTCATAGCTCTCTTCTAGCATGACTTAGATGCTCCTCAGGAGCATTGAGTTTGGAAAGGCAATTTGGGTGTGAGTTCCTTTCCTCCATCTTTGTGATCTTCACCAATTCCCCTTGATCTCTCTGGGATTCAGGTTTCTGTCTATACATGGGGGATAATAGTTATGCTGACTTCGCAAACTTTTGTTTTTGTTTTTACTTTGTTTTGCAAAGTAAAATAACAGGAAGAAGGTGAAACTGCTTGGTCAACTCTAAAGTTACTTTACTTGTAATTCCTTTTCAACCCCCGGAATCTTTTGCATGGACTTTGATTTTATACTTTTAAATATATTTTGCCCACAGCAGAGAAAATTAAATATAGGCCAAGCAAAGGGCTCCCCATCTCAAACACCCAAACTCTTTGGGGTCCATAGGACCAAGATGGGACCCAGGAGATAGGTTCTGAACCATGAAACCAAGATGACGTAGAATGCTTGGATGGAGGACTTTACACGGAAAATTTGTTTTGTTTGCAAAGAGCAAACCACATTTTCAATCACCTTGTTGAAACTTTGAGTGAAGAAGATCTGAAAGATTCCCAGCGAGCAATGAGTGGTAAATAGGTATTCATTATGGCTGAGTCAATGGGTGCAATGCCATTGACATGCTCTTAAATTCAGTTCAGTCTTTAATTTTTAAAATTGAATAAAAGTATTTATTACAGACTGTGATCTTGATTCTTTCCCTCTCCCCATTTCCCCTAGGTTTCTCAGCTTAACGCCAAATTCTCTTCTTACTTGGGGGATTGTGTGTGGCTAAGTCTCATGTCTGGGTAGGGAAGGACTCCTGTATCATTAATATGGTTAATAGCAGCTCCCCTGGGAGAGGATGGGAAGATAAGAGCATCCTCATATCTCAGGAAAGGAAACAAAATCTCAGGGAGATTAAATGACTTGCCCAAGGTCACACAGTGAGTAAGTCACACAGCTGGGACATAAATCAAGTTTATTCAGATATTCTGGTTATGCATTTCTCAAAGCCAAACATGGAGAGAACAAATTATACCAGAATGTGGGGGAAGGAATCTGAAAAATGGTTCCGCTTATTATTGTAAATGGCAACCCACTCTAAAGAGATACTGTTTGTACCACTTTTTCTCATGCAAAGAGAACACTTGAATACTTCATCCATTTCTATGCTCTATCATCTCTGGAAGGAAATGTGGCAGCTGCCAAACAACTTGCAGCTCTTGTTGTTTCCTTTTTGGGGCCAGAGAGTGAGGAGGATGGCTATGGGCTCCATGGGAATTGTTTGCCAGAATGCTTAGGGTGGTGCTGTGGGAGGATGCCTTGGATGAGGTGCAGGACAGCAGTAGGTTTAGGAACCATTACATCCGGATTGCCAGCAGCCTGTGGGCTGAACACACTCTGCAGATACAAGGAAAAGTGAGCCAATTTCTCTGATGCTTGTTGTTCATCCTTCTAGAGGGAGGGATATGAAGAAAGTTTCATTTTAATATTTCTTTGTGTGTTTGAGTGCAGTTTTCCCACCCTGCTCCACACCTTGCCCCTGATGTGTAAGACTATCAGATGTGGTCCCTGTCTTCCGCTTCTCTCTCTCACTACATGACAGCCACTCTAGCCCTCATTCTGCACTGCAGTGTGCTGAGCTCACTTCCCACTCATGACTTTTGTACCTGTGGATCTCTCTACCTGCAGTACCCTTCCCCATGACTACTACATGGTCACCTCCTCCTCAGAGATGCATTCCTGACCAATATCTATAAGGTTGTTTTCCCACTGTCTTCCAGTCCCTAGTGATCACTCTCATTTGCCTAACGCTATCTAAAATTGTCTCGTTTATATATTTATTTTTTGCATTATGTTAGTTGACTGTCACCTCCACTAAACTGTAAGCTCATGAGCGCAGAGGTCTTTTTGTCCTGTTCACTGTGCATTCCTGGCATCTAGAACATTCCATAGTCATTAATTCCATCAACATTTCTTTTGGAAAATCTACTCTGTAACAGAATGTAGGCTTAGGGCTTCCACTTCTGACCAAGATGGAGTAAGGGAGACCAGATTTATTCTCCCTCCTGAAACAACCAAAGAAGGGAAAAATTGTGTGAAACATACAGGACATTAAAAGTTATTATAACTGTATTCCATAAGTTAAGTAGAAACATGGAAGATATAAAAAAGACCTAAATCGAAATTCTAGAGTTGAAAACTAAATGTTTGTGTTAAAGATATACTGAATAGGATCAATAGCAGGTTAAACATTGCAGGAGAAATGGTTAGTGAACTTGAAGACATACCAATAGAGGGAATACTCCCTAGTTTATTCTTTGAGTCCAACATTATCCTGTTATGAAAACCAGACAAAGGCATTACACGAAAAGAAGCCTGCAGACTAATAACCCTCAGGAACATTGATGCAAAAATTATTCACAAAATTTTAGAAAATCGAATCTAATAATATATAAAAAAGGATAATACATCATTTCCAAGTGAAATTTATTCCAGGAATTCAAAATTGGTTTAACACTTGAAAAGCAATCAATGTAATTCACCATATAAACATGCTAAAAAAGCAGAAACATATGATCATTTCCATCAGTGCAAAAACGTCATTTGACAAAATCCAACATCCATTCCTGGTAAAAACTTTTAACTAACTTGGAGTAGAAAGGAACTTCCTCGACCCAATAAAGGACATCTACAGAAAACCTGTAGATATCATTATATTTAATGGAGAATAATTGAAAGCTTTCCACCTAAAATCTGGAACAAGACAAGAATATCCACTCTCACTACTTCCATTAAACATTACAGTGGAGGTTTTAGACAGTGCAATAAGGCAATGAAAGAAAAAAAAGAGCATTCAGATTGGAAAGGATGGATACAACCCTCTTTATTTGCAAATGATATTATGATGTTGTTTATATAGAAAATCTGATAGAATCTACATAAAAAATATTAGAATAAGCAAACTTAGTAGGGTTCCAGACAAGGTCAATATATTAAAAAATTATGTATTTCTGTGTATTAGCAATAAACATTAGGAAATTGAATTTTTTAAAAATACAATTTACAGTAACATAAAAATATGAAATACTTAGAGACGAATCTGAATAAACATGTATAAGACCTTTACATGGAATACTACAAAACATTGCTGAGAGAAGACGTGAATAAATGGTGAGATATCCCTTGCTCATGGGTCTTAAAATTCAATATTGCTATGATGTCAATTCTCCCCAAATTGATCCACAGATTCAAGACAATCTCAGTCAAGATCCCAGCAAGCTCTTATGTAGAAATTGACAAACTGGTTCTAAAATATATGTGGAAATGGAAAGCACCTAGAATAGCCAAAACAACTTTAAAAATTAAGAATGTAGTTACAAAACTAATTTCAAGACTTATAAATATACAGTAATCAAGACAGTGTTGTATTGGTATCAACACAGACAGATCAATGGAACAGAATAGAGAGTCCAAGATAGATCCACAAATATATGGTCAATTGACTTTTGACAAGGCCTCTGTCCTCTAAGGACAGTCCCCTTCTAATGGGGGGGCACAGGCTGTATTCAGATAAAACAAGTAAACCAATTATATAATATTAAGCAGTGATGTAGTTTCAACTTAGTCACTGCCTATCTAGCCTTCATGTTCTTTCATTATCACCATGAGAGTGAGTTGATTCTGTTCCAATTTGTCATCATATTTTATAGTAAACAATTATTTTTCAGTCATGATTCCAAGAGTCTGTTGTTTCTGTTTTATTTAAAACTGCCACAATTCAATTTCAATGCAAACATCTTATTGTGGTTCATGTCTGGTTGCTCTCTCACCCAGTTTGTGAGGGGAATAAGAAGAAGGCTTCTCAGAGGAGGTACACTGTCTTCCAGGGTTGCTTTACCCCTTTGCCATACCTCTGAACCCCCATGAATCCTTTGCTTGCTATCTCGTGTCCACCCTTCACATTGTAGCTCTGATGTTGTATCCATGACTGTCACCATTGTATCCCCATCAATTTCTGCAATGGCTGGTGTCCAGTGGGTGCTTTGGAAACATTGGATGAATAGATGGAGGGATGAATGGGGCTTTAGGGCTGAGTTGAGAAGTTCTGGGAGGGTCCCCTGTAGGAAGAAGCACCATTGAGTCATTCACATTGAGTACGGCTGGGGCCCAGGTCACTGGTGGGGTGAGGAGGAAGGTGGGCTCAAAGTAAAGGCAGGGCCCACATTTGAGAAGTCAAGGAGAGCCTCATGAGGAATTTTTAGCATTTTAAACAGAACCAGTTTTTCAGCCATGCGTCAGTCACCCCAACTCTTCCAGGTGCTCCAGCACATCACTTTTATCTTCTGTTGTAGAGGCCCCAAAGCACCTCATTTCACCTAAGAACAAAGTGAAAACACAGCCCACATTTTAAAGGAAATTTTATCAACATCTGATGCTTTTAAAAAGTATACAGACTTCTTAGAATGCACATCCTACTTTTGGGAGTTCAGAGGCCCTCTCTTATTATGCCATCCTTGCCATGCAAAGGTTCCATTCCAAGCTCTTCCCCCCAGGCTTCTGAGTGAAGATAGAGAATTTGATGTTTCCAGAGTCTCCGATATCGAATCTTGAAGGAATTCACTGAAAGGGTTGTTGTACATCATGTAGCAACTTCTTGGCTGAGAAGAAAACCAAAGGACTTAAAACACAAGCAGATTCTTTTTCTTTCATTTATTATTTTAATGGAATAGTAATTGTATCTATTTTTCAGACTGCTTCCACATGCATCTTCTCATGTGTTTCTCATAACAACCCGTGATTTTATTATTTTTACAATAATCATATTAGAAAGAAAGGAAATGCAGCTCAATGACTTGAGATACTTTCCCAGAGAGGCACAGCTGGCAAATGGTAATACATGATCTCCACCTCTGCGCTGTCCAAATGCCCAGCGCTGGTGTTTTTCTGCAGCACCAAATTGCCTCACAGTGAGCACAGGAGCCTGCGGGGTTTTCCAATTTCCTCACTGACTGACTGACTCGTATAGAGGGCACTCTGTAAATACTTGTTTAATTGCCATTCATTTGGACTAGTTCCCACTAAATATGAGTGCCAGACTTTGGAACCAAGATGGATGGCTCCAGATGATCTTTTATCTCACTGAGTTTGTTCTCTCCAACTCCAAATCCTTGTGATAAACATGGAGCCTTTGAAAGCCAAACAGGTTTGTTTGTTTTTGTTCCTGTTTATTGTGGGTTTTTTTTTAAGATCGAGTATAGCAAGCATGTTCCATTTGGCATTGTAGGATGGTTGTGTTGTAGATGGTAGAGTGCAGAGAGAATCAATGCCCATTCTAGGATTGACTTGAATATGCTTAGTTTGAACCATTATTTGTGCAAGTGTGTATCTCACATTTAATTTTCAGTACAGGGCAATGGAAGAACTATCAGAGAACAGTTCATTTCTGGGACAAGAAAGCTGTCTGGAGTATTATTTTTTTACTCAGCCAATTCATTCCTTTTTAAAATTACCTTAGACACCTTAGAACATTACAATCAGTAGCAATTTTAGTGGGGTGCCTATGGATCAGCTAACACAGAAGTCAAGAAATTGAAGCATGAACCTTTGTTTGCTTATGAGTACACTCTCAGACCCATTTTTTCTCCATTTATAACAAGTGGATAAATCCGTTTTCACCTGCCTACCTGGCTGTGATGTGAAAATTAATGGGAGGTGTTTTACTCAAAGAAAAAAAAGATGATATAAGAGCTGCACCTTAAAGTTTATATCTCTGTGGCTCACGCATATATGGTCTTTTTAGTATTCAGATGGCCAACAGTTTCAAGAACCTTTAAATAGTATTTTTCCTTTCATATTTGAAAAGGATACACAGATTTTTTTTTAATTGTATAAAAATTGTATGTTACTGACAACCTGTAATCTGGATCTTTTAAACGTTTCTTTGACCATCAATAAAAATATTTCTGGCTATACTAAGCCTTGCCTATCACTCAGCAGGTATTCTTTAATTATTTGTGCAATGAATTAATAAGTGAGTGACCTAGGAACTGTTTCTAATGCTTGATGTGACACTCTACCGCATATCCACCATCTTTAAGATGCCCTAAATGAGAGCGATTGATCAAGAAGCCATACTCTGCTGTGCCCATAGCTGCTGGCCAGCAGTGAGGTGAATGGAGTGATTGATGAAGAGTCCCAGGGGTGGTGAGGGTTGAAAAAAAGAGCTGCCGTTCAAGATTGCATGGCAGTTTCTACTTCTGGCAAAGCAGTGCTCTAGTATAGGTCATGAAAAGCCTCCCAGTAAGAGCACCAAGACACATGGGACAAAACGTATTTTTAAAAATTATTTTAAGTACAGAACTTAGCTTGAAAGAAAGGAAAATCTTCATGTGCCAAAAGTAGGGCAGCCACCAAAAACCAGAGCATGAAGGATGTGAGCTGACACTATAGCTGCCCAGGAACAGGTGAGGGTGCTGATCCCAGTTACACTGGGACTTAGGTTCAGCACCCAAGAGGTAGAAGATTAGACCTTGGGCGAATGTAAGACAGAGAGTATGAGCTGAGACCTCCACATAAACTGGGAACCTTCCGAAGGCTGTGCCTTCATTGAAAAGTCAACCAGGAAAAAAATGTTCATCAGCAAAGGAGATAACCAGGAGGTCTCTAATGGGCTCTGTAAAGTAAAAAAATTATTTCACATGTGAATGTGAGACCCCAAGTGTACACCTCACAAGTACCAGAGCTTGAATATATATTACCTATATTATTACAGAGAAGTACTGCTGTATAATGAATATCATTGTATACATTTTAAATTATGCTAAACCAAGCAACACATTTTAGATACATGTACAACTGTATATCTATAAAATAGTAAGACAAGGATAAATTTTTTAAAAAGATTAAGTAGTTCCATCTGGGAGATAGAAGAAGATGTAATTGAAGAGACATCTGCAAAGACTTAGGTGCTATCAGTCAGGTTCTATTTTTTGTTTTATTTTTTTATTCTGGCAAAATACATATATAAAATTTGCTATTGTAACCATTTTAAGTGTACAGTTCAGTGATATTAAGTACACTCATATTGTTGTGCAGTCATCACCCCCATCCATCTCCAGAACTCTTTTTGTCCTGCAAAACTGAAACTCTATACCGATTAAATAATAACCCCCCATTACCAGCTCCCCCATCCCTGGAACCACCATGCTTCTTTGTCTCTATGATTTTGACTACTCTAAGTATCTCATAAAAGTGGAATCATATAGTATTTGACTTCTGGTGACTGGTTTATTTCACTTATCATGATGTCTTCAAGGTTCATCTATGTTGTAGCATGTCAGAATTTCTTTCCATTTTAAGGCTGACTAACAAGGTGGTACTTCATTCTGTCACTTTGCTATTTGTTTTTTGTATACCTTATAGCTTTTTGCCTCTTGTTTCCTTCATTATTGTCTTCTTTTGTGTTTAGTTATTTTTTTTTGTAGTAAAATGTTCAAGCTCCTATCTCTTTCCTTTTGTGTATAATCTATATCTATTTTCTTTGTGGTTACCATGGGGGTTAAAATTAACCTCCTAAGATTATAGCATTCTAATTTGGATTTACACTAGTTTAACTTAAATAACATACACAAACTCTGCTCCTGTACACTTCCATCCCCACTCCTTTCAGTGCTTGATGTCCCAAAATTACATCTTTAAACATTGTGCATCTAAAAACATAAACTAATATTTTTTTAAATACATTAGTCTCTTAAATTATGTAGAAAATAAAATATGGAGTTGCAAACTAAAGTTATAATAATACTAACTTTTAGACTAATAATTGCTTTTTAAAAAAGTATTAATCTCTTAAATCAGGAGAAGATGAAAAGTGGGGTTACAAGCTGTTGTTACAATGATACTAGCCTTTATACTTGCCCATGTATTTACCTTCATTGAGACCTTTATTTCTTCCTGTGGCTTCAAGTTACTGTCTAGTGTCCTTTTGTTTCAACCTGCAGCACTCCCCTGAGAATTTCTTACAGGGCAGGTCTAGGGGTAATGAACTTCCTCAGCTTTTGCTTATCTGGGGATGTCTTATTTTCTCCCTCACTTTTGAAGGGCTGTTTGCTGGATATAGGACTCTTGGTTGACAGGGTTTTTTTGAGGACTTTGGACATATCAGCCTCCTGACTTCTGGCCTCCAAAGTTTCTGATGAGAAATCTGCAAATAATCTTATTGAGGTTCCCTTGTATGTGGCATGTTGCCTCTCTCTTACTGCTTTCAAGATTTTGTCTTTGGTTTTCCACAGTTTACAATGTGTCTCAGTGTGGGTCTTTTTGAGTCGATCCTATTGCTGTTCGTTGAGCTTCTTAGATGTTTATATTACTGTGTTTTCTCAAATTTGGGACGTTTTCAGCCATTATATCTTCAAATATTTTCTCTGCCTCTTTCCCACTTTTCCTCTTAGGACTCCTATGATGTGTATGTTGGTCCACTTGATGGTGTCTCACAGGACCCTTATGCACTGTTTGCTTTTCTTCAATCTCTTTTCTTCTGTTCCTCAGCCTCAATAATTTCCATTGTCCTATCTTCAAGTTTGTTGATTCTTTCTTCTGCTCATTGAAATCTGCCTTTGAATCCCTCTAGTGATTTTTCATTTTAGCTACTATACCTTTCATCTCCAGAATTTCATTTTGGTTTCTTTTAAGTTTTCTATCTCTTTTTTGATATTTCCATGCTATTTGTGTATCATTTTCTTGACTGTCTCCACAGCTTCCTTTACTTCTTTGAGCATCTTTAGAACCATTATTTCAATGTCTTTGTCTAGTAAATCTGTCATCAGATCTTGTTACAGGGACAGTTTCTGTTGGTTTATTTTTTCCTTCAAATGGGCCATACTGTCCTATTTCTTTTTATGTCTTGTGGCTTTTTTGTTGAAAACTGGGCATTTGAATCTAATAATTTGGTACTCAAGAATCAGATTCTTTCCCTTCCTCAGGATTTTTTTGTTTTTGCTTTTGTTTTCGATTGTTGTATATTGTGTCTGTGCCAAGGATCAGTCTGAGGTGTAAACTTTAGATCTTCTCATTTTTTTTCTGAACCTGTGCTTTTCCTTGTGCATGCATGGTGAATTTCTAATTTTTCCCATATATGTGGTTTTAAAGGTACTAGTCATTAATATCTGGTTCCCAAAAGAGGAAAAAAGAAAAACGAAAGTGGAGTGGAAAGGGCACAAGCCCTTTAAGTCTCCTGAAAGTCACTTCAGCCAGTGGGGGCAGGGTTCACAACAATGGGGGGAGGTGCAACAACAATGGTCACCCACCTCTTTGTCTGCACTTCTGTGATCAGAAGCAACAATTAGCAGTCGGGCCACAGGTCTCCAATATTTGAAGAACAGGGTCCTCTTCACCCACCCAGGCTTCTGCAAGCTGTGTGCAAGCTGATCCTGGAATACATGCACAGCTGCCTTCTCTGGGGCTTGGGGGTGAGGGATGGGTAGCTACTACCCTACTAAGAGCTGAAATTGACCATAATTAACTTCAATCCAAGCCTTTCCCTGAAAGTTGCAAACCTTCATCAAACTCCAGAGTTCCAAAATAATTACATCACACAGATTCTACCAGTGCAATTGTTGTCAAGGTGGGAATAGAGATTCCTGGTGCTTCCTTCTCCACCATCTTCCCAGAATCAGGTCTGTTTGTTAAGCTATAGAGTTTATTTAATTCTTATTTACAAACCACAGGTACATGTGTTTTATACATATATATAAATATACATATATATATTCTTTGTCTGAAATACTTTTAAGTGACAAAAAATAGAACAAGGTTAAGATAAATAAAATTTAATTCTAAAAACTAGGTTTAAAAAAGACTAGGTAACAATAACATAACAGATATGGAAGAAGAGGTGATCATAGTAAAACATATTACTTGTATTTTTTTAAAAAAGAAAGTAGAAATATTGTTTAATTCAATACCATGTTAAGTAAGGTATAGACGTTAAAATGTAAATGTAAGCACTAAAAGTTTAGAAATAGGGTACATAGCCAAGAGGGGAACTAAAGAAACTCAATCAATGAACTTCAAGGCAGATATGAAGGGGAAAAAAGTAAGAAAAAAGTATGGTAGACAGAAAGCACTAAACACAAAGATAACTGTAATTCAAAAAGTCAGTCACTATAATAAATATAAACATACTGAACTCACTAAACGATACTCAAACTCTCAATTCGGATATTTTAAAAATCTATGCATGGCCTATTTACGAGAGTCACAGCAAAAAACATGAAGGTAGTGAAAAACTGTACATAATGAGATGGAAAAAGATAGACCAGGAAAAGAATATAGGTCAAAATTGATGTCACAGCAAAAAATCTTTTTTTTTCAGGATAATGAGGATAAACTACAAAATGATATGAAGGAAAATTCACATCTCTTAACCTGTATGCTGATATAAAACTGAAAAATATGTGAAGCAAAAATTGCTAGAATTGTAAGGAAAAATAAGAAGTCAAATATTTGGTGAGAGACTTTTAACTCACCTGTCTCATGGGGAGATAGATCAAAGGAACAGTTAGTAAGGCACAATTAATAAGTTTAAGCTAATGCATAGAAATAGCAGGAAACAAAGTGAACAGTCAGAGCACTGGCTGAGAGAAGGTATTGTCAGCCTAGACACATGTCAAAAGGTTAGTCCCAATATGTAAACAGTGTCTACAAATAACTAATGAAAGATCAAACAGCCATATAGATAAATGGACAATGAACAACAACAGGCAGTGCACAGAGGAGAAGGCCCAAGTGGCAAATGAATCTGTGGTTAAATATCAGACTCATTGTTTTGGGATGAATTGTGTCCAATCAAAATTAATATGTTGAAGCTCCCAGAGCCTCAGCATGTGACTGTATTTGAAGATAGGGTCTTTGAAGAAGTAATTAAAGTTAAATTAGGTCATCAATGTGGACCCTAATCCATCTGACTGATGTCCTTATAAGAAGAAGAAATTTGGACACAGACACACACAGAGGGACAATCATGTGAGGACATGTGGAGAAGACAGCCATCTTCAAGCCCAAGAGAAAGGGGCCTTAGGCTGACACTTTGATCTCAGACTTCCAACCCTGCTGAATTGTCAGAGAGTAAATTTGTTATGGTATCCCTGCAAACTAACACACTCAATCAAATACTGTTGGTAGGAACATTTTGGTGCATGTATTTTGGTGTATATAGGTGAACATTTTTGCTGGGTATATACAGAGGAAAGAAATTGCTGGATTATGTACAGCCTGTGTAGATACTACCAAATAGTTTTCCAAAGTGTTTGGCAAGTTTACACTCCCATCAGTAGTGTATGAGAGTCAGGGCTGATACACAGCCAGCAACTCATGGTATTGTCTGTAGTTCTTATTTTAGCCATTTTGTTGAGTGTGATGAGAAACCACATTTTCACTTTGATTTGCACTTCTCTAATGAGGCTGAACTCTTTATATATTTTGTATATATACCAGTTGTATATCCCCCCTTTTGTTGAAGCACCTCTTCAAATCTCTTGCACATTTTTCTTTCACTTTAAATGGATGAACTTAATCTAATGTATTCGCTTTTGAATAGGTATATTCATATGATTCATAATATAAAAGGGTATATAGTGAAAATTCCCTCTTCTAGTTCTGAAACCAGGCCATCTAGTGATCCTGCCCAGATCACAGTTGTCAGTCTTATAAATATAATTCCAGAGATCTTTTAAGTATGTATAAATAACACATATTTTATGAAAATATATGTTATTTATAAAATGTTCTTCCACTTTTTACACAAATGGTTTAGTACACTAAACATGGTTGTGTATATTGCTATTTTGGTAACAGTTTCATTGAGATATAAATTCACATGCTAAAAGTCACCCTTTTTAAATGCACAATTAAGTAGTTTTTAATTCATTCACAGAGTTGTATGACCATCACCACCATCTAATTTTAGGGCACTTCCATCACCCCTCAAAGAAATCTTATACACATTAGCAGTCAGTCTTTATTTCCTATACCCCCCAGTCCCTAGAAACTACTAATCTACTTTTTGTCTCTATGGACTTGCCAATTCTGTAAAAATGGAATCCATGCAATATATGGCCTTTGTGACTAATTTCTTTCATTTAGCATAATACGTCAAGTTTCACCCATATTGTAACATGTATCAGTACTTCATTCCTTTTTATGGCTGATTAATCTTCTGTTGTGTAGATTTACTACATTTGGTTTATCCATTCATCTGCTGATGAATGTTTTGGTTGTTTCAATTTTTGCCTATCATAAATAATGCTACTATGAACATTCGTGCACAAGTTTCTGTGTGGATGGACATATGTTTTCAGTTCTCTTGGGTATATATCTAGGAGTGGAAGTGCTGGGTTATATGGTTATTCTTTATTTAACATTTTGAAGAACTGCCAGACTGTTATTCCCAGTGGATATACCATTTTGCATTCCCAGCAGCAACTTATGAAGGTTCTCCTTATCCTTGTCAATACGTGCTATTGTCCATCTTTTTTTGAGCCACTCTAAAGAGCGTGAAATTGTATCTTGTTGTGATTTTGATTTAAATGCCCCAATAACTAATGATGTTGAATGTCATTTCATCTACTTATTGGCCATTTGTATATCTTCTTATAGGAGATACGTCTATTCAAATATTTTGCCCAATTTTAAATTGGATTGTCTTTTTATTGTTGAGTTGAAAGAGTTCTTTATTCTAAATAAATGTTCTTTATAATATACATGATTTGCAAATAATTTCTATTCTGTGGGCTGTCTTTTCACTTTCTTGATAGTGTGCTTTGAAGTTTTTAATTCTGATGACATCCAATTTATCTATTTTGTTGTTGTTGTTGTTGTTCTTGTTACTTGTGCTTTTGGTGTAGTATCTAAGAAATCTTTGCCTAATTCAATAATCAAGCTATGGAGCTCTACACCTATGTTTTTTTTATTAGTTTTAAAATTTTAGCTTTACATTTAGGTCTGTGATCTATTTTGAGTTAATTTTTGTGTATGGTGGCAGGTGAGGGTTCAGCCTCATTCTTTTGCATGCGGGATATTCAGTTGTTCCAGCACCATTTGCTGAAAAGACTTCTTTCCCCTATTGAATTATCTTAGCATTCTTATCACAATCAATTGATCATAAAAGTAAAGGTTTATTTCTGGACTCTCAGCTCTGTTACATTGATCTATATGTCTCTCCTTATGCCAGTACTGTACTGTCTCGGTTACTATAGCTTTATAATAAGTTTGAAAATGTTAGAGTAAATCCCCTCACTTTGTTCTTTTTAAAGATTGTTTTGGTTATTATGTGTTTTTTGTTTCCATGTGAATTTTAGTGTCAGCTTGCAATTTCTGCAAAAGCTGCAGTTGGAATATTGATAGGGATTGTGTTGAATTTGTAGATGAACTTGGGGAATATTGCTGTTTAGTTTTTTGATCCATGAACATTTTCACTTCTTTATGTCTTGTTTAATTTCTTTCACTGATGTTTTGTAGTATTCTATGTAAAAGTCTTGTACTTATTTTGTTAAGTTTTTCCCTAAATGTTTTAATAATTTTTATTTTAAATGGAATTGTATTCTTAACTTCATTTTCAGGTTGTTTATTGCTAGTATATACAGAAATACATTTGATTTTTTTTTTTTTGGTCTATTGATTCTCCTTCCTGTGACCTTACTGAATGTACTTATTAATTCTAAAAAGTTTTTTATAATAGATTTCTTAAAATTTTCTATATACAATTATCAGGTAATTTTTGAATGGAGATAGTTTTACTTCCTTTCTAATCTAGTTACCTTTTATTTCTTTTTCTTTTCTAATTGTCCTGACTAGAGCTTCCAGGACAACATTCAGTTTCAGTGGTGAGAGCTGATCCTTGTCATATTCCTGATCTTAAGGGGAAAGCGTTCAGTCTTTCCCTATTAAGCCTGATTTGACTGTGTTTTTTTCATAAATGACCCTAATCAGGTTGAGGAATTTCCCTTCTCTTCCTAGTTTGTTGACTGTTTTTATCATGAAAGGGCACTGAATTTTGTCAAATTCTTCTTCTGCAGCTATTGACTTGATCATGTAGGTTTTGTCTTTTACTCCATTCATATGGTATTAACATTGATTTTTGTATATTAAGCCAACATTACAATTCTACCATAATTGTTATATGTATAAAAACTTGTTATGTGTGTATATATATGTATATACCTATATATACATATATAACAAGATATATTATAATTTATAATGTTATATATATAATGATATATATGTAATAAGATATATGTGTGTGTGTGTATATCTATCTATCTATATCTATCTATCTATCTATCTATCTATATATATATATATATATATATATATATGTCTGCCTGAATGACTGACTCTTTATCATTTTAAAATATATTTCTTTGTCTCTAGAAACAGTTTTTATCTTAAAGTTTATTTTGTCTGATATGGTATAGTCACTACAGCTATCTTTTGATTACTGTTTGTATGTTTATTTTACTTTAAGCCTAATTATTTCTTTGAATCTAAAATGTGTCTCTTGTAAATAGCATATAATTGGATCATTTTTTTAAACAATACATTCTGCCAATCTCTGCAATTTAATTGTATTGTTTAGAGTGTTTACGTTAATGTAATTTTCGATAAGGTGGTATTTACATGTACCACTTTCCTATTTTTTTCTATATGTCTTATGTTTTTTTCCCTTCTATTCCTCCACTACTGCTGTCCTTTGTGTAAAACAAATATTTTCTGGCATACTCTTTTAATTTCCTTGTTTCTTTTAACATATCTTTGAGCTGTTTTCTTATTTGTTGCCCTGCGGATAACAGTTAATATTTTAAGTTAAAACAATCTCATTTGGATGTGCGTGTGTGTGTGTGCGTTGGCAAGTTTTATTTTGATATAATTTCAAAATTACAAAAATTGCAAAAATATTACCAAGATACTTATATGCTTTAAACATATCCCCAGTTGTTAACATTATGCCCCATTTTTATTCCATGTGTTTTTTGAGAACTAAAGTTCTTGATTTTAACAAATCCAATTTATCAATGCATTCTTGTTTAGAAGAATATCTTGCATATCCTGTTTAGAAGCCTCTGTCTATCCTAAAGTCATGAAGATCTTCTCCCATGTTTTTTTCTAGAAGTTTCAGTTTACATTACACATTGAGATCTACAATCCATCTTAAATTGATAGATGTGTATGATATGTGGTCTTTGTCAGAATTCATTTTTCTCCACATAGATATACAACTGATGCAGAAACATTTACTGAAAAACTTTCCATTTGCCACTGGTTAAAATGTCCCTCTTCCTTTTAAAAAATAAATCAAGTGTATGATGTTAAGTAAGCTACCTCTCAAGGTGCCTGTTTGGACCTTAGTAAAATAGGTATAATTGTGTATTCCTTTGTAGTTACTGTAAGGATTATAAGAGTAAGGATGTGATACACCTGTATCACTCAGTATGTTTAACATCAGGATGTTAACTTTATTCATTTAGCCACTCATTCTTATAACCAGCTCCCCCTAAGGCCTCGTATGTGCTACCCACTGTGCTAGTTGCTTAGTTCACTTTACGTAATCCCACATAGAGAGGGACATAATTTCTGTTGTTTACTTATGTATCCAAAGCACCTAGACCAGTGTCCAGCATATGGTTGGTGCTCAATACATGCTTGTTTAATAAATTATCTTGTGCATGTGAGCACAAGAAGAAATATGTAAATAGCCTCATTGCAGCATCACTTGTAACAAGGGAAAAGTAAAAACAATTGTGTTGAAATTTATCTCTCAGTAGGAAATAGATAAATAAACTTTATAAATATAAAATATATACATGGTAATATGATATAGGATACTATATTAAAATGATTCAAATAATGTGTTATAAATGGGTCAATCATCATAGTTTCCAAATACATGAAACAAAATTTGATAGTGCTGAAAGGAGACATAGAAAAACCCACAGCTATAGTTGGGGACTTCTTAGCAATTGATGGAACTTCTAGACAGAAAGTCAGCAAAGATATAAAAGAATGAACACCACCAAAACCAAGAGTACCTAACTGACATTTACAGAACATTTCACCAAATAACAGCAGAAAGTACTTTTTTTTTTTCAAGTTTCCATGGAACAGTCACAAAGATTCACGTGGCTCCTGGTTCATAAAACAAACCTCAACAAATTTTTAAAAATGAAATCATGACAGAGTATATGCTATGACCATAATGGAACCAAACTAGACCTCAATAACAGAAGGACAACAGGAAAACCTCCAGATACTTGTAAATTAAACACAAATTTCTAATAATCCTTGGATTAAAAAAGAAGCCTCAAAAGAAATAAAAATACATACAAGTAAATGAAAATGAAAACACAGCATATCAAAATTTGTAGGATTCAGCTAAAGCTGTGATGAGAGGGAAATTTATAGCTCTCAATGCTTACCTTAGAAAAGGGGAAAGGTCTCAAATTAATCTATTCTTGATCTCAAAAAACTAAAAAACAAAGAGAAAAATAAACCTGAAGCAAGCAAAAAGAAGGAAACAATAGAGTAGAATCAATGAAATTGAAAAGAGGAAAGCAATAGAAAAAAAATCAATTGGAACAACAAGCTGGTTCTTCAAAAAAAATTGATAAAACTCTAGCAAGACTGAAAACTATAAACTGAGAGAACATACAAATTAAGAAAATCAGGAATGAAACAGAAGCTATCACTACAGTCTCTGCAGCCATTAAAAGGATAATAAAGGAATACTGTGAACAACTTTATACTCATAAATTTGACAACTTAGAAGAAATGGAACAATTCCTCAAAATCCGCAAGCTACCAAAACTTAACCAAGAAAAAATTAACTTAATTCTATCTTTTTTATATAAATTGAATTTATAATTTAAAAGCTCCTGAAAAATGGAGTTCCATGTCCAGATAGTTTCACGGGAGACTTATAACAAATATTTAAAGAATTAAATTTAAATAATTTTATACAGTCTCTTCCAGGAAGCAGAAGAGAAGTGAACACTTCCCAATTCAATTTGTGAACTTGTATTACCCTGATACCAAAGGCAGATAAAGACAGTGCATTGTCTCTTCGTTTTGTTTGTGGTTTCCTTTGCTGTGCAAAAGCTTTTGAGTTTAATTAGGTCCCATTTGTTTATTTTTGTTTTTATTTCCATCACTCTGGGAGACAGATCAAAAATGATATTGCTGTGATTTATGTCAAAGAGTGTTCTGGCTTATGTTTTCCTTTAAGAGTTTTATCGTATCCAGTCTCATATTTAGGTCTTTAATCCATTTTAAGTTTATTTTTGTGTATGGTGTTAACAAATGTCCTAGTTTCATTTTTTTACATGCAGCTGTCCAGATTTCCCAGAACCATTTATTGAACAGACTGTTTTCTCCATTGTATAGTCTTGCCTCCTGTGTCGTAGATTAATTGACCATAGGTGCATGGGTTTATTTCTTTCTGGGCTTTCTATCATGTTCCACTGATCTATATTTCTGTTTTTTTCTGCCAGTACCATACTGTTTTTTTTAATGGCATGATAGTTTATATGAAAAGTCACTCATAATCTACAAAATGACAACTAGAACAAATGAATTTAACAAAGTTACAGTTTCCAAGTTTTTTTAAATTAATTAATTTATTTTATTTTATTTTTAACATCTTTATTGGAGTATAATTGCTTTACAATGGTGTGTCAGCCTCTGCTTTATAACAAAGTGAATCAGTTATACATATACATATGTTACCATATCTCTTCCCTCTTGCGTCTCCCTCCCTCCCACACTCCCTATCCCACCCCTCTAGGTGGTCACAAAGCACCGAGCTGATCTCCCTGTGCTGTGCGGCTGCTTCCCACTAGCTATCTATTTTACGTTTGGTAGTGTATATATGTCCATGCCACCCTCTCACTTTGTCCCAGCTTACCCTTCCCCCTCCCCATATCCTCAAGTCCATTCTCTAGTAGGTCTGTGTTTTTATTCTTGTCTTAACCCTAGGTTCTTCATGACATTTTTTTTCTTAGATTCCATATATATGTGTTAGCATACAGTATTTGTCTTTCTCTTTCTGACTTACTTCACTCTGTATGATGGACTCTAGGTCCATCCACCTCACTACAAATAACTCAGTTTCGTTTCTTTTTATGCTGAGTAATATTCCATTCTATATATGTGCCACATCTTCTTTATCCATTCATCTGATGATGGACACTTAGGTTGCTTCCATCTCCTGGCTATTGTAAATAGAGCTGCAATGAACATTTTGGTACCTGACTCTTTTTGAATTATGGTTTTCTCAGAGTATATGCCCAGTAGTGGGATTGCTGGGTCATATGGTAATTCTATTTGTAGTTTTTTAAGAAACCTCCATACTGTTCTCCATAGTGGCTGTACCAATTCACATTCCCACCAGCAGTGCAAGAGTGTTCCCTTTTCTACACACCCTCTCCAGCATTTGTTGTTTCTAGATTTTTCGATGATGGCCATTCTGACTGGTGTGAGATGATATCTCATTGTAGTTTTGATTTGCATTTCTCTAATGATTAATGATGTTGAGCATTCTTTCATGTGTTTGTTGGCAATCTGTGTATCTTCTTTGGAGAAATGGCTATTTAGGTCTTCTGCCCATTTTTGGATTGGGTTGTTTGTTTTTTTGTTATTGAGCTGCATGAGCTGCTTGTAAATTTTTGAGGTTAAGCCTTTGTCAGTTGCTTCATTTGCAAATATTTTCACCCATTCTGAGGGTTGTCTTTTGGTCTTATTTATGGTTTCTTTTGCTATGCAAAAGCTTTGAAGTTTCATTAGGTCCCATTTGTTTATTTTTGTTTTTATTTCTGTTTCTCTAGGAGGTGGGTCAAAAAGGATCTTAGAGGAAAACATAGACAGAACACTCTATGACATAAATCACAGCAAGATCCTTTTTGACCCACCTCCATACTGTTTTGATTAGTGTAGCTTTGTAGTATAGTCTGAAGTCAAGGAGCCTGATTCCTCCAGCTCCATTTTGCTTTCTCAAGATTGCTTTGGGGGACTTCCCTGGTGGTTCAGTGGTTAAGAATCCACCTGCCAATGCAGGGGACACGGTTTCGAGCCCTAGTCCAGGAAGATCCCACATGCCATGGAATAGCTAAGCCCATGTCCACAACTACTGAGCCTACACTCTATAGAGCCTGTGAGCTACAACAACTGAGCTCATGTGCCACAACTACTCAAGCCCACGCACCTAGAGCCCATGATCTGCAACAAGAGAAGCCACCACAATGAGAAGCCCGTGCACTGCAACAACGAGTAGCCCCTGCTCGCCGCAACTAGAGAAACCCCGCATGCAGTGATGAAGACCCAACACAGCCAAAAATAAATAAATAAATGTATTTAAAAAAAAAAAAGATTGCTTTGGCTATTCGAGGTCTTTTGTGTCTCCATACAAATTTTAAGATTTTTTGATCTAGTTCTATGAGAAATGTCATTGGTAATTTGATAGGGATTGTACTGTATCTGTAGATTACCTTGGGTAGAATAGTCATTTTAACAATATTGATTCTTCCAATCCAAAAACATGGTATATCTTTCCAACTGTTTATGTTGTCTTCGATTTCTTTCATCAGCGTCTTATAGTTTTTGGAGTACAGGTCTTTTGTCTCCTTAGTTAAATTTATTCCTAGTTATTTTGTTCTTCTTGATGCGATGGTAAGTGGGATTGTTTCTTCAATTTCTCTTTCTGATCTTTCTTTGTTAGTGTAGAGAAATACAACAGATTTCTGTGTATTAATTTCGTATCCTGCAACTTTACCAGATTCATTGATGAGCTCCAGTAGTTTTCTGGTAGCATCTTTAGGATTCTCTATGTATAATATCATGTCATCTGCAGACAGTGACAGTTTTACTTACTCTTTTCAAATTCGTATTCCTTTTATTTCTTTTTTTTCCTCTGATTACTGTGGCTAGGACTTCCAAAACTATGTTGAATAAAAATGACAAAAGTGGAAATCCTTGTCTTGTTCTTGATCTTAGAGGAAATCCTTTCAGCTTTTCGCCATTGAGTATGATGTTAGCTGTAGGTTTTTCATATATCTTTATTATGTTGAGATATGTTCCCTCTATGCCCACTGTCTGGAGAGTTTCTATCATAAATGGGTATTGAATTTTGTCAAAAGGTTTTTCTGCCTCTATTGAGATGAACACATGGTTTTTATTCTTCAATATGTTGATGTGATGTATCACACTGATTGGTTTACAGACAACCCACAGAATGGGAGAAAATATTTGCAAACAATGTGACCAACAAGGGATTAGTCTCCAAAATTTACAACCAGCTCATGTGGCTCAATATCCAAAAACCAAGCAACCCAATCCAAAAATTGGCAGAAAACCTAAATAGACATTTCTCCAAAGAAGATATACAGATTGTCAAGGAGCACATGAAAAGATGCTCAACATCACTAATTATTAGAGAAATGCAAATCAAAACTACAATGAGATATCACCTCATACCAGTCAGAATGGCCATCATTAAAAAGTCTACAAAAAATAAATGCTGAAGAGGGTGTGGAGAAAAGGGAACCCTCCTACACTGTTGATGAGAATGTAAACTGGTACAGCCACTATGGAGAATAATATGGAGGTTCCTCAAAAACTAAAAATAGAGCTATTATATGATCCAGCAATCCCACTCCTGAGCATATATGTAGAGAAAAACGTGGTTCAAAAGGATACGTGCGCTTCAGTATTCATTGCAGCACTGTTTACAGTAGCCAAGACATGGAAGCAACCTAAATGTTCACCAAGATGTGGTACATATATACAGTGGAATATTACCCAGCCATTAAAAAGAATGAAATAATGCCATTTGCAGCAACATGGATGGACCTGGAGATTATCATACTAAGTGAAGTAAGTCAGACAAAGGCAAATATCATATGATGTCACTTATATGAGGAATCTAAAAAAAATATGATGATACAAGTGACCTTATTTCCAAAAGAAAAACAGACTCACAGACTTAGAGATTGAATTTATGGTTACTGGGGGGAAGGGTGGAAGGGAGGGATAGATTGGCAGTTTGGGATTGACATGTACACACTGCTATATTTAAAACAGATAACCAACAAAAACCTACTGTATAAATAAGTAAATAAATAATTTTTTAAAAGACAGTGCAGTGAAAGAAAACTATAGACCAATATCTCTCATGAATATTGGAATGTGCATAGGAAACACTCCACAAGTGTGAATTACCATTATTTGCTTCCTATTTCTTACTCCATGCCTCCTCTTTTTAAAGAATGCAAATTATACATTTCTTTTGGAATTCAGCCCAAGGGGAGATGTTTGGCTCCATCTCATTCAATCAGACAGTGAGAGTAGGTTGTGTGTTCTGCATTGCCTTTGTTGCTCTGTCCTGTGAAGGAGGTTGAACCATGCTCACAATCAGTTTGTCCATGTGAACAAAACATTCGCCTCTCCCTTGTTCCACATCTTTCCTCTCCATCGCATCCATCAGTCTTACTTTGTTAGGCAAAAGTTTTAGAAGTAAGCAGAAGCGAGCACAGATTTAATCTATAAATTAAACTATTAAGCAACAAAAACAGTGTCCTGCACTGACACAGAGAGATGACACTTTAGGGTCTGCAAATCCCACCATGTAGCTGGCAGGTGGGGAGGGCCGTGGACTTGCATCTTGCCTTTGCATCATCCCACAATTTCTTCTGCCCTAAACTACCTTGGCCCAGGGAGCTGGATGGCATTTGAGAGTCTCCCCTTGATGGTACTTGTCTTACAGGTGGCAGATGGAAACTCACCAGTAATCTCCTGGGACAGAGACATGGCCAGAATCAGCCTAGTGTGAGAACAGTGAGGACTAGCGTGTTCGAATGGCTTGATGACTTTTGTGGCTGAAGTCAAATTAAAAAATTTAAAAACAGCTTATTACTGTGAATGTTATTAAAGGCATATGTATCAAGCACAGTTCAGGTTTGATAAGCTCCTTTTTATTTGTCTGATATGAGCTAATGGAAGGCCCAGCATCCCATTATTGGATTTCTTAGTCTAGAGGGTATTTCTAGCTCCTCTCTTGCTGGATATTAAGTCTCTGAGAATCACTGGAAGTGAGCATGGTGGGTGAGCCCCCCTCTCTATCTGCTCCCCCTCGAAGATCAAACTGGACAGAAAATGGTCTTAGGAGACGCTCGGCTCCTCGTCCTTGCGGGTGGACAGGTTAAGGACAGAGGAGATGAATGTTGGAGACATGTGGCTTGTCCTGCTGCCAGGGCTTCCAGAATGACCATCCCACGGAGTCATCTCTGGGCAGTTGACTCCTTTTGCCTCAGGAAAGGTAGAGAAAGGCATTTGTTTCCAGTGGTCAAGTGGCATTGTGCTGCTGGAAGACTAAGAAGGTTTAGGATTTCCTGCAGAAGGTCCCTTTCCTTTCCATGCCTCCCCAGCCATTAATAACACACCGTTGGTTGAAGAGACCAGGTACTGGGCAAGGTGAGATGAAGTGAGAGGGAGCGCTGGAGATGCTCTAACTGGACATTTGAGGCAGATCATTCTTTGTCATGGGGCCATCCTGTTCATTGTAGGATGTTTAGCAGCATCCTTGGCCTCTAATCACTAGATGCCAGTAGCATCCCTTCCAGTGTGACAACCAAAAATGTCTCCGGATGTCATCAGATGTCCCCACTGGAACACTGGTTGGAAACCACTGCTCTAAACTGGGAAGGGGATGATGGATAAGAGTAGAGAGTTGGGATTAGGGAGCATTGTGAGGGAGCAGGTAGGGGTGAGAGAGTGACAACAATGAGTGTCTTTGGGACTGTTAAGTCCATGGCCAAGGGCAAAAGATGGAAAAGCAGCAATGGATCATCAGGGGGCACTTGTCCTGGCACAGGACATCAAACTCCAGACCCCTTATGATTATCCCAAACTCAGGTGACCAACTGGGGCAACTTCTCCTGCTGAATCCCAGCTTCTGGCACAGGGCTGGCTGCGTAGTAGAAGCCTACTGAGTGTTTGTTGGTGTGTGCATTAGCTCATATTTGTGAAGTAGTCCCTGAGGCTATTCACCAGCATTTCTTTTATTAAGAAAGCTCATCTGTGAGCATGACGCCCAGACCACTTTGCTGTTGCCCCATGTAGCATTGCTTTTACGGAATTGGACTTTGATGCATTCAATCTTGAGGAACATCACACAAAAATCCCGTTAAACTTGCAACTCTGTTCAGAGCTATTTTATATAGCTCATTGATCACCACGTTATGGAATGCCATCTTTTTTTTTTTTTTTTTTTTTTTTTTTTTTTTGCGGTACACGGGCCTCTCACTGTTGTGGCCTCTCCCTCTGTGGAGCACAGGCTCCGGACGTGCAGGCCCAGCGGCCATGGCTCACGGGCCCAGCCGCTCCATGGCACGTGGGATCCTCCCAGACCAGGGCACGAACCCGTGTCCCCTGCACCGGCAGGTGAACTCTGAACCACCGCCCCACCAGGGAAGCCCTGGAATGCCATCTTGATAAGAATCCAGTGGGAGAAAGTTCCCTCTGGCTTCTGCACCAGCAATAAACATATGAAACATAAAAATAAACAATTGATTTGTTTTTTCACTTTGACCCTTGATTCATGAAGCTGGTCATGATTCTCACTATGCTCTGGTTGCTGGGAAGGTTAGAAATGCATTGATGGCCTACTTCAGGCAAGCAGGCAAGTTCTTCGGGCATGGATTGGGGTATTTTTGCCTGCATCCATTTTCTTGTATTCCTTTATTATTCTTTGATTTGGTCTGTGGCTTACTTATTTTTAATTGTATTATGTTATATGTATTTTGCAAGTCACTTTTAATCCGTCTTGGAATAGGTAGGAAATTAATACATTTTTTTAAAAACCCAAAGGATGTTGGATTCTTCATGTTGGCCTATGTCAATGTCCAGGCCAGGACTGATGCCATCCCAGCTCCTGACCTTCTTTGATCTTGCATATTGAGCCTAATTATCCACATTTCTCCATGGGCAGCATTACTGCAGTCAAGTGCATGTTTTTCATTTGTGATCTCCATCATTTCCATGACAATATGCAACAGCATCATGAGAACATAATTATAATTCCAGTCCAATAAGAAGCAAAAGAGGCAGTGGCACTGAGCTGTGGAACAGCACAAAACTACAGAGAGATCAATGCAAGGTCATTCTCTGTTCTCCGATAATAACATTGAGTCTCCTGGAGAATGTAGGGTCCATGGCCCAGGGTGACGATGCATCTGCAGCGAGGAAAAGCCATAATCTGAGTTATTGCCTAAATTATTGCTATCTTTGCATTTTGGATTTTCTCTTTAGAATTCATTCTGGTCTGCAAGTTTCTCCCCTGAAAATTCATGTTGCTCCTCCAAAAAGTTCTGATGGAATACTGAATGAGATGCCCTTTGACAGTTTAGCTGTGAATTGAGGGTGCAAGAACTCACTGGTCATTAACATAGCGTTTCAATAGTCCATCAACTATTAGAATACAAATTGAGCATCTGTAGGAGCATATTACAGCTGATTCCTGTCATTTCTTTCTGAGCATCTAAACCCTTATCTCCAGTAGCAAATACGTGGAAAGATGCATCAGATGACTCTTTCAATTCCAAGTGACAGAAACACAGTGTTAAGTAGCTTAAATCAAAAAGTACAGTCATTGCCCATGTAAATAGGAAGTTCAGGGACAGACCACTCTTCCGCCCAGGCTGGAGCCCTCACCTCCAGAAGGGCCTCTCTCTGCTTTCAGCCCTTCAGCCCTGCTTGACTCTCTGCAGCTTCACTCTACAGATGGGTCTTATCTTCATTTTGGGCCACAGGATCTAGACAGCCTCAGTTGCAACTTCTAGTCGAGCACACCTAGAGCAAGGTCCTCATCCACACACTGACCCCAGGAGCACTCTGAGGGGACCTGATGAAACAACACCAGTGGCCAGAAGACGCGCGTAAACTTTCTAGTCACATTGTCATCCTTTGTTGAGAGGGAGAAGCAGGAATCATCAGACGGCTCCAGCACGTGTGCCTTAAGTGAGGGGGGAGAGTCCCAGGTGAATCGTAAGTGGGGGAATGGAGGGCGTTTAGATACCAGACTTGCTACAAGCAAATGATGTCTCTTGTACACTTCTTTTTTTTTTTTAAAGAAGATTTTGGGGGTAGGAGTTTATTAATTAATTTATTTATTTTTGCTATGTTGGGTCTTCATTTCTGTGCGAGGGCTTTCTCTAGTTGTGGCGAGTGGGGGCCACTCTTCATCGCGGTGTGCGGGCCTCTCACTATCGCAGCCTCTCTTGTTGCGGAGCACAGGCTCCAGACCCGCGGGCTCAGTAATTGTGGCTCACGGGACCAGTTGCTCCGCGGCATATGGGATCCTCCCAGACCAGTGCTCGAACCAGTGTCCCCTGCATTGGCAGGCAGATTCTCAACCACTGCGCCACCAGGGAAGCCCCACTCTTCTTGAACATAGACAAAACAAAGTCACTTCATCATACAAAGCCAGTATTACCATGATACCAAAACAGGGTCAGGACAAAGGTAGGAAAATATAAGCCAGTGTCACTTGGAACGTCTGATGCAAAAATCCTAAATGAATAAACCTGAACCCAGTAAAAAAAAAAAAATATATATATATATATATATATATATATATATATACACACATATATATATAGTATGTGTTATATATAATATACTTATATATATTTATTATACATTATTATATTATATATATTATATAAGTTATAAATTTAAAATATATATTATAAATATATACTTATATATTTATTTATTATTATATATGTTATATATAATACACAGATACACATATATATGTGTATATATATATATATATATACATAGATATACATATATATATGTGTGTTTATCAAGTAAGGTTTAGTCTAGAAATGCAAAGACAGTTTAATGTTAAAAAAAATAAAACCTTTGAACCCATCCGATAAAAATTCTTAGCAGTCTAGAAAGCAACTTTCTTAACTGGGTAAGTGATATCCATCAAATATCTACAGCAAACAATTTACTTAATGGAGAAACATTTTACTAAATTTCAGAACAAGATAAAAATGCCCAGCATCACCTCTTATAATCAATGTTTTACTGGAGGTCCTGGGTAGTAAAATAAAACAAGAAAAAGTAAACAGCATAAGGATTGCAAGAGTATAAACATGGCAGTTTTTTGTAGAATACATAATCATCTTCATATAAGTGGAAAAAATATAAGAAAGGTATTAGAACTAATAACTAAGAGGTCAGCCAAGCTGCTAGATTTAAGATAAACATAAACAATTCTGGAGTGTATTTTCCCCTAGCAATGACCATTTAGTACACCTTACTTTAAAAGATTATCTTCACAATAGCAATAAAATTTATTTTAAAATATCAGAATACTCTGCTCAATGTTATGTGGCAGGCTGGATGGGAAGGGAGTCTGGGGGAGAATGGATACATGTATGTGTATGGCTGAGTCGCTTCTCTGTGCACCTGAAACTATCACAATGTTGTTAATCAGCTATACTCCAATATAAAATAAAAAGTTAAAGTAGTCATAAAAAATGCATACATGCCAGGCCCTTAAGTAGAAAATTATAAAACTTTATTGACAAACATAAAAAGAAGACCAGAATAAATAGATATTTCATGTTCATGGAAAGGTTGGAAAGTTCCAGCATCATAAAAGTGCTAATTCTCTTTAACTTCTAAATTAAACATAGTTCCAACAAAAGTCGGAGTTTTTCAAGAAACCAGATACATTTATTCTAAAATCCCCATGAAAGAGAAAAGGTTAATACAGATGGCTATGACCATGTTGAAAGACAGATTGAAGCGTGGCTTTTACAGTGTTCGCTAAGGAGGCCCTTGGTTACCTGCTCCATGCTCCAGTGTGTCAAGAGCATCTTTTTTTGATTCTCTCCATCCTCGCATGGGCCCAGATAGTCCACCCAGAGAAAACAGTGTCTGGAAAAGGCCAGTGCCTCCAGGCTGGGAGGCTACCTTGGGCAAGGCACCTGGGCAAGCTTTATTTTTTAACCTCTGCACGAGCATCCAACTTCTGCAATGCATCAATTGGAGCAGTGGTCACACACCAGACAGCTTATACTTGTCCTGAAGCAAATATAAAGTCCAGCTGGTGCCCTCCAGGTGGCCCTGGACAGCCCCACAAGCCCCTGGACTACCTCTTTCCTGCCTGGTCAGGCAGCCACTGCTCCAGCCCTGAAGTGATCCTGAAAGAGAATGGAAGAAGCTGGTCTGCATCATCACCCTTGGATTGTCAGTGGCTAAGATGCTGAAACTGGGGGGATGGGAGGTGCTGTCCCCAAGACCCTACTGAGTCCTGGACTCCCAGCACCAGAAGGTTCATGCTGTTCTGTCTGGGTCACAGTCCCTGTGTGTACCAGACCCAGGGTACCCTTCATCTACAAAGACCTCTCCACCCACCTCAGTTGCTGGAGAGATGACTTCCTCCCTCCACATGCCCACTGCACCCCGGAGAGATTTCTAGAGCCCCTGTACCCCTGCATGACCACTGACTTGACTTAGCCCTTCTCTCCTAGGGGACTGTGTGCCCCTTCAGAGTGAGGACAATTGCTTTGTCCCAGTGTCCCCAGTACACCACCCAATGCCTGTCACAGGACAGGTACTCTGTAAACATCCGGTAAATTAACAGTTTGGGGTCACAATATATCACCCCCCGTCTCCTTGCTTTGATTCTGATCCGTATAAACAGCAGGTGAGATATACAAGGAGAACTGTGACTCTTGGGCAGCCATTTCTTCTCTCTCTGGATCCCAATCTCTGTAATACAGGGCTGGTGGGACTAGATGGCATTTAGGGTTCCTTCCACCCCTGGAATCCGTCATCCCATAAGCACATGGTCTGTTACCTCTCCTGTGGCCGAATCAGTCTCCCTCCTCAGGGCCGCATGCCCGGGTCAGGGAAACACAGCAAGTACATGTTACAGCAGCATCTCCGCAGTGTGTGGTTGTAAGAGCTCGAAGAGAGTGGGGGGTCTGAGTCTTGTTTTCACCCTGACAGTGGCTCACGGAGGCCCTTCTTCCCTCTTCTGTCGAACGAGGGGAATGGCCTGGCTGGCCCTGGTCTAATAGTCCAGGATCTGAGACACAGATCTAAGCATCCAGGGCAACATCCTGTCATTCTGTGATGCCCTTATTACAGTTCATGGTTCTGTATGGAATGTGACGACATTTTATGACGTGATTCTAGTTTACAGTTGTTTGACGCCATTCTCAGGGTTTTTATGTTGGTGCTTCAGCCCTTAAAAGGCCTAAGTGCAACTTCTGTTGCTTTGGGGGGAAAATACACTCAAAACCTTAGTGGCTCAAAATACAACCATTTCATTATCTCATGTTCTGTAAGTTGACTGGGCTCATCGGGGCGGCTCTGCTGCTCCATGTGATGTCAGCTGGGACTGCAGCAGAATATCCAAATTCCCAGGGTGGCTCACTCTCACGGCTACTGGTTGGCACTGGCTGTCACTGAGTGCTCAGCTGGGGCTCTTGAACAGAGCGCCTTGGTTTTCCTTCTCGTGGCCTCTCCATAGGGCTTGGGCTCTGGCCGGGTTCTGAGAAGCAACGTGAGTAGAAACTGCCAGTTCCCTTAAAGCCTGGATGTGTCTTACCAGAGCATCACTGCCTCCAAGGGCTGCAGAAACAAGATCCTTGTGGGGAGCGGCATGTGTGGGGAGGACAGGGGAATGAGTGGCGAAGGGGCTGCAGCTTTGGAGACCAGCTACTTAAGTCCTGACAACATCTAATTAAAACATATACTAAAAACAAAGTAACTGTTGGAGTCCAGTATTGGTTCAAGTGCCATTTGTCAGCCAGAGGACTGGTGCTCTGTCATAGAACACTGTAACTTGGGCAGCATCAGTGCCTCTCTGAGCCTCAGTTTGCTCTTCTGTAAAATGGGGCATCGGTCTTGAGGGCATCGGAGTCATCTCCATCCCTAACTTTCTCTGCCCCTCGGTGCTCCTAGGTACTCCTTCCAGGACGAGGAGGACATGTTCATGGTGGTGGACCTACTGCTGGGAGGGGACCTACGTTATCACCTGCAACAGAATGTACATTTCACAGAGGGGGCCGTGAAGCTCTACATCTGCGAGCTGGCCCTGGCCCTGGAGTATCTGCAGAGGTATCACATCATCCACAGGTAACCAGGCTGCTGGAGGGATGCTGGGGAGTAGGGTGTGATGGGAGGAGTCTGCAGCCATTGAGAGTATTTTCTCGCTGACATTCTTTAGAAGTGGCAGTACATGGAGATCATAAAAAGCAGAACGGCTTTATTGCTTTTACCTTCTCTACCTGCTCCCTTGTCACATGCATCGAGGTGGAACACTCCCACTGCCTGTGTAACCTCCTCTCTTGGTACCCCACTGCTTAGAGACGTGGCTGGTGGTTGGCCTTTGCTTCTCCATTCTGATGTGTCTTTGGGAGGCTGGAATGTTCTGTCCCTCTAGCATCAGGTTAGAAAAGTCACAGTGGCCTGAGATGGGAATGCAAGGGATTCTCCTCTATTTCCTTCCTTACTTTGAAATCAGTGCTGTGTATCATGGAGGATTTCTTCCTCTTGGGAAGCTTCAGTGCTGGCTCTGGGCTTTGGATATAAGCTCTGAGTTTCTGCTGCTTCCTCACGGCCTTTGCTTCTCCCCGCCTGTGCACAGCACCACCACATCCAACCTGGTGAGCAAGGCAAGTTTGACTGCAGGGGCAGGAGGCCAGCGAGAGGCTTCAGAAAGCAATGGTTTCATTAATAAAGTCTTCTTGGGCTTCCCGGGTGGCGCAGTGGTTGAGAGTCCTCCTGCCGATGCAGGGGACACGGGTTCGTGCCCCAGTCCGGGAGGATCCCACATGTTGCGGAGCGGCTGGGCCCGTGAGCCAAGGCCGCTGGGCCTGCGTGTCCAGAGCCTGTGCTCCGCAACCAGAGAGGCCACAACAGTGAGAGGCCCGCATACCGCAAAAAAATAATAATAATAAAGTCTTCTCTCTGACCACAGAGGAGGGGGCCAGCGTGAGTAGCTCCAAATCTGTTCACCCGTCGTCTTGCACTGTGCCTAGTGGATCTTCTTCTAACTTATACAGTTTTGGAGGACTTGGGAAAGACAAGAACTTGAGCTTCAGGGTAAAGACAGTAGATGAAGCACACACACGTGCACACACACACTTACAGTTTCTCCTTTCTAAAATCTCCATATATTGACAGTAAGGAGGGTTTGAAAAATGGTAAATTCACAAGGATGGGGAAAACTAAAGAGGAGACTATAGCAAAACATGGTGGGGAGGGGGATTAGAAAGAAGATGTAGAGTAGTAAATGACTTAGGACGCCAGAAACGGAATTTTGAGTTGTCCCTGGGAAGAACCATGAATTGATAGGCACTAAAGAATCCCCCTGCAAGGCTCAGGAATGGGGAGTCATCAGTATCGATGGAAGGAGGAAGAGGGGGTAAAAGAGAGGCTAAAATGAGGTTCATTGTTTGAAAGCCTTTTAAGATGTATTGAGAACCCCCAGTCTGCTTACCCATCCTGAATAACTGGATGGCTGTCCCTTCCTCTTACAAGCAGAAGACTGAAGGTTTGTTCCCTCAGGTGAGTAAAATAGAGAGTGTCTGGACTGAAAGACATCAAGCCTCTTGAGTTGGGATATGGTACTGAAAATAGCACGACTAAGTAGATGCATCCATACCAGATGCTCAGATAACACACCCTCCCCACTTCCAGCTGGGCTCAGGCCTTCCTCCTCCTGAATGGACACCTGAATGGTTTCAGTGGGGGTTTGGCTGAGCCAAGAGGAAAGAGATTTAGACATCAGAAGTTCCCTGAGACCCTTGGAGTGTAGTTCAGGGTCAGCAAGCCCTGCTCATTTGTTATAAGCTCCCAACTAAGTTAGTGACAACTAAAGATTATCAGACATCCAGAGAAATCTTCTCACATGAATAGTGAGAGCCACGCAGTCAAATGGAAAAAGAAAAAAAAGCTTGGAATAAACAGAGACTCTGCCAGGAGAAGACACTATCAAAAGAGCTATGATCAGTATTTTCAGCGGGATGAAAAGATTTTTGCAATTGTAAAATAAGAAGTACTATGTGTATTTAAAATTCAAAGGACAAACATCAGATCAGAGCTCTTATAAATTAAAAATATGAATGTAGAAATGAAAAATTCAAAAGATAAATGTGTTGGAAGATAAAGCTTGAAGATATCCTATGCACAGTAGAATAAAAAGGCAAAAAGAAAATATAAGAAAATTAGAGGACCAGTACAGTAAGTTCAATATCAGAGAGAGAGAGAAGGAAGGAAGAGGGAGAGAGAGAGAGAAAGGAAGGAAGGAAGGGAGGGAGGAAGGGAGGGAGGGAGGAAGGGCGGGAAGAAAGAAAAGTGAGAAAACATAAACATAGGGGAAGAAATCATCAATGAAATAAAGAAAATCTCCTGGACCTGAAATATATGAATTTCCAGACTGAAGGGTCCACCAAGGATACAGTGACTAGAAACAGACATACATCAAAACAAATTTTGGATCCAATAAGCTTGCGCTGTAGAACAATAGTTTGGGATTATCAAACACCAGAAGGCAGTGGAAACATGCTTATCAATCAAATGTGAGATGTAAGTTTTCACAAGTTCAAGGTCTCAAAAAATACACTTCTCATATACCTTTTCTCAAGTAGCTGTTAGAAAATGACATGGACTCCACTAAAATGAAGGACTAAATCAAGGAGGAAGAAATGGAATACGGAAAGCTGGAGCTCCAGCAAAGAAGAGAGAGGCAAAGGAAATCTTCTGGATGATGGGTGGGTCAAGGATGTCAGCTGTGCCTGTGGTGTAGACCATGACCAGTTCTGATTGGAGTCAGATCAGAAGTCCCTGGGAGAGACTTCTTCAGGAAGAGCAAGCTGATAGAATTCCTAAGACATCTGGCTGCCTTGAGATGTTTATTTATTTGGCAAAGAATCTGAAATTGAATAAGTGAGAAGTTCAGGGAAAAAACTCAGCAATAAATAGAAGATATTTTTTAACTCCAGGGAATGAAAGTGTTGGACAGGACATTGCATATCATACAATTTACTACATGAATCATCTCTGCGTAGCACGCTTAATCATAATCACCTAACCCCTAAAAATTGACCTAACCAAAAATACAATAATACCCCATTAGGGGAAGTGAGGAAATGGGAAGATGAGTGTGTCTTGTGGAGACACACGAAGAAAAGACTGCTACATACTCATCTTCCATAGCGGGAAGCCAGCAGATAGAGCCGGAAATTGAAAAGTCAAGGAGTCCTGTACATCAGTCATTTCAAGATAAGGAGCTAAATACCAAAATTATAGCCTGGGAGAGATAAATGGATGGAGAGGGAGAAATCAGGGAGAAAGTGATAGGGATTGTTGCTATATTGTAACAAAACTTTCAGCACAATTTGATTCTTGGAACTGTTCCCCTGTATAATTTTGACACAAATAGTAACAAACATAACAAAATGCAAATGAAGACGAGGAAGGAGGGAGAGGAGAGGTAGAAAGAGGAGGAATGGGGGAGGAGGAGGAAGTGTAGTAGTTCCAGTCGTAACAGTAGTAGTAGTAGTAATAGTAGCAGCAGCAACCCTGGTTGAATAGGAGTAAAGGGACTGTTCAGTGTAATGCAGAGTATTTACTGAGGTCCATTGTTCATTCACACAGTCATTGACTAGCTTTTGCCTGCAGGCATTCCGGCTGTGGAATCTGGGTTTATAAGCACTGTGCTATATTTGTTAAGGAAGGTCACCCTATACCAGAGTAGCCTCTGTGGGCTGGCTGGGCTTCTTTGAAGGCAATGAAAGGAGCGAGTTCTTTACCAACCTATTGTACAAGTGTCATTCACCCATTATCACAGTCCTTCCTCCGCTAGTGTATAATAGATGATCTATTTGCCTACATCCCCCCAGACACTGAGTCATGTGGACCTTGGTGAGACACATGCCAACATCCCAGAGCAGAGCTGACAATAAACCAGGTGGAAAATGGAACTGTCACATAAGAGCATGGTGGTTTGGAACCATTTCATTGTATTTCAACAAATGTTTTTATGTTGCTCTATGTGGGGTCACCTGCCCTCAGATTCCAGATCTACCTGAGAGAAAAGGAGCTATCCAACGATGTAAGGAAATTTTTAACAATCCACTAAAAGTAAATGGAATTACCTTATCATTTCTAAACTTACAGACTTGGCAGAAATTTGAGTCAGGTTTTTTTTCCCCCTCCCATATAGTTCAATAAACCTCTTTTTCATTGTGTATGTATGTACAGACTTGAAATTATGTGTGTCTGTACACATTGTGCATAGGGATATAAGATAATGTTGTGCAATGTTTTGTATTCATTCAACAGCTGAATATGTAAGTCCCCTACTGCATATGTACAAGACACTGTCAGTGCCATATTTTATACAGACTGATGAATGTTGCTTCTTTCCAAGTAGCCACACTTGCAAGTGGTAGAATCATTCCACAAATGCAAGCCTGAGTTGAATTGACAAGAATCTTCCATCTTGGTGGACTTGGACATGTGACTTAGCTTTTTGGACTTCCATTTCCTAATCTGTAAAATGGGCCTGATGACACCTGCTTCACAAATTCCATGAGATGCAAATTTCATGAGAAAAAGTTCATAAAGGATTTAACTGTGCCTGGGGCCTTTTAGGTGCCTCATTCCTCTTTCTTTCATCTGAGGGAATTGATTTTGAAACCACGTGTTCATTTATACTTAGGGGTGACAAATCTCCATCCTTTGAGGATGATGTAGATCTGTAGAAAATAAAAGGTATTTCAGAGTATAACCCAGTGAGCTTGAAAGTGCATAAGCAGGAAAATACCATTGTGGGTTCAAAATATATCATTGTCTTAAAACAATTAGAAGTTTTACTTTTTAGAGCACTTGAGTTGGCCCTTCGTTCTTTCAAAACATTCTGGGCCAAGAAGTGTGCCAGCCCCAGGAAGAAAATGATGGATGGGACACTTTGCCTGCACCTGAGCAGATTCCCTGGGTGGAAGAGACAACCACTCTAGGGGCCAAATTACTGCAGTCCAAGGGGGAGAGGGGACCCAGGACAGGACACCACACAGTGGCGGGCGGAACCTCTGAGGAGGGCACCCAGCCCAGGCTGAGGTGGGGGGCAGAGCAGGGGACACAGAGGAGGCTGACAAGGCTTCCTCTGGGACACGCAAATGTGATTTGTGGGACAAGTAGACATTAGCCCAGAGAAGAGGAACGCTGGAGACACTGGGCAGACAGGCTCCTACTGAGAGGCCTGGGTGGGCAGAGCCTGAGCTGGTCAGCTCGGCAGGGAGCACTTCCTGAGGCTCCGGCTGGTGTCAGTCATTGATGGGTTGAAGCTTGGGAGTGATGTGGTCCAACTGGTAATCGAGAATGATGTTCACCAAAGGCACCTCCCCGGGGTGCTCTTCAGCCAGAGCTGGTTACTGGACTAGGTACCCAGAAGGGCCACGTCATACAGAAGCAGATGACTAACAACGGTGACAGTGGATCAAGTTTGTAAAGCTCTTGTGTGTCAGCACTACTTTAAACTATATATACACACACACACACACACACACACACACACGCATGTGTTTGTGTGTGTTTACATATGTGTGTGCATATATATGCATATGTGTATATATTCATATACATACAAATATCATCTCATTTAATTCTCACATCAATCAAATGGGCTAGGTACTAGGATTATCCTAATTTTTCAGAGCAATTGGGTGATTTGCACTCTGGCACACAGCTGGCAGGTCATGGAAACAGGTTTCAAACCAAGACACTCTGACCCCAGATCCCATGCTGATGAGCACATTGCTATCCTGACTTTCTGCATTGAACTGTCTGTAAAACAATTATATGAGTGAGGGTGCCTGCACATCTGAACATAAAAATATGCATGGATGGATCTCATCGACTCCTCACGAGCGCCCCTGAGGAAGGCTCTTCCAGCAGTGCCCATGAAGCAAGGAAGGCTTCTGGTGGTGACACCCCTAGCCTGAGGTCACCCCTGACTCACTGCCCGGCACAGAGGGAGTGCTCCATAACTACATATTGAATCAATGAAGAAATACTAAAGAAAGAAAGGAAAGACATGCCTTACTTGAAATTACTTGAAAATACAAGTTCAAATTCAATAAGTCACTACCCAAATCTTTCACTGCTTCCTGTAACGTTTCTGCCCAAATATCCCTTGATATCCGAGGAGTCAGCCTTTTGAAAATTTCTGGTGGGGCCCAAAGTAGCCAGGCACAAGCATGAAATTCCTTTGAAATCTCATGTTTGATGTTAAAAATTTCTCCAAGTTCCACTGCAATATGTAATCATAATTCTTTTGATACATAAAGTAGTGCTTTGAAGAACTACCTTTCATCAGAAAAATAAAGGAAATGAACAATAAAGGCTTCTTGGAGTCTCCTTGGTCAGTGACAGGTGCTGTTGCATTATCTATCAATTTGGGGGAAATGAGCAGATTTGAAGAGAGCTCATGGTTCAGGTGAGGTTCACGGCACCAGTAATTCTCTCCCTTGTCTTTTATTTTTAGATCCAATCCAATCACGTAAATATGAGCCTGTAAACAGCAAGCTTGTTCACTATTTTGAACAGAGTGCAGTGATCTAAATGCTAATCGAAGTGGGTTTGGGGCAACTATTTCAAACTTCTTTTGAAGAAAAATTTTCACCAGTGAGGCTATTTCTACCAAACTGTGTTCTGAAAATTCCTGAAAGTCCTAGGGCAGTGTCCTTTACTCCCTTGGGAAAATCTCTCAATGAAGTCTGATTATTTATATAGTGCATTTTATTTTGCTTCCAGCCCTGAACCTGCATCACATGCAGATTAACTCACAGTCTCAAAGGTTTGTCATCCCAGTGGTCCATCACTTCATCAGACTCACAGGCTTCCTTTCCAGGGCAGAAATCTCATCAGCTATATGAGAAGCATCTTCAGCTTTGCCTTGGAGTTGTTTATTGAAAGTATTCAGCCTTGAGAAAATATCTGCTTAATGAGTCAAATATTTGTGAAGCCCTCTCTATCATTAAAGCTAATTATAAATTTTATTGAGGGCTTCTTTATAGGCTTTGTCAGAAATCTTTTTCTTTTCCTTTTTATCTTTAGGAAAAATAATAGTTCAGTCCTGGAACACTAGCAAGCACCTTTCTTTAAACTAGCATTATCTTTCAGATGAGCAAGCTTTTCAAAGCCACTTCTCATTTCTACAAATTGTCTAGAAAATAAGTATACAAATGCTAAGTTATATAAAGTTTATCATTTTGTTACCAAGTTCAAGTGCATACTGCTCGCCACACAGGAGGCCAATAAATCAAGAGATGAGTTGTGGAGGCAAGGAAGAGTGACTTTATTAGGAAAACCAGCAGACCAAGAAGATGGTGGACTCGTGTCCCAAAGAACCATCTTGCCTGAGTTAGAATTCAGGCTTCTTTTATACTGAAAGGGGAGGGAATAAAGCCAAGCATTTCCTGGTTCCGGTCAGCCTCTGGAGGGGATGTGTTCATTTTCTCCTTGCTGCTGTCATTCATAGGTGGGCCTGGTCAGGATGTTTCCTGTGAGCTAAACAAAGGTATTTTAGCTTAATGCCTGTTACCTGGGAGGCAGGGTTCCCAGAGATGGACGATTATGCATACTTTAACATCCCTTTAGTGAGTAACCTGTAGTAGAATACAAAGTTCTTCCCTATTACAATTTTTTGTCACTTTATTGAATAAACTGAGAAAATAAAGAAGTAAAAATTTTTTTTTGCTATGGGTTTTGTTAGCGTTAAGTCCAGGCCTTATTTTTTAATAGAGGGTATGTGTACGTGTTACAAAGTTCAAAAGATTAAAAAGCGTGCAAGTGAAAAATAGTTCTCCCGTTATTTTGAGGATTTTCACTAATTTACAGGATATGCTTCAAACTTCCACTTTGAATTCACCATTCATATTCCCTGTGGACAACTTAATTTAAAAATATTAACAGGTAAAAAGTAAATGAAGCATGTGCATACACATGCACACACACAAGATTTTTGGCATTGTGTGTCTTTGGGTGGGAATAGTATGAGAAGGAGATTACTCACTAAGGCAGGGCTTGGAACTGAGCTTTGTTCATATTTATGTACAGTAAGAATTTAAATGCAGTGGATTATCCCCATATTTGAAACCTGTGATTGGTAGGTAACAAAATAGAAATCATTGTTTGTAAGATGCTACACCCATGATGGAGATAAAAATTTTTCTGAGCACTTCGCTTGTGCCAGGCTCTGTTTTAAGTACTTTGCAGGTATGATCTCACCTAATCCCAACACCAGCCAACAGAAGTGGGGCCCATTATCAGCCCCATTTTACAGGTGGGAACACTGAGTCTCATGGGGAATAAATAACTTGCCTGGGAGCAAACACTATGTGGACGCCTCAAGTCACCAAGCTCTTACTGTCTCTATACTGATAATAATTGACAGTCAAGTTCTCTAATCATATGTACACATAGAATCTTTCTAATACCCAGGCTTTTGTGAAGGAAAAATCATGTGACTGACTCTCAGGAAAAGGTGATACCTTTTGCTGTTGTGTTCACATACAAATATAACTCTATTTTTTGTGGCAATATTCAACCTCCTCCGTCCCTGAAGCCCTTGGCATTGCCAGATGAGTTGCTCATTATCTTGTGGGGCAGCATCAGTTTTCAGCTTGGGTTGCACGAACTGATGGGGCTAGCATTCCTGTCCTTACTTTGGAATGCTTGTGTGTTTATGATTTTTTTTTATTTTTTTGGTAAATAGACTCACTCCCTTATGCTTGTACCTCCTGAACTCTGGAAAGAGAAACTGTCTTAATTCCTGATAATTTGGCAACATGGCCTACATGCATTTCCCAGGGAACTGTGTGCAGAGTGAGATGGGGTGTTGGTTTTCAGTGGCCGAAATCAGTTTATTGGAAAATCAAATGCCTCTAAGCTGTAGGGACAGGGATTGTGCCAAGGGGTGAAATATGACTGGGCTGCTAATCCCATGTCATCTTTGGCAAAGGCTTGTCCCTCATGCAATGGCAGTGGAAGTGAACAATTTCCTAACCCGTGGCTTCAGTGGCTTTGGCTGAGTCTTCGCAGTAGCCTGCTGTCTCTGGCTCCAGTTTGGGTCCCATTTGATGACCAGTGGAATTTTTAAACAAACCATCCCAACCTCTGACCAAAGTGGTGGGACACAGGATGAGATTGTGAAGAGGAGAAACCAGACTTCGTACCTGACAGTAGGGGAGGGGTCAAGGGCATCTCCTGCATGTAGGCAGGGTCCTGGCCCACCACTCCCGTTGTAAGGAGTAGTGCGGAGAGTTCTCACATTGTGGTCCAGACGCAGGAGACCTTAGTAAGTCCATTACATCTCTGACTTGAGTCTGCTTCTCTGTTAACAAGAGGAGTGATCGCCAACAGAATGACGTGATGCAGGTGGAGTGTCAGACACACATGAAGTATTCAGCAAGTGTAGCTCCTTGTTTTCGGGAGCAAAGAGCAGGAAAGCACAGTGGTGAAAAACCTGGATTCCGCTAAGATACAGGAGGCTTCCATGCTGTGAGCTCAGGCGCAGCATCTAATTGCTCTGAAGCTCTGGTTTATCACCTATAGACAAAAATGGTGGTGGACAGAAAAATGTCCTCCCCACAAGATGTCCACATCCTAATTACTGAACCCTGTGAACATGTTATGTTCCATGGCAAAGGGAAATTAAGGGTGCCAGTGGATGAAGGTTGCTCATCTGCTGTCCTTGAGATGGGGAGATTGCCCTGGATTATCCAGGTGGCCCAATGGAATCAAAGCCTCTTTAAAAGTGGAAGAGCAGGCACAAGAGGTCAGAGGGATGTAGTGTGAGAAGGACTCAACCCTCAATACATTCTTTTCTGGCCTTGATGATGGGGAAAGGGGCCATGAGCGAGGAAAGGCAGGCAGCCTCTAGAAGCTGGGAAAAGGAAGGAAACATTCTCCCCAGGAGCCTCCAGAAGGAAAGCAGCCCTGCTGAAACCTTGACTTTCCATTGGACCTCTGACCGGCATACAAAATATAAGGTAATAAATTTTGTCATTTTAAGTCACTAAGTTTGTGGTCATTTGTTACAGCAGCTGCAGGAAACTAATACTCTACTACACTGGGGTGTTGAAAGAACAAACTGAAATAATGTGTGTTGCATGTTTAAACTTAGTACCTAGTAAGTGTTCAATAAATGTGATCTTCTGTGACAAAGGTTACTGATGATGGTGATGATGATGTTGGTGGTGATGATATTGATGATGATGATGGTGATGATGATGGTTGATGATGAAGGTCATGATGAAGATGAAGAAGATGATGATGATATTTGAGGGCCTTACTCTTGCCCATCTCTCCAGCCTCATCTCTTGCATCCCCCTCCTCTGGTTCTGCCCATAGACCTTTGCAGTCCACTTGTCCCAGCCTCTGCTTTTCTCCCAAGTTCATGCTGTCTTCCACCTCTGTTTTTCCTTTGCCTGATGATCTCTCTTTAAGAAATGCTTTTACTTACCCTATCCACCTGTTTAGCTTATTCCCATCTGTTAGAACTCACAATAGAATTCTGAAGGCCACAGGGCAGGGTTTCTCCATATCAACACTGTTGATATTTTGGTCCAGATAATTCTCTGTGGTGGGAACTGTCCTGTGTACTGAAGGATATTTAGCTGCATCCCTGTTTTCTACCTGCTAAATGCCTAGAGCCCTATCTCTTCTTCCCCGCCAAGTTATGACAATCAAAAATGTCCCAGACATTGTCAAATGTGCCTTGGAAGGCAACCTCATCCCTGGATGAGAATTACTGCATTAGGGGATATCATCCTTGAGCCCTGCCCCAAACCAACAGCTTTGCAAACACGCGGCTTCCCTGAGGAATGCAACCCCATGGAAAACCTGAATATCACTTTATTTACAGCTGGGCTTGGGCCCCAAACCTCAAAATAAGGCATTTCTAGGAGCAGAGCTGGATGCTATGGAGCATCATCCCACTGAGCTAATTAGGACTCAGCGCCATCAAACCAGAGGCCAGGTGGCTGCACCTCCCTAGTGCCCAGGGGGATGCCTCAGAGATAGGCAGGCAATAGGGATGGTTGGATCTGTGGCAAGTGCTGAGCAGACTCACACCCCACGTGGGCCCGGACCGGCCTCACCCCTGAACGGGAAGAGGTGGTCATTCAGCGAAGAGGTCATCTGTAGGGCTTCATCTCTGACCACAAGGAAGGGAGAAACAGGAGGGAGTGAGCCCCACCCCTGCCCTCACCTTTCAGCACACGGTGGCCCAGCACCTAAGAAAAGAGGCCCTAACCCATACCTGGAATCCAACCTCTCAGAATAATGGTCTGAGGAGAAGTGAGGAAAAGAGGGATATAAGGAGTTGGTGTTGAGCATCTTCTACATAATCACATTAGTTTCCTGTGGCTGCTGCAACAAAGTACGAAAAGCTTGGAGGCCTAAAGCAACAGAAATTTATTCTCTCCCGGTTCTGGAGGCTAGAAGTCCACAATCAAGGTGTCAGAAGGGTCAGGTTCTCTCTGAAGTCTCTAGGGGAGGATTGTTCCTTATCTGCTGATAGTTTCTTCTGATGGCTCCTGGCATTCCTTGGCTTGTAGCAGCATCACTCCAATCTCCGCCTCCATCTTCATGTGACCTTTTCGTCCCTGCTTCTCCATGTCTCAAATCCCCCTCTCCTTTCCCTTTAAAGGACACCAGTACTAGGATTTAGGGCCCACCTTAAACAAGGATGAGCTCATCTCTAGATACTTAATTTCATTATATCTTCAAAGACCCTATTCCCAAATAAGGTCACATTTACAGACATGGAGGGTTAGGATTTAGACATATGTTTTGGAGGACACAGTGTAACTCGCTACAATCATGTTCCAGCTCCAAGGTCACTCCTATGTGAAGACTCCCGACTGCTCCAAGGAACTGGGTGGTTCCTCCTTTGGGCATCCTCTTCACACTTCAAGGAGGACTTCTCTCCACTTGTTTATTGTGTTCAGGAAACCTCCAAAACTATGCACTCCTCCAGAGGATGCTTTCATAATTATCTATCTCCTGGTTACCTATTTTAGGTCCTGGCACATAGTAAGTGTTTAATAAATGTTTATGCCTTACCAGCACTTTTTCCAATAGCCAAGACATGGACACCACCTACATGTCCATCGACAGATGAATGGATAAAGTAGATGTAGCACATATATACAATGTAATATTACTCAGCCATAAAATAGAATGAAGTAATGCTATTTGCAGCAACATGGATGGACCTAGAGATTGTCATACTAAGGGAAGTAAGCCAGACAGAGAAAGACAAATATATGATGTCACTTATATGTGGAATCTAAAATATGACACAAATGAAATTATCTACAAAACAGAAACAGACTCACAGACCTAGAGAACAGACTTGTGGTTGCCAAGGGGAAGTGGGGGGCAGGGGAGGGTTGGATTGGGAGTTTGGGACTAGCAGATGCAAATTATTATATATAGAATGGATAAACAACAAGGTCGTACTGTATAGCACAGGGAACTATATTCAATATCCTATGGTAAACCGTAATGGAAAAGAATTTTTAAGAAGGAAAAAAAGTAAATATTTATGCCTTAAATGAATGATTGAGGCCTAAGAAATAGAAAGGATTTGTCCAGGTAGTGAGATATTTCTGCCCTGGCAGGTTGTGAAGTAAAACAAATCTCAGGATCACATTCATTCAGTTTAACTGGCACTTACTGTGTGCCAGACAGCACAGCAGAAACCCGGATACATAAATACTTGGTCCCTTTCTTCAAAACCCAAAATCTTCTTAAGTATGCATTGAGCACCTACTGTGTGCCTACCACTGGGCTCACAGTCAGCCTAGGGAGACAGACATGTAATGGCCATCTCAGCTGGGGTGGGAAGTGCTTGGTTCAAGCACATTCAAAGTGCTACAGAACACAGAGGAGCCAGGATAAAATTTGGCTTCAAGGATCATTCAGGCTGTGGGGAGATGATGGCATCTAGGTTGGATTTTACTTTCGGGGGAGAAGGGAGTGCTTCCTAAGACAAAGCATTCTAGAAAAATAATTTCTGGGCAGTCTGAATATGTATTTGCTGGTGGCAATAGAAATTGTTACAACCCTTTTGAAAAGATATTTGGCAGTAAGAATCAAGTACTTTAAAAATATTTATACATGGGCTTCCCTGGTGGCGCAGTGGTTGAGAGTCCGCCTGCCAATGCAGAGGACACAAGTTCGTGCCCCAGTCTGGGAAGATCCCACATGCCGCGGAGCGGCTGGGCCCGTGAGCCATGGCCGCTGAGCCTGCGCGACCGGAGCCTATGCTCCGCAATGGGAGAGGCCACAACAGTGAGAGGCCCACATATGGCAAAATATATATATATAGATAGATAGATAGATAGATAGATAGATAGATATAGATATATATATATACACTTTGACCCCCTGATTTCACTTCTTGGAATATATTATAAGGCTCCAGTCTGGCCTGCCTAAAAAGTTCTAAGTGTGAGGATCTTTATTACAACATTGCTTATGTTAACCAATAGTTTTGAAATAACCCAAGGGAAAGAAATCAGCTTAGTAAACTGTATACCTACTGTTGAGAGACTTGAGACTATGATACACCCACATATATAGGGCTTACTATGAAAATCCTGCAGTATTAAAAGGGGTTATTTTTATGATCTTGAAAGAAAATTATAGCTTATAAAATTATACAGACTATGTAAAATTTTTTATATAGTCCTTACATGACTATGTAAAGAAATGTCTGCTTATTAAACAAACAAAAAATCCCTCAGCTTTCCAATGCACTAGGTTGAAGGGAGATTTTCCTTTCCTTCTTTTTCTTATTTTGAAATTTTCTTTAATAAGCATGTCATCCTTTTAATGAAGAAAATCAAAGCATAGCTTTCTCTCTAAAAGGAAGGTGTTTATCAAACGTGAACTTTGTTTTTTGTTAATTTTTATTTTTTATAATAGCAATGTTTTATTTATGGCTGCATCAGTAATCATATGTATATTCAGATACACAGTTTAGTATTTTTCTACAGAAATTAGCATATTTTAGCACCAATTAAGTTATCTTATGTTTCCCTTATATACTTTTTCTAGATCCTTACTGAAAACTACACAATTGGGGTGGGGAGGTAAGTACCTTAGAAAAGCAAATACATTTGATAAAAATTCAGAGCTGTTGAAATCACTTTAACATCATCCTAAATTTTGGTGCTTTACACTTAGACTTACAATTAGTCTATCAAACATGAGCTTGAGGTTGGAATACCTGGATTGGAATCCTAACACCACCGCTTAAGCCAAATGTGAGAGCTCAGAAAAGTTCATCTCATCATTCCTCAGTTTTGTCATCCTTAAAATGGGCTCATGTGAGAATGGGACGAAATTATCCATGAATTCTCATAGCATAATGCCTGCTTCACACATACTAAGCCTTCGGTGAGATCCATAGTAAAATAATAATAATTAATAAACACAGAATAAAACTGATATGACCTATTTTTGTATCCTAAATATCCTCCCCACCCCCTCTGGCAACACTGTGCCAAAAATAAACTGCCAATTCTCATCAGATTAAAGAAGAAACACTTCATCAATTCTTCTTCACTATCCTGTGGGACCAGGGTCAGAGCAACAAGAAAGAAGTTTTGAGATGGGGAAAAAAATTGAAGACATGCAGAAGTGTCATTTAGGATGGAAATTCCAATTCAATTTCAGGAGTAACTTTGTTATTTCTAAGCGCAAAGCTTGGTTTCCCTTCTGTCATAGACCAGCATTTTGAGAATTTATGACTTTGTGATGATTAAAAAAAAAGAGAGAAAAAAGAATCCAATTTATTCCTTAAAGAGATTGCTCCATCTCTGGGGTATAAATTGCTCCTGCAATTAGGTGGCAGGCATTTATGTTAGATAATAAATTTTAGAAATAAGGACCTGGGTCTCAATTTAATGTCAAAGAAACTGGAATGAAATCTAGGAGCAGAATTTGAAAGCAGAGAATAAACCTCTGAAAGAATCCAATAAATTAGAGGCTGTTTTACAGAAGATGTTCAAAAGCAAGACAATGAATGCAGTGTCAGGAAATCAGGTCAGCATTTTTGGAAGTGTCAGCATGCAGTGAGAACACAAAGATTTCTGAACTTTGTGCCCATGCTGTTCCCTATGGCTCTGAATCCCTTTCCCAAGTAGAAGCCTTCATTCATTTATGCAGTCACTCAATAAACAATAATGAACAAGTTTCAAAGCTTGGGCATTAAGGAGAGATGCATTAAGAAAACAAAACTACCCTCAGGAAGCCCCAATCCTTGTGGGAGGAGTACATTGGTTATTAATAATATTAGCTACCATATATGGTGTTCTATATAACCATATACATATACACACACAGTTACAGATATATACCTTATTACAATATATATATATCTTATACATATCTTATTATACATATCATATATATATTATTATGATTCATTGTAGCCTCCCCACCCCCTTTTAGCAAGTGAAGAAGATACAGGGCTAGAAAGGATATGAATCATGAGAGGGGTTAGGTGAAGACAAAATATTCTGACAGTTCCAAGAAGTGAGAGATCACATACATTTTATACCTTGCCTGGGCTTCTGGAGGAGCTGTACTTTGAAGTCTGAATAGCATTTTAACAGGCACAGATGGTGGAGAACATTTTTTCAGGAGGAGGAATTGACACAAGAAAGGGGTTGGCTTACTTTAGGTCTTGTGCAAGACCTTGAGTACAAGGTTATTAAATATGGGCTTTATCTTGTGACAATTGCCATAAGGATTGTTGAAATAATCCTTCAAGTCAGATGAAGATTGAGATAAAGAAAGAAGAGAGGACTCCCCAGTGGCCAATGATTTAATCAACCATGCCTACATAATGAAGCCTCCATAAAAATCCCTGAAGTACAGAGTTCGGAGAGCATCTGGTTGGTGAACATGTGGAGGTTCTGGAAAGAAAAGAGAATACATGAGTAAAAAATAGAACAATTGGAAGTCAACAGGCTTTTTAAAAAAATTAAAAGTCACAATGTATTTATATTGCACTGCTTTTCAAACAGAAGAGATTGTTCCTGAGGAGCACAGAGCTTGGAAGATGAGAAAATGACCTGCAAAAAATGATCTTTCACTTAAATGAGTAGATTGCTGATTGGCACCCAGTGGACTAGCACCAACACCATGTAGGGAAGGCCACTAGTGCACTAATGTGAAGACTAGCTCATAAAAAAGAGTCAGAGAAGGTGCCTTCAAGATGGCAGAGGAGTAAGACATGGAGATCACCTTCCTCCCCACAAATACCTCAAAACTACATCTACATGTGGAACAACTCCTACAAAACACATACTGAATGCTGCCAGAAGACCTCAGACTTCCCAAAAGATGCCCTCAGGAGACCTACACACAGAGGTGGGGTCAAATCCAAAGCTGAACCCCAGGAGCTGTGCGAACAAAGAAGGGAAATTTCTCCCAGCAGCCCCAGGAGCAGCAGATTAAATCTCCACAAACAACTTGAAGTACTCTGCATCTCTGGAATACCTGAATAGACGATGAATCATCCCAAAATTGAGGCGGTGGACTTTGGGAGCAACTGTAGTCTGCATCTAATTTGTTTCTGGTTTTATGTTTATCTTAGTTTAGTATTTAGACCTTATTATCATTGGTAGATTTCTTTATTGATTTGGTTGCTCTCTTCCTTGTTTTATATATATATATATATATATATATATATATATATATATATATATATATATATATTCTTTTTTCTCTTTTTCTGAGCGTGTGTGTGTATGCTTCTTTGTATGATTTTGTCTGTATAGCTTTGCTTTTGCCATTTGTCCTAGGGTTCTCTCTGTCCTTTTTTGTTTTGTTTTGCTTTGTTTTTTAGTATAGTTTTTAGTGCTTGTTATCATTGGTGAATTTGTTTTTTGATTTGGTTGCTCTCTTCCTTTCTTTTTTTCTTTTAATTCCTTTTAAATTTTCTTATTTTTAATAATTTTTTTCATTTTAATAACTATTTTATTATTTTTCTTTCTTTCTTTTGCTCCCTTTTCTTCTGAGCCATGTGGCTGACAGGGTCTTGGTGCTCTGGCCAGGTGTCAGGCCTGAGCCTCTGAGGTGGGAGAGCCCAGTTCAGGACATTAGTCCTGAACTCCCAGCCCCACGTAATATCAGAGACCTCCCAGCCCCACATAAGATCAAATGGTGAAAGCTCTCCCACAGTTCTCCATCTCAACACTAAGACCACCTCCACTCAACGATCAGCAATCTACAGTGCTGGACACCCTATGTCAAATAACTAGCAAGACAGGAACACAACCCCACCAATTAGCAGAGAGGCAGCCTAAAATCATAATAAGTTCACAGACACCCCAAAACACACCACTGGACATGGTCCTGCCCACCAGAAAGACAAAATCCAGCCTCATCCACAAGAACACAGGCACCAGTCCCCTCCACCAAGAAGGCTACCCAACCCACTGAACCAACCTTACCCACTGGGAGAAGACACCAAAAACAATGGGAACTATGAACCTGCAACCTGCAAAAAGGAGACCCCAAACACAGTAAGTTAAGCAAAATGAGAAGACAGAGAAATACACAGCAGATGAAGGAGCAAGGTAAAAACCCACTGGACCAAACAAATGAAGAGGAAATAGGCAGTCTATCTGAAAAAGAATTCAGAGCAATGATAGTAAGGATGATAGAAAAATCTTGGAAATAGAATGGAGAAAATACAAGAAACGTTTAACAAGGACCTAGAAGAACAAAAGAGCAAACAAACAATGATTAAAAACACAATAAATGAAGTTTAAAATTCTCTAGAAGGAATCAAGAGCAGAATAACTGAGGCAGAAGAACGGACGAGTGACCTGGAAGATGAAATAATGGAAATAACTACTGCAGAGCAGAATAAAGAAAAAAGAATGAAAAGAATTGAGGACAGTCTCAGAGACCTCTGGGACAACATTAAATGCACCAACATACGAATTATAGGGGTCCCAGAAGAAGAAAAGACAAAAAAAAGGGGCTGAGAAAATATTTGAATATTATAGTTGAAGACTTCCCTAATATGGGAAAGGAAATAGTCAATCAAGTCCAGGGAGCATAGAGAGTCCCATACAGGATAAATCCAAGGAGAAACATGCCAAGACACATATTAATCAAACTATCAAAAACAAAATACAAGAAAAAATATAAAAAGCAGCAAGGGAAAAGCAGCAAATAACATATAAGGGAATCCCCATAAGGTTAAGAGCTGATCTTTCAACAGAAACGCTGCAAGCCAGAAGGGAGTGGCAGGACATATTTAAAATGATGAAAGGGGAAAACCTACAACCAAGATTACTCTACCCAGCAGGGATCTCATTCAGATTCAACGGAGAAATTAAAACCTTTACAGACAAGCAAAAGTTAAGAGAATTCAGCACCACCAAACCAGCTTTACAACAAATGCTAAAGGAATTTTTCTAGGCAGGAAACATAGGAGAAGGAAAAGATCTATAATACCAAACCCAAAACGATTAAGAAAATGGTAATAGGAACATACATATTGATAACTACCTTAAATATAAATGGATAAAATTCTCCAGCCAAAAGACATAGACTAGCTGAATGGATACAAAAACAAGACCCATATATATGCTGTCTACAAGAGACCCACTTCAGACCTAGGGACACATACAGACTGAAAGTGAGGGGATGGAAAAAGATATTCCATGCAAATGGAAATCAAAAGAAAGCTGGAGTAGCAATTCTCATATGAGACAAAATAGACTTTAAAATAAAGACTATTACAAGAGACAAAGAAGGACACTACATAATGATCAAGGGATCGATCCAAGAAGAAGATATAACAATTGTAAATATTTCTGCACCCAACATAGGAGCACCTCAGTACATAAGGTAAATGCTAACAGCTGTAAAAGGGGAAATCAACAGTAACACAATCATAGTAGGGGACTTTAACACCCCACTTTCACCAATGGACAAATCATCCAAAATGAAAATCAGTAAGGAAACACAAGCTTTAAATGACACATTAAAAAAGATGGACTTAACTGATATTTATAGGACATTCCATCCAAAAACAACAGAATGCACTTTCTTCTCAAGTGCTCATGGAACATTCTCTAGGATAGATCATACCATGGATCACAAATCAACCCTTAGTAACTTTAAGAAAATTGAAATCGTATCAAGCATCTTTTCTGACCACAATGCTATGAGACTAGATATCAATTACAGAAAAAGAATCTGTAAAAAATACAAACACATGGAGGCTAAACAATACACTACTATATAACCAAGAGATCACTGAAGAAATCAAACAGGAAATCAAAAAATACCCAGAAACAAATGACAATGAAAACAGGATGACCCAAACCTATGGGATGCAGCAAGAACAGTTCTAAGAGGGAAGTTTATAGCAATGCAATCCTACCTCAAGAAACAAGAAGCATCTCAAATAAACAACCTAACCTTACACCTAAAGCAATTAGAGAAAGAAGAAGAAGAACAACAACAACAAAAAACCCCAAAGTTAGCAGAAGGAAAGAAATTGTAAAGATCAGATCAGGAATAAATGAAAAAGAAATGAAGGCAACAATAGCAAAGATCAATAAAACTAAAAGCTGGTTCTTTGAGAAGATAAACAAAATTGATAAACCATTAGCCAGATTCAATAAGAAAAAAAGGGAGAAGACTCAAATCAACAAAATTAGAAATGAAAAAGGAGAAGTAACAACACACCGCAGAAATACAAAGGATCATGAGAGATTACTACAAGCAACTATATGCCAATAAAATGGGCCACGTGGAAGAAATGGACAAATTCTTAGAAAAGCACAACCTTCCAATACTGAACCAGGAAGAAATAGAGAATATAAACAGACCAATCACAAGCACTGAAATTGATACTATTATTAAAAATATTCCAACAAACAAAAACCCAGGACCAGATGGCCTCACAGGAGGATTCTATCAAACATTTAGAGAAGAGCTAACACCTATCCTTCTCCAACTCTTCCAAAATATAGCACAGGAGGGACTACTCCCAAACTCATTCTACAAGGCCACCATCACCCTGATACCAAAACCAGACAAAGCTGTCACAAAGAAAGAATACTACAGGCCAATATCACTGATGAACATATATGCAAAAATCCTCAACAAAATACTAGCAAACAGAATCCAACAGCACATTAAAAGGATCATATACCATGATCAAGTGGGGTTTATCCCAGGAATGCCAGGATTCTTCAATATATGCAAATCAATCCATGTGATACACCATATTAAGAAATTGAAGGAGAAAACCCATATGATCATCTCAATAGATGCAGAAAAAGCTTTTGACAAAATTCAACACCCATTTATGATAAAAACCCTCAAGAAAGTAGGCACAGAGGGAACCTACCTCAACATAATAAAGGCCATATATGACAAACCCACAGCCAACATCATTCTCAATGGTGAATAACTGAAACCATTTCCACTAAGATCAGGAACAAGACAAGGTCGCCCACTCACCACTCTTATTCAACATAGTTTTGGAAGTTTTAGCCACAGCAATCAGAGAAGTAAAAGAAATAAAAGGAATCCAAATTGGAAAAGAAGAAGTAAAACTGTCACTCTTTGCAGATGACATGATACTATACATAGAGAATCCTAAAGATGCTACCAGAAAACTACTAGAGCTAATCAATGAATCTGGTAAAGTAGCAGGATACAAAATTAATGCACAGAAATCTCTGGCATTCCCATACACTAATGATGAAAAATCTGAAAGAGAAATTAAGGAAACACTCCCATTTACCATTGCAACAAAAAGAATAAACTATCTAGGAATAAACCTACCTAAGGAGACAAAAGACCTGTATGCAGAAAACTGTGACACTGATGAAAGAAATTAAATATGATACAAACAGATGGAGAGATATACCATGTTCTTAGATTGGAAGAATCAACACTGTGAAAATGACTGTACTACCCAAAGCAATCTACAGATTCAATGCAATCCCTATCAAACTACCACTGGCATTTTTCACAGAACTAGAACAAAAAATTTCACAATTTGTATGGAAACACAAACTGCCCCAAATAGCCAAAACAATGAAAAAAAAAAAAAGGAGCTGGAGGAATCAGGCTCCCTAACTTCAGACTATACTCCAAAGCTACAATATTCAAGACAGTATGGTCCTGCCACAAAAACAGAAATATAGATCAATGGAACAGGATAGAAAGCCCAGAGATAAACTCACGCACATATGGTCACCTTATCTTTGACAAAGGAGACCAGAATATACAATGGAGAAAAGACAGCCTCCTCAATATGTGGTGCTGGGAAAATTGGACAGCTACATGTAAAAGAATGAAATTAGAACACTTCCTAACACCATAAACAAAAATAAACTCAAAATGGACTAGAGACCTAAATGTAAGGCCAGACACTCTAAAACTCTTAGAGGAAAACATAGGCAGAACACTCTATGACATAAATCAGAGCAAGATCCTTTTGGACCCACCTCCTAGAGAAATGGAAATAAAAACAAAAATAAACAAATGGGACCTAATGAAACTTAAAGCTTTTGCACAGCAAAGGAAACCATAAACAAGACCGAAGGACAGCCCTCAGAATGGGAAAAAATATTTGCAAATGAAGCAACTGACAAAGGATTAATCTCAAAAGTTTACAAGCAGCTCATGCAGCTCACTAACAAAAAAACAAACAACCCAATCCAAAAATGGGCAGAAGACCTAAATAGACATTTCTCCAAAGAAGATATACAGTTTGCCAACAAACACATGAAAGGATGCTCAACATCACTAATCATTAGAGAAATGCAAATCAAAACTACAATGAGATATCATCTCACACTGGTCAGAATGGTCATCATCCAAAAATCTAGAAACAATGAATGCTAGAGAGGGTATGGAGAAAAGGGAACACTTGCACTGCTGGTGGGAATGTGAATTGGTACAGCCACTATGGAGAACAGTATGGAGGTTCCTTAAAAAAACTACAAATAGAATTACCATATGACCCAGCAATCCCACTACTGGGCATATACCCTGAGAAAACCATAATTCAAAAAGAGTCATGTACCACAATGTTCATTGCAGGACTATTTACAATAGCCAGGACATGGAAACAACCTAAGTGTCTATCGACACATGAATGGATAAAGAAGATGTGGCACCTATGTACAATGGAATATTACTCAGCCATAAAAAGAAACGAAATTGAGTTATTTGTAGTGAGGTGGATGGACCTAGAGACTGTCATACAGAGTGAAGTATGTCAGAAAGAGAAAAACAAATACCGTATGCTAACACATATATATGGAATCAAAAAAAAAATAGTTCTGAAGAACCTAGGGGCAGGACAAGAATAAAGACACCGAAGTAGAGAATGGAATTGAGGATACAGGAAGGGGGAAGGGTAACCTGGGAAGAAGTGTGAGCGTGGCATGGACATATATACACTACCAAATGTAAAATAGCTAGCTAGTGGGAAGCAGCCGCATAGCACAGGGAGATCAGCTCAGTGCTTTGTGTCCACCTAGAGGGGGGCATAGGGACGGTGGGAGGGCGATGAAAGAGGGAGGAGATATGGGGATATAGATCTATGTATAGCTGATTCACTTTGTTATAAAGCAGAAAATAACACACCATTGTAAAGCAATTATATTCCAATAAAGATATTCAAAAAAATAAAATATTAATTTAAAAAAAAGAGAGGAAGATGGTATAGATTTTCCATATTTACAGGTTGGTGATACCTACTGTGCCAGTCTGCATTATCTCCCTTGGGCTGGACCCAAAAACTTGTGCAGTCTTCACAGGTACTCATTCATTGATGCATTCATTCATTCATTTGTTCATTCAGTTATTTGTCCATTCATCCATCCAATCATGCATGCATCCATCCATGTATCCATCCATGCATCCATCCACTAAACAGTGACTTACCAGGTGCCCACATCATGTCAGGGTAAGGCTGCAGCAGTGAACAGCTGATCAAATTTCTGCCTGTTTGGTGCCTATGTTCTTGTGGAGGGAGGCAGACAACAAACAAATGTGTATGTAATATGTCAGGAGATGATAAGTGCTGGTAAATTCTATGGCAACATAGGGAGGACCACAAGCAGGGGTCTGGCTTGCTGATGCTTTATGGAGGAGAGTGGTCAGAAAAAGACCTCATACAGGGCCATGTGAGCATGAGCTGGAGGATGTGAGGGCTGGGATTGTGGCAATCTTGGGGTAACCTTTCCAGGTGCAGGTGTAGAGGTGCCAAGATGGGAGTGTGATTGGCATGTGTCGGGAACAGCGAGCAGAGCAGTGTGGCTGGAGCATCAGGGAGAGTGGTGGAGGTGAGGCCAGGGGAGAGGTGAGATAGAGGGGAATAGTCATCAGCTTGGGCTTCTACCCTAACAGTGGAAAGCTAGCACCCCATTTTCAGCAGAGGAGTGACATGATTTGATCTATGGCTTCAGTAGAAGTGCATGCTGGCTGCTTCTCACAGGGTCATTCTGGCTGCTGTGTGGAAGATGGACTGTAGTCAGGAGGAGGGGGAAGCAGCCTCCCCTCCCTACAGATGAAGAGAAGGCATGGCTTTTGCTGGAGAGCAGAGAAACATTTCAATAGACGGTCAGATAACCTGCCCTAATACCTCATTTGGCCAAACCAACCCCAGTTCAGTTACCAGGAAAGAGAGACTCAAAAACCACTTATTGTTCGCTTGACAAATTCTGCTGTGAGGTGCCAGATCCAACACTACATTCTGGGGTGACAGAATTGGGCTGGAACCATGCCAATCTTCAGAGCACTCCATGCCCAGTGGGGGAAAGATCAAAGATGCTCACAAACTACAATAAAACAGGTCAGAGAGCCCCACATTCTTGGAGAGAAAAAGCCCTAAGTCAGGGGCAATGTCATTGTAAGCCCGCCCAGGGAAGGGGGTGCCAGGTGAGATTAGGTGACCCTTTGTTGCTTTAGGAGGGGCGTTTGCTCTGCTGTGAGGGGCTGGCCATTTTCTGATTGTTGGAGCTATTGTGTGGGAGGGCATAACTGATTCAGGGCATGGCGTGATCATATGTGCAGGAGGCTCAGGTGTGTGAGGTGGGCATTACCTAGATAGCCTTGCAGTTGGCAGAGAGGATGAAGCTGGAAAGCTGAGCTAGGGTTGTTTATTTTTTATTGTGGTGAAATACACATAACATAAAATTTACCATCTTAACTATTTTTAAGTGTACAATTCAGTAATGTTAAGTACATTCACATTGTCGTACAGCCAGTGTCCAGAACTCTCCCATCTTCCCAACCTGAAGCTCAGAATAAACCCATTAAACAGCAATGCCCCATCCCCCCTCCCTCCGGCCCTTGGCATCCACTGTTGTACTTTCTGTCTCTGAACTTAACTCTAGGGACTTCATATCAGTGGACTTCTACAGTGTTTGTCTTGTTGTGACTGGCTTTTTTCACTTAGCATCATGTCCAAGGTTCATCCATTTGTAGCATGTGTCAGAATTTCCTTCATTTTTAAAGTTGAATAATATTCCATTGTATGTATATACTACTTTATGTTTATCCATTCATCTGTTTATAGACATTTGGTTTGCTTCCACCTTTTGGAAATTGTGATTAGTGCTGTTGTAAACAATTCTTTGAGGCATATACTTAGAAGTGGAATTGCTGGATCACATGGGAATTCTATTTTTAATTTTTTGAGAAGCTGCCTGTGCTAGAGTTTTATATTGAAGAACTTCAACTGCTGGACTAAAGAATTCAGACTTTGTTCTGTAGACCATGGGGAGATGAACAGTGTACTCTAGTCTTCCTGGCAACCACACAGAGCAGGCATTCTAAGAGAGAGGTTTAGGTCAAGGCAGCCAATTAGGAGATGGCTACAAATGTTAATGTCATGGGGTACTAATGTAAAAGGAAAGATTGAAATCAGTATTTCAGTTCTGAGGATATTAGAATTAACTTAGACATTAGAATTAACTTCTAGTACTCACAGTAATTGAGATTGCTTCCTTTCCACCATCATGGGAGGCATTTGCAAATTCTGAATGTTTTGGTGCAGAAACCAGAGTTCTCTCTGCAAAAGTAAACAAGCCTTCTTTAATATGAGAGAGTTCATCTCCATCAAGACATACAGAGCACTGTTATTTATTTGTTTGAAAAGGCAATAAAAATTACATATTGCGGGAGGAGCTCTCCTTAGTGCTGAAAGTAGAAATTTTACATCTGTTCCTTGACTTCAGCTTGGAATTGCAGATATGAAGACACAAACAAATCATAGACAGTCAGCTAAACCCCAGGAATGGAAGGAATAAATTTAAGCCCTTATGCACTCCTGATCTATTTGAAAATTGGCAGGTCCTGTCATCTCGGGAACCATCCCTCAGCTCTCCTCTCTCTTATTCCCACGTGCACAGAAGTTCAAAATCCTCCTGGTTCACCTCTCTGCCTCCATCCATCATCATCTCTCTCGGACTAATTCATTGGCCTTTGTATATAGGTCAGGATGCTGGCAGAATATAGAAATCACCCTTAGTATTTCAAACAGAGGGAACTTAGTACAAGGAATTGGTGACATTGATGTATGTCTTCTGTACTGAGGAACAAACAGGGGTTGATGAGGCCACAAAGAGATTAGCCAGAGTAGGCAGCTGCTGCATACCCTGGAGGGACACAGAGGACAGGCGATGGGGAGGGTGGTGTCCTGGACCCCTGGAGCCAGGTTTATGCAGTGGAGCTAGACCCTCAGAAGATCTGGTCCATGAGAGCTGGAGCTGAGAAGTACCACAGAGGCAGGGACTGTGTGATACAAGCTGGAACAACAACATGGAGAAGATGCAGCCCTGCCAGCGGTGCTGCCCAAAGAAACACCCTAGCTTCTCCCCAACTCCCACTCTCCAGTCTTCCACCATAGGGCAAAACCAGTTGGAAACCGGAAGACAAGTATGCCCAGGAAATGTGGTCCCTGTGATATAGAAAAGAACAGGAAAAGGATCAAACCATGTGCTGGCCCATGACCAGCACAACCTCCTGGTCTAACTGGTTATACTTTGGCTTTCCATCAATCCAGCCTCCATACTTCCTGGGTGATTTCCCTAGAACCTTGTTGGTGTGATGTCACTACCAACTCCAGTATTGTCCCCTCCATGATGGCTACCATGACTTCAAAGGGAAACACATTGCAGTTCCATGCTTCCCTACTACCAAAGTACCTCATACAGACCCCCACTATCATAATGACCATCCCTGTGGTCTTAGTCTATTTCTCCCATTTGGTTTCAGTCCCTACAAGCTTGGAACCATATTCTCACCATCAGTACAGACCCAATGCCTAACAGAGTACCTATCAAGACTGTTTGATGGATGACCATGGAATGCCTGTAAACAAGATTATACACCTTTTATATAAATACATCTTTCACATAAATATTTTGAAATTCAAACAGTTTAACTTTAGAGAGTCTTGTATTAGTTCAGATAACTCACACAACAATTCTTTAGCTTGGGCTATATCTTATGATTTCACTTATTTTATAGATGGAGAAAATGGAGGTTCAGAGAGAGGCTATGACTTGTCAAGGCTGCAGCGTTAGTCAGGGCTGGAAGCAGGTCCTGCTGCTGATGTTCTGCATCAGAGTCCAAGGCCTGGGTGATGTGTCACCTGTGGGTTCTGGGCAACCTTTGCACATTAAAGGCAGACTCCAGCCTTGATGCTAGCTCTGTGGCCTTTGCTCAGTTACTATGCCTGGCATTGCTTCTTTTAGATATGATAAGGATTGTCAAAAGTTGAAGCTCTTAGACCAAAACAGAATGACTTCTAGTTCAGGGTTATGAAAAAGATATTATCCAGAGCAGAGCTGCTCTAACCAAAGAATTAGATGTGGAGAAATGTGTTTGGCCAGCCTCCCTATTGTGACTGTTCCTTTGTTTCCTTTATTAATTGATGTGTTTGCTAATTGTGACACATGTCCTGTTACCTATGGGGCTTTGGCTGTGTAAGAGATGTTCCTGTGAAGTGTTTACTCCATTACTGAACATAGAAAAATTCAATATTCATTGCTAATTGAATAATCTTAGTTACTAAAAGAGAAAACTGCCTCCTGGCATATTCAGATGAAATTATCAGTTTCAAAATATGCATCCTTCTCTCTCCACCCTCACTGAGTAAGTGGAAACTCTCACAATATTTGCATGAACCCGTGAATGAAAGATCTCCTGACTCATTCCCCTGCTGGAGACATCTTTCTAAAACAAAACTGAGCCACGTTACTTTGCTTCTTAAAAATGCTCACTGACTCCCCATTGCCCACAGAATAAAGTCTGAGTGTCTTAGCCCTGTTGTTCATAATCGGACCCTTAATTCTCATTTTGCCCACTCTTCCCTTTATGCTACTAGGGTACAGCAACTTGTCATAGTTGTTTTAGTAAATTAAGAGTGATAGATGCTCAAACCAGTTTAAGAAAAAAGGAAATTTTATTTTTAAAATTTGGAAGTTAGCATATCTGATATTGTTGAACCCCAGTCTCGGGTGGGGTGTGTGAGCGGGGGTGGGGGGGGCGGGGAGAGAGAGAGAGATCTTGCTTTGTAGCTGTCTGCTAATTTCATTTGGCAAATAAGCTCTCCAGTGGGCCAGCAGCATGGCTGCTCACAACCCCACTGCTGCCATGTCCCCAGCTGGACCATCACAGAGGAAGCTGGTCTTCTCTTTCACCAGAGAAGCCTGATTGATTCTTCTGAGTCACATGACTATCCCAGAAAAACCTCTGATTGGTTCTACTTGAGTCACGTGACTATCCCTGACTGAATCCCTGTAGGCAGAACGGTGGAATATTATAATTTAGATACTTGAACCATGTACCACCCCCTCCGAGCCCCATGGACAGCCCCTCTGGGACCACCGTGAGGGGAGAGGGGTTACTGAAAGGAACCAGAAGAAGAGGCAGGAAACTATGTTAAGCCAAAAACAGAAAACTTGCTACTCCAGTCCACACCCGCAATATCCTTTTAGGTCTCCATGTGTTCACAGGCTGAATGCCCCTCTTCTATCAAGTCTTCCTGGAAAAAAAAAAAATGTCCTCCTTTGAGAAGGCTTCCGAAATTCTTCTAAAATATGTAGCTATCCCCCCTCCTTGAATCTTTTTATGCATCTTGCTCCCTTTGGGGTTTAATAGTGGCTAGCACATAGTAGGTTCTAGATATATCTAGAAGCAGTGAATAAGGTGATCAATAAGAAACCTCTCAGTTTTCTCTATGTTAAACCTAAATATACCATTTTATTCCCATTTTAAAGTTCCTTACATGTTTTTACCATTCATCTTGTTTATCTGCATACTTAAAAAGCTGCATATCAAGTCACATTTGGTTTTATAGCAGTGAAATTAGATTCTGGGCTGGAGAAGAGACTTTCACGTTTGAAAACCTTCAACCTCCCCAGTTGCATGAAAATGCAGAGAATATCTATTGAGTTTGGCAGCAGGCGATATTCCTGATGTTGCAACACACATTTTTCTGTGGAATGTTGAAAAGTTAACTTGGGAGCTTGCCTTCAATGTTGATATTACTCATTTTTCAAAAGATACTGATTAGTGAGTCACTGAGAAGAGGATGTTATCAAGAGTTGAGTGAGTGTGTGTGTGTTGTGTGTGTGTGTGTATCCTGCAAAGGTGTGCTGCCAAGAATCAGACTGCTGAGGGCTTGTGATTTTAAAGGGCAGTGTTCCAGGACCTGATTTAGAACTTGGGACTCCACACTGCTGTGCTCATCCGTGTTTACAGATGTGCATGAAAAATGTATGGAAAACTCACAGTTGTGCAGGTGCTGGACAGATCCTCCCCGCTAGTATTTATTTCTGTAAGAGGTGTGCATACCCCGAACCTACTTCCAAAAGAACCCGGGGTGACATAAATGGAAGGAGAGCATGAAAGGCAACAAGCAGAGACTCCAGGTTCCGAGGCCGAATCCCTAGCTGTGCTCTCTGTGGAAAGTTGCTTCAGTCCCCTGAGCCTTGATCCACTTCTCATCTTCCCGAATGGGGATGGTGATGATAGCCACCATTCTGTGAGGATTAAAGAGATAATGTGCCAGAGTGCCAAGCCCTGGATGTGTCTTGTCACAGTCACTTGCTCAACTTGTCACATCTCCCCATCTCTTACCTTCCCAAAGGGTTTGACAAGGAAGGTGCATTAAAACAGAGTGAAATATTTATTTACAAAAACTGAGTTTGGAGCCTGCCACTTGCTCTCTGAGTCCCAGGAACAAGCTGATCAATCTCTTTGATTCCTCATTTCCTTCATCTTTAAAATGAGGTGAGTGTATATGTCACTCATAAGAAGATGCTCAGTGCCAGGGAGGTACCAAAGCATGTGTGAGAAAAGGAACATGCACATCAGTCCTACTGAGCAGGGCAAGAGGCGTGAATGGCCCAGTCACCTGTCCCAGGTGATGACTCAAGTGGCATCAGATGTACCTGGATTCTTGGTGGCCTCTTCGTAATGTTTTGCATTGAGCAGAAACACCAGACATTTCACATAGAAAGACTTGGGTCCAAATCCTGACCTTGTCTTGGTTGAAGTTGGTGTCAGATTCCTAGACTGCTAAGTATAGAAGGCAAATTGGAGTGAATAATATCAATGGTGGCCCTGAGGATCGCTGCTATTTACTGCATGCCTAATGCGCTATAGGGTTCCATTAGGCACGTTACATGCACTATCTCATTTAATCCTCACAACCATCATGTCTGTTGGACATTATGAACCACCCGCCTCCCATTTAGCGGCCATGAACATTGAGGCCCAGAAAGGTTAAATAGCATGTGGAACATTATGAGGACAGGAATTGGTGGAAGGCATTTAAACCCGCAACTGCAGATCTCAGTGTCCCTGCCCTTTTCCTCCAGTCTACGTTTAGCTTTTAACTTCAGAAGAAAAAGAAAACACACCCTTATCACATGGAAAGAGCTCACATTTCTCCCTAGAACTAAGCTAAAAGAGAAATATGACACATGGGTTTGTTTGTTTTTTTATAAGACACTGATGATTCCTTTGTCAATGCCCAGTGAAAGGCCATTCACCCCACCATGATCCAGAAATGCTCTGGGGCAGCTCTGGGGTAGCTCTTTATGCCTTTTGATTTGTCAAATGGAAGAGGAGAGATGCTTAAGTTGTGTGGCCCCAGAGGGCAGAATTGGCGCAAAGGGGCAGATGTGATGGGGAGGCTGGTTGGATTCTCCATCACATAAAGGATTTGGAGCTGTCCAGCCTGTGGCCAACAGCCTCACCAGGCAGTGAGTAGTTGCCTTTCCCTGAGCCCATTTCAGTGGAGGCTGGAGGACCACTGAACAGGATGCTGGAGAGAGGACGCATTACAGGGACAGAGCACCAGGCCAGGGGGCTAGCAGCTCCCCTGCACCAACACTGAAACTTCCTCGGGCTTGTCTATAGCAACACCCTTGAACTACCCATGGGGCTGTTGCGCGTGGCCAAGTACAAGTCAACTTGTAGGAAGGAAATGTGAACATAACCAGTTTATTATGTTATTTCTGCTTGTTGGGCTATTTAAATCAAATCGTCTTTATTTTTCTCTAATTCTGGTTCAGTTGTACAGCGGTGAATGTTCCTTCTCTGTTGGATAGTGGATCCCATTTTGCGTAGATTCCATCACATCCCAGGAAACTTTGGTAATCAAAAGTCCAATCTAGTCCACTTGAAAACTCTAATCTCATATAAGATCCAGAGCTTTCCCCTCCCCAGTCACTGTCCAGGTGTGGCTACGGACGCTGAGGTGAGGAGGTGCTTATCTGCCTTCTCCTTTCTTTTCCGTTTCTCCCCTTGGCATGTGAGTGTGGAGATACCCACCCCCAAGTCCCCCCTCTTCTGGGTCTGTCACTTCTCTGGTGTGTCAGGTCAAAGAAGAGGAAGATTAAAAAGGGATTTGAATAACCAGCCATGTTAGTCCTGTTGCTGTTGGCTGACCAGCCATGGATGCTCTCTACATGGAGATGTCTGAATAAAACCACAGCAAACTTACCACTTGCTGGGTCTGGTTCTAAGGGGTTTGCATTCAATAACTCACTTAATGCTCACAACAATGTCCTGAATTAGGTCTATTATTATTCCCAATGTATAAATGAGGAAACACGCAGAGAGGCACAGCGACCTGCCCAAGGTCAAATAGGAGGTGAACCCAGGCGGTCCTGGTGGCACATGGCCTCGTCTCTCATGGGCATGAGTGCATTCTTAAGTGGGCCTGGCAGGGACCCCCTGACATGGGAGTTTCAGAGCAGACCTTCCTTTTTCCATCCCCCTTCAATTCCTATCCTCTGAAGGACACCCCCAAAGGGGACGCTGCTGGTGTCCCCTTGCCTGGGGACTCTGCACAGGAGACTCACGCATCCTTGCTGTGTCAGATGCTGGGAGGGAGAGGGCTGCCCTCCTGCTATTCTCTTCCTCTTTCCTGCTGTGGCAAAATGGTAAATTGTCCCCAGTAGGTGTTCTTCCCATAGTATTAAATTCTGGCCCATAGTACTAAATTGTATCTGGGCATGCTGTCCAGAATAGACACCATGTTGCCTGCCTCCCTTGCATTAGCTGTGATTGTGGGACTGGGTGCTAGCCTAGGAGATGTGAGCAGAAATACCAAAGGCAATTTCCAGAAACCTTCTGATGAGCAGGTTGATACTTATTCTTTGCCTCTTCCTCCACCCTTTTTCCACCTGGCTGTTTGGATGGAGACATGGTGCCTGGAGCTCCATCCTAGGGGATGAGAATCCACACCCCAGTGATGTTAGAGTGGGAGCTGGAAACAACCTGGTTCCCCAAAGACTTGGTGGTACCCAGCTGCTGTGCCAGCTCTCGGGTGCCTACCTCTAGATTTCCACGTGGGGGAGAAATAAACTTCTTTCTTTTGTCAAGCCACAGTTATCTAGGGGCCAAACCTAAATCCAGCTAACCAGTCTATAGGTCTCACTCTCATTCTTTCTTCCACTGTTCAGGTCAGCACAAGGGCAAGCAGCAGCAAGCAGCAGGCTCACTGCCTGAGCAGACAGTGGATAAAATGCCGTTCATCAGGTCTTGCAGGCAGCTCTGATCACTGCTGTGGGTCTCTTACCCCCTCTCTTGGGTGGGTGCACCTCTTCCGTGTTCATGCACTTCCTTCTCCAAGCTGGCAAGTCATGCCCAATGATTCTCACTCTCTACCCTCACCAGTCATCTTATATGAGGGCCTGGGGTGCAGTGGCAGCTGAAGGATGGACCAACTGTGTCAACTCTTTGCATCCACTTCTTGGACCTGGTGGCCAGTTCTCAGGCAACGTGAAGATCTCAATTGTGATCCTGTCAGGTTCATTTCCCAGATGTGGGCCAAGATGATCTATGAAGCTATGAGCAAGTACGTTGAACAGAGTTGACTTAAGCAGTTCACCAGTGGTAAGGCTCTTGTGGGTGTCTTCGTGTTCGCTGTGGGATTCTCACTGGCTGACTCAGTGCCTGCCATGTTGCAGGAGCGCCATGTTTTTGAATGAATAAACCAGTGAATGAATGAACTCTTTGACAGCCCTTTTGAGAGAGTTTAATCCTGAAGAGTGACTAATGGCATCCGTGGGTAAAGATGGTGATCAAGACTATGAATCAGAGGTTTGTTTATACTTCTGGGGCGAGAAATGTTTTATTCAAGCAAAAGGGTCCCCAAACTCAAATCCAGAGTTCAGCGTGTGCCAGCAGCGTCTGAGCTTGGATGCCTAGCTGGAGAGGCAGGTGCCACAGAACGAAGTTGCTGGACTGGCTGCCACAGAGCCTGGATTGGAGCCCTGGTGCCATCACTGACTGACCATGGCACTTCAGGCGAGATATTCACCTCTGTTAAAGAAAAGATTATCCTGACACTCGCTGAAATGGTAAGGAAGACTTCATTCAGGACTGTTGCAAAGGGGTCGAGACTGTTGCCATAGAGAAGAGAGATCAGGCTCAGGTCCAAATACAGCAAAGACAAGTGGGGATTTCTAGCCAAGGAGCAGAATGGAGGATCAGCAGATGAAAACTTACTAGAAGGAGACATCAAGAGTAGGGGAATTCTCACTAAACTGATGTAGCAGCAGTGTTCCTCCTAAAGTCAAACTTGGCAGGCCAAAGACAAGACCCCAAGATGAGGTCTGATCAGAAAGGGGGCTCAGAGGAACCTGTCTGGGCTTTAGCCAAGCTTTTGTCATTCTAGAGCCTGTCTCTTGTCTTAAGTCCCTTGCAAGGTTATTATGAAGACAACACAAGACAACAGCAGAAGAGAGAGGGGAGCTGGAATCCAGCCCTGGCTGTGCTCAGCTCACTGTGCATATGTTTTACCTCTAGGGCCAGAGAGTGAATATTTTACGCTTGTGGGTCATAAGGTCTTTGTCTCATTGCTCAGCTCAGCCATCACAGTGTGAAAGCAATAATAGACAATGCACCAGTGAATGGGGGTGACTGCATTCCAATAAAACTTTATTTACCAAAACAAGATTTGTGCCTGAGACATAGGTTGACCTCTGTCTGGAGGGGGGCGTCTTTTTCCAATTCATACAAGAGTACTGTACAGACCAATGGTGCAGTTTTCATAGGGCTTGAATTCTGTTTCCCTCACATTATCAGTTATTATTTATTTCATAACCCAGTGGTAATGTGTGTGTTGTGTAAGCCACTTTATAAACCTTTTTGGAATAAAGTGGATATAAATATTTTTAAATATATTCTCTTGTGTGACTGTCCAAGATTCCAGCCAATGGAACTTGGGGCAGGGAGACCAGGGAGGGGCAGTGTCGCAGGAGGTGGCACGGTGGGAATGAGAGCCCCCCCCACCCAGTGCAGGACACACCCAAACGGTCACAGAGATGTCCTGCTGGAGGCACAAGCCACTTCTCCCCACCCCTGGCAACAGGCCAGGATGTGGGCTGCACTTGAGTTGACCCTACTCATCCCTGAAGACAGGCAAATAATACAGATAAAGCAGATGGTCCAGAATGAGAGCACAAGAAAATTAGCCCATAGTTGACTAACCCCATGACAGAGAGATGAGCACCAGTAGTTAGAAGGGCTTACATTTGAGGAAATACAGACAAAGGATTGGGGACCAGGGTAACCAGCAAGAGAACAGAAAATGTGGAAGCAGAGGGTGCCACAGCCCTGGTACTCCCTGGTTCCTGCCTCCACTGTCTAGCCGGGTTGTGCACAGACTTGTTAATTTACTGAAAACACCATGATGACATCCATTCTTTCTGCTGGAGCCTTGAAGCTTCTGTTGGGCCAGGACTCGTGGTATCCAGCACCCCTTAGCTCTCGTTCTGCATTCTAGACATCGTCATTGCTATTCCGTATTGGCATCCTACCAAGACAGTTGTCCTATAGTTGACCAAAAAGTCCAGAGTGTTTAAAAATGAGAAGATGACAGCTTTCATCTTCTTCTGGGTCAGTGGACTATTTAAGATTAAGATTTCAGATTAATCCCTATCATGACAATAATAACTGCATCTACACACTTTGAGCTCAAGGCCTCAGCAGGAGAAAGGGGCTTCTACTAAACTAATATTCCCAGCTCTTCCCCTCCAACACACATCTGTACTTTTTTCCTGAATTCAGATTGATTTTTGCAAGGCATTTCATGCTACAGAGCATGGAAGCTGAGTCTTCTGCCATAAGCCCAATAAAGTTTAAGATTGGGTTCAGCACGGTGGAGGCGCTTCAAGACACAAGACCCGTGGACCTAGTGGTGAATCCTCATTTTGCTTGCTTGAGGTCGACAGGGATGAACTGGATGCTGTCTAGGAGTCAAGCATTTTGTTCACACCAGTTGAAAGATGTGATTGCAGCAGCAGCGGGGTCAGCCTGTGGAGCCAGGAAGAGCTTTCTAGAGGGAGACAACTTTGCAGCTTGACTTAAGGCATGAGTAGGAGTCACTCAGAAAACAGAAACAAGATGAGTCCTCATGGATATAGCTTGCCCATCCGTATTTGGTAGGGTTCTCCAGAGAAATAGAACCAATAGGATAGATACACATATTTCCCTCGACTTACAGTGGGGTTACTTCCTGATAAACCCATTGTAAGTTAAAGATATTGTAAGTCAAAAATGCATTTAGGGCTTCCCTGGTGGCGCAGTGGTTGAGAGTCCGCCTGCCGATGCAGGGGACACGGGTTCGTGTCCCGGTCCGGGAGGATCCCACGTGCCGCGGAGCGGCTGGGCCCGTGAGCCATGGTTGCTGAGCCTGCACGTCCGGAGCCTGTGATCCACAACGGGAGAAGCCACAACAGTGAGAGGCCCGCGTATCGCCAAAAAAAAAAAAAAAAAAAAAAAAAAATGCATTTAATACGCCTAACCTACCAAACATTATAGCTTAGCCTAGCCTGCCTTAAACATGCTCAGAACACTTACATTAACCTGCCATTGGGCAAAATCTTCCAACGCAAAGCTTACTTTATAGTTAAGTGGTGACTATCTCAAGTAATTTATTGAATACTGTACTGAAGTGAAAAACAGAATGGTTGTCTGGGTACGGAATGGTTGTTAAGTATATCAGTTGTTCACCCTCGTGATCATGTGACTGACGGACCTGCAGCCACTGCTGCTGCCCAGCATCATGACACTGCATGTTATGGGGCTGGGAAAAGATGAAAATTCGAAGTATGGTTTCTACTGAATGCAAATTGCTTTTGCACTGTTGTAAAGTCGAAAAATCATTAAGTTGAACCATCGTAAGCAAGGGACCATCTGCCTATGGAACTGGCTCACTTCATTACAGAGGTGAACAAGTGCCAAGATCCACAGGTGAGTCCACAAGGTGGAGACCCGGGAGAGCCGATGGTAGTTCCAGTCCAAGGGCCAGGTGGCTCGAGACCCAGGAGGAGCTGATATTTCACTTCAAGGTCAAAGGCAAGCGGGAAACAATTCTCTCCTCCAAGGGGAAGGGTCAGACTTTTTGTTCTACTCAGGCCTTCAACTGATGGATGAGGCCCACCCAAACTGGGGAGGGCAGTCTGCTTTACTCAGTCTACTGATTCAAATGTTAATCGCATGCAAAAAATCCTCACAGATACACCCAGAATAACGTTTGACCAAACATCTGGGCACCCTGTGGCTCAGTCAAATTGATGCAGTAGAATTACCATCACACCATCCATTCACAATTCCCACCAGGGTGGCTGGCCTATGGATTGATCTGGAATTTTAACCAGTGACAGCTGAGATTGTTGGAGACAGCAGCTGGGCAGGCAGGGACAACCATGTCAGTCTGGACAGATGACTGGCATCAGAGGCATTGGTGGACATGGTCCTTCCTCACTCCTGATGTTCTGCCTCTGAAGGGCACTCATTGTAACTCTTGGCCTCTCTGAGCCCCTCAGTGCTAATGTAGAGTGACTCATCTGATTAGTAACTTGGAAAGACTGGCCGTGGCCTGCTCAGCTCTGCCCGCAGAGCACGTGTTCTGTTCTCTGTGCTACACATTTAACTGAGCAGATCTTCTCCATGTGGAGGGACCTTCCTTGGTTGAGTTACCCAAGACTGAGTGGGCAAATATTCTGATTCCCAGGCCCTTTGGGCCCTCCTGCTAAGCCTCATCCTCCAACTTAACCTCTACCAGTAATAAAGATAGCATGTTGGTCTCTAGCTTTACTCTTATTTTATTCCTCAAAGTTCTCACACTCCAGGTGTGAAGGATATGTGCTATTTAGCAGACGTCTGCTCAGAGATGCAATACATTAATTTAATGATTTAATAAGTTAATAAGAGTTAAACCTTGGAAGTTAAAAGTTCAAGACCATAAGAGAAAAGAAGATTCATGGAATGGTAGAGAAAATGTTTAAAAAGAAAGTCAGAGGGCTTCCCTGGTGGTGCAGTGGTTGAGAGTCCGCCTGCCGATGCAGGGGACATGGGTTCGTGCCCCGGTCCGGGAGGATCCCGCATGCGGCGGAGCGGCTGGGCCCATGAGCCATGGCCGCTGAGCCTGCGCGTCCGGAGCCTGTGCTCCGCAACGGGAGAGGCCACAACAGTGAGAGGCGCACGTACCACAAAAAAAAAAAAAAAAAAAAAAAAAAAGAACCTCGGAAGGCCAGGGCAAGACTTTACCCAAATTTCTACACTTTGAGAGCAGCAGGAAGAGAAGCAGCAAAGGAATGAGAAGAACAGAGGCGAGAGAACTCAGCCAGCACACACCAACACTCATGGGAAGGAGCTTCAAGAAGGTGGTGGACAGTGGCAAGTGCTCAAGCCAGATATCCAAGAGTTTTCCAATTCACCAACATCCCAAACCCCCAAAGTTGAAAGAACATCCCAGATCTATCCATTTCCTCCACTATAAGGCCTCTTCAGAGAAACAGAATCAGTAAGATATATCTACACATCTATATCTACATCTCTATATACCCTTCCCCCCCTTCTCTGTCTCTCTCTCTAAGACAGAGAGCTTTATTTTAAGGAATTGGCTCATGCAATTATGGAGATTGGCAAGTGCAAAATTTGCTGGGTGTGCTGTCAGGCTGGAGACCCAGGGAAGAGCTGACCTTGCAATCCAAGTCTGAAGATCATCTTGCTGGCAGAATTCCCCCTTGCTTAGGGGAGGTTACTCTTTGTCCTAGTCAGGCCTTCGACTGATTAGATCAGGCTCACCCACTCTGCAGAGGGCAATCTGCTTTACTCAGTCCACCAATTTAAATGTTATTCTCGACTTCCCTGGTGATCCAGTGGTTAAGATTTCATGCTTCCACTGCAGGGGGCACAGGTTCGATCCGTCAGCAGGAGGGAAGTTCTGCATGCCATGTGGTGCAGCCAAAAAAACACAAAAACTGAAAAAAAAAAAAAAACAATAAATGTTACTCTCATCCAGAAACACCCTCACAGAAACACTTAGAAATAATGTTTAACCAAATATCTGGTGGGCACCTCATGGCTCAGTCAAGTTAACACATAAAATTAACCATTAAATTCCCTAAATCCAAAGACTGTGTCCTACGACACAGAAAAGGACACACAGGGGCTTCCCTGGTGGCACAGTGGTTGAGAGTCTGCCTGCCGATGCAGGGGACACGGGTTCGTGCCCCGGTCCAGGAGGATCCCACATGCCGCGGAGCGGCTGGGCCCGTGAGCCATGGCTGCTGAGCCTGTGCCTCTGGAGCCTGTGCTCCGCAACGGGAGAGGCCACAACAGTGAGAGGCCCGTGTATCGCAAAAAAAAAAAAAGAAAGAAAGAAAAGGACACACAGAGACACAGAGGAGAGAAAGCCATGAAGACAGAGGCAGGAACTGGAGTGATGCACAAGCCAGGAAACACTGGAGCCACTAGAAACTAGAAGAGACAAGAAAGGACCCTCCCTAGAGCCTCAAGAGGGAGTTTGGCCCTGCTGACACCTTGATATTGGACTTCTGGCTTCCAGGACTGTGAGAGAATAAATTTCTGTTGTTTTAAATCATTCAGTTTGTGATGATTTGTTACAGCAGCCCTAGGAAACTCATACTCTACCTTTATGATTTTTGCCATATCTGCATACTACCTATACTATTGTTTAAATAGCATTCAAACTCAATTCGCTTTTGCTAAGATAAATTTGTTTCAGAAAGACACTTTACGTTAGTCCTTGAAAGAGGAAATGGTGCTGTTTGTTGTAAATATAAGGTGACCATGAAAACAAACATAGTGAAATCAAAATGATGTTATTAAGGGATAGCTAGATCCCATTGTCAAAGGTGCTCATCCTGCCATCTGCTCTCTCTTTGTTAAAAGGGATATTAGCAAGTGTCTGATGTTAAAGAGATAAAAGTATCAAACCAAGACACCTGTTTGACCTGATTAGAAGGACTGAATGAGAATTTCTCATTCTGTGCTCCAGTGCAACAGAATGAGGCTGCGTGTGTACTAAAACCACCGCCCACCCACTATGGTCCGCGCAACAGCACTTCCTGAAACTCCAGGCTCCCCCCCACCCCGCCCCCGCCCCAGCCTGCTTTTCATACCCTGCCGCTTCCTCCACCTGTTGGCCCAGCTTCATTGCCCTCACTCCTTCCGCTCACATTGGACCTTCCTGTTCTCCTAAATTATTTGGATGTTGGACTTGCTAGAATGATCCCCTGTGTTTTAAATTTTTTTTCTTATTCTCCATCTGTGAGACTTTTCATTATAGTTTCTGAGAAATTTCCCTGACTTCATCCAACAAACCTATTGATTCTTTTTGTTGTTGTTGTTGTTGTCAGATATTCGATTTCCCAGAGCTCTTTCTCCTCCTCTGACGGTTCCTTTTTCATTGTGCCCTGTTGTGTTTTATGGGCACAGTATCTCCTCCTACCTCTCTGAGGACATTAATAATAGTTATTTTGAAGTTTCCTCTTCCCTGAATTTATTTCTGTTTCCTCTGAGGTCCTTTGATATTTTTATTTTATCTCTGCTTTTCATTTTGAAGATTTTCCTCAAATGGCCACTGGTCATGGATAACTGTTCACTGATATTGAAGAAGGAGGCAGTTAAAAGCTGGTCGGTGGGTCTTGGGCACGGAAGGCCCCACAGTGGAGCTTCATACAGCGAGAGCTGGTGGAGAGCTTCCTCCACGGGATGCCCAGGCAGTAGCTCTGGGGCCCCCTCAGTCTCCTGAATGGTGTTGACCCTGGCCTGGCTGCTGAGGTTGTGGCTGCAGGACAGAACACCATTTATGAATCAGACTTCTGTTTATTACCCTCCCCGTTTCAGCCCTGTGCTCACGTCCACCCTTCCCTGTGAGTGACCCAGCATCATGGGGCTGGGAGTGGATTTGTGCGTTCAACATCCTAGGGGCAGAGTGTCAGCTATCCAGCCCCCAGCACAGCCCATCTTCAGTGGCTCCCGGTCCTTCTACGGCTGGAGATTCTCCAAGGTTCTGTGAGTGACGGGCTTGCTGGGCTCCCCTATGGGAGCCCTGACATCAGAGAGTCCTCCAGCCCATTCGATCAGCTCCTCCATCTGCTTTGCTTTTTAAACATGTGATGACAGCTTATCCTTTGGCATAAATTGTCCTGATCTCTTTGTCCCAGTGGGTTCATCCTGGTTTTATTCCTTGTCTTGCTGGGGGACTCATTCAGTCACTGAATAAATACTTGCTGATCCCTTACCCTGTGCCAGGCACTCTTCCAAAGTAATGAGCAGAAACACAGCCGTCCTTGTCCACCTGGAGCTTGCGTTCTAGTGATCCAAATGCATCTTGTCAATTCCCCGTGTTTACTGGAAAATGTCAAACCATCTTCTACAAACGTAAATCAGACCATGTCACTCCCCCAGTGGAAACCCCTGTAACCAAGTCCAAGCTCATATTGCTCACTGCAGGACAGGCCAATAAATCAAGAGATGAGTTGTTGGGGAAAAGAATAGTGACTTTATTCAGAAAGCCAGCAGACCAAGAAGATGGTGGACTAGCGTTCCCCAAGTTAGAATTCAGGCTTCTTGTATACTAAAAGGGGAGGGCGTATGGCTGTTTGTTGCAACTTCTTGGTGCTGGAATCCTTTGTTCTTGCAGCTGTCCACATAAGTCAGGTCACAAGGTTCCTCTAAGCCTGCAAGACAAATGTTATTCTCTGTTCTGCAACTTTTTATCTCTATATGAATGGGAAAGTGTTAGACCTTTAAAGGTCAGAGCTTTGACGATGGGCTATCGGGTATATTTCAGGCTCTCGGCAACATTCTTTTATAAAGGGGCAGAGCCAGCATGACTAAGCACAGGCAACAGAGCACAGGGGTTAGAGCTAAAGGAATAGATCCAACATGGAGTCAGGTTGGTCCTCTGTTACACCCCTGCAGGATCCTCACACTGCAGTTAGACTAGACCGAAGGCCCTCAGCTTGGCTGGAGTGTGTCCTGACACCCCCCAACCAAGTCTCCCCAAGACCCTTCACCCTCACTCCTCTCAGCCTCGATGCTTCCTTTGTCTTCCTGCAGCACTGGGTGTCCTGTTTTCATTTGTTATCACATTAGGCTTCATAGCGCTCCCTGGAGGCAAGAATTGTTGCCTCCGCTTTGTAAATGAGGAAAGTGAGGTGTAGAGAGGTCAAACGACTGAGTTAGGTCAGGTCACAAAGTAAGCAAGTAAAGCCAGCTGGGTTCAAGGAGGGACGTCTGACATCTCAGCTCCCCTTGGCCACCAAACCGCCTCCCTCCCTTCTCTCAAGATCGGTGCACAAAGCCATGTTCTCTCTCTCTCTCTCCCTCTCATTGGTTCCCCGCCTGCCATCTGTCCGAGAGCAGAGAGGGACCCAAGCACAGCACTGGCAAGACCCAGGAGCCAGCGACCCTACCTGTCTTAGAAAGGCCGGCCCAGAGATGTACTTCTTTTTCTCCTCCACAAGCGTGCACAGATCCCAGGGAACTGTCACAAATGCGGCCATTTGTGAGCTTCAGGTTGACGAAAATGAGGCTGGAAGAAGCAGAGTCTCCCACAGCATGTTTAGTCCCTTTTAAAGTTATTGGCCAGAATCTGCAGCCACCCCTCCCCCTCCCCCTCCCTTGCCAACCCTGCGCCCTCCACCCTCTCCTCTCCCTCTTCCAACTCCCCTCCCCCTCCCCCTCCCCTTCCCCTCCACCTCTTCCCCTCTCCGCGTCTGTCCCTTCCTCTCCATGCCCACTCACTTCTCTCCCAGCTTACTGACAACGCTCCTGGTGGTCTCAAGGCCTTGCCTTCTTTCTCTGCCTCTATATCCTCCTGGCTGTCTCACAGGGTCTTTTTCAGATGCTAAGTAAGCAAGTTGCCACTGTGTTAGAAATTCTCCTGCGGCGGCTTCTCCTCCGGTCTCCTCAAAAAGCCCAGATTCGGTGGCCCTGTTCCTCATAACAAGCTGCTGCCACTCCCAACTTGGCTTGTGTTGCCACCCACCTCGTCCTGCCCTGTGCTGTGTACTCTCCTCCCCCTCCCCCGCCTGCGCTGGCTCTCCTGGGTGTGTCCAGTCTGCCAAGCTCTACGTAGAGAGGTAAAGCCTCTGGGCAGCTCTGAGCCATGCAGGTAGTGAGCACTCAGAGAGCTATCAGGGGTCAACACTGAGGTTAGGGACAAGGGAACACGGGTGGGGAGAAACCTCAGGATTCAGCCCTGAACTAGACCCCCTCCTCCCCACCTTTGCTGGTCAGTGATAACGGTGAGGTTGAGAGTAACCAGGTCGCTGAGACTCTGTAAATGGATATCCCTCTATTCCTTGTGAGATTGTTGGCACAGCTGGATTCAAACCCAGGTCTCCAAGACCTGTGGCACTAGCCTCTCTGCTCCCCCTGGGTGCTCCCCACCACATTCCCTTTCTTCTCAGACCTTCCTCCAGGGTCCCCTTGGCTCCATCACTTGGTCCTCGCTCTCTACAACATCCTTTAACCCCATTGCTAGATCCACTCTCGGACTTCTCATCCTTAATGCTGACTGCAGACACCCTTTCTGACCTCAGGGAGCCTGGTTCTTCCTAGACCTCTATTCCCCCATAATCATCTCCAGAGGAGGCAGATCATCCCCCCTTCCACCCAGAGGTCAAGAGGCTTCTCTCCTTTTCACATAATCCCATAAGAGGGTGTTATGAGCTGAATTGTGTCCCCCAAAATTCATATGTTGAAACCCTAAGCCCTAGTACCTCAGAATGTGGCCGTACTAGGAGACAGGGTCTTTATAGAGATGACTAAGATTGATCATATGGGTGGGCCCTAATCGAATATGATTGGTGTTCTTATAAGAGGGGGAGGATTAGGACCTAGACATGAACAGAGAGGCAGCCGCGTGAGTTCACAGCAAGAAGACGGCCATCTATAAGCCGAGGAGAAAGGCCTCAGAGGACATCACCCCTGCCCACACCTTGATCTTGGACTTTTAGCCCCCAGGAATATGAGAAAATAAATTTCTGATTTTTAAGCCCTCCATCCTCCCTGCCCCATCTGTGGTATGTTGTTATGGCAGCCCAAGCAGACTATACTGAGGGCTAATGGTCCCTCTGGTGCATCCTTGGAGCCTCAAGCAAGTACAGATCCCAGCCCCGCCTAAAGCCAGCTACCTGAGGCCATTTCCTCCAAGGAGGCAGGGCACAGGTCTTCTCCTTGTGCACGTGATGAATTAGGATCTTTGTGGAGGTGACTCCGTTACTAAGAACAGTGAAGGTCATGGCCCAGGGGCTGCTGGCATCAGTATCGCCAGGATTACAGCTGGAGCCACCATTGTCTGAGACAGGACGTGATGAAAGCGTGCACACGTGAGGCTGCCGGAACCTCAGGGCCACATCCAGTGCACAGGGCATCTGCCAAGCCCACTGCTTCTTTCCTGGGGACAATTTAATATGTTTATTGTGCTGGTGAAGCTGCCCCTAACCAGACCTATCCTGCAGCTGGCTGAGAGCTATTTCATTATCTCTTCACTCAACAGATAAAAAAGAAAATGGAACACAGTGGGCTGCATCAGGGCAACCCCTTATTTTTAATCCAGGGCCCTCGCTTCCCTCCCAGCCCCACTCCCAAACTTCTCCAATGCTACCCAGAGAAACACAAAAGGCCAAACTTCTGTGCTGAAATTACGCTATGAAATAGAAGGGTGTGGCTTGGGAGACATACAGGAACTGTACTAATGCTCTGTGTAATTTTGTGAATAGATGTTACATAGAGAAAAGCCTCATGTTTAAGGTGAGGATGACTTTACAGGAATCCTGTCCCAGCCCCTCTCCCTCTCTCTGTGTATATACAAGGACTTAAACTCTCTGTTTTAGCTTCCTCATCCATCAAGTGGGAATAATTGTCCTTCCAGAGGGGTAGTTGGAAAGATTAATTAAGATAAAGGATGTCAAGTAACAGCAGTTTCTGGCAATGGAAACTTGGGAGATCATCAGTTCCTTCCACAGTGTATTCGGAGCTTACTACGTGCCAGGCGCTGCTCTCTCCTTGAAACAGAGTGGACAAAACTCAGGCAGGTTCTTACTCTCTTGGAGATTACACTCCAATAGGGAGAGACAAGAAGTGAAAAGAAAACAGGTGACACATGTAGTCATTCACATTGTGTTATTGTTGTGCAGATGTATCCTGGGTGACCGGACAGAGAGCCGGGGGGGCAGGGTAGGCTAGTGGGGATGATGATGGTGATGATGATGGTGATGGTGACAACAGTGGTGATGACAATGGTGCTGGTGACGATGATGACCATGGTGATGATGATGGTGATGATGATGACACAACGACCTTTGTACCGTGAGCAGGCTGCTTGACTTCTCTGAGTCTGCAGAATAAGCTAAGAATTACATGATTTGACGTAAAAGCAGGACTAGCTACATAATTAGAGGGGTCCAGTACAAGATGGACATGCAGGCCCCCTGCTCAGATCTTACTAAGCTTCCCTCTCAGCTGTGTCTTCCTTTCCCTCGGGTGGAAGGAACAGAGGGAGGTGTGACAGAGGGCCCTTCAGTCCCTCTCCGTGGTCTTCTTCCTCAGGCTGCCCCAAGATGTTAATTCTCAACAACTTGCAGCAAAAAGACCCCAGCTTTCCATCCTGGTCTCAGTTCTGCTGCTTTCCGTGGCATTTCCCTTCTCCAAACCAAGATTTATTTATAATTAAGCAATTAAAAGTTTTTGACGTATTAACTGAGACTTCACAACAAGCCTAGGCTAATTCTTTTGTATACATCATTGCATTGAATCCTCAGAACAACCCTTGGAGGTGGACGTGATGATTATCCCACTTTGCAGATAAGGAAACTGAGTCTCAGCAAGGTTACAAGACCCAGGGCTAGTTTGTTTCAGGTACACTTAAGGTCCCAGGCTGGGACTCGGTGACTCTTACACATTTTGGCAGCGTGCTCCCTTGGATGAAATATCAGAGAGATTGGGCCCTAAAAATAACAACCCTTAAAATATTAATTCACTGTAACGCTTCACATAGACTCTACTTTCTAACCAGGCCTCCCTCATTCCTAGTAAAATCAGAGAAGGGAAATCCCTCCTTCTGTGGTTCTAATCTGGGCCTTGCCATCAGCCTTGGGTGGGTGGGTGGGTGTCAGGGGCTGTTTTCTTCTTTCCTTTGCCAGCTGATCAGTACCTGCCATGTCTGGTTGCTTTAGAACCCACTAAAATAGACCGGGCTCTACTCACTTCTGCACACAGATCCACACTGTGAGTCAAAAGGTGATTCTCCCCTCTCCCCATCCCCCCATCACGCCAATCAAACTGAGCGGGACTGCCCCTAAGGGGGCCCACGGGACTCAACAACTATAACACAATCCTCCTAACTTATTCCCAAAAGAATCAGAGCCCGTTACCGGGGTCCCATGTTTTAGTGAAAGACGCCTACACGCCAGGGATTGGAGACTAAGAATTCTGGGCAATTCCTCTCCTGAATTCAGCCTCCCATTGTGAACCAACTCAGATATCTGCCTTGCCCCTTAAGCAGAGCAGGGCTCTCAAACCCCAAGAGGCATCAAAATCCCACTGGAGCTCGTCAAAATGCAGGTTCCCAGGCCTGGCTCACAGAACCTGAGGCTGTGGCTGGTCTAGGGTGGGGCCTGACTTGCTGTATTACTCAAAGAACCCTAGTTTCTGGAGCTGGAAGACTGTGGACCAACCCTGAGAAACAGATGGAGAGGAATCATGGGGGCAGGCAGTCCTGAATGCTGGGCCTTCACCCACTCAAGTATCCAAACAACTGTTACTGAGTGTGTTCTTTATGGCAGATAGTGTCCTAGGTCCTGGTGGTACAGCAATTGGGGGAATCATCCCTGCTGTCATGGGGTTTATAGCCCAGTCTGGAGAGGGAAACCACGAAAACTAGTCAGTAAGTAAAATGTCAGGTGGTGAGGAAGCCGAGGTGGAGGTAAACAGTGGTCTGGAGGAAGGGGGTAGGAGGAAGGTAGTAGAAGCGGGAAAACAAATTCTTGGCGATAGAAGGAGCACTGGCCACGGAGAAAGATCAAGCCAGACCTGAGCTCAGCTTTGTAAGGACATATTTGTAATTTAGAGCAAGTAATTGAACCTCTCTGAGACTCATTTGCCTCGTCTGTAAACAGGGAGGGAGAAACAAAATTATTTCCTAGCTCCTTTTTAGCTATACAATACCTTTCTCACTGACTCAGTAAGATCCAGGCGGTTAAGAAGGTTACAATAGTCAGGAAAGCAAAATTCAGACCCCAGCCCTGAGGCTAACTTACCGATTGACCCAAGGAAGTGACTCATCTCTCCTGAAGGTCAGTCTGTTGGTCTGGAAAATGACAGGTTATTCCTGAGGGTGGTCAGGTGTCCTCCTGCCCGGTGCTCTTAGATTCCAGTAGGTATCACATGAATAGAATAAGACCTTGACATGGAGTCTCTTTCCAGTGTTTTCCTCAGAAAGTAGGCTTAAGAACATGAAGCCTATGTCTGAGCATCTTAATGGAAAAGCAAAGAACTGGGAGCTGTGGGAGGGACCACGGAGCTCCTGAAGAGTCACAGCACTTCTTAGGCTCCGTCACGTGGAACCCACCACGATGACTGAATCCAAGTGGGAAATGCAGGACCAAATGACTGTGGCAGTTTGCAAGCTGCCAGAATTGAGTGAAATAAAACGAGAGCTAAGCTGTGGTCTCTGGGGAAGCCGGGAGAGTTGGGGGGATCCCCTGCCTGGACCACCCCCTGCCAGGACCTGACACTAATTGGCCTGGTTCTCCCTCGGGACTTCTGGACTCAGACGTTAGGGTTCTGGCCAACATTTACCCAGTGCCTTGGGACAAGTTTATAGATGTAGAAACTTAGTCAGCAGTTGTCAAAAGCCCAGTCTGTGCTCAGCGTCATGCCAGGTTGCTGATCTAGAGGTGGGCCCGGCTTCGATGGAACTCAGAGCCTTTTGGGAAAGAAAAACATCATTCAGATAATCACACACACATACACACTGGCTGTGGTCACAGCCAGTGAAGTTCAGGGAACAAGAAAATGCAGGACAGTGACCGGGACCATCTAGGACTTCAAGGAGGGCTTCTCAGAGGCAGTGGCGGCTGAGCAAGGGCAACCAGATGCAAGGGGCTGGCCAGGAGGCGATTGGAGATCTCCAGGCCAGGGAACAGCGTGCACACGGACACGAGGACTGGGTGTCTGCCCCACCCAGGAAATGGAAAGAGGATTGGGCATCAGGAGAGCTGGGTTCAAATCCCTCTGCTGCCACTTTTAACTCTGACCATGGGAAGTCACCTCACCTCTCTAGGCTTCAGCTTCCTTGTCCATGAAAAGGAGATAATGCTTGTTCCACAGGGCATTCATGTGGGTTAAACGAATTACAGTATGGGAAGGGGTTTTGTGAGCTGTACAACTGTGTACATGTGAAGGATGGTCATAATCATCTTCAGGGTCGGCTCTTCCATCTCCTTTTCTACCCCATACTGTTCCCTCTAAACTCCCTGCTAAGTAAGGGTGGGTCAAGGTGGGGGAAATGGTCACCATTTTTTGAGCACCAACTCTATGCTAGGAACTGAGCTAGGTCCTTTACGTTCATTATTTCATTTCATCCCCATTTTACAGATGAGGAAAACTGAGACCCAGGCAGGTGTAGAGTTCACGTGTGAAGGGCTTTAAAGCTTTATCCATCATCACAGGCTGTCCTGCGGTCACTGCAGGGCATGGGCAAGCACCCTATCCTTCTTACACACTTTTATTGTTTTCCATATGCTGTGCAGTGGCGCTTAACTTGAGGTGTTCACAGACTGACTCATGGACAGACCTTTGTAATTTAGTGTTCCTAGAACAACTAGAAAGAAATAAAACTGGGCTGGGTGGGTCTGCCTGGGCTTCACGGACCCTTCCTGACCTGCCTGGGAAGGCGACACCCTCATTGTGTCTAGGGCAGCGTGTTGTTGGCCTCACCCATCCATGAAGGAATTAAGTGAGCCCAGTGCATCCCTGAACCTGTTTGTAAATCCTGAAACTCATGAATTCTCCATGAGGTATACTTGGCAATTAGCCGAATGCAATTGCCTTAGTAACCAAGTTTACACCCAGGCCCCATGGAGTGGCGTAGCCTTTGAATGTAATGAATCAATGTCAACCATGCTGATGCTTGTTCTTTGCAGGATGAAAGAAAAACCAACAAACCCCAAGCATGGCTTGACCAGATGCACTTTCTCTCCCAAAGGATAAAGTGAGAGGAAAATGATTTGAGTTGCAGCAAGAGGTTTTAAGCCAGATGTAAGAAAGAACTGACTCACCAGGCTGTGTGTACATTTTAAAAATTGTTTCCATACCTTTAAATCAAGACCTGGGTCTCTAAGTGGTACATCCAGGCTCTACCATGAACTCTGTGACCTGGAGCAAATGTTTAACTGCTCTCAGCTGCAGTCTTCTTGTCCAGTAAAATAAGGATAATAATATTACCTACCCATGTTAGTTTGCTTGGGCTGCATACAAAGTACCACAGGCTAGGTAGCTTAAACAACAGAAGTTTATTTGCTTATAATTCTGGGGGCAGGAAGTTCAAAGTCAGTGTGTCAACAGGGTTTCTTCTGAGGCCTCTCTTCTTGTAGACCACCACCTCCTCCCTGTGTCCTCACATGGTCGTCCCTGTCTGTACGTACAGCAGAAATTAACACAACATTGTAAATCAACTATACTTCAATAAAATAAATTTAAAAAAATAATAAACACTTCTCCAGGAATGGGCCTGAGGCCTGTGACAGCTGTGCCTTATTCTGAAATTGTGTCCTTATGACTCTTCCGGGCTCCTCTTTCCCTCTTTTTGTACAAGTACAGTGGTAGTGGTGGCTAGTTTTCTTTGATGGCCTCAGTTGATGGTTTTCAAAGTTGACAGCCACATCTCAGCATTCACTTTTTATTTTTGAGATTATGTTAGAATATGGAATCCCAGACACCGGCCACCAGCACTGTGGGTACCAGAGGGCAATTAAGGGAATTTATATAAGAAGGGACAGATATATGTTTTGTAAAGCCGTTCGGGTCATATTAAAAAAGAAATACAACCTTGTATGTGGGTGTTGTAATAAAGAAACATATCCTGAAATCCAAGTAACATAACTTTGCTTATCAAATAACATACGTATTATAGGCATGCTCCTGGAATTATGAGATTCATTTTCTTCTTGAGTATTTCCCCCAGGTAGAGAACATTGATCTAGAGGCAAGTTGAGAATGGGCCTTGTCTGCTGACATGTGACCTTTGACCCTCTGTAAATACTTCTTTCTTCATCAATAAAATAGGAGTAGTGAGTGATACTTGCCTCTAGAGTTGTGTCAGAATTGAGCAGGGTGACACAGAAGGTGATGCCACAGCACCTGATCCAGAGAAGCCACACTCCTTGTGAAACCCGCGTGACCTGCCCACGTGGTGCCCAATTCACGGTAGGCTCTCCAGGAAGTGCAGCTGTGAGTAGTATCAGGACTTCTGATAATGTGGAGGCATCGTGTTGGGGGCTGGGGGCTGTACATGGTCCCTGCCCTCCACAGGAGGCAGGAGAGAGACAGGAGGAAGAAGTGAAATCTAACGAGTAGCAACAATATGCGGTTTCAGAATCGGTACCCAGTTTCTGGAAGGACAGTCCACACCAATATGGTGAGAGATTCCAAAATGTGAGAACCAAGTTCATCAGGCTCCTGTCCCCCATCGGCTTGCTGCTGGATGGGTGCCAGCTGGCCACAGAGGTCCACAGCCAAGGTGAATCCCACCCATTCAACCCTGGCTCAGTCACTGCATCCAGCCTCCCTCCCCAGTGCCCGTTCTGGTAGCTCATCCCCAAGACTGAAATGTCTTTGCTCCTTCTGCTACTAACAACAGGCGTGCATCCTACAGGCCTGGCCCTTGGCTGGTTGCTCTCATAAAAGCCCACCTACATCAAACGGAATCATCTAGTACCAGCCAGCCTGGAGGAAAATCCCAGGTATTGCCTCCTAAGTCTAACAACCTGAAGTTGGCTCCATAATCAAATAAAGCCCCTCATAAGTGGTCTCAACCCACCTGTCTAAACCCATCTCCCTCTACCCACCAACCTCTAACGCCCCACTCCGGCACGACCAGTCTTCTCCAGCCCCAGAGCTGGCCATCCTTCCTCCTGTCCCCAGTCCTGCCTGTAATGCCTTACATGTAACTCCTTGGACAGCAGTGAGGAACTACAGAAGTTTCTGGATCACACGACTGAAACTATCGAATTTGCATTTCAGAACTCGATAAAGATAAGCTCCTATAATAGTTAGGATGTAGGTTTAGGCGCTTTAACAATGGGCAAAAAAATGACTAAAACAAACAAATCATCACCGTAAGTACGTGGAGTATGTGTTATTTTCCAGTTTACAGCTGAGGAAACTGAGGCTCGCCCGGGGCATTGTGCCAGGACCACGGGGCCAGCAAATTCGGGACTGGAATATGACCTCTGTGTGTCCACCTCCTCCTGCTACTTCTGTGATGTCAACAGCATGTTCTTTCTCTAGGGGTAAAATATCCACAGAATTTCATTTCACAGATGTGACTCTTTTTCCACCAGGTTTTCATTTGTCTTTATTGCTGCATAAGATCATGGACATATAACACTCAGAGACCCCCAGCAAAGGCACACGTGCAGAAATGTCCCCGCGGCCCTTTTTTGCAGTCTGGATCAGAGCCATTTCTGTGCTTATTATTATTTTTTTTAAATAGCCCAACTGACATTTTATGCTTTGTCTTATTTGGGGGTTAGGGGATAATTCAAAAGCAGAACCAGGTTTTATAGCCTCGCATGCACACTTTCTATCAAAGTGTCATTTTGCCCAGCTCTGAAATTATGGGCCTGTCCTCAGAAAACGTCACAGACTGGCCCATCCTCCCAATGCTTCTAATGCCCTTTCTGAACACACAGGCCCATTTTCAGCAGGATGACGTGCTTGGGCTGAGATATGATCAATGTGAAAAGTGGAACTGGAGGAAATGGTCCTGGAACCCGCTAACCTAGAGGCTCTGATAAGAATGCTTTGCCCATACAATGTTATTCTTATTAAATCCCGAATGAATCGGGCTCCCGTCTCCTACGTGAGGCTTTGCAGGAGTCTGCCTGGTGAGTCTCCTATGAAAGAGATCTAATTCACTTTGCTAAAAGCTCAAGAATCCACCCCTGAGGCCTCCCTATCTCCTTTTAAAGAGCAGAGATAGGACCCTCATCATTACTTATTTCAGCACTTCTTACGCACTGGGAGTCCTGCTAAGCCTTGCGTGATAGCACCTCCGTGTATACGCCCAGCAACTGTCAGATAGGGACCGTCATTCCCATTTTCCAGATGAGGAGAGTGAGGCTCAGAGTACGTTGCCCAAGATCATATAGCTATCATAACAGTTTTCTGTCGCTGCGGAACAAATTTCCACTAAACGAGCAGCTTCAAACAAACTCGTATCTATGTATTTCCTCAGAGTTTCCACAGGTCAGGAGTCTGGCCACAGCTTAGCTGGCTCTTCTGCTCAGGGTGTCACAAAGCTTTGACCCCGGTGTCCACTGAGCTGCACTCCTTTCTGGATTTTTCCCAGGCTCTCCTGGTTGTTGGCAGAATTCAGTCCCTTGTGGCTACAGGAATGAAGTCCCCCTATTTCCTTGCTGGCGCTCAGCTCCTAGAGGTGCCCGCAGGTCCCTGCCATGTGGCCACTCCTGCTCCAGCCCACCAGGACTCAGTCTGATAACCTGTAATCATGGGAATGACCCCACCACCTTTGTCCTGTTCCCTAGGCTGGACAGATGTCACAGGTTAAACCATTCACCCTCCCAGCTTTCCGTGGACTCATCTGCACGATGAGAGCCTGCTCCCAGCTTGCGTCTAACGGTTTCTTGTCATTCACATGTCAAACTAATGTCACGTCTTCTGAAAGTCCTTCCCTGGCCACCTACCAAAAACAGGTCTTTTTTCTAGACTCTGATTTGTTCTCTTCAGAGCACTTGTCTCAACTTCGGGTCGTGTCACTTATTCGCTCCTGTCAGCCTCCTAGAAGCGAGTTCCATTTGCTGGGTCTGCCTTGTTCACTGTTGCAGCCCCACTGGCCATGTGGATAAAGAAGATGTAGTAGATACATACAGTGGAATATTACTCAGCCATAAAAAAGAATGAAATAATGCCATTTGCAGCAACATGGATGGACCCAGAAATCATCATACTAAGTGAAGTAAGGCAGACAGAGAAGGATAAATATCATGATATTAATTATATGTGGAATCTTAAAAAAAAATGATACAAATGAACTTATATACAAAACAGACTTACAGATACGGAAAACAAGCTATGGTTACCAAAGGAGAAAGTTTGTGCGGATGCATGGGGAGATAAATGAGGAGTTTGGGATGAACAGATACTAACTACTATATATAAAATAGGTAAACAACAAGGGCCTACTGTAGAGCACAGGGAACTATATTCAATATCTTGTAACAAACTATAATGGAAAAGAATCTGAAAAAAATATAGAGATATATATTACTGAATCACTTTGCTGTACACCAGAAACTAATACAACATTGTAAATTAACTATACTTCAATTAAAAACATTTTTAATGTACTTTTGTACTTCTGTGTTGTCTCTGCATCGACCATGGAAGGGATGCCCCCAAGATGCTTGAGGGCCATTGACTCCCCTCCGTGCTAAGGGCCGACACAGAGGCACGTGTCAGACATTTAGTCCACACCACAAAGGAAGCTGAGGCACAGGGATGTCACCCTGATAGCAGGAGAGGCGCCGAGCAGACAGTCTGCTCCCGAGCAGGATTCGCCTAGGCAGGACACCCTCTTTCCTTGGAGTCATGGGGTCTAGTTTACCAAGCCACTCGTATCTGTGCCCCTGTTTGGTCCTCATGATATGAGAGACCATGAATGGAGGCCTTTCAGAATGCGGGCTCTGATGGATGGTGGGCCTATCCAAGGTCACACCGTGGTCAGTGGGGGAAGCTGGCTGCCACTTGACATGTACCCACCTCCTTCATTAGCTCTCTTTCTGCTCTGCCAGATGTGTAGACTCCTGTGGGCTGCTGCAGCAAATTATCACAGAATTGGTGGCTTAAAAAAAATGCAGATTCGTGACCTCACGGTTCCGTCCAGGACTGAAATTAAGGTGCCAGTGGGGTCAGCCTTCTCCAGAGGCTCCAGGGGAGAATCCTTTCCTTCCTCTTCCAGCTCCTGGGGGGGTCCTGATTCTCCTTGGCTTGTGGTCTCTGCCCCTGTCTTGACATGGCCTCTTCTCTCCTTTGTGTCTGTGTCCAAACCTCCATCTCTTTTCTAAGACGGCAGGCATTAGGATCCCCCAAACCCAGGGTGATTTCATCTTGAGATCTTTAACTAATTCCTTGAAACTGCAAAGGCCCTGTTTCAAAGTAATATCACTTTCTGAGGTCCTAAGTAGACGTGAATTCTGGGGGGAACACTCTTCTCCCTACTACACAAGGTCGCCTCTCCTTAGGTCTGCCACCACTGCCCCATCTTTTCTTGGCTCTGATACCCTGGTCCCCACTGGTCCATGCGATTCCCTGGCTGGCTGTTCCCTCTCCAGCTGCCCCCGTTCCATCTCCCCCAGGCTCCAGAGCAGTCTCCCTGCACCGTGGCTTCTGTGCCACCCCACCTGCATGTCTCCCTCTCCCACTGATTCTGAGCTTCCAGAGGGGAGGGACTGTGTCCCCAGCTCTCTGCCCAGACCTGCCAGGAGGAAGCATTTGAGGACTCTCCCGGGAATGCCCTGGAAGGAAAAGGAAGAAGTCAGAGGAGGGAGTGAGGGATGAACAAGGAAGAAAAGGAGAGGGGTGGGCAGAAAACGCCGAAACAGGGCAGTTTCAGCATCAGCAGAGGCGGCAGCTCAGGCCAAGGACCTTGCAGGCCTTTTGGGCTCATGTTCTTGGTCCACAGCCAGCGCCTCCGAGATCCACACACCCCAAAGAAAGTCATTGTAGTTCTAGTGACACCTTAAAGAAAGGATGCTCTTGGGCTTCCCTGGTGGCGCAGTGGTTGAGAGTCCACCTGCCGATGCAGGGGACACGGGTTCATGCCCCGGTCCGGGAAGATCCCACATGCTGCGGAGCGGCTGGGCCCGTGAGCCGTGGCCGCTGGGCCTGCGCGTCCGGAGCCTGTGCTCCGCAACGGGAGAGGCCGCAACAGTGAGAGGCCCGCGTACTGCAAAAAAAAAAAAAAAAAGAAAGGATGCTCTTGAATATTTGCTGCTGTGTTTTCATTCTTGACAAGTATTTATTTTCCCTTCTCTCACCTTTTCTGGAGAAACCCTCCTGGGAGAGGCCCTAGACAGGGGCCAAGTGTTTGCTGATTTGAGCCACAAACACTTGACTCCAGGTCTTCCGTCTTTTGTTTTAATTGTGTGAGCTCTCCAGTTCATCCTCCCCCTGGGGACTCCCCTAACGACCAATCTCTGTTCACCAGGGACATGTGTTTGTGAACTTGGCACCTGGGGTTCCATTGGCTTAATGCTCATCAGTATTCACAAGTCACAATGAAAATGAAAATTTAAAGCTATGGTTTGAGTGTATCTTTCTTCCCCAAAGCGTAGGCATTACCTCATATTGTTACAAATATAACCATGGTGTGTTTTCAGGTAGAATTGCTATTTGATAAACTCAGGAGCAATCGCTTTTTATTTCGAAGAAAGCTGTCATTAGTCTCAAAAGATTTGACATTTACTCTAAATGAGTGAGTGGGGCTTGCAATTCTAAAACCTATGGCTTTAATACAAAGCTTTGGAAAGTGTATGCATGTTAATGATGGGTAAATCAGAGCTGAAGCTGTCCACTGAGTTTCTCCAAGGCTGTGTTTCTCTCACATTCATTCTTCCGTGTTTCCTGTGTGTTGACAAAGGTTCTTTTCCCCCCCAAACTCTACTCAGGCTCTTCTGATGAGTTCTTCTGAAACCCGACCTCGTCTTTTGTACTTCTGTCTTGTCTCTGCATCATCCGGTCTTAGCAAGAACCTGCTAAATTGGTTTAGCCAGAATCCCCCATCCTCCCGACCTGATCATCCTCTGATCAGGTTGCTCATCCCCTGGGTGGCTTGATCACCCTGGCCTGCCATCAGCAGGAATCCTGAACCCCCCTCACCTCTGATGTCTCCTCTTAGTAACTTTCCATCCACCGATCCCCACCTGCTCCTCGGCTACAAATCCCCACTTGTCCCCGTTGTGTTCAGAATTGAGCCCAGTTCTATGCTGAGCTGTCTTTTCCCCTTTGGTGATTGCAACTGAATAAAATCTGTCTTTACTGCTTTAACTACTGTCCTGGTTTTTCTTTGACTGTGTCTGCTGGTGACAGACACCATGCTAGGGGTGCAGAAGTGAAGAAAGCAAAACCCCTGCCTTTAAAAAGCACAGCTTGGAGTTGGGAGCCCTTTGCTATAGTGATGACATAGAGCAGAATTTTCCAGAAACTCCCCAGCCGAGATTTCGCTGCACATGGCCCGCTGTGTGCAAAAGGGATCAGCAAACTTCTGAAGGACCAGATAATAAATATTTTAGGCTTTGAGGGTCACATCAGTCTGTGTTGTACATTTCTTTTCATTTTTGCTTTGTGTATGTGTGTGTCTTGTTTTGTTTTTTACAATCTTTTAAAAATGTAAAAGCCCTTCTTAGCTCACAGACTGTACAAAAACCAGCTGATTGCTGGGTGTGGTCTTTTAAGAAACTGAATTGACATCTTCAACCCTGATTTAGTCATCATGAACGTGCATACACTTTCCAAAGCTCCATGTAAAAATCACAGATTTTAGAAATTCAAGCCCCAGTCACTTCTTTATAATAAATGTCAAATCTTCTGAGATTGTACAAAAACTGGCAGAGGCTGTGGACAAGGCTGACCAGGACAAGTTACTGAACCTCCCAGAGCCTCAGTTCCCGGGTCTATAGAGCAGAGACCATTACACCTGGGAGGTTTAGTACCTAGCAAGGTGGGAGGGCTAAATTCCATCAGGAAGGATAAGTGTCTGTACCCACCAGTAGAGCCCCTGTGCTCAGTGAGCAGTCATTCCTGGGACTCAAGAGGCCAGAAATCATTAAGAATATTGAGGAGAAAAATATTCACACAATCCACTTGCAGTTCCAGGAAGAGGAAAGGGAAGGAAGCAAGAACACAGGGCTCCACTATCATAACAATCACTCTTCCGCTCCCTGTCTGAGCCCTCACGCCGGGGGAGAGACAAGCACTCTAGGTGTTGTCAGGCATTTATCCCCAGTTGTCATGTTTGTCACGTGCTCCTCGGTAGGCTCCAGAAATACATTTTCAGCTTCTTTGTTTTCTCTTACAGAGACATCAAGCCAGACAACATACTGCTGGATGAACACGGTAAGCCTGTTATGAACGCTTTCTAGAGACTATTTCAGTGGGAACTTTGAGGCTCTGGGAATTTGGTCCTGGTCCTGGTGAGTTGGAGTTTAGGGTTGACTAGAAAGCCTTCTTTTGTTTCAATCCTGGTGAATGAACACCTGTGTAAATTTCTGGTCTGTGTCCTGCTGCGGTGAGTTAAGTCCAATGTATTTGATGGTTTCATATCTAAAGACATCACCATTCACGTCCTGGTGTGAGGACAACAGGGCAGAAATGGGAATGGGATACAAGGTTGGGAAGCTCTGAGCCTCCCACCCCTGCTCTCCAACCTGTGAACCCGGGGCTTCAGAAATGTCATTCACCTCTCTAAGCCTCAACGTCATCTTCAGTAAAATGGGGAAAATGATACCCATCTTCCAGATTGTCATGGGGATCAAATGTGATAGGGTGTGCTTGGCAAGCTAGAAATCAGTAATCAGTAATCCTCTAAGCCCTCCCTCATCCAGGCTTCTCAAGCTTTTATGTGTGTACGGAGTGTGGGCATCTTCTTAAACGGATTCAGTGGAGTGAGGTGGACCTGAGATTCTGCATTTATAACACCTCCCAGTTGAGGCTGACACTGCTGGTCCATGGAGAAGGCTCCATGTCAGCGGCTCTCCAACTCTGGTCTTATCGGAATCCCCTGGGGGACTTGGTAAGAATCAGAGGCCAGACCCTGTCCTGTTTAGAGAACCTGGGCCTCTGTGTTCTGAGTCAGTCCCAGGGATGTGGTGCCCAGTCAAGTCAGGACCACAAGTCCAGGGCACAGCCCAGCAATGACTGACAGTCCCCTGCAGTCCATGCCAAAGGCAGCTTTGCAGCCAACCATCATGGCAGTCTTGGAGACTAAATTCCCTGATGTTGCTTCAGGAACTCATCTCCCAAGGGCTTTCAGGGCTGTGGGCTGGAGTGAGCAGGTGGGGATTTTTCTGATGTGCTGCTGAATCTTTCAGGGATGAGTCTGCCGCCTCATCTACACGGCTCCTCTGACCTACCTCCCCCACTCCCTCCCGCAGGCTGAGGCTGTGGCTCCAGGCCGAAGCCCCTCTAGGACTTGTGTGTGTCACCAGTGTGTCTCAGGGAATCCTACCTCGTTGTATAAACCCCTTGGTACTGGGAGACAGAGTGGGAGTGGTAGATGGGACCATCTGGGCTCCAGTCTCCCGCCAGAGGCTGAAACCAGACCAAGTGCTTTGGGGCAGAGAGGTGAAATCCCTGTGCCCCCGAATGGAAGGTCAAGGATGACCTTAGGTTGCCAGGGGGAAACTGAGCAGAGCTGAGGCTGCAAATCAAGGTCCCCAGTTTGTATCTAAAAGGCAGGAACCCCAGACCTGGGTCTCAGCTGGTCCCCCAACTAGCTGCGTGTCTTCAGTCAAGTTGCAAAACAAGTAATACCACCTTGCAGGGTGGCAAAGGTCTAAGATAAGATGGTGAGGATCAGCCACTGTCCCAGCACCAGGACATAAAGGTGCTCAGGAGGGCTTGTATTAGCTTATAGTTCTCAGCCTCTCCTGTCCCTTCTCTGCTCAGATCACAGAAGCAGGTGAGGTGGAGGAAGAAGAGGCACAGGCTGGGTGATGCAGGACCCCTGGCAGGGCTGTCCTGGAAACCAGGGGTGTGGAGGGCAGGGTTCTGGCTGGGATCCTCACGGCCCCTGCCTAGAGACTTGAGAGAGACTTTTGGACAAAGACCTTTCAGGCCCTGGGCAGCTTTCCAGAAGCAAAATCAAGGCAGGAACACCAAGCAGTAGGAATAATTCAGCCAGTTCCTCTAGGATGAAATGAGACTCAGCAAGCCTGTGGGGTAACCAGGGCCTGCCTGACGCCATAGTTCCTGCCCGATGCTGCAGCCTCGGGTCAGAGCTCACACAGCCTTCTCTGGGTTCCCTCGTTCCTGAGCTCCTGGATCTCCGTCCATCCCTTCCTACCTCCCCTTCTGTGCTCGTCCTCACCTCTCCCCCTCAGCCCTTTCCCACTTTCCTCCCAGATCTCCCCACCCTTCACCACCTCCCACATGCCTTACACAGTGTCCTGACCCTGCCCTCTGGCTTTGCAGCATCCCACACGCTCCCCAAGGATTCGAACCCTCCTCTCTTCTCTAAGCTCCTTTTTCATCAAGCTTGCTGTCAAGACAGAGCACTGAACACTATTCCATACTAAGATGTGAATGGCTGATACCCTCCCCTCCACCAGCTTTAGCATCCATGAGTGCCTTTTTAGGCAGTGCAGAAGGAGAATCAGGAGCAGAGAATTCTCAAAAAGCACAAATCTTCTCCCCTAGGAGAGAAGGACAAGAGAGGAGACTGTGGCTATGTTTTTCCTTTCCCTGATTTATGACAGGAGATAGATGCTCATCAGCTTTTCTTTCATTTTTTCTTACTTAGTCATTGTTGCCTTTTTTCCCCCTCCAGCTTTATTGAGGTGTGACTGGCAAATAAAAACTGTATATGTTTAGGTTGTACAATGTGATTTTTTAAAGGTGTACAACATGAGGATTTAATACCCATATACATTGTGACATTAACAACACACGGTAATTAACGTATCCAGCGCCTCTTATAGTTACCTTCTTATTGTGTGAGTGGTGAGAACATTTAAGATCTACCCTCTTAGCAAATTTCAACCACACAGTACAGTGTTATTAACTACCGTCACCATGCTGTACGTGAGATCTCCTTACCCTGTTGTTAAATGCATAAAAAAAAACCAGCTTACAAAACAGATAACTATGTGTTTCTATTTAAAGAGTTTGCTGATGGATCTCATTAAGTGTTTTCTCAGAGAACAAGTTGGTTGCTGTGTTTACAGTGAGTTATAAGCGTAATTAAATGAATGCATTCATATTTTATTTAAAATGTTCAAGATCTGCTGGTTATACAAAATCCAAGGCTCTCACAGAAGTGTCTCTGCTCCCCCGGTGCCTGCTCTGCTTTCTGATCTTTCAGGCTGGTTTTATCGCCTAGAATGGGCGCTAATTGTACTTTGAGATTTGGGGTCTCTTGGCTAACAGCAAAAGCAGAGGGAGACCATACCTGGAGGTAAAATGAAGTTGAAGGAAGATGTAGCATCATAGCACAGTGTGAGAGGAAGAGTTGAGAGTGCTTTAGGGCTGAGGGCAAAGTGCTCTAGGAAATGGGGAATTTAAAACTGTAGAGGGAAGGGGAAGGGACTGCATTCATTTTCTGTTGGTACAATATTGCTGGGTGATGAATAACCACATGACTTTAATGGCATAAACAAGAAGCATCCAGTTAGCTCACAGGCCTGTGGGGTTAAGCTCCTGTAGGCGGGGCTTGCTCCTAAGATTGAGGTCCTGCAGGGTCAGCCAGGCAGCTACGGTGACATTGGCTGTGCTTACTCCCATGTCTGGGGGTCGCCTGGCTACCAGCTAGTACACTATGACCTTGACTCATTGACTGGGCAACTCGGCCTAGCTCCTCACGGCTCACCTTCTGGCAGGCCAGCCCTGTGTGACCTTGCGTGGCCATAGCAGAAACAGAGGCAGGGAAAGCCCAGTCACTTGAGCCACCACCTGCATCACATTTGCTGCCATCCCAGTGGGCAAAGCAACTCACAAGACCCAACCGGGTCGGGGTTGGGCACTGCCAAATGACATGGCAAAAGGAAGGATACAGAGGAGGAGGAACTGCGGAGATTAATGCGATCATGCAGCAGATGCGCAGGTGGGGGGCTGGTCTTTAACACACGGGAGCTTGACTTCCCCCCAAATGAGCAAAGAGCCGGGAGTCAGAGACAGAAGGGCAGTGCCTGCGTTTTGCCCTGAGTGTCTACTGAGGACCCTTGGTCAAAATGTACTGACCATATACTGTCCGCTTTCTTACCTGGGGTTTCACATTCTCGAACTGAACCAACCTCAGGTGGCAAACATTCAGGAAAAGAACTCCGGAAAGTTCCAAAAAGCAAAACTTGAATTTGCTGCTAGCTAGCAACTATTTACATAACATACGCATTGTACTTACAACTATTTACATAGCATTTACATTGTACTAGGTATTTATAAGTAAAAAAAAAAATGTATATGGAAGGGTGTGCCCAGGTTATATGTAAATTCTACACCATTTTATACATGGGGCTTGAGCATCCAAAGATTTGGGTATCAGTGGGGGTCCTGGAACCAATCCCCAGCAGATACTGAGGGACAACTGTAGCTCTGTCCTCTTCCGTATGCAAGAAAGTAATTCCTTCACTTTTGCAGACCGGCCATAAGCCAGGTGTTGTGACAGGCGACCCAAGGACACAGACCCCCTGGGGCCGAGGACATCGTGGTCTAGGGTGGCGCTTCTCAGCCACGGCTGCATGTCACCCAGGAACTGTAAAAGGTGCCAATGCCAAGGTCCCGCCCGCAGAGGCACTCACTTGACTCATCTCGCAGGAGAAAGTGCTGGGCGCGGTGGTGGGGTGAAGGTGGGGTTAAAGTTACCAGGTGGTTCTAAGGTGTAGCCAGGGCTGAGGGAGGGACAGAAAAGTAAACAGGTGATTCCGACCCAGCAGGGTCAGTGCTGGGACGGGCAAGGGTGAGGCTGTGCCGGAGCAGAAGGGCAGTGAAGCTGGGGGAGGGGGAGGGGGAGGGAGGGCTTTCCGGATCCTCCCTCCAGAGTGTGGGCACCAGAGCATTTGAGAGCAGAGCATTCCAGAGGGCAAGGGAGAAAGCTCCACTGGCCAGAGGACAGCAGGCTGTGAGGCGTAGAACTCATTCTTTTCTCAGGGACCTCGGGATGGGCGCTTGGGGATCAGAAACCTCACCTGGATCTTTAGTAACAGGTGACACAGCAGCCATGCCAGCAGAATGAATTTATTTTCTCATTGTATTCACCACGTCTTCTATTTCCTGTAATCGGATGCTTGACTTCTGCACACTCCAGGCCACTATCCACTTGCCCTAAACACCCCAGTGCCAGGATCCAGACAGCCAGGGACAGCTCCTGTGCCCCAGAACCCCTGAAATTATTCAGACTAGCCAGTCCTAAGCCTGCTTGCCCTGCCTTGCCTGTTCCTTCCCACAGAAACCGCCAGAAAGGCTCTTGCCCACATTTTCTCCCTTCTCCCTCTGTCTCATGACTAACGCTAGTGCTTCCCTGGGGGGGGGCCCACATGGTGTGATGTGACCCCCTCCTCTTAGGAACTGTGAGTAACAAACAACTATCTTTTCAATGGCAATTGTCTCCTAATCTGTTGACTTCACTTCAAATTTTCTATTAACAGGCTCTATTTCAGAGCACTCATTCACTGGACTTATTTCAAAGAATTTCCTCTCCATCTGTTGCTGACATATTTGTCGGCAAGTGTGATAAGTGTTCCCCAAAACGGCAGTGGCCAGCAGCAACACCCCCTTATCACTTGTCAAAACACTGTATGTGCTGTGACATCCCCATCACGAGACTCCAGGAAATTAACAAATCAGGCGTGTGTTGATTCTGAAGCCTCAGATGCAGGGATTGAAGCAGCTGAGATGGAAGTGGGAAAAGCCACCCAGGCAAGTTGGGGGGCAGAGGTGTTTCTGCTAAGTCAGAGGGGCCAACAGTGGGTGTCATTATTCTAGACGAGTTTAAGGATAAAGCTTAGGAATGTGGCTTAAAGCTAGCCTGGAGTCCTTGGGAGGTTTGTAATGAGATTCTTTCTGAAGACTGCTGGGAATGGAAGTGTCTAGCCCAGTGTGATGTCTTAAAGTCCTGAAGACCCAGAGCAGGAATCTCTGAGGACCCCCAATAAATAGCCCCCTGTATTAGTTTCCTAGGGGTGCTGGAACAAAGTCCCACAAATTGAGAGGCAATAAACAGCAGAGATGTATTGTCTCACAGCCCTGGAGACTAGGAACCCGAGGTCAAGGTGTCCGCAGGGCTGTGCCCCCTCTGAAGGTGACAGGGAAGGGTGTGTGTCAGTTCTGTTTGCCAGCTTCTGGTTTGGAGACACGCATACTTCCTTGACTTGAGACAGTGTAACTCCAGACTTCAAATGGCATTCTCCTTCTGCTTCCAGACCTTGCCTGAGTGCACTTGAAAGGCAGAACCTAAATCTTGTCCAGAACCCTAGCTGCAAGAGGGTCAGGACATGTGGTTTTTCTCTCTTTCTGGTCCTTATAATACAGGAAGCAGGAAAGAATGGAGTGGAAAAGGATGCTAGGTATCAAAAGATAGTCTCTATCCCCGTGCCTCTCACAGTCATTGCAAAGAGCAAATCATGGCTGAGAAAGTTTATAAAAACCTCTCTGTAAACCTAATTCACTGTGATTAGTATGATTGCATAAAATTACATACAGAGACGTGGAAGGGAAATGATTGATCAGGTAGCCATGGCTATGCTGCAGTAACTAATTAACCCCAAATCTAGTGACTTAACATTAAAAGCCACAGAAGTAGAGAAAAGGGGAAAGAAACTCAGAACTGTTGAGCCCTCTCAAAAGCCTTGGGGGAGGCGGTTTCCAAGCAGCATCAAATCAAATAGGGTGTGAAGGCTGGGCAGGTTTTATGAAATCACAGTATATCCCGGGGGAAAGCGTTGAAACTCGTCTTGGGTGGGAGTTCCCCCAAATCTCAGCCTAGGAGCTCAAAAAATCCCACACGTGTTGCATTTCTTGTACCCTGCTATTGTTTGTTCACCCCCGCACAGGGGGAGCAGGAAGCACACAGATTCTTTTGTTTTTTGAAGATTTATTTATTTATTATTTATTTATTTTATTTAGTTTTGGCTGCGTCGGTCTTAGTTGCGGCACGCAGGATCTTCATTGAGGCACGCGGGATCTTTCGTTGCGCCACACAGGCTCTTCGTTGTGGTGCGCGGGTTTCTCTCTGGTTGTGGCATGCGGGTTTTCTCTTCTCTAGTTGTGGTGCAGCACAGGCTCCGGGGCGTGTGGGCTCTGTAGTTGTGGTGCGCGGGGTCCAGAGCACGTGGGCTCTGTGGTTTGCAGCACGCGGGCTCTCTAGTTGAGGCCCGTGAGTTCAGTAGTTGAGGCGCGCAAGCTTAGTTGCCCTGCGGCATGTAGGATCTTAGTTCCCTGACCAGGGATCGAACCAGCATCCCCTGCATTGGACGGGGGACACTGGACAACCAGGAGAGTCCCACACAGATTGTTCTGAAAGTCCTTCTTTCCCATCCCATGTCCAAGATAGGGGAGGAGGTCAAATCAAATAGAATAGAAGAAAATCAGAGGGTCATTCATTCTACATCAGGCAAAGGTGTGCCCCAAAACAGAGTCAATCTTTGGTTGAGGTAAAGCCAAATGAAGCCTGGATAAGCTGGTGCCCTGGAATTTGATTTGGTTTCTTTCTTTCTTTCTTTTCTTCTTCCTTCCTTCCTTTTCCCTCTCCTCACCCCACCCCCACCCTCTCTTTCTGCCACTGTCCTGCAGTACATTCACTGTCATCTCCATGAAGACAAGTGGGAAGAGGGAACAGTGCCCAGGATGTGTGATCCTGAGGGAAGTATCACAGCCAGGGTAGCAACACACTGACATCTTGGAAGTACAGATATTATTAGCAGTGAGCATGTGAGCCTGTCATGGGCGGGGCAGTTGGGTCTACAGCAAGGTTCTCATCCTCTTGGGCATCCAGCTGCATCTTTTCAGCAGCACCACTGTGACCTCTGGCTGAGGCATGATGTAGACCCTGTAAACCAGCTAAGGTGGGGATAGTTGTTCCCATGAGGCTTTACTCCAAATTCCAGGGAAACAAGGCAGAAAATAATGTGGGAGGAGATCATCTCTTACACATGGACCCCCTGTCAGCCTAACTCCCAATCTAGTGCCCTCTGGTGGGCACTACCTTAGCACTCACTCCCGGGAATTCACAGCCACGAATCCAATCTTGGCTTCCTGAGGACAGATCTAGAGAGAACTCACTCTGCAGTAAACAAAGCCTGCCGTTGGGTTGACTATCCCCTCCCAAGCAGACCCCATCTTTTCCTGGATTGTGGCCTTGTCGGTCTCAGTGAGAGCACTGCACTGCCCTCACTCATTTGGTAAATACCCACGTGGGTTTGGGGCTATTTCATTACAGGGGCTGAGAGGGGAGAAGGGAAGGGAGGTGGCATGGTGGAGCAGGAGTAGACGCTTGTGCAATGTAGCTGCAGAAGAAACAAATGAAAAGTCAGCAAAATTCAGGAGGGCTTTGGATGTTTTCTCCTGGAATATATAGGGAAGATGCAGGAATCAGTCTTCGAAGTAGGAGTCCCTGTTGCTGGTAATACTGAGAAGATTCTCTGCATTGCCAATTATACCCCAATGAGGGGACTGTGGATGGGACTTTAGCCCCGTGTAATCTCCATCACCCCACCCGCCCCCAGTTCCATGACACAGGTAACTGGCACATCCTTAGTGTCTGCAGTTTCAAGCCCCCTCCACCCATAGGCACAGGTAGGAGGTGCTCATTGAATGATTGCTAAGTGAATGAAGAAATGAGTGAGAATTTTTCCGAGTCACATGGATGTCAAGTACTTCTGTACTCGGAAAATAATAGCCCATGTTACAGGTCCTCGTGGTGCCAATCCTGACACTGGCTCCAGTGATTACAAAAACCTTGGAGAGAGGGTGGCTGAGTTCCATCAGCTGAGGTCCAGCTGAAAACGTGACATTGCTGCAGTTTTAAAAGTCAAAACTTGAAATGGGGTGTTGTCAGCACCTGTAAATATCATGATAGCCTGAAGAAGTAAAGAATGAAGAAAGGTGATGGGATTGCCTACCATATTTCCTTCATTCAGTCTTTTATTTGGTCAGTTGATCAGCCAGTCAACAAACACTTGATAAGTACCTTTTCCAGGTCAGGCCAGTGCTAAGGTACTGGGGACACAGAAGTGAATGAGGGAGGATTCCTGGCCTCAAGGAGATGGACAAAGTGACAGATACAACATGGTGCATGCTAGCATGGGAATGACAATGGAGGGGACTGTGGAGGTACGGGTCGGGGTCCAGAGGAGAAGCCTAAACTAGTCAGTCTGCCATGGACTAAATGTGTCCCCACCAAAATTCATGTTGAAGCCTTCACCCCCAGTGCGATGGTACTTGGAGTTGAGGCCTCTAGGAAGTAATTGGGTTTGGAAGAAGTCATAGGGTTGGAGCCCCCATGATGGGATTCGTGCCCTATAAGGGGATGAAGGGACCAGAGCTCTCTCTCTCTCTCCACCATGTGAGGATACAGCAAGAAAGCTGTCATGTAGACTAGGAAGAAGACCTTCACCAAGAACCCGACCATGCTGGCACCCTGATCTTGGACTTCCAACTTCCAGGACTGTGAAGAATAAATGCTTGATGTTTACACCACTCAGTCTGCGGTAATCTGTTTTAGCAGCCCAAGCCAACTAAGACACACACACCCCTCATGGTAGTGAGTCTCCTGTTAGTGGAAGCAAGCAAGCAAATGTCAGATGTGCATCCAGCAGTAATATAACTCTCCAGCCAGGTTTTGAAGAATGAATGGAAATCTGCCAGGCAGGGGGGAGGAAAAAGCATTCCAAATGGTATCAGAGTCTTGGAGGTGTGATGAATTTCCATGAGTTCAGAGAAAGGAGAGAAGCAGGGCTGGAGTTCAGGATTCATAAACAGGGCTGGAAGGATGATTATTGATTATTGATTCTCTCATTAAAACTTGTACTAACAGATCTCACACAATATCCTGGGCTCCTTCTCTCCCTGAATTTTGAATGTTTTTAATTTACAGAAAACCAATAGCTGAAAAGTCAGTTCATATTTGCACATTTTGTAGTAAATTTCCATTCTCCTTAGAAGGAACTCGGAGACCTCATATGGCACTAATTTTCACTTTCCACATCTTGACTCAACCGTTAAAGAGACACACCGGGAAGTTACAGCTCATCAGCTCACGCGGTACAGAAACCAGAAGTGGAATTCTGCTGTCTGGCGCTCCTGTTGGACGTGAATTCCCTGTAGATTGGTCGGCTTCAGAGCTGCCCCAGATTCTCCACCCCAGAGGGCCGGAAGGAAGTAAGGGCTGGGCTGTGAGACAGCTCTGAAGGGGGCAGCGTGGGGCGGAGGGAAACACCCGCCCGGGAAGAGGCTGGAGACAAACAGCTTCCCACGTATCAGCTGCTAACCGTGGATGAGTCACTGGTCTCTGGAGCTTCAGGCTACTCTTCTGTGAGAAACAGGGTAGCCATACCCACCCCCCCATAAGAGTACTTAAAGGAGTAAATGCGCTTCAGCACCAATTATGTACCAGTTATGCAACCCTAAACAACAGCAGCTTAAATAGATGGGGGGTACGTTTTTTTTCTCCCTCTTTATCAGTTTCCCTGCTTTGACTGTTGCCCCTACAATCCATACACAAGCCAAAGTGATTCTAAAGTGAGTTGGATTGTATCTCTCTTTCTCAAAACCCTCTCACTTGGAGTAAAAGCCATCTGAGCCCCTTTCCCACTTTCTCTCTCTGGCCCCCTCGCTGGTCCCTTGCAGGGCCTTTGTGCTGAGCATTCCCTCTGCCATCACACTCCTCCCCCAGAAGTCCAATGGCTTGCTGCCTCTCTTCTTTGGGTCTTTGCTCAAAGGTCACATTCTCAGTCCCTATCTACCCTGTTTAATGCTTACAACTACCCTACAAGGTACTTATTAATATTAGAAGAGTCAGAGGCTTATAGAGTGAAATAACCTGCCCAAATCTCATGGTAAGTGTCTGCATCGATTAGGACACCAGCAGTGTGTGGCAAAGAACAGGGAGCCCAACTCAAATAGTCCTAAGCAATAAAGGGGTTTTTTTAGCTTGTATAGCTGAAGCCCAGTGGAATGTAGCTTCAGGCAGGGTTCGCTCAGGCTTTGGCACCATTTCTCTGCCACCCTTGCAGCTCTGCCTTCTCCAAGGATAGGCTTCATCTTTAGCTTGTCTTTCTTTGTGGAAGCCAATGGGTTCTACTGTTCCTCGGGGGGCAGGGGGGTGGTTATATCCCCACATCACACTGGCCAAAGGCAGAGAATATCACTTTAGGTAGCTCCTGAAAAAAAAGAAAGAAAACTCTTCATTTCCTGAATCCCTAGAAAATCATCTCCCCAGTTTTCATTGGCCCCAATTGGTTCATATGCCCAACCCTGAGCCAACTGTTAGAGCCAAAGGGGGAGGTTAGCCTGGCTGGCTGCAGCTGGAGCCACATGCCCCATTCCACAGCCAGATGTGCAGGGATGAGTAATTGCTGAGATAAGGGGATGTGAGTGGCCACAAACAGCAGATGTCCCACACAGGAGCACAGCTGTTTGTTCTTGAGTAATCTGACTCTAAAGACTGCGTTCTTAACCACTGTGCTCTAAGCCCTTCAACCAGGGAAAGGACACCATCATTGTATGCAGATGATATGCTTCTATGCCTAGAGACACCAAAAGGCTCACTAGAAAAATTATCAAAATTAATAGTGGGTTGTAAAAGTTAAGAGAGACACAATTGCTTTTCAAAGACTCACAAATTTTTTTTTAATGAAACAGAAGTAGTTTTCTCTTTGTAAAAGTCTAATCTCTCCTCCATTGACATTTACTGTGACCCAAGCTGCTTCTACTTTGTTGCTCCTCATCTGTGTGGCCCAAAATATCCCCCCAAGTTCACATAACAGGTGACAGAATGGGGGGGTAGTGGAGGGAAGGAGGGAATTCTCATTCCCTTTAAGGAAATATCCTGAAAGTTGCAAATATCTTTCTGTTCATATCCCATTGGTCAGAACCTTGTCACATGACCACAGCCAGCTGCAAGGGAGTCTGGGAAATATAGTCTTTAAGTGGGTGAGCATGAACTCAGTTAAAAATTCTATTACTATCTGAGAAGGGGAGATGGGATATTGGGAGATAATATCCTGTACTATGGATGATTAATAGAGTAGCCAAATAGGAGATAAATAAGCAAAACTTAAGAGCTTTTTATTGTACTAAAAACAACTAGGAATAAAAAGAAAAGGAAAATATCTTCATTCAAAATAGTGACCAAAACTATATAATATCTAGGAATAAATTTATCCAGGGAGTTACAAGGTCTAAATGAAGAGAACACTAAACATACACTGAAGGAATAAAGCTGAATGAAAGACAGAGCATGACCTTGGGTGGATTACATGTCCACACTTCTCACATGAATGCATAACTTAGTGTAATTCCTCTCAAAATCTTAATGGGAGTATCTCCTAAAACTGGACAGAATTCATCTCCACAAATAAACATTTAAGAATAAATATTCTTTTCTATGTTTCCAAGAAAACATGGAAAAGAAACAGTCATGAGGGTGACCACTCTCATCTAATTTTACAATGGGCTACAAATCTATTGTAATGAAATGAGTATAGTTCTGGTCCAGCAATAAACAATAGGTCAGTACAACAGAAGAGAGAATCCATATGCAAATCCACATATATGTGTGACTTGATGTAAAATGAAGGTCACATTACAAGTTATTGGGAAAGGATGAAATTTTCAATAAATGTTGAAACAAATGGCTATCTATTTGGAAGAAATAAAATCAGAATCTGTATCATACCATATAGAAAAATATAATCCATATGGTTGGGAGATTTAAATATTGATATAAAATATAAATTATATATATATTATAAGAAAATATTTAGGAACATGTAAAATCTTGAGGGTAGAATAGGTTTCTGGAAACTGGAAAGTTATAAGAAAAATAATACTCAGAAACTATAAAAATAATATATTGTTTGAATTCTTTAAACTTTCATATGGAATAGATACTATAAACAAAGTCAAAAGAAAAGCAATAATCTAGAAGTTATTTGCAGTAGATGGACCAGAGAAAAGGGTAAATGTATTGAATAGTCAAGGAGCTCTGACTGAAAACTGACCAATATTCTAGATAGGCAGTTCGCAGGGATACTGGCACATGAAAACTATGCAGCCGCATCAGCACTGAAATAACATTTCATCACCATTATTGATAATAGCCAATAAGTAAAATTATTGATAACAGTTAGTGCTAGTAAAAGTGCAGAGAAATACACACTCATATTCTGTTTATAGTACCATAAATTGTAAGTTTTGGCAACATAAAATGCATACCCTTTAACTACACACTTCCACTTCTGGGAATTTATCCAGTCAAAATAAAAGTACCAATATGTAAAGCTAAGTTCAAGAATACTACTGCTGCATATTTTATAAGAACAAGACAAACAATTAAGCAAACAAAACTGGAAACAACCTGAGTGCCATAATAGGAGAATTGTTGAATAAAATATGGTATAACCATATATGGAATACTCTGCAAATACAGGTCCACAATTTCTTATCTGAAGCTCTTGGGGCCAGATATGGTTTCATAATTCAGATATTTTCAGACTTAAATATATACTTGTATTAAGTAATATATATCATAATAATATGAAAATAATGTGTCTAACATAACATATAATAATATTTTAAAATAATACATGCTGTATATTATGTAACATGTACTGTATACTACGTAGCAAGGCTTGGAGAGCATCTTGTAATCAAATATATAAATATTTCTGTAGCAAAACGTGACTTTTCACCCTAAGTAGAATAAATAAAACTATGAAGGGCCTCCCTGGTGGTGCAGTGGTTAAGAATCTGCCTGCCAATGCAGGGGACACAGGTTCGAGCCCTCGTCCAGGAAGATCCCACATGCCGTGGAGCAACTAAGCCCATGCGCCACAACTACTGAGCCCACACGCTGCAACTACGGAAGCCCATGTGCCTAGAGCCCGTGCTCCACAACAAGAGAAGCCACTGCTCGCCACAATTAGAGAGAGCCCGCGCACAGCAATGAAGACCCAACGCAGCAAAAATAAATAAAATAAATAAATTTATTTTTAAAAATAAATTTAAAAAACTATGAAGAGGACTTCCAGGTCAGATTTTATCACTAAATGAATTACAACAAAACAAAACAATGGATTTCGAATGGAGGTAGGGATTGTGGATCTCATAGGTAGACCTACGTATATTGATTTGGAAATATGTCCACAATACATGGTTAAATGCAAAAGTGACTCTTAGAATGACCCATGGAGTATTGAGCTCTTTATTGTAAGAACAAAACCAAAGTCCTAACATATGTGGATATACGTTTGCATAAGTGAAGGGAGAAATAATGGAGGAGCTGTATGAATCAGGGTGGTTATATGGCAGGGAAAGGAGAGATTCAAACACATGTTTGTATTCTGTGATTTATTATAATGAGCTGGCTTTACTTTCATAATGCAAATGTTAAAAAATTTTAAGAGGAGGAGAAGTGAAAGAAAACCAAATAAAATCCATATTTGAAGATTCCAGAATTCCCTCCCAGTCGTGCTGCTGTGCTTGGAACTGTTCAGGTGTGGGGTGCAGAAATGACTCAGATGTCCACCTACCTTCACATACCTCACAGTGGAAAACAGGACTGTGAATTTACTTGTTTGTTAGTATTAAAAATGAGGCAATAGAGGATGCAGGAGTGGACTGGCCCTAGCTGGAGAGGGGATTGGAGCCACGCCTTGGCAGGACAGTACTGCTAAGAGTAAATGCTAATACGAAATTCCCTACTTCATGTGTGTCAGTATGCTCTAACCATTTCATATGTATTAACTCCCTGACTCCTCCCAACAGCCCTCTGAGATGGATAGTTTGTTATCATCATCCCCATTTTACAGATGAGAAAACCAAGGCTCAGGGAGATTATTTGCCCAAGGTCACACAGCTGGTCACAACAAAGCTGAGACCCAGACCAAGGCAGCCTGTCTCAGAGTCTGGACACCCAACTATTGCACTGCACTGCCTCTCTGCAGATAGGACCATGGATGGCTGAATGGGAGGGATGCTCATCCCAGCCCCAGAGGCTGGAGCAGACTGGATACGTTCTAGAGATGCTACCTGGGTGGGGACACTGTGTGTCTGGCCAGAAAGGGTTCCCAACAAAGGCCTGGCTGGGTGACTTAAGCTTCATCCACAAGCAGCTGAAGGGTACTACAGATCATCACTGAGTACCTCCTGCTGCATCTCACCCGGGGGCGCTGGACAGAGCATCTGGCAGAGCAGCTTAGTCACACATCGGTGCTGGCTGTTGAGCCTGAGATTTGGGATTTGCACATGACACCACTGGTGCTTTTTCTGTCCACCATGGCTGATCACATCAGGCACGCCTCTCCCATGAACCTCTCAGCAGGCCTCTGCACCTGCTCTAGTGGGGGTCTGTCCATCTCTTGGAGGTGCCCTCCAGGCTCTCCCAATGTCCCAATTTTGTGTATGCCACCCACCTATGTATTTAAGCCCCACCATCCCAAACACAGCTCTCAGATTTGGTGAAGGTCCAACCATTTTTACAAGATGATGTGATGACAAACAGAAGGAAAAGTGATTTGCATTTAGATCAGGGATTCAGGGGTCTCAGAGCTGATTTTATTTTACTTTATGTGTTTTAAAAACTCTGTCGTGCTTCACAGTTTTCAAAAGTTTCACACACATGATTTCCTATAATCCCATAATAACCCTTTTTTTTATCCCCTACCCCTTCCCTCTCCCCTCTGGTGACCACTAGTTTATTCTCTACATCTGTGAGTCTGCTGCTTTTTTGTTTTAGTCACTAGCTTGTTGTATTTTTTAGATCCCACGTATTAGTGATATCATAAAGTTTTTGTCTTTCTCTGTCTGACTTATTTCATTTAGCATAATGCCCTTCAAGTCCATCCATGTTGCTGCAAATGGCAAAATGTCATTCTTTTTTATGGCTGAGTACTATCCCATTGTATATCTACACCCATTTGTACCTCTTCTCTATCCATTCATCCACTGATGGACAGAGCTGGTTTTATTTTATGTTCCAAATTCCCCAGAGAGCCAGTACTCACTATTTTGGATTTTCCTCCTTCTCACCTCTCACCCTCTTTCTGTCACTTTCTTTCTTTTCCCCTTTATCCCCACATCTCCTTGTCTCCTACCTTTTCTGTCCCTCTTCCTTCCCTCTCAGGGTTCTTCAACACCCACGTCCCATCTGCTGTCGTTACTTTAGGCTGGATGGAAGGTGGTCTCAACCCCCAAGCCCCCTCCCTACTCAATTCATCAGGTACAGTACTAAGGCCCCCGCTGACCAGAGCAGACAGACAGCAGAACAAGGGTGTCTTCAGGGCATGAGAATCCTCTCTCCATGCACCCTCTCCCAACCCACTGCTTTCCTGAGAGAGGGAGTCTGGACTCTCCTGTCTCATTTATTTATCAGGAGCTTTCACTCTCTGGACCAGTGCTGCTAAACTTTAATCCATAAAAATTTCATTATGTCTTCAACATATTTGTTTATTTATAAATAATATGCATGTACCACCAAAATTCACATTATAAAACCTGCATATAAAATAGATTTTTTTCACCTCACACATTTATATATGTATATGTATCTATTTTTTGGAGGGTGAGCATATTTGAGTTCTACTATCTTAGCAAATCTTAATTATACAATACAGTGTTATCAACTATAGTCACCATGTTTTGCATTATCCTCAAACCTTATTCATCTTAGAGCTGAAGGTTTGTATCCTTTTACCAGCCTTTCCCTATTTCCCCCTCCCCCAACCCCTAGCAACCACTTTTCTACTCTCTGTTTCTATGAGTTCAACTTTTTTTTTTAGATTCCACATACAAGTGAGACCATGCAGTATTTGTCCTTCTCTCTCTGACTTCTCACTTAACCTAATGCCCTCAAGATCCATCCTTGTTGTCCCAAATGGCAGGATGTCCTTCTTTCTCAGGGCTGAATAAATTCCATTGTATACACATACCACACCTTGATTCATTTGACTGCTGATGGACACTTAGGTTGTTTCCATAGCTTGGCTACTGTAAATGATGCTGCCCAAAATAGGCACTTCTAAAGTATCAGTTAAAATACTAATGTAAATAAAAGTTCTAATATTTTCCTCCTGCCCCACCCACCGCTTTGCAGACCACAGCTTTAAATCAGACAAGGAAATAACCCAGCTGCCTGCAGCTCTTGCTAACTGTGGTTTCTGATTCTCTATCTCCAGGACATGTTCACATCACAGACTTCAATATAGCGACGGTTGTGAAAGGCACAGAAAAGGCTTCCTCCATGGCCGGGACCAAGCCCTACATGGGTGAGTATTCCAGATCCCCTCAGGCCTCAGCATTCCTCTCCTGCTTCATCTCACCCCTCCCTCACCCACCTCCCATCCCCTCACCAGACCCCAGACCATGCTCAGTATGTGCCGTGCTCTCTCACACCTTTGGCCCTTACCTAAGCTGTCTCCCCTGCCAGGAAGACCATCTCCTCCTGTGTTTTCTAGAGAACTCCTACTCAGCCAGAAAGGTTGGCTCCAGCTTAGGGAAAAACAAACAAACAAGTAAACAACAAACCCTTCTTCTTTTTCCTTAAAGTCCAGTAGTGTTGCCAGAATACAATTTTGGTGTTGGTCATTTTGGATCTATATTCTTAGGTACACAGTGCTCTTGCAATGTGGTTTCAGGTTGGTTTTTCTTTAGGACTTTTCATGGAAATGTCATTTTTTTTAGTACACATTCTTTACCTTTACTTTTTCTTTGTTAAGGATGCCTATTATCTGAATATTGGGTCTTCTTTGGCAGTCTTCAATATTTGCCATTTTCAAATCCTCCTTATCTCTTTCACCCTATGTTTAAATTTTTTATCATTTTTTTCTTTCTCTTTATTTTAAAGCATTCTCTGTTGCATTTATTTGCTTCGTGTACTTTTTAGTGAAGTATTTATTTCTGAAATAATTTCCCTTTGTTTCTAATTTTTTTCCTGAGTTCTTCTGCCAGATTTCTGAGTATTTAAATTGTAATTTATGGGTTCCTTCATATCTTGCATAATTTTTAAATGTCTATATAGTTATTAATTCTTAATGTCTATATTAGTTGTCAATTGCTATATAACAAACCATGTCAAAACCTAGTGGCTTAGAACAATAACAATTGTATTATCACAATTCTGCCACTTGATTTTTTTTTAACATCTTTATTGGAGTATAATTGCTTTACAATGGTGTGTCAGCCTCTGCTTTACAACGGAGTGAATCAGTCACACATATACATATGTCTCCATATCTCTTCCCTCTTGCATCTCCCTCCCTCCCACCCTCCCTATCCCACCCCTCTAGGTGGTCACAAAGCACTGAGCTGATCTCCCTGTGCTTTGCGGCTGCCTCTCACTAGCTATCTATTTTACGTTTGGTAGTGTATATATGTCCATGCCACTCTCTCACTTTGTCCCAGATTACCCTTCCCCCTCCCTGTATCCTCAAGTCCATTCTCTAGTAGGTCTGTGTCTTTATTCCCGTCTTACCCCTAGGTTCTTCTGACCATTTTTTTTTTCTTTTTTTGTTTTAGATTCCATATATATGTGTTAGCAAACGGTATTTGTTCTTCTCTTTCTGACTTACTTCGCTCTGTATGACAGTCTCTAGGTCCATCCACCTCACTACAAATAACTCAGTTTCGTTCCTTTTTATCTGCCACTTGATTGAGTGGTTCTTCTGCTGGTTTTTGTTGTGCTCACTCATTCAGCTGCTGGGTCAGCCAGGACAGCTGAGATAAATGGGCCCCTCTCTTTACGTGGTCTTTCATAGCAAGGGGACTAGAGAGAGCTTGCTCACATGGTGGCAGCGGTTTCAAGAAGGAGAACCCAACTCCCATGTGCCTATCAAGGCTCTGCTTGCTTCACATTTCCTGATGTCCAACTGGACAAAGCAAGTCACATGACGAAGACCAGGGACCACATGGGAGAGGACTGTACTGGTCATGGATACCAGACAGCCTGATTCATTGGGGAACCATTTATCAAACAATCCACCACACTGTCTTTTCTGAGGTGCTTTCCTTGTACAGTGTTGTTCTGCTCTTTATTCTCCTTTCTCTTATAACTTGACATGGAATTTGACTTTGATGCTTTTCTGTTGCTCATTTTCACATAATATTAGTTTTCCTGAACCTTTATAAGATGGTGTGGCTCAGGGTAGCTTTTCTAACAGACTTGCCTCTTCTGTTGTTTAAGTGACATGTCACATCCCAAGGCAGCTTGCTACCTGGGATTTCCTTGCCCACTTCCACTTGCCCACTTCTATCTGGACCTCCTCTTTTTTGGTCTGAGGGGCCCCCTTCCTGCTCGGTTTTGATTTCACTCCCAACAGTTTCTCCCTGGGATCTTTCCTAGATGGGAGCTCTGGCTGGATTGATTAAAGCGATTTTGTGTCCCAGACTCTCCAGCTCCTGCAAAACTTACCAAGGGCCCTTTTCACTCACCTGAGATGGGTCTGGACAAGTCCCCTCCCAGTTTCAGCTGCTATTCTCAGACTGGTCAGCTGTGCCTCCCAGTCAATGTCTGCTCACTATTTTGAAGTTCCCTGTCCTCGGGTCCATCATAGGCTGTGTTATTTTTTTCTTTGTTTCCTTCTGTACAGAAATCACTGCCATGGAGGGCTTGTCACTGTTGCTGTTTTGTTCCCACCTGCTTATTATTTGGGGTCTGGGGGGACAACCTAGCTTTGTAGTAAATATTGCCCATGGTTTTTGGTTTAGCTATTTATCTTCTCTGCCATTGTTTGTAGGTGGATTGTGGAGATTCAAAATCTATGTCATCGTCTCCCACAAGGAATGGACTCCTTGTGTCCTTCATCTTTAACTTACTAAATAGATTACATAAATGAAGTTTGGCAATAAATAACGGTAAAACCAATACTTTTTAGTATTTACTATGTATGTGCCAGGCATTCCATCCATAACCTTATTTAATCCTCACAAACATGAAGTAGGTGCAATCATTTATTCCCATTTTACAGTTGAGGAAATGGGCTGAGAGAGGTCGGGGGACCTACGCAATTTGACCTTGGTGGTGAGAGCAGACCCAGGTCAGTGTGAACACCAGAGGGTATACAATGAGTGGGTCTGTCCATTTCAGAGAATCCCCTTGGGATGCTGAATACAGACCTTAATAAGGCTTTCACTGTTGACGATCTTTCTGAAATCCCATTCCAGAAGGATCCAGAACTGGGGCAGTTCTATCCAAGGAGGTCCCTGCTTTAAGATTCAACAGAGATCAGACATGGAGATGGAGGATGGCAGTGAAGGAGGGGATAAGGCTGCCTCCAGGCCTCTGAATCAAGCAGTAGAGGGGATTACAGTGATGACCACTGTGCAGGGAACACCGCAGGAGGAGCAGGTGTGTGGGATGGTGGGAAGGATGAATTTGAAAGTGAGGTCTGTAGGAACTTCAAGACATTCAGATGTACTCCAAGCAACTGGAGAGTGATGTGGACTCCATCTGTGCATCGGGAGTTACTGGCACGGAGATGCAGCAAAGCCACGGCAGTGACAGGATCCCCCAGGGAGTACACAGGAAAGAAGAACACCAATTCTAAGCCCAGGAGCATTTTGCCAGAAGGGGCAGGTAGAGGCCAGAGGAGTCGTCATCTCCAGAGGGAGGATGGAGGAGAGAGGTGACATAAGAGAAGAATCTCCCAATTGGAGCCACCTCTATAATCCTATAAATTAGTTCCCACTGTCTTGAGGCTATTTCCAAAAAGCAAATTGATCTCTAGGAAAGTAGATTCTGGACCACTGGAGAAATTGAAGACAATGTTCTCCCAACCCTGACCTTTCTGCCCCTACTTTGCCACTGTTCATAGCAGACTTTCCTGGGCTACCTCAGCCTCATGCTCTGGTTTCCCACTCATCTCTGACGCAGCTCTGTCCTGGCTCTCAGCCTCTGGGGAAGCAGACCAGGGTTGACCCAGAGGCCCCACTGTCAAAAAGGAGAAGAAAACCAACATGTGTTTTGACCCTGCCAGATGTCTGTCATTACATTTAATCCCCAGAAGATCCACATGAGGATTCTACATCTCTTTCATTTTATATATGAGTAACCTGAGGCCCATAGAGGTTAGCTAACCTGCCCAGAGTCACACAGCTGGCAAGTGATGGAGCCAGAATTTGAAGCCATGTCTATTTGGGTCCGAAGTCCATGCTTTTTAAAAAAATTTTTATTGAAATAGAGTTGATTTACAGTCATTGGGTTAGTTTCAGGTGTACAGCAAAGTGATTCATTTTATATATATGTGTATGTATATATATGTATAAATATATATATTCTTTTTTTACATTCTCTTCCATTATAGGTTATTACAAGATATTGAGGAGAGTTCACTGTACTATATAATAGGTCCTTGTTGGTTATCTGTTTTATATGTAGTAGTGTGTATATTTTAATCCCAAACTCCTAACTTATCCCTTCCCCCCCTCCCCTTTGGTAACCATAGTTTGGTTTCTATGTCTGTGAGTCTACTTCTGTTTTGTGAATAACTTCATTTGTATCATTTTTTTAGATTTCATGTATAAGTGATATCATGTGATATTTGTCTTTCTCTGTCTGGCTTACTTCACTTAGTATGATAATCTCTAGGTCCATCCATGTTGCTGCAAATGGCATTATTTCATTTGTTTTTATGGCTGAATAGTATTCCATCATGTGTATGTACTTCATCTTCTTTATCCATTCATCTGTCGATGGGCACTTATGTTGCTTCTGAAGTCCATGCTTTTGCCACTGTACCAAGCTGCCTTTTTGACACTGAGTTCTTGTATCAGAAAGCCACATTTCTCAGACAAGAAAAAACTGTATTGTCCCAGCTGTACCTAGGATTCAGGGCTTCTGGTGTCCTTCTAATTAAAGGAGCTTCAGTCCTGAATTAGTGAACGAATGCACAGGAGAGATTTTTATGGGATTTAGAGAGCACAGCTGATTTACCAAATGGAAATATTTTCAGAGACTGTAGGGGTTGACAGTGCCAAGCAGTGGGAGGTTAGTGGGGAAGATGGGGGTGAGAGGGAAACTCTCTCATTCAGGTCACATCCTGCAGTTCCCAGGGCTATAAATTCCTGCTATCAAGTGGCAGGTTTGTTGATTTCATTCACTTGAGCTGTTCAGTTCAAAGGCCCAATAACAAGTTCCCAGAATGTTCCAAACATGGATTCAGGGAACGGGCTGATGAGTAAGCTCCCAAAGGTTGCTCACGAAGGATGATCCCAGAAGAAATATTTGTGGGCTTTTTTGTGTTTTTTTTTTTTTTTTTTTTTTGTGGTACGGTGGCCTCTCACTGTTGTGGCCTCTCCCGTTGCGGAGCACAGGCTCCGGACGCGCAGGCCCAGCGGCCATGGCCCACGGGCCCAGCCGCTCCACAGCATGTGGGATCCTCCCGGACCGGGGCACGAACCCGTGTCCCCTGCATCGGCAGGCGGACTCGCAACCACTGCGCCACCAGGGAAGCTCCCCCAGAAGAAATATTTGCATAGTACTGAATTCTCATTCATTAAAAGAGCAGATGGACTTCACCAACAGAGAAAAAAATACTCTCTGAAACGTGCCAGATTAGAAGTCAGAAATGTTCCAGCAGCCTCCCGGGGCTTCAGAGTTTATTCATCTGAGGTGAAATGAAGAGCTGAGTGTTCTTTCAGCAAATACAGTGTTTCAGAGGTGTGAGGCTCAGAGTTAGGCACTGGGGCACAGGGGTGAGTCATGCTCTCCGGGGCCAAAGGGGCTCAACATCTGTGGGGCAGAGAGCTGTGCAGGCCTGGATTTAAGCAGGTCCCTGTCAAGATGGATTCCCCAGAATGGGACCATCTGAGGAGTTAAAATCTCAGGGTGTGCTCAGAGCTCACCTGCCAGGCGAGGATAAGGAAAGGTCATTTCAGTCCGTGCAAAGGCATAGAGGAGTGATGCAGCATGGTGGGCTGGGAGACCCTAGCACTCCCATTTTTTTATAGTTTGTAGAACAAGAGGAGGTGAGAGGGAGAGACGAAACAGGCCAAAGTACCAGGGTCTTGAATGCCATGATAAGGGCCACGGAACCAGTGGCAAGGCCAATGCCGGAGACTCACGGGATTGGCCTCATGGGTGGCCTTGGAGAAGAAAATGGGCAATCGGGCTTGCCAGAAATGGGTCTCGATGAAGTGTGGGCTTCAGCGTGGGGTGATTTGGGTGTCTTCCACTTAGAGGCTGGGTGAACTTAGGCAAATCCCATTAGCCAGCATAATACACTTAAACTGCCCAGCATGGTGAAGGTCAAACCACGGGACCCGACAGTGTCCTCATCTGAGAAATGGGATTAATGGTGATGCAATCTGCCTTAGTAGATTGTTTGTGAGGATTTCATGATGTAACTATGGAAAGTACATAACATAAAGTCAAGTGTAGATGCATCAGACTGGTAACTGATATTATATTGTTGCTGTTATCATTATTCAGACTATTTAGTATATGTTAAGCCCTGGGAACCCAGAGCCAAATCTGACATTCCCTTGCCTTATGGAGTTTGCAGTCTAATTGGGGAAAGAGACCCCAACCAAATCCTAATTCATGATAGGAGCTGGGTCAGCTGTGTGTGTGTGTGGGGGGGTGCCCTGGGAGATCATTGGGCCGGTGCCCTGTCGGTACTCACCATATGTGAGTTCCTTTCCCCAGTGAGCAAACACAGGTGGCTGTGGAGGCACCATGGCCATGCTTGTACTTTCCTTGTAGAAATGATGGAGGCTAAAGGAAGTAAAGTTTGCTACCCCTGTGCCAGAGTAAGTGACAGAGCCAGCATTCAGACCCAGGCCAGTGAGGCTCCAGGGCCCAATATCTTTCCTGAGAACCTGCCAATCCATCCATCCATCCATCCATCCATCCATCCATCCATCCATCCATCATTCATCCATCCATTCATCTATTCATCCATCCAGCAGAGATTTATTGAGCACCTTCCACCTGCCAGGCAGTTTTCTACGGGCTGAAAACACATCTGTGAACAAATAGGCAATATTCCTGCCCTCATCAGTTTGGTTGTTTGTGAGGGAGACAATCACTTTGCAAATCATTGAACTGATGAATATATAGTTCGAGATGCTTATTTTTGAGAAACAACTTTCATGCAGTAAAATGCACTCTTTTAGTGTAATCGAGTAAATTAATCCACCATAATGAAGACAGAGAAACAGTTCCATCACCTCCAAGATTCCCTCATCCCAGTTCCTGGCAACCAGTGATCAGTTTTCTATCTCTATAGTTTTGACTATTCCAGAAAGTCACAAAAACAGAGTCATATTTCTACAAACTTTTGAATCTGGCTTTTTAACTTAGAATAAGGCATTTGAGGTTTTGCCATGTTGTGTGGATCCATAGCTTTCCTTTTGATTTCTGAGTAGAAATCCTTTGGATGAATATACACGTTTGGTTTATCCATTCACCAGTTGTACGGCATTTGAGTTGTTTCCAGTTTTACAAAATTATAAATAAGCTATTTGCATACAGGTTTGTATATAAACTTAAGTTTCTACTTCTCTAGAATAATTACATAGAAGTGGGATTGTTGGGTCATATGTAAATGTACATTTAACTTTTTAAGAAACTGACAGACTGTTGAATATAGTTTCATTTGCTTATTTGCCATCCACATACCTTCTCTGTGAAGTATCTGTTCAAATCATTGCCCATTAATTTATTGGGTCATCTGTTTTTTATTATTAAGTTCTGATAATTCTTTATATATTCTGGTTATAAGTCTTTTACCAGATATATTTGCAAATATTTTCACCAGTCAGTGGCTTGTCTTTCTGTTACCTTAATAGCATCTTTTTAAAAGCAGATGTTTTAAATTCAAATGAAGTCCAATTTTTTATTTTTCATTTATTGATCATGTACAGGGTGTCATTCTAAACATCTTTTCCTCCCTCACATGAGGTCACAAAGATTTTCTGCTTGTTTTCTTGTAGAAGTTTTATACTTTTGGGTTTTACATTTAGAACTGTAGTCCATTTTGAGTTCACTTTTGAATATGTTGTGAATTTTCATTGATTTACAAGGGCTGTCCAATTGTTCCATCCAGCATTTGTTGAAAAGACGATTCTTTCTCTATTGCACTGGCTTTGCAACTTCATCAAAACTCAGTTGGCCATAAATGTATGGGTCTGTTTCTGGATTCTATTCTGTTCCATTGATCTATTTGTTTATTCTCTGACTAATCTCATACTTTTCCTTTCACTTCATAATAATACTCGGATCAGGTAGTGAGAGTCCTTCAACTTTTTTCTTCTTTTCAAAATTATTTTGGCTTTTCTATCCTTTGCCTTTTCATAGAAGGAAACGGCTTTGTGCCCAGTCTTTGTCATGAGTACCCAGTGAGGGTATGTAGAGAGGAGTCTGTGAGTAGTGCAAATTCCTCTTGTATCTGGACAAACAATAGTTCTATTCTCTCACTTAACTTCTTATACGACCTTCAGCAATTCAGTTAAATTAAGCATCTTAATTTGTCTCCTTACTCTCTTCTATGGCAGCCCTATTTTCTTCCCATGCTCCTCCCAAGGTAAGCCAGTATTCACAACCCAAACCTTCTTGAAGGCACCCGTCTTTCCTTAAATTTCAGACTAGTGAGTTCAAGAAAAGTTATGTGGGGATTTCTTTTTTTTTTTTGCGGTACGCGGGCCTCTCACTGCTGTGGCCTCTCCCGTTGCGGAGCACAGGCTCCGGACGCGCAGGCTCAGCGGCCATGGCTCACGGGCCCAGCCGCTCCACGGCATGTGGGACCCTCCCGGACCGGGGCACGAACCCACATCCCCAGCATCGGCAGGCGGACTCTACCACTGCGCCACCAGGGAAGCCCAAGTTATGGTTTCACAGGTGATCTAGCTTTTTCTCACTGTTAGGCTGGGAGTGACACTCTCTCCAACTCCTATATTTTAAACAGAGTAGAACTGTTTGAGGTCTTTATAAGGATTATGGTGGAAAAAGAGAGATGCTGATGGGATAGATGATTAGATTGGAGGGGTCAGCATAACTTTGCTGAGGAAGTGACTTTTCAGCTAAGTTCTAAAGGATGAGCAAGTGTTGTTTAGCACAGCAGGTAGAAAAGCACTGCAGGAGATAGCAGCTTTTTGCCTAGACCCTGAGGCAAAAAGGAGCTTGTCACATCGGAAGAACCATAAGGAAGCTAGATTGGCCTGAACAAAGTAGGCAAGGAGAGTGAGCCTGGAGACATGGCGGGGCAAGATCATGTGGTACTTGTGTACCCACCAGAGCTTTTGACAGTGGGAAATTTTAATGAACATTATGGACCTTAGATAAACAGGGATCTTGGAATCCTTTAAGAGAGTAGCACTGGGCTTCCCTGGTGGCGCAGTGGTTGAGAGTCCGCCGTGCCGATGCAGGGGACACGGGTTCGTGCCCCGGTCCGGGAAGATCCCACATGCCGCGGAGCGGCTAGGCCCGTGAGCCATGGCCGCTGAGCCTGCGCGGCCGGAGCCTGTGCTCCGCAACGGGAGAAGCCACAGCAGTGAGAGGCCCGCGTACCGCAAAAAAAAAAAAAAAAAAAAAAGGAGAGTAGCACTATCTAAATGAACTTTTCCATCAGCCTAACATGCTGTTTAGATGTTTATCCCCCATTTCACATATTAACTGTGTAAAATGCACGTGATTCTAACCCTGTGCTTTCAGTTAGCATTTTCCATCATTCTCTCTGAAAACTTTCCAAGGGTCTTTTTTTTTTTTTCTAATTTACTAATTTAATCTGACACATTTAACACGAAGTAGTCTTCTGGTACTGGTGCATCATTAATTTCTGTACCTCATCAGAGCTTCTCAGCCAATTAAACTTTCCCTGCTGTTCCTTTTCTCATGCAGACAGGTGAGGTCCCACTGGTCCACACCTGAGCAGCGTCTTACATACCTTAATGAAACCACTCTTCTGTTACTATCAATGCTACTAGCAGCACCAGATAGAAAGAAATTATCAGACGGATGCAGCAGATTCATTTCCTCTCAAATTAATATCTGAGTTCATTTGCCAAGATAAAAAGCCAAAGAAACATGAATTGCCCCCAAGGGATCCAGACAGAGGCCAGGCACCCTGCTCATCTCTGCTTTCTACAGCTTTTCCACACACTCTAATCACAGAATGATGGTGGAGCTCTTGAATCATTTGGGGAACATGTACAACATGTACCTTTGTGAGTTGGTCTTTCATTTATGTGTGCATTTCATTTCCCATTCAATAATGAATTGATATCATAATAACTAGCTCACATCTATTTGGAACTTAATCTGTGTCAGTCCTTGTTCTAAATGACTCACATATAGCTTTGTGCTAATTCCTGACATTTTGACCCTGACTTAGTCATACCCCTATTCAGAGAGCTCACAGTCCAGTGAGAACGGTGGACATGTATATCCTTAATTACAGTACGGCATGATCAGTGCTGCAAGGGAGGAACCGACAAGGGTTTGGTGAGAATCCAGAACACTGATGTACTTGGCCAAGAGAGGGGAAAAGAAGGGAACTGAGAAACAGTAAGGGACTTGAAGAACACTCCACAGAAGGTGTAAAATTTGGTCTGGGTTTTGAAGTATGAGTAGGAGTTCATGAGTATAAAACATAGGGTAAAGACTACCAGGCAAGTCATAGAAGATTAAACATAAAGTGTGTCCTATTCTTTAAAGTTGGCACAATGGGTATAATAAAGATAGAGGCCAAAATATGAGGAGGTTGGAACCTATTTTTAGGAGTTTTTCATGCTAAGGAGTTTGACCATTATTCTACAGTAAATAGAAAAGTTTGGAAAGATTTTACTTAAGTGATTTGAACATGTGAATGATAATACAATGACAACAATGTTAGATCGCATTTATTGAGCACTTACTTTGTGCTCAATAAATACATAGAGAATTTCATTTTCTCTTCTCAATAACTTGATGTAACAGACACGTTATTGCTTTTTACAGATGAGGAAAACCAAGGTACAAATAAGAGGTTAGGCATTTTGTCTGAGGCCACTGTGGCAGTAAGCCTGGGAGCTGGGGTTCAGGTTCAGGTTGAATAATCACTATACTCACACCTTCCATCTCTCCATTCCACTGATTCTACTGACTTAGAAAGGTGTTTGAGGAGTAAGTGTAGTGGGATTAAAGGGCCCCAGGCTGGGGTCTGGAGCTGTCTTGATTCCAAGCAGAAGTGAAAAAGGACCAGAGAAGAGAGGAAGATTCTGGAAGGGAAAAATGATGAGTCTTGAGAATTAATCATATGATCCAAAACATAGGGGAGGAGGGGCAGGGCCCATGAGACTCCCACGTTTCTGACTTGCACAACTGAGCAGCCCATCGACAGAGACTGAGAACCCAGGAGAAGGGGCAGTTGGAGAGGGAGAGTTTGGCTTGGACAGATTGAATATGCCATGCCTGTGGGGCTTCTAGGTGGAGGTGTCCAGATCTGGCACATCCTGCCAGCCGGGATGTGTGAGCCACAGAAAGGCTCAGTGGACAGGAGAACTGGGCTCTGGTCCCAGCTGGGCTGGAAGCCATGGAACTTCTCCAATAGGCTTTGGCTTCCTCACCTACAAAATGTAGGGGAGGAAGGAAATTACCTTGAAGGTCCCCTCTAGGCTGAAATGCGGTAATTCTATGTTCCCAGTCCAGAAGGATGCAATTACCTGTAGAAACCGATCCCAGAAGCCAGTCAGCTTGTAAGCTAGACATTGAATAGCATTGTCACACTCCACTGCAGCAATCAAAACCTTCAGGAATATTCATAGAGCTAAAGCAGCAGACCAATAATTATAACTTAGGTGGCTTCTGTGGTTTTTCTCCATATTTTTAGTCTAATGAGGAAGTAAACTCTGTGTGGTGAGGATAGGGGGCAAAGCCCACCACATGCATATTTACACTGCCTCAGGGGTGATCTCTTTCAGACGACACCCCATGTTCTTGCTTTTCTGGAAGACCAATTCTCTGATGTCCCTTGGAATCCAGACTCACTTTCCATTTAAAACCTGCACTGACAGAATTGCTCAGCTACTGGTAGAAAAGGTTAGTGGGAAGTGGGGCTGATCTATCCACGCCATTGGGCCATGCTGGGGAAGCAGCTTCCGTGCAGCCCGATTTCCCCCCAGTGTATTCACTCGTGGGCTCACAACTAGCCATGGAGCGTGCAACATGCATGCACACGGTGAAAGATCCTGGGGATGCAGCAGGGAAGGAAACAGGTGTTGCTGGGGAATGTGATTCAACAGCCACTTTTATTAATGTGCATGTTAATGGCGAACCACATGTTTTTGTTTTTTTTTTTCTTTTGGACTATGTTGAAACCTTTTAGAATACCCGGACCTTCGTAAATACTCTTGATTTTCGTTCCAATTGAATTCACAGATTTAATGCATTGACCATGGAGAGATTTTGGTGTATAAAACGTATAAAGTATATATTGTGTGTGTATATGTATATCTGTTTTATGATACTTCATTTTCAGCATATACATAATGATGGTGTAATGTCTGGAGTTTGAAGGAGACAGGGCAAGGTCTGGTCGTCATTCTGGATGACCCCAGAGAATGGGGGAGTCCTGGGTTCAAAGGAGGCTCAGAGCCACGGTAGCTGTGTGACCTCTCCAAGCCTGGCTTCCTCAGAGGAAGCTCATGATAGTACTCGCCTCTCAAGTTCCTTCTGAGGATAAAGTGAGATAATGCATGTGAAACAGTAGAAAGTGTTCCATAAATGTTAGCTTTCCTGAGGAGTAAATAATATATGTAAAGAAACTTGAAGAACTTCTAGCACATGGTAGATGCTCAACAAATGGCCACATTAATAATGCAGTTCTTGGGCTTCCCTGGTGGCGCAGTGGTTGAGAGCCCGCCTGCCGATTCAGGGGACACGGGTTCATGCCCCAGTCCAGGAAGATCCCACATGCCGCAGAGTGGCTGGGCCCATGAGCCATGGCCGCTGAGCCTGTGCGTCCAGAGCCTGTGCTCCGCAACGGGAGAGGCCGCGACAGTGAGAGGCCCGCGTACCGCAAAAAAAAATTAATAATAATAATGCAGCTCTTGGTGTTGTAAAGAAAACCACTGCTCATGATAATAATAGAACAGCTGTATTGAGCGCCCCTTGAAAGTGGTAAAAGCAGCCTTCCAGTCCACGCTCTTCCACTTGCTGTCTCCACGGCCCTGAACTTGCCCCATTACCTCTCTGTGCGTCTGTTTCTTCATCTGGGGCTTAGGGTGCTTTGAGCATGGGTGGGGGTAATTATGAAGGAATCTTTGTGCCCTAGAAAGCTCTGCATGACTGTTTTGTGCATGATGATGATGGTTACAGTGGGCATTTTCAATGGCTTAAAATAGATTCAGCGTTGGCCCTTACCCCACCAGGGCACTGCAAGAAGTTTTAGTTGTTTTTCTTTCTGGAAGACCTTGGGGAATTTCATGTATCCATCACCCCTGCAGGTGTACCCAGACCTTGGACCCTGGACATCCTTTCTGGGCGAGACCATAGCCAACTTCAGCTATCTGCTTGGTTTGTCGTTTGCTGTCCTGGGCTCCCCCTTCAGGGTTCCTTCATCACTCACTCTGCTCCAGGGAACCCCCAGTCCTAGCCTTGCCAGCATCAGCCGAGAACATCCTGGTCCTTTCCTCGGTGAGACTCAGCTGCAGCTAGCCAAATTCCACGTCATTGTGAAGATTAAATGAGTTAATACCTGCTAAACTCTTAAAACAAAGTTTGGTGCATGACAGATGCTCCAGAAAGATGAGCTTTCTTTTTTTTTTTTTTTGCGGTACGCGGGCCTCTCACTGTTGTGGCCTCTCCCATTGTGGAGCACAGGCTCAGCTGCCATAGCTCACGGGCCCAGCCGCTCCGCAGCATGTGGGATCTTCCCGGACCGGGGCATGAACCCGTGTCCCCTACATCGGCAGGCGGACTCTCAACCACTGTGCCACCAGGGAAGCCCAGATGAGCTATTTTTATTAGCAGTGTGCCAAGAATTTAGAACAGGTCTTGGCACATAGCGAGGGCTGTACTGGTGGTGTTTGCTTTTTTTTCATACGATCATTCATTTATTTAGTCAGTCAACAAACCCTGCCCACGTGTCTTCTTCATGCCAGGCAAGACTTGGGGAGCCAGGGAGAACATGACCGTCCCTGCCTTCAGGGAGCTTAAAGTCTAGCAAGAAGCAGACAAATAAGCAAAAATGCAGCCAGAATGAAAAAATCAAGAGATGCCTAGGGAAGGTGGGGATAAAGAGGAAGCTCTAATCTAGTCTGGAGGGAAGGGAATGATAAGAAAATAATAATAGCAGAGATGTATTTTGAGGAATACATGACAGATGTAAAGAAGCCTGCAGAATGGTACATATTCAGTTCCTAGAAGTGGTAACTCTGAAGCTGCACCCTTTGTGAGAGAACCTGGTGGACTAGGGGAGAGAAAAAGAGACAGATAGACAGACAGGATGTTCTAGGAATGGCAAGCAGCGTGTGCAGCTGGAGCCCAAGGTGGCCATGGGCAACCCCTGGGCCATAATACAGCTTAGAAGATCTACAGGTAGGAGCTGAGGGGCTACAGAATTTAAACCACCCTCTAGGCCACATGGGTTTCCAGCCCTAGTGCTTTGTACTGTTCCACTGAAAAATCAAAAAGATTCCAGGATCAAGTCTAATAAATTTCCAAACCATGCTTGCTATTGAGTCATTAAAGGCGCTAAGAAGTCTACAAGAAAGAACGCAATTGAACCTCGTCATTTCCCAGACACGTTTGACCTCAGAATTCTTTCTCCTCCAAAATCTATGAGCCTAACATGGCTGGTGGCATTCCTGTGAATACAGATTGTGAAACAGCCATCGTGATAGGAAGACCTTGAGGCAGGGTACTGCCGTGGTCTGAGTTGCATATCAGAAAGCTAACTCCCCCAGAAGCAAAGAAGGACTGGAGGAGGAGACTCTGGAAGCCAGAGGACGGGTGGAGAAGCTAGTGCAGGAGACCAGGAGGAAGGAATGGGGATCTGAACAAGGGCCATGTGTTGGCGAAGAGGAGGAAGGGGATACAGGAGCTGAGGAGGGAGAGTCATCCGGCATTGGTGGCTGAATTTAACTGTTCCAATAATGGGAACTCCCTGAAACTGGAAGTCAGGACCAGGAGTTCTGACTTGAGCCCTGAGTTGGTGAGTTGTGGCCGAGGCAAACCACTCTCGCCCCTCAAGCCCGGTGGCCAATTCTAACACAGAGGGGACGATGACAAGATGGTTTCCAAGGGACCCTGCACCTCTGCCATGCTGACACTCCTAGGCTGTGAGCTGTCTCTACTTCTGAAGCAGTCAAGCAATGTGCTGGACCAGCTGTATGGCACCAGGATGAAATTGACATGCGTTGATTAAGTGCCTACCATGTACTTGGCTGAGTGCCAGTCTCTGGGACAGAGGGAAGGAAGGTAGCAGCTTTCATCAGGACCCATCCTCAGGTAAGTGCATCACCCATGGAAGTCACCTCAGTATAGGAGAAAGGACTTTGGAATCAGATACCGAGAGAGGCTAATCCCAGCTCTGCCATCCCAGCTGGATGATCTGGAGCAAGTTCCCAGCCCCTCTTACTAGTTTCCTAGGGCTGCACAACAAAGTCCCACAACTGTGGTGGCTTGGAGCAACAGAAATTCATTCACTCACAGTTCTGGAAGCCAGTAGTTCAATATCAAGGTGTCTGCAGAGCCGTGCTCCCTCGGAGGTATGGGAGAGGCTCCTTCCTTGCTCTTCCAGCTTCCGGGGGCTCCAGGGCTTCCTTGGCTTGTGGCCGCATCCCTCCAGTCTCTGCCTCCTCCCACGGCTTTCTCTTTCTCTCAAATATACCTCTTCTTTCTCTTAGAAAGGCATCAGCCATTGAATCTAGGAAGGGTCCACCCTGAATCCAGGATGGCTTTATCCTGACGTCTGTATTAATTACATCTGCAAAGTCCCAATTTCCAAATAAGTCCCCATTCACAGGTACTTGGACATATCTTTTGGGGACACTGTTCACCCAACTACACCCCTTCATGTCTCTGCCTCCTCATCTGGAACGTGGAGATCATTGTAGGCTTGTTTTATTGGGCAGTTGGGAGGATGAAGAGAAGTAGTACGTGTAAAATCCTTAACAAAGTACCTGGCAAACTGTAGTTTCCATACTCATTCATTCATACCTGAAATGATTGTGACAGGTATGTGTCTTGTACCTGTCCTTCAAGCTCTAATCCTATATGATGCCCTCGCCTCTAAGCACTGATCCAGGCCACTAAAGCGGCCGTTTTGGTGGCATATGGATTGTGACATAAAGGTTGTTTATTTTCTATCAGCCCCAACTGTGCAAGGGAGGAGAGACTGTCACCTTCTCTGGGAGTGGGGTCACAGGCTGCAGATGTTTGTCACTTGGTTGGTCACAACAGCCAGGACAGAATTGGTCAGCTGCTGCTTCTACCCTGAATTCCAGATGGGCATGGGGCTGCCAGGCACCACAAGGATTTATGGGGACACCTGGGCACGCAGCCTCGCCTGCACTCCCGGGCGTGTCCCTGCCTCCCTCACTGTCTGAGCACATGGGCTGGGCCAGCAGCTGTCAAGGCCCTGGTTCTGTAGGATTACATCTACACGTGCACAGACCAGCACGATGTGGCTCCTTCTCTCCTGGAACCCTCAGCACGGAGGGAAGAAGGATACGTACACAGATTGGGGTGCAGGGAAGGAAGCCCCTCTGGGTTGGAGCTCAGCCTCAGGTTCCCAGTGGGATGCAGAATAGCACAGCTCAGTGCCTGGAGCTGCTAGGAAATCAAATATTTTCTCACTAGATGTTTAATGAACAGGTATGATTGCCACCTTTGCATTCAGGTTGATCTAGGATCGATAGGAAGGGGCGGACAGAAAGATGCTGGAAATGCCAAACTCAGCGGGTCTGTAGACTGATAGGTCATGAGGTTCAGGAGGATGAAGTTTAACACGCTTCCCAGGCTGACTGGACCGTGGCGAGGCTGAGCATGATCGGAAGAGGAGGTCTGAATGACAATTCTAGTAATAAAAACCATGCCCAAGATTCCCAGAACACTCACAATAGACCAGCCAGGCATCGGGCTTAGCTCTCAGCCTGCGTTGTTCCTTAATCCGCATAAGAACCCTATGAATACACTGTTTATTCTTGTTCATGTTTTACAAAACTGAGGCAAATCGAACTTGTTAATTCAGCTCCAGCCCCACTGACCTTCTTCCTGTTTCCCATCACACCATGTTGCTTCCTTTGGGAAGCTCAAATTACCCAAAGGGACATTTCCTCAAACTCCCAATCACATCTTCCCCAACGTAGACTATGTTTCTGTACTCAAATGTTGATATGAACCTTATTTCAAACTGGGGCTCGACCCGTGTATAAGGCGCACCTCAGCTCTGAACTTCCCTGCTGTGTAACTTCCTGTGCACCGCTGTCCCTCTCTGAACCTCTTCGGTAAAATGTGTCAGATGATAACATGGCCCTGAGGGTTGTTGTGAAGAGGAAAGTAGAACCCTCGGGTGAAAGTGCTATAAAATACAAAGTAAATGGAGAGGGTCTCTAGAGGGCAGCTGGGATCTGGCCGCCGGTCAGGTTCAATGGTCCAGCTGCCAATCCAGAGCCCAGATTCGAGCATCCATGTCTGCCCTCATCTGCCTCATCTGGCCCTCCCCCATCCCACGCCGTCTGAATGCCAGTCTGAAAATTGAGTCGAGATGTCTTTAAACACAGCATGTCCTGGTTCCCTGCGAGAGAGTTTGGCTGCTCTGACGCCTGTAAAATGGAATTACATCTACAAATTAATTTGCTAGAAATGATCCACATTTCCCAAGACGTTCCTGGAAGCCAATATGAGCGATTAGAGCTGGAGATGCACTCCTGGCCTGATGAGTTGGGGGTCGCATCCATCACGGGCCTCCACCCTCCACTTGTCTATTTATTGAGGTGAAATTCACATAACGTAAAATGAACTGTTTTCAAACAGAGTGACATTTAGTACATTCACAATGTTGTGTAACCACCACCTCTGTCTAGTTCCAGAACATTCATCACCGCAGAGGAAACCCAGTGGGCAGTTGCTCCCCATCCTCCCTCCCGGCCCCTGGCAACACACGATCTGCCTTCTGTCCCTGTGCATTTACTTATCCTGGATATTTCATATTCGATCCCACCTATGCTAAAATAAAACTGTACCTGAGACAGGCACCAGGCACAAAGGGCTCTAAGCATCCTAGTTGTTGGGACACCTGACCTGGTGTTGGTGCCAGAACAGAATGACATTTAGCAAGGTTCTTAGCCCCTTGGGGGTGCAGTTTCTTCTTCTTAACTCAGACTTTAATCCCCGGGCTGTGACTGTGATTCATGCTCCAACAAACCCTCCTCCTCCCCAGACTTTCCCTGACCCTCCCCGACAGAACGCCCTCCACAGCACACTTGGGTTGCCCCATTTGTATTCTGTCCCAGGTGTCACACTGGTGTTTCCTGTGATGCCTGCACCTTGTCCTCTAGCCATCTCGTGACTTACGGAGGGCAGAAACCACGTGGCACAGCAGATGGAGTACTGGCTTTGCCATCCAAAAAGCTGGGTTCCTGGCCCCGTGTCCTCTCTGTAGGAGGCAATGAGTGTAAAGTGAGATGCGCAGTAATGTTCTTTTGTCCTGTCTTTGGCAGCCCCGGAAGTGTTCCAGGTGTATGTGGACGGAGGCCCTGGGTACTCCTACCCCGTTGACTGGTGGTCCCTGGGTGTCACGGCCTATGAGCTGCTGCGGGGCTGGGTAAGATGTGCACCTGTGTGGTGAACGTGAAGGCTGTGGAAGTGGGGGGCTCGGCTTCTACCAGGCTTGGGTGGGGTGGAATGGCCCTGCCGCTGGACGTGCACCATGCCGGCAAGCAGCCCTGGGTGTCAGCCCTGATTGCCCGTGTGCCAACTCCAAGGTCCTGAGCATTAGAAAGCTCTTAACAAGCTTCTGGTCCAGCCCCTCATCCTACTCACGGGGACAGGGATGTCCAGAGTAGGGAGGGTCTTGTGTGAAGCTCAGCAGCTGATCCGTGGCAGCTCAAACACCCAAAGCATCTTGGTGTCATCATTTCAAATGCTGTCCTCTTTCAACCCACAACATGATGCACCCGTGCCCAACTTTCCAGCTTGGTTTTTTGTTGTTGTTATTTTAGTTCCAACCTTCCCCGAATACTTAGCTCAGCGTCCTATAAAAATGGGGCATTCAGTACGTATTTTTGTTTTATTTCTTTTAAATTTAAAAGCTGAAGACGACTAATGGAGCTATTTGGCAACTAATAACTCAGTTTTATTTTAGCAGAAAGAATTATGACAAATGAATTTCGAGGCTTTTTTTTTTTTTTTACACAAGTATCATTTGAAAATGACGCCATTTAACCTCTCAGGACCATTCCCTTTCATGCAATGGGGATAGTAACATCCTTTCAGTCTATTCTGTGGTGCTGAAGTTATCCTGGGATCGATGCACCCCTAGACTGGGACACTCAGTTTGCATATTACCCACCTTATAGCTCCAGCACCCAGCGCACAGCGTAGAGAGTCAGTTCCTCCCACTGGATGCTGCTTTAACATTGTCTCACGGTCATCTGCATATATGCATATTAAGGCGGGTAGACGGTGCCCCTCGAGGGCAGGAGCCCCCAGTGCACAGTAATAACTGGTGGGAATGAATGAAGGCATGAATGATAGCAGCTGTGTGAAAACCATCCAAGCTATGTGAGTGTTATTAGTTATCCCCCTGTGGTTCAAGCACCTGGGGTCTCTCTTGATCTCAGTGATTTCCCCTGAATTCCTCAAAAACATACTACAGTACGTGATGTTGTTAGAATGCAAAAAATATATATATGAACTTGTGAGTTTTCTTGGGCACTGAATGAAAACAATTCATCTCTCCCCATCTCCCTGGTTGGTTCCTTTGTCGTGTACTGGTTCTTTAAGATACGTGCTCCAAGAGGGGACATGAGGGTCCCCATGATATTTGTATGAACCAGAGAGCACAGACATCACCAGATGATGTTTATCACGGAATCAATCCTACAAATAACCTTGGCAAGCAGTCGACCTAAGCATCCTTGGTCATTTGCCAGCAGAAAGTATATTCTCTGCCAGAATACAAGTCAGAACAGTCAGAGGTGACGACTTGGCAAAAAGTCCCAAGGGCTTCAAAATAAAACGTTTCATTTTCAATGTATCTGAGTTTTCTGCTTAGGGATCCAAATGCCACTTTTAATAGAAGAGGGAGGGTCACATGGGATCGGGCCTTTAGCGTGGGGACAGAGTGAACAAGAATGCCTGCTATGGGTTAGTGTGACTCTCTCTCCCAGATATCTTGGCCTGTTCATCTTTGACTTGAAACACAATGGGTTTATGCAAATCGTTTATTCTGTTTTTTTAATCCTGGAAACGATCACATTTAGTCCAAAAGCCATACTGAAAAACACTCATATTTTTCCATGGACTATGTGAATTTAGAAGTTATCCTTCCTCATTGAAATTCCTCCATCATGTCAGTGACAGCATCCCTGATAGGTGATCACCCCCCTGTTCCTTGATTCCCTCAGGATCCAGGGGGCTCCTTACCTCCAAAAGATGAAAGTCATTACGGGAATTTTCTAACACATATTCTAAGATCATAGAGTTGGAAAGCGTTAGAAATGAAAGGTGGGAGATTGAAGGTATTAATATGTTATGTTAGCCAGGGACCCAGGCATGCTCTAGTCTTAGAGCAGGAAGAGGCATCTTTCCCGAAATGCTCTATCACGAGAGCAGAGGAGAGGATTGTCATCAGTGGGCTTGAAATTTCAATGCAGAGAATTCTGTGAGCCTGCTTGGATCATGCAGCCCAGGCGAGGGGAGTACCTTGTACCCAACTTTCTTACGAGCCCAAACAAGAATCTCAGTTCTCACCCTGAGACCTGCTAAGTTAAAAAAAAAAAAAAAAAAAACACTCAAGAAAGCACCACCTGGAGAGTTCCCTTCTGAGCACAGTTGTCTCAGGGACTGTGACCACACCCCCTGAAGAGAACCCCATGGGGACAGAGAGGAGAGGGAGGTTTCTCATCCACTGACCCAGAGAAGGGACTTAAAGGTCTTAGCCCAGCCCCTGTTTCCCCATCTACCAGGCTCCTTGATGGTTTCCCTGGCAGTGTCACCCACCTGTCCACTGGTTTTCCTCCGCATGCACAGGGGTCTTATATCCAGAAAGAACGTTTCATTTTTTTAAAGCCCTCCTCGTAACACAGAAAGAGGATCTTAGAAGAATTCACAGGTTCAAACCCTAGCTCTACCAGGCACCTTGTCTGTGATCTTAACCAAGGCCAATAGACAGACCAAATGCTCAGTTATTATTAATAACTGTGATAGGTGATCACCCCCCTGTTCCTTGATTCCCTCAGGATCCACAGGGGGTGTGGTCACAGTCCCTGAGACAACTGTGCTCAATACCCACCCAACAGGGTGGCTGTGAATATTAAGTGATTCTGACGATGCAAATTACCCACCTCTGTGACTGATAAAGGGTCAATACTCGGTCAATGTCAGCTCCCCTCCCCTGGTCTCTCTGATTCCCATGCGGGGGGCCTGCTGGCAGGTCTGCATCCTTTCCAACTTAGCACCTCTCAAGGTGGAGACAGGCCCTGGGAGAGGAGCTGAGTCACATGTGGCTGCTGACCGTTAGTGGGGAGGTCCCGGGCCCGGTGGGCAGAGGTCCGGGCTCCCATCCACACCCCGTGTGCCTTGATGCTGTGACTCCGCCTTAGTCACTTAACTCATCTGAGCCCTGGCATCCTCCTTCATGAAATGGGGATGATGAGGCCGGCCTGCGAGGTCACCGTGGGGATTCCAGGAGAAAATGTAGGTGGAGCACACGCAGTGTCCAGCACACAGGAGGGATGCTGACTGCTACATAAATGTGCACGTGGTGATGATTCTGAGACAGGTAGCTGCAGAGACAGTGCTGATGACTTCTTCTTAGAGGAGCAGGGAAGAATTTCTGAGGGAGGAAGCGCTAAGGGGGATCATATATGAGTTGGTTGGGAAACCGTGTGAGCAGAGACCGGGAAGCGCAGCTGAGGCTGACACAGCAAACACCTTAGACTGACCAGCAGTCAGAAGGACAGTCGGGGCTGTCTAGAAAGGAACCTGAGGTCAGCTGGAGGTACCGGCTTCACTCTGTAGGCAGTGTGGTGCTGCCCATGAAAGCGACAGCATGGTGGTCAAGCGAGAGTCTGGGCTTTGGAGTCACATGTTTTGGGGATCAAATCCCAGCTTTGTTGCACAGTTTCTGAATGTCTGGGGATGAGCCTGTTTCTTGTCTATCAGATGGGGAGAACAGTGGCTGCAAAGCACAGGGTTCCTCAGCCTCAGCTCTACGGACGCTTGGGACTGGGTACTGCTTTGTGATGGGGGCTGCCCAGTGCACTGTAGGATGTTTAGCTGCATCCCCGGCCTCTACCCACTAGATGCCAGCAGAACTTTGCCCCCACCCAGTAAGGACAACGAAAATGTCCCCAAACATTGCCATATGTCCCCTGGAGGGACAGATTAGCCCCGGTTGAGAACCACTGCCATAGAGTAATCAAGGGGACTAAAGGAGATTCTGGTAACCAAACGTCTTCTACATCTGTGACTCTATTTCAGTTTTGTAGATAAGTTCATCTGTACCCTTTTTTTAGATTCCACATCTAAGTGATATCATATGATATTTGTCTTTCTCTGTCTGAATTACTGAGGGATAAATTGGAAGATTGTGATTGACATATACACACTACTATATAAAATAGATAACTAATAAGGACTTACTGCATAGCACAGGGAACTCTACTCAATACTCTGTAATGACCTATACGGGGAAAGAATCTTAAAAAAGAGTGGATATATGTATATGTATAACCGATTCACTTTGCTGTACACCTGAAACTAACACAAAGTTGTAAATCAATTATACTCTAATAAAATTTTTAAAAATAACGTTGCAACTCCCTTCCTCTCCCCGCTCACAAATACCTCAGGCCCTCCTTTTTCTCTAAGACACGTAACACCATGTAATATCTATTTTACGTATTTGGATCGTCTATTTCCCCACACCAGAATGTAAACTCCATGAGGTGGGGATTTTTCTGTTGTTTATTTATTAATGTATTCCCCAGCCCCTAGAGCAGAGGTTGGTATACCTTGGGGACACAATATTTGCTGACTAAATAACAGATGGATGGGCTTCCCTGGTGGCGCAGTGGTTGAGAGTCCGCCTGCCAATGCAGGGGACACGGGTTCATGCCCCGGTCCGGGAAGATCCCACATGCCATGGAGCGGCTGGGCCCGTGAGCCATGGCCGCTGAGCCTGCGCGTCCGGAGCCTGTGCTCCGCAACGGGAGAGGCCACAACAGTGAGAGGCCTGCATACCGAAAAAAAAAAAAAGTGAGGGGGATAACAACGACAAATGAACCTGTAGAAAGTAGAGGGATAAAAACTACAGGCCAGTATCACTGATGAACATAGATGCACAGATCCTCAACAAAATACTAGCAAACAGAATCCAACAGCACATTAAAAGGATCATACACCATGATCAAGTGGGGTTTATTCCAGGAATGCAAGGATTCTTCAATATACGCAAATCAATCCACGTGATACACCATATTAACAAATTGAAGGAGAAAAACCATATGATCATCTCAATAGATGCAGAGAAAGCTTTCGACAAAATTCAACACCCATTTATGATAAAAACCCTGCAGAAAGTAGGCATAGAGGGAACTTTCCTCAACATAATAAAGGCCATATATGACAAACCCACAGCCAACATCGTCCTCAATGGTGAAAAACTGAAACCATTTCCACTAAGATCAGGAACAAGACAAGGCTGCCCACTCTCACCACTCTTATTCAACCTAGTTTTGGAAGTTTTAGCCACAGCAATCAGAGAAGAAAAGGAAATAAAAGGAATCCAAATTGGAAAAGAAGAAGTAAAGCTGTCACTGTTTGCAGATTACATGATACTGTACATAGAGAATCCTAAAGATGCTACCAGAAAACTACTAGAGCTAATCAATGAATTTGGTAAAGTAGCAGAATACAAAATTAATGCACAGAAATCTCTAGCATTCCTGTACACTAATGATGAAAAATCTGAAAATGAAATCAAGAAAACACTCCCATTTTCCATTGCAACAACAAAAAAAATATCTAGGAATAAACCTACCTAAGGAGACAAAAGACCTGTGTGCAGAAAATTATAAGACACTGATGAAAGAAATTAAAGATGATACAAATAGATGGAGAGGTATACCATGTTCTTGGATTGGGGAGAATCAACATTGTGAAAATGACTCTACTACCCCAAGCAATCTACAGATTCAATGCAATCCCTATCAAACTACCACTGGCATTTTTCACAGAACTAGAACAAAAAATTTCACAATTTGTATGGAAAGACAAAAGACCCCGAATAGCCAAAGCAATCTTGAGAACGAAAAGCGGAGCTGGAGGAATCAGGCTCCCTGACTTCAGACTATACTACAAAGCTACAGTAATCAAGGCAATATGGTACTGGCACAAAAACAGAAATATAGATCAATGGAACAGGATAGAAAGCCCAGAGATAAACCCACGCACATATGGTCACCTTATCTTTGATAAAGGAGGCAGGAATGTACAGTGGAGAAAGGACAGCCTCTTCAATAAGTGGTGCTGGGAAAACTGGACAGGTACATGTAAAAGTATGAGATTAGAACACTCTCTAACACCATACACAAAAATAAGTTCAAAATGGATTAAAGACCTAAATGTAAGGCCAGAAACTATCAAACTCTTAGAGGAAAACATAGGCAGAACACTCTATGACATAAATCACAGCAAGATCCTTTTTGACCCACCTCCTAGAGAAATGGAAATAAAGACAAAAGTAAACACATGGGACCTAATGAAACCTCAAAGCTTTTGCACAGCAAAGGAAACCATAAACAAGACCAAAAGACAACCCTCAAAATGGGAGAGAATAATTTGCAAATGAAGCAACCGACAAAGGATTAATCTCCAAAATTTACAAGCAGCTCATGCAGCTCAATAACAAAAAGCAAACAACCCAATCCAAAAATGGGCAGAAGACCTAAATAGACATTTCTCCAAAGAAGATATACAGATTGCCAACAAACACATGAAAGAATGCTCAACATCATTAATCATTAGAGAAATGCAAATCAAAACTACCATGAGATATCATCTCACACCGGTCAGAATGGCCATCATCAAAATATCTAGAAACAATAATGCTGGAGAGGGTGTGGAGAAAAGGGAACACTCTTGCACTGCTGGTGGGAATATGAATTGGTACAGCCACTATGGAGAACAGTATGGAGGTTCCTTAAAAAACTACAAATAGAACTACCATATGACCCAGCAATCACACTACTGGGCATACACCCTGAGAAAACCATAATTCAAATAGAGACATGTACCAAAGTGTTCAGTGCAGCTCTATTTACAATAGCCCGGAGATGGAAACAACCTAAGTGTCCATCATCGGATGATTGGATAAAGAAGATGTGGCACATATATACAATGGAGTATTAGCCATAAAAAGAAACGAAATTGAGTTATTTGTAGTGAGGTGGATGGACCTAGAGTCCGTCATACAGAGTGAAGTAAGTCAGAAAGAGAAAGACAAATACCGTATGCTAACACATATATATATGGAATCCAAGAAAAAAAAAATGTCATGAAGAACCTAGGGGTAAGACGGGAATAAAGACACAGACCTACTAGAGAATGGACTTGAGGATATGGGGAGGGGGATGGGTAAGCTGTGACAAAGTGAGAGAGTGACATGGACATATATACACTACCAAACATAAAATAGATAGCTAGTGGGAAGCAGCCACACAGCACAGGGAGACCAGCTCTGTGCTTTGTGACCACCTAGAGGGGTGGGATGCGGAGGGTGGGAGGGAGGGAGATGCAAGAGAGAGGAGATATGGGAACATATATATATATATGTATAACTGATTCACTTTGTTATAAAGCAGAAACTAACACACCATTGTAAAGCAATTATACTCCAATAAAGATGTAAAAAAAATAAAAAATAAAATAACAGGTCTACTGCAGTTCTTTTCCTGTTTCTTCCATTTTTCGGTAAACTGGCAATTTTTGTAAACTGAGTTTCCTGGAATAGAGATGCACCTGCACTCTATAATGAGTATATCCAGTGCCCTGCTGCCAAAATCACTTTCACCAGCAGAACATGTAATTATTTTACCTTATAAAGACCACTTGGTTTTCTGAGTCAAGACATCCTAAGGCCAATGAGTGAGAACCGAGCATCAGTAGAACTCTTTACCTGACGCAGATGGAATATAGATCTTTATATGTGCCAGTATTGTCGAAGGACCTGAGTTTCTCCACAACCACGCAAACAGATTAAGGCTGAGCCTGGAGCTTAAAGGTGCAGAGCTGATTTTATTTTATTATTTTAAAAAAATTTTTATTGGAGTATAATTGCGTTACAATGTTGTGCTAGTTTCTACTGTACAGCAAAGTGAATCAGCTATACATACATATATATCCCCTCTTTTTTGGATTTCCTTCCCATTTAGGTCACCACAGAGCACTGAGTAGATTCCCTGTGCTATACAGTAGGTTCTCATTAGTTATCTGTTTAATACATGGTATCAATAGTGTATATATGTCAATCCCAATCTCCTAATGCATCCCAACCCCCCAAACTCCCACTCCATCCCTCCCCCTCGCCCTCCCTCTTGGCAACCACAAGTCTGTTCTCTATGTCTGTTTTAACCACGTGGGGTCTCTCTCTGATGCCGCCTGTTGTCCTTTGGTTGCAGAGGCCATATGAAATCCACTCGGCCACTCCCATCGATGAGATCCTCAACATGTTCAAGGTGGAGCGTGTCCACTACTCCTCCACGTGGTGCAAGGGCATGGTCGCCCTGCTGAAGAAGGTAAGGGGGCAGCCGCCAGCCCACCTGGCCAGGGAGCTGGGCACTCAGTGCAGTAACAGACAGACCAGCAGATTAAGGAATGAGAAAACGAATGGCGGGACAGTGGTGGAAATAATAAAGTCAGCGGTGCTCTAACGCCTCATCGTAAGCACTCTCACCATCCCGCATCGAGATCACAAAGCCGCTGGACAGGGTGGCTTGTAGTCACGTCTGTGACAACAAAGCCCACAGGCTCTTTTCACTCCACAACAAGCTTCTAATAATTAGAAATATTTAATGCATATAGCTCTTTAAACATTTTACAAATCGTCTTTTAACTCACTGACCTTTAAGCCATTGGGCGTCTCCTGACTTTTCCTGGGAACTGTTGCTAGTGGAATAAAGCAGTGGTTCTCCAAGGTGGTTCCTGGACCAGCATCCCCTGGGAGCTTGTTAGAAATGCGGATTCTCAGACTCCACCCCCAGACCTGCTGAATCAGAAATGGTGGGGCGGGCCCTGTTGTTTCTGTTCTGATAAGCTCGAGTTCAGCATGGGCAGTGGGTCGTGGCGCCCTCCTTCTGAGGCTGGCATTCAGCGAAACTCACTCGGAATCCTCCAAGACACAGAGTCGAGCCTTGCATGTGGTCAGCACCAGTCACCTTTAATGAAGGAATTATGATGACGGCAGCCAGCACTGGTTGGGGGAATGTTATATGGGGGCTCTGCTCATTTAGTCCTTACATGCCCTGTGAGAGGAGTAGTGTTGGTGCCCCCATAGTAGAGGTGGGAAAACTGAGGCTTGGGAAAGCAGATCATTCACTCACTGCCACAGGGCTGTTCGAGGCAGAGGAGGATTTAAATCCAAGCTCTCTGAACTCCAGATATCAGCTCTTACTCCCTCCAAACTCTGTAGATGATTTAGGGAATTACTCATTAGTTAAATTGCTTTAGGGGAGATTCACCCCCTGGGTTTTAGACATCAGTGGTCCTTAACCAACTGCTGATTGGAATCACCTGGAAGCTCCACCCACCTGCCAACACCTCCACTTCCCACCCACCCATGGAGTCAGAGAACTAACTGCTGCCCTAAACGGTGGCCACCCCCCTCCACCGCCGCCCTGCCCTGGGCATTGAAGCAGCATCTCTGTTTAAATCTGTACCCGTCATTTTGGGGACAGTTCCTAGAGAGAGGCCACCGTGATCAGCAGGTGGGACCCTGCCAGGTGCCCCTCCCATGGTGTGACTGTAGCCCACTTGTTGCAGTGGCAGGTGGGAGCCGACTGGCGGGGGGGGTCCTGATTCCAGCTCCCACCTGCCAGCAGCTGGGTGTGGCATCCTGCCTTGGTGTGTCCCAGTTCCTCATCCATCCCCTTTGGGTCTCATCTGAATCATGAGCCAGAAGTGGAAGAGTTACCATTATCCTTCCTACTTTCAGAGGAGGAAACACGCACAGCACAGTCAGCAGCTCAGCCGGGGCCACACTGCTACCGAGTGGCCCTCCCAGGGCTGGGCCCCGTCTTTCATTTTTAGCCTCAGTGTTCTTGCACCAGATAAGCTACTGTTTTGAAAGTTGAAAACCCCTCTGGATGCAAGGTAATATTGTACGGCTATTTTTTTTTCTTTTACTGCATCACCCCTTATTAGCAGAAACTCCATTTGAAGGGAAGCTAAAACTTGACCCCTTGGCTACAAATGAGGTCATTCCATCAGACTGCAGAGGTCACCTCATAGCTGTCCAGGGAGAAATTTTATTATGCTTTTGTGAATCCCATTACCAAGCTGAAAGTCCTAAATCAAGGTGGCTAATTCTTTTTATTTTTAATTGGAAGCCTCTGCAGACCTCATTGAGAGGTGGCATGTCACACGGTGCGAGTTCCCAAGGGGAGCACGGCGGGCGAAAATCTAGTCCTTGTCCAAAGAGCCCATTGCTGGATGACCTTCCAGCAGCCTGACCCCTCAGTTCCTCCCTGGCTATAAAGAGATGAGTGTAGGTGATGCTTCCAACACAGCAGCCCAAACAGGGCAGGACATTCATGGAACGCAGAAAGCAGGGTCACCTTCATTTTCCCAAGACTCCGCCTTCGGATTCCCCCAAAAACCTCGGTGGGGTGCACTGCCCAAGCGAGCACATTTGCCCTTTGCCTGCAGCTCCTGACCAAGGACCCCAAGAGCCGCCTGTCCAGCCTCGGTGACGTCCAGAGCGCACCCTACTTGGCCGACATGAACTGGGACGCGGTGTGGGAGAAGGCCCTGATGCCCGGCTTCGTACCCAATGTGAGTGAGGTCCTGTTCGACGGCATCCCACCCTGTGCAGGGTCCCCAACCTGGGCGGGCAGGAAGACGCCAGAAGCTGTTCAGTGGGGGCCCTGCTGGCCACGGTCACCTGAGCACCAGAGGAATCACGTTTCACTGAGATTCAGGGTGCATTTGTACCTGATTTCCGAGGTCCACACACAGATGCCTGCAGTTGTCCCCTCTGGCCACACTGTTTCTTAGCTCCATACCTGTGAACACACTGCTTCCTCTTCCAGGAATGCCTTTCTTGTCCACTTGGAAATCTACCCCTCCTTCCAGACTCAGCGTAAAACGCAGCAAGTGGCCCACTGGAGGGTCTTGGTAACTGCCTTCTGGATAAGGAGCAAACGCAGTCATTGCCTCCTCTGGGACGTTTTCCCAGCCAGCCTCTCCATCCCCTTACCTGGAGTGGATCTCACCCTCCCTGGTTCCCCACTGGACAGGTGCCTAGGTCTGCATTAGCGGTCAATAACGTTCTGTTGCGTGCATCCGCCATTCCCCGAGAGCTTCAGAGGGTGGGTTGGCTGACCTTCGCCTGAGAGAGATCCCGGAGCAATGGGTGACCCTAGAAGCTGCTAGAAGACCTCGATATGTGCTTGTCACATGAGTATGGATCAGTTAACGATAACAGCCAATAGGGTTAAGCGTGTTCTAAAGCTTCACGTACATTATGTCATATAAGTTTCACAATAGGGAAGGGGGCCCTGTTAGTAGTCTCAGCTTAAGTGAGTAGTCTCAGGTTAAGCAAACTGCCCACAATTACTCAGTGAGAAATTGGCAAAGCCAGGGCTTGACCTCAGGCAGTCTGGATCCAGAGCCTCCACTGAAGGAAGGAAGGAAGGAAGGAAGGAAGGGAGGGAGGGAGGGAGGAAAGAAAGATAAATCAGGCCAGGAAAGACTTGGTCCTGCAATCTGACCTGCTCACTGGGAGAGGTAGAGTGGTGGCGGGCAGATGTGCCACCAAGGGAAAGGGGACTATTAGTGGAGCCATAGAAGTTGGCGGTGTGAGGATCCCGGCAGGGGCAGGTGGGGGAGAGCTGTCAGTACAGACAATCCCAGTGGGGACTGTTCTGCTGGGACCTCTCTCCAGGATCGAGATGGGAAAGGGAAAAGAATGTAGTACTTACTGCTCCCCATCAGACCACCAACAAAACAATAATAATAATAACTGTGATTAACATTTGTTGGTACCCACCCTGTGGCAGGGACTGGGCTAAGAGCTTTCCCTGCATTGTGTCACCCCAACCCCACAAGCTCAGAGCACTTACCCTCATTTTACAGTTATGGAAACTGAGGGCCAGAGAGGTTGAGGGACTTGCTAGTGAGTGGAAAAGCCAGGCCTTGCCCCAGTTCTATCTGCAAAGCCCTGGTTTCTCCTCCTGCCTGGCCATGGCAGGGCACTGGCTGACATCGAGGGGTGAGGCAGCCTGGCCAAGGCAAGTTTGATAGCAGGTATCAAGACCCTCACTTATAAGTTGGGGTTTAAGGCTGGGGCTCCCATGGGAGGTGGCTGGGACTGCAGGGCAGCAGAGGGAGTGGTCAGTCATTGCAGGCCTGCCATGGATCAGGAAGGACCCATTCTAGAAGATTTGCAAACACTATCTCAGTTAATCCTCATCAACCCACTGAACCTGCTGCATTTTATACAGATGAGGAAACTGAGGCAGAGACAGGTTATATGTCTCCCTCAAAGACACGCAGGTGAAAGATGAGGCTGTAGGACTCAGTGGCAAGGCTGGCAGCCCCCCTCTGGGGTTGTGCCTGGTCCCTCTCCTCCCTGGCCCCCATCCAATCAGGAACAGGGACACCTACTCAAGGACTCACTTCTCACTTGGCCCTACATGAAGAACTTTATTAACTTATTTAATCTTGCATGAGGGAGGAATGCTTATCCAGACTTTACAGATAATGAACTGAGTCCCAAAGAAGTTAAAAACTTGTTCAAGGTCAGAAAGCAGCAAAACTGGGTTGTTGTCTTTTCTGAGCACCTTCAGAGCCATTGATGTTATAACCACCAGACTGTGCTGCCTGAGAGGGCCAGCATCCTGGGCTGGGTCTCAGGATGGAAAAGAGCCACCTGGGATAAGTCAGGGAGACTGATATTACTCCTGACCAAAGTGGCAGGAGCCCAGCCTACGGTAGGGCCAGGCCTGAGGGTCAGCCGGCTCTAGCTTCAGGAGACCAGGGAGCTAGGATGGGGAACTGGGTAGATTCTGGCCAGAAATGGTATTTTTAAATGGAATGGTTCAAAGTGATATTTATAGAAAAGGTAGTAATGACATGAGAAGGAGAGTATGAGAAAATAAGTGAAAAGAACAGATTGGAAAGCTGAACTCAACCTCACGAAATGAACATACGTAAGGAGATCAAGGGAACCTGTGGATGTTAATAAGTGGGCTGTGCAAGGTGGGCGGGATTATGGGGATAAATGAATGACGTGTGCAGCGAGGATGTGTCACTGTTCACTATCAGGAAGAAAGTGTAGCTGATGTATCCCACAGGAGTAGTTCATTGTCACTTGTTGAATGAATGAATGATTGATTGAATGAATGAAAATACAATTCAATGGCACGGAACAAAGACAAACCGTGTTTTCTTTTCCATTTCCTTTCAGAAAGGGAGGCTGAACTGTGATCCCACATTTGAACTTGAAGAAATGATTCTTGAATCCAAACCACTTCACAAAAAGAAGAAGAGGTTGGCAAAGAACAGGTCCAAAGATGGCACGAAGGAGAGCTGTCCTCTGGTGAGTGCTCTCTCAGGAGCAGACCCCAGGCAGAGAGGAATCCTATACTCCAGTGAATACGATTGAGCTGCTTCTTAGCCAGATGGGGGCTTGTCACTTTGTCCCACCAAATACGTTCATTTGCAGTCAATAAAATGCCTCCATCGAACACGTGGTCTTGCATAGCAGGACCCTGTGAAAGCATCACTGGAGATGGACATATCCGTGCTCTCATCATTCACATTAGCACTGTTCCTAGTGCAGGAACCTCTGTATCTGTGAGCAAGAGCAGAAGAAATGATGCTGAGCGACACCAGCGCTGTTCTGAGTAGCCCCCGGCACCCTCTGCAAAGGTTTTATACTGTGGAGGCACCCAGGGCCACACTCTGTGGGCCACTGCATTAATTTTCTAGGCTGCCATCACAAAGTATCACACACTTGGTGTCTTAAAACAACTGAAACGTATTCACACAATTCTAGAGGCCAGAAGTTCAAAATCAAGTATCGACAGAGCTTTGCTCTCTCCAAAGGCTATAGGGAGGGTCCCTCCTCGCCTCTTGCAGCTTCTGGCGGTGGCCAGCAGCCCTTGACATCCCTTGGCTTGCAGCTACATCACTCCCATCTCTCCCTCCGTCTTCACGTGGCGTTTCCCTCTCTGTGTCTTCACACGGCCCTCTTTTAGGGACACCCGTTGTTATATGTAGAGCCCACCCTGCTCCAGGATGACTTCAGCTTAACTAGTTCCATCTACAAAGACCCTGTTTCCAAATAAGCTCACATTCACCAGTCCAGGGGGTTAGGTCTTCAACATATCTTTTTAAAATTTTTTTTATTTTTTATTTTTTATTAAGTATGGTTGATTTACAATGTTGTGTTAATTTCTGCTGTACAGCAAAGTGATTCAGTTATACACATATATACATTCTTTTTCATATTCTTTTCCATTATGGTTTATCACAGGGTATTGAATATAGTTCCCTGTGCTATACAATAGGACCTTGTTGCTTATCCATTCTATATATAATAGTTTGCATCTGCTCATCCCAAACTCCCACTCCTTCCCTCCTCTGCCCTCTCCTCCCCCTTGGCAACCACAGGTCTGTTCTCTATGTCTGTGAGTCTATTTCAGCTTTGTAGATAGGTTCATTTGTGTCATCTTTTAGATTCCACATGTAAATGATAACATACAGTATTTGTCTTTCTCTTTCTGACTTACTTCACTTAGTATGATAATCTCCAGGTCCATCCATGTTGCTGCAAATGGCATTATTTCATTCTTTTTTCATGGCTGAGTAGTATTTCATTGTATATATACAAACCTTCTTTATCCATTCCACAACGTATCTTTTTGGAGGACACAATTCAACCCACAACTGCCCCTTCCTCCATCAAAATATATTAAAAATTGTAATGCATGATTACATTGGTAGGAAGATGAATATAACTTTCAAATTTAAAAATTCATTTTTTTCAGCTTATTTGAAAAGAAATTAAAACATCTTTGTAGCCCCTAAAAGTATCGTGAAGCCTAAGCCAGTGCCTGCACAGCCTAATGCAGAAGTTGGCCTGGGAAGGGCTGGGTGTGTGTACGTGAGGGCACACAAGGGTGTGGGGTTCCTGCACAGGCACGCAGTGTACATTCGGCATCCAGACAGCCTCTGAGACGTGTATTACAGACCATCCGTGGGACGGATGGTCCTTGGCACCTGTTCCTGAAGAGAATGAGCACCTTTGCACAATGGCCTTAAATTTCTCCCTCTCCACACCATGCTTCAATTAGGACTAACGAACATTCAAGTGATCAGGAAACCAAGGTCATGATTTTCAATTCCTATTCCGTTTTAACATGGCTTTTAAATTTGGATTTAATGGCTTAAAATGGAGAAAAGCATCTCTGTCTGCCAGCCCCCCTCCCCACCCCCGGTGGCACAGCCGCCAGTACAATCAGGGCTGCTCCAGCCGCTTTGATTGTCCCCAGCCCCAAGCATCCGTGGTCCCATTTAGATCAGTCTCTGCTCGTCCTCACTCCCTGGATGATGCTTCATCACTTACAGTCCCCTCTCTGTACTCTTTGACAGAATGGACACCTCCAGCAATGCCTAGAGACAGTGCGGAAAGAATTCATCATATTCAACAGAGAGAAGTAAGTCCACCACCAGCATCTGCTGGGCAGAGCCCTTCCAAGGGCAGAAAGTCTCCCTTGGGGAATCGGGGTCCCTGGCCCCCCATGAAGCTAGCCACGATGCTGGAAGGGAAGCAGCAGGTGGACCCCGTTGTTCTAATCCTGCCTCTGCCATGTGGCCCGAGCAAGGCACTAACTTCACCTCTCTGGGCCTCAGGGTGTTTATGTGAAGTGGGGTGGCCACAGGAGGACCAACCTGGCACACAGGATGCTGGTGCAGAGGGGCAGGCCTACAGGTGGTTACGTGCCCGAGCTCTGGAGCAAAATTGCCCGGGATCAAGTCCTGGCTCTTCTGCTGCCAGAGTGACCTAAGGCAAGTCACTTGACGTCACTGAGCCTCATTTTCAGCAATGACAAAGAGGAAATGACTCCCTTGCAGTGTGTTTGTGGTAAGGTTAAATGAGGCCGTTGATACAATACCTGGCATGGTAGGAGTACTCATGAAAAGGATTACTATTATTGTTCTTGTTCTTGTTATTATTTGATGGGGTGAGGTGGTGTGGACTGTGCTAGGACCCCAGCGTCATGGGCTGGCAGGAGATAGGATGATGCTGAGTTGGGAGGGGCAAAGCTGGGGTCTGGCCGCATGACTGCCCTTACAGCAGCCAAGGAAACAGAGGCTCAGGCTTGGTCCCAGCTGACATTACTATCTGGGGGTTCATCCGCCTGTGCCTGATGAGTCAGAGCAGCGGCTTGGGCAGCCATGGGCTCCTGCAGCAGGAGCTGAAACCCTGTAGGCAGGACTGACAGCACATCAGCCCCATTTGGCCAACACTCAACTAGGCCTTGGGCTCGCGGAGATGATGGGATACGCTTCCCTACCTCCAGGAGGGCCAGATGGACACATGCCAGCTTGGCCCTTAGGCGTTCACCAGCGTTCCACCATTTTCAGCTTGTGGCAGGTGACAGCAACAGTGGGGATGCATGATAGGGAAAACGGCAGCCCAGGCGTGGCTCCGACAGCAGGTGCCAGGCTCAGCCTGGGTGTCAGGGAAGCTTCTGGAGGCACCATGCCCGGCTGAGTCCTGACGGGCGAGGAGGGCAAGGCGCGGAGTTCCAGGAGTGAGGACAAGGCACAGAGAACGAGACAGCGTGGCAGACACAGGGACCACCGGCTGTTGAAGAAGTTTGTATTCCCTAAGCGTGCATGGAGGGTGGAGCAGCGCGAGGTGAGGGCCCCGGGGCAGAGTTGTTTGGGTCGGTGGGTAGGGCGGGGCCCCATTCCCAGTGGGCACTTGGGGAGGTGAAGGAGACTGCAGCCTGTCATTTATCCTGGTCAGCTAAAGCTCTAGGGCTGGTGGATGCCCAGGTTAGGCCAGACACACACACCAAGCTGGGCAGCAAGCCTCACCCGCTGCAGGACTACGTCCTTGCTCCCAGCAGAACGGGAAGTGCCTCTGCAACACAGCACATCAGACTTGGGACAGGCGGGGGCTGACGTGGTGAGCGGTTTCAGAGCTCATCACAGTTTCCCTGTGGTCCTGTCTGCTCTGAGGCTCATGGTCCCCTCCCAGCGGTAGACACCCAGTCCTGGGAACTTCCGCTCAAACCAGCTTGGGCACTTTGGACCAAAGTGATGGTGGCCTCCAGGCAACCTTGCCTCGGGTCCTTTATCAGTTCAGGCATGTCTGAAGGGTCCTCAGAGAGTGCCTGGATGGCAAATGTGAGCCTGTGAAAAGGCAGAGGGGTGACGGACCCGAGCGGAGAGCAATCACATTGCATATGGTGCTGTGTGCCAGAAGATGCTTCAATCTAGAATCCGAAGAATCCAAGTTGTTTCCCATTAAAAGAAAATGAACATGGGATATCCCTCCTTGTGTTGTTTAGGGGTTGCATCTGGCTGCTTTTAGCAGAAATCTAACTATTTAGTGGCTTCGACCAATTAGGTGTTCTTTCTCACATGGACAAGTGAATGGATAGAGAAATGTAGTAGGATCGCCCAGCCGTGCTGAGAACCCCTTTGAGAGTTGTGGTCATGGATTTGAAGTGAGGCTGGCACCGTTAACAGAGAGAGGGTGGAAGTCATTTTCCAGATAGAGGCTGTGGGGTCAAGGACCAGCATACGCAAAAGCAGGAGGCAGGAAAGAAGATGGCCCGTAAGGGGAGACGTGCATGGGTTTCACCGAGGTTCCTGCTCTTTCATCCCTGCCTCTCTGTTCACCTCAGGTGCTCCCCCGTGGCTCTGAGGCTATAGGCTACCTATCAGAGCAGGTGTGCTGGGAGCAGTGCCTTTCCCCCAGCCTCTCCCCGCCCACCCTATCCAGGTGGACGGCTTGGTGTCTGGATGCTGTCTGAGCATCACGTCGACCCCTCCATGTCAAACCCCATCCCTGCTCCACAGTGTACATGGGAAGGGAGCCACATTGCATCTACCCATAACCCTCTCTGCTGCAGTTTCTCATCTACAAAAGTGCCTGTGAGAAGTCAATTCATGAGGCATGATCTGCCCCAAAGCAAGAGATTTCCTTTTAAACCAAGAAAAAAAAGTCGGCGCTATTCATCCTGCACTTCTTTCTGCAATCCTGTTTTTGAAGCACCTGCTGTGTTGGCATTTGAGTAGCTGGAAAATTAAGTCAAGTACCTTCTTTCCGACCTCAGGCATGTGGCCAGTGGGGTGACAGTAGGGGACGCCAAGACGCCGAGCCAGGCTTCCCTTCATGCTCCGCTGGGACCATGCTGCCCCTTGCTGCCTCCCTTCAGCAGTTCTGTTTCCTTTCATTCTCTGCACACCCGGCTGTCAAAGTGCAACAGACGGGTCCTGCTCCATGTACGGTTGTTACAGGCCTTGTCTCTGCAGAAGGCTCTGTAAAGAAGAACCAGAAGGAAGTGCCATAGTCACAGGGGTTCATGTCGGAATCTCCCGGGGGGTTGTTAGCATTTAGAATTGCTGCATCTGTTACAGGTTGAACTGTGTCCCCCCAAAAAAAGATATGCTGAAGTTCTAGCCACCAGGACCTTAGAATGCGACCTTATTTGGAAATAGGGTTGTTGCAGATATAATTAGTTGAGATGCGGTCACACTGGAGCAGGGGACCCTTAATCCAATATGACTGGTATCCTAATAAGAAAAGAGACACAGACACAGGGAGAAGACTGTGTGAAAATGGCGTCAGGGGCTGGAGTGATCCATGTGCAAACCTAGGAAAGCCAAGGATTGCCCACAGCCAACAGAAGCCAGGAGAGGGGCCTGGAACAGATTCTCCCTCAAAGCCTCCAGAAGGAACAAACCCTGCCAACACCTTAATTTCAGACTTCTGGCCTCCAGACTGTGAGATAGTACATTTCTGTTACTATAAGCCACGCAGCTGGAGGTACCGTGTTACAGCTCCCCAGCCCCGCACCCAGGAAACCAACACGGCATACTTCTGAATCAGAAGCTGAGAGAATGGGCCTGGGGATCTGCACTGTAATATGTTATTCCAGTTGTTCCGATGTGAATTTCTGCAGGACACCAGTGTGCCCAAACCGTGCATCCTCCAGTTGGTTCTGGACTGAGTCATGAGAATTCCCCATCTAAAACTGTCTCCGAGGACAGAGGAAATGAAAAGTGCCCAACGAACTGAGAAGGTATCTTGAGACCAAACAACGAGGCAGGCAGCTCCATAAAGTACAGTTGTGAAGTTTATTGCGGGTTACTTACATGTGGATTGGATGGGGCATGTGGCAATCTGGAGGCATCAGCAGCTGCACTCCACACCTCCGAGGGACCATCACAATTTTGTAGTTAACCTAGGGTATGGGGGTAAGTGCTTGGAGACGGGGATTGCATTCCTAAGTCAAGGCCTTATCTGATTTATGGTGGGTGGGTGCCAGGAATATGTCAGCAAAGGTCTTTATCATTATTTGGAGACTAACAGAGCATAGAGGCTACCTGGACCTCATGATCATTAAACAGTATCTATTAATTACAAACCCATTGACGACAGAGAAGAGATTTACTACACAGTACAGTCCTAGGTGGGGTCAGTGGAAGGACAGGAAGAAATGAACAGGCCCAAGATGGCGTCAGTTATGCTAACAGCCATACACACTGCAAACCTTCCAGCCCTCTTTCTCCTTTGCCCTGGATCATTCACCTGCAACTTCGAGCCCTCATGGGTGGAAGAATACTGCTGAAGCCTCTAACCGCCCCAGCATAGCTACTACCTCTTGCATGGGCCAAGTGCGCTTCCTCAACTAGAAAAAACTCTTGGACAGAGAAAAGGTTCCCCTCTCTCCGTGGGATGAGGAAGCTGTCATAGGCATGAAGTGCCAAGGGGACACGGGCCGGGCATCTACTGTGGCAGCTCCCATAGGAGGTTCTCATTCAGCCCTTTGAAAGATATATTAATTCTGACCTGAGACTTGGGGTCATGGAAGTGGATCTAGCAGGACCATGTCCTCAGGATGCTTGAAGCCTGCAGGGGAGATGGTGGGATGCAAACATTCTTAGGCCACTGTGCAAACGTGGAGGAGATGCCCTAGGTCTGACCTCTCTGGACTTCAGTTTCTAAACAGAGAACAAGATTAAAATTAGCACTGCCTAATTTTCTGGAAATGCAGCTATTATTGGTTAATGGTCTCAGCTGGCAAAAGGCCACTGAGCCAGGTGGAGCATCTGCTTCCAGGGACTGGTCGGGGCTTCCAGGGCCTGGGCAGCTGAGCTTCCATTAGTTTGAGAAGTGCACTCTGGGGCTTGTCCTCCTATTTTGGCCAAAGATCCGAGCAGGGGTGATTTTTCCAAAAGGTCTTTTCAATAGCATTTGACAAAGGTTTGCAGGATAAGAAGCCCCTGGTGCGAAAGGAGTTTGAGGAACTGAATTTTCTATCTGCTTCCTCTCTTAAAGAAATAAAAACATTTAAAAGCACATTTAAGCTACCTTTGGAGCCCTTGAAAACATTACATTTTAAAAATCAAACACTGCATATGTTATGTTTAATAATATTATTAACAGTAACTGTACATGATTTTATGGTTTTAGATCCTGTTCCTTTAATCCAGGGCTTCTCAACCTCAGCTCTGTTGACACTTGATGACTATTGACATCAATTCTTTGATGTGGGGACCGTCCTGTGCATTATAGTATGTTTAGCAGAATCTGTGACCTTTATTCATTAGATATCAGTAGCACCTCCATAGCGGTGACGCCAAAAATGACCCCGGGCATTGCCACATGTTCCCTGGCAAGCAGATCACCCCCAGTGGAGAACCATTGCTCTAATCCTTACTCATCACATTTTCCTGAGGTACTTTTATTATTATTATTATTATTATTATTATTCCCAAGCTCTTGCGGCTCTTAATTGAAAGACGAAGGACTTGAACTCTCATCTTCCATCCACTGGATTCTGGGCTCTTTTGAAAACTCAAGTTTAATGAAAACTCGAAATCAAGAAATCACACGGGAATCAGGGCCCTCTGTCCACTTCACGCGGTTCTCCATCAAAGGAAATTTCAGCCAGGTGAAAAAGGGTGACTGATCATGACATATCAATCTCAACCAATAAAAGATAGGAGCCTTAGTTTACAGTCAGCCAAGGGAGACACGCAGACCCTGACAGATCGCCCCGAGTGTATACAACCCCGTTGCCCCGAGCAGCAAAGCACATGCTCTTACTGGTCTGCTCAGACTTAACTCATTTAAAGACCCATCTTTACTTTCCCTTCAATCGGTTTTCTCTAGTACAAAAGAGGTACCCTAATTTTTTATGTGAATATTTATAGGCCTTATGTGAAATGAGGCTATGTGTAAATTTGAAAATTATAAATAGGACCTAATGTTCTGTTTTAGACTAAATGATGATGGTGGTGGTGGTGACATTCCCACCAACAGTGCAAGAGGGCTCCCTTTTCTCCACACCCTCTCCAGCATTTGTTGTTTGTAGATTTTTTGATGATGTCCATTCTGACTGGTGTGAGATGATATCTCATTGTAGTTTTTTTTGTTTTTGTTTTTGTTTTTTTTGCGTTATGCGGACCTCTCACTGTTGTGGCCTCTCCCGTTGCGGAGCACAGGCTCCGGACGTGCAGGCTCAGCGGCCATGGCTCACTGGCCCAGCCGCTCTGCAGCATGTGGGATCTTCCCAGACCGGGGCATGAACCCGTGTCCCCTGCATCGGCAGGCGGACTCTCAACCACTGCGCCACCAGGGAAGCCCTCATTGTAGTTTTGATTTGCATTTCTCTAATGATTAATGATGTTGAGCTCTGAGCACTTTTAAGGTAGGAAATCTAAGCTATGATGTTTGGTAGGTTAGGTATGTTAAATACATTTTTGACTTTTAGGATATTTTCGACTTACAAGGGGTTTATTGGGATGTGTATATATATGTGTGTGTTTGTGTATGTATATATATATGTATGTGTATATATGTTTATATGTGTGTGTATATATATATATATATATAACACATACCTAAGTCCCATGGCTTAACCTACACAAGTCGTGGCTCTAGGAGTCTAGAGAGGCAGATACCAGCACAAATGGTGAATGCTCTGAGACTACCATGGCTACAAGGGATGAAAACAAAAAGAAAACAGCTTCAGTGAAATGGAAACTTACTGCAGGACTCATTTAGCCACAGGAAGTTCTGTAATGCAATGTGATCCCAAAGTAACTGGGACGGGGGCCAGGAACGTTGCCTGAACTCACTCCTTCCTTCTTCCGGTGATTTGTTTTTCTCTGCACATCAAAGTCATTTTCTTTTACCTGTAAACCGGTTCTTTCTACACACTGAGCTCCAGAGTCTCCCAGCTCTGCCACCAAACTCAAGAAAGTAGATAAAACAAGGAGTTGAGGAAAGACAAGAAGGAGAATGCTTTCCTGATCTCAAATTCGAGTACCCCAGGGAATGACTTTGATTGGTCAGGTGCTAGTCCCTGGACCAATCAAATCTGGCCATTGGAGAACTCTGACTGGTGCTGATTGGGTCATGTGTCTGCCCTTAGGCCAATCAATAGCTGTGAGAGGGAGGTAAGATTTATAAAATCACTAGAAAGGCAAAATGATGGTGGTCCACTCCACTTGGAAAGTAAGGACGGTAGTGTAGGGTAAATAGAGCCCAGGAGAGGAAAGAATAGGGAGTGACACTGCTGGTGGGAATGTGAATTGGTACAGCCACTATGGAGAATAGTATGGAGGCTCCTTAAAAAACTACAAATAGAACTACCATATGACCCAGCAATCCCACTACTGGGCATATACCCTGAGAAAACCATAATTCCAAAAGAGTCATGTACCAAAATGTTCATTGCAGCTCTATTTACAATAGCCAGGAGATGGAAACAACCTAAGTGTCCATCATCGGATGAATGGATAAAGAAGATGTGGCACAGGGCTTCCCTGGTGGTGCAGTGGTTGAGAGTCCGCCTGCCGATGCAGGGGACACGGGTTTGTGCCCCGGTCTGGGAAGATCCCACATGCCGCGGAGCGGCTAGGCCCGTGAGCCATGGCCGCTGAGCCTGCGCGTCCGGAGCCTGTGCTCCTCAACGGGAGAGGCCACAATGGTGAGAGGCACGCATACCGCAAAAAAAAAAAAAAAAAAAGGAAGATGTGGCACATATATACAATGGAATATTACTCAGCCATTAAAAGAAACGAAACTGAGCTATTTGTAATGAGGTGGATGGACCTAGAGTCTGTCATACAGAGTGAAGTAAGTCAGAAAGAGAAAGACAAATACCGTATGCCAACACATACATATGGAATTTAAGAAAAAAAAATGTCCTGAAGAACCTAGGGGTAAGACAGGAATAAAGACACAGACCTACTACAGAATGGACTTGAGGATATGGGGAGGGGTAAGGGTAAGCTGTGACAAAGTGAGAGGGTGGCATGGACATATATACACTACCAAACGTAAAATAGATAGCTAGTGGGAAGCAGCCGCACAGCACAGGGAGATCAGCTCGGTGGTTTGTGACCATCTAGAGGGGTGCGATAGGGAGGGTGGGAGGGAGGGAGATGCAAGAGGGAAGAGACATGGGAACATATGTATATGTATAACTGATTCACCTTGTTATAAAGCAGAAACTAACACCATTGTAAAGCAATTATACTCCAATAAAGATGTTAAAAAAAAAAAAAGAATAGGGAGTGACAGATGTTGAGGTCTGGGGAAGGTTAATAAAGAAATGGCAGGTGGCCCCTCTTGGCTTTCTGTCTGACCTCCTCCCTTCCTCTGGGCAGGTAGAACGTGGTAACTGTACATGGATGGGGCAGGGGAATAGGGGACAGGGAGCTCTGGCTGCCCAGGCATGGAAGTACCGGCCCCAAAGTGGACACCAATTCAGGTCCCTTGGCCATCAAAGAGTTCATTTCAATCTGCAGCCCCAGGGTTTTCCCATGGTTACCCTCTGGCCCAGAATTGGACTGAGGCCATTACTCACCAAAGGACCAGTGTCTGAATCTCCAGAACCCCTCTCTGAACCTAAGGAGGCACAAACTCCCAATCTTGGCGGCATACAACAGCAAAGGTCTGTTTCCTGTTCATGGCAGGTTAGCTGGGGGGTGCTGCTACCGTGTCACCATCCCCATCGTTCCAGGACGCAGACTGAAGGAGCATCTCTGGAACATGGCCGTGAGAGTGACAGAGGGAAAGAGACTTCGGGAGGGTCTTGCGTCGGCAATGCTCCAGCCTGATGGTAGCATTTCTACTCACGGGCCAGAACTGGTCACATGGCCGCACCCAGCTCCAGAGGAGCCAGGAGGTGCACTCTTGCTGCGTGCCTAGAGAGGGGCAAATCAGAATGTTTGGTGAACACCATTAGTGGCTACCTGTCCATCAGGCCCCCAACCCACAGAAGTGAGGACCCAGCAAGTCTCATCCTTAAGCCAGCTCAGACGTAAAAGGTCAGCCCCACCTCTAAATCTAGAGAGAAATCTACTAGTGCCAGTGTATAGGGAGGAGCACTTAGCTGGGAAGATGGGAAGAGCCAGGTCCTCCATGTGAGCCGGGGCTCCCCTCTGAAAAGCTGTGTGACCTACCACCAGTTCCTCATCCCCTCTCACCCATTCCTCACCCTCAGAATGGGTGCTGTTAATTCTTATCTGGAAGGGTGGGTGTAGGTATTAAATGAGGAGGTGCCGAATGAAGATGAACTCATCAAATCTCAACCCCTATCACTCAGAAACCAGGGCTGCCATCCCTTCAGTTTTCCCAGAGCTCATCTATTAGCAAAGGTGTATATAGAGAGGATGCTCAGTAAGATAATCCCCTACAATTTGCTATATCACACCCATGCCATAGCTGACGCCATCCTAAGACTCCCTCAAATAGGTTTTGCTTCAGGCAAAGCCGATAAAATAGACAGAATTGTAATGCTTCTGGCCAAAGGCTGTTACTGAATTTGTGAGATAAGTATTGCAACCAAGGTGGTCTTCCCAATAAGTGATGAGGTTTGAAAGTGGAACAGCCAGTTCTACCGAGTTTTTACTTAAGGAAGAGACACCTCATGGGAGAGCAGAAGCATGTTGTATCAGTCAGAGTTGCAGGGGAAACACTCCAAGGATAATTTATTTTCAAAGGACACTTTACAAAGGTGTGGCTGTAAGGGCGTCACAGAAGCTTGTGCAGTGAACTGGGGCTTCGGAGAAGTCAAGGGGTTCCCACCCGGTGGGTGACAGAGATGAGGAGAGGGAGGTCGTCCAGGGAAAAGGCTACCTTGATTGGAGCAGCGACCTTCCAGTGTTCCCAGCAGCCCCAGGTGACAGTGCAGGAAAGGGGCTGGGGACCTGATGCCCAAACTTGACTGCCCTTGCTCCTTCTGATTTCTGCCAGGGCTCCCCACGGGCCAAGCCCAGCTGGAAGCCCAAAGAGCTTGGGAGCTTTTGATACAATTCCTACAAGTCGGACTCCCAAGCTGGCGAGCAGGCGGAGAGTGGGGCAGGGTGGACCTGGGGGATGATGGAAGATGGATGATGGAGGTCCAGGGGGCTTCTAAGAATTGAAGGAGTATCCCATGAGAGAGAAATTAGAATCAGCTGAATAATTCCGGGAAGCACAATAAAGGCCAACCGAAAGGAGCTCTCAGGCAGCAGATTTCTCAGTTGAAATTCTACATGAAGGAAAAGTTTCTAAGGATTTAAGCAGTTCCCACATGAAATGGGCTATCCTGGGAGGTGGGCAGTGGGGTTTGGGTTAAGACTGGCTGGCTCTCTGCTAGGGATGCTAGAGGCGGGATTCTTGCAGTGTACAAACAATTAGACCAGGTGACTGTTTGCTTTCTTCTCTTCAGTATCCACCCCCTGTCCCCAAACAGACAACCATTCTTCAATTTGGAGTGTTCCCTTTCAGAACGTTCTGGTAACTTCGACTCTGGTTTTTATTAACCATAGAGAAGCAGTATACATTACAGCTAAAAGCACAGCCTCTGGAATCAGACTGCCTGGTTTTGAATCCTGATCCATGCTAGCTTTGTGACCTTGGGCCTCACACTACTGCCTCAGTTTCCTCATCTGTAAAATGGGGTATTAAAACCTACTCCAAATGAAGGATTGTCGTAAAGATCAGTGAGTTAACAGATGTTAAGCACTTAACAGCCCCCCTACACAATCAGTCAGCACTGCCCAAGTGTTTGCTAGTAATATTAATTATGCACAAAGTTATCAGACCAATACAGTACTGTATCAATTAAGTGCCATGTCAAACATCATTTTGCCTTAATTCTTTAACGAACTCTTATGCATACACACAAAATAACAACCTATCTCAACTCCCTTGGCCACAAGAGAGAAAGCTCCAATTGTTGTCCACGAGGGCTGTGAGCTCGCCAGTTCTAATGGTCATCCAATTTTTGTCCAGCTAAGACATCCCTTTACTCCATTTAATTGGGACTGGCATCCTTTCCCCCTGGGTGTGTTGAGACAGAGCCTGCCAACCTGTGCAAACAGGCTGCTGATGAGTGGTGGAAACCTGGCTGAGCATTTATCCCTGCATTCACCCGCCCAGCCTTCCAACACACATTGACTGTGCACCCGCCCCAGGCTGGTCGCTGTGCCGGCGGCTGTGCAGTCACAGATGGCATTCGGTGTCCCTTGCCCAGAGGAGGGGAGACCAGTAACCAGGCTGGAGACCCAGTTCCAGTTGCCATTTCCATGCCCAGCCTTCCCTGGTTTATAGACCCCTCTGGACCCCACCATGACTTGTGGGGCTGGATTCCCTCCCCATGAGCCTATTGTCTTGTTTCACCCATTTCTGGGTCCTGACTCTCAGCCACTCTGTGTGTAACCCCTTCCAGTACCCTCCTCTTCTCCAGGTCTTCAGCCTTGATCCCCCAGAACGAGGCCTGCAGAACCATCTGTGGGGGCCTCCTTGCTGGGAGACATTCATCAGAACTGTGGCAGGAAGTTAAGCTTTACTTACTGATCCTCAGTTTCTCCATCTGTGAAATGGGGGTATCCCCACACTGCAATCATCATCATAAAAATCACTGCCCTTTATAAAGTGCCTGTTACAGGGCAGATGGACACTATGCATTAGTTCATCTTCTCCTTTAAAGAGGTGGTGCTGTGGCCATGTTACAGGTAAGGAAAGAGGGGCTTCAGGAAGCTGGCTCCAAATCCTGCCTTCTCCCAGCATGCCACACTGCCACTCCATGATTCCACACAGTTCAGGAGACATATAACCAGTGAAATGACACGACTAGGTGCGACCGCACTTGAAATGTTTCCCATTTTTAAAGCACACACAGCACAAAGGAAAGCTGGACATCACCCCGGAACAGGAGGCCAGGCCGCACCTAGGGTTTGATGTTGCAGATCAATGTTGGTATGAAACTGATTCCATCCTCGGGGTGTGAAATAGCTTGATTTGAAATTAGTTTGATTGCTAACCATTTTATTTTGGTCCTATGTAGTGCTTTGCCTTTGAAAAATGCCTCCAGCCCAAGTTACTACAAATTTTAATGTGTTCTGTTCTTGCTAATCAAGGGTCTCCGTCACAGAGCACTTCCTTGTGGGATCTATTGCTTGAGTTTGGGACGTTGAGAGCATTCACATCCATCACTCAGAATTCTGGTCACAAAGCTGACAATTAATTTGATAAAGTGTCTGAGAAAATTAAATGTTCCTGCCATCGTGGAGATAACTAGCCAATTTGCATCGGTAGACTTGGGCTGTGTCTAGTAAGATATGTAAAATCCTTTCTCGTTTCCTCTTGAATTATAGATAACTAGGCTCTGAGCTAGTCATGGAAGTGAGCTCTCGGGGCCAACCATATGGTTTCATATCATTGTCTTGGTTTGTGGGTTCCTATGTGAGCAAACTGAGACTTTCTAATTCCTTCAGAGTGTGGAAAAATCATTCCATGCTACCTTCCTTCCAGATCCAGATTGAAAGGCATAAGAGTCAGTGGAAAGGGCAGGGGTCTTGGAGACAGACAGCCCTGGGTTTGAATCTAGCCTCCCAAAGTTACATGGCTAGTAAGTGGCAGACCCAGGGATAGAACCAGACAGCCTGGCTCCAAACCCAGGCCTTGAATGCCAAGCCATACTGCTTCCTTCCAGCAAAGACTTCATCACAGTGAATGTTCACTGTTTGCTCTCTGTCCTGCTCCCCAGCCCCTTCAACTGTGAGCCTGGAACATAGAACCTGGCACACAGATAGTGCTGGTAAAAAGGATGAGTGGAAGGATAGGGGAGTGAATGGGTGGGTGGGCATTGAGCAGATGGGAGGGTGGCAGTGATGAATGGAAATATGGGAGTAGATGGATGATTGGATGGGCAGAAGGGTGGTGGATGGATGGATAGACAGGTGGATGGATACTAGATGAATAGGTGATGTGAGGTAGCTGTGTGGGTGGATGGGTAAATAGGGGATCTATGGGGGGAATCAATGGATGGGTGGATAGTGAATAGATGAAATGGATGGTAAGTGGATACTTAGATGGATGATGAGTAGAAGGGTAGATGGAGGGATGTATTGATGGATGGATGGATAATGAATGGTTAAGGTAAATAGATAGGTGTCTGTATAGAGGTACATGGGTGGGTAGGTGAATAAGTAAGTGAGTAAGGGGAGGTGAGTTAGGTGAGTAGGGGTGGACAGGTGGGGGTGGGGTGGGACAGATGGACATATGGATGGATGATGGTTGGATGGATGGGGTAGATGAATAGGCAGATGGGTAAGCAAATGAATGAATATATGGATACGTGGATAGAAAGTGAATGGGTGGGTGGATGGTGGCTGGATGCTAAATGGTTGGTAGTAGGTGGGAATGCAGATGTAGTGGGAAGAATGCAGGCTTTGGAGCCTCCCAAAACTATATTCGAATCCAGTTGTGTAAGCCCGTGGATGGATGGGTGGATGTCTAGAGAGGGGTCCATCCTTGTGGATTCTGCCTTCTCATCTCACACTGCACCTGGTGGTAAGTTGCAAGGGGCATGACTCACACCTCATTTAGACACCACTCTAGGCCTCCAGTACCCATGGTCATAGTATTCTTATGAATACTTATGACCCTCCATAGAGGAGGGGAGACTTGAAACAGCTGGTTCTACTCTTTTTTTAAAAAATATTTTATTTATTTATTTATTTTGGCTGTGTTGGGTCTTCGTTGCTGTGCGCAGGCTTTCTCTAGTTGCACTGAGCGGGAGCAACTCTTCATTGCGGTGCGCGGGCTTCTCACTGCGGTGGCTTCTCTTGTTGCAGAGCATGGGCTCTAGGCGCACAGGCTTCAGTAGTTGTGGCGCATGGGCTTAGTTGCTCCACGGCATGTGGGATCTTCCCGGACTAGAGTTTGAACCCATGTCCCCTGAATTGGCAGGTGGAGTCTTAGCGCTGTGCCACCAGGGAAGCCCCTGGTTCTACTCTTTAAAATAGCTCTAGCCAGAAAGAGGAGCTGAAGTGGCTGAACCTATCCAGCTCCAGAAAGGACTCTGGTCCACCATGCAGTACCGTTTTTACTTTCCGTGACTTACCTCACTGGTGTCCCTTCATTTCAAATCTCCTCCCTCCCTCCCTCCAGCTTCACACATTCCAGACCAATCCTTAAAGCCCAGCTCAAAGGCTGCCTCCTGCAGGAAGCCTTCCCTAATCTACACAAGATTTCAGAATCCATCTCTCCCTCATCAGGGCTCTCTCATCCCTATGCTCCACTCTTTATTATGCAGTCTTTGAAGATTTATTTTGCGTTATAATCAGGGAAGTTCAGAAATCTAGAGATAGTAATGCTGTCTATGCTATGTTGAGGCATTTAAAAGAAAATCTTAATGGCATTCATCTTTATCTTGCAATATACCCAGAGAATTGTGGGGCTTCACAGATTGTGAACCAAACAGCAATGTCCTACTTTGGAAGTAAAAGCATTTCCCTTTCACTCTCATAGATTTCTTAGTCATTTGAGTTTTCCCTAGTTCCGATCTGATTTTCTCTCCAGAGGTGCCTGAGAGAGTCTCTGAATGTAGGAGAGGGAATAAAGGGCCAGGGGAGCAAGATTCCCAGGCAATCCCAACCTTGCTGAGGAAGTCTGACCACCTCCCTTCCTCATCCTAGGCTCTCCCCTCCCTGCTCACTTTGGCCACTGGATCCAGGGCCTCTGGGCCTCTGGGCCCTGAGCCCTCCTCCACTAGAATGACGTATTTTATCCTGACTACCTTTCCCAGTTGTCCTACCTGGAGGCCTGCAAGCCTCAGAGGCAGAGGCACTGGGCACCTGGTCCTAGTCCCTGCAAGTAGACAAAGGACAGGAGGTTGGGCTTCCCTGGTGGCGCAGTGGTTGAGAGTCCGCCTGCTGCTGCAGGGGACACGGGTTCGTGCCCCGGTCTGGGAAGATCCCACATGCCGCGGAGTGGCTGGGCCCGTGAGCCATGGCCGCTGAGCCTGCACATCCGGAGCCTGTGCTCTGCAACAAGAGAGGCCACAACAGTGAGAGGCCCGTGTATCGCAAAAAAAACCCTAATTAATTAATTAATTAAAAAATATGATGCAAATGAACTAATTTACAAAACAGAGACAGACCCACAGACATAGAAGACAAATTTATGGTTACTGAAGGGTGAAGGGAGGGAGGAGGAATAAACTAGGAGTTTGGGATTAGCAGTTGTAAACTATAAATAAAATAAACAACAAGGTCCTACTGTATAGCACAGGGAACTATATTCCATATCCTGTAATAAACCATAATGGGAAAGAATATGTAAAGAGTAGATAGGTAGATAGTTAGATAGAGATATATATAGATATATAGCTGAGTCACTGATGTACACCTGAAACTAACACAACATTGTAAGTCAACTATACTTCAAGAAGAAATTTTAAAAAAAATTGTGCTCCCTTAACACAGTTTGTCATGGGGTAGTTTGTAAGTCTGGGTGCTCATCTGTTCAGATATTTCCTTGTGGGACAATCTGGTCAGTGTTCATCTTCCCCATCAGGTGATAAGCTCTCTGAGGACAGAGAACCTGACTGCTTTGCTCGCCAGGGTTTCCTCTGCTCCCTGGCATGATGACTGGTCCGTTAGTGTGCATTCACTACACATACATGCGTGAATAATGTGTGGGACACGCCCCTTTACCTACTGTGTGAACTTAGGCAAATTATATACATGATCTCTTGTGGACTTCACAAGGAGCCATGATGTAGGTATTACTATCTCCATTTTACAGATAGAGAAACCGAAGTTCTGGGTGTTGAGTAACTCATCAGATCCACACCTGAGCTGGGTGTGGATCCCAGCCTGCCAGGATCCAGACACAGCATTCTGGTCCCCTCAGGGGTTGTGCTTCCCCAGGCCAGCATGACATGAAGGCTCCTCGGTCGCCCTGCTTCCCCAGCCGTGTCCCTGGACATCCCCCGCTCCACATCACTAACTTGGGTCTCTGCTGTGCTTGTGTGCAGGCTGAGGAAGCAGCAAGGGCAGAGCGGCCAACTCTTGGACACAGAAGGCCGAGCCGGGAGCCAGGCCCAGGGCAAGCTCCAGGACGGGTGTAACAACAACATCCTGGCCCACGCCTGCTCCCGTGGCTGCAGCAGCTAAGCCACCACCTGTGGCTTCCAGCGGGACTGCACACACCTCTGCCCTGCCCACCAAAAGCCCCTCTTTATGCCACGATGGTCCCTGTCTCACCTCTAATAACATCAGATGCAGAGAAGGAACCCTGGGCTCGGAGCTGAGGAGCCTGGGTTCTGGTCCCAGCTGCCTGGCTGATACCTGCTTGACTGTGGACAAGCCTTGCCCTTTCTGTGCCTCAGTTTTCCACATCTGCCAAAGGGGTTAAATAGCTCTCTGCCCCACCTCTAATTACAAGGTTATTCAAAGAATCCAATTGGGTAGCGGACATGCAAAACCTTTATAAAGTTGTTTACACGGGCAAAATAAAACCTTAATATTTGAAGTGCACTCCCCTCCCCCAAAGCAATTAAACCAACACAACTCTGCAGTTCGGTCCGTCCTGGCTCTTAAGACAGTACTTTCGAAAATGAAGCCCTCAAACATCTGATGTGTTAGCCCAGCCTATGGAAACCCCATTCCCCAATCCTGGAGCTAAGCCGGAAGTGTCTTCTTTTGCCTTCTCAGTCTTTCTGACCTTCTAAGATGGCTGTCCACCATCTCCACCTTTAATTTCAGTAGGTCTCCACTCCCACCCCACCCCTGGTGCTGGGATGGCCCGTAGATGCCCATTCAGAAGGTCAAGTCACTGACCATCAGTCTCTCCTATAGAGTGTCAGCAGAGTTCCTCCCAAAACCCAGTCCCACAGCAGAACTCTGAGTCTCCTTCCCCATCCAAGTTTTCTTTCCTGAAAAGGGGTTATGTCATCTCATCGGCATTGTCTTAAAGAGGGTCTACAACTGCCATCAAAGAGGCTGCTCCACATGATAAATTAGGAAGCACAGGTGGTTAGAAAGTTTAGGAGGACAGTGGGCTAACACAAAGAGCAAACTACTTTATGATCTGTTCAGGGAGCACTTTGTCTTTGAAGTGGGAGATGCTGTAGCATAGGGGATAAAGCTTGGACTTGGAATCAGGACTGTGTCCAGAATCCAGCCCTGCTGTTTACTAACCAGAAGACCTCAGGCAAATCGCGTAATCCCTTGAGTGTCAGTTTCCTCGATTTAAAATGAGGATAATAAAACTAACCCTCGGGGGTTGTTGTAGGGTTAAAAAAAGATCCTGTGTGTGATATACCCAGCACATATTACTCTGTGAATGGTACCAGTTTTTGGTCTGCATCAGCATCAGCATCATTTGAAGAAACTTTCCTGTTTCATTCATTTGGCAGTCAGTTTTCTGTAGAAACAAGCCTGGTGTTTAAGATTCTTTGAACTTTTCATCCTGGAGTCTCTGATATCTGTACATTCCTCTGAAAGTTCAACTGTGTTTTTATTTTTCATCCAACTTCCACTTTTTATATCATAAATCAATCCTTGGGACTGTCAGTGCCATCTCTTAGATTTCTTAAGAGACATTTTAATGTATTATGTGGTTTTACATTTTTATTTGAAAAAAGGAAAGAAATGATTATTGTTTTCCTCCTTCAAACCCAGGCTATTTCTAGATAGTGTTGCCCACGTGTCCACTTGTCTTGCACACTTTTCATTCGTTGATTCCCGTTGGCACCATCCTGTCCCCTCCAGGAAATAACGGGGCTGCTTCTCTCTTCACTGTGACCCTGGCAGCACTTAGGGCCCCTCACTGGGTTGAGTTCATGAATTAGGAGCAGGAGCTGGAAGTAGCCCAAGATGCCGGATTTCCTGGCTCTGTTCAAGTTAGCCTTGTTCCTTGTTCAGAATAAACTATTTCTTGGCCATTCCTTCTTACAACTTTGTTCTTATTCAGGGTTGGGTTGGATGGGCAATGTCCCCTCAAAGACAAGTTTAATGAGGAACATAGAGACGGGGGGTGGGGAGGTGGGGAGGATTTCAAGTCAGTGATGTGTTTACTTTGCCCACAGAATAAAACCAAACTTGGCAATTCAAGGCTCAATCAACTTGATCACAATTCATGTTATCCTCATCACCATCATCATCATCACCATCATCACCATCATCATCACCATCATCACCATCATTATTGTCGTCCTTATCATTATTTTAAAAAATACAGAAGATTCTCCACCTAAAGAAAAACACTCTTAAAATCTCCTCAAATTACTGCTCAAACCTTTATATAGCACACACATGGGTGCAAATGAACAGTAACTGCTCTACTGTACAGATTCCTTAACTTGCTGCCTCCCTGCTTTTGCCCACCCTGACTTCCCTACCCAGGATGCCTTTCAACTCCCATCTCTACGTGTTAAAATATGTGCCTCTCATGGGCCAATTCCACCTTTCCCATGATGCCTTCTGGGTCTCATGGCAACCCTAACCCAAGCCAGGTGTAACCTCCTCCACACACCCTCTCACGCATTTTCTGTGACTTTCTCACAGCTCTGATGGCTGCCAACTGCACAACAGGGTTACTTTCGCCCATGGCTCATCCTCCTTACCCTCAAGCTCCTGTGAGAGGTCTGATTCTCGTGCCTATCTCCTCTCACCCTCCATCTTCCGGTCCTAACAGCTCCTGTTTCACAGGAGGTAATCAATAATTTGGAATGAATGAGATAAATGCAAGCCCAACACAAACTCTCCAAGTGGGTGAAGCTTGCTTTTGGCAGCCTCCTGTCTGGTCCCACTTCCACCTCCCCTGCTTTTTTTTTCTCTCTTGGTCCCAGTGGTTTCCCAGAGGCTGCCTCCCCCTGAACCACCAGTGAGGTACCCAGTCCCCACCCCCAATCCCCTTAAGAGCATATCTCCTCAGTCTCAAGTTCCAAATGAGTTTTCCCTTCTCCCTCATCCAAACCCCCATTCCCAGAGTACAGAGCCCCAGGCCAGTTGTTGGGAAAGCAGTCCGATCTGAGAAACATGTATCCAAGCAAGAATTTGCATTAGGAATCACCTTATGATTTGGGATTTAGGCACAGAGGGACAAGCTGTAAATTGGTAACATTGACAGGGCTTTCCCACCTCCACTGAAATATAACTTGGGCTTCTCGTGCCAGTAAGTAAACATAGGTCACATTTATAGTAATAGTAAACCCCAAGCTGCATGCTCTGAGTCCCTTCCCACTTACTGGCAGAAAATACAGTATATTGTCCAAAATCCTCCCCAAATTTGCCTGAGTGACCACAGCATAATTTCCTATTAGCCAGAAGGGCCCCTTCCCCACCACTGGGGAGAAGGGGATCCCCTATGAATCCTCAGTGCCTACAGCTGTTGTCATTCTGCTGTGTTGACCATCCTGGTTCCTGGCCACCATGAGCCGTGACCCTCACCTACAGGCTTGTGCCAGAACATCAGCCTGCACCCCTTTTCTTTCTCTCCAGCCTCTAGAGACACAGCTTGGACTTCTTAAAATAAGCTCTTCTAATGGTGGTTCCAACGCAAAGCTCTTGAGCTGTAGGCAACTCAGTTCTTGCCTTTATGCCTCCTCCCTCACCTTCTCAAAATACACAATGTGGCTGGTCCTGGGACAGTCCTGTGCAGGGACACACTGACCCTGGGGTCCCTGCCTCCTGGTGCTCCCTGACCCCCTTGCCAGAGCTTATCTCTCAGCTTTCTTCAGGGACCCCTGTCCATCAGACTCACCTCCACTCCCATCATGGGTTGGTCCGCTTCCCTTTCCGGGGTCCTCGGCCCACACAGAAATCAGCTCTTGAGGCAGGCAGCAGCTTCCATGTGCTGAAGTCTCCAGCCATGGCTGGGAGGCTGCTCCCCCCTGGACACACTGGTCCTCTCTGGGGTGGGCATGAGCCCACCCAGTCTGATACTGGCCCAGCGAGAGCTGGCTCTGCAGTGGGAGATTTGGCTTCAAATCATGGCTCCACCATTCCCTGTGTGGCCCCACTGGGAGGCTCTCAGCAAGTGCCTACATCTCTTAGTGTCAGTTCCTGCACCCATGAGCAGGGCCTGGTAATTCCTGCTCTGCCTTCTTCATACAGCAGTTATGAAGGTCAACTTCAGGGCTCTAAGGGGGTGCACGTGTTAACTCATGGAGTGCCGTGTAAAGCTGAAGTCCTCACCAAGCAGGACATCACTTCCCACTTCATGAAGCTCTTCTCACACATTGTCCAAGTTGATCTCTGCAGACAGCGGTCTCCACCACCCACACCCTTCGTAAGCCCTCCATCTCTGTCCCTTCCCATGCAGCCTACTTCAGGCTTCGGGTCAAATAGCTACCAGTGACCTTCCCAGAAACCACTACAAAGATGAGGCATGACGGGATCCCAGCAGACAGTGCCCCAGCCTGCTCCTCCCCCAGGAGTCCCAAGAGAGGCCAGAGCTTAGAAGGATCAAGAGGTGGAAATACACCCTTATTCCATGCCCATTCTCTGCCAGGAACTTCACATGATTTTAATTCTATGGAGTATGTGCATTTTAGAGATGAACAAAACAAACTCTTCAGAGGACCTATAATTTGTCTGAGGCCACCCAGCTACTTGGTAGTTAAGTCAAGATTTGAACTGTCTGCCAGGATCCAAACTTCATGAACTTTCTATTACATAGTGGTGACCCCACAGGGTTGGCTTGGGGGTGCCCTTCCCAATCTATCTTAGTATCACAAAACCGCACCATAAAGGTGCTCTTTAGCTAAGCGCAAGGTGCATGCTAAACAAAAGCAGCTCTAAGGCAAATCCTCCCCCATCCCTCCAGAATGGTGCCCTGAGTCCCTGCTCTATAGAGATCCTGGAGCCACCCTGCCACTTGTTACTACAAGGAGTCTCTGTCCTCTACCAGGAAACGCATTTGGAAGAGAACCTTCTCGGGGGGACAGCAGCCAGCTTCCAGCTCTGATGTGATGCTCCTTACCATTTCCACGCTGCTGTGAACCAGGTTTAAAACACTTCCCACTACATGGGTTGTTTGTGGCCCCTTGCTCTAGAAGAGAGAAAGAGGGTGGCCAGGGGATGGAATCTCTGAATCAGGACCCAGCCCTAGAACTTCTGACCTCGAGCATCCTACAGAAGATTCCCAGGGACCAGCCAAGGATGGAGTCCAAGGAAAGGTAAATGCTACCCCTTCTTCCTTTCTTGTGGAATTAAAAGCACAAGGAGTTGCTGGGAGAAGTTGCCTGGAACCCTTTACCTTGACAAGTTCCTTGACTTTGACCTATCCAGGAAACTTCCTTCTCTTCAGGGAAGGGAGCTGTATTGAGAAACTCCTAAGTCATCAGAGGGCTTTATTACTAATAACAACAGCAGTATCATAGCATCAGCAAGTTCTTGTGCTGCCTTTTGTGCCCCATTTCCCTCAGGATGCTGTGGAGTAGGCCAGCAGACATGCACATTCAGTGGGATGCATTATGCAAAAGGCACCCTGAGCTCAGGGAACCTGGACGTTTTATAACAGGCAGTGAGCACACTAGCCCTTTGCTCCCAAGGGAGACACAGTCTCCATCAGCCAGGTTTGTCTGCTGCACAAACATCCTTGAGAAGACCTTCTAGAGCAGAAAGGCCATCAGTCTCACTTATAAGACATACACTGACACAAGATACCCATGGAGAGTTGTCTCCCAGCATTGTCAAGCTGTGAACAGTTAGGATTCTCACACCACCCATCCTGCTGGGTATATGAATCATCTCCATTTTACAGGTGACAAAATTGCAAGCACTATATAGTAGTGACATATGTGGAGGTCTCAGGAACAATCCTTGTGAGCAGCAGATTCTAATTCAGTGGGCCTCAAGTGGGACCTGAGATTCTGTATTTCTAACAATCTTCCAGAGCATGCTGATAATAATGGACCAGGGACCACACTTGGAGTAACAAGGATCTAGTCCCTTCTGTCTTCAGGCCAACCTGGCCACACCCATTTGCTTCCATGTGTCTACAGCTGCATTCAAACTACAACTGCAGAATTGATTATTTACAACAGGGATCAGATGGCCTGCAACGCTGAAAATATTTATCATCTGGCCCTTTAGGGAAAAAGTTTGTTGACCTCTGATCCAGGAGACACATCTGGGACATTAGATGGGCAGATTGAGAATGCACCTTTGTCTTGCTCACTGACAATTCAGCCCCACAAGTTCCCCATGGCGAAGAATTTGCAGAGAAATCCACAGTCCATTTTGTCTTCATGGGTTGACTGTTGGGTCTTTTCCCAACTGTGGACACTTGTCAGTGACACCCTTCCCAGTTGAGTATTGAAAGTCACTCTCTTTCTCTCTTCTTCCTCCCCGTGCCAGCAAGTCCTCCCAGCAGCTCTCTGTGTAGCGTCTCTGCTTTTGCAGTTTAATTTTTTTTTTTTTTTTGCAGTACGCGGGCCTCTCACTGCCGTGGCCTCTCCCGCCGCAGAGCACAGGCCCCAGACGTGCAGACTCAAAGGCCACAGCCCACGGGCTCAGCCGCTCCTCAGCATGTGGGATCCTCCCGGACCGGGGCACGAACCCGCGCCCCCCGCATCGTCAGGCGGTCTCCCAACCACTACGTCACCAGGGAAGCCCTGCAGTTTAATTTTGGCAGCAATTACCACACTGGACCAATTGAAAGTAGCTCTTTTGCCCCTTTCCTGTTTACCCATTTCTGTCCCCCTCTAACCTTAAAACCAAATTAAAGGAATGAGATCACTAAGCAATTGAAACTAACTCCTGAATTATGCTTTCCTGAATGCACACCATGCCTTGTCTAACCTGTCGATCCTTTTCCTAGATAAAAAGAAGAATGAAGAATCCAGTAGTTAAGGAATGATTAGCTCTCTACGCCCCAACAACCCCCTAAGGAATCCTGCAGGCAGATCACGCGGGCAAGGTAACATCCGAAGAGAGAGAGTCAGCCAGTCTGCATGCAATGAAGAATGATGCAGAACCCAACCTCCTGCCTCAATGATTCACTGAGATTCTTCCCCTTAAAAAACTGTCATGGCTGAACAGAATCTTCAGAGTTTGTCTCTGGACATGAGTCCACCTTCTCCCCCGATTGCCAGCTTTTCTGATTAAAGCACCTTTCCTTTCTACTGGCACTTGCCTCTCGAATTATTGGCTTTTGAGCAGTGAGCAGCTGAACCTGAGTTTGGTATAACACAATGATGGTTATGTGTCCCACACACCCCACTCCAGGCTGTGAACTCCATCAGGGTTCACAGGCTGTGTATAGTTGGCCCCCCAGCACAGAGCTGCCTTAAAGCCATCTCTCAATGAACATGAAAGAAGTGCAGACACTCCCACCTTGGCAACGAGCTTGGGCCACATTTAGCAAATGCCTATCACTTTGAGGATTCAGCCCACACACTGTGCCTCTGTGTCTGTCCCATTTCCTCTTCTGCCCTCAAACATGAAATCATGGCTAGGCCTCTCTCATGTATAATTACTAACTGTCACAAGGAACAAGCAGGTGCTTCTTCCTGGGTAATCACAGACAAACATGATTAATGTATTTCCCTCTCAGTGTCTCTGCACTTCATGTTTATTCTCCATCCCTCCAAACACACACTTGCTAATTATTTCCTCTCTGCAGGGAGGATGGCAAGTTACACTCAGACCCTTTGCAAGCGTAGAGCCTGCATCCTGGCATTGTCTTCATTCTAAGAATCTATTTGTACAACCACCTTCTATACTCAATTCAATGGCATTTTATAAATAGGAATTCATTTCACGTGTCATGTTTAGTCAACTTAACAATTAAGGGCGAGAATGGGGGCATCCTGGATGGTGTTCTGGCCAGGATGAGAAAAACCTGAATCCTGTTTTGCTGATCAGCCCTTCCCCAGCTCCCCGGCTCCCCTCACAACAGGTTCTCAAGGGAGCTCAGCATACAAGAACATAATAGGAATCAGTGAACAACTGACCTTCTCAATGTTGAAACCCCAATGCCGAGCCAGCCCTGTGGGAGGTTCAAGTTGAAGTAAGAAGCCCAGGATCAAAGCTTTAACAAGGCCCCCTACTCTTCTCAAAATCTGACCTAGGATCCAGCAACTTCAAGGGTGCCAAGCATGGCAGTTCCACCCATTAGTAATAGTGGCCCCATCAATGGCTACTATCAGTTAGGCTCTGATTAATGAGATCAAATCCTCTTTTATTTTGAGAGAAATGGGAATGGATTGATCACAGACATGCCTGGCAAAGCAAAATGTGTGAAAATCCCCCATTTCTCTTAACTATGAAGCTGTAGGAGAGTCCTTCTCTATCAGAGAAACCAAAATCGAAGAAGCCCAGGATTTATTCACTTGCCTCCTCTACATCTCCTTCCATAGAGTTTCTCCACCCTCACCTATCTACCACTCTTTGAAGTCACAGCCAGGATGTACTGATAGACATGCTCTTTTGTATTACATTTCACATCTATGCCTCTGAAAGAATTAGTTCCATATCTTGTAAGGCTCTGGGTATTGCTAAGATTTTTACAGTCAGGCTACCCACCTGACAATTTGAACCGTAAACATCTATCATTCAGGTAGACGACATTGCACAGGGGGAGGGGGAGTTACAGGAACACAGAGCAGGGATCCTAGCCCAGCTTTAGAGGATCAGAGTAGACTTCCTGGAAAAGGTGACAGTCCCTAAGTCCAGAAGGAAAAGTAAAAGAAAGAAGGAGTTAATTAGGGGGTGAAAATTAGGACGAGGGGAAGACCATTATTTTGCAAAGTCCCAAAGATAAAAAAGAAATCTGGGCATCTTCCAGGAATAGCAAATATTCAGTATGGTTTAAGCAGGGAGTGGATCAAAGGTTGGAAGAAAGTGATATTGTGGATACTGGACTTTCAGACTCTAGAATCCTGTGGTCATTAATGCCCTGTGCCCTCTCATGGCCAGTCTGGGTTTTGGCAAGTGTCAGCTGCCCATCCATAATTTGGATAGTTAGGAAATTTCATTGCCATGGTAGGTGAAATCCTCCTTCCAACCACTCATAACCCACTGGGTGGCTCTCTGCCCCCTGCAGCTCACAGAATTCTTGGTCTTCCCTGCCGCGATGCGATGCCCGAGCACTGCCCCGTTTCCCGGCCCCTCTTTCAGTCTCCAGCTCCTCCACGCTCCCCGCCCCCAGGCTGTGACCTGGGACTCCACAGCTCCAACTGTGCTTGTGATGGCTCCCAGCTGCTTCACTGTGACACTTCATCATCTTCTTTATTTGAACTCATTCTCTTATTCTCTTTAACACATGTCCCTTTCTTTTCTCTTTGCTCTTTTCCCCAACCTCTAAATGTTGACGTTCCTGAGGGTTTGGTCCTGGGCCACTGGAGGCCACGAAGGAGCCCTGCTCAGTTATCTCAAAGGCCATACTCTTTCCTGGGTGTGACCAGGCACAGTGGGGATACTGGATCTGTGTCATTTCTGCCCAACACAGACCCCTCTAATGGGCAGTCCCTGCTCTGGAGCTCTTCAGCCTGGCCGAGGCTTTTTCTCTGAACTCTGCTGCTGTCTAAGCCTCTTCCCCAAATCTTCCTTGGCTCTCTATACAGGTGTCAACTCTCCATCAAAATCTGAAGGCCCTTCCTGCCTCCTGCTGCTTTTCCTTTATTCAACACAGGTGTTTCCCCTGAGAAGGGCGGAAACCTGCCCCTGACATGGGACGCCGACCCAGCACTGCTTGGCCATGTTGTTCTCCTACGGGACAGAAGCAGTCTCAGGATACCAGCCTCCTAGATAAAGCTGCTCTGAGACCATGATAAAGCAAGACAAACCAAAACCACTTCACAACTTTGTCTAAGCACAGGAGAAAAAACCAAGGTCACTGTGCCACCCCCCAAATACCAAACATTCTCCTGGCTAAAAAGTGAGTGACTGCTTTTTCTTTCTTTCTTTTTTTTTTTTTTTAACCATTTACAGCTTTATCTCTGGTCTGCCCTTCCTATAGATAAGATTTATTAAGACACCCAGTCATAGAGTTGCCCCTGCTTTCTGACAGCATCTAATCTAGAATGAATCCCTGCTTCTTTAGACCCTCCTGGAAATCACCCAACCAATGCCAAAATCTTAGAGTAGGTTCTTTCTAACACCCTCTTTTCTGAGAAGCCCCACCATTCTTCATGATGGACATTCTCCCTGTGTCCAACAAGTAGTAAAGCCAACTCATCCAACTACAGGTGGGTTTCTGGTGTTCTGTTCCTCCAGCTGTGCCGGGGTATGCCTCCTGGAGGGCCCAACTGACACACTGCCACGGACGTGGCCTGAGAGAGCAGGCAAGAGGGTGGGGTTGGGGACTGGCTTGCTTACTGTCCAACTGGCAAGGAAGACCCATCCTGAGGGTATGTGAGGTACAGTCACTGGCTCAAGAGGGTGGCCCAGTTATTGAAGATCGCACCAGTGGTGCCCTGGGCAAGTGTCCCAGTGGAAGGGAACTTTGTCAGTGCACGGATTCGAACATTTGGAAGCTAAGGGGGAATACTGCATATAAGAACGGTGGAGTTGGCAGGTTATCAGTTCACTGTCTTGACTCTCAGCAAAGGGACAATGACAAAATAACTGTTTAATGCTCAGAGGCCACTGTGAGTGCCCAGAGCATGTTTGGTTATCTCCTGCAGGGGGAGAACAGACAGATGAGGAGCTAGTAGGAGGTAGCAGATCAAAACCAGTATTGCATCTTGGGGATAATGGTGGAGATTAGTGCTATCCTGAGAAATCTAAAGGATGCTAGGAAGCTGGTCCCTATCATAACTCCATTTACGTCCCCAGCCTTGCCCTTGCAGAATCCAGAGAGAGGCTAGAGAATGAGTATATACCAAGTAGCCTCAGTTGCAACTGCTGTGTTGGATGTTGCACTGATGCAGAGCAGGAGTAAGGACTCAGGTATGTGGTGTGCAGCCGCTGATTGGGTGAATTCATTCTTTTCTCCCCCAATTAAGAAACAGTTCTCCACAATGTTCCTTTCCAGTTTTGCTCCAGGAATATGTTAATTCCTCTTCTCTGTCATAATATATATGCCTAAAGAGATTTATCATCAAATCCTGTTGTTTCTCCCTCCTAAATCAATTCTGAATCAGTTCATTTCTCTTCATGTCTGCTGTTACCTCCAAGCCATCCCCATTCATCTCTAGACCACTCTGCTCTTGAGAGATGGATGGAACCAGATTATGCAAGAGAAAACAATAATGTTTTATCGCTCAAATTTCCTTGTCAATATTATCTAGGGTACAGAGAGGTAGAATTTCATTCACTGCTGGTGAAGGTGTAAATCGCTAGAAACTTCCTGGTAATTTGGTAGTATCACACAAAAAGCCTAGGCATATCCTTTGATGCTTTACTTCAATACTCAAGGAATATGTCCTAAAGGAAAAAAATGATAGAAGCATGCCAAGCTTTACTTAACAGACACAATTGTTTGCATGTAACCTAGAAATTTAACATGATCTTTCACTTGCCTGCAACAAGAAAGGAGTCAAGACAGATGTGGGGTCTCAGTCAAATTCTATCCCTGTAGCGTGTGTTATGCTGAGTTAAAGGACAGTAGTATAAAGTGCAGTCTCCTTTGTTAGTCATCAGGAGTTGCACAGTAGTGGGAAAATATTTCAACAAACAAAAGTAGAACTACCTATATGTAGTCTGTAAAACACAAACATTATCCTACAATGCTCACCCTAAGCTGGTAACAAAACTAAAAAATACTTGATACTGAAAAATAATATGGCATGTTACACGGATAGTGACAAATATTTGCATTTAAAAATGTATGTTATTGGGCCATGTGTTTTGATTAGGTAGTAAATTTACTTTTAAATTGTGAGTCTGAGTTGTAATTACATTTCTCTCAATATGACATAAGTGCGTGAGCAGCTACATTTTATTTATTTTATTTTAATTAATTTATTTTTAACATCTGTATTGGAGTATAATTGCTTTACAATGGTGTGTGGGTTTCTGCTTTATAACAAAGTGAATCAGATATACATATACATATATCCCCATATCCCCTCCCTCTTGTATCTCCCTCCCTCCCACCCTCCCTATCCCACTCCTCGAGGTGGTCACAGAGCACCGCAGCTACGTTTTATTGAAGATGATCTGACTGAGGTTAATGTGAGCTTCCTATTTCCAAGTTCAGCCTTCATCTAATTTCACCTTTTTTTGGAAAATCAATACAAATCACAACCCTTTTTATTGCCCAGTTGTTTATAAAGTTTTATTCAAAGAGCAAAGGTTTGATGGTGCATAGAATAGACAACTGTTTATGGGCCACTTGCTGGGCCAGCACCAAAGGATTGAGAACATATTTTGACCACTAAAAGTTGTACTGACTCTTGTCAAATTGCACCGCTCCATCAGAGGGTCAGACAGCTCAGCGTCGGCTGACAGCGAGGTCAGCATTGTGGATGGCCATTCCCAGTTCCCTTTAATCTGCTGAGCATCCATGCAGTGGGGAAGCAATGCACCATGAGGCAAGACTAGAGGTTCAGTAGATCTTTCAGTTCAAAGAATAATCTAGAAACCAGCATAAATGACCGAGTTGATGCTACAGTCACTGAAGTTGAGTTGTATGACAGGGTGAGGCTCAGTTATTCACAGAAAAATCCTGGCAAGGCTTAATTCCAATTCATGATTAGTATCATTACCCATATTTTGCTTAAACTTCAAAAAGCCCCTTTCAGGTAGGTGTTATGCCCTCTATAATCTTCTTCATGTCCTGGACCTAGGAGGTCAAAATATTTGATCCAAGTATGCCAAGGTCTGCTATAGTCCATTCCTAGTAGTTTTGTTTTCTTTGGTTTTTTAAAATTGGCTTTCCTGGTTATTTTGAGCTTTGTTTTATTCCTCTACCTATTGAGGTTACGTGTGTATTTTGGAATTATATCATTTACATAGAAACACTTCTCAAGTGAAGATGACAAGCATCCTAGGAAAATGAAACCACTTTAAAAGTAGACCATGGAAATCACAAAGTCTGATATTCCACAATGCAATCTTATGGACACTAGAAATCAGTAACAACGTTAATAATATTTCCCTATGGGCACTTTCTGATAACACTGGTTTGTTTTATCTTAATGTCACAATGAAACAGTTTGAAATGTTAATGCAAGAATTTGTTTTAGCTATGTATGTAAATCATATTACAAGCAAGTTATTTGGTTGGTTGGCTTTTTCGTTCATTCCTTCAATCAGATGCTTCAAAAGAATTGTGTTTCAAATATCCACTTTATGATCAGTTTCAGGATCAGTTTAGAAAGAAAAATATTTGGTAAACCATTCCTGGTGGGCTGAGCCCTGCTTCTGCTGGACTTCTTTGGGTTGGGCTGTTTCATCATCTTGTGTCCTAAAAACAAACAAAACGTTTTCTTAGATGGTTTTGAAAATTATTCAATAAACAACTTAATACTCTACCATCTTTTCAGGGAAAGATAACTGCTTCTTTACTCTTAAAAAGATACTAGAACGTGATGGGCCAATATTAGGGAGCTAGAAACAAGTTGTGAAGGATGGGGATGGAGAGGGAGCCTCTAATTCCAGTTTTGAAAACAGAAGTTTCCCCATTGTTTCACTTAACACTAACGAGGCATATTTTGCAACATATACTATTTATTTCAGGCACAAATTAAACAATAAACCCCCTCCAAAAACAGGTAAAAGAAGAAATGGTTAATCAATACAGTATTACACTTTATGGCTTCTTCAAAAGTTATCTGATGTGTTCTGGCATTTTAATGAGGTTGTAAAATTAGCCTAATAAATTGAAAAGGGGAGATGGTAGGTAAGAAAGTACAGTGTATACCTGTCTGAACGGTCTCTAACTGCATTTGTGAAGCTTCTTATAAAACGGTGGGGGGACTTCCCCTGTGGTCCAGTGATAAAGAACCTGCCTTACAATGCAGGGGACATGGGTTTGATCCCTGGTCAGGGAACTAAGATCCCACATGCTGCGGGGCAACTAATCCTGCGCGCCACAGCTGCTGAGCTCGGTGCCTCAACAAGAGCCCACATGCCGCAAACTACAGAGCCCACGCGCCCTGGAGCCTGCGCACCAAAACTAGAGAGAGAAAACCCGCATGCCACAACTAGAGAGAAGCCTGCGTGCTGCAACAAAAGATCCCGCACGCCTCAACAAGGGTCCCGCGTGCCGCAACTAAGACCTGGCGCAGCCAAAAATAAATAAAATAAATCTTTAAAACAAACAAACAGTGGGAACACAGCTTTAAACAGGTGTGTGATAATGAGATGAACTGTGGCCAATCAGGCTGGCTCTGGCAGTTAATAGACTGTGTGCTTGGGGCTCCAGGCCTCAGTGTCCTCAGTTGTGACACAAAGGGCTGGACTCGTTCAGTGACTGACAGGAAGTCCTTCCAGCTCCACACTCATATTTGTCCAAATAGCCTTGGGCAGGCAGGCCTTTAGAAAAGGAACATTTCAGAAGGGCCCCTTTCAGAAATGCAAACTTCAAAGCCCAGAATTAAAGGGAAGGGAAGGCTGGACAGGAAGGAATCAATAAACAAAGGGGAAATCACACATTTCTGGAAGAGAAGCATGCTGCAAGGGCTTCTGGAAACATAAGGCAGTATCAGAGATCATCATGCGTGATCAACCAAACCCACAGATTAAGAGGCCTTAAAATTACAAGATTATACAATGAATCTTGAGAAATAACCTTAATAATAATAGTGGAAAATTACTGAATGCTTTTGTGCGAGGTCTTGTGCTAAGCATGTCCTATGGATTAATTCCTTCAGTCTCACATGAGTCTAATGAGGTAGGTGCTGTATTATCTTCATTTTAGAGGTGAGGAAACAGACTCAGAGAAGTCAAGTGAGCTACCCAAAGCCAAGCAAGCTAAGAACAAGGAGGACCAGAATTTGAATCCAGACTCAAGGCCAGATGATGAGTCCATCTTCTGTGTGACTCACTCTGAAGTAGTCAGCTAAGTGATTCAATGTCCCCTGTCTAATCATGCATGGGACAAAAAAAAAGGTTTTCTGAAATTTGGTATCAGGAATAGTGCCTCTTCTAAAGAATGACCTATTTCCCTTCTCTTACATATCTTCCTTTTTGGCTGGGTTGTAATTTGTCCAAGGCAGGGCTTGTTTCGTTACCCTTTGTATTGGCCGAAATGCTGGGTATTTAACAGGTACCAGAAAGGAATACTAATTTCCCTCCTGACTATGGGAAAATGGAATGATAGCTTTGGCCCCCTACCTTGTGGCAGCTTTTACATCTAGAGGTGGGGTGGGTTTGTAAGGCTGGCCACAGCTGGGGCCTGGGTCCAAGCTGGGTGACTTAGTTATCGGAGGAGTGTTGATCCTGGAGCTCAGGTCGCCACTCAGAAAGTTCTTAGCATAGGAAGCAAGGTTTGGCACACTGACCACTCGGCTGGGCACTTCCTCCATCTTCTTTTTCTGTTGGTATTAAAGGAAAGGCCTGTTAGTACCACCAAAAGAGGCATCGTTGTAAAAGTAGATAAGGCCTGCCCAACCGAAATTATATGAGCAAGGAGGCAATAACTTACATGTTATTTTTTAAAGCATTTTATCTTCCAATCCACTTTGTGCTTTAAAAAAACACAGGCTCACAATCTCTTATCCAAAACGTCTGGTGACAAATGTGTTTTTTAATTTAAAATCTTGTTTTAGATTTTAAAAGGCTATATAACATCCCCAGCAGAAGCTGGGCCCACCTTGTCCTCAAACACATTAATATTTCTGGAGTGAAACTTACATTTTGTCACACCAAGAGCGATATATAAAAGTTATAAATGAGCTTACATGAATTCAGCTTGGGTTAGGTTTACTGTCCTATGAGTTACAAAAAAAATACAAATTTTTAAGCACTTTAGGATTTTGTGATAGCAGATGAGAGATTTGGATGTGAATACTCTCACTGTAATAAATTCCAAAAGTTTTATAAAAGGAAAAAAAATTACAGTGAAGGATTCCTGCTCTTCTCTCTCTCCTTCCTATCACCCAGATATAGCCATTATTAAGAGTGACACATTTATATACAAAAAGTTTGGAAAATTCAAAAAACTCATAAAAATAAAAAACACATAATCTGCCTAGCCAGATATAAATACTGTTTATTAATAATTTGGACTATTTCCTGGGGGTCTTACTTTCAATGAATATTCCTCTAAATGAATGCCGGACAGTTGATAAATAAGCTGCCATTACCTTTGGGAAAAACAAAGCCAGCAGAATTATGTAATGCATTGAAACCAGTAGGACCAATTTACCTTCATGGAAGGGGTCAAATACCCTGGGCGAGGACTGAAAGAGAAGGGCCGATTCCGATGGGACACTGCGCTGGGGAATGCTGCGTAGTGAAATCTTCTCTCCTCCTGGAAAAACAATACAACGGAGTCTAAATGAGCCTAACTACCCAGCACACGGAGTTTAATTTGAAGGAAGATGGCTGTGTGAGAGCAGACTACAGAGAGGAGGAAAGACCAGGGAAGGGAGGGGAAGTCAGTGGGAATCAAGCTGCCACCCACTGAAGCTTTGAGGAAGCACCTTTATTTCTGGGGCCTTTGTGTCCCTAGCACCCCTTGTGAAGGAAAGGGAGAGCCTTTTTGGAATGCCTTAGGGAAGTCAGAGATCCAGGTACTCTTAGGATCTGAGCAGAATCTACTGCAGAAAGGTATTAGTTAAGACAAAGAAAAAAAACCACCCAGGTACAATCACTATATGGCCAATCTTCTTTACCTGTGTCATTCTCCACTTTTTTCTTTCCTGCTGTATTGTTTCTAAAGCAAGTTCCAGTTGTTGCATAATTTCATCTGTAGAAACATTGAGGGCTTCCCTGGTGGCGCAGTGGTTAAGAATCCGCCTGCCAATGCAGGGGACACGGGTGCGAGCCCTCGTGCGGGAAGATCCCACATGCCGCGGAGCAACTAAGCCCGTGCACCACAACTACTGAACCTGCGTTCTAGAGCCCGCGAGCCACAACTACTGAGCCCACGTGCGACAACTGCTGAAGCCCGCGGGCCTAGAGCCCATGCTCCGCAACAAGAGAAGCCACCACAGTGAGAAGCCCACACACCGCAACGAAGAGTAGCCCCCGCTCGCCGCAACTAGAGAAAGCCTGCGCGCAGCAACGAAGACCCAACGCAGTCAAAAACCCCCCCCCAAAAGACATTGATAAGTGTTTCTAAGAGATAAGGACTCTTTTCTAAAAAAAAAAACATAACCACAATACCTTTGTCACACTTGGCAAACAAGCAATTCCTTATTAGTATCATCTAATTTTCAGTTGGTGGTTAAGTTTTTCTCTTCATCTCGACATGAAGCAATGTGACTGGGGAGCAGGAGGGTGCAAGGATGGGTGTGAGATACAAGTGTGCGTGTGTACTGTGGGAGGATGTGTCGCTGTGTAAGCTACCATAAGACCATGGATTTTACTCTGAGAAGGACAGGGAGCCACAGGAGGTCCTGAACAGAGCCGTGTTGTGGTCCGAATTACATTTTTATAAGAGTACTCTGGTCGCTGTGAGGTCAACAGAGTGGGGTGAGGCTGGAGTGAGTGGGGAGACCAGTGGACTCTCCATCATGCATGAGAGGCAGCAAGGCCCGGACCTGGTGAAGGTGGTGAAGGTGGTGAAGACAGAGATGGTGGGAAGAGGCTGGACTTCTGATGTGGCTAATTAGCTGACCCACGTGGGCAACGCTGACAGGAGTGAGTGTATCACCCAAAGTCCCCAGAGCTGAATGTAAGCCACTGGGAGCTGGCTTACAGAGAACTTTCAACCAAAGCTTGGAGCACAGGAAGGCTGGGCAAAAGCCTAAAGCAAGGGTTAAAGTGTGAGGAAACATGAGTGTGAGGTGCAAACCATTCTAGATTTTCCCAAATGCTGTGGGTTAAAAAAACCAAACCAATACCAACATCAGGCAGATGGTGTGGGACTTGAGAGTGATTTTTTTTTTTTTGCCTTCTACTTTCCTGCGTTAATTTTTTTTTAGTGAGCATGTATTTTTTTATATGATAGGGGAAAAATAACCAAGGACCTTTTGTAAGGTGGTTTTCGGGTTAGCAGGATTACAGTTTTAGGCACCCATGGAAGTGCTAGGCTAAAGCGAATACCCCGGACAGCCTCACCGTGAGCTGCTTGATGATCTCCTCCCTCTCCTTCAAGCGGGTCTGCAGACGGTCTATGAGCTGAACGTCCTCCGGCCTCAACTCCCCCTTTCCTGGCTTCTCTCCGGAATCTTTCAGTCTGTTTGGAGCAGGCATGCAGTTAGCCACCATGCTGCAATGACCCAACCACAAGGAGGGAGAAGAGGTGGACGTGATGGGGATGCTGCTATGTTGCTTGGCCTGGCTGGCCACTCTCTGTTCACCAAAGGGGAAACTGAGGCCCAGAGAGCCTGCCCAGGGCCACCCAGTGAGTTGGCTGCAGAGCTCCAGGTGGAGCCCAGGACTGCAACTCCCAGTCTGACACTTGTCAGTTCCCCCAGGTTCTGTAGGGCCCAGAAACCAAAGGCCTGTGTGTGCACACTGATGCCACATGCAGTGGGGCTTCAAGAACCAGTGAAGTTTGAGAGAAGAGGCCTCAGCCGGAAAACGTCCCCACCCACGCCAAGGCCAGCAGGTTATGCCAATACAGATGTGGCTCCCGCCCCACCTGCAGGCAGCCAGAGAGTATGGCATTAGCTAGTTCTGCAAAGCAGCGGGGCAGCTGCTTTGGAAATAACCTCCGGTTGGTGGGGGAGAGAGGGTGAGGGCTGCCGGTGATTTACTGACTGTAGTTGATAAGAGGCCAGGGCTTTGGGGTGAGATGACTTGGGCTCTTATCCCAGCTCTGCTTTTTTCTAGCTATGTAATCTCGGGCATTTTGCCCATGAGACTCAGTTCCTTCTTTAATATGGGCGTGAAACTGGGTGGTTGTGAGGATTCAGTGAGATAATGCATGCCCAGCACGTGCTAAGAAGCCATTAGATGGTAGCTGGTAAAAGCTTCCACTCCAGATTTTGGATGATTTGCCTTGTATTGGAGCCAGTGGAGGACAGTTTTTAAGAGCACAAGTTAAGGGTCAGACAGGTGACGTTTAAATTTACTTAGTGCTGCTTGACCTGATCTCCCTGCCACTAACCCCGATCTCCCAGTCTCTTCTCCTCTCAGCAGTCAGAAGTGACCCTGTTAAAAGGTATCTCAGGCCATGTCAGTCATGCTCAAAGCCTTACAAGGGCTTCCCACTGCACTCCATCTGAATACAGCCAAACCCCTTCCTGCTCAGCGCAGCATCTCCTCCACCCCTCCCAGCTACCTTGCCAACCTCAGTTCCTATCATCACTCTCTCACTCATTCCACTTAAGCCTTCTGGCTGTTTGGTCTTGGGAGGCGGGCCCCAGGGCCCTTGCACTTGCTGTTCTGGCTGCTTGGAATGCTCTTCGTCCAGATGGCTCTCTCATTTCCTCTCCTCTTTATGCTTAAATGTCACCTCCTTGCCCACCCTTGGCACTCTAGACACTGATCCTGTTTTCCTTCTAGTACCTTCAGGTACTTTCATTACCTGATATGAAGTTAAATATTTATTTGCTTATTTCTTTGTCAGAATCCCCATCTAGAATTTGTGAGTGCTATGAGAGCACAGTCTTTGTTTTATTCCCACTGTAACTCCAGAGCCTAAAACAGTGCAAGGCACACAGTAGGCCCTTAACAAATATTTGCTGAATGAATAAATGAATGCTTGCATGAGGGGCCCTTGCTTTCTTAATCAATCCATGGGAACAACGGTTTCCACCCTGAAGAACTGCTGTGAAGATTAAATGAGATGATGCACATTAGAAGGCAGAAATGCTCATAAAAAAGTAGCCCTGATCTTCTTCTGTGTGTGAGGGTCAAACCATGCTCATTCCTCACAGATTCCCAGTACCCGGCACAAGACGGGAATGCAGTCTCATAAAAAGACGGGTGGCCAACCATCCCAGTTTGCCTGGAACTGAGGCGCTTCTGGAACTCGGGACTTCTAGTTTTAAAACTAGGAGAGGGGGCTTCCCTGGTGGCGCAGTGGTTGAGAGTCTGCCTGCTGATGCAGGGGACACGGGTTCGTGCCCCGGTCCGGGAAGATCCCACATGACGCGGAGCGGCTGGGCCCGTGAGCCATGGCTGCTGAGCCTGCGCGCCCGGAGCCTGTGCTCCGCAACGGGAGAGGCCACAACACTGAGACGCCCGCGTACAGCAAAAAAAAAAAAAAAAAAAAACTAGGAGAGTCCTGGAGACACTAGGATGAGGTCCCCCTAATAAAATGGTACATCTACTAGTCCCTCCCAACCTGGGGCCAAGTCCTCACTTACTCAGTTTCCAGGGCAGCCAGCCGGGTGTGGAGCTGCGCTTGAGCGCTGCTGAAATCGGCCACCATGGCCTGCACCTCCTGCCGGTGTTCCTGGCGTAGCATCTCCATCTCCCGGGCCCACTGGGCTTGCTGATCCTCCTCCAGCAGCCTGTGGGGCGGGGTGGAATCACAGCTGGGCTTGTCCAGGCTCTAGGGACTGAACCTCTAGGGCACTGGAGTTTCTCCCCACTCTGCTGGGTGGCCTGCAGAATCTAAGGTCAGGACACAGTGGGAAGGAGATCCGGGGTCTCTGAGTTGTGGGGTCCAGCTTGTGGAACCTCTTCTCAGTACCTTCCACCCCCAGCATTCCATGAAGGAGAAACCTGAGCACAAAGGGCAGCCTTCTGGGACAAGGGGTGGAGGACAGCTCAGGAGAGGAGTCCCAGAAAACACTCCTTTCACTTGGGGGAGGTGGTTAGGCCTGGAGGCTGAGATTCTGTATCAGAATTACCAAATGCTGTGGACTCTGAGAGTTGGGAGACCAGCGGTCCAGGGTGAGAAGGCAGGATGGGAGAGGGATTAGGAGAACACTGGTTAGAGCCGGGCTGCCTGCGTCCCTCCGCGGCCTCCCCCATCACTTCCTAGCTGCATGACTTTGGGCGAGCTGCACTCTGCTCAGTTTCTCCATCTGACAACAGTGGCTACCTTATAGGGTTATTGAAAGGATGAACCACGTTAATCCATGTCCAGAAGAGCCCGTGGCACAAAGCGTATGTTTGACCATCAGCCACTTTTCCTAACCTTGGGATGGGGCACTAAGGGATCCTCAGACCAGCCTCAGGGGGCCTGACACCTTCTGAAAGTACATGCATATTTTTGTGTGATGATATCCTTCTCCAGGAGAGGGACATCGTTTTCCTCACCAGGAGGGGGCTGTAATCAGAAATGGTCAGGAGCCCCTACTCTGGTCCAGTCTCCTTATTCCAGTGTCACATGGTGAGTCTCTAACTGAATTTAAGGTGCTCCACCTTGGCCAGGTGGATTCATGGCTGTTTCTCAGATGAGCCTCAGGCCTACTTTCACTGGAACTTTATGCGGGGGACTGGAACATTCAAACTCTGGGATGAAATGGACAAATGCCTTCCAAGATACAAACTACCAAAGCTCACTCAGGAAGAAACAGATAACTTGAAAAGTCCTATGTCAATTAATAAAATTAAAGTTGTAGTTATAAACTTTCCAGCCAGGGAAAAAGAAGGCCATGAATTCAGGACTTGATAAAGGGCTATCCAGCCTGGACAAGGCAATCAGAGTTGCCACCACAATTTACCGAGTGCCAGGGTCAGTGCTAAGTATCTTCCTATACATTTCACTGCATTCTACAACAGCCCTGAGAGGGGGTGGTGTTTTCTACCTTTTACAGGTAAGGGCAGGGTCTTGGAGAGATTAGCAGACTCGCCCAACGTCACGCAGCTAATTATGAGCACACAGAGGCGGCTCCCGGCATTCCCGTGGGCGGTGCTCCCCTTTGACCGCTCGCTCGCGTTTTGCTACTAATGAGAGGAAGATGGCGGACGCAGCTGTCGTGGATCTCGTAGAGTGGATAAAGAACTGGGAGAAATCAGGGAGAGGTGAATTTTTGCATTTATGCCGGATCCTCAGTGAAAATAAAAGCCATGATAGTTCAACTTATAGAGATTTCCAGCAAGCTCTTTATGAGTTATCATACCATGTCATTAAAGGAAATCTAAAGCATGAACAGGCATCTAATGTTCTTAATGACATTAGTGAATTTTGTGAGGATGTGCCCTCCATTCTTGCTGACGTATTCTGCATATTAGATACTGAGACAAATTGTTTAGAAGAAAAAAGCAAGAGAGACTGTTTTACTCAATTGGTATTAGCATGTTTGTATTTCGTTTCAGACACACCTCTAAAGGAACGCTTGGATCGAGAAACATTGGAATCATTGGGGCTTATGAAACAATCACAGCAATTCAATCAAAAGTCAGTTAAAATCAAGACAAAACTCTTTTATAAGCAGCAAAAATTTAATTTGTTAAGAGAAGAAAATGTAGGATATGCCAGGCTGATTGCTGAATTGGGGCAAGATTTATCTGGAAATATTACTAGTGATTTGATCTTAGAAAATATCAAATCTTTAATAGGATGCTTTAATCTGTATCCCAATAGAGTTCTGGATGTCATTTTAGAAGTGTTTGAATGCAGGCCAGAACACGATGACTTCTTTATATCTTTATTAGAATCTTACATGAGTCTGTGTGAACCGCAAACACTGTGTCATATTCTTGGGTTCAAATTCAAGTTTTACCAGGAACCAAATGGAGAGACTCCTTCATCTTTGTAGAGAGTTGCAGCAGTACTTCTATGATTTAATCTTATGGATTTAGATGATCTTTATGTACATCTTCTTCCAGCTGATAATTGCATTATGGATGAACACAAACGAGAAATTGTAGAAGCTAAGCAGATTGTTAGAAAACTTACAGTGGTTGTACTGTCTCCTGATAAAATTGACAAACGAGAGAAAGAAAAGGAGAAAGAAGAGGAGAAAGTGGAAAAGCCACCTGACAACCAAAAACTTGGTTTGTTGGAAGCCTTGTTAAAGATTGGTGATTGTCAGCATGCACAGAACATTATGGATCAGATGCCTCCATACTACGCAGCTTCACATAAACTAATAGCCCTTGCTATTTGCAAGCTTATTCATATAACTATTGAGCCTCTCTACCGAAGAGTTGGCGTTCCTAAAGGTGCTAAAGGCTCACCTGTTAATGCTTTGCAAAATAAGAGAGCACCAAAACAAGCAGAGAGCTTTGAAGATTTGAGGAGAGACGTCTTCAGTATGTTCTGTTACCTTGGTCCCCACCTTTCTCACGATCCCATTTTATTCGCAAAAGTGGTGCGGATAGGCAAGTCATTTATGAAGGAGTTTCAGTCTGATGGAAGCAAACAAGAAGATAAAGAGAAGACGGAAGTTATCCTTAGCTGCTTGCTTAGCATTACTGACCAGGTATTACTTCCATCTCTTTCTTTGATGGACTGCAATGCTTGTATGTCTGAGGCACTGTGGGGAATGTTTAAAGCATTTCCATATCAGCATAGATATCGTCTGTACAGCCAGTGGAAGAATGAAACTTACAACAGTCATCCACTTTTAGTAAAAGTTAAAACTCAAACAATACACAGAGCCAAATATATCATGAAGCGTCTAACCAAGGAAAATGTGAAGCCCTCTGGAAGACAAATTGGGAAGTTGAGCCACAGCAATCCAACCATTTTGTTTGATTATATCTTGTCACAAATACAGAAGTATGATAACTTAATAACACCTGTAGTAGATTCATTGAAATACCTCACTTCATTGAATTATGACGTCTTGGCCTACTGTATCATTGAAGCTTTAGCTAATCCAGAAAAGGAGAGAATGAAACATGACGACACAACCATCTCAAGCTGGCTTCAGAGTCTGGCTAGTTTGTGTGGTGCAGTTTTTCGTAAATATCCAATTGATCTTGCTGGTCTTCTTCAATATGTGGCTAATCAGCTAAAGGCAGGCAAAAGTTGTGACCTGCTTATATTGAAAGAAGTGGTAGAAAAAATGGCAGGCATAGAAATTACAGAAGAAATGACAATGGAGCAACTAGAGGCCATGACTGGTGGAGAGCAACTAAAAGCTGAGGGTGGTTACTTTGGCCAGATAAGAAACACTAAAAAAATCCTCCCAGAGATTAAAGGATGCACTATTAGACGATGGTCTTGCTCTTCCTCTCTGTTTGCTTGTGGCTCAGCAGAGGAATGGGGTAATCTTTCAGGAAGGTGGAGAGAAACATTTGAAACTTGTGGGAAAGCTCTATGATCAGTGTCATGATACCCTGGTACAGTTTGGTGGGTTTTTAGCATCTAATCTAAGCACAGAGGATTATATAAAGCGAGTGCCTTCAATGGATGTGCTCTGTAATGAATTTCACACACCCCATGATGCAGCATTTTTCCTGTCTAGGCCAATGTATGCACACCATATTTCATCAAAGTATGATGAACTTCAAAAATCAGAGAAGGGAAATAAACAGCAACATAAAGTTCACAAGTACATGACATCATGTGAAATGGTGATGGCTCCTGTCCATGAAGCAGTGGTTTCCTTACATGTTTCCAAAGTCTGGGATGACATCAGCCCTCAATTCTATGCCACATTCTGGTCATTGACAATGTATGACCTTGCAGTTCCACGTACCAGCTATGAACGGGAAGTCAATAAACTTAAAGTCTAGATGAAAGCAATTGATGACCAGGAAATGCCTCCAAATCAAAAGAAAAAAGAGAAGGAGCGATGTACTGCCCTTCAGGACAAGCTTCTTGAAGAAGAAAAGAAGCAGGTGGAACACGTACAGTGAGTGCTACAGAGACTGAAACTGGAAAAGGACAACTGGCTTTTAGCAAACTCTACCAAAAATGAGACCATCACAAAATTTCTACAGCTGTGTATATTTCCTCGATGTATTTTTTCAGCAATTGATGCTGTTTACTGTGCTCGTTTTGTTGAATTGGTACATCAACAGAAAACTCCAAAGTTTTCCACACTTCTTTGCTCTGATCGAGTTTTCTCTGATATAACTTACACAGTCGCAAGCTGTACTGAAAATGAAGCTAGTCGATATGGAAGATTCCTTTGCTGCATGTTAGAGACTGTGACCAGGTGGCACAGTGATAGAGCCACATATGAAAAGGAATGTGGAAATTATCCAGGATTTCTTACTATATTACGGGCAATTGGTTTTGATGGTGGAAATAAAGCTGATCAATTAGACTATGAAAAATTTCGACACGTTGTACATAAATGGCATTACAAACTAACCAAGGCATCGGTACATTGCCTTGAAACAGGTGAATATACTCACATCAGGAATATCTTGATTGTGCTAACAAAAATACTTCCTCGGTACCCAAAAGTTTTGAATCTGGGTCAGGCTTTGGAAAGAAGAGTGCATAAAATCTGCCAAGAGGAGAAAGAGAAGAGGCCAGATCTATATGCATTGGCTATGGGCTACTCTGGGCAGTTGAAAAGTAGAAAGTCATACATGATACCTGAAAATGAGTTTCATCAAAAAGACCCCCCTCCGAGGAATGCAATTGCCAGTATATAAAATGGCACTGGATTATCTTGTATTCCTGTAAGTGGCTTTGGACTTTATTCTGGCATGCTGTTAAGTCACTTGAGATCAGTTTAAATTGTTTGAGGCTTGTTTTCCTCTTCTTCTTATTTTTAATGGTTTTATCAAGATAGAATTTACATACCATAAAGTTCACCCACTTAAAGTGTACAGTTCCCTGTGTTTTTAATATATTTACAGAGTTGTGCAATCATAGCTATAATCTAATTTTATAAAATGTGCATTACCTCAAAATGTATCCATCAGCCATCACTCTCCACAATCCCCATGCTCCTGCCCACCCCCCATGATTCCAGGCAACTACTAATCTACTTTCTGTCTCTATAGATTTGTTGAGACTTGCTTTTAAGCTTTCTTATGGTGAATCCAGAACAGTTAATTTATTCCCATTACCAAGGCAAGATCCATCAGAAGACCAGCTGATGCATCATACTCTGGCTGGTGGGAATGGGAAATATTCCCAGTCCTTGGTGAGCTTTGGGAATTGTTCGGAAACTACTTCTTTCTGGTGGTTCTTTCTCCCCGCTGACAGTTTACCCTCATGTGCACATGGCTCAGTATTCAGACAAAGACTCAAGGGGGCCCTTTTATTGATACTAACGTGCCCTCCCTCTTTCTCTTTCTCTCTTCCTCTCCCTCTCTGTGTCTCTCCTCTATATTCTGCCTCGTAAATCTCAGTTGCCTCAGCCTCCCTGTATTCCGCTCTCTGTCTCCTCAGCTCAGAGAGACTGCTGGGCTCTGTTTGGGTTTTCCCTACCTGATCTGCAGCCTTAAAACTGCCTCCGGGCACTAAGCTAGGGCAGTTATAGGGCTCCCTTCATTTATTTCCTTTTTTTTAGATATCACGGTCCCATGCTGCCTATTGCTCGATGTCTGAAAATAGTTCTTTCCTGTATTTTGGCTAGTTCTCTAGTTGTTTAAGTTGGAATTTTAAATTCAGTCTGTTACTCTATCATGGCCAGATGCCCTTTCATGTTATCTTGAAGCAAATCTCTAACAACATATAATTTCATCCATAAATATTTCAGTATGTTTCTCCAAAAGATAAGTCTTTTTTTTTTTTACCATAACTATCAATTATTTCTAGCCAATTGTTAACTCTAGGGAAAATGAAAAGTTACACAAAAAAGGAAATGTAATTAAAATGCACTACATGGGGCTTCCCTGGTGGCGCAGTGGTTGAGAGTCCGCCTGCCGACGCAGGGGACACGGGTTCGTGCCCCGGTCCGGGAGGATCCCACATGCTGCGGAGCACCTGGGCCCGTGAGCCATGGCCGCTGAGCCTGCGCGTCCGGAGTCTGTGCTCCACAACGGGAGAGGCCACAACAGTGAGAGGCCCGCGTACCGCAAAAAACAAAACAAAACAAAACAAAAAAACCACTACATGGGCTTCCCTGGTGGCGCAGTGGTTGGGAGTCTGCCTGCCGATGCAGGGGACACGGGTTCGTGCCCCGGTCCGGGGGGATTCCGCATGCCACGGAGCGGCTGGGCCCGTGGGCCATGGCCGCTGGGCCTGCGCGTCCGGAGCCTGTGCTCCGCAACGGGAGTGGCCGCAGCAGTGAGAGGCCCACGTACCGCAAAAAAACACAAACAAACAAACAAAAACACTACATGGATCAGCTTCAAATAAAGTTTTATTAGTTATAATAACATAAATGCTGAATATTTAGTGAAAATTGAACTTTAATTGCATTAGATAACTGGAGAGGAAGGGTGTGTGTGTGTTTACATGTGTATAAGAAAGCTAAATTCTTATCTGCTATAACAGAAGGTCAATATATGTTATGAATGATACAGCACTGAGAAGTTGCACTATGTTCCTAAGAGTATAAATCTTGATGCCACAAGAAACAGCTAAACAGTTGAAATTAGTTGCTCCTGGAAAAGAAGAAATTAAAGGTAAGGTGTAGTGGTGAGGGGACTACAGGGGGCTGTAAGAGACTGTACTTTAATCTTAAATAGAAAAAAAGAAATACTAAAATTTGTTGTATCAGAAGTCAAAGAAACTGAAAATAGGACAACAGAAACAAATCAAGAAAACATAAAACCAGTTCTTGGAAAAGATCAATAAATCAATATATGTGTAGCCATGTTAATCAAGGGAGAGAAAAAGAGAATAAGCTCATTACATATTGGAAATGAAAGAGTGGTCATCACAACTATTCTCTTGGACATTAAAAGGAAAACGAAGGAATATTTTCCAAAACTTTATGCTTGCACATTTGATAACTTATATGAAATGGACCAATTTCTCAAGAGACACACTCTACCAAAACTCACACAAGAAATAACAATGTAAATAAGCATATGTCTATTAAGGTAACTGAATCAATAATTAATACCCTTCCAAAACAGAAAGCACTAGGCCCAGATGGATTCACTGGTGAAACTATTCCATATGATAATTATTATTATTCAAGGAAGAAGTGATACCAATTCTCTACAATCTCTCCCAGATAGTAGAAGCAGAGGAAACACTTTGTATATCATTCTATGGGACCAGCATTACCTTAATATCAGATAAAGATATTATAAGAAATGAAAACAACAAACCAATATCTTTCATAAATGCAGATGCAAAAATCCTCAACAAAACATTAGCAAATCGAATCCAATAAGAGTGACATCTTTAAAGTAGTGAAAGAAAAAAATTTAAACACTAGAAACCTAGAACTCTATAGTCAGTAAAAATAGCTTTTGAAAATGAAGGCAATAAAGAGACTTTTAACACAAAGTGTGAGAAAACTCATCACCAGAAAACTTGCACTAGAAGAAATATTATGGGACATTTCTTAGGAAGAAGGAAAGTGATACAAGATGGAAATATGGATCTACATAAAAGAAAAATGAGCACCAGAAGTTGCAAATATTTGTAAAAACATATTTTCTAATTTTAAGTCTTTAAAAGATAACTACATATAAAAAGTAAAATATCATCAACGTACGTGGGAGTTTAACACAAATAGAAGCAAAAATGTGGTTAACAATAGCAGAAAGGATAGAGAAGGGAAATGGAAGTATAGTGCTGCAAGATTCTTACACTATATGTGAAGGTACATAATACTATTTGAAGATGGAATATAAGTAAAAAATGTAAATTGTAAAACCTAGGACAGCCTCTAAAAAAAAGATATGATAGGATTTCCCTGGTGGTGCAGTGGTTAAGAATCTGCCTGCTAATGCAGGGGACATGGGTTCAAGCCCTGGTCTGGGAAGATTCCACATGCCACAGAGCAACTAAGCCCATGCACCACAACTACTGAAGCCCGTGTGCCTAGAGCCCCTGCTCTGCAACAACAGAAGCCACTGCAATGAGAAGCCCACGCACCGCAACGAAGAGTAGCCCCCACTCGCAGCAACTAGAGAAAGCGCACGTGCAGCAGTGAAGACCCAACCAGCCAAAAATAAATAAATAAAGTTAAAAAAAGAAGTATGATAATAATCCAACAGAGAAAATAAAACTGAATCATAAAAGATACTCAATACCAAAAAGGCAGGAATGGAGGAAAAAGAGAACAAATAACATATCAAAGAATGGAAAACGAAATAGCAATTTGGTAGATTAAAAGGCAAACACAACAAATATCAACAAATACATTAAATATAATGGTCTAAACACCCCCGTTAAATAAAAGGCAGAGATCCTTAGCATCACCCCCACAGCCTGTAAGGAAACTCTGGGAGTCAGTGATGGTTCATCTCCTGGGGCTGGAGGAGGAATCCCCTTCCCCTGAACATGTTACCACACAAATGAAGTAGGGGTGCAGTAAAATTAGGGAGGAAGTACTCTCAGGTGGGTGAGAAATGGTGGTTCCCATATACATTAATGATGAGTAAGGTCATTTCATAGCAGGTTATCTGTCAAATAAGAATAATAACATCTCCTCTACCTGGTCTTCTTGAGGATTAGGAAAAACTTAGATAAATATTCAAGTGATGTGCCTGATCCAGAGAAGGCAAACTCAAGAGTAATGGTGTTAGTGTTGTTGTTGGTGGTGGAGTGGTTGCTGGTAATTTTGGCAAACAAAGGCCAGACAAGCAAGGATGCACACAAAGCAGGAGTAGAATTATCTCCTCACTCCCTACCTGTAGCTGTGTATTGGAAGACAGAAGCCAATAAAAAGCTCAAGTAACTGCTTCTACTCCTGGCCCATCCTCCATAAGACCTTTAGAGTCCCTTTCTAAAACAAATCATATAATGTCACTCCTCTCTTTACAAACTTTCTAAGACAACAATAGCTAGCATTTATTGTGTGTTCCCTGTAGCAGACACATTACAGTATCACTCCCTAATCCTATAAAACAGGTGAGGGAAACAGAGGTTCACAGAAATCAGGTAGCTTCTCTAGGGCCACAGAGTAAATGGCAGATCCAGGAGGCAAACCCAGATCCACCTTCTTCTTTGTGTCTCATTGCCAATCAATGGCTCCGTGAAAAGTAGAGGATTCCCCCATAGACACAGGTAGGAAGGTTATTAGTGGACAATTCATGGAGGTCTTGTAGGCATTGAAAAGTTTTTGGAGGTCTTTCAGCAAGGGAGTGACTCAGATATGGCTACCATAGAACAAATTGGCTTGAGCCAACCTGGAGAGAAGGGATGCGGCTGGCACCATCCAGGAGAGAGGTGGCCTGGGAAGGAGCGGAGGGGAGGAAGAGGGCATAGATGTGAAGGTTAATGCAGTAGCCCAATCAGCAAGACGTAGTCATCATATTTGGGGGTTGAAAACAGGAAGATGTCTAGGATGACTTGTAGGTTTCTGACTTGGTACCATCTACTCAGAGATGGGACATCCCATAGTGGAACAGGTTTTATAGGAAGCCAATGGGTTCAGGGTTGGACAGGCATCTGTGACAAATGTGTCTGGAGCCCAAGAGGAAGTCCAGTCTGGAAATAAAGATTTGGGGTCAAAAGCTTAAAGCTGTTCCCAAATATCCCCAGTCAGGTTGCATCTCACTCCCAAATTCCCACAGCATGGTTTTCATAACTCTATTTTATCCCTTGCGCTTAACGATGATTTATTTTTGTGTCTGTCAACTTAACTAGACTGAACTCTTAGAAGACATAATCCATGGGACACTGAGCCTCAGAGAGGTTAGCAATTTTCTCAAATTCTCCCAACTTGTAAGTAATGGAGCCCCATCTTGAAATCAAGTCCTCTCCACTCAAGTTCCCTGGAGCTTCTCTCTTATGAATAGGCTTCCATGTATTGTGGCAGGTACAGCCCTTCTAGAAGGGTCACTGTCTTCATGTAGGGTGAAAACAGGAATGAAAGGAACCACAAAGCTCAATTTTGTGAGTATGTAAAAACATAATAAATAAGCTACATTTATTGCATATCAACATTTTATTGAACACCAACATTTTATATAATATCCAATATCTTCACTCTTTGTGACATCCCTACCCTAAGGTAGGTATTAGGACCCCTGTTTTACAGATGAGAAGACTAAGGTTCAGAGTGGTAAAGTGACTTGCTTAAAAGTTGTAGAGCCAGGATTTAAACCTGAGCTACCTGATTCCAGGAGCACAAGATTTCCCTATCACATCTTTGTTTTTCTCATGCAGTGAGTTTAGAGAAATTAAATCAATAGCTAGTCTTTGTCTATTAACATAAGGAGTTATTATTAGGTTCAAATGCTGTATTTTGAATAGCTTGAGCACCTCCTGTTGTTGCTAATAATCTATTCAATCAGCCTTCAGCCCATAATTTTGAGCTATTTTTTCGAATCCTTATGTGCAATCTATTTTCAACCATGCATAATTCTAGCAGAGTCCTAGAATCAGGAAATTATTAGAAAGGCAGATGGGTCACCTTCAAGGACTACAGAAGGACATAGATGTGGCAGGTGCACACCACCACCAAACACTTTACTGATCCAGTTTCATCTAATCCTCATAACAAGGGATTCTCATCATCCTTTTGTTGATGAAGAATATGAGGCTCTGAAAGGTCAGGTGACTTCCACAGGACACACAGCTCACGAGCAACAGAGCAGGATCTGAACTTAAGTAAGCTTACACCAAAGACCATGCATTTTCCACTCCACTATCCTGTGTGAAAATCACTGCTCTTTCTCTCCTCTCTTCTCACTTGAGCTTCTGATGGGAAAACTGACCCCATCCACTCTTCTCTCCTGCATTTGAACTGCTTACTTGTGCATATCTGCTAATGCAGAGATATGGCCAACTGGCAGCCACTATGATGGTACACAGCTGCCCCCTGGAAGAAGTGCAACCCCAGGCAAAGATCCCTGATCACCATGCTGCACGCATGCTGATGGGAAACTGCAAATAAGACTTGGCCTTCAGGTTGCCAAAGGCAATGCGATGTCTCATGGCAGGTAAGGGTTTGAAAGCTAGGAGACTTGAGTTCAAAGTGAGGATTCCTCCCTTACACATGGTGTGATCACAGGCAAGTTACTTAAACTTTCTGAGTCTGTTTCCTTGGCTGTAAAATGGGAGTAGTGATCCTCATCTGCTGGGTATTGTCAAGGATTAAGAAGTGGGTTCAGGGCTTCCCTGGTGGTGCAGTTGTTGAGAGTCCGCCTGCCGATGCAGAGGACACGGGTTTGTGCCCCGGTCTGGGAAGATCCCACATGCCGCGGAGCGGCTGGGCCCGTGAGCCATGGCTGCTGAGCCTGCGCGTCCAGAGCTTGTGCTCCGCAACGGGAGAGGCCCCAACAGTGAGAGGCCTGTGTACCGCAAAAAAAAAAAAGAAGTGGGTTCAATGAAAAGGAACAAAGTTGGGTCATTTGTAGAGACGTGGATGGATCTAGAGACTGTCAGTCATATAGAGTGAAGTAAGTCAGAATGAGAAAAACAAATATCGTATATTAACACATATATGTGGAACCTAGAAAAATGGTACAGATGAATTGGTTTGCAGGGCAGAAATTGAGATACAGATGTAGAGAACAAATATATGGACACCAAGGGGGGAAAGTGGCGGTGGTGGTGGTGGTGTGATGAATTGGGAGATTGGGATTGACATATATACACTAATATGTATAAAATAGATAACTAATAAGAACCTGCTGTATATAAAAAAAATAAGTGGGTTCAAGTAGCTGTAAAGGTCTAGAAGCAACTCATGTAAGAGATGCTTCATCAGAATCCCTTTTCTTCTCATTGGTGACAGGATTCCCTGCCTAACCATTTCCCACGCTTAGGAAAGACCCATTATAATTGTATTCTTTGCCTGGTTCTCAGAAGAGCTCATATAATGATCCAACCACACTGTGAGGATGGAGAGGGTCAGGGCACAGGAAAGCACTTTGTGCAACACGAGGACCTGTGTGCAGTCAGTTTGTTGGCAAACACCTGAGGGCAGGTATGTGTCCATTTACCAAGTCCAGGAGAAGGGACAAGGGTTTGGGGCTGTAAAGAGTTCAATGAGTCCTGACTTTGTTACTTATTGGCTTTATGATCTTTCCTAAATCCCCTTACCTTCTTAAGCCTCTGAGTTTCCTGATTTGAGTTGGATATGGTATCGCCCAGTGGCTGGCACATCTTCTGGCCCCTGGAAAGATGGAGGGCAAATTTCCATTGAACATCACAACGTGAGGGCCAAAACCAAGAAGGGATTAAAAATAAATGGTTCCTACAGAAAGCAAAGACGAGTTCCCTTGAGAAGAGCTTTAGGGAAAATGCTCTTCTTTCAAAAGCTCCCTTGATAAAAATAGAATATGTAACAAACACACAATGTGAGAGAAGAGAGAGAGCCTTGCCTTCAGTATACAGCCCACTCTTCAGCCAGGTGTTGCGGGGATGTGAATTAGGGGCCTGGGTCTCCTCTAGACCCTCAGCAAGGTGGGACTGAAAGCAACGAGGGTTCACGGGCTGGTCCCCTGTCTCTTCATGTCCCTTGCGATGCTGAAGGGAATGGGCCATCTGGGAATTCATGGGACCAGATTAAATTTAGCCCATGAAAGTCGTGGTGAGGGAGGGAGAGTGGATGTATCTGTTCTCTGCAAGTGCAATTAATACCTGCAAGTTGTACATTATAAACACACACACACACACTCATGTGGGCAGGAGAAAACAAATCTTTCTGTCTTCAGACTCCTTGGAGCTTTCCTTTGGGCTAGTTCATGCCCAAGGCCCAAGTGGCCTTTTTGGCATTCAGAAAGTTCTTCTTCTTTTTCCTGGGAGGAAGGTGCAGTGAGATCTCCGGCTCCTTTGGATTTCTGAAGATAAAGAGCTTTTCACCAGTGTTTAATAAATCAATGGTTTCTGCTCCTACAATGGGCACCGGGGCCAGTTCACCAATGGACTCCAGTGACAGGTGTGGCCAACTTCGTTTTCCAGAGAATATCACCCTCTCTCTGAGAGGGGGACACGTCTTCTTTAATATGCTAAAGGAAGAACAGAAGATCAGATACGACATTTTTGGCAGCTGACTCTCCCAAGTGTCCTGAAAGAGTTCTCTAGGAAAACCCCCTTTTGTCCCTAGGACCCCAATCAAGTGTCTTTCAAAGAAAGGTTTTCCCCTGTGGTTGCCAGGTTGCCCCTGAGATTAGCTGAAGCCTGTAGCAGTGGTGGCTGCAGACAGCTCTCACCAACTCATGACTGTTCACTTTTGTGGAGTTTTGTGAGCCTGTTGTCATCGTATTGTCAGCACAGAATCAGCCATGGTGGGAGTGTTTCACACCATGGAAACTAAGTGCTACAAATCAGAGCTCCCATCTCCCCCCAGACAATTGTGAGACATTTCCTAGGACACCCCTGCCTGTGGGCTTCACACTAAAAGCAGGCTGATAAAACCCGATTATAAAGCAACAGTTAGAAGTTAGGTAAAATGTGTTTGAAATAGAACAGAGCAACATGCTTTGGGAATATCCTGTAAAAGGATTGCTGGAATCCTGCGCATAAGCAGTCCATCCCCTAAATCCTGGCTGCTCTTGATAATGGTTCTGACTCCTTCTGAGAGTGCTATACAACCTGAAAGCCACAGGGTCCTTTGCCCAAGCGGTGCAGGACGAGGCCATGTCACTGGGGGTCTACCTACTGGAGGCCACTGGTAGGCTCGTGGGCCCTTCCTGAACAGGTGTGGCTAATGAGGCTCCATCCCCCTCACCACGAACTCCTGCCCTGGCAGCTGCATGATCTGAGCAAGGACTCAAAGGCAACTCAGACCGATTCACAGTCTCTCCTCCTCCCACCATTGTACACAGCATCTCAAGGCAAAAAGGCGAGTACAGTGATCCAAGACAGTGGCGCCAGGGTTCTCCTGATCTGTACTAGCCCACTTGTCTCAGTGTAGCCCAGGAAGGCATTCAGCAGCCCCATCCCCATGCTAATCTAGAACAACCGACTTCTGTTCCTTAGTGGAGCGCTTTACAGTTATACAGCTTGAATTTAATTTTCTTGGTTTGGGCTCAATATCCAGATCTAATTTCTCTGGGACTAAATTCTGATACCTGGCCCATTATCAATGGCTCCCAGATTTTTATCCATGGACTATTTGGGAAGATTGTCTCTGCGGCTTCACTGGAGCCCTGAGAAATTATGGAAGGGGCAGGACACTTCTCTTGGACATCCTCTGTTTCCAGAGCACACTTTGGTTATCATATTTTAACCTTTTAACCTTTTAATAAGACCTGCTAATATTGTAGGCAACTGATAATGTCTATCTTATTTCTTTGATGAATCATCACGCTGGAACACTTTTTGTACTTTTGTACATTAATTATACTTCCTCTTTTGTTTCTATTTTGTTATAGTATCTCTGTTCATGTTCTTTCCCCTACACACGTACTAGGGTTTTCATATTCTGATCAACGCATAATACTAATATTTTCTATGTTGCTTTTGTTGCAAGTGTTTTTCCCAGTCTGTTTCTTTTTTTTTTTTTTAAAGTAAGGGACTGTCCCTTATTCTCCCACGTACACCAGTGCCTATGTTAAATGGTCTCACGTAACTCTTGTGACTCTTGTTACCCTTTTTCCAACTCTCTAGTGGGAAACACGCGAGACCCTTGGTCTGTTGTTTGTAGCACCCTAAAACCGCTGTGCCTCTAACTTTCCTCTGCTCTCCAGGTGTGCAATCACCACAGCTGAAAGAGAAGGCACTCAAGAGAGTAAGAAGAGCGCTGGCCTGGAAGTTCAGGGAAATAAAGGGGTTGGTTACATGGCCCTAAATCCCACGGTCACTTTCAACAGCTGCAGGCATGGGGTCTCTTCCTCTGACCTCCCTGAGCTGGTGAAGTGTGGCCGTGGGATTTCCCCCACTTTCCAGAAAGTGGGGAGGCTCAGTGCAGCAAGGTGGGAGAGGGCTTTGTGAACTATAAAGTCTGAACATTTATAAGGAATTATTCTCCTTCTAATGAGATTCCATAAAAAAAAAGCCATTAGTTAAAATAAATACTGCAGTTAAAATGCTAATAAATGACAGAACATTCTCCCACTGGTAGCTGGTGGCTATCTTCAGCTCATAAACTAAGCGCACTTTGCATTTTTTTTTTAATTGAAGTATAGTTGATTTACAATATTGTGTTCGTTTCAGCTGTACAGCAAAGTGCACCTTTTCCATTATAGGTTATTCTTTTCCATTATATATTATTACAAGTTATTGAATATAGTTCCCCATGCTACATAGTAAATCCTTGTTGCTTATCTATTTTATATCTAGTAGTTTGTATCTGTTAATCTCATACTCCTAATTTATCCCTCCCCACCCTGCCCCCGCTATCCCCTTTGGTAACCATAAGTTTGTATTCTATGTCTGTGAGTCTATTTCTGTTTTGTAAGTAAGTTCATTTGTATTACTTTTAAAATTTCACATATAAGTGGTATCATATGATATCTGTCTTTCTCTGTTTACTTCACTTCAAACTAAGCCCACTGTGAATAAAGACTGTGGTCTTTAGGGAAGGAATGTTGATATGTTTGCAGTAACCCTCCCTTTGTGGTCCCCTCCGCCTCCCCTTCCCAGCTCACAGGCAGCCTGGCTGCCCTCCTCAGCCCACCTGAGCAGATGCCCTCATTACCTCTCCTTCCTCTTGTGAGCCCAGAGCATCTTTTCTAATCCTCTGCTTATCAGTTCTCCTCGAAGTTTGCTCTCAAAGGCTTGCCACCAGCCCTGATGTTTCCTGAAGGCAAGAAGGGAGCGTTCTTATATTTTCAAAAAGAACAGAATCTTCAAGTGATGCAAAATCTTTAAAAGCACTATGGGGACTCCTTCCCTCAGTGTGACCTTTGGCTGACATGAGAAACCCTGAGAGTTTTCACGTTTGTTCTCTCACTCACTCTGTGAACACAGATAAAGTATCTTTTCTGGCCGAGTCAAGACACGGTCTCTGCCGCAAAGGGTCCCCAATCCACGGGTCACAGACAGGTCCCTGGTGACATCAGTCAGATAAAGGAAGGCTGCCGAGATGTGGGACACTTGAGCTGAACCTTGGTATCCCAGCAGGGAATGCATGGAGCATTCGAGAAGGAATGGGCTCTCTGCCTTGGCTTGTGTGCAGTCCATCTCCCCCACTGAAGTGGACACTCCATGCAGCAGGACTGTCCCTTACTCTCCCACGTACACCAGTGCCTAAGACAGTCGACATACTAGGATCTCAGTAAGTGTTCATGAATATATGAATAAGAAGGTTGAGAAGGCACAGTGGAAGCTTGGAAGGTGGGTGAGGCAGGGAGTCCTCATGCCACGTGAAGGAGTGTGATTCTCGACCAAGGAAGGGGCAGTGTATAAGGAATAGGGGGTGGGGAGATGTTCGCAGGCTTGGGCTCAAGTCAAGTCAGTAAAGATCAGTGTAGGAGAGAGTCCTGTCTATGCCTGCCTCTGGCCAAGTTCATACTCTGCCTCAGCTGGTTCACACTGCCCAGCTGGTGAAGGACCCTTGCCCATGCTGGGCCAGACTCTCTGTCCCAGGAGTCTAGCTCTTGGGCAGAGAAGGCTGGTCCTCTGAAGGGAGCACGCAGAGAGGATGGTCTTCGTGCTCTCCTTGTCCTGCCCATACAGGGACCCGGCGCACAGCTCTTCCTGGATTCTGACAGGTCCCTCACATACCCTTTCTTGCTTAGATTCATCAGGTTCTGCTGCTTAAAACCCAAGACTCTGAACTGATGGTGTGCCCAGGCACCAGCCGCTTGGGACATAGGAGTAGTGACTGCCCTGCCCTCAGAGGCTATGGTGAGTGGCTTTTGACTCCAGACGTCATCCAGTCTACTTGGCCATGAGGTCAGGCTACAAAAGGGCATGCCCATGCTCCACACTCCTGACGACAAGCCACCTGGTTGCTCCTGCTTTGTTCCACATCCACCTGCCCATGCCGGCTCACCAGCCTCCCAAACTAAACTGGCCAAAGGGGAGCCCGTAAATAAGGTCCTCGTGGGCAGCCCTCAGGCAGAGGTGACATCACTGTGACCCTGCATATTCCTGCTCCAGCGTCACCACCGACATCTGCCATCTTCATGCTCTTGCCTGACTGTGCACTGAGAGAAACCAGGCTGAGACATGCAACTCTCTGACCACACCCAGCTCTCTGACCACGCCTACAACAGCCCTGACCCCACCCATACCCCAGCCCCTGTGACCACACTCACATCCAGCCCCTCGTGGTGGGCCCCACCAACTCTAGGAAGGCTCGTCCCAGCCCCTGTAGACTCCCACCCCTGCTCAACAGCTGTTGTTCCCATGCTTCTATCCTTCCTTTCACCCTAACCCTACTCTTAGCCCTCAGCTGAGTCAGGGACTCCCTTTACGAGTCAGGAAAAGTAACGTACATACACACCTTTCCACACAATCATGCCATTTTGGCAGACTCATGGGCTCTGAGACACCCATCCCCAGCCTCCTGTGGGTCCTGGTTGAGGACCTTGGTTTCACTGCCTGGCCTTCCACACTTTCAGGTCTGGTCGTGGCTTTCCTTGTAGCCTCACCCCCAGCAAATTCTGCTCTCAAGTGGCACCACTGGCTGCCCCAAACCCACCTTATCCACAGCCCCACTTCATGTCTTGCCTTATAAAGACCCTTAACTGATCAAACGCACACCTGAAACTTGACCCTAAAAAAGTAGCTCTGCAGCATTATCCATAATTGAGGAAAAATGAACGCAAACTAAATGTCCAGTAAGAGGATAACAGTTACATACACTATGCTACACACCTCAGTGGCATAATAGGCAGAGGTTAAAAATAATATCTATGGAGATGTTTCAATAACTGGGAAAAATACAAATTTTAATTTGTTAATAAAAACAGCCAAAATAGCGTCAAAATACTGTGATAATTAGAAAGTCGTCTACACATGGACAAGAGTCGAAAGGTAATAAGCAAACTTGCCTCTGATATAAGGTTCTGAAAAGCACGACACAAGGTTGTATATACTGGGATTCCTATACACACACACACACACACACACACACAATGCACACACTCATAAAACCCAGCAGAGGAAACATGTTCTGGAGGAAGAATGGTAGCAAAACGCTAACAGCCATTTTCTCCAGCTGACAGAACCATGGATATTTTTTTTCTTCTTTTTCTTTATGCATTTATTTCCTTTATGTATTTATTGTATTTATTTATTTCCTTTATTATTTATTCCTTGGGCTGTAAATATGTATATATGGCATATTTACAGCCCAAGGCAACTCATTCTCTTAAGATCCTACTGGGGAAATGAATTGGTGATGAAAAGAGAAGCTGCGGACAAGATACTTGGGTCTGCCATGACTTACACAGAGGATGCATGGCGACTCTCCTGGATGTTGTCTGTTTCTTGAGCAAAGAAATTCCCCTGGGAAGGCGGGTGTGCTTGAGCCCTGTGGTCCCACTCCCCTCTCCCATCCGTTCTCTCTACAGGGACCTTGTTTTCCCACCCTGTACTCACCCCCTCCTGCCCAGGTCAGCCTGCACCCCACCGCTGTCACTCTCTGCTGTGTGGTCCTGATGCCTCTGGCCCACGGGATCCAGCACGGAGAGCAGCTCGGGCTGCAAGGCTGCAGGCACAGCCACGCTCAGGAGCCAACGCAGCGTGCCCCCAGGCAGCATCGTCAGCTTCGACAGGTAGGACGCCAGTCTCAGCTCCTAGAGGAGTGAATGCAGGGACTCAGAGCCTCACGGCTCTCACCTTGATGAACAGCAAGTTTTAATGGATCACAGTCTTAGGACTTTTTGTCCCAGGGAGATAAATATTTTAGTACCTCAGTCTTGAAACCATGTTCCCAAAGTCACAGAGCTGTCAAGAAAAATCTATTTGGTCAGCAGCCTTGGCTCGCCATGTCATTCCCCAAGCCTTCATCCATCCCTTCCAACTACTCTCCACTCACTCATCACTGCTACAGCCTGGGCCCATTAGTAATTTCTCCTTCTACTCATGTTCGGTGAGGCAATAGGGCTCAGAGGGAACAGCACCAACTGGAAACAACTGAAATGTGCCTAAATCAGTGGATGGTTAAAGAAACTGCTATGTCCATGCCACGGAATACCAGTCTGCATTGAAAGGAAAGAACTGGATGGATCGCTAGGGCATTTCGCTGCATAAAAAGAGCCAGGCCCCGCTGTACTTCCACGTGAATAACATTCCAGAGGTGACAAAATTTAGAGATGGGGAACAGAGCATTAGTGGCTGGGGTTAGGGGTGTGGGGGGGAAGTGGATATAACTATAAAAGCGTAGCACAAACAGATCTTTGTGGTGACCAAACAGTTCGACATCTTAAATGTGGTGTCATGCTAAACTACATGCGGTAAAATGACACAGAACTATACATGCATTTTATATGCATGTCAACTTTCTGGTTTTGATATTGTCCTAGGGTCCTGTAAAATGCAACCATGGGGGGAAACAGTGAAACAGGGATCAGGGCACTGGAACTCTCCATACTAGCTTTGCAACTTCTTGTGAACCTAAAAGTATTTCAGAAAAAGGTTTGAAAAGGAGAGAGAGAGAGTACAGGCAGGCTCTGCACTCCCCCAGACCTGTGTTGGCTCCCAGCCCCACTGCACAGAACTGTGTGTCCTTGGGAAGCGTCTTTATTTCTCTTCGGGCCTTAGCTCCCTCATCTGTAAAATGAGGTAACAATAATACCTATGTCAAAAGGTTTTGTGAGGACAAAATGAGCTGTGATGTGTAAAACTGGTCTGTGTTAAGATGGCAAACTCACTTTCCTAGCAACAGTGTGGGCATGCCTGGCCACCTGGCCAACCAGAGACCTTCCCTGGGATATTACACAGCAAACCCAGGAGAAAAAAGCACTTTATATAGCAAGACCAGGAGAGCTGGATGCTGAAAGGCCATCAGCTCAGGGCTGTCAGCTTTCATGTCCCTTCCTGTGTGGAATAAGCTTATTAGTGGACACAAGGAAACAGGGGAGAGAGATAGAGAAGGAGAGAGACCCACAAAGAGTCCTTTGCCAGTTGAGCCCCCAGAGCTCAGCTCTGCTCTTTGAGGGGATAGTCAGGGTATTAATATATTTCGTTTACACTCAAAGTAGTTTGAAGTGAATTTCTGTTACCTTCACCTAAAAAGAATTCTGACTTTACAAGACATCTAAGTGCCGTGCTTGACAAATCAAGGTCATTCAGTGAGTGCTGGTTGTTGCTGTTGTTACAGTATTTGTATGAGTTTCCTATTGCAGCTGTAACAGATCACCCCAAACTTGGGCTTAAAACAAACACACATTTATTCTCTTACGGTTCTGGAGGCCAGAAGTCTGAAATCAGTGTCACTGGGCTAAAGTCAAGGTCAGCCAGGCTGGCTCTTTCTGGAGGCTCCAGGGGAGAATCCCTTCTCTGGCCTTCCCTAGCGTCAGCTGCTGCCTGCATTTTTTGGCGTATGGCCCCTTCCTCCACCTTCAAAGTTCATCCTCCAATCCCTGCTTCTGTCATTGTCACATGGCCTTCTCTTCAAGCTGTGACTCCTGCTTCCCTCTTGTAAGGACACTTGTGATTACCTTTAGGGCCCACTGGGATAATCGAGGATAACACCCCCATCTTAAAATCCGTAATCACATCTGCAAAATCCCCTTTGCCATAGAAGATCATATTCACAGGTTCTGGGAATTAGGACTTAGACATGTTTGGTGGGCCATTGTGCCAGATTATTAGTACACTTATTCATTCAACCAACACCACGATGGAGTCCTACTGGGCGCCAGACCCTGTTCCACGCACTGGAGGCAGAGCAGTAAGTAACACAAAGTCTCTGCCTTCACGAGGCTCACAGTCAGGTCAAGGAGACAGATGGTAAGCCTACAAAGAAACACCATATCAGGCAGTGTTGGTGCCAGGATGCAAAACAAGGCAGGATAAAGAGACAGAGGGTGAGGGGCAGGGGGGGCTGATATTTGAGACGGGTAGTCAGGGAAGGCTTCTCTGAGGAGGTGACGTCTGAGAGGGACCTGAATGAAGTGAGGAAGTGAACCATGGGCACATGGAAGGGAAGAGCTTTCCAGGCAGAGGGAAGGCAAGGGCGAAGACCCTGAGGTGGGGATATCCTTGGCATGTTTCATGGAGAGCGAAGGAGGCCAGTGTGGCTGGCATGGACCGTGTGAGAAGGAAAGTGACAACAGTTAAGTTGGGACAGGTGGCGGGGGATCAGCTCATACGGACCTTTTCATCGTAGGGAGGATTTTGACTTGTCTTCATGGTGAGCTGGGGAGTCATTGCAGGAATTTAAGCAGTGGGAATGGCATGAGCTGATTCTCATTTTTGAAAGATTACTTTGGATGACACAGGGGTCATGAACCATCTGCAACAAGTGAGGTAGCAGAGGGGCGGCATCTCAGGCAAGAGATGGTAGCTATGTGAGCCAGAGTGGTGGAGGGGAGGTGGTGAGAAGTGGTGGGACGCGGGAGACACTTTGATGGTAGAGCCAACAAGGTTCATTGAAAGACAAGAAAAAGGATGACTCCACCATCTTTCACTTGGGCTGCTGGGTAACTGGTGTCATTTACTCAGATGAGTGGAGCAAACCTGGGACAGGGGACTGTCAGTCACTCGGAGTTCTGTTTGGACAGGTTAAGTCACTAATGGCGATGTCAAGTCTCAAGTTCAGGGCAGGGGTCTGGAGCTAAGATTAGATGGAAATCAGTGTGGTGATGACATCAGCAAGGGAGTGAATGTAGATGAGAGGGAATGAGGTCCAACGACCGAGTCCTCAGGCTCCCAACATCCAAAGGCCACGATGCATCCAACATAGGGGCTTGACCACAGGTAGCCAGAGGGCTGGGAGAGAACCAGGTGTCCAGGGTTTGGAAGCCAAGGAGGGAACATATTCAAGAAAAGGGCTGTGGATCAAGTGCCACAGAGAGGTCAAGAAAGACAAAGACATGGACTTGACCATTGGATTTGGAAACATGGGGCTGCTTACTACTTTGACCAATGTTTTCAGTGCAGTGATGGGGAAAAGTGTTATTATAAATACCAAGCTCTTTCCTTGCGACCCATGTGTTCCTTCTGCCTATAGTACACTCTTCCCCAAAGTGCTCTCTGTCTGGCTCTCCTCAACTCATTCTTTTGGTTTCTACACCAGTGTTGGGCTTCTGTAAGCCTTTCCTGACCCCACATTCTGAGACAGATGCCTCTCCTCTGCTTTTAATCAACTCTCTTCTGTCCAATTCTCGTATAAAATTCAATTGTCCAATTTCTCATGTGTCTCTGCAGTGAGGTTTTAGAATGGGGTCAGCATCATATGCCTCTCTACCTCCTTTAACCCGGTTCCTAGCACAGAGAAAAACATCAACAGACGTGGGTCGAATAAATGAAGGATAAACTCCATCAACACCCTGTAGACTCACTTCTTCCTGAGGCAGAGGAGTAACCCTTCATCACTGGGATCCCCACTGGTGAATATGGGGACCCACCAGCCCACTGCCATGGCTCTCCCAGCTCTGAAGCTTTCTGATCAATAAAATAATCCTTAACACAGGTCAATTAACTGGGTCAAGTCTTCCTGAAGGTGGTGACATAAAAAGCATCTGTGTAGGTCACTTCTAGAGACTGAAATGAATCACAAAGCAATGTGGGGACTGGCTGTTCATGCAGAAGATGGTGGCAGAAAGACCAGGCTTAACAGCAGGCCCTGCCTGTCCCTCTCTCCTGTTCTGCTTCACCAACACTGGACCTGGCATGGATTTCCATTGTTTGGGTGTATCTTGGCTTCCTTGCCTTGCCTTTCATCCTTGCCTTGATTTTTAAGAAATACTGCTAATTTTAAGGAATCAAACAATGTAGAAAAGCACAAAAATGTTAAAGTAATTATTCCAAATGCCACTATCCAGAAATAGTTATCAGTACCATTAGGCAAACCACATTCCAGGAATATTTTTAGGCATATACATAAGTAGATGAATGGAGGGATGGATGGATGGATGGATGGATGGGTATACAGATGGACAGATGGGTGAATGGATAGATGGATGATGGATAGTGGGTGGATGGATGGATGGGTGGTTAGGTGGATAGATGGATGAGTGGCCAAATGGACAGATGGATGGATGGATGGATGGTGGTGGGTGGATGGATGGATGGACAGACAGATGGACTGATGGATAGATGGGTGGATGGATGGACAGGTAGACAAATGGACAAGAGAATGGATGGATGGATAGACAGATGGAGTGATGGCCAGATGGATGGATGGACATGACTATAAAAATGAGATCATAATCCACATAAAATACTATTTGGTTTATGTATTTATTTTATTGATTGCCTACTTTCCCCACTAGAATATCAGCTCCTGAGAGCATGGACTTTATCTGTTTTGTTTGCTGCTAAAATCCCTAGGATTTTGTTTGCTTTGTTTGCTGCTAAAAAGTGCTAGGATAGCACTTGCCACTTACTAGGAGCACAATCAATATTCATTCAAGAACCGTTTAGAAGATCTTAAGCTGAATCTAAGTCATCCTTTATGTGGTTAGAAAAGAATGCCACTCTGTTGTGTACAGTGGCTGCAGTCATGCTGGAGCCCCAGGGGAGAAAGGAGTGAGTTCAGTGAGGACCACAGATGGGGTCCCAGCCTCTCCCCACAGCACAGGGAAACTCCCTGCCTTGTGGGGTTAGTACCATTCATTTTTAAATGAGCACCCCCTTCCCGTTTTATTCATGAAGCAATTAGGAAATACTTTGCTTTAAAGGGAATTGTGCAGTAGCATGAAATGGAATGAGTAGAGCCTTTAAAGGGAAAAAAAACCCTGATTTTAAGCCAGCCCCCACTGACTGGCTATGGGACCCCGGCTAAGTCACATCACCTCTCTGACCCTCAGTTTCTTCATCTGTCAGGTGATGATCCTCTTCGTGCCTCTCCTCAACGCTGGGCTGATATCAGCTGCTGTTTGTATCATCACCATCACAGAAGGGCTGATGGATTTGCAGCAGTGCCCTGGGGAGGCTCTTTCCACTGCCAGGGTCCCCAAAGCAATGGTGAGCATTAACTGGGATGGTGTATGATGTGTCTAGCACAGAGCAGGCATTCAAGAGTGTTATTTTGATATTGTCATAAATATGCAAAAAAGGAGGAGCTGGCAAAGTTGCATAAACATGAAAACATGGGTGCTCGTGTGGAAACTATCCTTCATGCAAATTTTGGAATTCAAACTATGCTGTCCCTAAGGCAGGGTAATCATGAGGAAATAAAACAGAAGAGAGAGAGCGACAGAGACAGATCACAAGAGAAAGAAGAAGAAAAAGGAGGAGAAGGAGGAAGAAGAGAAGGAGGGGGAGGAGGAGTAATTAGAAGGAGTAGGAGGAAGAGCAAGGAGGGAGGGAGACAGGGAGGGAGACCTGGGCCTCCCTCATTATCATCTCGCCTGGTACAAAGGAGAAACAGGTGAAATACAGGAGTCCTCTAAACAGGGAGTGATGGTTAACTTTACAGGTCATCTTGTCTGGGCCACAGTGTCAAGATATTTGGACAAACATCATTCTGGATATTTCTCTGAAGGAGCTTTTGGATGAGATTAACATTTAAGCCACTGGACTTAAAGCAGATTGCTTTGATGTGGGTGGGCCCCATCTAAGCAGGTGAAGGCCCAAACAGAAAAAAGACTGACCCCTGAGCCACAGGGAATTCTGCCAGTAGTGGGCCTTTGGACTTGAACTGTAACATCAGCTCTTCCCTGGGTCTCCAGCCTGGTGGTCTATCCTGCCAGCCTATTTGGACTTGCCAGTCTCCATAATCACATGAGCTAATTCCTTAAAGTAAATCTCTCTCTCCCTCTCTCCCCCCAAGTCTTTGTGGTTCGGTTTCTCTGAAAAACCCCCACTAATACACAGGGGCTGGGAAAGAAACAAATCAGGGGCTTCCCTGGTGGCGCAGTGGTTGAGAATCTGCCTGCTAATGCAGGGGACACGGGTTCGAGCCCTGGTCTGGGAAGATCCCACATGCCACGGAGCAACTAGGCCCGTTAGCCACAACTACTGAGCCTGCGCATCTGGAGCCTGTGCTCCTCAACAAGAGAGGCCGCGACAGTGAGAGGCCCGCGCACTGCAATGAAGAGTGGCCCCCGCTTGCCACAACTAGAGAAAGCCCTCGCACAGAAACGAAGACCCAACACAGCCAAAAATAAATAAATAAATAAATTTATATTAAAAAAAAAAAGAAACAAATCAGTTGAGTAGACTTTGCTGAGGTGACTCTACAACGCACAGGGTTGGGGGCAGAGAAAAACCACCCCCTGACCATAGGGCCAATTCTTTAGCAGAGTTCACAGTTTAAAAGAGCCAACAAGTCAGAAATGAATCTGGATGAAATTCCACATGTGACACTTTGGCTGCCTGTCAATTCTCTTAGTTACAAAGAAGAAAGGTTGGGGGGCGGGCAATCAGAATGAGTGTGGAGATGGCTCAGTTCCCCCAGAGACCCAGGCCAGGGGCATCATGTGCTCTGCAGGGAAACTGAGCAGAAAGAACACACCCTGTGTAGTCACCTACCCCAGGCTGAATCCTGAGCTCCAAGGAGCGGCAGTGAGCCCTGGAGCCCTCACGCCACCAATCTGGGCATGGTTCCTCTATTTGAAAAATGGAGAAGATAGTCCCCGTTTCCCAGCTTTCTGCAAGGATTAAATGAATAAGAGATATGAGCGCCTGGGATGATAGTGCACAGCAGGTGTTCTAGAAACTTCCACTCCCTCCCCCACCCCCACTTTGGAGCTCAGGCTGAAAGATGTGGGATAGGAAGAATGCGGGTTCAATTCTGAGCTTCACCTGGCTCCTCAGTGTGAATTGGGCAATAATTTCCCCTCTGGAGGACCTGTATATAAGGGGTGATGATAGAACTGCCTGTCAGTGACATGAGTGGCAAGTACTCTCCTGGGTCCTGCCATGGGTGGGTGCTCCTCTCTTGCTGTAAATATCTAGAAAGCCCAGGTTAGCTCTCATGTCAAAGAGGAAGGAGCACGTTAGACTCACCACTGACCTTGACACATAACCTTGGCTTCCTGTGCAGTGCGATTGCCAGAATAATGGCTTCTAAGATGTCCACACCTCAGTCCCAGAACCTGTGAATATGTCATCTTACATGGCAAAGGGACTTTACAATTAAGCTTAAGGATCATGAGCTGAGATTATCCTAGATTATGCAGGTGGTTCCAACCTCATCATCGCATGGGTCCTTAAAAGCAGAGAACTTTTCTCGCTGTGGTAGGTCAGAGAGAGATGTGATGATAATGGAAGAGGCATCCAAGGCATCCAAATTTGTGATTTGTTGGCTTTAAAGATGAAGGAAGGGATCCATGGGCTAAGAAATGCAGATGCCTCTAAAAGCTGGGAACAGCCCTCAGCTGACAGCCAGCAAGGAAGTGGGGACCTCAGTCCTACAACCGCAATGAACCGAATTCTGCCAATTACTTGAATGAGCAGGAAACAGATTCTCCCCAGAGCCTTAGAAGGAGTACAAACCTGCCAACACTGATTTTGTCTGGCTAAACCCACGTGGGACTTCTGACCTACAGAACTAGAAGATAATACATTTGTGTTCTGTTAAGCCACTAAGTTGGTGGTAATTTGTTACAGCAGCAGTAGGAAACTAATACAAGTGGGAAGCTGCATGTGCCTGTGGACAGCTGTGGCCAATTCTGCTGGCTGGACACCTGAAAGTGTCCCCACCCTTTCTCCTTGCTGTCTGTCTTTGGAGGTTGAGGAAGAGGTGTTGGTTTGCAGCCTCCCTCATGGCTGGGAGTCCACGGGCTGGGTCTCCTCAGGACGTGAGTAAAATTTACTTCAGGAACTTGGGGGCATGTACTTTCTTGGAAAGAAAAGACAGCAGGGTGATTGTGTTCTACCTTTACCTTCTTGACCTGAACACAGACACGGTGGCTGGAACTCCAAGAAGGAGAGGTGGCAAGAATCACAGAACAGGACTATGACCTCACTGAACTGAAGCAAGGGCTGCGACACCTACCTCCCGATGGCTTGTGATGGGCATAAGCCACTGTCACAAATCACGTTTGCTGGAACTCACAGAAATCAGGAAGCCCACCTTTAGATGCACATAAAACACAACTAGTAGCAGACTTACGTAAGTAACTCTACATATGGCTCCGTGCACATAGCCTCTGGGCTCTGTCTTGGGAAGGCTGTTGAGAGCTGCTGCTACGGCCAAGAATGAGACAGATCACCCAGTCTCAACACAGAAAAGTTGAAATGTGGGGTGCAATCTCATTGGACTCCTTATATGGCCCAGATTTCAGTGACCAACTTTGTTCCTGGTGGAACCTACTCTGCATATATTAAACTTACTTAAGACTGAGAAGAAGAAGGTTTGGGTGCCTGCCTAATTACAGAAACTGATCAGGGCAATGGTTACTATTGTCATCGCTGCTGCCGTGACCCCCGATCAAATGTCCTCTATGTGCTGGCCCTGGGCCAGGGGTTTTCACAGATCCACTTGGCAGCTCCAAAGGTTCGTGTTATCATCCCCATCCTGAGGGTGAGGAAACGTGGACTCTGAGAAAAGGGTGAAGTGAAGATCTGGCAAGGGATGGACCCAGGACATGGCAAACTTGTTCTCACCTGGCTGTACAGGGTCACAAAGGTGTCCATCTCCATATTCTCCAGCAAATCTTCAAGCATGACACTGTTCTCTTGATCCTCTCTCAAACTAGAGTGAAAACAAAATCTATATGAGTCCAGTTTTGTTATAAAGCTAGTTATTTAAATCCTAGTTATTTAAATAACAAGGGATAACAAATCTAATCAACATGATTAAAAAAAAAATCCATCCAAAGAGGTGGCCAGAAGAAGCTTGCTGGTTTTTAGTTAGATTACCTTGCAAATAATGTATCAGGGAGGGCTCACCAGGATGGAGAGCTCCTCGAAGCAAGAAGTTTTGTGGGAGCCATATGGAGACTTTTCTGTGACTTTGCAGGGAAATCTGTAATCTGCATGGCTATTAGCATAACTGATGCCATCTTGGGCCCTTACAGTCTCTCCTGTCCTTCTGCTGACCCACCTAGGACTGTGCAGTAAATCACTTCTCTGTCATCAAGGGCTTTGTAGTTAATAGATATTGTTTAATAATCATTAGGACCAGGTAGCCTCTATGCTTTGTTAGTCCCCAAACAAGGATGAAAACCTTCCCTGAAGTATTCCTGGAACCCACGAGACTAGTTACCTGTTCATAAATCTTGACTTAGGAATGCATGTCCTATTTCTAAGCACCTCTCCCCATACCCTAGGTTAACTATAAGATTGTCCCAATGGCCCCTTGGTGGTGCGGAATGCAGCTGTGAAGACTTCTGGATTATTGTCTGCTTGATCCCACCTTGTGAGTATGTTACTCTAGATAAACAGATCCATTGGTTATATGGAGCTTGTTTTTCGGTCTCAAGATGCCTGCTCAGTTCGGTGGGCACTTTTCGTTCCCTCTGACCTCCAACCGTGATCCTAATTTGAAAACTCTCACTATTAGTTGTCATGCTTGTGCTCAAGAACACCAAGACCTGGAGTCTTCAATTACCATGTGACCTTGTGTTGAAGCAGGCCCAGAGCCATCTCCCAAGGATGGACCTGACTCTGACCACAGAGGCTAGGTGGTACCTTATCACACGAGGTCTCTATCAGGCTTCTTGACTTCCCCACAAGGAGGTCCTCCCAGCCTATCCCTCAGCCAATCAAAGTTGGCATCTTGGGTTATTCATCCTGCATTCCTGCTGGTTAATACAATCCAAACCCAATCTGCAGGTACAATTCATACCAAAAGCTTGATCATCAGCAGTTTCCTCCATGAAGCATGGAATACATTACTAAAATCCTAAATCAAGTTTAAATAAAGTCAACATCTCTGAGCATTTTCCTCTGATCAAACAGATTCAGTCTCTTATGCAATTATTTCAATGGAAAACAGAACTGCACTTTGATGTTGTGTTTCCACAGAAAAGCATAATCAAATACATTAAAATAACCTGTAATCACACAGAAATCACATCTATTACAATTTGGCCTATTTCCTTCAGTTAATTTGTGTGTATGTTTTCAAAAATGAAATCATGCTGTATATATAGTTTTCACCCTGTCCTTCACATGTCAACATTATATTCACAATGGAAAATTACGAAGCTGTTAAAAATTATGTTTTCCAGAAGATATATGTACCTCTGTGTTCACTGCAACACTATTTACAATAGCTAAGATAGGAAAGCAACCTAAGTGTCCATCCATAGATGAATGGACAAAGAAGATGTGGTATATATACACAATGGAATATTATTCAGCTGTAAAGAAGGATGAAATCTTGCATTTGGAGCAACATGGATAGACCTGGAGGGTATTATGCTAGGTGAAATAAGTCAGACAGAGACAAACAAATACCGTATGGTTTCATTTATATATATAGAATGTAAAAAACAAAACCACAAAAAAAACAAAACAGAAACAGACTCATGGATACAGAGAACAAACTGGTGGTTGCTGGGTTGGGTTGGGGGGAAGGTGGGTGGGAGGAAAGTCAAAATAGGTGAAGGAGATTAAGAGATACAAACTTCCAACTATAAAATAAATAAGTTATGGGGATGTAATATACACGTAGGGAATATAGTCAGTAATACTGTAACAACTTTGTATGGTGATGGATGGTAACTGGTTTTACTGCAGTGATCATTTCATAATGTACAGAAATACTGAATCACTATGTTGTACACCTGAAACTAATATAATCTTGTATGTTAATTATAACTCAAAAATAAAATAAAATACCTAGACTCTGTAAGGGAAAAAATATTTTTTTCAACAGTTCTTAATGCCATGGGCAAAGGCTAATTGTCTAATTAATCGAAAAAGAATGCAAAAAACAACAACAAAAAAGAAGATCAGGGGGTTCTGTCTGTTTTATAATTTTACAAAAGCAGGATATAAATATTATGTTTATGGTGAGGCCTGAGTAAGGCCTGTATTCACTGCATTGTGCCAACGTCAATTCCTGGTCTGGATAATGTGTTGTTATCCTGTGAGATGTTGCCATTGGGGGAAGCTGGGTGACGGGCCATGGAACCTCTGCACTATTTTTTTCAACTTCTTGTGAGTCTATAATTATTTCAAAATAAAAAGCTGAAAAATATTACCATCAGTAAAACCTCAATATTAAATATTCAATAGAAATTAAATATTAAAAGACTTAAAAAATGAAGTATAAAAAGATGTCAGGGAAGAAGCCTGTTACGAAGTTAGCAGCTCACGCCTGAGTGCTGGGAGGACCTCTCAGACGGGAGCACGACAGCCCAGGTGGGCCTTATCCCGCTGAGTCTGAGAGGCCAGGTGCTGATCCTACACACTTCCCTTGGGCCCTTGGCTCACCTCTGCTGGTGATGCTCCAGTAACTTCTGACCCTTGCTCAGGGCCCGTCGCAGGACAGCTGAAACCTGCCTTTCAGAATCTGTCTCCTCCTCCGGCTCGTGCAGAAGCCCAGGCCCCTCACCTGCCCACTGCTGCCGACTCTCCAGGGCCCGCTGCAGCTGGGCTGCCTCCTGGTGTGCCAGCTGGTCCTCCAGCTTCCTCTCCAGCTCCTGGAGCTCCTGCACACAGAGGGGCAGGTGATGAGCCCAAGGCAGGTGGACTGCAGGACAAAATCCGCCCTGCTTGGCACGGCGCTGCAAGCCTGGCATCACCTCCTCTTGCTGCCTCCTGGATCTGGCTGTGCCAAACAGCATGACGAGACTGCATCTGGGTCTCTCACACCTCCGTGCCTTTGCACACACTGTACACCCACCTGCAGGGCCTTTCCCCGTTTGCCTGGCCAACTCTGAGTCTTCTTTGAAGGACTGGCTTTAGAAGAACCTCCTCAGGAAAGGGCTCTGTTTTGTGTTGGGCTCAGCCTGTGGACTGTGATGGTACTAGCTGGAGAGGCCCGGGGGTCCACACTCCCCGGGGCAGCGCCCACAGACATTTTCCTGATGGGCTGATGTCAAGGTTGAACTGGCCCTTGTGGTTCTTATGATTGCAAGACTCAACCTCAGCAACAACCATCAAGGACCTTGAAAAAACAAGATTTATTACTCACAAGCCCTGGAGGGTAATTGGCACACCCGGGCCACACAGCAGGGTCGCAAAGAGAGAGAGAGAACATGGCCCTGGGGCTCTGCCTTTTGGATGGTCAAGGGTGGGGTGCCTAGCGTTTCACTGGTTCACTCTTTGTTGGTGAACTAAAATCATAAGAGCAGGAATTAAGGTGCAGGGAGGGCAAAGCAGGGTCACTCAAGAGGTCAAGTATGTAGGTCAACCAGAGCTTTCCAAAAACGGGAACTTCATGGGTGGGGCAGCCTGGCTTTTATCTAGTTGTTTAGTTGGCAACCTGTTTATTTTCAGACGATGTCTTTAAAACGGATGCCTCGACAATCAAAAGCTGAATGTCAGGCACTTATATTATAATCAAAAAAGCTAATTGTCAGGCACTTACTACTGACTCCCCAAGTCCCCTGGGAGATGCAGACTCCCCCTCCTCAACTGTCCACTCACCATCCCTCGTGTTTTCCTGTTACAGACTGAATGAATATTTGTGGTCCCTCAAAATCCACATGCTGAATCCCTAATCCCCAGTGGGATGGGGCTTGGAGGTGTGGCCTTTGGGGGTAATTAGGTTTAGATAAAGTTACAAGGATGGGGCCCCTAAGATGGGATTAGTCCCCTTATAGAACGAGGAAGAGACCAGAGCTCCCTCTCTCTGCCATGTGAGGACACAGTGAGAAGGCAGCCATCTGCAAGCCAGGAAAGATTCTTCTCAACAGAAACAGAATCAGCCAGCACTTTGATATTAGACTTCCCAGTCTCCAAAACTGTGAGAAAACAAATGTCTGTTATTTAAGCCCTGCAGTCTATGGTATTTGGATACAGCAGCATGAGCAGATTAGGACAATGCTCCACTTTCTGCTAGAGTGTGAGCTCCTGGGGGGCAGGGCTGCATTTCCATCCCCCGACCTGCAGCACATAGCAGCTGCCTGGCAGCTCCCACCTGTTTCTGAAACACATGGGTTATCAGCACGTATCCTACATGGCAAAAGCTGTGCTGGACCAGCAACCATGGACAACACCTAACACTGACAGTACGCAGGTCAAGCCTGACCCACTCTAAGTGCTCTGTGTATATTCATCTCATTGAATCCTTATAACAACTGTAAGGAATATATACTTACTTTCCCTGTTACAAATGATGCAACTGAGGCAGGGAGACAAAGTAATTTTCCAGGTCATGCAATTCTTAAGTGACAGAACCAGAATACGGGGCCAGGCCAGCCGGCTCCAGGGTTTGTGTCCTTAACCCCCAGGCTATACTGTCTCTCACTGGCCAAACAGAAGAAATCTGTATTCTGAGGCCACCAGAGTCAGAGAATCTGGGTACAAGAGACTGTCCACAGCCTGCTTAGATGGGTAAGAGAGGGTAGCCAGGAAGGTCCCAAGCCGTGTAAAATGCAGACACATCAAACCTATTATTCACCAACTGGCCAGTGTTCTATGTGGGGTGGAGTGAGGATGGGGCTTAATCGTAAGAGGCCTTGGATAGGTGTCATCAGGAGATGGTGGCCCTTGGTCCTCCTAAATTTTGTGCAAAACCGTCTGCCTTTCTGCAGAGGGGCCAAAGCTTGCATCAAATGCTCAGAAGGGTCTCAAAGTCCCCCAGAGGCTCAGAAACACTACTCAGAAACCAAAGCAGAAGAGAAAATGGCCAGAGAGGTAAACTGAAGTCGTAGTGTGGAGAGTGCATGGGTTGTGCCTTCAGGGCCGTGGAAGCTTTGGAATGCTCTGAGCGTGGGCTACCATCACACTGAGATTTCCAATTATGACCACCTTTCTCGTTGCTGCATCCCAAACTGGAAACAACCAAACACAGCATTTCCAACAGCACTAATGAGTTTCCTGCAGCGTGTTCTGTCAGCATGCCCGGAGCCTGGTCACGGACCAGACTTCCACTGAGGTGCCAGCCCCCAGCCCAGAGTGTGGGGAAGGAAAGGACAAAGCCACGCCTGCCAGTGTCCCCAAAACAGGCAGAGCAGAGAGCTGGCGAGTCACACTTTGGTTTTCCGAGACCAGGTTAGCCCTGGTTAGGAACAGGAAACAAGGTGGGGACCTGGTATCCTGCAGGTTCTAAGATGCTGATGGGAGGTTCTCCCAGAGGTCACTTCTCCTGCAAACCCCTGCCACTTAGCACAACTGGAATCCAAGATTCGGTTCTAGAACAGTCTTCCTTAATGCCTGCTCTGTTCACTAGAGTTTAGATGCTCAGGTAGGGAACCTGGGACTGTCTTGTTCATCCTTCTCCCCAGCAGGAAGCAGGCACCGGGCTTGTGGAAGGAGTCACAGTAATCAGCATCATCTTACTATTAGTAATAATAATGGCAATTAGCACATACTGAATGCCCACCTTGTGCTACATTTGATTCACGCTATCTTTACATGAATTAATTTATTTAATCTTCACAAAACAGCACAAGGTAGTCCCATTTTATTGATAAGGTAGCTCAGGTGCAGACAGCGTAAGGAAATCTCCTGAAGTCCCAAGAACCCGAGAGAGGAGTGATTTTAAGTTTCTCTGACTCTGGGCCCCATCTCTCACTTCTACTGTCTCTGGAAAGCATGCTGTAGGCATCTTTTGAATGAATGAATGGATGGTTGGACAGATGGACAAATGATGATGATGAAGAAGAAGACAGACACACAAGCAGATAAAGAGTCAGTTCCAGGCCTTTTATTGGGCACGAGGGATGCTGGGGTGAATGAGACATGGCCCCTAGACTCTGGAAACTCATGGTCTAGTGTGGGAGACAGTTGTTCAAACCCAGTAACAGTGACAGGTAACAGCCCGTCTCTGGGAATCGAGATGGAGAGTTATTTGAGTACAGAGCTGGGAGAGACCAACTCTGTCCAAGGGAATCATGGATGGCTTCACAGAGGAGGCAACATTCGGCTTGTCTTAGAATATGGAGAGGAGTTTGCAGGTGGGCAGCAGAAGCATTCTAGGCAGAGGTCCTTCCAAGGAATGGAGGCCTGAATGTGTCTCAAGTGTTCAGGAAGCTGCAAGAAGGTCCAGGGGCTAAAATGCAGAGTCTGAGGGAGGGAGGGTAGAGGGTAAATATTAAAATATGGAGCTGGGAATGGGGCTGTCACTGATCATTCTTATTTTTCAGAAAGGCTCCTCTGGCTGCAGTGTGGAGGAGACTGCAGAGGGAAAGAGGAAGGCAGGTGGAAATCAATGTCAGGACAGGAGCCAGGCTTTGCAGGCAGGAGGTGTGGACTCTGCTTTCCAGCTGTGGGACCCTGGTGAAATGCGTTAACTGTCCTAAGCCTCAACTCCATCTGTAGAGTGGGAATAAAAGCATCCTGGGATTGACAGAAAGTTTACACACTTAACACGATGCCTTGGACTTAACGAGAGCTCAATTAGTGCAAACTACTCTTGGTGTGATTTTTGGTTTTCAGATTTGTCTGAAGAGTGAAGCTGGGTGGGAAAGGTCAGAAGTGAGAAAATTCAGGCAGGATCGACAGACTGGGTGACTGGCAGCAAGTGGGCAGTAAGGCAGAGGGGAGAAGAGAAAGATGGCCAGTCCAGGCTTGGAAAAGTGGATATGCAGCCACTTAAATTGAAATGCAAATACAGTGGGTACAGTTAGTCTGGGGTCACATTATCTGTATGAGTAAGTCCATCCCATTTAAATTTGCCTGTGATTCAATTATGCCTTTGCCTATGTCCCAATTTCACAAAATGAGTCTAAATCTTTCACCAAGTGAGGGGAACTCGATATAGTTTTCTTAGGAGTCATTGCTTCCAAAGCATTTCATTTCATGCTTTTTAAAATTCTCCTGAATGTGAAACAGCTTAAAAGCCCGTTCCCAATGGGAAAGTGGTTTTCCCAGAATGATCAGATTGCAGAATGAAAGTCTAATATCAGGAGCAAAATGACAGGTTTGTCTTCCCTCCAAATGCAAATCTTCACTCCAAAAAAACCGGCATCATATCCATCGCTTTACCAGGAATTTAATAATGCAGCATCCTCTGATTTATTATCAGTTGCTTCCAATTCAGGACACATTAACTCTTCTATTCTAAACACACTTAAGAATAAGAAAATTTTGATGTTACTCAAAAGGGCTTTAAGATAAAATTGAAAATGTAAGTGTTGTGCTGCCCAATTACTAATGGGAATAAGGGTCGTTGCAAGTGGAAAGGGCCATTAGGTGTCTTAGGGCTTAACTGAGGTGCTTCTCAGAGCATTTATGATGAAGAGATGAACTGGGAACTGAAAGCCAGAGGTTCCTAGTGTCTTATTTTGTTCCTAATTTCTTTGATACATGACCTTGGACCCACCTTTCCTCTGAAGGCCTCACCTGCTTCACCTATAATTCCTGGCAATGGCTACCTCCATGCCAATCACCCGGTAGCGATATTTACTGTGGGTTTTGGGTAAACATCCTGCAGGTATTTCCTCCTATTATTAATTTGCTAAGGAGTCTTAGGTTGGATGGGTGCTGAATTCAATAAAATACTTGTTCTGTATATACTGAAATGATCATAGGAGTAATTTCTTTAATCTGTTAATCTAATGAATTTTGTACATGAATGTTTTAATGTTAAACCAACCTTATATTCCTGAGAAAAACTCAGTCTGGTCATGCTGTATTAAATCCTTTTTACAGACGGCTGGGTTAGGTCAATATTTTGTTTATGAATTGTACATCTATGCACAAAGTAAGACAACTGTAATTGTTCTTTCTCATACTATTCATGTCTGGTTTTGGTGTCAAGGTTATCTGAGCTTCATGAAGTGAGGAATATTCCCTATTTTTTTTAACATCAGAAATAATCCTTATATGAGATTGGAAAAACTTGCTACCTTAAGGTTTGATGGAGCTCACCTGTAAAACTATCAAGGTAAGATATCTTTGCACGTGTGTCAGAAGATTTCAAAACTATTGAATCAATTTCTTTCATGGTAATAGAACTATACAGATTTTTATTCTAGTTGAGCCAGTTTTGGCAATCTATACTTTTTTAGAAAATTTTCTGTTTCATTGCAATGTCTAAAGTCATCTACATAAAATTATTGCTCATAGAATTCTCTTATTTTTTAAAACTCTAGGGCATCTATTGTTATGTTGATTTTTATACGTCTGATATTACTTGTCCCTTATCTCTTTTTTAAATGGTCAGTCTTTCTGGATATTTGTATATTTATTAGACTTTTTTCAAAAAATTCAACATTTCACTTTATTGATTCTCTCTACTGTAGTTTTGTTTTTAATTTTATTTATGCTCTCTTCCTTCCCTCTACTTTCTACACGTTCATTTGTGGTTGTTATCCCCCTAACTTTTTTTTTTGTTTGTTTTTTGTGGGTTTTTTTGCGGTACGCAGGCCTCTCACTGTTGTGGCCTCTCCCGTTGCGGAGCACAGGCTCCGGACGCGCAGGCTCAGCGGCCATGGCTCACGGGCCCAGCCACTCCGCGGCATGTGGGATCTTCCCGGACCGGGGCACGAACCTGTGTCCCCTGCATTGGCAGGCGGACTCTCAACCACTGCGCCACCAGGGAAGCCCCCCTCTAACTTTTTATATGATTTCAATGTGAGCCTTTCTTCTTTTTCAATATAAGTTTAGGGCATAAATTTCTCTCTAACAACTGCTTTTTTAGAGAGAAAAAAAGCAGTTAGATATGTCGTATCTACATTATTTTTCTGTTCTTTGAATTTTAAAATTTCCATTTCTTTGATTTGAAAATTTCCATTCTTTTGATTTGAAATTTTCCATTTCTTTGAAAATTTGATTTCTTTGATCCATGAATTATTAAGAAGTATGTTTAAAACTTCCAAAGTATGGAAGTTTTAATCTCTTAAAAAAACGGATTTAAACTTAATTGCCCTTTTTCAAAAACATGGTCAACAAGGTAATGCATGGTCAATTACTTTTTAACTGTTCTAATATGTGCTGAAGAAAAACGTATGTTCGTTAACTGTTGGCTGTGAGATTCTGCATGTGTAAATTAAATACAGGTTGTTAAATGTGTGATTCAGTTCATCTGTGTCTTCACTGGTGTTTCATTTGATCAATGATCAACCACAGAAGGAGGTGTGCTGAAAGTTCCCACCATGATGAGAGATCTATCAATTTCTCCCTGTTGTTTGGTCCATTTTTCTTTTTGTTGTTTGGGTCTTTTACTACATATATGCAATTTGAGAATCTCTCTGCTCTCTGGGTGAATGAAACTTTTAAATCATTTTGGAATTATCTTTAACTTTTGAAATAATTCCATAAATCATTCTTTTATATTCTATACTGATAATTCAGACATCTAAAGTCCTTGGGGATTTTAATCTGCTGGTTTTTTGTTTCTCTTATATACAGGTCCTCTTGTCTTGTGTCTTTATGTGTTCAGTGACTCTTTAAATTTTAATTGAGAACTCATATTTGGCTGAACTTAATCTGTAGAAATCCTGAGGTGCCCAGATTGAGAATATTTTCCTCTGGAGAGGATCTGCCTTAGCTTTAGCCATGCACCAGGGCAGGCATCCCACCTGGACCTATTTAAATTTAATTTATCACCTTGGAGATTTCCTGACTGAATGGCTAAAGTATTTTTGGATTCCTTCGTCACATTAGCAGAAGCCTTTGATGACAAATTCAGAGGAGACTCACACCACCCCCCCTCACCCCGTGCCACCAGCAGGGCTGAAGATGGACAGGTTACCCTGGTGGCTCCTTTGACCACAGGTGGCCTTCTCCTCCCACCTCACTGGGCATTCTGTCTCCTCAGGACATCCCACAGCCCCATCTCCTAGTCCTTCAAATTAATCCCCTATCCCTGGGCATTCTGGGTTTCACCCTTTGCCCCTAGATTTCAGCCTCTGGATTTGCTTCTATCTCCCTCTATGAGTTCAGCTTCTCCAGGCTATCCTTAGCCCCTGGGGATTTTCCTCATTCTCTTGCGAACTCACAAAGCATTAAAAAGTATGTTTATTTTTATTTACCCAGCGTTTGGATGTTCTGTGCTGGGATATCAACAAAGCTTCCCCTTCTTTCCTATCCCTACAAACAGGTGTCACAGTGCAGGGTGCACTATGTTTGCCGGAAAAGTAGCTTGGACTCTTCAGAGTCTCATGTCATTTATGACTTCTGTAAAGAAATGACGGGAACCCCCATTAGCAAGATCAACCGGGATAGTCCATGAACGTGACCCAGGGGTCTGAAGTCAGAAAGGGACACATTTCTGGCTCCTGTCATTCATTAGCTCTGTGGACCTCGGAAAGAACTTGACCTGCCACCTGCCCGAATCTCATTTCTTTACTTGAGAATTGAGCACAGAAAAGGTACTGACTTCATGGCATGGTTCGATGATTAATTGGCATAATGTCTGACAAAGAGCATAACTGCAAAGCAGCATAAAATTGCAACTTATTAATAATCATGCTTAAATGATCATCTTAAGACGCACAATTAAGTAATGAATTGTTAATGCTTAAATCAGAGTACACCCATTTCACAGCTCATTAGTGCTTGCCTGCCACACACGTGACACTCGATAAATGTGAGTTCCCTTTCCTCACTATAAGTAACTATTATAATATAATAATACATGAAATTCTAAAATTATACATACAGGGACTAAAATTAGTCCTCAAAACCATTACGTCAGTAGTGTTTGTTTTACGAGTATACCTCTCACGCCTTGAAAAAAATGCAGCATGTAGGAATAATTAGAATTTTGAAAATAAAAAATAATCCGTTATTTCATAGCATCTAAGGCGCCATTCATTGAAAGCTACACGGCTAGTTTTCATAGTAGTATGAAAGATACAATCCTGCTGTTGGCTGCAAGAGGCATCCCAGTTTCCCAGATTTTAAAAGTGTTAAAATTCAAAAGGTTTGCTTCCTTGGAGGCAATGAAATAGAGCAGCCTTGGGCTGCAAGGGTGCACCACGCTCCCATGTAAGTTTCCTCACTCAACCCTCTCCAGGACGCTGCAGTGGACACAGGACAGTGGACCACCCACCTAATGGTGGGAGAAGTGGAGGTGGCCACCAGAACGAAACACCAAGGTATGTGGTGCGGCCCCCGCGCCTTCCTTCCCAGGTCTGTCACTCACCGGGCTGTGCGACTCCAGGATCTGCGTGCAGGCTGACTTGGTCAGGGTCTCTGATGCACTCAGCTCCTCCAGGAGCAGGTCCTGGATGGTCAGGAGGGCAGTGTACGCCCACAGGGTCTTGGTCATCCTGGCCGCCTTCTGGAACTGCAGGGAGACGAGGGACTCGGCAAAGCGTCCCTCCTGGGCCTCCAGCTGCTGTACCCTCTCGCGAAGCAACTCTCCTCGGACCTGGGAGGGGCCAGCCAGAGAACCAGAGAGCGGTAAGTGGAGGGACGGTGGAGGACAGAGCATGCGGCTTACAAAGGCACGGTATAGTTATATTTGTGCAGGCCGGCAGCCAGTCATCGGTTTGGGATTCTGAGGAAGGTCTCAAGTAGTTACAAGGCAGCAGCGCTGGAATCTCAGTGTACAGTTTAAGACAACAAGGGCCTCTCTGCTTATAAAGATGCTGCGGGGCTTTCAGGGTCCAGCTGTTCATTCCACATTTATCACTCTCGGAGGTAAATCGAACTGTGTTGCTCTCCAGGGCAAAATCCTTCAAGCCTCCCCATCTTAAAGGATGAATATTCAGTCTTCCTAACACAGCCCCTGAGGCCCTCCCTCCCCGATCCCAGCTAAGGTACAGCTGGAAAGGTCTGTTCTGTTCTGCCACCTCCACCCACCTATGTGGGACTTCCATTACTTCTATTACAGTTCAGGGCCCTGCACACCATGCTCTTTGCGTCTATCATCCGAGCTCTTCGCTATGATTCAAACATCCCGCATCTTTGTCCTCCTGAAAATCTCCTACTTGTCCTTTGCGTCTCTGGTTCCCAAGGAGCCACTTTGAAGCATCCTCACTCTGCACATCTGTCGTCCTCTTCTCTGTGTTTGTCTCTCAAGCTCCCCTCCCCAGCTGGCACCACACTGTTTACCCCACCAGGACAGAGCTCTGCCAGGGGAGGGCCCAACACCCGAGGGGCCCAGCAGCCTCTAGATGAGAGAATCCATCCACTATACTCATTCACTCAACTAAGTAGTTCATTCCAGCTTCTCTACATTTTTTCTCTGCTCTCACTACCTCTTACACTTTCTCTAGGAAACTTGCTACAGGGAACAACACAGTCTACTGCTTCTCTGATTTCACCACCCGAGCCCCTAAAGGCAGGTCCCTGTAAGTGTGCACCCCTCTCCCCTGCACAGGAAGCTAAAGTACAACCCCAAAAGTAGCCTACACAAGCATCATATCTCGATGAAGCCTTTCATTTCATCTTTAAAGGTTTGTGGAATATATTCACAATAGCCAAAGTCAAAGCAACCCAAGGACCCCTCAACAGATGTACAGATAAACAAAATGGGGTCTATCTATACAGTGGAATATTATGCAGCCATAAAAGGAAGGAAATTCTAGCACATGCTACAACATGGATGACATTATGCTGAGTGAAATCAACCAGTCACGAAAGGACAAATCCCATATGATTCCACTTATATGAGTTTCCTTGAGTAGTCAAATTCATAGAGTCAGAAAGTAGGATGGTGGTTGCCAAGGGCTGGGGAGAGGAGGGGGTGGGAGTTAGTGCTTCACGGGGACAGAGTGTCAGTTTGGGAAGATTAAAAGTTCTGGAGATGGATGGTGGTGACAGCTGTGTACAACGTGAATGTACTTAATGCCACTGAACTGGATACTGAAAAAATGGTTAAGGTGGTACATTTCATGTTACATGTATTTTACCACAATAAAAAAAAAAAGGAAAATAAAAAGCTTGTGGAATTTTGTTTCCTGCTGCATAACCTATTTTTAAGAGTCGTATGCTTATATTCAGAGGTTTTAAAGTAGCTGGCACGAGGGAAAATATTTACACGGCATAGAGGCTGGCAGAAGATGGTGGCCTGGGTTCTCCCATGGCTGTGCAATTTTCCTGTGCCCATTGTGTGTCCTTCAGAGGAAAGCAAATCCCAGTTTAAAGAGCTCAGATTTCACCTGTGTGATCTGTCCTTCAGGAAAAACTCTGCTGCAGGAAGGAGGGAAAAAGTGCCCCAAAGAAGCAAATAGCCCACTTTGGGTATTATTGGCTGGAAAAGAAAACTCTGCTGGGGGACCTGCAAAGGCTTCTTGGAGAGGTGGTGCTTACCACAGGCCATGGAGAAGGAAAGACAACAAGTGAAACTAGCTCTTCAAAGACACGCTGTGGGGACCTGCATATCTGGGTCACAAAGCAGCCCACTAGCAACAGGGATCAGAGGCAATAACACACAGAACTACAGCATGAAAACAGCTTCTCTGGAAGAAGACTCTTCATTTCCCTGCTTGAAAGGAAACATGAAGTCTTGTTAACAGAAGGAGGCTACCAGATCCCAGTCTTTCCCTAGTTCGGAGCACCAGGTGACAGCCACTTGTGACAGTCCGGTGATCTGTTTCCATGGTAATTACAAATCACTGGCCTGCGCCTTCTAGGTAGGCTTTCTTCGAGGGCCAGTAGCAGTACTCAGCTTGTATGGAGGAGCCTGCACAGCTCGTAGAGGTGGTCCAATGTCCTTGTAAGACTGGGCGATGCTCTGTGAGAATGGGGCCCCAAGAGTGGTGTGAGATTACTTCCTCATGGGGACACTTGGAAACTGAGTCTCTGAAGTGCTTTACAGATCCTAACAGTCTTCCAGCAAACTCTTTTTTCCCACAGTTATTTTTTTTCACAGTAAGTTCACAAACAGAAAATATATTTACACCTTTGTTCATTCACCCAAAAAAATTTAATGAGCACCAAATATGTATAATATAAAGGAATGTGTGACGCACCCAGGGAATGGGGACAGGTGTGTCACTAGACATGTATCTAATCCTGCTCAGAATTGAGGAGGGAAGTAGGCACCATGGTGAAAGGCATAGGCTCCAGAGCCAGTACTCTAAATTTGTTTGAGATTTTTGCACTTTAATTATCTAGATGATGGGGTGGGTGGCAATGTCTTTCCAGGCATAGAAATCAATTTTTCTATCTTAAATTTAAGCACTAATGATGTTTATTTAGCCGGGTGTTATGTTTATTTAGTCATGCACATGACTTAGCTTCTCTGAATTCCTAGCTTTGTCTTCTTCACTGGAGGAGTGCACCAGGTTCTCCCTGGTTTCCTTCCCCTGTGCCATGGCCTGGAAGGTCTTTCAAGGTCATACCCAGGACAGTCACAGGGCTCAACTCATTTGTTCCCTGTTTCTCAGGGATCACTTTTGACTGTTGTCCAGTGTTTTAAAAAAAACATTTCATACATTTTGCTCCTTGTTTTTGTTTTGTTTTGTTTTAGGTGAGGGGATAATTTGATGCTTCAATTCCGTTATGGCCAGAAGCAAAATAAGTCCCTAGTAAGGTTATTTTGATTATTAAATAATCTACTACTTTGAGAAAACTATAATTCAAAAAGAGTCATGTGGGGCTTCCCTGGTGCTCAGTGGTTGGGAGTCCACCTGCTGATGCAGGGGACGCGGGTTTGTGCCCTGGTCTGGGAGGATCCCACATGCCGCGGAGCGGCTGGGCCCGTGAGCCATGGCCGCTGAGCCTGCACGTCCGGAGCCTATGCTCCACAACAGGAGAGGCCACAGCAGTGAGAGGCCCGCGTACCACAAAAAAAAAAACAAAAACAAAGAGTCATGTACCAAAATGTTCATTGCAGCTCTATTTACAATAGCCAGGACATGGAAGCAACCTAAGTGTCCATCGACAGATGAATGGATAAAGAAGATGTGGCATATATATACAATGGAATCATAAAAAGAAACGAAATTGAGTTATTTGTAGTGAGGTGGATGGACCTACAGTCTGTCATACAGAGTGAAGTAAGTCAGAAAGAGAAAAAAAAATACCGTATGCTAATACATATACATGGAAACTAAAAAAAAAAAAAAAAAAAGGTCATGAAGAACCTAGGGGCAAGACAGGAATAAAGACTCAGACCTACTAGAGAATGGACTTGAGGATATGGGGAGGGGGAAGGGTAAGCGAGGACAAAGTTAGAGAGTGGCATGGACACATATACACTACCAAATGTAAAATAGATAGTGGGAAGCAGCCGCATAGCACAGGGAGGTCAGCTCGGTGCTTTGTGACCACCTAGAGGGGTGGGATAGGGAGGGTGGGAGGGAAGGAGATGCAAGAGGGAGGAGATATGGGGACATATGTATATGTATAACTGATTCACTCTGTTATAAAGCAGAAACTGACACACCATTGTAAAGCAATTATACTCCAATAAAGCTGTTAAAAACAAAAAAAAACAAAAAAAAACCCCCAAACAAATACTTGAAATAAAATAAATAAATAAATAAATAATCTACTACTTTCAATTGACTGTAACAGTGCCTGACACACTGAAGTGTTGAATGATGGCTAGCTGTTGTTGTTTATTGTTAGTATTAATTTTATTATTAAAGGTAGAACATGGTTGGTGCCATAGAGGAGGTCCATATATAGCACTATGATATTTTAGAGAATGGAAGAGGGGGAGGGGTCAGGGAAGGTTGTGAAGATACCAGCATTTGAACTGGATATTGAAGGATCCAGGCATTAAGGAAGAGGGAACAGCACAACCAAAGGCACTGAGGCAGGAGTGTATGGGGTCCCTATGGGGTTAGTGAGAGGGTGAATTAGACCAAAGCTGAAAGGAAAAGTGGAAGGTAAGGACATAGAGGTCAGACAGAAACCACATTACAGAGACCCTCGCTGCCAAGGGAAGGTAGGTAGCCTTTCTCCGGAGGCAACAGAAAGGGCTTTGGCAAGCCTATTAAAGTTACTAAAAAGGAAAAACATGAGTGACAGGCAGGTGACCAAGAAATGGATGAGAGGTCCCCTCATTACACACCTGCCATGAGCTCATATTTTCACATTTCCTCCATGTGGTTTCAATCTTCCCCACCCCTGGACAGGTAGTGACCCAAATACCCTGTAAGGCCTAGTCCCCTGCAGAGATGCAGGGCAGAGTAAGGTGGCCATGAGGTATATCTCATTTTACTTATGCAAAGTCATTCCTAAAATGTGGGATAAGTGTAAAGTCTTTTGCATGTACTTCAAGAACAACTTGGACAGTGAAATGAACAAAAGAAAGATTCTCTAACATCCTCTTTCTTCTTCGGAAAGCTTAATCTGTTAATTCTAGCACCATGAGAATATGCCTCTAAAGAGGGCTTTCATCCTTGTTCAAAAGAACTCCTGGGAAAAGATACAGATTTGCATTTCTATGAGGTATGAATGACAGGTTTAATTAAATATTCAAGCTACCTAAATTAATAAAAATTCATTTGCAAAACAATATGCTGCTAAATACTCTTATTTTAAATGTGAAGTTCAAACAACTTCCTAACTAGTTTCCCTGGTAGAATGTGCAGTTTTGAAGGAGTAGTTTCTTCTATTCATTGGGATGTCCTTTAAACACAAAATAAAATCAACCTGTCAATCAGCAGAGAATTATTGAGATTCTAAGAAGTTCAAGACTTTACACCCCTCCTCCTTGCACAAGTTTGGAAACATATACAACTGGATGCATGGGTGAGCCAGACAGACACCAAATGTCAGCTTTAATATTGATGGAAACTAGACTGGAGAATGTGGCTCAGATGTGTTTGCAAATGAGTGGACACTCCTCCAAACAGCAGGCCTCCCCCCTAGCTCATCATATTGTAGTCAGAAAATGGGGGCTTCCTGCAGGCAGGCTGGCTTCCAAAGAGAAGAGGGAGTTGCACTGAGCATGCTCAGTTCCTACTTTAATCTCGCCAATCAGGTAACACTCTCCTTGGAGAGAAGTGGGCAAGGAATGGAGAGAGGCCAGGATGCCACTTGCAAAGTCCCTCCATGTGGAAAGAGAGGGGTCAGAAAGGAGTCACATCAGGAATCTCACATCCAAATGCTGGGAGGAGATGCTGATGAAACACTATTTAAATATAAAAATGCACTCGTATTCTAGTGGCTGGCCCTCTCAAAAAGCAGGTCAGTTTAAACCATGGTTTGCAGGATGGGTTCAAAATTTAAGACTCTCTCCTTTATCTTGCATCAGGAGGGGAGTGGACTCAGTAAAGGTGTGTTGGGTTAATGTTTATTGAATGAAATAACACCCGGCTAAATAAACATCATTAGTGCTTAAATTTAAGATAGAAAAATTGATTTCTATGCCTGGAAAGACATTGCCACTCAACCCATCATCTGGATAATTAAAGTGCAAAAATATCAAACAAATTAAGAGTACTGCCTTAAACTAGTCAGTATAGTTTTATTTCTTGTGTTTATGGCTGATCTGTTATCTCCTACATACAAATGTACCACCTAACTAGCTGTGCGACCTGGACAAGTTGCTTAACCTCTCTGAGTCTCAGTTTTATCTATGAAAAGCAAACAATAAAATGACAGGGAACAATGCCTAGTAGAGTCTGTGGTACCTAATGAGTCCCTAATAAATAGTAGCTGCCATATTCTTACCACTAGTATCATTTTGGTTATCATTACTATAATTAGTTAAATAGAGTCTCCTTTGGGTTGCAGGAAAAAGATAAAACAATAGTTTATAATATTGAGAGTTTTCTTTCCTCCTTTAAAAAGTTTTTTCATTTCTAATTATAAAAAACATGCACAATGTAGAAAAATAGTAACAACTGAGATTGCTGGAGAAAGACAGTAGATTTATAACATGCATCTACTGCTCTCTTTAAGGCAGAAGGACTCAAGTAAAACTCTACATACTGACGACTAAAATCTCAGTTCTCTTCCCTCATTTGGCTCCTCACATATGGGCAGCAAGGCCTTTACCATTTAGGCAGGAGACTGGTCTTCTCTGGGCACTCTGACCAGATTTCAAGAAAGCTCTAAAGTTACAGACATTGGGAATTCCCCAAGTGAGTGGTCCAGCCCAGTCACACCAGAGTGAAGGTCACAGTCTGCAAGCCCTACTTACAGCTCAGAGCCTACAAGTAGCTTTTAAGTACTCCACTCTTTTTTTTCTTTTTTTTTTTGTGGTACGCGGGCCTCTCACTGTTGTGGTCTCTCCCATTGCGGAGCAACAGGCTCCGGATGCGCAGGCTCAGCGGCCATGGCTCACGGGCCTAGCTGCTTCGTGACATGTGGGATCTTCCCGGACCAGGGCACAAACCCGTATCCCCTGCATTGGCAGGTGGACTCTCAACCACTGTGCCACCAGGGAAGCCCAAGTACTCCACTCTTAAATATGAGCAGACCACCAAGGATGGCCACATACCTGGGAAAGCCTCTAATGAACGTAGAGGTAATAATAAATATGCAGGAATTTTTTGGAAAAACTTAAATTAATGTTCTCAGAGAGATACAAGAGTTATAGTAGCCTTAAAACAAAAAGACAATGTTATTTTGTAGAGAACATTCAGAGAGAAAAATTAGAAATTAAAAATATAAGTGAAAAACTCAAAAGTTCGGAAGATAAAACTTAAGATATGCCCCAGAATGTAAAGCAAAAGATAAAAAGAGAAGGAAAACAGTAAAAAAGAAAAATAGATAAGAGGTCTGACATCTAAATAATTAGAGATCTAGAAAGACAGATTAAAGATAGGAAGTTAATCATCAAAATTATTCAAGGAGGGCTTCCCTGGTAGCTCAGTGGTTAAGAATCCGCCTGCCAATGCAGGAGACACGGGTTCGAGCCCTGGTCCCAGAAGATTCCACATGCTGCAGAGCAACTAAGCCTGTGTGCACAACTACTGAGCCTGCGCTCTAGAGCCCACGAGCCACAACTACTGAGCCCGTGTGCCACAACTACTGAAGCCTGCGCACCTAGAGCCTGTTTTTCCAACAAGAGAAGCCACCACAATGAGAAGCCTGCGCACCACAACGAAGAGCAGCCCCCACTTGCTGCAACCAGAGAAAAGCCCGCGTGCAGCAATGAAGACACAACGTAGCCAAAAATAAAATAAATAAATTTATAAAAAAAAAATTCTGCAAGGAAATTTCCCAGAATTCCAAGATTGGTCAAACTATTCATCAAGTACGGGAGCAGAATAAAACAGCTTCAGTCTCGCCAAGCTTTGAAATATTAAATCTCCCATGTGTCCTCTCCTAGGAAACTAACACAGGCTATATTTCATTAAAATAAGGAACATATCGGGAAAGAAAGGGGTGAAGTGAATTTGTAGCATGACTTCAAGATGGCAGCTATACATAAGGTACCGAGGGCAACGTCCAGATTGGAGCACATCTCTCCAGAGGTACAGAGACAGATGTCCTCAAGAAGACGGAATTAGTAGAAGACATGACTTGTGTGATAGACCTGATAGGATATTTGGCCATCCATCAAGAAGTGATTGAATTAGTGATAACTACATAAAAAAGTAACCAAAAAAGAAACCAAAGGACAATAATAACTCCAGAAGAAACAAAAAGTTACAGAGGAATAAAAATAAATCTGTTTTTATATGGCTCAGATGTGAAAAACTTTTAAATAATCATAATAGAAACCTTAAATACGGATCTAACTATATGGAATGTGGGGGAGGACAGGAAGGGCTTATGTGTTGCAGGTTGAAAAAGACAGCTAAATCTTACCTTCTATAAAGAAAAGTGAATAGATAATACCCAAAATAGAGAAATCAAGAAATGGGAAGACTAAAGATATGGAGGTAAACACCAAAAGATAAAACTAAAAAACTTAAAAGTTGTTACCTCTGGGGATTTGAAAATGTCTATGTGTGTGGCTGCAAGGGGTGCTTTTTTCTTCAGCACAAAACTTGCAGAGTTACATGACTCTTTAAAAGAGTGCATACATGTGTAAGTTTGATACAGATGAAAAGTAAATTTTAGAATGGACAATATAGAAGAATGATACTACATTCAAACTATCCAAAGATAACCATGGCAACATTTTGGTATGTGAAAAGTAGAAGTAGAATAAAAGATTAGACTGTTCGTAAGGCCTTGAATGTTGCGCTCAGGAATCTGGGTTTTGTTTGGGAGCAGTGGGAAACTATGAAGCTTCCCTTAGGAACTCTGCTCAATATTCTGTAATAACCTAAATGGGAAAAGAATTCGAAAAAGAATAGATATGTATATGTATAACTGAATCACTTTGCTGTACACCGGAAACTAACACAACATTGTTAATCCACTATGCTCCAATATAAGATAAAAATTAAAAAAAAGAAAGAAACTTTCCTTAAAATGATGTTTCAGGGAGATGACTTTGACAGAGTCTGCCTCAAGGGATAAAACAGGGGCAAGAGTAGACATGAAGAGAACCATCTGGAGGCTTTCCCAGTCTTGGTAGGTGGATGAATGGATTTTCTCGCCTCTTCATAAAATGCATTCCCTTCCAATATGCCTTTTTTTCTAAGCTTTATAAAGACCTGTACCATCAGTTTTCTCTCTTGTCAGGTCATCTGAAAATGAGCACATTATTCTCATGCTTAAGCTCTAGTCACTTCTGAAATGACAGGTGTGTGAAGAGCTGTTCCTGACAGAAGCGCCAGCCACCTCTGCATAATTGCCGAGGCTGCTTCAGAAACACACTAGGATGCGTGGTTGATTGCAGTGCAAGAGTTCCACTCCTGATGGAGGGGTTGCTAATGAAGTATGCAAGCATGGCATATCGTGAAACCTGGAAATAGTGAATGAATAATAGATGGGTGAACGGTTATGTGGTAGACACACCACCCAGATGGAGAGCAACATCATTAAAACAGTACCAGAGATTGTGCGTGAGCAGAAAATATGGTCATGTCACTTTCATTTATATTTAAATGTTCCTAGAGAAAATTTATGAGAAATTTATATATACTTTGTGCAAAACCAGCAAGAGAATGCACCAAAGATGAACTGAAATATTGCCTTCATTTCTGGATCCATCAATTAAAATTCTGCTAACAGAACACAGAGGTGGGCATCAAGAGACTGGAAACTTATCCTTGCTGAAGTGTCTGGCCTCAGGGCCCCTCAGTCCCCAGAAACCAATCCAGCTCTTGACAGGGGCTGGGATTGCAACCTTAACCTCCATCTCACACTGACAAGTAGAAGGAAAAGAACAGGTCAGACTAAGACACGGCCCCCCAACCCCTAGAACCAACGAGAGCAGAGGTCAGGAGAGGACTGGCCAACAGAGACTGACTTCTAGAACTACTAATGAATATATCCTGTGAAATACCCTCTACGAAGTGCCTAAATCTTGTCAATTTTTCCTCAAAAGGTCTGAGCTTCTCAGTGTAGCTGTCAGGACTCTCATGACCTGGGTCCTCCCTGCCTCTAGTGCTCCTTTCTCCATATCTAACAGAAAATACTCAGCCTTTTTGAGGACAAATAAAGCCACAAGGTAAGCCTCAATAAATTCCAAAGACTTGTTATCATATACACTTTGTCCTCTATCTAAAACATACTAAACGTAGAAATCAATAACAGAAGGATAGTTTTTTTTTTCTTTTTAAGCATCTGTTAGAAGTAAAAATCAATCAAAAAAGGATAGGTTAGAAAGTTCTGCTTCTGGCCATGATACAGGAACAGGGAATAAATTTACTCTGTAACCAGATTTGCTTTCCCACAGCTAGAAAACTAGACAAAGATGCAATGGTTTTCAGACACTGGACAACAGGCAGCACAGAACTGGGATACTTGAGAGAAAGGAAATAGACAAGGCGAGCCCCACGGTTGCCCCAGCTTACAGCCTGAATGCAGTTCCTAGTACACAAAAGGATGTGTTGGGGAACCCAGGGAAAGACCAGCAGGCTCAGTACTTTCAGAAAACAAAAGCAGAGTTTGGGAGGCCCCTGTGCCTAGAATTTGTGGGGCAGAGTCCTAAAGAGGAGGGAGCTGCTGAGAGAGAGAGAGAGAGACAGAGAGAGACAGAGAGAGAGAGAGAGACAGACAGACAGACAGACAGACAGATCCAGAGATTTTCAGGAGTGTCCTCAAGGCTTTGGCTGAATACTGTGCATGCTTGAAAAAAACCCAAATAACAAACCGATGTCAGGCCAGGGAAAGAACCACCAGAAAAAATAGGCAGAACCATTGCTGGAGCTCACACAGAGCTGGGAAGAGTTTGTGTTCCCACTACCCAGAGTGAAAAGACCCCACAACACACAAAGTATCAGGTAGAGTCCTCAGAAGTGTGTTGCCTCAGCAGCGGGGATACATTAGTCCTCGACTAAAGGCAGCTCTTGACCTAACCTAACAAAGCTTAAAAGCAAGCCTTGAAAGGATAAAATTAATCCAAAATAACCTACCTACATGTCAAAACTTCACTATTAAAGAAAATACAAAATCCAGTACCCAACACGTAAAATCTACAATGCCTACCATCCAATCAAAAATTACCATGCATGCAAAGAAGCAGGAAAATATCCATAATCCAGGGAAAAATCAACCAATGGAAATGAGAGAGGTGATGGAATAAGCAGACAAGGACCTTGAAACACTGATAAGAAAAAGAAATGAGGTGTAAGGATCAGAAAGGAGGCTACGAAGCTGTGATTATTTGTAGACATTATGACCAAATGCAAAAAATCAACAGAATCAACAGACACATTCTCACAACAATCTTAAGAGGTAGGTGCACCTATAGCATCCACACTTGAAAGATGAGTATGCTAGGGCATAGAGTGGTTAAGTAACTTGCTCAAGGTCACAAGGCTATAAAGTGACAGAGATAGGGACTTGGACCCAGCAGTCTGGCTCCAGAGATAGAATAAGGGAGTCTGGAAAGACTTATAAAAATTAGTAACGTTTCTTTACATCAGTATCAAATAAGCCGAAAACATAATTGAAAATAGGTAATAACTCACAATTGCAACTAAACCTATAATGTATCTAGGAATCATCAAAAAGAATACACAAGACCTTATGTATATGTATACCTTATGCATAAGGTGACCCTATGATTTATCGCCCAAGTCGAGAGTAAAAGGAAGAGCTAGCGGGAAGGGACATGGGGATGACAGGGGAGACTGGGACTGTCCCAAGCATATCGAGATGGATGTTCACCCTACTTAATGGAAACAAATATAAAATCTATTAAAGATCCTAAAAGAAGATCCACATAAAATAAGAAACATTCCACCTTTTTGGAGGGGAAGACAATTCTCAAATTAACCTGTAATTTTAGTTCAATCCAACAGAAATTTATCTTGGAACTTGATTAACTTATTCTAAAATGTACATGCCCTCCAGAGTCCTCCAGGTTGAAAATAATGCATCTGTGCATTTGTAATGAGCCCATCAGAAGGACTGGGATGTCTGTGGAGTGTCACAGGTGCACACCAGCCACTTAGGATGGCTGCCTCTGACCAGAGCTGATAACGCGTCAGCTGGACAGAAAAGGTGGGCAGGCAGGAAGTCCACTTTCATGCCTCTGCCTGTCTCTTTTCCTCCCTGAATCAGTCGTACAAGTCTTTCTGAATGAGTCACATACCACTCATTCAAGGCAGAGCTCAGCATAGTCAGGTGGCTTCTATGTGAAAGCAGGAGGCAAACTTGTAAACGGTCGATGCACAAACTGGCTGCTCATCTAAAACCGCGAACATCTCAAGTGCAGGATCCTGCAACAGTGCCCGGCCCAGAGAACAGGCTACAAAATGTTCTAAAGGAGGAAGTGAAGGAGAATGAGAGAAAGGGGAAAGCTAAGAAGGGCAAGGAAAAGGAAAAAGGTGGAAGAAAGGGAGGGGACAGGGGGAAGAGGACCAAACAGCCCTGCTGGGAGGCTGAAGCCTTCTCGCTGTCACTGCAGACCCAGCACCATGATGGAAAGGGCAGGGGTGATGGAAGCAGACGTGCCTTGGGGGAGCCCCAGCTCAACCACTCACTGATGGCGTGACCTTGGGCAATTCTCTCAACCTCTCCGGATGGCAGAGTCCAGACCAGGGACATATCAACCTGGGGCTGAGGGTTGCAGGGATATCTGATGCAGATTCTAGTAAAGAAAGGGGGCACCTGGCAGGTGCTTCCAGCATGCTCTGCAACCCCAGCTGTGAAGCCACAGTCCCTTTGGGGACAGTATGCTGCCAGCCAAGCAGGGGCTTAACAATGGGTCTTGGGGCAGTGGCCATTAGGTCCCTGCTCCATCTTGATAGCTACATGAGCTTGGAAGGGATTCCCAGTCCTGAAGCACAATCAAACAACTCTCAGCTGCTGGCATGCCCCCCAAGGGCTGTCATTTCTGTGTAATTACCCTGCAAATAAAAAATCTGGGGCTTCCCAGGTGGCGCAGTGGTTGAGAGTCCACCTGCCAATGCAGGGGACACGGGTTCGTGCCCCGGTCCGGGAAGATCCCACATGCCGCGGAGCGGCTGGACCCGTGAGCCTTGGCCGCTGAGCCTGCGCATTGGGAGCCTGTGCTCCACAACGGGAGAGGCCACAACAGTGAGAGGCCCATGTACCGCAAAAAAAAAAAAAAAAAAATCTGAATAATTGCCGCTCGGATGCTAAGAGATGCAGTCGACCGATTTCAGGAGGAACATCAAAGCTGCTGACTGGGGAGTGCCTATTTTATTGGCACTTGCCACAGTTAGATAGCCATTTGTGTAGATGGCCTGTCATGAAAAGGTCACAGCTGACAAATGACTCTTGGCTGCCTTTCTCCATGAGGCCGGGATTAGGTAGCCTATGAGTTGCTCCATTATTGGGGAAATGGGCACTGGAGCCTACTCCAAAGTTAAAAAGCACCTTCCAATCCATTTGTTCCTCACAAATCCAGTGACTAGTGGGTTATCATTGTCTCAATCCTGATTTTACAGATGTGGGAGCCAAGGCACGTTCATCCAACATTACACAATTGTGGGAGATAACCATGTTCCGTGAGAATATTCCCTGTCAAAGACGAAGAAGAGATAGAGCTTTAGTTTGAAGTGCTGGATCCACCACCGCCTGGCTGCAGAAACCTGGATGAACTCACTGTGGAGACTCAGTTTCCACATCTGTAAAATAGGGATATGGACCGTTCCTACCTCTTAAGGAAGTCGGGAGGGGTAAAGCCCATAATGGAATGAAAGAGAGACAGGCTAGAATGGGGGAAGCATGTGCGGTCAGGTGAACTCATGGTGGGTGGGCTGCTGAGTTTGGCTCAGGAAACTTCGGGACCTTCTCAACCCATCCTTCATCCTGTCCCTCTCCTCCTTCTACAGCGCTGGTGAGACTCAGCCCATCTTCCCAGACAGGCACTTGAGACCCTCCACCCCGGGTCTGTTCCCCCATCCCCTCGGGAGACCCAGCACCCCAGCAAAGCAGCCTTTTCACGGGGCTGCAGACTCTGGGCTCCCCTGGACCTGCATTGTGTCCTTGGCCATGGCTCAGGCCACCCGGGCAGGCTTGGCTCAGCTCTGCTCTGGGAGCCCCACTTCTGCTCCTCCAGGAAGGCTGCCGCCAGGACCCCCCCCCCAGGGACACCTGTGATTGTGTGACTGAGTCTGTTTAACTCTGGGATGTTTAGCAAACCCAACTGGCTCTCATACTAATTTCTATCTTCTGAATTAGCCTTTAACAGTAAGACAGATGATATTTCCACCTGTACCTGCCTTAGTCTTTGTCTTGTGTCTCAATTTTATATAGAACACAAGTGGGAATAGGGTGCTACTTCTTGTGTCCCTTAAGACATCAACAACCTGTACACACCTGGAAGGAGCCATGACCTTGCCTGGAGCAGGTTCTATGGCTCTTTGCTGGATTAAGCATTTGTGTTCTGAGAAATACACTTACATTAAAAAAAATTAAAATAACTAAGTAAAGGACCTGAGGGACAGAAGATAGGAACAAAAACAGCAGCTCTAGAATATGGTCTGTACATCCACTCACTGACACAGTCCTCTGGGAGTCTGCCCTTTGCTGGGGAAGGCAGCGGGCCCCCGGCAGTGACAACACGGTGTCGACTCTTACATGTCACCTCCTCAGAGAGACCTCACCTGACTCTCCCACCTATAGTGGATCCCACTTCCCCCTCGCCATCCCCTCACCCCATCACTATCACACCATCTTATTCATTTCTTTATCGGCACTGACCATGATCTATCATTTTAAGTGCTCTTTGTCTAGAATGTGCGTCTCTGAGAGCTGGGACCACCCCAGCGGTCGTGAACACGATGCCTGGGACATTGCTGCCTCCTCAGCATCCCAGTGGAATGAAGGAACAGCGTGAGATACGCTAGGACGGGAAAGGAAGTTGGCAGGGGGAGGGGTAAGTGGGAGAACTGGGTGTTCCGGGAAGGCTTCTTGGAAGAGGGGGCACCTGAGGACAGAGGCTGTGCCTTAGGACAGCTGAGGACAAAGTCCACTTCTTCAGGTAAAAAGAAGTGGGAAGGTAAATCCAGGAAGAGGGAAAGACAAGGGTAAACAGCACGTGGTCATACGCAGTATGTGCAGAAACAAAAGTGTAACAAAAGGGGGCTGGTGAGGGAGGCTGGGTTGCTTGTGGGGCACAGAGGAGGGTGTGCAAGATAAATGCGGAGACAGAAGTGAAGCAGCACAAGTGAACCCCTCAGCACAGAGCCAGGCACAAGGATGGTGGCAACCACAGGCCACGGAGGCAGCACGAGAGATGAGGCCAGAAGAATGGACCAGAGAGAGACCTCCTGGGGGAGAAGTGGAGGAAGAGGGTTCCAGGCAGAAGGACCAGGTGAAAAGGGGCGGGTGCGCGGGGTGGGTCCCACCTGCAGGAACACAGTGTAAAAACCAGGTGCTGCGGGGAGGAGGAAGGGGAAGCTGGGGCGAAGTGAGAGAGTGGCATGGACATATATACACTACCAAATGCAAAATAGATAGCTAGTGGGAAGCAGCTGCATAGCACAGGGAGATCAGCTCGGTGATTTGTGACCACCTAGAGGTGTTGGATAGGGAGGATGGGAGGGAGGGAGACAAAAGAGGGAGGAGATATGGGAACAGCTGTATACGGATAACTGATTCACTTTGTTATAAAGCAGAAACTAACACACCATTGTGAAGCAATTATACTCCAATAAAGTTGTAAAAAAAAAGAAAAGATGTTAAAAAGAGAAAAACAGGTGCTGGGTGGAGATGGACAGTCACAGCCCCCAAGGGCTCTGTGTGCCCTTAAACTGGGCAGCTGTCAGCCCTGCCATGTGCTATGAGGAGTGACAGATGGAACACTGACCTTTTCAACCAGGTCTTCGGGGGCCTGGTCCTCAAAGAGCTGAATTTTATCTTCAGTGCACTTCTTCAAAAGGTCTGTCTTGCTTTTGCTCTTGGAGCGTGGCTTCCTCGCCTTGGACTGTGGCTGGAGAGAGGGGAGAAAACATGGACGAGAAAGTGATCACCAGTAGGTTGGTGCAGACCCTGGTCTCCCCAAGCCCAGAGAGACTCCTGCAGCCCTGGGCATCGCACAGCTGTCTTAGCCAGAGAGGGGAGGAGAGATGAACACTCTCCTGGAATGAACTCCGTTCATGGGCCTTCGGTCTCGGCATACTTTGGGAGCTAATCCCGTCAAAGGGAGGAGAGGGATGCTCGTGGGCAGAGCCGGAGCTTTGCAGTCAGACAGACAGCGGCCCCACCTGCGTCCACCTCCTCTCCAGTGGGGGACCTCAACTCGTCAGCCTCTGTGAGCAGGCACAGGATGGAAGAGGTCCTCGTCCTTGGGAAGCTTACAAAATAGCGGAGGAAAAAATCAGTAAACATGAAAACAAATAACTGACCAAGACACTCTCAGAGGGTTGGTGAGTGCCATGAAGACAAGGAGACAGAATGAGCATGCTGGCTATTATCTTACATTAGGCAGATGGGGACACGTTTGCAGAGGTGAACGGCTGCTGAGGACATCTGTGTGCATGCATTCAAGGAGGCATTATGTGTGGGCTTTAACACATAACATCCTCCTAGAATAAGAGTCTGCACAACGTACACACACATACCAGCTTCTCACAAATGTAAAGAAGTGACATTGCAGCTGTGCCCTGCATGACAAGGTGTCAGGAGTGTGAAAATGTGGGAATAGAAGGTTCCAGACCCTGAAGACCTGAAGCCCAGAGCAAAGGTGAGAGGGGTCGAAGAAGAGGTTGTGTGGGACTTCCCCGGTGGTCCAGTGGTAAAGAATCCGCCTTCCAATGCAGGGGACCCAGATTCGATCCCTGGTCAGGGAACTAAGATCCCACACGTTGGCGGGGCAACGAAGCCTGCGTAACACAACTACTGAGCTCACACGCCTCAATGAGAGAGTCCGTGTACTGCAAAAACTACGGAGCCCATGCACGTGCTCTGGAGCCTGCCCGGAGCCCACACGCCACAAAGAGAAGCCCGCACTTCCATAACGAAGACCCAACACAGCCAGAAAAAAAAAAAGAAAGAAAATAAATAAATAAGATAAATAATTAAAAAAGAGAAGAGGTTGTGGGTGCTCAGTAAATTGATATTCAGTGAATGAATAAATGAATGAATGAGTGTAGCAGATGCTACACTCTCTGAGCCTCAGTTTCCAGACCTGTAAAATGGAGCTAACAATACCTACTTCACAGGATTACTGCAAGAACATAACACAATGGAACGTAAATGTAACATAATCTAACATAATAAACAGAAAAATATAACAATACACCATACTGTAACACAACACGATAGAACATAACAACATGCTATAACAGAATGTAGCATAAATGAGAATATAACAATAAGACATGACATAACATAGCAAAACAAAACACCATGCAGTACAGCATAATGTAGCATGACCAACACAACACACACCATATCTAAGATGCTCAGTGCAATATGTGGCTGGTGGTCACTCCCCATGAGGGCCAGTCCTCCTCCCTTCCCAACTCACATACCCACTCTTCCTCCACTATTTCACTGTCATGATCTCCCAGAGCCTGCTCTAGACCTGGACTCAGGCCTGCCCACCAGACTCTGACCCGGCTCCTATGGCCATGGTGATAATGCAAGAGAAGACCCCCATGTCCTCAGGGCCTGCCCCAGCACACTTAGAGGAAGCAAGCACGTACACAGCAATTCACTGAGATCAGAGACCCCCATTTGACAGAGGAGGAGACTGAGGCCAGAACAGAATTGGTGGCCTCAGCCGCATCATGGGAGCCCTAAGAACTAGATGGTGAGCTTCCTGACTCCTGCACCCAATGTCTTTAAAAACTCGGGCTGGGCTCAGCTTATCCCATGAGTGAACTATAGTTTTTAATCTCCTGATCTAATGGTGATAATACGAAAAAGAGGAAATTGGGGGTCAACCCCTCTTAGGAACAGAGCTAGGCTGATGGGTAAGACCCTGAAGCCCAGAGCAAGGACTGGCACTGGAAGGGGGGGGAAGCCAGAGTGGGGCGAGGGTGGGGCAGATCGTGTGCCTCCCTCCCAGCCCCACGCACAGTGATGTCAAGTCAGTATTGGCCTTGGAAGGTGTATTTACACCAGGGAAATAGGCAAATGCTACAAATCAGGAACTCTGCACCCCCAATGAGAGTCAGTTTACCAGCACATGACTGATCAGGGGTCAGACCACAGGGGGTCTTGAGATCATGGTAGAACTTATAGCTGGGCAGAGAGCACCAAGGATGTGCCTGAATTTTGTTTTCTCCTCAAGGAGAAGCAGTAGGTTTAAAGTCAGAAAACACCAAGACCAGTCCTTCTGCTTCCTGCTACGTTGGTCAATCACTTTTCCTCTGCTAGTTGGTGCTTTCATCTGTAGAATGGGGACAAACTATCTACCTCCTGGCCCTGCTATGAACCACAGATGAACTACTGGAAGTGTAAGTGATTCGAAATGTTTTCAATCTCAACATAATATCAACTCAAGGGAAGTCCCCACATTCCGCCCACATCCAGTGGTTGGTTGGTTCAGTCAATAAAATTTATTGCACACCTATTATGCACCAGGCACCTTCTAGGTGCTGGGATGGAGTGGTGAATGGGAACTACAAACAGGGATCTTGTTGGCAGTGGGAGCACAGACGATGAGTAAGTCGAGAAACCAGGACATTGCAGATAGCGATCAATTCTCTGAAGAAGCGGGAACGCAGCATGTGATAAAGGATGCCTGGGAAAGTGGTGATCTTGGATAGTGCTCAGGGAAGACCTCTGTGCAGGTGACATTTGAACTGAGATGTGAAAAGACCATAAAGAGCTGGCCCTGTGAGGTTCTTGGCAAAGAAAACAGCAAGTTCAGAGGCCTTGTCTCAGGTGGGATTCCCCAGAGGCAGAGCCAGAGACAGGGACTGGGGTGCACACAGTTTCCTGAGAGAGGACCTCTGTGCAAGGCATAGGGGGTGAGGGAACCAGGACAGGAGGGGGAAAGGGCCACGCATGGTGGAGGTCTCAGGTAGGGTCTGGCCTTGACTGGTCCATAAGGGGCTCCAGAGTAAACCCTGCACCCAAGAGTTGCCTCGTCTGTGGCACATAACACGTGCTCACCACAGGCATCTGTCAATCGTCACCCGACGAGGCCCAGGGTGAGAGATGCCCTTTGCCACCTGAGCTGAGCATCTTCTTTGTGTCACTTACAGAAGTACTCTGAGTGGGTCACTGGCTGTGGCCAAGGCGGGGGCAGGAGGAAGAGTCACCTTTCAGGGCAGGTGGCTCCCATCGCTGAGGGGAATGCTCAGGAGAGGGGCACAGCTGTGAGCCGTGAGTGGCAGAGACTCAGGGCCATTGGTGGACAGTGCAAAGTCCAGGTACCAGTGTGTCCACTGCAGAACTTAAGGTGCTTCCAGGAACAGCTGATGCCAACAGGGCCAGAGAGGAGAGGGTGGGAGATGAGCTGAGGGTTGGTGGCGGAGCCAGATCCTACAGTATCAACCGCCAGAGGAGGCCCCGCTTCTGCACCCACGAGGCCCCGAGATGCCCATCCTACCTGCAGCTCAGGGGCGGCCAGTGTCTGGTCCAATTTCAGGAACTCTGCTTCTCGCCATGCGGTTTGAAATTGCTGCAGCAGGACTCGGGCCCGGATTTTGGGAAGGGCCAAGCTCCTGTCCATCTGAGCGAAGCAGCCGTGAACTTCCTGCCTCATCCCGAGCAGCTCCTCTTTGGACAAGGAGAAGGCAGAGGACCAGAGCTTCCTGGAAAAGCAAGAACAGTGATATGTTTTAGTGGAGAGAAGACAGTGCAGGGTGTGCTCGGGGGAAAGTGTAAATTCAAAGCTCCAACTCCACTAGTCAAATCCACATCTGGAAAAAAACCACCATCTCCTTAATCGGGCATTCATTCCACAAGGATTTCTTGAGCACCTAATGTGTGTCATGATGGACACAACATCATATCATGGCTAAGAATTCACAGTTGAATGAGACAAGCCTGTGAGCAGGCAACAGGCGTCCCAGCGCTCATGACCTTGAAGAGAACCTGTCTCCGTTTAGAACAGACATGAAGACAAAGAACTGTCCAACGAGCCTGGCCAGCAGCAGATTGTAAGTAGGGACCAGCAGCCCAGAGGAGAGATGCCCAACTCGGCAGGTCATGGGGAAGGGGGGCCTTGTGCTGGGTCTTTATAGGATGACGAGTGACAGCTCTCATTTAGGGAAAACCTATTCTATGCTGGAAACCGTTAGGGGCTGACTGTGTCCTCCCAAAAGATATGTTCAAGTCCTAACCCCTGGTACCTCTGAATGTGACCATATTTGGAAATAGGGTCTTTGCAGAGGCAGTTTAGAAGTAAGTTAAGATGGGGTCATATTGCAATAGGGTGGACCCTTAATCCAATATGACTGGTGTCCTTCAAAGAAGAGAAGACACACACACAAGAAGGCCATGTGATGATGGGTCTACAAGCCAACAAGTGCTGAGGATTGTAGCAACAGCAGAAGCTAAGAGAAAGGCGGGGATCAGATTCTCTCCTGGAACCTTCAGACAGAGCATGACCCTGCCAACACTTTGATTTGGACTTCTGGCCTCCAGAACTGGGAGACAATACGTTTTTGTTGTTTTAAAGCCCCTGGTCTGTGGTGCTTTATTATGCCAGCCCCAGGAAACATTTACTGGCATCCTCACTAATCCTTTGGCGACTCAGTCCTCAATTTACAAATGAGGAAATTAAGGAATGTCCCCCTCTTCCTCCCAGGCAAGGACTGCAGCCACTCTACAGGGGAGAACGGCCACAAGCTCTCTTTCCCACCTCTGGGGATCCAGTCTGGCCAATGAGGTGGAAGAGGAGGTCTGCTGGGACTTCTGAACAGAACGTCCTCCCTGACCCAGGAGACAGCATCTGGCGGGAGGCCATCTCTTCTGTCCTGTTTTGGGCAACGTGTGTCTGTTCACTGATCACTCAAAAAATCTTCATGTGGGCCTGTGGGACTTCAGCTCACCTAGAAAGTTCTCTCGTGGAAACAGAATAAGACCGAAAGGGCTGACTTGGGCCCCCAGACAGAAGCGGTCTGAAGGCCCCAAGCCCATGTATTGGGTTCCCTGGGACTCACCAATTTTTCTGAAGCACTTTAGGAAACTGCAGCTGTTCCTTTGTACCTTCCCTCGTGGAGAATCTTCGCCCTACATGTTTGCTGCTTACGTGGACTCCAAGGTGAAAGCAACTCTGAAATGAACCTGAGTCTTTATTCTTGCCCATCTTCAAACTAGATTGGCCCAGGGTGGTCTGGCTTTAATCCTCCACTAGGTAGGCACCAAGATAATACAGAAATATAGGAGATAGGGTCTTTGCCCTGAAGGATTTTAAAACCCAGGCAGGAGTTTAGCAAAAAGGTCTCAAAGACACTTTCCCTGGCAAAATATGCATCTTTATTGATTTTTATTTTATAGGACCAGGTTTACAGCAACTCTCTCTTGCTTGAAATTGAGAAGCTTATAAAAATATGTTTCAAAACTATTGTGCAAAGCCATTTCTACTTAATGCCTCAGAAATAAAGGCTACAACCTTTTAGGGTCTTAAATAAGCAAAGTATATAAGCAGACTCAGATTGTGTGTATTGTTAGTTGACCCCCTTTAACCCTTAGGAAAATCATAAAGAGTTTTCTGATACCAAAGTGAGAACTCTCTTTTCCTGTTGAAGGACTCAATCGGCGGCTGCTTTAATAATACTCCCTGCAAAATGGAACCACATGAAGTCAAAGAAGATGACCATCCAATGATGGGAATGTCAAGTCCGATCCATACACTTTGAAGAGCCCAAAGTAGGCTGGATCGAGCAAAGAGACTTTGGTCGAATGTAGATTGAGCTGAATAATTACTGCTGAGAACAATTCATGGGAATAAGAAGTGGCATTTAAGGATCTGATTTGTATGGGCTTGGAGAAGACAGCATCTTGTTTGTTCAAGAAAACAAAAGCTAACAAAGATTGTGAACTAAACAAGGACAGAACCATAAAGAAAGAGAGATGAGAAGGAGGGGAGAGGTCACTTCATCTAAACCAAGACAATCTCACCCTCTGTGAACACCTGGGACTTCTCCTCCCTGGCAGCAAGATCAGTCCCTGGGAATGAGCACTTAAGGAGGAGGCACTGCATCCTTGAGGCCAGGAAGACCTTGTTCTATGGGATGTAACTGCCACCAAGGAAGGATGGGCACTGCAGAACGATGCTCTGCTATCTGGTATCCCTGAAAGGGTTCAAGGAGAGCTCAGGCCTTGGTGCAGATGGGGAGGACCACCGACCTCCAGCGAGCAGCACGCAGGATCAATAGAGGAGGGGGACAGGTGGACCGAGCAGATAGACTGAGAAGGATGCCTTCCCCTACCCTCCCCCAACGCCCACCCCCAACACCCCCTCTACAATTCTATGTCGATGCAACCTTTTCTAATCAAAAGGGCTTCAATTCAATTCAGAATTGAAATTGTGGCTAAGATCCAAACTGAACTGTGGAGTGGCCATACCGAGGAAAGAAGAGTCAAAGGGCTTTGGTTTTGTTTATTCGCTTGAACAGTGTTTTCTGGGTTGGTTGGTTCCTTTAAGGAATATTGATGGGTGGGTCCGTTGGTTAAAAGGAAAAGAGTGCTACGTTATAGCCAAATGGGCACAATTACGCCCTTATGTGTAAACAGTCTATACTACTCTAAATAAATAGACTGGGAAGATGGCGGTTACTGTTTATCTTCACTGTGCTGCTGTTGCTGGGGGTTTTGATTCTGTCTTTCATGCGGTGAGACTGGTCTCCCCTCTTCACACCCAGACAAGGACCCACCCAGCTGTTCCACCGCCTAGTCTTGCCCCGCCTCAGCAAGGCAACAGTGGGCAGCAACTCGTTGCTTCCATAGCTTTCCAATGGCTTTTAAAACATGAGTGGTGCAAATTATCCATTATTTTATAATTATTACACCAGGATTGCTGGCGGGCCATGGCTTACAACATCCTAGTCAGAAGTGGATGTCATTCCATGGTTCTTGAATTCAGTGAATGAAGGGGCCCCGTAAAGAGATGGTGCAGCGGGCCGTAAGGCCTGGAATGAAGGCCCACTACCATGTGCTCCCCGACATCTGCTGACAGAGGGAGGGCCTCATGTGGCTTAACTCTAAGTTCTCCTCCCCACCCTGCTCCTGTGGACAAGCTCCCCTCTTCACACAACACTTCTCATCAAGGGGACCAGGCGCAATTCCTGCTTACTCATGAGCAGTGGGTTTCAGTTTCCTGCCAGCCTGTAATTGTCCAAACAAGCCCATCACATCCTCTCATGGGAACCTGGGGGCACCTCACCCTCTTGTTGCTCTTGCATTGGCCAAAAAGTTTGTTCGTTTCCCCCCTCACGTGAAAAATCCGAACTTTTTGGCCAACCCAGATTCAAAGCCTGCCTCCCACGAGCCCTGGTTGTTTGCTCTGCAACCCCTGAGTGGCCCTGGGGGGACATGCATTGCCCGTCTTCCCTGGGCTGTGGGTATAAGTGACTAATACACTGCTGTCCAGAGTCAGATGGCACGTGTCTGGCCATCCCCATAACCAGGTGGTGGAACCCCTCCCCCAGCAGTGGGAGGAGAGGAGGCAATGAAAACACACAGGGATTAAAACTCACGTGAAGATCAAGTGCTCCCAGTGTCTCAGCTCCGCCTGCTCCTCCGTGGAGGCCTCCAGAGCATCGTCCTTCAGTCTCTGCCTCACGCTCTGGATGCCCTCCTGGCCCCTGTCCCTCTCCTCGCCTTCGAGCCGCTCGGCCCGGGCGGCCAGGTCCCTGCTGTGCTCCTCCAGGATCTGCTGCAGGAAGAGCCAGGGGACCCCGCGCTTGAGCAGCTCCTGGGTCATCACAGAGTTCTGCAGCCGCCGCAGCTGCTCTGTGGCTTTCTCGGACAGTGAGAGGGTCAGGGCCCTGAGCTCGTCTAGGGCAGCCTGGTCCAGGCGCTCCTGCAGCTCCTCCAGTGTGGCGCTGTGCTCGGCCACCAGGCTCCGCCACTGGCCCATGTACTGGCGAGCATCCTCAGCCGCCCCGAAGGCTTCAGCGATGGACAGCCTTTCTCTCCGCTGCTCCTTGTGCTGGCAGGAGTTCCAGAACAGACAATTAACAGGGGCTGGGACTCGGTTGTACAGCCCTTGGGGAAAACACTCTGGTTGCAGGAAGCACAGAATGTCAACAGTCCTTTCCCCAATCACCTCCCATTTAGCAAATTATTCTTGAAAACAAAAAAAGTAACATAATTTAAAGACCAATGGAGATGGCCAAAGTAGCAGCAGAGGAGAATTGAGCCACGAAATGGAAACTTTGAATAAATGCTTTGCTCTTCTAAAACCAACTAAGATTTTTATACAAATAGGCTAATAGGACAGAAATACTGCAAGAGCGTGTTCAGAACTGGAAAGACTCTTGATTTCTCCCCATAGTCAAGACTTAGACAACAAGGGAGGAAATTTCTATTAAGGTTTTTATCTTCTTAACACATCCTCCCCAAAGGAGAAGAGTGTGTAACCTGGTTCATCTTTAGTAAAATGTGACCACCTTTTACTCATTTGTTTCAAAGAAGGATCCAGAACATCTTTTTTTCTCAGATATAATATTCTCTCTATTCCCTTTACTCATTTGTTTCAAAGAAGGATCCAGAACATCTTTTTTTCTCTTCCTTCACTCAGATGTAATATTCTCTCTATTCTCTCTATCTTGCTCTCTTCTTCTGGACTAGACAAAATCTGCCTCTGTCTATGTTAATCACAGTATTCCAGAGGCAAGGGGTGGCAAATTTCATAATTCAAAGATTTATGGTGAGGATTTAAGCAAAAGGCTTAATCTGCCTCACCCAACTGAGCTTTTAGCAGTACCTCCTTTGTCTGAGGTTGCATCGTTTTTAAATGAATCAATAAAGTTGATCATTGTTCCCCCCTCCCCCAAAAATAAAATTATTCTTTAGAAAATAACCCAAAATGTAGTGAAAACTTCATTTGTTCAACATTTATTGAACACGTATCTATTGAGTAGGTAAAACCCAAGAAGCAGACCACCTGGGCTCCTATCCTGGCTTCTCCACTTACAAGCTGAGCCACCCAAAACGAGTGTCTGGCCCTGTCTGGGCCTCTACTGCCTAATCTGTAAAATGGGGATAATAATAGGATCTACTTCACAGAGTAGTTGTGAGGATGCAATGAGTTGCTAAAGACATGTGTAACTCTTAGAGGAGGGCCTGGTGCAGAATTGGCATCAATGAATGTCTGCTATTATTATTACCAAGTCCCAGGCACATAGGAACTGAAAATTGAGATATCCTAAGAGAAAACCCCCCTGAGATCCATGAGAGACAATTTAAATGAGGAGGTCACAGAAGGCCTTTTAAAGAAGGAGACCCAAATGGAAAAACAACAAGGTCCTATTGTATAGCACGGGGAACTATATTCAATATCCTGTAGTAAGACATAATGGAAAAAAAAAAAAAAGGCTAATCACCACCAAGAGTAATTATAGTAATAATATGCTACTACTAATTTTAAAAAGTTAAAAAAAATAATAAAGAAGGAGACCCGGGCTTCCCTGGTGGCGCAGTGGTTGGGAGTCTGCCTGCTAATGCAAGGGACACGGGTTCGAGCCCTGGTCTGGGAGGATCCCACATGCCGTGGAGCGACTGGGCCCATGGGCCACAACTACTGAGCCTGCGCATCTGGAGCCTGTGCTCCGCAACAAGAGAGGCCCACGCACCGCGATGAGGAGTGGCCCCTGTTTGCCACAATGAGAGAAAGCCCTCACACAGAAATGACGACCCAACACAGAAAAAATAAATTAATTAATAAACTCCTACCCCCAACATCTTCTTTAAAAAAAAAAAAAGGAGAGCCAAGGGAGACCTGAGGGATGAGGTCATATCTCAGTTGGGTTAAGATGTGGGAAAGGATATTCTTGTGAGAAAGAGCAGTAGGCATAAAGGCCCTGTGCTGGGAAAAAGCTGACATGCATAGAGATGTACATCACAGTGTTATTAACAATAGTGCACCTGTGGATAGTCTGGGTTCTATTTTGTGCAAATATGTCTTGTTCATGGGTCCGGGTGACCAGAGAGTGTCAATTCCTTCCTTCTACAATATTAGTTGAGCACCTACAATGTGTCCTCAGAGCTGAGGATATGACACAAACCTTTGCCTTTGTGGAGCTATGTTCTAACTCTGTACCACTCGCAAGATTGATCAAAAGCAGCTGTCAGAAACAGTACTCATGGAAAACTGCTGAAATATCTGCAGTTCTTCCAACCTTCCAGATCCTAGCCTTGAATCAGGCCAGACCATCAGAGAAGTGTGTTCTTGGGCCTCATTGCTTTGATCCTTGAGCCAGTGGAGATGGATGAGGTGATGCTAAAGATGGGGTGGAGCTCAATGGTCCAGGTGAGAATGTTGGGCCCAACACTTGATAATAAAAGCAGAGTTTTTAATCAATCAAATTAAGTTATTCTGTTTCCCTTTCCCTCCCGAATGGCACCAGACAACAACCTGTGTTATCCCATGTATCTAGTATCTCCTCTGAATCTGTCCTTGTTCCCATGCTCAGGACATGCTCTCATCAGTTTTGACCTGGTCAAGGTCTACAGCCTCCCATTGGTCCCATTGTAGAGGTGGTCAAGGTCTACGGCCTGGGGCTCCTCCAACTCTATCCGCAGGCTGCTCACATGAGCTTCCTAAATCCCAAATCTGATCTTCCTTCTGCAACTGAGCAGGACCTGTGGGGCTCCTGGGCATGGGAGCCTTTTGAACAGCTGCTAATCAGGGAAGGGAGGGGATGCAGAGATAAGGGAGGAGCAGCCAAGAAACAATAGTGCAGCCTTGGGGCAGGGTCCCGGGTTCCGCCTCAAGGGATACACATAACAGTATCTTTGAGCTCTTTTACGGAACTAAAACCCCCAACAAATGGAAGATGTTAGCATTCTTCATTCCAGAGAAGGTAATGACCTGCTCATCAGGAGACCACCTGAGGGCAGATTAAGAAACTGCACACACCCTGATCCTTAGCAGCATCTCTGCCCTTGAACCACTGCTACAAAACTCATCACCAAATCATCCGGGGTTGGGACACAGTTTTTCACGGCACGAGCCCGCTGCGTCCTTCTTTGCCTGACAAAGCAATAAAGCTATTCTTTTTTACTTCACCCAAAACTCTGTCTCCAAGATTTGATTCAGCACTGGTGCACAGAGGCCGAGTTTTTGGCATCATTTCTCCTCCTGAAAACCCTTCAGTGTTCCCCACTGTCCTCAAATGAAGGTCAGCTGACAGCCTGGCACACTGCCTTCATTGACGGTGCTGCTTCCCGGGCGTGCCTCCTCCAGCCCCCACCCTCTGCCCTCCCAGCTCATGTTCTCGGAGCTCGAAGCACAGCAGGGCACCCTTGCCTGAGTGCTTCACCTTTGAACAAGATGCCTCCCCATCCCCTGCAGTGTCCTTCCTGCCTTGCTCGCACCAGATGCTCATTTGTCCCCCAGAACTCGGGTTCCCCAGGAGATGGTGACTTCCTCTCTGTGCTACCAGAGCATGTAGGGAGCACATGATGCATTTCTGCGGTTGCTGGTTGGTCTCTCCCCCTCGAAGTTCACAAACAGCTGAGCAGGTCAGTGTCAAGGACAAGGCTGAGGCTCTAAGTCAGAGAGGCCTGGGCTCAATTCTACATCTGCCACTCACTAAACATGTGACCTTGACCTAATTACTTAATACTGTGATCTGAATGCTTGTGTTCCCCCAACATCCATATGTTGAAACCTAACATGGGACATGGTGGTGTTAGGAGAGGGGGGCCTTGGGGAGGTGCTTAGGTCATGAGGGTGGAGCCCCCTGAATGGGATTAGTGCCCTTATAAAAGAGACCCCACACTCACCCACAAAGCTCCCTCCCCCTTTCCACCCTTCTGACTTCTTCTGCCAGCAAGAAGTCAGCTGTCTGCAACCAGAAGAGGGCCTTCACCAGAACCCGACCTTGCTGGCACCCTGATCTTGGACTTCCAGCCTCCAGAACTGTGAGATATAAATTTTGGTTCTTTATAAGCCACCCAGTCGGGTACTTTGTTATAGTAGCCCAAATAGACCACAACACTTAAGCCCTCTCAGCCCCAAAGTCTTCATTAAAAAAAGAGAAAACAGTAGCATCTACCTCATAGGGTTAATGTAAGGATTAAATAAAATACATAATACACTTAGCACAGTGCCAATTAAACACTCCATAAATGTAGCACCCATCAGTCATTATTCACTGGAACCAGCACTCCTATTCCCTTGCCCTGGCAGACATTACTAACCTACTGCAACCCTCAGCTTTGCTAGGACCTGTAGAAATCTTGACACAGCATTCCAAAAAGCCACTACTAATCAACTGTAGATGGCACATCAGGATGCCTGCCCAGTTGCCCTTTGGATCCTAGCCCTCTGATGGCAGTGCCTGGCATGGAACCTGGCACTTGGTGGGTGTTCACAATGATTATGTAAAGAATCAAGAGCATAATTGTTTATATACCTTTTGCAGCATCTCTCGTCTTCTCTTAATTATTAATTTTTGGTGGAGTTTTTTCTTTTCCTGCTTTAAGTCATTGTCCAACTTCTGTTTTATAGAAAAGACTTCTGTCTGAGCCCGCTCCAAGAGCACCCGCATCTGATCTTCATCCAAGTAGCCTGCTCTAGATGAAAAAGATGCAGAGTTAGTTAACACACTATCCAAACTCACCTGCAGCTTGACTGTGCTGTGGGTGAATGTTTATCTCCATATCAGTTTGGTTTGAATCAGAGAAATCTCTACCATCAGAACGAGCAGGAGAACAGGGAGCTAAGACGTTACTAAAATGCAGGAAGGGTAAGGTCAGCTTTTTTAGAGATGTGCAGAGAAAGCTCAGCATCCTGAGAGAAATTACAACTGGGCAAGAGTTCTTGGAGACAGCAACATTCAAGGGGACCACTGTGGGACAGATAGAATCTTCCAAGAGGAGATGGTAGATTAGGAAGCCCTAGTGACAGGAATGGCACAAGTAAAGTCCAAGAGGTAAAATGTAGGGAAAACTCGGTGTGAGGGTTAATTCTGTTTATCAACTTGACTGGCCAGGGTGCCCAGATTAAAGATCACTTCTGAGTGTGTTTGTGCAGGTGTTTCCAGGTGAGACTAATATTTGAATGGGTGGGCTCAGTAAAGCAGATGACCCTCCCCAATGTGGGTGGGCACCCAGTCCACTGAGGGCCTGAACAGAATAAAAGGTGGAGGAGTAAGGAATTCACTTTTTTTTCCTGCCTCACTGTTGAGCTGGGACATTTTATCTCATCTTCTCCTGCTCTAGGGCTGGGATTCCCCTGGTTCTCAGGCCTCTGGACTGAATTACACCACTGGCTTTCCTGGGCCTCCAGCTTGCAGATGGCAGATTTTGGGTCTTCTCAGCCTCCATAGTCACATGACACAATTCCTCATACATATCTTACTGGTTCTGTTTTTCTGTTGCTGCCACTATCACCACTACCATTCCCAGTCTGTCTGCATCCTTGGGCTGGGCCCCTTGCTTGGCATACAGCAGATTCACCATGGAAGCTTCCTGAAGGAATGAATAGGTGACTAAGCAAATGGTAGATATGCATTTCAGAAATATAAGTCTGTGCCAACCTATTAAAATAGGATTTAAAAATCAGAGGTACAGAACACTTCCCTGGTAACTGCTCCCAATGGTATAACCAGCTGTTGGGTGCTTCTGTTCCAGGCAAGGAGCTGTTTCTTTCACTCGAGTGAAAATGAATCAGGAATGGCAAGTTAACTGCAGTGACAAATTCATTAGCATCTTTGGGTGGGAAGTGTTCACATAATTTGCACCTTACCAAATCCTCATTAAAGAGGGCAAGAGAGCTGCCAAGTCCTAGTACAATTACCCAGGTAGTAGAACCAATTCATAAAAGCATGGCTTGTCCTAAGAAAGCCAACCTTATCATCATGGCCCTACTCATTTTAAAGCTTGTAACCTACAAAGAATAAATTTCATTGTTGACAATTATGCGTCTCAAAGACTAGCTGAGAAGGAACACTGTCGAAGGGCTAGAGGCTGCAGTGAGCAGCACCATTTACCTGGCTGCATGGTACCCAAGTGTTGCTGAGAAAAAATACTCAGAATCCAAGATAAGCATCTGTGTTTTTATACTTAATTCCAAAGGCCAAGACATGGAGGCAACCTAAATGTCCATTGACAGATGAATGAATGAAGAAGATGTGGCATATATATATATATATATATATATATATATATATATATATATATATATATATATATATATATATAATGGAATATTACTCAGCCATAAAAAAGAATGAAATAATGCCATTTGCAGCAACATGGATGGACCTAGAGATTATCATACTAAGTGAAGTAAGTCAGACAGAGAAAGACAAATACCATATGATGTCACTTATATGTGGAAGCTAAAATATGATACAAATGAACTTATTTACAAAACAGACTCACAGACGTAGAAAACAAACTTACGGTTGCCAAAGGGGAAAGGCGGGGAGGGATAAATTAGGAATTTGGGATTAGCAGATACACACTACTATGTATAAAATAGATAACCAACAAGGACCTACTGTATAGCACAGAGAACTATACTGAATATTTTGTAATAACTTATAAGGGAAAAGAATCTGAAAAAGAATATATATATATATATATATATATATATATATGTATGTATAACTGAACCACTGTGCTGTACACCTGAAACTAACAAGTCAACTATACTTCAATTAAAAAAAAATACAAAAATAAAAACAAACTCCTTCCCCACCCCCAAAAAAACAAAGGTGAATAAAAGAGCCAGCGGTGTCCTAGAGCTCAAGGAGAAGTGGGCTATCCCATCACACAGTTCATGAAAGACTCCACCATTGATTTCTCTATGAAATGTTTGGGATTTGCTTTAAAATAACTCAGGGCAGGGATGTATAGCTACATCAAGATTGCCCACAAGCTGTTACCTACTGAAGTTGATGATGGGCACATGTCGGCTCACTGTATGGTTGTCTCGACTATTGGGTACGTTTTAAAAATTCTGTAATGCAAAGGATTCTTCCAACTAGAGAATTCTTAAGAAATAAGTCAGGAGCAGCCAGTGCATTAGCTGAATGAACAGAAGTAGATGGTCTTTGATGAGGAATGTTGGGGCAAGGCTGTTTGTTTGCACCATTTTGGGTGGTTTGGGGGTTTTACCTCTCGTGTTTCTGGATAAGGAGGGTCAGCTGAGCAGAAGCAGTGCTAAGCAGGCCCTGCACACGGGTCTCTGATGACTGTATGTTCTGGACCAGATACTCCCTGTGGCCAAATCTTTTACTGAGATGGTATCTCTTACTAGCCTGGAAAAAGTCCATTAACTCTTCTACATTCTCCTGTTAAAAAAAAAAAATCAAGAAAGTATGCTTAAATAAAATTTAAAGAAAATTATTTCTAGTCAGTTAAAATATTACATTTCCTTTCTGAAGAAAATACACGGGAATAGAAGCCCTGTGATTAACACCTTAAATGTCCCCGCCCCAAACAAAAGCTCAGAAGAAAATTACATACTAATAAGAAATGAGGGTTTTGAAAAGTGTATTTGAGACCCAGATGGTAAAGAGTTATCAAAACAATTTTGCTTCCCTAGAAATGGAATATAAATTTCACTCAGGCATCCTTCACCCATGCACAGTCATACCTGTGACACTCCCCAAACACAGCACCAGGACAGGTGCTGAAGTTCTGGGATAAATTAGCCACCAGCTCTGACCCCAGAACTCCCACACTCATGGAGGACACGAGATGAGCCTGGTCACAGAGTAGCAAGAAGTTCTTATAATGTAAAAAGTGCATAAGAACCCAAGCAAGCACAAGAGAGTAATAATAGTCTTGCATATACTGGGTGTTTTTGCTGGGCCTGGCATTGGACCCAGAGCATTTCTCGTCCTTTGTAACTTAATTTAGGGAGAGGATACTATTATCCCCATTTCACAGATGAGGAAAGAGAGTCCATATCACACAGCTAGTAAATGACTGAGCAGGGATTTGAACTCAGCCATCTAATTCCAGGGCCTGTGTTTTAACTTCATAATAGGCTGTCTCCCAAATCCAGCTTCAACCAGTAGCATAATAATTAGACCAGCAGTAATTAAACCCACGGTAATTAAAACATCAGCCTCAGTGTACTATTCCACTGACTGGCTCTGCTGTCTTTTTTCCATCTGGGGAAATACTGTCCATGCAGTGGGTTACCCGAAAGTTCAACATTTTGTTCAATAAGAAACGTAAAATGTTTTTCTTTCCACACAAAAGCTATAATCTCTCCAGGTCCAACACCTGAGGATTTGCACTCTCCTGACAGTGAAAAGCAGAATGGTCGATGGGATATGGCCAAATGCCAGCTTCTCTCTGAGAGCTCCTGGCAGCAGAATCAATACAGCAGGAACACTGTGGTGACATTTCTATCCTCTACGGAGCTGGTTCACGTGAGTCAGCTGACCTGAGCCCTTGACATCGGGAAGCTCAGAGGCGGGATCCTCAAATACTAACCTGTCTGTGCCTTGGGACTGTCACCAGGGCTGTTACTTTTTTGTCCCCAGTATTATTAACAATAACACGTGTTCTTTCCAACATGGGGAGTGAGCCACAGCTTATCATGAGGAGCGGGCAAAACGACAGCAAAATCTGTTAATCCCTAAGTGATGCTATGGGGTCTGAATACCTACCTAGGACTTTATTTACTCTCCTAAAGTTTTACTGGGAAAAACCAAGAGCAAGACGGAGAGGCTGGCTAGCTCTCTTCATGCCAAGATGCCCAGTGCCTTCTGACAGTGGTCCTCTCTTTCCAAAAGGCTCACGAGGGCTGCCTGGTCTCCTCCTGGGACAGCTCTGATCTGTTGCAGCTCTCACTCACGAGGCCTGTGCCACGACCAGAAATCTGGTGCATAACTGCACACCAGTGATGCACTGTGTGTACAGGCACAGGTAAAATGCCTCAGGCAGGCCTCATAAAAATAGTGACAGTCTCATAAACTATTTTCACAGTCATCTAGGAATTTATTGTCTGGGTTAATGACACTCACACTCAAGCTTACATGCAAAAACACCCACAAATTCACCCAAGAATATCAAGACAAAGATGATAAACCCTAGGCATACATCACCACACACATGTGCACACACGTACATATATGCACATATATATTTATATTCTTAACCACTATATATATTAAACATATATTGTGCCAAGCACTGGCCTTCCATGAATTAGATCATTAAATCTCCATCATGCCCCTTTTAGTGTGGGGACTCTATTACCCCCATTTTACAGGTGAGGCAACTGAGTCTCAGAGAAGTTAGGCAATTTGCTTAAATTCACAGAGCTGATGGGTAGTGGAACTGGAATGAAAGTCCAGGTGAGCCTGAGTCTAAGGCCTGTGCTTCAAGCTCCCATTTGCCCTGCTTACTGGAAACTCAGCCGCCACATCAAGAGGTCGAAGGAAGACAGCGATAGTTCACTGGAACCCAGCACAAAAGAAGAGACAGGACTTAGCTCAGAAAGAGGAGAAATTTACTGAAACAGTTCAGGAAAATGACTCCTCCCTCAGAGACAGCCTCATTTGAGGCATTACCTGTATTTTAGAGTAATCTTGCAGCAGCATTTTCGCTGCCTCTGGCTTCAGTTCCCCTTTGAAAATAGCACTTTTTATCTGGGTAAAAAAGATATTGTGCAGTTCATTCCTTTGGAAAATGGCCAGCTGCCTGTGGGCCTTGGCAAAGTCTTCCTCCTGCTGCAGAGCAAGGGACCTCCTCAGGTGCTCCTGTTCCAGGCCATGGAGGGTTCGCAGGAGGCTGCTGCATTCGATAGCGGACTGTGGAGAAGAAGGGGCATGTGGGAGGTGGCACACTGGTCAGGCATGCACAGGCACATGTGTGCAACATGAGAGCACACACGTGCAGGCATGTGCACATGTACATACATACACGCACACACATGCATGCACCAACACACATGCGAACAGTGCCTATAAATGCATCCAGCAATAATGCAATACAGGCACACGTGCATGCATGTGCACATGCACACACATGTACAGAGGACACATACATGCACCATCAACATACACACATGCACAGTGCCTATCAATGCACGCAGCAGTAATGCACATACATGCACACACATTCAGGTGCACCACATGCATGCACGTGCACAGACACATACACATACACTCAGCACACAGATATGCACCACCAACACACATGTGCACACATACACATGCACAGTGCATATAAATGCACACAGCAACAAACAATGCACATACATGCACAAAGATACAGGCACACACAGCAATACAAATACAGTGCACACATGTGCACATGCACACACAAGCATGTTTGTGCACACCCACATGGAACACACACATGTGTATACACACAGGCACACACACACACTGAATGCCAAATTTGCCATGAGGAAGCTGCTAAACTCTGGGAAATGCTGTTGTAACCTGTCCTCCCTGTTATCTTAACTTATTCCAGAACCATCTCAAAGAAAAAATTCATAAGGGTGGAAATTTTCAAATCAAACTGCCTGAAAATAGCCCGCAAAATGGAAACATCAATGGACTGTGCTGTTAGGCTCTCAAGCTTATTTCCATCATCTTTCATCCTTAACTTAGATGAAGAGAAAAATACCAGCAATCAGGCCCAAGCTGATAACATTTGTGTTAAAAGCGAGACAAAGAGAAGGTAGGAAGTGGCTCCTGGGATGCCTGCACTTTATGTGGTCCAGAGGGAGGGCAGCAGGGGGGAGACACGCCTTCACTAAGTTCCTGATGCATCTGCACTCCCATTACCTCAAAAGACTCATGCCGCAGGAGGGTGTGTTAGTCATTCCACGTGCAGAGGTGGAATTCTAAGAAGGCCCCAAGATTCCTGGCCCCCGGTGTAAGACATCACAGAAATCCCCTCCCTCTGCGTGTGGACATAAACTTTGAATAGGATGGGACTGTTACTCCAGTGGTCAGATTATTATGTGGCAAAGCTGAAGGGGTCTTCTCTTCTGGAGAGAAGTAGTTATTCACAGCTGACTTGATCTAAATTACAGAATGCAAGTCACCCACAATGAGGGTGTTGGGCCCCTGGCTCTGGGCATCACAGGGATGCTCTGCTACCAGGGGAGTAGCTGGTGCCCAGGTAGGTCTATTCATCCATCCAAGTGACCTTCTATTTTGACAGTATGGAATGTGACAAGCTCCAAACCTCAATTTATTTTAATTAATAGGAATGAAACAGGGGTGAGATCCATTTGACTACTCACAGCCAGGACAAAAAGCAAGCACACAGCACACGTGTGCGCACACACACATGCATACACACGTGCTTGAGTGCACGCATGTAAATCCTAAAACGTAATTATCTGTCCTTGCTTAGAATAGTATTTCTGCTGAAGAATAAGGCATGAGGAAATGATGTGTTTGTGTCATAGTGAAATGCTCCTTGAAATAACTTTTTTTTTTTTTTTTCTTTTTGCGGTATGCGGGCCTCTCACTGTTGTGGCCTCTCCCGTTGCGGAGCACAGGCTCCGGACGCGCAGGCCCAGAGGCCATGGCTCACGGGCCCAGCCGCTCCGCGGCATATGGGATCCTCCCAGACCGGGGCACGAACCCGTATCCCCTGCATCGGCAGGCGGACTCTCAACCACTGCGCCACCAGGGAGGCCCTGAAATAACTTTTGATGGGAGTTCCCCCCATTTCCATGTATACTGTCCTCCTAAGGGGGTCCAGAGACCCACAGAAATGTTTTCATCCCCTGTTCTAGTTCAATCCTTCTGTGGCACAGATGAGAAGACTAAACCCTAAAGCAGGCCTGCCAAGCAGGGGAGGTCATGTGAGGTAGCCTGGGAAGTACTGTACTAGGGGGCACTGGAGACTGGGTTAAAGTAGAGAGAGAGCAAGCCCTGCTTACGGGGTCAGCCACTGCTCAGCCCACCAAAGGGGGCTCTGTAGGACTATGCACCTGGTGTGGCCATATCTTCCCTTTTTTTTTTTTTTTTTTTTTGCGGTACGCGGGCCTCTTACCGTTGTGGCCTCTCCCGTCGCAGAGCACAGGCTCCGGACGCACAGGCTCAGCTGCCATGGCTCACGGGTCCAGCCGCTTCGCGGCATGTGGGATCTTCCCAGACCGGGGCACGAACCTGTGTCCCCTGCATCGGCAGGCGGACTCTCAACCACTGCGCCACCAGGGAAGCCCTATCTTCCCATTTTTTTAAGAGAAGCTGAAAGTCTGGATTTTCTATCCAAAATTTTATATTTTAAATATTGGCAACAAATATGCATTTTTAAAGGTACATTAAAATAATGGTCACTCACCCCCAACTCCCTATTGAACTTTCCGGTAAAATAGACTTCTCAGAGAAATGAGGCATGTTTATCCTTCGGCTTAAAATGCCTAAAAAAGCAACTTGCATGGAGAGATTGGGAGGCATGGATCAGGACAGGGCACTTCAATCCTGGCTTGAGAATCGCAGGCCTGTGCCAGGCTGTTGTGACAACTGCTATTCGCGTGGACTCTAGGCCATCAAAAATGTGAAATCGTGTCAGGAAATTATGACTGTACTAAATGACACTCCCTGTACTCAATTTAGCAAGCTGGGCAAATTGGGAAAATGTTTTATAGAAATAAAACCCCCAGAGATGGTTACAGTGTAAGAGTTCTTGCACTTAAGGCATCTTTTCCTTTAAGACACACTCAAAGGAGTTAGGAAGCCTCTGGCAGCTCAGGGCAGGATGAGCAGCTGCTGCCTCTTCTCCAAGTAGCTGAGAAGCACGTGGATCTGGAAGAGAGTCCCCCTACAAAGTACACACACTGAACGGCCAGTGGCTGCTTGCAGGAAGCTGGGCAAGTCACTTCCCCTCTGGGCTTCTGTTTCTACAACTTGAACTGGAAAGATTTCACATCCTGTTTTATGTCATGGACTTCTTTAAAGATTACACTAAATAATGAAACTGGAGAGAACAGGGCTGACAGTGCCAAGCATCGGTCTAAGTACTATACAAGTATTGACAGTCCTATATGACAGGCATCATTATTATCCCCAGTTTAAGGATGGGGAAACCGAGACCCAAGGAGCCTGAACAATGCACCTTCTGGAGGAACAAAGTGAGATCTAAACCTAAGCCACCTGCCTTCAGAGTCTATATTTGCCACTGCCCTTAAGAGCTTCTCCAAGCAGAAACGCTTTACAGACTGTACGGGATCATATAGATATTTAAATGTGAACAGATTTCATCGCTATAGTAATTACTGGAATTCCTAAACTTTACTCAAAAAAAACTGATAGTCCTCATTTAGCTTTTTTTTAAAAAAAACAAAACAAAAAACTAATTCTTGGAGGAATGATATGACCAAAATATTTTCACGCATTTTATTTAAAGATGACCACAATAAATGAATAGATGACAAAGTCATTCTAAGATGGAATGATTTGCACAGACTGGAAGGGAAATAGCTCTGTTAACTTTTGCAGCTTTATGCTATTTTTGGAAGTGGATTTGCTCAAATAAGGAGACTTGTCTCAGGACAGGTGGCCTGGGGGGTCCATACTGATGGTGCCGCCCACCCTGAGCCCTGCACAGAGTGAGCAGGAGGACACTGTGTGTCACCCCTTCTCCATGCCCCCAACAACCAGTGTAAATAATGAGCAAACACTTAAAACTGCACTGCCGCAGGCAGTCTTTGTAACAAAAGCATTGCAAAGGCAGAAGCCCACCAGGACTACGATGCACTGTTGCGTGAGGGTGGCCGTGAGGCTTGGTGGTCGGGGCGACCTGCCTGGGTGTGAGTCTTGGTCCACCCGCGTGTCCTCAGGCAGGTGACCTTCTCCCATCTGTTTCCTCACCTGTAAATGTGGGAGCCTATCAATTCCCACTTCACTGAGTGGGTGTGAATATTTGAAGAGAAGGTCCAGGTGATGTGCTCTGAAACATTCCTGACCTTCACTGAATGCTAAGTGTGAGAGCGTTTAATGACATCTGTGATGGTAAGTGGAAACAACCATGATAGAAAGTTCAATGAACCGCATAAACCTTACTCTGTAAAAAATATATATATATATGTAAAAATAAAGCAAAAGGTTTATGCTGAAATCCGAGGACAGGAGTGGGGTCTCCTTAGCATGGTGGTGTCTCCAGGCTCAGACACACAGCAGGAACTCAACAAACAGGCTGAACGAATGTTTGTCTACTGTTGACTGGTGGAATGCATTTCAATTTTTTTCTGGGTTTTTCCTTTTATGCTTTGGAGCTGGAGTTGGCAGACTTTCAGTAAAGGCCAGATAAATATTTTAGGCTTTGCAGGACACATCAGGGTTCTGTCACATATTCGTTTTTTGTTTTTACTTTTTACAATCCTTTAGAAATGTAAAAACCATTCTCAACTCAAGGGCCAGAAAAAACAGGCCGGGCAGGATTGGACTCATGGGTCCCAGTTTGCCAACCTCTGCTTTTGAGTACTTTCCAAGCCTCCCTCATTGAATGCGTATTATTTTTATCAGAAAAAAAATATATAACAAATTGAGGAAATAAGAGAGAGAGAGACAATGAGACTGTTTGGGGCTGAATCAGTGAACAGTGTGTTTAAACACATTTTTTTAAGTGCTGGACTCAAGGAAACACAGTGCTGACCTGTGCAATCATGGATGGAGATCAGAGAGCAGGGTCAGCCAGGGGAACAGTGGTGGGCTGAACGTTTCCCCCTCTCCAAAAAGATACAGCCACATCGTAATCCCAGAACCTATGAACATGACCTTATCCGGAATAAGGGTCTTTGCAGATAATAATACAGGATCATTTAGCTAGGTCCTAAATCAAAAGATGAGTGTCCTTAAAAGAGACAAAAGTGGAGGTGACAGGATCATGGGGCCATGTTAAGACCAAGGTCAAGATTGGAGGGATGCAGCCACAAGCCGAGGAACACTTGGAGCCACCAGAAGCTGGCAGAGGCAAGGAAGGATTCTCCCCAAGAGATTTCAGAGGGGCGATGCCTGGCTGACACCTTGATTTTGGACTTTTGGCCTCCAGAACTGTGAGAGAATAAATTTCTGTTGTTTTAAGCCACGAAGTCTGTGGTCATTTGTTACAGCAGCTACAGGAAATCCATACAGGAGCCAAACAGAAAACAAGCCACACCCTAAAATGCGATGTGTGTTGAGGCGAGGGGACCCCAGCTGCAGGGGAGTGGCTGGGGGTGAGACAGCGTGAATCGCACCTCTCTGCTTTAGTGCCCAGCCCGTAGTCTGACCACAGGTGACCATCTGAGGGCCAGGCGCTGTCACCCTGATAGCTCTCTACTCACTCCCAGAGGATTTCTGTGCACGGCTGCCAGTCTGCAGAATGGAAGTTAAGAGTTCAGAAGCTCGTTCCTAAGATGTTAGACCTCCCTAGGATGACACATTTTCAGAACAGGTTACGTGGGCTCAAGTCACCAGAGGGAACCAGCCATCTCTTCCACGGAGGAAGGCAGAAATCAGACTGGATTTGGTGCGCCTGGGAAAAAACTCTGGCATGATTCCTTTCAAGACAGAAACTGACACTCTCCTAGGAAAATGAGAGCTGATCTCCTATCAACAGAGTCCAGCCCTGGGAAGGCCGAGAGGTCAGAACTCCCAGAACCGGGCACTGTGCACGGGAGCCTACTGCAGCCCACACCCGGGGCTCCTTTCCTGCATTACTTCTTCCAGCCGCTCTGAGGGGGGTTGCCCTCGGCCTTGACTCACAGACTTACAGAGGCTAGTTAAGGCCTTCTGGAGCTGAGCTGGAGTGTACTAGAATGAGTCCAGGTTTGTCTGACTCGAGAGCCCATGCTGGAGAGAACTTAGCGCGGTGCAGTCCAGACGGACACACATGTGCACTGACATCACAACCCCACTAAGCTGTGCTCTCGTGGACATGCTTTTCTGTGAATGAAGCCATTCTACTCGTCCCATGACACCCCACAGCACTGTGAACGTACCTCTATTACAACATGGCTGAATGAATTCACATTTGTTATATGCGAGAATCCTTCATTAGACTGTGAACTTCTCAAATGCAAGAACCATGTCTCAGTGTTCTCTGTACCTTCACTGCCTAGACAGTAATGATCAGTAAATGCTTTCTAAATGAATTCTGGATGGATGGTTGGAAGTGTAGATGGACAGGTGGATAGAAGGGTGGTAGGCGGATGGATGGATGGGTTGGAGGTTGGATGAATGGATGCATGGATGGGTGGTGAGTGAATAAATGGATGGATGGATGAGTACATGGACAGATAGATGGAAGGGTGGTAGGTGGGGAGAATGGATGGATGGGTGGGTGGATGGATGAATGGGCAGGTAGACGTATGTATGTATGGATGGATGGATAAATGATGAAGGAGGGAGGCAAATGAAAGCCTTCCTTTCAAAGTTGCCTTACCCGCTCACTAACACGTTTCAGAACCTCTTCTGCTTCCTCCATTGCTGCCATCTCCCTCTGGTACTGGCTTTCTGTCTTCTTTCTTGTTTCCAGGTCACACTCAGCTGTCAAGGCCACCATCTTCCGATCATACTCGTCTTGAATTTCTTTCTCCAGCAACAGAAACTGCTTTTTGAAAACAGCACCCATCCTCCTCTCTACCTGAGGGGAGAGATGGCCACTGCTGGTCAGATTTTTCAGTAGAAGAGCAATGATATCTTTGCTGATTTGGGTTCGACAAGCTTCCAGATCTGAGTCTGCCCGATTCAGGGTTGCAATTTCCAGCCTGGGAAACACAAAGGTCAAGAGAATTCCATTACATAAAATCACAGCAGAAACCAAAGGTCCCTCAGAGCTCTGAGGTTTTAACTTATTTGTAAAGTAAGGTCTTTCTTTTTTTCCTTTTCCTTCTCTTCCTTTTCTCCCTCTCTTCTGCTCCATCCAGTTATTGAAGGACAGTGACTAAATTAGCAGAATATTATTTAGTAAATTTGCAGGGTACCATGTTGGAAACTACAAGGAATATAATTAATATAAGACATCGTCTTTGTCAACAAGCAACAAGTCAACAAAAACAAGAAGACCAGGAGAAAAATGGCTAAATATTTGGAGGATTTGAAATATTAGGTTCATTTTACTTTTTTCCAATTAAAAATTAATTTATAGATATGTCAAGTAAATGTAATGTAATACCCTGGATGGAATCCTGGAACAGAAAAAGGACATTAAGTAAAAACTAGGGAAATCTGAATGAGTATGGACTTTAGTTAATAATAATGTATCAGTATTGGGTCATTAATTTTAACAAATGTACCATAGTAATAGAAGATTTTAATATCAGGGGAAACTAGGTACAGGGTATGTAGGAACTCTCTGTACTATCTTCTCAGTTGTTCTGTAAATCTAAAACTGCTCTAAAAATGAAGTCTACTCAAGAAATATTTGTGAGATACTTCACAGGGTCACAGGTTCTAAAACTTGATTTTAATGTTGTAATGGTGGTTGTACAACTATATATACTTACACATATATATCAGACTGTACTCTTAATGTGGGTGAATTTTATGGTTTGTTGGTTATACCTTTATAAAACTAATACAAGATGCACAGGACAAAACTACGTCCATAATAGAAAAATCTGGAAAATAAACACAGAAAAAGACTTCATTCACTGTAGGTCTATCACCCAATCAAAACCAATGGAGGTATTTTGTTGTATTTGCTTCCAGTTTTTTTTTTTTTGTCTACACATATTTTTCCCATGGATGTATATTGTTTACATAGATGCAAGTATAGTTTTATCCTGTTTTCAATTAATGTTGTAACAGGCATCTTCCAGTTGTATTTAAAAACTGTAAAAGTTTCCTTTATGATGGTTGCAAAATACTTCATGATGTGGTATACAATGATTCAATTAACCATTCTTCTAGTGGTGCACATTTGGGTTACTTGCAAAATTCAAAGTCTAAGATAACCTGAAGTGAACATCTTTGTAAAGAGTTTTTGATATTCACAATGATTTTTTTCAGTATGATTTCTACAAAGGGAATCACTGGGTCAAATGCTAGCAATATTTTAAGCCTCTTAGGGCATCCTGCCAAACTGCTTTCCAAAAGTTCCCCAGCAATGCAGTAGTATCCTTATTTCACCCCTCCCTGTAAAATGTTTAAATATATTTAATAATTTGATAGGGGAAAATGGCATCTGACTGTAAAGATAAAAGGGTTTTAAGAAAATTTTATTATGGGGCTTCCCTGGTGGCGCAATGGTTAAGAATCCGCCTGCCAATGCAGGGAACACGGGTTCAAGCCCTGGTCCAGGAAGATCCCACATGCAGCGGAGCAACTAAGCCCATAGGCCACAACTACTTAGCCTGCACTCTAGAGCACGCGAGCCACAACTACTGAGCCCGTGTGTCACAACTACTGAAGCCCGTGGGCCTAGAGCCCGTGCTCCGCAACAAGAGAAGCCACTGCAATGAGAAGCCCGTGCACCACAATGAAGAGTAGCCCCCGCTCACCACAACTAGAGAAAGCCCGTGCGCAGCAACAAAGACCCAATGCAGCCAAAAATAAGTAACTAAAATAAATAAAAATTTTAAAAAATTATGAAAAGAAAAAAAAGAAAACTTTATTCTGGAAATTTTCAGGCACTTAAAGTAGGTAGAATAATCAGACTCCCAATGTAATCATTACTCAACTTGGAAAACTGTCAATATTTGCCAATCTTGTTTTAGTTACTCCCTTCAAAGTTTGCTTAGCATTTTAAAGCAAACCCCAGATTTTTCATTTTACCTTTAATTTCCTCAGTATGCATCGTTAACTGTCAACTATATATATATATATATATATATATATATATATACACACATGTGCCTATGTATGTCTATATATGTGTATATATGTGTTTATGTATATCAGTTTTGCCTAATCTTGATGTCATTATCATATCCAATATCATTTAACCATATTATATTTAAAGTGTTAACAATAATTCCAATAATTAATATTAGTCATTATTCAAACTACCTCAAGTGTCCCAAAATAATTTTTACAGTTGAAAGTTTAATTCAAGAACCAAACAAATTCCCACAATGTTGACTAAGTCCACTTTATTCTATATCATTCTGCCCTTCCATTTTCCCTTCCATGATTTGTTGGGGAAACCAGGTCATTCATCCTGCAGAATGTCCCACATTGTGGACTTGGCTGATTGCTTCCAAAGGGTGTCATTGTTCCTCTATCCCTTGTATTTCCACAAACTACTAGTTAGATCTAAGGTCTTGATTAGAGTCAGATTAAATTTGTTTTTTAAAAATGTACCATAAGTAGTACTGTGTGCTTCCTGTAGGATCATACAATGGGTAAATACTAAGATGGCTCACAGGTTCAAGTGGTGCCAGCATGATCCCTATATTATGAAATTCCCTATCTACCTTTCACCTAATGGTTTTAGTATACATTGTAATTGTTACCTAGATCCATGATATCACTAGGGGTTGAAAAATCACACTTTCTAATTCTATCATTTCTTCTGTATTTTTTTAAGCTGGAATTCTTCACAAAGAACTTTCTCTCCTCAATAATGCAGTTACTCTGACATAAAGCTTATAATTATGATAGATGTTTGATTCTTTGCTAGTTAAAGAGCTGGTGTCATAGCAACCTCCAATGGTGACAAATGAGTTGGGGTCTGTTTGTTCATTGGTTTATTTGCTTGTTTTGGTATGAGAGCAAAAGGTTAATAAAACTTTTTCCAACTTCCTGAGAACCTGAGCTTTGGCTTTTACCTGAAAACCTCAGAAGGGCAAGAACATCAAATGTCATAAAAAATGAAGCCTGATTGGTAAATTACATCTGGATGGGAGGACCTGTAAATGAACCATAAATCCTAACAGGGAAGCGGACACTGTGCTTTGAACTTCCCCGAGTGAGGTCATCCTTGGACCTGGGCATGTCCCTTGTGGAAATGCTGGAAGCCATGCCCGCGAGTTATTACAAAAGATGCTGGCAACTCTGGGGTATGAAGCGTTTAAGCCAGGAAGGCTCCCAGAGCTGCCTGATGCAGACTGAATCTCCTTGCACTAGAGCTGTGTGACTTGGGGAGAAAATACCTCCTGGACAGCTATAGGTTGCAGCGTGACCTGAGGCAAGGGCACCCACAGAAGACTGTCTAATGCTGCCCTCACAGTGGACACGTACACTGTGTTCCTGCCCTCAAGTTACATAGAAGGGGTCAAGTGTGGCCTATGGGAGTCTGAAGAGTGCAAATGTTGAGCTGAATCTAGGAAGACCCCATGCCTCTGCGTAGAATCACTATGAAATTGTATATATTTGGTGGGTTTCAATCGACTAGAGCCATTATTCTTTTTAATGCTCAAATTTTACCATCTTAGATCGAAATGTCTCCCGTGTCCTTTAGACCAAATTAATCTAGTTTTAAACAACAGCTCCTTCATTTCGTTCTTTCATTTCCTCAATGGGTACTTACTGAACATGGCATGTGTGGAGAGTGTTTGCAGGTTACAAAGCAAGGAAAAGCAAAGAGATGCCTCCAGGTGGTGTGTGCATGGTTAAATATCCAAGGAACCAAACAAACCATGTTCTACAGTCTCAGAAAAGAATTACTTCTCTACTGAGACAGACAAAATAGATTTCACACCTTTAATGAAGCTTTTTGTGGTAGACAAAATAATGCCCCCTGCAAAGATGTTCATGTCCTAATCCCCAGAGGCTGTGAATCTGTTAGGTGACATGGTAAAGGAGAAATAAGGTTGCAGATGGAACTAAGGCTGCTAATCAGCCCACCTTACACCAGAGATTGATAACAAGGTCTTTAAAAGCGGGGGTAGGGGGGTAGGAGTGATGGGATCATCAGCTTTGAAGATGGAGGAAGGGGTCACGAGCCTCGGAATGTAGGCAGCTTCAAGAGGCTGGAAAAGGCAACGAAATGGATTCTCCCCTACAGTTGACATCTTGATTTTTCCTAGCGAGGCCCATATTGGACTTTGATGTCCAGAACTGTAAGATAATACATTTCTGTTGTTTTAAGCCACCAAGTTTGTGGTCACTTGTTACAGCTGGATATGAAACTCATACACCTTATCTGACTCACTCCATCCATCCATCATTCATTCATTCATTTATTAACTTGTATAAGAAAATGGGTGGCTGCCTATTGGGTAAACTGCAAGTGCTTTACCAGGTACATGGGGATTGAAATGAACAGGAGGACATTTCCATAAGTTCTTTGCTGTTAAATCACTTCCTAGCTTAAGCGAGCTGGGTAAAGGACTCGGCTTCCCCATTGCACAATGGGGACCAACCTCATAGGTAGTTGTTCAGGGCTAAAAGAGATAAGATATAGAAAACACATGGTGCGGAGTCTGGCATTTTGTTGTTTCTAAATACAGTAGTTTCCTTATTCTTTTCTATTCTCTCTCCCAGGAAATTGGTGGCAGAAGAGAGTCAGTCCTCACAGCTCACCCTTCCCGATCCCCTGGGAACACAAGCTCACAGGCACTTTCTGTTTTAATAGTATTAACGTTAATCCCCATGGATAAACTCTCAGAAGTAACAATAAAACTGTCAGGGTGTTCCAAAGCCACAAAAGAAAGAAAAATGTCCCTTTAAACCAATTAAAATAGCATGCAATTAATGAAAGTATCATCTGTTAATGTCCCAACCAGCAACAGAAGAACAAAATGCATATTAAGAATGCATAGTTTGCATACAGGATCGGATCCACTGGTAAAATTCTCATCACCCCCTATGGTACTTTTAATTATTTAGACAACAATGAAATACACATATTTTCCCACTCCCCCCCTCCAAAAGTCCCTAATGCCTCCATGAAACAAAGACATTTTGAGTTGCACAGGCTGGACTGGGATTCTTCATCTTCTTTACTACTTCAACAAGTTGGCAAAGTTAGCAAGATTCAAATGCTTCTTTCCTAGAGAACATTTAATTTTTTCAGGTCACAAAAGTGTCAGCTTTTGTCACTGTACTTTAGAGAGGAATGTACTTAACACCGGCCATGTAGGGACCATAAATCATATTTATATCCAATCAATTTGAGGGCCTGGACAATAAGAATTCAGGGGAAAATACCTCCTGGATATCCTCACTGTCAAAACTGTAATGGCAGGTTAAATCAGAGTAAAACTAATTACTGTGTGTGAGTCAAACACTGGTTAAAGTTATGATAAACCCTAAATTTTTTAGTTTGGTATAAACTCAAATAGATTGTCAGATCCAGGGTCAACATCCTTGTCTTTGACTTTTTCCTCTTAAAGATCTCTTGGTTTAGAAGTCAGCTTGGGCCCTCCCTCTCCAAGCTTGAGGCAGACAGAGGCTCATTAACTCCTTCCATCCTGGCATTTCCACATCACTGCCCACTCCCCACCCCCTCGGTGGCCAGACCTGATGGGACAGCTCTGGAACAGGCGAAAATTATAAGGGAGAGTTCCTCTCTCCACTTGGCTGTTTCCCAAGAGATGGTGTTTCACTATGTCTGAAAACATCATGAACTCGGGAGTCACGCCAACTTAGCTTCCAATCTCAGCTCCCCCTCTCAGGCGCTGGGTGACTCAGGTGAGTTATCTGATGTCTCTGATCCTAGATCCCTAGTTGGTTAGTAAGAATATTATCACCCATGCCAAATGAAGGCCACTGAGATGCACATGAACTTACCTACAAAACAGAAACAGACTCACAGACATAGAGAACAGACCTGTGGTTGCCAAGGGCAAGGGGGTTGGGGGAAGGAAGGATTGGGAGTTTGGGATTAGCAGATGCAAATTATTATATATAGGATGGATAAACAACAAGGTCCTACTGTACAGCCCTGGGAACTATAGTCGATATCCTGTAATAAATCATAATGGAAAAGAATATGAAAAAGAATGTATTTATGTATAACTGAGTTGCTTTGCTGTACAGCAGAACTTAACATTGTAAATCAACTGTACTTCAATAAAATACATTCTTAAAAAAATGAAGGTCATTGAGAGGATTAATAGTGCCTTTTATGCACAGGCTTTGTTTTAATAGCTTGATGGATATCAAGCCATTTAATCCCCATGATGCTCTTATAAGGTCGGTGAAGAAACTGAGACACAGAAGAATTACCTTGTTGTAAGTCACAATGCTATTAGGTAGCAGAACTGGGATCTGAGGCCATGACACGTGGCTCCAGAGTCCTGGCTCTAAACTCTGCCCCACTGCCTCACACGGACACGCACAAAGCACTTAGCCGGTGCCCGGCACAAAACAGATGCTGAAAAATGTTACTTCACATTGTTGTTGCTGTGGTTATGGCCATCAGAGTCTTCCTTGGTGTCATTCTTTATGGCAAAGAAAAAAACATTTGAAGGGAACATAAACAGATGGATAGATGGATGGAGAAGTGGAGAGATGAACGTTACATAAATAGGTAGATTACATTTGAAATTCTTATCTGTATAGCTGGATCTTGCTCTACCTGGAGATTAGATGGCAGTGATGGGAAAGAAAATATAAGGTGGAACATGTAAAGATGGCTTTAGAAATGAGATCAACCTTGGACCTCAGCTAAGTCATCTTTCCAACCAGCGCCCAGGTGTCCTCATTCTTTCCTGCAGAAGTCCCCCAGCCACCACCCTGCACACGCATGGTGAGGGGTGCTAACTGCGTCTCCAGGTGGGCTTTCCATCATGGGAGAGCTCAGACAGTCAGAATGGTCTTCTTCATAATCCACTAGAAGCCACCTCCCTAAAATGTCTATTGTTGTTCCAGGTTCCACCATCTTCATGATGATTTCAGAGGTATCTGGCAATGGTGACCATGTGTACACTATTTCCAGTTGTGGGCAGATGACACGGGTTTACCAAGAGCAACAGGAGGCTGGCAAAGCCGGGGTCACTGAAAAGAATGGATTGAGGGTCCGGGATGGACGTGAGGTGAGTGCAGGTGGCCGGTGAAGGCATGGCAACGACCAGGAATTGGGTGGTGAAAGTGAGACGGAGAGAGGGGAGAGGTCTGGGAGAGAGAGGTGAGGGGCCCCAAGGAGAGGCCGTGTCGGGATGACGCCCACAGTTCACCAGGCTGTTTGCTTGCTCACGTGGAACCTTGAATGGGGACTCCTGGTTAAAGATGAGGAGGGCCTTTCAAGGACTACAAGCTGCTTACACTGAGATGGACGACTTACTGGTTTCCTGGAGCTGCTGTAACAGAGTCTCACAGACCAGGTGGCTCAGGACAACAGAAACGTCTTGTGTCACAGATCTGGAGGCCAGAAGTCTGGATCAAGAGGCAGGAAGCTATGCAGGGGGATTCAAACCCTCAGGAGCATCGTTCAGGCAGTGAGGGCTCGGAGTTGCAGATGAATGGTCCAGGGTAAGAGAGACAGAGGGCTGGAGGGTTTGCAGTTTTACATGGGGAACCTTGGGACTCGGCCCAGAACCAACTAGACGATGCACGGTTTGGGCACATGGGTCTCCAGGAGAAGCTCTCGAACTATTAGGCATCAGAATGACCAGAATGACTTCAAGTCATGTTAAGATGCAGATTCCCAGCACTACTCTCAGATTCTGATTCCAAAGAAATGGATTAAGGTGCTGTATTGGTTTTCTAGGACTGCCTTAACAAAGTACCACAAACCAGGTGGCTTCAAACAACAGAAATGTATTCTCTCCCACTTCTGGAGGCCAGAGTCTAAAGTCAAGGTGTCCACGGGGTTGGTTCCTTCTGAGGACCATGAAGGAGAATCTGTCCCATACCTCTCTCCCAGCTTCTGGTGTTGCCAGCAGTCTTTGGCATTCCTTGGCTTGTAGAGGCATCACTAGTCTTTACCTCTGTCTTCACATGATGTTCTCCCTTTCTGTTTCTGTGTCCAAATTTCCCTCTTATGAGGACACCAGTCATAATGGCATCTTAACTTAATTGTATCTGTAAAGATTCTATTTCCAAATAAAGTCATATTCACTGGTGCTGGGATTTAGGACTTCAATATATCTTTTTGCAAGGACACAATTCAAGCTCTAACAGCAGCCTCCCAAGGATGGAAGCCCCTCACTGTCAATGAGATATCCAAGTAAAAATGGGTTGACCATCTGTTGGGTGTACTAGAGACAATGGAATGGAGCAGGACCCCATGGTCCTTGCCCTCCATGTCCTCCACCTGACTCTTATCTATAGAAAAACTTTAGCCAAAGAATAAAATTAATCAGAGAGGGCTTCCCTGGTGGCGCAGTGGTTGAGAGTCCGCCTGCCGATGCAGGGAACGTGCGTTTGTGCCCCGGTCCGGGAAGATCCCACATGCCGTGGAGTGGCTGGGCCTGTGAGCCATGGTCGCTGAGCCTGCACATCCGGAGCCTGTGCTCCGAAACGGGAGAGGCCACAACAGTGAGAGGCCTGCATACCGCAAAATAATAATAATAATAATAATAATAATCAGAGAGTGAGAAAATGCAGAAGCAAAGGAAAACAGTCAAACATGACCAAATAAAAACAGTTCAGTCATTAAGCAAAGTCAAGGACTTTTAGTTCTTCTTCAAGGGCTATAGATAATATTCTGAGCCATGGCCATATCCTGTGAGCTGTTCTGTAGATACTGAAACCCCTGCCAGGTGGAAGAAGTTAACTACATGATGATCAGACTGTAGCCATGACATAAGCTGCCACAATTCTGAGAACTAGCCTCAAAGAAATGGGAACAAACTGACCCGGAAACTGAAGATTAACTGTACTTAAAACAATCAAGATGATGCTGATCAGACCACTGCATGACCAATTTCCAGATGACTGTCAGAGCTGACTGTGCCGTTTCTGCATATTGTCCCCTCCCTCCACCTATACACCCCTGAAAATTCCCTTCAAAAGCTCCTGTCCACTGTTTGTCAGGGGAGAGTTGGCCTTTGGACACGAGTCTGCCTTCTCCCCCAGTTGCTGGCCTCCAAAATAAACGAAACTTTCCTTTCCACCCACCTTGCCTCTAGAGTATTGGCTTCCAAGCAGCGAGTAGCTGACCTAACTTTTGGTAACAAGAATACTTTTTCCCTGGCCAAGAATTTAGACCAGATGACCTCTAAGATCCTTTGCAGCATCAAAACTCTAACCTTCTATTCTCCCAGGAAAGTAGAAATCACTTTATACTTGATGTTAGCTAACAGATGATCAGCAATTTGTGAAAATCGTTTTCACCTCACATCTGTCCTTTCACTAGTTTGTAAGGGTGTACTCTTACATAACCAAGAAAGCTTATTTTCCCACTCATTGACGCATACATATAAAATGTGCCCTTTGTTGCTCATTTAACCTTCACCACATCCCAACATTTCATGACAACCACCTCCAAGGTGTGCCATCCTGGCAGCCTCGAGGGAATGTCCAGCCCCTCATGAGCTCAACCACCACTGTTTCAGGAGGTGAATGAATTTCTGGGCTTTTTATTGTCGCACTTGCACAGAGTTAACGATTTTTCACTTTACGTGCACTGGACACAATCACAGTATTAATCCTATTCTTGTTCACTCATTCACCAACATTTACTGAGCACTTGGGGTGACTTTTCCACTTCTCGGGACTGGTTCTGATTACAGGGCAGACACGTGCTAAGGACAAGGAGATAAAACTTCACGGTGCCCAGCACGGTGTGGAATCATATATTTTTCCATGTGGTTCTCTGCTGATTGCCTGTCTCCCTCACTAGACTATAAGCCCCCAGGGCCAGGACCCTGCCTGTTGAGCTCACCCTTGCATTTCCAGCCCCTTGTCACCTACTGTAGACTGAACGACTGCCTGGCATGTGTGGGCAGCAGGATAAGGAGTCAGGAGTCACCGAGGAAATGCTGTCCATTTTTGCAAAATCCATGAAACTGAGCCATAGAAAGAAACCGTGGGGTTCAGTGGGCAGAATAGAGCCAAGAGCTAAAATGACTGGAAACAGGTGAATCACTTACTATGAGCCAGGCATCCCCACACTCAGGTCTGGGTGTGTGGGAGCTCATTAAACCTTCACCATCCCCGTGTTCAGATGAGGACACTGATGCACAGGAAGGTTACGGGTTGTGGTCAAGGCCATTAAATGATTAAATGGCGGAGCCAAGAGTGGGGAAGAACCTTGCAACTCAAGCAGCCCTGTGCTAAGCCCAGGCGACCTCCTCTGCCAACCAGACAAAAAGACACAACTACACCTTCAACGTATGAAGAGTTGTCCAACCTCACACATTATAAGAAAAGTGAAAAATTAGAGCTCCAGGGAGGTGCCATGGTTTCCTATCAGACCGACACAGGTAGAAAGATCAGCTGCCCCTATGACTAGGATGTGGGAAAGAGAGGATCTCAAACACTGGGGGTGGCAAACTGGTCTGGCCTCTATGGTGGGTAACACCTGTTTTTAAAAATACACACTAATGCAGCAACTTGACTTTGAAGAATTCATGCTACAGATGACCTTGCACACGTGCATAAAGACGTCTGTGCCGGACAGGCACCGCAGCACTGTGGGAGGGTGTGGTTAAGATGGTAGGCTCTGGGGGCTTCCCTGGTGGCGCAGTGGTTGAGAGTCCACCTGCCGATGCAGGGGACACGGGTTTGTGCCCCGGTCCGGGAAGATCCCACATGTCACAGAGCGGCTGGGCCCGTGAGCCATGGCCGCTGAGCCTGCGCGTCCAGAACCTGGGCTCCGCAATGGGAGAGGCCACAGCAGTGAGAGGCCCGCGTACCGCAAAAAAAAAAAGATGGTAGCCTCTGGACGCATGTCCTGACCACACCTCCTACTTGCCTTGTGACCTCTGGAAAGTGACTTAAACTCTCTGGGCTTTAGTTTCCTCATCTGTAAACAGTACTTAGCTCAGAGGCTGCTCTGAAGGGTAAATATGTTAATGTCAATGTCAATAAAACAACCAGATCAGTGTCTCATTCATATTCTCCAAAAATTCAGTTATGATTACTGTTATTGGAATATTATGCAGCCACTTAAAAGAGCAAGGTCACTGTGTAGGTATAGATCTCCAAGACTGCTGCAAAGTGGGAGAAAAGGGAGCAAAACAGTGGGTAAAGTATGTGATTATTTTGCATTTTAATAAAGGAGTATATGTGTAAATATACATATAGTCATAGATGATCTCCAAAGGGTACATGACATGGGTAATAGACTGCCTTTGCCTCTGGGGATGACAACCAGAGTGCAGGTGATGAGAAGACAATTTGGTTTTTACAGTATGGCCTCTTCTGTCATTCTAGTTCTTGGCCATGTTCATTAGTTACTATTCAAAAAATTGAGTAAAGAAACAGAAAAAAAGCAAACATGGATGTTATCAGAGTCAGGGACTACGTGTCCCTGCAGGACAGAATGAATTTCTGGGTCGCTTCTGACAACCTCTCTTCTGGCCACTCTCTGTGACCGGTGCCAGACCAATGTGGATAGTGATGCCAAGATGGTGGCCCAGGACAGGGCCTCAGAAGTTGGCTAGAAGCACCACCACACCCAAAGCACCCAGCCCTACCTGCCAGCACACACAAACTTCCACGAACTAGTGTCCATCACTGCAGTTGACTGATGGCCTGTGCTGGGGAGGGGCCATGTGCCTTTTCCCCCTGCTTACGGCCCTTCCACGTGGAGAAGATCTGGGAGCGGAAGTGATGGAGGACCGAAGCAGGAATCCCCTGCAGTCAGTTTTAGGGAGAGGCCTGCAGTGGGGCTGGCTATGCTTCCAGATAAAAGCCACATCCTCCAGCCTAGCTTTTCTAAGTAATAAAAGTGATGGGGCTTCCCTGGTGGCGCAGTGGTTGACAGTCCGCCTGCCGATGCAGGGGACGCAGGTTCGTGCCCCGGTCTGGGAAGATCCCACATGTCGCGGAGCGGCTGGGCCTGTGAGCCATGGCCGCTGAGCCTGCGTGTCCGGAGCCTGTGCTCCGCAACGGGAGAGGCCACAGCAGTGAGAGGCCCACGTACCACCAAAAAAAAAAAAAAAGTGATGGGTGATTTTTCTGGCTGGACTGGACAACATGCCTGATGTATGTCTTATCTCCCAATTGTCTCAGAACTCAAGGTGGTGGGAGATGGGAGCTGTTTACTGACCCTTCAGACACGCCCAACTGTTGAGATGATTCCTGTTATGTCTAAGAAACTCCTAAGAGGATGCATGAACCTCGTGATTTGGAAGGGGTGTTGTGAGGAAGGTGAGATGCTGAGTCAGAGAGCACACCCGTCACAGCCTGCAGTTGTTAAATGGACCATTTGTAACTCCTTGGCACACAGCAGAGGGGCTGCAGTGGGGGTGAGGGTGCTAGTCGATGATCATCCCAGCCTGCACCGTCTCACTGCGCTGCATTTAGTCATCTGGGTTGATTCTCCCCGTAGATGGCTGCATGGTGGGTCTTCGTTTGGTTTGGCTTCCTCTCCAGCACCTCACCCAGCTCTGCGCCAAGCACTCAGCGGGAGCTCGGTAAACACTTGCCGAAAGAAGGTGTCTGTGGGACACAGAACTTCTCCGACAAACACCTGGCTGCGAAGACGAGTGAGGGTCACCATGGAAACCAGACTGGCACTGCTGCTGCTCTGCTCAGCAGCAGTCTCATTATGTCCCCATGAAAATCCCCCTCTGGCTGGTCGGGCACTGCTGGGACCCAGGGGCAAGGCACAGGTGTGAGGACAGGGCTGCTTTCTGCCTCAGCCGGCCTGTGTAACAAGATGCTTGACCATTTGATGCTCTAGGTGAATTTGGTCCTTCCAGAAGTCCAGGAACGGCCCAGGCTTGGGTTATTTTCTTAAGAGCCCATTCACTTCCTGACAATGTCTCAATGACCCTTCAACATCCGGTGTGAATTTCACCCACTCATTCATTCACAAGACGATGGCTGACGCTTACCTAGTACCACCAGACTGGTTCCCTCCGAGGGCTCAGGGTCTAATGTGGAAACAGACACACAATGTGGGCATCACAAAACCATGTGGTGAGGGCCCGACGGGGGCCCAGGGGTGGGAGCACGGGTGACTCTTGTTTGTGTCCCCACCATGTGGCACGGATTCTGATACATACTAGATGCTTAATCAATACACGAAGAAAACAAAAATGAAGGAAGCAAAAGGAAAGAAGGAAGGGAGGGGGGAAGGAGAGGAAGGGAGCGGGGAGGGGAGGAGAGGGAAGGGAAAGAGGTATCCTCAAAGTCATTTAGAATTTGGGAAGAAAAGAGGAGGGAGTTATTTACTGGCCTCCTAAAACCCACCACGACCCCACTAGCCTCCAGTGGGACATCCGGCCCCAGGCGACGAGGTGCGATTCTTCAAGGCCGTAAGTATTTCCTGAACCCCTGCCACCTGCAAGCTGCCACTTTTATCTCAGTCCCACTGAGGGAAGTGGGGAAGCTGTACCATGAGGGGGAAGGCTGCCCCCACCTGGATCAGGACCCCTTTCCCTCCTGGGGAGTCTCCTTTGGCTTATTTTGAGAAGACTCTCCATCAAATGCTTTGTAGACAATGAGGAAGCACCAGAGGGTACCCAGCCTTGGTGTCAGAAGACTCAGATTTGAGCCCTGGACCAACTACTTCTTAATAGAGAGAAGACCGTTTCCAACAGCGCTTTTCTGAAGAGAACCCTCAGGAACATTCCAGAAACAATGCTATAACCCACCTCCTTGAAACCCCCAACCCACAGACCCCCTCCTCTTACTTCTTCATGAGACCCCTCAAGTCTCCACTCCCTTCCTCATTCTTTTGAGATTTCCTGATCATTTCCTGGAATAATGGCCACCCAAAGATATCAGGTCCTAATCCCTGGAATCTGTAAATGTGGCCTTATTTGAAAAAAGGATCTTTGCTGATGTAAGTGAATAATCATGACTGGGGAGACCATCCTGGATTATCTGGTGAGCCCTCAGTCCAATCACGAGTGTCTTCCTAGGAACAGGCAGAGGGATTGGATACATACAGTAGAGGAGGAGGCCACGTGGGGGAGAGATTGGAGTGATACGGCCACAAGTGAAGGACTGCTGGCTGCCCTCTGATGCTGGAAGAGGCAGGAATGACTCTCCCCAGGAGTATCTGCAGGCACTGCAACCCTTCAACACCTTGACTTCAGCCCAGTGAAACCGACCTTGGACTTCCAGCCTCCAGAACTGTGAGACAATAAGTTTCTGCTGCTTGAAGTCATCGTTTACAGTACTTTTTTTTTTTTTTTTTTTTTTTTTTTTGCAGTACTTGGGCCTCTTACTGTTGTGGCCTCTCCCTTTGTGGAGCACAGGCTCCGGACGCGCAGGCTCAGCGGCCATGGCTCACGGGCCCAGACGCTCTGCGGCATGTGGGATCTTCCTGGACCGGGGCACGAACCCGTGTCCCCTGCATCGGCAGGCGGACTCTCAACCACTGCACCACCAGGGAAGCCCTATAGTACTTTGTTAGAGCAGCCACAAGAGAATACCACATTCCCCTCGTCCCTCTCCTGCTCACCTGGAAAAGACCTTTCTGTGCAGAGCAAGGGACCAGCCATTATCCTAGCACTCTCTGAGGCAGGCACAGTTATCCCCATTTTACAGAAAAGGCAACCAGAGTCACCCAATTGCAAGTGGCAGAACTCGGACCCCAAGCAGGAGGCCCAGCTGCTCAGCCTGAGTTCCTAAACCCTGGGCTCTACAACCAACCTTCCACTGTCTCTGCATCCACCCAGAGTGCTTTAAGCATTTCCCTCTCATGGGCCCATGTTCTCCTTAAGCTTCGGCTCCATTTCTCTGCTCCCCTTCATAGCAAAGCACGTTGAAGGAGCTGCCCATACTTCTTGTCACCATTCTACTCACTCTGTTCTGGTTTCCTGTCCCTGCCTCTCCCCCAGAGCTGCTCTGATCATCAATGGTATTCCGGTAGCTGAAAGCAAGACACTTGACTGAATTCCAGGCAATATCAGACATGGTCAGTCACCCCTTTTTTCTAGGACCCCTTTTCTCTTGACTTTCCAGACCTCCTTGTTCTCCTGGGTTCCTCTTACTTTTCTCACTTCTAAATGCTGGCATTCCTTAGGGGATCGTCCTGGTTCCCTTCCTTCCCTGTCCTCTCCCATAAGTTCCCCCATCAACCCCCATCTCTACCTAGCACCTCCATCCAGACTTTCAGCCAATAACAGACCTACACAGCTGACTGCCCACCTGACACCTCCATGTGGGTGTCTCAAAGGCATCTGTCAGTCACCATGTCCAAAACTGACTTCCAATCTTTTCCTCAAAATGCAATCCTGCCCTCTCCTTCCTCATCTTACGAAATAGCACCACATTCTCCCAGTTGGTCAGGCTGAAACTTCGGCATCATCCTTGATGGCTCTTTCTCCCTCAAACCCCATTCTCAATCCATCATCAGGTCCTGCTGAGTCTCCCTCATCATTCCTCAATTCCACGAGTATATATGGAACCTGTAGGATGGACGTCGGACAGACCTACATCCTAGGGGTTCTAGTTTGAGTAGCCTTGCACCTTCTAATCTTTGCCATCAAATTAACCAACAGTGATTGTAAAAAACATCATATGGTTGGTACATAAAAAACTACTCAATACTGGCAGACCTCGTTTTATTGGGCTCTGCTTTACTGAGCTTCATAGCTACAGTATTTTTTTACAAATTGAAGGTTTGTGGCAACCCTGTGTTGAGCAAGTCTATCGGTGGTATTTTTCTAATATCATTTGTTCACTTCCTGTCTCTGTGTCGCATTTTGGTATTCTCGCAATATGTCCGATTTTTTCATCATTATTATATTTGTTAAGGTGACCTGTGATCAGTGATCTCTGATGATACTATTGTAATTGTTTTGGGGCGCCACGAATGGCGCCCATACAAGATGGCAAACTTAACCAATACCGTGTGTGTTCTGACTGCTCCACAGACTGGCCATTCCCTCGTCTCTCTCTCCATCTCTTCGGGCCTCCCTATCCCCTGAGACACAACAATACTGAAATAAGGCCAATTAATAACCTGTAACAGGGAAGAGCCAATTTTGACTCCACGTTGGATCCTTTTCTTTGACTTTAGCTTTTGCTTTTTTTGCTTTTGTTATTATAATCATACATAATGGCCTGCTTCAGGGAACCCTACCCACCTGTGGTTGGCTGCAAGAAAGAAGAAATTAACACATCCTTTCCCCCCTCCCCTAGGCTGGCCATTCCAGGAGATGTTTTGCAAGACTGAGGGCCCTTTTTACTTTACTTCCTCTCCACCTCTCCCTCTCTATTCTGCCCTTTTACTTTACCTCCCTCTCTGATTCTATAAAAGAAACTGGCATCCAGACCCCTACAAAATGGTTTTTTGGGGGACCCTAGTCCACCATCTTCTCGGTCTGCCGGTTTTCTGAATAAAGTCATGTTCCTTGTCTCAACACCTCGTCTCCAATTTATTGGCCTGTTGTACAGTGAGCAGAGCGCGCTTGGACTCGGTAACAGCCCCACAATGGCCTCTAAGGGTTCAAGTGAAAGGAAGTTACACATCTCTCACTTTAAATCAAAAGCATTTTTTGGCAATAAAGTATTTTTAAATTAAGGTATGTACATCGTTTTTTTATTCATAATGCTATTGCACATTTAATAGACTAGAGTATAATGTAAACATAACTTTTACATGCACTGGGAAACCAAAAAATTCATGGAACTCGCTTTACTGCGGTGGCCTGGAACAGAACCTGCAGTATCTCCCAGGTATGCCTAGACACATGTTTAAAAGCCTCAGTTTTACAAATACTCTGAACACCCACTTGGTACTGATGCCAGCTCAGCCTCTCAGCACAGGTGTCGAATCAAGTCTTGGAAATAGAGTTTTGGGTGAAGTAGAAAAGAATAGCTTTATTGTTTTGCCAGGCAAAGGGGAACACTGCAGGTCCCTGACATTGAAAACTATGTGTCCCAACCCGGGAGGATTTGATGGGGAGTTTTATAGCAACGGTTCAAGGGTGGGGTTGCTGATAAGATTAGGATATATGCTTGGCCTGCACCTCTAATCTGGTCTCAGGTAATCTTCTCGATGAGCTTCTCTGGTTCCTTTAATGTAGCCTCAGGTGGTCTTTCTCCTATGAAGAATGTGGACATCTTAAAGAGCTTAAGGCACTGTTATGTGTATCCCTTGAGTTGGAACCAGGACCCTGCCCCAAGGCTGCACTACTGTTTCTTGGCTGCCCCTCCTTTGTCTTTGCATCCCTTACCTTTGTGGATTAGCAACTGTTCGAATTTGCCCTTTGGAACTCAGGGAAGGTCATGGAGGTTAGAGTCAAGAAATGGGACATAAAGACTTCTGTGCTAGGAGCCCCACAGGGTCTTGCTCGATTTCAGTACAAAACATGATTTTTAGGCAGTTTAGAAGGTGATGTTGGTAGCATCGAAAGACAGCAATAAGCTTCCTTTTAATAACAAAGGAAATAAACGCAGATCTGGACTTACTATCTTCTCTTATTTTTCTTTGCCTCTCTAGAAAAGCCTAAGCTCAGTCTTTAAAAAGCTGTTCTGTCAATAGAATGGTGGATTTGAAAGCACTCAGGCCTGTACAAAATCTATTACCACTTGTGTGACCTCAGGCAAAACCCATAAACCTTCCCGAACATCAGATTCCTTTGTTAGGGTTGCTATGAGAATTAAGTAAGGGCATGGGTGTGAGATGCTTGGTGGTGGTCAGAGCCAGAGCAAGGCTGGAGCTAAAGCCCTGTGGCCACACTATGCTTCCAGAAGCCTCCAGGACCAGCAAGTCGTGGTCATTTCCTCCTTTCTCCTGTCCCAGCATGACTGGGGCTGAGCCACCTCCATTATAACCATAGCTGGGGAGCCTGATAAAAATCAAAGGAAATATTCCTTCCTCAAATGCTCTGTGTAAGAGGCAGCCTATGAATAAACAATGTAAAAGATAAACAACCAAGCAAACCAAGGAAATGCTCTTTGTCAAAAATAAATCAGCAATATAGGGCAAAGTTATGGCTCTGATGGGTCTCGGAAATGAGGTGGCAATCAAATCACAGGCATATTTAGAATCCCAGCTAAACCTCAGGTAAGAATTACAAATGGGATAAACGATTTGCTGGAGAAAAACTCTATTTTTAGTGGGGAGACTATCACAGATTCCCATGAATATTAATCCCCTGACATTCTGAGTGACATTTTTCTTTCTGGGAGTTTCTAAGCCTGACATAAATCAAGATGGAAAGATTAAAAGTAATTGGCAATGCTACGATTTTTAAAATAATCACCAGGTCCCAAAATGAGCGTCCAATCACAGTGCTTTAAACAGAACTGTCATGCAATAAATATTGAGTGTCAGGATGGGGAGGGAGGGCAGAGAGATGGGAGAGGAAGGGAGGAGAAAATTTAGTTCTCTAAGTGAGGACTTTCAGGTCATGCTTGATAATCAATGTTAAACACTCCTCAGACAAAATAAGATCAGTTCTCAAGGAGAAATAAATATAAAAGTCCAGAGCGACTAAGTAATTTACAAGAATAAAATCTTGGTGAACCCCAATATCCCTATTGCATTCACACACCAGGATCAGCAAATTGCAGCAGCTGAGAATAATCTCATAAAATATAGAGATAAAGGAAGACTTTATCCCTATATTTAGTGTTCGCTTTTCATAGGCTAACACTTCGTGAATCTAAAACAAAACCGGGATGATCAATACTTTCCTATTTTATAGTACTAATGACACCAAGCAAGACCCTATGGGGCTCCTGGGCAAAAAGCCTTTCTGTGTCCCCCATTTCTTGATCACAGGAAATAGGCTCCATTCAGCCTCTATGACCTTCCCTGAGTACCAAAGGGCAGGTTCAAACAGATGCTAATTAGGGAAGGGAGAGGATACTAGACAAGGGAGGAATAGTCAAGAAATAGTGCAGCCTTGGGGCAGGGTGCTGGTTCCCCCTCAAGGGATACACATAACAATTTTGCAGATACTGAGACCCCCACCAGGTGGGAGAAATTAACTGTGTGCTGTCCACAAGCCCGTAGACCCCAGGCCGGTTGGAACCAGAAGGTTGATGATGCTGACTCCCGCTTACCTCACCACCAACCAATCAGAAGAATGTCCACGAGCTGATCATGCCCTGTTTGAACTATTACTATAAAACTTCTCCCTACCCGCTCCAGGTTGGCACACACAGTTTTGAGCGCAATATCCCACTGTGGCCCCCTTTGCCTGGCAAAGAAATAAAGTTATTCTTTTCTACTTCACCCAAAACTCTGTCTCCAAGACTTAATTCGGTGTCAGGGTACAAAAACTGGATTTGGCTTCATTAATTACTCAGGTCAGAAGGTGACAGAGTCTGATCTACTTGCAAAATGAAATATCTAAGTGCTGATCACACAAACCAAATCATTTCACTCTACTCATTTTCAAGTTTTGGAAGAAAACAGACTTTTAGTTACAAAATACATTGATAATCACCTGCTCGTACCACTTAATATAATTAGAGATACTTACAAATCTCTGCCAGTAACCAGCCCCCTTCTCCCCACTGCCTGTCCTCCCTCCGCTCTCTCAGACAGTGTGGAGAATTTTAATTTGTCGCCCTTGGCATTCTGATGAGGGAATTAAGCTAAAATGAAGGCTCACAACTGAATGGCTGCACAACCCTGACACCCAGCAATGGAGTAACAGGCCCAGTTCCCAGCTGGGTGCCAGGTCAGCCCAGCACTCACGAAGCTGATGGCCTGGCCCTACACCGAGGCACTCACTCAGCTGGGAAGGAGCTGCCTTTCAAGTAGGAGGAAAGCCCCTCTCTGCTTAGAATACCCTCAGCCCACAAAGTGCTGTGAGTCAGACACAACAGAGTTCGCCTCTCGGGCCAATAAGCAGTCCCTCTAAAGACGAGGAGGCCACACTCTCTGTTTCTGATTCTATCTTGGGTCCATGTCTATTCACCATCAGGTTCCATGGAGACAGGATCACACAGATGCTCAATTTTGCCTCTGAGCTTGTAACAGAGCAGGACCCTATGGGGCCTTCCTGGGACAGACCCCTCCCCCATATCCTCTGCTGTAGCTCCTCTCTGAAGGACCTAGATAACAGTATTGGATGCACATTTCTTGAGCTGTTTTACAGATGCTAAAACCCCTACCAAATGGAAGAAATAAACGACTTGAGCATGTAGCCCCCCGGAACTACTGGTGCCTGAGGATTGATAATGTTAACTCTTGTGACTCCGCCCTGTTACCTCACCATCAACCAATCAGAGAACTGTGCAGGAGACGATCACATACCCGGGGACACTCGTCCCTCACCTGGCCTTTAAAAATGCCTTGCTGATCGA